>NC_069369.1:12672500-13922500 GCF_021730395.1 Mercenaria mercenaria | reverse complement strand
TAGTATGCACAGAAAAGAAGTAAAAATATCATGGCACATTTTAGAGATATTGTTTCTGGAATTCTAAGTGACGTCTAATACGTATTGTTGC
This sequence comes from Mercenaria mercenaria, assembly GCF_021730395.1. NCBI lineage: Eukaryota > Metazoa > Mollusca > Bivalvia > Venerida > Veneridae > Mercenaria > Mercenaria mercenaria. The sequence continues at coordinate 13,922,409 of NC_069369.1, read as the reverse complement.
CGTTACTGCGAACCGTATACTTTATTGTTCTACCACTGTTATACAATAGTATAAATGCGTTGAATATCAGAGAAAAAACATTTTAAGACTTCTAGCAAGTACTGGTAGGCTACATTTAGCATTTAACCCTTTTTGTCAAAAGCGCCGGGGTGTCGAAATTAAGAACATAAATGTCAAAATTAGAACATAAAATTTACAAAGTCAGATACAAGAACTTTCGTAAAACAAAAATGTATTCACAATGTTTAGCAGATGGGTGTAGTACTTGAAAACATCAATATTTGCTCGAAATTCACAAACAGTTACAGCAATTATTTATAAGATACTTCTTGAACTTCTTTAATATGTAATGCATCTATAGCTATGTGAATAAAGAAATAACAACTTTCAAAATATGCAACAATGGAGCCATTCAAACAATGTAAAAGAATGGCAATATACAATGAAAATATAAAATTGTTAATTTGTCATTTCTATCGTGAAATGGAATGTTTGATAGTGTATTAAAGGCATAGGAGGCCTGTGCATCCGCAAACGTCAATTTATTACATACCCACTGCAAAATGATAATTATTAATTTATTTCTAAATAATATAAACTGGCAATGTATTTCGCAATTATGACTGCAATGATATGTCCAGTGGGAGAAATTGCAAATTTATCAGTTGCTCTTAACATGTATAAGGATACTTAACATGTTTCTCTATTCTTGAGAGGTATGAGAGTACTTAACAGGTATGAGAGTACTTAACAGGTATGAGAATACTTAACTGGTATGAGAATACTTAACTGGTATGAGAGTACTAACAGATACTGATAACACATCTCCATCATGGACATATGTACACACATTTTTATATTATTTTTTATTTCAGATACTACAAATTAATTGTTCGGAGCGTTATTTTTGTGTATATATTACAGAAATAAACACATTGGAACAGAAACACAGTTAGTTGTTCGGAGTGTTATTTTTGTGAATATAATATAGAAATAAACACATCTGGAACAGAAACACAGTTAGTTGTTCGGAGTGTTATTTTTGTGAATATAATATAGAAATAAACACATTTAGAACAGAAACACAGACGCTAAAGCGGCAGCTGAGATTATCATAATACATAAAGTGTATAAAACAAGGGCTTTATCAGGTGTAGATGGCGAGGTCGAAGGATTCACGTAATCATCGTGCAGCTTCTTCCCGCCACTTTGTCCACCCGTTTTAGACATGTCTTTTAATTCGTACTTTTCTGAAAAAGAGTAAAAGTTGTTTGAAATAGATATCACTGATCAAACTTTAATGTATAGGTATTTTAACACTGAGCGAGTGAGCAAAGTAACTCATCTTCACAAGGTTACTTCATCTAGTTTTGTTGATGTATGACAGCTATGGAAACTTAAAACAACAACAACAACAACAACTGTAGGCGTTGAAACATCAAAATATCTTTCAGACTGTTTAAGACAAAGCAGTCTATTGATACAAATGGATAAACGTATCCTGCCAGAATGTAAGATAAAATATGTATTCCTATCCTCATTGTTTCAGAATACATACAACCCTTCTTAAAGCAAAGCCTGTTACTATACCGGATCGAATAATACCTGAAGCTTTCTTCAGCTGCCAGTTCTTGTTAATTTCAAACCAAACCTCCCAAAACACTTGCTGACCCACGAACACACCAAGAACAATATTCGCAAAGTATGTTTGAGGCTGCGGTATCATGTCGTTGTTAAAGGCGAAGAAAAATGTCACAACTACAATATAAGAAAACATGAAACTTGTATTAGAAATGCATAAACGATTACTTATACAGAAACCGATATATTTAATTTATGCGGAAGATCTTTAGACCATATTGAGTGGATCTTGGGTTAGCTTTGATTAAGACAGGATTATTACGTTTTTAGAGATGTTCGCTAGTTCAACTATTGCCATTTAATTATCGCATCTATATACATATTATGCAGTTTTGACATGACTGTAACGTAAGAGTATAAAACTTTAGCCATCATGATAATGAGAGAAATATTACCAGCTATGATAATCGTGCTTTTTCCTAAAAACCAGTGGCCCCAGATAAATATCGCCCTTACTTTGGAGTCGGGTTTTGGTCGCACAATGCCCATAACTACTTGAAGGGTTGATGCAGACATCACTGTTATACCTAGATAGCTATGAATTTCTGCATTCTGAAAGAAACAAGTATGTTTTATTTATACAAAGAAGCCAAGCCACATGGTATCTTCTTATTAATTGGTCTGATGGATAAAGAGATACCTGTCTACCTAACGTCAATGAACAGAGGAATAAAACGCGGTCATAAACGCGGAATGAAATTGAAATATCAATAACTAGACGATCAACTGCATATGAAGAAATCATTCATGGAATTACTTTGTCCCTAAGACGTACATAACATCCCCATGAATATGAAAACGTACACATCTTGTTATTAAAACGACAAAGAAATCTATAGATTTTATAAATCTTATATGAACATTGGAATACTTACAAATGACGTTGCGCGGGCGAAATGGTATAATTTAGATAAAAGCATCAAAAGGATCTGAAATTAATTTTAAAAAAGGGTTTTACTCGTAAGATCAGGTAATCTCTCGCTCTCGAACACCAAAATTATATTTTCACTACCGGTCAAGTCACTCATGAAAGAAAAATCTACATATGGGGCCAGTTGTTCGAAACTTTAACCAGCTGTTAAACTAACCGCTGGTTAAATTTTGATTCAAAACACTTGTCTTGGTGGGAAACACTAGTATGATGTTTTGATTTTATTGTAAAGAATTTTCAATTTTCATAATTCCTAACTCATACATTTGTTTTTTAAGTCGTCTAAAATGTCGAAAACTAACCCTAAAAGTTAATCAACTGTTAGCTTAATCCCTTGTTAAAGTTTCGAACAACAGGGCCCTGGTGTTAACTTGGCGATAGACAGTTTGATCTAACTGAATATCATCTGTATTATACAGTCACTGTATACATGAACATGTTGAGTTCAAAATTATATTACCTCTGTCAATTTGCCGACTACTACAAATATCAAGACGAAACTTGCGACAGTTAACAGCCATGTTTTGATTGCCAGAGCTCGATGAATCTGAAAACAAATAACATCGGTTAAAACTGATTTGCACGTTCGGAGTTTACTTATCTTATAGCAGATTTAAAGGGGAACTCGTTTAGAGAATGATAAGGTAAAAAAAAACTCCAACGACATTTTTGACACCGTTACAAAACTCGTCTCAGACCCTTATAAAGTCGACGTCACTTGCATTATAGGACATTAGAGAAAACAAGGGTAAATTACAAACATGAAAATTTGCATCCCAAGAACACAGACGCCTCAAACAGTATTTCTACATCAGTGTATGTAGAGATGTGTCCATGACTTTAAAATAAATACACAAGTAAGTAAAAAATATAGACAATAGGTCTTGTAAGGGTTAACCATATATGTTCTTTCTTTTTGTACTAATGATTATTCTGTCGAAAATACGGCTTGTATTAAACTACTAGATGGAAATCTTATTCCGTATCATGCTTTTACCTGTACTACATTAATGAATATTAAGTTCTTGGTAAATATGTAGTTCTTTTTCTCTAAGTGGCATTTGGCTAAAATTGAAGCAAAAAATGTGAAAATAAAAAAGGAAAAAGTAGCTCGATCTGGGATGTATTCGGCTCTTTCGGATCAAACACGGTGCTTCATCAGTAAACTGGTAGCGTGATAGAAAATATAGTTTACTGTTATGTTACACGAAAATATGAAAATCCAGCATTTTGTGACTCTGAATGTTTATGTTATGTACTTTTGACTGAATCACGTTTTGAAAAACACATCAAACAGCATCCTTTTCAAGAAATGAAATCATGAAGCAGTCACACGATGGGCAGCACAACAGATATCCATTCTAATTCTAGGGAATCTATCTCATGATTTCTTAGCCCGTGTAATTTCAGGGCGACATACGAGGACAAGGTGGGGTAGTATTTCATAAGATAAATATTTTTTCTAGATTTTTTTCTAGTAATAAATTAAACTATTTAAGTAACTGACAACGTTCCGAAATGTATCAGGTCCACAGCGAACATTCGGTAAATTTAAACTAAAAACCGACTAAATAATGCATAATAACGTTCATTTTACCATCTCTTCATTTTTTAAAGTCACGAAAATATATGTATGTTGAGTTTTAATCAAACGGGAAAATATCATTTAAAAGAATACAGAGGTGTAGCCATTTATATATAAAATATGACAGGTTAGAGAGGTCATTTTGTTTCTGTCTAGCTTTTCCTCCTTTGTTATCACAAAATTAGCTCATTTGTGCTGTAACATGTGTATGTATTTTTATAACTTTTAAATCAAATAATGAATAAATTGGTATCAATATAAGAATTTGATAACAGAAGGTTTTTATGGTCATGTAATATTGTTACGTACAATAGAGATAGAGACTTATAAGGAGTTCCTGCATGCTTGGACTTGGAGACTTGGACTTCAAACCTCTAATAAGTAAAGTTGTCGTAACTTCATCTGTATTAAAGCTATATTGCTGGAACTTCGCATCTATAGCTTTTTGTAGTATATCAGTGCCAATCTCCATTTTTTCTAGAAAAGGGCAAAACTCCAGTAGTCAGGATATGTTTTAGACTTTAAACATTCATGAATACGGGCCCAGAAAATATAACAAGTTTAAGCACCGTACGCCCAAAAGGACCAGAAAATAAAACCTCTTACCTGAAACCATACTTTGCTTCCACATACGACTCTATTATCAAAACCATTTTTAAAATGTCTCGCTACAATTGTTGCTATACCAATTAGCCACATCCAGCCAATCAACATCAAAGACCCTATAAATTATACTATATATAAGGTCTTCTGAATGCAAGCTGTAAACTTTTTTTTCGTTACAGCATGTCGCAAGCTGATTAACTTTTCATCAAAAAAAAAAATAAAAGCATAGTAACTTCTCATAATTAATGGTTTCTTAACAGAAGTTTCAAAAACTTTACTTTTTCCATACATGTAAAGTATTTAAATTGTCTTCATATCAACAAATAAATATATGTAAAATAAACTTCAACGCCGTCCATTTCTTTGTGTGTTTGGTTTTAGTTTAGCGCCGTTTTTCAACAGCATTAAAGATATTTAACGCCGGGAAGTTAACATAAACAGTGTTCCTCGCGACCCCGCGGTCCGTAGATTTTTGCTCTCCCGATTGAGCTAAGCGGGCGGGCTCAGCCAGGGTCCAGTTTCAAGTGTAGAGACTGAAACTGAAACCTAATATAAACGGAAGTAGGTAAAGAATATTCATGTATCTTTGATAGAGTGCTGTAGATTTACCATGAATTTGTTTAGTCAACGGTAGAGATGATCCTCTGATAATTTCGTTTTCTTGAAAACTAACTTTCCTAGAAGATATTAGAGGTAGCTGCACGTGTATTCCAATAACTTCAGTACCTGCATATAAAGTTACACATAATAAATAAATCTGGACATTCATCAGTGTTTGAAATTATTTTTTGTCCAATGGCATTGCAGTACTACCCGTTAAGAAGATCTTTCCCGTTTGACAATTTTCCCGCGTTTCACTTTCAACAACTTCAAACAAAAAACCGATAGTTTGATATCGCCGCAGTATATACATCACAGTCGCCAGCTGTCGTTTACTCTTACAATGACAAGCGTGTAGGCCAATAAAAAATTAGTTGTTTGTTTTATCTATTGGTTTCTAATTTAAGATAACTGTTCATATGCAGTATGAAAGTTCAACATTTCTATTTACACGAAAATGTAACGTCAACATATGCACATCATTGAAGGCACGTTCAACTTTCCCGCCAAACACGTATAAACTAGCTCTTGTTTTACGAGACATTCAGAAAGTGGGTCGTTCTTAATAATAAAAAGCAGAATGGCGTTATCGTAGATATTGTATAAGACACTGTTTCAACAAAACACAATTTTGAAAGAATTATTTTCCGCCAAGGGCATCTTGACTTTAAAAAGTACATGTATGTCATGATGCCGAAAAGACTGGCGATTCCTCGAACAATAGTCCCGATTCATTCTTAAATTTTAAGCAGTTCCATAACACTAAGGATAAGGATGTCGTGCGGTGCATGTCTCGGCAAAACAGGTTTTAAAAACACTTATTAAATATGGGTATAACGCGAAACGATTTTAATACTGACTATTGTTATGAATAACGCACCAATTTTTTTTTTGCCGAATATTGTCCTGAAATTTAAACTGTACAAAATTCAGGATATATGCGATTGAGTAACGGTTTTACTTTGTCGCCATATTGTTCGTGTTTTTTGCTATTGTGTCACAAATATGGCCCCTGACATCAGTTTTCGTGCAACGCCCTGTTTCGAGTCTTTTCGATAGTTTTCCTTTCCTGCGCTCTGAATGTCATATAAAGGTAAAGTACAAAATAATTGTCTCTTTGCATTCAGAAAATGCTACTCAATGGTATAAAATTCAGTGAATTGAAATTGACGCTTAGGACGTCAGTGACGATTTTGTGACGTCAGAACGGAAAAAATCACATGAAGTTTTGCTAAAATTTTTGCCTTTGGTATGTTGTTTGGCAATGTGTGCACGTTTAGTAGACACATAAATACTTAGTTGTCAGCGATTTCAATTTTTCGCAGTATATCGTAACTTTACCCTAACCCCCAAATGGTTTATGGCTAATAACGTTAGAGTAAATCACATATTTGTGAACACAGTCTTCATAAAACATGATTCGCTATGTATGTGACACTTCCATGAATCAGACACTGATACCCTTCTGTCAATGTCGTAACAAATGACATATTACCGATAACAAATATATGTTTAAAAGCATAATATGTTTTCTTCGTTTATTATAGAATGCGCCACCCCTTATTTTTCAACGGGCTGTTATAAACTTTTCACAGATTAAAATTGGCGATATTTCCGACAGTGTTTTTTTTTTCTCCATTTCGCTGCCATGACCACTTACGTTGTCCTTTCAACACAGCGCAAAATGACATACTTGATTTACATTAATTCGAATTTAGTTTTTGTTTCTGTTGCTGGATAAAATGAAATAAAATCACAAAAATAATAAAGGTAGATGTTATTTCGGGTCTGTGACAAAACATCGACACGACAAAACGCCGACCCGACAACTGATCGATGCGACAAAAGATCGACATGTCGCATAGTGTCATGTCGGCGTTTTGTCGTATTTATGGTCGAAAATAATTTTGACCATACGATTATCATACGATCATGATTTTGATCATACAATTATCATTCATAAGCATTTACGTGCTCTAAGTGCGAGTTAAAGTCCGGATAGGACGAGTGGACCTCGCTGTATACTCGACCGACCGGGCGAGTGGATTTTACGTCGTAACTTTACCAAAATTCAGAAATTACATCGAAATACGTCAACAAACTTTGACGGTAAATGATGGTAATTTTCCATTCCACGAGCACGTGCGACCTGTTGTAATATCTAATCTACAGCGTACACAAAAAACGCGCGTAGTGCATTCATTTTTTGATATTATCGCTTGATTTTTTTCAACACCGTTTGAGACAGTTTGAATTCTATAACGATTTTAATTAGATATCGACAGAAATGTAGGCAAACTTCTATAAAAACGGCGAATTTTCATATAATTATTTGTAAAACTTCTAACAGCGCGATCTTGATTACTTATTCCTTTCTAAAAGTAAATAAATTATACATACTATGGACATAAAATTCAGACTTTTGACCAGAAAGTACAAAAAAAAACAGAATAAAAAAATCTTAAATAATGAAAAAGCGTCAGCAATTTAAATACATGGAGTAAAACGATTTTTGGCAAACAGATTTCTGTTAGTCTGGCAGAATAGGTTACGTGACCTCGTGAACGTAGATAGAAATGTGGTTTTGAAATATATTATACGGGATATTGCACATTCGCTTTTGATAACAAATTAAAGAAGAAACTTTTTTATTGACTTCTACTTCTCAGCAATTTAAAAATTTGAAGAACACGGCATTGTGCTCTCCTATACATGACATACGCACGTTTACTGTACACGAGTGCGCATGTCCAAGTCAAATAAACGGACTTAGTCGACTATCACATTAGTGCATTACACAGTAAAACAAACCAATAGCACGATTCTATTACACATTTTATTCAAGAAATTGTATTGAGAAAACAGAAGCCACGTAAAACTTTTACCGAATAAGGACACTATACATTTTAAAGCAATAGCAAGACTACAAATTCGACAGGCTGATACAGAAATATTTTAATGAACAGAAATAAAAACAAATAAAGCGGAAAACAAACAATATTTTGATTTGGGCCTAACCGAGTGTTTGCATCATGCCTATCGATAAACTCCGTCCATACTAAAATGTACACGCGCAACTCCCGATGACATGTCGGGTAAGTTTCAAAGACATGTACCGAGGTCACGGAGGGCAAACAGGTGTTTGAGTGATTCACAAGTAAACGACTGCAAACTGGCAAACGGGAAACGTCTCCTTAATGGGTAGTATTTTTCAAATTATCGGGAAAATACCTGAAAATCAGCATTTACTTCCAGTTCTGTATTAACCCGGTAAGTCACATACTAAACAAAGAATGATTCCAAACACTAAACAGGTTAGTGTTTATAAGTAAACATTTATCAAATTAAATTGGTCTGGACCAATTTAATTTGATAAATGCTTACTAATAAACACTAACCTATACTAAAAGCACCATAAAACTTTTAAAACATTGACTTCATTGCAGGGAAAGATAGGCAATTATTATGAGGTCGATAAATCCTTGTATCGACCGAACCTGAAAGGCAATAAAAAAGCAATAAACGCTTTATTATTGTATACAAAAGCTCGACGTTTATTCACAGGTGAAAAAGAGTTATTAAATCAAAACATTTTCAGTTGTTGGTAATTTGTACAATTGTAAGGCTCTTTAATTGTATATGACGTCACACTGTTATAACGTCAAAATGTTACGAAGTCACTGCTGGAGGTCAATATGATCTTTTATCCTTAATGTGTTTATACCGATAAAAAAGACTACAGGTTCAATATCAGTGAATATAATAGATCTATATAAGAGTACCTTACCTCATTTTCAGATTAAATTAAGTCAGCCTTGCTAGCGCACTAAACGTATAAGTTTCTGTTAAAACTACTGACTGACCTTCAATTTATATATTGATTTGACTGCCAGATATATATCAGCTTAACTGGCGTACTGATGGATTTGTCAAATACTTATTGACTGGACTGGCGTACTGCTGGACTTGTCAAATACTTATTGACTGGACTGACGTACTGGTGAACTTGTCAAGTATTTATTGACTGGACTGACGTACTGGTGGACTTGTCAAGTATTTATTGACTGGTCTGACGTACTGATGGACTTGTCAAATACTTATTGACTGGACTGACGTACTGGTGGACTTGTCAAGTATTTATTGACTGGACTGACGTATTGATGGACTTGTCAAATATTTATTGACTGGACTTAGGTACTGATGGACTTGTCAAATATTTATTGACTGGACTGACGTACTGATGGACTTATCAAATAGTGTTATTGACTGGACTGACGTACTGAAGAACATGTTAAATATTTATTGACTGGACTGACGTACTGATGGACTTGTCAAATATTTATTGACTGGACTGACACACTGATGGACTTGTCAAAAAAAGTTATTGACTGGACTAATGTACTGGTGGATTTGTCATATATTACAGAAATAAACACATTTGGAACAGAAACACAGTTGTTCGGAGTGTTATTTTTGTGAATATAATATAGAAATAAACACATCTGGAACAGAAACACAGTTAGTTGTTCGGAGTGTTATTTTTGTGAATATAATATAGAAATAAACACATTTAGAACAGAAACACAGACGCTAAAGCGGCAGCTGAGATTATCATAATGCATAAAGTGTATAAAACAAGGGCTTTATCAGGTGTAGATGGCGAGGTCGAAGGATTCACGTAATCATCGTGCAGCTTCTTCCCGCCACTTTGTCCACCCGTTTTAGACATGTCTTTTAATTCGTATTTTTCTGAAAAAGAGTAAAAGTTGTTTGAAATAGATATCACTGAATTTGTTTCGAAAACCAAACCTTAATGTATAGGTATTTTAACACTGCGCGAGTGAGCAAAGTAACTCAACTTCACAAGGTTACTTCATCTAGTATTGTTGATGTATGACAGCTATGGGAACTTAAAACAACAACAGCAACAACTGTAGGCGATGAAACATCAAACTATCTTTCAGACTGATAAAGACAAAGCAGTCTATTGATACAAATGGATAAACGTATCCTGCCAGAATGTAAGATAAAATATGTATTCCTATCCTCATTGTTTCAGAATACATACAACCCTTCTTAAAGCAAAACTGTTACTATACCGGATTGAATAATACCTGAAGCTTTCTTCAGCTGCCAGTTCTTGTTAATTTCAAACCAAACCTCCCAAAGCACTTGCTGACCCACGAACACACCAAGAACAATATTTGCAAAGTATGTTTGAGGCTGCGGTATCATGTCGTTGTTAAAGGCGAAGAAAAATGTCACAACTACAATATAAGAAAACATGAAACTTGTATCAGAAATGCATAAACGATTACTTATACAGAAACCGATATATTTAATTTATGCGGAAGATCTTTAGACAATATTGAGTGGATCTTGGGTTAGCTTTGATTAAGACAGGATTAATACCTTTTTAGAGATGTTCGCTAGTTTAACTGTTGCCATTTAATTATCGCATCTATACACATATTATGCAGTTTTGACATGACTGTAACGTAAGAGTATAAAACTTTAGCCATCATGATAATGAGTGAAATATTACCAGCTATGATAATCGTGCTTTTTCCTAAAAACCAGTGGCCCCAGATAAATATCGCCCTTATTTTGGAGTCGGGTTTTGGTCGCACAATGCCCATAACTACTTGAAGTGTTGATGCAGACATCACTGTTATACCTAGATAGCTATGAATTTCTGCATTCTGAAAGAAACAGGTATGTTTGATTTATACAAAGAAGCCAAGACCACATGATATCTTCTTAGTAATTGGTCTGATGGATAAAGAGATACCTGTCTACCTAACGTCAAAGAGTAGAGTTAGAGCATTCGGGGATACACTAAAACTGGTTTGGTGATCGCTCACGTCATGAACGCGGAAAGAAATTGAAATATCAATAACCTAGACGATCAACTGCATAAGAAGAAATCATTCATGGAATTACTTTGTCCCTAAGACGTACATAACATCCCCATGAATATGAAAACGTACACATCTTGTTATTAAAACGACAAAGAAATCTATAGATTTTATAAATCTTATATGAACATTGGAATACTTACAAATGAGTTGCGCGGGCGAAATGGTATAATTTAGATAAAAGCATCAAAAGGATCTGAAATTAATTTTAAAAAAGGGTTTTACTCGTAAGATCAGGTATCTCTCGCTCTCGAACACCAAAATTATATTTTCACTACCGGTCAAGTCACTCATGAAAGAAAAATCTACATATGGGGCCAGTTGTTCGAAACTTTAACCAGCTGTTAAACTAACCGCTGGTTAAATTTTGATTCAAAACACTTGTCTTGGTGGGAAACACTAGTATGATGTTTTGATTTTATTGTAAAGAATTTTAAATTTTCATAATTCCTAACTCATACATTTGTTTTTTTAAGTCGTCTAAAATGTCGAAAACTAACCCTAAAAGTTAATCAACTGTTAGCTTAATCCCTTGTTAAAGTTTCGAACAACAGGGCCCTGGTGTTAACTTGGCGATAGACAGTTTGATCTAACTGAATATCATCTGTATTATACAGTCACTGTATACATGAACATGTTGAGTTCAAAATTATATTACCTCTGTCAATTTGCCGACTACTACAAATATCAAGACGAAACTTGCGACAGTTAACAGCCATGTTATGATTGCCAGAGGTCGATGAATCTGAAAACAAATAACATCGGTTAAAACTGATTTGCACGTTCAGAGTTTACTTTATAGCAGATTTAAAGGGGAACTCCTTTAGAGAATGATAAGGTAAAAAAAAAAAACTCCAACGGCATTTTTGACACCGTTACAAAACTCGTCTTGGACCCCTATAAAGTCGACGTCACTTGCATTATAGGACATTAGAGAAAATAAGGGTAAATTACAAACATGAAAATTTGCATCCCAAGAACACAGACGCCTCAAACAGTATTTCTACATCAGTGTATGTAGAGATGTGTACATGACTTTAAAATAAATACACAAGTAAGTAAAACATATAGACAATAGGTCTTGTAAGGGTTAACCATATACGTTCTTTCTTTTTGTACTAATGATTATTCTGTCGAAAATACGGCTTGTATTAAACTACTAGATGGAAATCTTATTCCGTATCATGCTTTTACCTGTACTACATTAATGAATATTAAGTTCTTGGTAAATATGTAGTTCTTTTTCTCTAAGTGGCATCTGGCTAAAATTGAAGCAAAAATGTGAAAATAAAAAAGGAAAAAGTAGCTCGATCTGGGATGTATTCGGCTTTTTCGGATCAAACACGGTGCTTCATCAGTAAACTGGTAGCGTGATAGAAAATATAGTTTACTGTTATGTTACACGAAAATATGAAAATCCAGCATTTTGTGACTCTGAATGTTTATGTTATGTACTTTTGACTGAATCACGTTTTGAAAAACACATCAAACAGCATCCTTTTCAAGAAATGAAATCATGAAGCAGTCACACGATGGGCAGCACAACAGATATCCATTCTAATTCTAGGGAATCTATCTCATGATTTCTTAGCCCGTGTAATTTCAGGGCGACATACGAGGACAAGGTGGGGTAGTATTTCACAAGATAAATATTTTTTCTAGATTTTTTTCTAGTAATAAATTAAACTATTTAAGTAACTGACGACATTCCGAAATGTATCAGGTCCACAGTGAACATTTGGTAAATTTAAACTAAAAACCGACTAAATAATGCATAATAACGTTCATTTTACCATCTCTTCATTTTTTAAAGTAACGAAAATATATGTATGTTGAGTCTTAATCAAACGGGAAAATATCATTTAAAAGAATACAGAGGTGTAGCCATTTATATATAAAATATGACAGGTTAGAGAGGTCATTTTGTTTCTGTCTAGCTTTTCCTCCTTTGTTATCACAAAATTAGCTCATTTGTGCTGTAACATGTGTATGTATTTTTATAACTTTTAAATCAAATAATGAATAAATTGGTATCAATATAAGAAGGTTTTATGGTCATGTAATATTGTTACGTACAATAGAGATAGAGACTTATAAGGAGTTCCTGCATGCTTGGACTTGGAGACTTGGACTTCAAACCTCTAATAAGTAAAGTTGTCGTAACTTCATCTGTATTAAAGCTATATTGCTGGAACTTCGCATCTATAGCTTTTTGTAGTATATCAGTGCCAATCTCCATTTTTTCTAGAAAAGGGCAAAACTCCAATAGTCAGGCTATGTTTTAGACTTTAAACATTCATGAATACGGGCCCAGAAAATATAACAAGTTCAAGCACCGTACGCCCAAAAGGACCAGAAAATAAAACCTCTTACCTGAAACCATACTTTGCTTCCACATACGATTCTATTATTAAAACCATTTTTAAAATGTCTCGCTACAATGGTTGCTATACCAATTAGCCACATCCAGCCAATCAACATCAAAGACCCTATAAATTATACTATATATAAGGCTTTCTGAATGCAAGCTGTAAACTTTTTTTTGGTTACAGCATGTCGCAAGCTGATTAACCTTTCATCAAAAAAAAATAAAAGCATAGTAACTTCTCATAATTAATGGTTTCTTAACAGAAGTTTCAAAAACTTTACTTTTTCCATACATGTAAAGTATTTAAATTGTCTTCATATCAACAAATAAATATATGTAAAATAAACTTCAACGCCGTCCATTTCTTTGTGTGTTTGTTTTTAGTTTAGCGCCGTTTTTCAACAGCATTAAAGATATTTAACGCAGGGAAGTTAACATAAACAGTGTTCCTCGCGACCCCGCGGTCCGTAGATTTTTGCTCACCCGATTGAGCTAAGCGGGCGGGCTCAGCCAGGGTCCAGTTTCAAGTGTAGAGACTGAAACTGAAACCTAATATAAACGGAAGTAGGTAAAGAATATTCATGTATCTTTGATAGAGTGCTGTAGATTTACCATGAATTTGTTTAGTCAACGGTAGAGATGATCCTCTGATAATTTCGTTTTCTTGAAAACTAACTTTCCTAGAAGATATTAGAGGTAGCTGCACGTGTATTCCAATAACTTCAGTACCTGCATATAAAGTTACACATAATAAATAAATCTGGACGTTCATCAGTGTTTGAAATTATTATTTGTCCAATGGCATTGCAGTATTTTTCAAATTATCGGGAAAATACATGAAAATCAGCATTTACTTCCAGTTCTGAATTAACCCAGTAAGTCACATACTAAACAAAGAATGATTCCAAACACTAAACAGGTTAGTGTTTATAAGTAAACATTTATCAAATTAAATTGGTCTGGACCAATTTAATTTGATAAATGCTTACCAATAAACACTAACCTATACTAAAAGCACCATAAAACTTTTAAAACATTGACTTCATTGCAGGGAAAGATTATTAGGAGGTCGATAAATCCTTGTATCGACCGAACCTGAAAGGCAATAAAAAAGCAATAACCGCTTTATTATTGTATCCAAAAGCTCGACGTTTATTTGTGAAAAAGAGTTATTAAATCAAAACATTTTCAGTTGTTGGTAATTTGTACAATTGTAAGGCTCTTTAATTGTATATGACGTCACACTGTTATAACGTCAAAATGTTACGAAGTCACTGCTGGAGGTCAATATGATCTTTTATCCTTAATGTGTTTATACCGATAAAAAAGACTACAGGTTCAATATCAGTGAATATAATAAATCTATATAAGAGTACCTTACCTCATTTTCAGATTAAATTAAGTCAGCCTTGCTAGCGCACTAAACGTATAAGTTTCTGTTAAAACTACTGATTGACCTTCAATATATATATTGATTTGACTGCCAGATATATATCAACTTAACTGGCGTACTGATGGATTTGTCAAATACTTATTGACTGGACTGGCGTACTGATGGACTTGTCAAATACTTATTGACTGGACTGACGTACTGGTGAACTTGTCAAGTATTTATTGACTGGACTGACGTACTGGTGGACTTGTCAAGTATTTATTGACTGGTCTGACACACTGATGGACTTGTCAAAAAAAATTATTGACTGGACTAATGTACTGGTGGATTTGTCAGAACAACAAAAGCAATCGTTTTCATAACTAAGGTGTTACATGTTAAAATGGCAATACCTTTATATATCGGACCCCATGCAAGCATGAGATAATAATTATCGGATAAGTCATAATGTTTCCTTAATTTATGCCCCTCTCCAATGTAAACAAACATTGACAATGGACGTTTGAACCTGCAGTACAATCGACCGTCTTTGTATGTTCCTTGTATATCAAACAAACCGTGCTGGAAAGTAAATGTACTTAATGTTCATTCAATATAATATTTGAAATCTATGTACAATGTAATAGTTTTTTACATATATGTTCTAATACTTATATAATGCAGATAATTTGTTTTTAATGTCGTGACTGGTGTCCATGCCACATGCCACATTAAATGAATTTAATCAAGTGTTAGATACATACATTCTTATATCAAATTGCACTCTACTGACCTATCCACTGGATTATTCTACGGTTTACTTATAATTACTAAATTTCTTGAAAATGTTTATTTTTTCACCATCAGTCTATTTCATCTGCCAAGATTTAGACGCATATATTAGTGTCTTTAATAGCAATCAATTTTATTCTTTTTCAGTTTATAAACATATTTACTTTAAATTGCCGCTCGTTGTAGAGTTCCTCGTGGTTATATCCGCGTTGGATAGCACAACCTGATTCATCTGAAGTACAGGTAATAGTTTCATCGTGGCCCTGGGTATAATACAAACATAATGTAAATAGGTAAAATATGAATAAAAAGTTCGTTAAATATATTAAGATGATATTGGGATACACAAAATCTGAACAAAAACCACACGGCTGGGCATTGCCTTGGAATGACCGGTGGCAGTCACATTGTTGGGCACTGCTTTGGAGTGACCTGTGACAGAGTTACATTGTTGGGCACCACCTTGCAATGACCAGTAACAGTTACATTGTTGGGCACCACCTTGCAATGACCAGTGACAATTACATTGTTGGGCATCATCTTTCAATGGTCTGTGACAGAGTTGCATTGTTGGGCACGGCCTTGGAACGACCAGTGACAGTTGCATTGTTGGGCACTGCCTTGCAATGACCAATGACAGTTAGATTGTTGGACACTGCCTTGCAAGACCAGTGACAGTTACACTGTTGGGCCCACCTTGCAAGACCAGTGACAGTTACATTGTTGGGCATCACCTTGCAATGACCAGTGACAGTTACATTGTTGGGCCCACCTTGCAATGACCAGTGACAGTTACATTGTTGGGCACCACCTTGCAATTACCAGTGACAGTTACATTATTGGGCCCACCTTGCAAAGACCAGTGACAGTTACATTGTTGGGCCCACCTTGCAAGATCAGTGACAGTTACATTGTTGGGCATCACCTTGCAATGACCAGTGACAGTTACATTGTTGGGCACCACCTTGCAATGACCAGTGACAGTTACATTGTTGGGCCCACCTTGCAATGACCAGTGACAGTTACATCGTTGGGTTATAAATTGGAATGACCAATGGCACTTACAATGCTGGGCACTGCCTTGGAAAGACCAGTGACAGACACATTGTTGGACACTGCCTTGGAATGACCAGTGACAGTTACATTGTTGGGCACTGCCTTGGAAAAACTTAATATAGTTGGGCACTTATGGCAGAAAAACATTGTTGGGAATCACCTTCGAATGACAAGTAACAGCTTTACATAGTTGAGAACTGTCTTAAAAGACTATTGGCAGAATTACATAGTAAGGCACCGACTTGGAATGACCAGTCACAGTTATATAGCCAGCCAGGCACTGCCTTGAAATGATCAGTGCTAAATTTACGAAGTTAAGCGTCGCTTAGGAAAGGGTGGTTCACAATTTCGTAAGGTCCTGGGTCATGGTTATTTTCCAGTTGTATTTAGTAAAATTATAATACGTTTTATTAAAGAAGTTATGACCAAACTGTTTTGAGACATACCGCATTAGTGTTCAATCCGTTTACAGTTAGACGCTTTGATTCCCTCTTTCATTGTGTCTGACGGAAGAGGGGGATAGGCAGTTTTTAAATCCTATCGGGACTAAATTCTTCTGATTTATGTCTTCGGGCCCTTAAGTCTTGATGCTCTGTCCTTTACAAAGGCATTGAGTACATGCGTTATGGGATCTTAATGTTTGTTTTTTGCATACATTTACAAGAGCATTTTTTATGTTTTACGTACCATGCCTTTTGTTGCCATTCTCTGTATTAGGGATTCACCTGGCGAAGATTACATTTTTTTTAAATGTCCCGTGACTTTAGAACATAGCGAGAGTTAGAGTGTGGTAAGGTGCAAAAAATAAACCGTTTAAACTCCCCAGTGGTGTTTAAAGGCAGTGCCCCATTGTGTCCCTTTATTTTTTTGTTTTGTCCTCGTGTGTCTGCATTGTATGTGCGCGGGTGCGCGTGTGTTGGGCGCCGCCTTGGAATGACCAGTGGCAGTTACATAGTTGGGCGTCGTCTTGGAATGACCAGTAGCAGTTACATAGTTGAATGCCGCCTTGAAATGACCAATGACAGAGTTACATAGTTTGGCGCCGCCTCTGAATGACAGAAGGAAGAGTTACCTGGTTGGGTGCCGTCTTGGAGTGGCCAGTGGCAGACTTGCATGGTTTGCGCCGCCTTGGAATGAACCAATGGAAGAGTTACTTAGTTGGCCACCGCCTCTGAATGACAAGTGACGGTTACATGGTTGGGCGCCGCCTTGGAATGAACCTACATAGTTAGGTGTCGCCTTGCAACGACTAGTAATAGACTTAATGGTTGGGTGCTACCTTGGAGTGACCAGTAGAAGACTTACATGGTCGGGTGCCGTCATGGAATGACCAGTGCAGAGTTGCAGAGTTAAGCACCACTTAAAATGACAAGTGACAGTTATATAGTTGGGCGACACCTTGGAATGTCCAGTAGCAGAGTTACATAGTTGAGCGCATCTTGGAATTATAAGCTGCAGAGTTACATGCGCCGCCTTTAAATGACCAGTTGCAGGGTTATATAGTTATGCGACGCCTTGTAATGACCAGTAGCTGAATTATATGGTTGTGTGCCGCTTTGGAATTACCATTGGCAGAGCAGAGAGAAGTAATGTTTGCCTTCTTGGAATGGCCAGTTTAAGAGTTCAATTTTGGACATTACAATCTTTAAGTGCCGTGTAGCGGCTGTAAAAAAGTTTCCCCGTACTTCGATTCAATGTTGTTATTTTCTGATCCTTAGTTATCATGGAGTCCATTTAATAGATGCGTAATAGAGGTACTAGGGAGTGTGAGTGGTGTTGCATATAGAGAATAATAGGTTAGTGCCGTAGATGAGAAAGTTTATCTGGCGAGGTGGAGGAGGTTATCGGGTGAGCCGAAGGCGAACCTGATAACGTCCGGAGCCGAGCCAGGTAAACTTTCTCCATCTTAGGCACTAACCTATTATTCTATTTATCTTGTCATTACTTCATTTTCCGATATTTGGCAATTTATTTTACAAAAATAAGTGTGCGACAACGGCTTTAATGACGTCATATTCGTAATGACGTCACATAATAATGACGTGATTACCGGCAAAATCGCAATAACTTCTTCGTTTTTGAATAAAAACTCATTATTTGACCACTCATTTTCTTAGTTCGGACATTTCCGACACAATGATGATGGTTTCGTTGCAAAATTTCTTATGACAACAATATCGATCATGAGGTCACATGATCAACTGACCGTATATCACTGGTCACATGATCAACTGACGGTATATCAAGAAAGATATACGGCACCCTGATATCGGGTCGAAAATACTGCAAGTGACAGGATAAATTTCATTACCTCTCATGAACAGACTCAATCAAACCGAATCTGCTATTATTCTGCTTGGTTGCATTCTATGCTTCCAAAGAATCTTTTTACAGATTTTATTGGAATGGTCAGTAGTAGAGTAATATATAATTGGGTGCCGCTTTGAATTGACCACAGGCAGAGTTAGTTGGGTGCCGCCTTGGAATGACCAGAGGCAGAGTTATGTAGTTGGGCGCCGCCTTGGAAAGACCAGAGGCAGATAACATAGTTGAGCACCGCCTTGGAATGACCAAAACAGAGTTATGTAGATGAACACCGCCTTGGTTGAACACCGCCTTGCAATGACCAGAGGCAGATAACATAGTTGATAACCGCCTTGGAATGACCAAAGGCAGAGTTATATAGCTGGACGCCTCCTTGAAATGACTGGAGGCAGAGTCATGTAGTAGGGCACCGCCTTGAAATGACCAGAGACAGATAACATTGTTGAGCACCGCCTTGGAATGACCAGAGGCAGAGATCCAGATTGAAGCACGAATGAAAACTTAAAGGGAAAGGCAAGATTTTTAATTATTTAAAGAAGTGAAAGAATTTTTAACATAGACTTAAAAATGAGAAAGTTATAAACATTTCAATATTTGATGAAAATGGCGGCCCAACATTAAACACAATTAATTTATTTATTTATTAAATTTCTAGATATATATTTAAACTGTATTCGCTTATTTCTGTAAAATAATTTCCTAATTTTCTATTATGTAAGAAATTGCCATATTTTAAATCTTACCCCCAAGAAACCTTGGAAATTATTTTTTGAAAGGTTATTTGCTAAGTAAGGATTTCAGTTTTGTGTAAATGACGCCATAAACACACTAAAATGGCTACCTCCATGATCCACCATTTTCTTAAATTTCAAACTGCCTTATCTTTTTCAATTATTGTCAAATTCTAAAAATTCTTTTAGCGTTATAAAATGTTTGAGGATAGCTTTCATATAAAATTAACGTATTTTCAGGCATGCCTTGCCCTTTAATAACTAAAATATGTTAAAAGTACAAGCCATGCTGTCAAATTATTATTTATTTTTTATTATCATTTGAACTCACCATAACTATATCGTCAGAAAAGCCAACAGAGACATATCCTTCTTGTGACCCGAACATCTCAAATTCCACCGAGTTATTTACTGTTTTATAGGTGACAGCGGTATAACAATCGTGACCGGAACATGTTCTTGGATACAGGAAACAGCCTTTACTCTTCCCGCATTCAGACCAGTCGATTATCTCAAATGTAGGAGAGAGCTGTAAAATCATACGAGCTTTGTTACATCGGCAAGTTTTGTGTTGTGTAAATGCCATGTACACTTCTAACTGCTACTTATTGCGTAAGATGGTATCACTGAACATTGCGCTCATTTTCTTCTGTAATATTAACAGCCACTCACAACAACAACAACAGATTTTTGTTTTTTCAATGATATTTCAAAATACTTGCTAACTTTTGTCAATAAAGTGTTAAGATTTTACGTGATCAGGTCCGAGTTGTTCAAAATTAAGCAAACGATCGATTAACTTTTAGGGCTGTATTTTAACATTTTAAAAGACTTAGTATAACAAATGAATGAGATACATATTCTGAACGCTAAAAAGTCCTTAGAGTAGAACTAAAGTACCATGCTGTTCTTTCCCACCAAGACTAATATTTTGAATCAAAATTTAACCGGTGGTTAGTGAAACAGCCGGTACAAGTTTCGAAATAGTGGTCCCAGATCTATTTAGAGAGTATCAGGATATTACGATAATCTTAATGACATCTTTTATAAATCAACAGTTTTTTTACCTGTTCAGTTTGTGGCTCACTAATTAATTCAGTAGCTGTCAATTCTACAACCTCGTCTACCCAAAATCTAGTGAAGTCCTGCACATAGCTGATGCTGCAGTAAAACATATAAAGTTGCTCCAAATAGCAGTTCAAACTAAAAACTTTCTTGAATATGTAAGGCTTATCATAACTTTTGTCGGAAGACACAACAGTTAGTCTTAATAATCACAAATTATGTTGCATTTTCATGCAAAAATAAGCGTGAATTTCGGATGTTTTAGTGGCCTCTGTTTTTGGAAAGCTTTGCATATTTTATCCGTGACTTTGAACTAAAAAGCCCATTTTTTGGTCTCTGGAATGGGATGGAATGTGAGGAAATATGCTAAATTAGTAGAATAATCTAGATTTTTCTTTTTCTTACAGAACTGATCATATTTCACCATCCAAGCACAAAGTAATGAAAATAACTCGATTATGCGAAAGAAATCTGATAAAGTGAAAAAAAATGTCTGAAAAGGCAAAGCGGCATAAGTAAATTGTCTATATTGTCCAAAAGGCACAGAAATGGTATCATGGTCCCATAGACACAAAAACAATAACACTGAATTGGTATCATGGTCCCAATAACATTGAATTGGTATCATGGTCCAAATAGCATTGAATTGGTATCATGGTCCCAAGGGCACAGAAACAATAACATTGAATCGGTACCATGATTCCAAAGGCATCGAAATAATAATAATGACAATGAGACAAAGTTGTAAATACGGGCTTTTACGGCTGCAAAAACGTAGCACGCTTTCAGCTTGAGATCATCGATTCCATGTTCCCGAATGATCTGTACAATAGCTAAACCGAAGAATTACTTTCGTTGAAGACCATTCGCGTCAAATAACATGAAAGCAAAGGCGGTCTCGGTTGTCACGGTGTCTGACTTTAAATCATTTATCCGTCAACGCTGTGGGTTCGTTATTATATAACTCTTTCATGAGAGGAAACTATCTATCGGAAGGTCGGTTGTTCTATCTAGATGCCAGCTCGAGTTTATGATAATACACGGATTGGCACCTTGGATCTACCTCTACCATCAAAAGCTGGAAAGTCGCAGAATGGCCTATAAGTGTGTCGGAGTGACGTCGTTAGACGCAACAAAAACAAACCAAAACATCAAGGCAAAAGTTCTGCAGCGTTATCATTTATAAAATTGTTAGTAGAAAAAAATATGTATGCAATCTTACACTAAGACCATGCACGCAATGAAACAAAGAAATTATGGACATATACTTACACGAACTCAATATCACCAACTGATATGTTCGG
Organism: Mercenaria mercenaria; assembly: GCF_021730395.1. NCBI lineage: Eukaryota > Metazoa > Mollusca > Bivalvia > Venerida > Veneridae > Mercenaria > Mercenaria mercenaria. Next base: position 13,900,115 of record NC_069369.1, on the reverse strand, counting down.
TGCAGTCCATATCAGATGCATTGAAGAAACAGGTAGATTGTTACTGTGCGTTATCATGTTCTGCAATGCACAATCAAGTTCTTTTTATCAAGTTGTATTTCTGACAATTAGGATGTTCTTATGAGGCAGCTACCAGCGAACCAAAATTGAAGGGATGTTTTAATATATTGACATTCGTAAGAAAACTATTAATCTCATTGAACTATTAAACGTTTGTATAAGAAACTTTGTAACGTAACGCCGTTGCGCGGTTGAAACAAGGAAGTTTATTCGTGCTTAGCCTAGTGAAACACGAAATAAATAGACAATTTATTTGTTATACGTACATGAACTGCCGACACATCCTTCACTTAAAACACCTGGTTTAAATAACATTTTGCGTCTGGCATTCAAAGTATGAACAATATTTTTGATTTCACCCATACTAAAGCAAATATTGGCTATATCAGCCAATCATAACATGTGATATGTCAAAAAAAGTAAGAATATCAAAATAACATGGAATAATAAGGAACACCAGTGACATAAAGCCTGCAATGTTACGTATAACTTCTTTGTGAAAAGCAAAGACGGTTTTGTTAAATATCTCTGCAGTGTTGAAACAGTGCCTACCTTTTCACCGCCAAGACAGTCTAAGGCGTGTGTCTTATTTGCTGGCCAGTCTGTAAACTGTCCGACAATTCTCTCTGTGTCTCCTGACTTTGGCCGTGCCCGAATCTGAATGCCCTTTAGTGTGTCCCCAGATGTCCTTGCAGATACTATTACTACATTTGAAAAGATGTATCTTTGATGATGATTCAGTTAATCAATTGGTATAAAGCAAATACTGCAGTACGTAGAAGCTTCGTGTATTTGGTCAAATAAGTTTGACTGGAGTAATTTGCATAAGGCGTAGCTGTTCATCATGGCATTACTTACTATTTCCAGAGCATATAAGGGATATAAAAGATACATTTGTGTTTTAAAGCTAGGGTTAAAACATATTTATTCTTTTTGTTTTGCTGAACCATCATTGTACAGCACACTTTACATAACATACTATTGAGGACAGAACCTTTATCAAGATATTTTCCTTTTTCTTTTAATTTTTCTTTCTCTTTTTGTCTGTTTTTCTTTTCTTTCTTTTTTCTTTCTGCTTCTGTAGGCGTTTAATATTCATTAAATAATTAATTTGTGCTATGTCATTTATAAATTGTGATATTCTGCATTTATTTACTTTGTTCGTATAAGATAATAAATCAATATTTAATTGCTCTGATACTGTCGTAAGTTAAGGCTGAAACCACTAAATCTGGCTGTTCTTTATTTCATATTAAATACACTTACTTAATAACGCTATTTCAACATTTTCTAGAATATTAGACTTGTAGAGACTTACATGCCCATAAAGAACTATATCGCTAAAATATAAAAAATATGGTATTATCTTTTCTATAAGAAAGCTACACTTCATTAAATACAATCCTCTGAATATAATCATTTTCGCTTCTTTTCATGTCTTTTCGAGATATAAATTGTAATGCCACCATTTTTTATCTAGCATGCGAAAGGAGCATACCTATTTCAATATTGAAATAAATCTTGAAATCTTGATTGAATGCAACACATACGTACTGAAACGCAGACCAATATGCTTCTGAGAAAGGAACACAGATAAGAGATATTTATATTTTGACTGCTTGTGGTAAATTTGATTTGGTTGTGATCAGTCTTGAATCATACGTACATGGTACAGTCACTACATGTTTTCAGGTATGATGTTTGATGTGATAGTTAATTGTTCGAACTTAATGATACAAATCTTCATATAGAGAGAATTTATCTACATGTGTTTCTTTACTTCTTAACACTGCTTACTTTCCATTCGTGAAGTAATTTTATGAAGTGTTTTTTTTTAATGATTTGAACTTGAGTTCAAGTATGTTATTATTTAGAAGTAAACAAGGACTTTCTCCTTAACTCTCTCATAAATTTTCGTTATTTAAAGGTGGTCAATCACATTTAATCAACATTTAATGACATTTTTTACTTTTTGTATATTCTGGTAGAGAATTATTTAAATGTCTAGTTTTACATTTGCATTTGATAGACATATCAACTATTGAACAATCTGAACCAAAATGCAAGTTTTAAAGCTGTGTGTAGCTTCTGAATTCATTTATTTCCAATCTATCTTGGTTGCGCAACCAAGATAGGCAAAGGGAGGTAATAATAATTTTTCAAACTTGCGTTTCTAATGAATTCCATCTAAATACATAATTTTTAATGCAAATATTTTACAAATATATTACAATATGTCTAATATTTATACATTTCCTTAGGCAAAGTATGTTTATCAAATTTATACTTATGATAAAATAACTCTATCTTGGTTGGGCAACCAGGATAGGAAAATGAAATTTTAAAAATACCTCCAGTGAAAATCTAATTTGTATTAAGTGTTAAGTGAACATAAATGAGTGTAAATGATCAGATGCTAAAGTTTCGAACAAATCCGTTACATGGCCAAAATCTGATTATCCACCTTTAACAGCTGTAAAGACTTGTGGCATTACAGGGCGGAATAAATATTTTGACGTCGACATTTTTATGTTTTATTGATATACGGCTTTAGCTTAGATGTATGGGCCAATTAGAGGGCATTGCTTTAACACAATTGATAATCAATGCAGTGAATACACGATATTTCTCCTCATAAGCTGGTCATGTGTGAAAATTAAACACTTCTGATCTCTGCAACTAGTTGTATACTAAATAATATGTTAGGTTCGCATTCTTGATTAATTCATTTTGATCTATAGTGCATAAAAATATTATAAAACGTATTATCTTACAATGTATAGATTCTGACGGAGAATATCTGGTAGTATTAGGTGTCATCTGGAAAGGACACGGTGTCATTTGACGTTGCCTGCCGTGCTTTGGAAACATTGTAAGACATGTATCCCATGGTGCTCCGTTAGGAAATCCATATACTGAAATAAGGAGCGAAAGTATTTCATATGAAATTTAGTATCACACAATCCTGTTGTTTCATCTAGTATATACGATATAGTATTTATTTATTTACAACAAGTCATGATATATCAATCAACACAATGGGCTTACATTACGTGTTAACCTTTAGTCTCCTGGTGGCAAGTGATTCTGCCTTTGCAACAGCACAGACCAGGATGAGCCTGCACATCTGTGCATGCTCATTTGGTCTGCACTATTCGCTGTGCTATCAGTAAATTATCAGTGAACACCCCTTTGAATGATAAATGGTACTGTCAAAACTGAATGATAGATCAGTCCATTTTAGGAATATAGCAGGGCAAAGGTTAAATGTAAGTCTGATTACGTGTACTCATGCCATACATGAACAAGGAATTCTCAAACATCATTTCGATACACATTATGTTCTTTAACTGGTCAGAGAGAACTAATTGAATGTCCATATTCCCATATCTAAATGTTCTCAACATTTAAAATATCCGTTGTGAAGGAATTATCCAACGCTTATGAGAGAACTGCAAAAATATACACCAATATCACCTTTGGGCAACCCGCTTACCCGCAATGCGTTGCTCTACTGGTACAAATTGATAAGTCTCACCCATAAGAATGCATCATTTAATTTCATTTTGGCCAGTAATCATGGAGTAAAATGTGATTCATGAAATACGAAGCCGGTCAATGTAATTTACATTTTTATGTTGAAATTTCAATAACATATACATTATATCATGTGATCTGGCAGCTTTACAAGTAACAAGTAAGCGATGATTAATGTACATTTATTGTTATTGTTCACAAGAATACAAGATGTTCAAATTAGTGTAAATGCCGTATAGAACAACACTTAATAATGTACAAAGGTCAAGAGATATGGTTTAAATTGAGGTTTAAGATAAAAGAACTCAGCACGTAGTCTTTAGTCATATATAAATACTGATTACTTTAAAGGGACAGTTTCAAACTTGTAGTTTATGCTGTAAGCAGCATTTAATCATCTGAAGATTTTGTGTAGATGAAACGTTTGATAGTCTTCTTTTATTGTATGTAGTCTTTCCAGGTGCATTAATACACTGCCGTTTGATTATATATCACGCATGCATTGTTTTCTTATTTAAGTAAATGCTGGGAAACTGACGATCACGTTATTTCTCAGTCTGCACCAATCATCCGCGGGATAACTAGCGAAAATTCACATCGAAATGTAATATTGTGACGCCTTATCAATATCAAAATACCCTAGATTTTACGTAAAATGTTTAAATTCGAAATTGAAATATTCTGTTTTCACGAAACACGTGTCACCCGCCACTTACCATGCAGTCATTGTTAAATGCTAAATATAAGGGACATAACTCCGGTGAAAATCTATGAACCGTAACATTCCAAAGATATACACAACTAAGCTTGACAATCTTGAAAAGTTAGGAGAATTAGTCAAATCAAGCCAATTGCGCTGGTGTATAAATTTGTTAATTGAGGGGCCCACAGTAATAAAATTCGTAACTAGCCAGCCAGCTGGTGGGGGGGGGGGGGGGGGCCTGACCCCATCCCCCACCTGGACACGTGCCTGATTAGCACTGGCATCACAGAATTTGAGTCAAGGATCAAAGCTCCGCTGAAGATCGCTGAACCGGAACATGCCAACCATATTCACGGCTTGACTTTGCACTGATCACTCCTGTAAGGTTTAGTGGAATTCCGTCCAGTAAGATAAAAGAAGTGGCCGTGACACCATAACATTTGACGAATCAAGGGTCATAACTCTGCAGAAAATCATTTAAACGAAATATGCCGATGACATACACAACTTGGCTTGGCATTGAGCACTTTTGTAAAGTTCTCTGTAATTCCTGTTGGTGGTATTGCAACAGTTACGCGAACAAGGTAAATACGACAAATCAAGGGCCACTGAAAATCATGGGACCGAAACACGCCGATGATCTGCGCAAATAGGCACCGCACTGATCACTCCTGTATAGTTAGGTGGAAATCTGCCTAATAATATGTAAGAAGTGGCCAAAAACGTCATAAAAAGTTGACGAATCAAAGGCCGTAACTCCGCTGAAACTCCAAGTATCTATGACTAGCACCTTGTCGCCTTATTTCCGTAATGCTGTAACTTGCTATTTGATAGTTTTGGGAAACGACGTTTAAAGATTTGAGTGTCATTGACTTACAGACACTACTTACAGGCTTTTTTAACTAAAATTTAGCCCCTTTATGTTTGTCCTACAAGGCCACAAATTCACCATCCAACATAACTGATGTCATAGAGATGTACCTTACGGCCTAAAATCTCAATTTTGCCAGAAATGGACTTACGGCACTTGGGAATTAAGGCGACGACCTGTTTAAGCAGGAGATTTCGAATGAGACGCACAAAATATAATTGAGCCATGCCATGGGAAAACCAACACAGTGGGTTTGCGACCAGCATGGATCCAGACCAGCCTGCGCATCCGCGCAGTCTGGTCAGGATCCATGCTGTTCGCTTTTTGTAATTAGCGATACCATTAGCGAACAGCATGGATCTTAACTAGACTGGGCGGATGCGCAGGCTGGTCTGGATCCATGCTGGTCGCAAAGCCACTATGTTGGTTTTCTCATGGCACGGCTCAATATTATGCTAACATTGAGTCCAAGTACGGGGAGATTTCAACTGATGTTTTACCACTTTAATTGGTGTCGGCAGTTTGAAATCATGTTCTTTGTATTAACAAGGATTTTTATATATAATCAAAGTTAAAGAGCACTCAAGAAGTTTAGCTTCTAACTATACTAATACATGTAGGGTCAATTATGAAATCATTTCATCTTGCTTCGGCAATATGGAAAAAAGTATAATTAATTAGCAATCAATCATAATTGTGTTACGTATTATTTTGCTTTAGGCTGCATACATGCAAGTATGTACAAACTGGAGATTTATACGTATACGTAGCATAATTGTGCACTATAATGCGGTTCTTATTTTCCTAATTTTCCTAATTAATAGTCTTGGCATTTGATGGACAAATTAGGCACAATAGAATGTGAACGAGTATTTTAAGAGTAACAATTTATGCCTTATGATTTTGCTAACTGATACAAATGAAACAGATATGTTTGCATAAATGTACCACATAAGCTCATTCTTTAGACTTGTGAATATACGGTTTCAAATAGCACTGCTGCTCCGAATAACATTTATATTTTGACGATGCGATAATGAAAATATTTTACCTTCATTTATGTTCCAAATAAGATGTAACAAATTTATTATAAATATCCCATGTTTTGCAATTATTTTAGCCATTTCAGAATAATACAACTTTCTCCTTCGTAATGATGTATAGCATGTAGGCTGATACGTACGGCATTGAGATATTTCAAGTAGCGTATGGTATGGCGTGTGTTTGTTTATTTTATGTAATAGCGATCTTCTCCTAAAGGGACTGCATTGTCTACTAGCCCACATATCTCCACTTTCGTTATTTAGAATACATTTTTTGTTAAAACCTGCTTGTTAATATAGGATTTACTGTTATCAGATTTGTATCGTATAACTGGTCAGCTAAATGGTTTAAAATAGAATATGGAAACTCCACAGGTCGCCCAACAGTACAGTAGCAGGCTGAGTTTAATTGAGCCTCTTCATGGACGGTAGTGGAAATGTATGCTAACGTCCACTCCTCTAGAACCTGGTTGAGCAGACCTCACCATCTGTACATGTCACAAGTATCAAAAAACAATTAAGAGACATCCGCAGAAGTTTTCATACGGCAGTTTACGTAGAATCTTTAATGATACAAAGATGTGTCGGTGTGCCGTTAATCCATAAAAAACAAATTCAATGATGCATAGAGTGCAATTTTGTTTGGTTGACCAGTTCATTTTTGTGACTGTTCACATTCATTGTTACCTTTGTGCTTTCATCTTGTTTTTACTTTGTATTTCTGTTTTAAATTTTTAAGAGCACTGAGAACTCCGTCTTCTTCGGTTTTAAAGGAAAAATATCTGATGCGAACAACATCAGTTAAACCATAGGAAATGTATGAAAATGTCGTTCGTGAAGTTACATAATTGAAATGAGCGTCCTGGGCGGAAACTCATATATTTTCAAAATAAATCAGTCTAATAAAATACAAGACTCATCTCATTTAGAATAATACACATGATATGATTAATGCGTTGCATTTAAAGCTGTTTGATGTCTAGGTTACAATTGGTGTTTTTATATATATTTATTCTTCCTAAATGATACAAACATTTACAGTTTACAGTTTATTTAATACTCTCAACACAAATACAATTGTGACATGAGGATACACAAAAAACATTTATACACATATACATCAATTTCGAATCATGTGAAATATGGGAAAGCACATGTAAATGTCTATGGAGAGATACCAAAACTGTTATTTTATTTTGTTTTACAGAAGAAAGTTTAAAAGCTTAAGATGTATGTAAACCTGCGTAATTAAATATATTCAAAACCAAGATACAAAGCTAAACACAGATGAGTAGAAGATTAAATTCAATTTTCTGTTTTTACAAGTCGTATTAAGTGTAATGAAAAATTAATAATATCGTTATAACAATAACATTGACATGAAGTAATATTTATCATATTTGACAAGTTCCCTTTAAACTTTATAGCTACAAATAAAACGCCCTTCTTAATGGTCAGTAAATCATTTTTATACTTAAACATCAGCACGTTGGTCTTATCGCAACAGTCAGTGTGGTTAAGTAGGCATTCTATATTCTCTTAGATAAAATACGTCAGATTTGTTGAGGAGATGGTGTACTCTTTCTCGCGAAGCTCGTAGAGTGTCTATTACTTATGTAACATGCACTTTGTAATATATTTTAATTAAATCGAGGGTTATGTGCGTGAAAATTTCTTGTTAAAATTTTAGCAGCAAATAGTAAAAACAGATAAATTTCTCTACACATCTTGGGGGATCAAGACGCAGCTTTTTTTCTAACACTTTAATCATGGATATTAGTACGAATAAAAACCTGCTATCTTCATTTCTAATTGCAGTTTTAAGATTTGAATGAAAAGAATCAGGTAAAATACGGCTACGTTTTGAATAAAAGTACAGCCGTTACGCTTTATCAATGTGTTTTTTGTTGTTTTTTTTCCCAGAAATTACGAAGCATGTCACATCTTCACAGTGACACTGTTCTTGCCTTTTATAATAATGAAGGAAGCTATGACTTTAAGTCATTAGTTACATTCTAACTACCGGTATCAATTTTAAACTAACAATAACTAGATTCGAGGGTGATAGCCCTCTTCGTAGCTAAACTGCATTGACGCTGCCAATATTTTATATTAACCAAAGTATTGACACGTGCAACACTTATCCGCATGTGTTGCATACCTTAGCGAAACAAAAATATGATACTATCTTAAAAGGAGAATGAGGTTGATTGGTTTTACTAAACAAATGTATTTTGTACTTTATCTTGTAGTTTATGTAGTTGCGCTGTATGAATGTGTGTTTTAGCTTGTAATGGTTTACAAGGTTGCGTTTTGGTAGACAAACAGAATGTTTCAAGACAAAAGACAACAAAAAACTAATGTCATTTCTTCGTAAGTCAATGGGAAAATAATTACAATGTGAATTTTGATGTCGGCAGGTCATAGCTAAGCGTCATACTGACCTTGGGACTGACAGTATCATTTTGATCAGTTGTAGTGACCTTGAGAAGGGGTTCATTCATTCATTTTGGTCAGTTGTAGCGACATTGAGAAGGATTTTATTCACACATTTTGGTCTAAACCCTGACAGTATCATTGTAGTGACCTTGAGAAGGGTTTCATTAACTCACTTTTGTCAGTTGTAGTGAGCTTGAGAATGGTTTCATTCACTCACTTTTGTCAGTTGTAGTGACCCTGAGAAGGGTTTCATTCATTTACATTGGTCTATGACAGGACGAGGGCTTAGAGTGTATAAATTAATCGTCAAAAATACATTTAATTAATGTTACGGTCAGTAAATCAGCCCCACGTACGAAACGGTTTATATTCAGTTTATTTGGCAAATTCGCACCTTGGACAGACAAAGACTTTAAAAATATTGAGAACGCTTAGACCTTGGTAACCTTCACTTTATTTTACTTGAATAAAGCATTAATGTTCACTTTGGTTTGTCAATATGTTAAAAGTATGATTAATTAGCAATACAATTAGCTTTATGTTGCGTGCATGCAAGTATGTATAAACCTGATTGAGGTTCGTATTGCGCTCTGTTATTACCATACAAAAAGAGTTTCTTTTTTTTTCTTTTGTTCGGTGACATTCATAATAAATCTTGGAGTATTTTTCGGTAATGAAACATTAAATACACTAAATAATATTACATGTATTAAATTCCGTATAATTACATGTCTCCTAGTTTGAGCAATTGACCTATCATGTGTCGGTGCGACGTTAAATCCACCCCACCCCCCACCAAAAAAAAAGTTTGAGCAATTGACCGGGCTACAGTTCAACAAAAAATTTGGCAAGGATAAAGTCAAAACCTGAAGATAAACATGAACATTTATTTCTGACGTCATTTAATAAAAACACATATACGCTCGTAGAATGACTTGCCGAAGGCCCGAGTATCAATAGTTTTAACTATTGACCGATAAGCCATTCAATAAAGGTATAATATAAGAAGGAACAAAATTTACATGATAGAAACCTGTTACACATGACAGTATTTGTCTTTAATAATAATAATAACAATAACAATAAAAATAACCGTTTTTATAATTACTATCAGGAAAATTAACTGATTTACATTAATCTAAAAATAACAGCGCTTGATAATTTGGTTTTATTGATAAAAAGTAACCGCCAATATCATAATAATGAAAAAGGTCACACAAGTGAAAGTGACCAATCTTTATATGTAGTACTTATAAAAACTGTGACAAATCAATTCCATTATAAACGTGCAACCATTGTTATTGAAATATAACATATCATAAAATCAGATTATTGTGTTTCACCTATAACATTAAATTTGTATAAAAATATTAACTTACCACTCTGTATGTTCCAAATAGCACAGAGTAAATTTATTATATAAATCCCATATTTCATGAGGATCTTCGCCATCTTTGTACAGTAAAATGGCATTAAGATGAATCAAGTAGCATCTGGCGCGTGTTTGTTTATGCAATATTGTTCTACTTTAATAAAGGAACTACATTTTGTACTATTGCACAGTTATATCACGTGGTCACTAGGCTGATATGACATCGTGATTTCAAGTAGCGTGTGATGTGTGTTTGTTTGTTTGTTTTATGTAATATTTACAGTGCTCCAGCTAGGATTAAAAAAGGGCAGGGTGCTGGCCTGAAAAGGGCAATTCTGGGGTGGTGGTCGGTCTGGGACCGTGCTCCCCCGGGGAAAAATATAACTGGTCCATGCATACAGTTCATTTTAACATACTTTAGACATGGAATTTGGCATAATTTAGACATGTTTTTGTCACACTTTAGGTATGGTCTTTTAATAGGCTATGTCTGTCATCTCTAATGTACCTATTTATTAACTAAAAATTCTGCTGTTTGTATTTTACTTGGCATTGATTTTCAACTTGTAACATTTCTTTGTAATTGCATACTGAATAAAAATATCTATGTGTTTAGGCCTATTTTGTTACAATTTCAGAACACATCTTCTCCATGTAGGCTACTTGATATTTATAAATTTATACTGCAACATATTATATACAGAAAATAAAGTTTAAACTTCCACTTAAATAAATGAAATCAGGCAAAGTTTTTAACTTACAACAGTCTAAAAGCAAGTTTAGCACTTGTAATAGACATATTCCGGGTATCCAAAATTTTATATCCGGATATGGTTACACTTTTTTCTAAAAGTCGTCGAATGTCCAGTTTAAACAATATTTTTGAAAAATTATTATGATGCAGAGACTGTTTAACAGCATTTTACAGTATCTGACATTAAAGTGTACCCTGTCATTACATCTTAGTAAACTAATTTCAAAGAAATATTCATGAAAAATCGGGGTCACAAAACAGACGACAACCTACTTTCGATTTCAAAAACTTGTAAAAAGATAAAATCAAAATATTTTCCTATTTAAATTTGATTGTGATAAATTTTTATTAATTAGATTTAAATGTCTGTTGTGTGGACTTAAGTTTCAGATATGTATAAAGGGGTATTTACGACTATATTACCGAAAACGAAAGTACACTTTGACAGGTGGCGCGGAATGATAATGATTTCAGACTGGTTTGCAAACTGTTTTAACACTAAGGTAGCAGATGGCGGTTTTTTCTAGTACTTCGGACTTCCGAGCGATGTGGCCAAGTCAGACGGCTTCCGATATCTTACGAGATGCAGACCTGAAAATAAAAAGATACCGGTTTACATCTTACTTGAAGAAGAAATAAAATACATAGTAAACTTCATACAAAGCATAGATTTTTAAATCCACAAGCCACCTGAAAGATAATTTCAGCCCGCGAAAATACATGACATTTCAGCCCAAATTAGCAATATCTCCAACTGGCCTTAAAATGTTAGGGGAAATGATAGAGCCAAATGGCCACTTGCATTCTGTACTCAGTTTCAAGTATTACTTGCAGAGCTGGACAAAAATACCTGTCTACCGATTACTTTTTTCACTATTTTCAACTGTGTGAGGCCTATATGACATTTGACAGTTCACGAGACGCTCAATGCTGATAGTGGTATATATGCATTTCAAGCAGTTATATGAAAATGATGCCATCAAGCTTACATTCGTATCTGCCAGAATTTCTGCAACATACCATTCTTAAACTTGTTAATCACAAACTCACATCAACAAATATTTCAAACATCAAAACAGCCTTCACTTCAAGGTTTTATCTCTAATGACAGATTTTGACCCTGGCCAATTCGAATCTGTGGCTGGAAACTACCAACTGCTACCTTAAGGACCAAGGCATGTATCTCCATGGACTGTCTGGCACCTGATTCTAAGAAAATGATCTATGACAAATAAAATCTTACCAATATTTAAACAATGCTTTGTTCTTCTTGCAAATTGCACATGTCCAAACAATGTCTACAATATTGTGGATTTGGCCCCATTTTACACACATATTTCTTACTGCATCTATCTTTCTGACATTAAAAAAAGACTTACCTACTATTACATGATGGCCATAAATGTACTGTATTAGCATTGTGCACAGCCCTGCATACTTGAGGAACAGAATTAAAAGCAGCACAGCTTACTTACCCAAGACTAACTGTACTTCAAGTCCGCAAGCTCAGGAAAAGCCGCCCCTGTTCACAAGTACTTTTTCATATTACCTTACATACAGTAAGTATAAAATAGCTTTAAATAAATATTTTACAATGCACTTTTGTTGTTGTTGTTGTTGTTGTTGTTGCCAAACTTACCTATTTTAACGAATTCGAGCAATCTCCAGTACATCTCCGAGAAACCATATCTTCTCTTAATTAAAAACAAATATCTGCAAATGTTACCTCACTCCAGGACCTTAAATGCACCCAAGATGTATCCACTCTCTACACTTTTCTTCTGTCGTCATCCTGACACCGATAAAGCCACAATAGAAATTTCTAAGAACAAAATCATACCTGCCACTCGAGAAATATCTTCGAAGAATATCACCACAAAATCCAGTTCCGAGCCTTGTAAACAGCCATGTATTTACAAAATGCCAAAAACTTGCACATATACTTCCTTTAAATAGTCCTTCTTCCTTTAAATTTGATATAAACTACAAAAGAAAGGTGTTTCCCGCTAGAAATTTAAAGAAAACCATACACTACATACAAAAATAAGATTTACTTACCTGGTAAAATCAGAGTTACCTCCCCTTAACTTCTACCATATCAAACAACATCTGTCTATGTTATGAATCCATTCAGCTCGGATGTTTAAATAACACATACTGGAGAGCTTGAACAACACAAAAGAAAGAATGAAATAGTACTTACAAAAATTGACAAATGTCTTAAGGTAGCAGATGGCGGTTTTTTCTAGTACTTCGGACTTCCGAGCGATGTGGCCAAGTCAGACGGCTTCCGATATCTTACGAGATGCAGACCTGAAAATAAAAAGATACCGGTTTACATCTTACTTGAAGAAGAAATAAAATACATAGTAAACTTCATACAAAGCATAGATTTTTAAATCCACAAGCCACCTGAAAGATAATTTCAGCCCGCGAAAATACATGACATTTCAGCCCAAATTAGCAATATCTCCAACTGGCCTTAAAATGTTAGGGGAAATGATAGAGCCAAATGGCCACTTGCATTCTGTACTCAGTTTCAAGTATTACTTGCAGAGCTGGACAAAAATACCTGTCTACCGATTACTTTTTTCACTATTTTCAACTGTGTGAGGCCTATATGACATTTGACAGTTCACGAGACGCTCAATGCTGATAGTGGTATATATGCATTTCAAGCAGTTATATGAAAATGATGCCATCAAGCTTACATTCGTATCTGCCAGAATTTCTGCAACATACCATTCTTAAACTTGTTAATCACAAACTCACATCAACAAATATTTCAAACATCAAAACAGCCTTCACTTCAAGGTTTTATCTCTAATGACAGATTTTGACCCTGGCCAATTCGAATCTGTGGCTGGAAACTACCAACTGCTACCTAAGGTTCAGTGATTTTAATGCTAGTTTAATTGCTAGTGGAGCAGTCTAAAATATCATGGTCTGCCTCGGGCACGATTACAGCAGGTAATTGTTTGTTAATTATGTCAATGCCCCCCGGCGTGTATCACTCGATAAAAAGGGGGCAATAAAGCAGTGTATTATAATCACTGAGGCAAAAAAGGAAGTTTGGCTTAAAAAAGAAATGAATGGTTGTAAAAACGGGCAGGGTGCCTGGCGGGGCAACAGGGCGGAACGAATTTCGGAACGGGCGATGCGCCCTGCTGTAAATAGCTAGCTGGAGCACTGATTTATCTCACGATCACTTTGGACTCTCCTTTTTACATGGAATTTAACCATTGTGTCTGCGCATTTTTATTTCTGTTTTTAAGGACTTTGATTTTTTGAAAAACATAAATCAGGTGGGTGGGTTAAAGTCTTTGATTCTGAGTTTTTTTTTTTTTTTTTTTTTTTGTTTTTTATTTAACGTCGCACCGACACATGTGGTTATATGGCGACTTTCCAGCTTTAATGGTGGAGGAAGACCCCAGGTGCCCCTCCGTGCATTATTTCGTCATGAGCGGGCACCTGGGTAGACCCACCGACCTTCCGTAAGTCAGCTGGATGGCTTCCTCACATGAAGAATTCAACGCCCCGAGTGAGGCTCGAACACACATCGATGAGGGGCAAGTGATTTGAAGTCAGCGACCTTAACCACTCGGCCACGGAGGCCCCTGCTACTGATTCTGAGTTATTGAAATTATTGAAAAGATTTCTGTTGATAGGTGCTTCAAGAAAGTCATATATAGAAGGATGAAACATCATATGCGAAAAAAATAATATTGTAAGCGAAGTACCTTCATTTTCCTTTGATGTTTTTGGGGGTAAGTATTTACAATAACTGGTAAAGTGAGTAATAATCCTTTACTGCAATAACAATGTTGAATCAGTCTTGTAAATGAGCTGAGAATCAAAAATCCATATTTCTGCTTTTTTCCTTATGAAATCTATCAATGAAGTTATCATATGCATCATATTTTTTCATAATTTCAGTACAACACTTTACTCATTGAAAGTAGTCCAATTCAAGGCATGGTGTACAATATGGTCCACTTGTAGTAGTCAAGGGGAAGTAACAAATATCATTTTCTTAAAGAAAATGTTCAAACTAGAATCCCCACAATTATGATAGAAAAATTGTCTGTATATTCGTGGACATTAGTGTCAATACGTCATTAATGAGTTTATCAACGGAATCTTCGGTCAAACATCAATGAACATGAGGTTTCCACTGTTCTAGTCGATGTGCAAATCTTTCAAATCATTTGTTGTCTTCTCAACATCGTACTGAACTTCATAAATAGCAGTAGGAGACCTATCTTTTCCTCTCTTAACATCAAGCACCGAACCTTTTTTAATGAAAAAAAACAGTACATTCTATCATGACAGTATTAAATAAGTATCAACATATCTCTTGTGCTGGGCTCATAAACTATATTGGTGATATTTCAATGACAACTTTGATCAGCTATGTGCTATGATTGAGATACTTTAAATTCATTTTTTTTTTCCTGAAAATTTCCTTCTGTAGGAAAAGTTGTAAATAACTTGTTAAAAGTTATTTAAACAGAAAGGAACACTTTAATAACATCAGACTGTATTTCATCTGGTTAATATTAAACACAAATGAAGTGTCATTAATTTAAATAGGCCTACTAGTAACTTATTATAAATTATTCAAAATATAATTTGTTGTAACTTATTATAAATTATTCAAAATATAATTTGTTGTACTGGATTAATTTTAAAGTTTGAAATAAAATATGTGTTACTCAGATGATGGCTTTAATAAAATCTCACATTTCTTAATCCTTCGTTGAACACTTGCTTCATGGAAGGTTTCAGATATACTTTTTTTCGAACAAATAATAATTAACTGCATGGAATTATGAAGAGTTCTGTTTTGTCCATCAATTTATGTTATAAATATAGAACAAATGTAATATGTTTCTGAAAACATGCATATTTCATTACACATGAAAACTAATTGTTATAAATATATACATATTAATGAATAATAGTGGTAAAATATATTGCTGCATTTTAGGCCCCTAATATTAATGTTTAAATCATGGCATTTGCTTGGTATATTCTTACAGTTGACCGTGCTTCGCACTGTGTTGCAAACTTTTAAAAACTTTTACCGTACCGTTTTTTATAAATTTTGTCTAATTTATGGTATTTCCTCAAGCTAAAGTAGAGACAAATTTCAAAGTGATGGCCTTTATCATCTATTACAATGTAAATGGCCAAAGGCAAGTACTTTGCTGATTTGCCAATAAAAATTTGAATTTGAATTTGAATCATAAACGTTTGCTGAGAACTCATTTTACCTTTATTATTTATGAAAGAAACATCAAATTATTGGTAAACAATTATAAAACTGAAAATAAAACTGTCGTTATCATTTGTTAAAGGGTGCCTCAAGTAAACAGATTTAATGAGACAGCAGAATTTTAACTCCAACATTGAAAAATTAAGGTCGAATCCTGCGGGTCTGTTTTAAAACTTGCTCACTTCATTCAAAAATAACCTTGAGGCAGAAGTAAAACCTACTTGAATTTATTCCACAATATGTAGTCTAAAGAATGAAGGTAAAATAGAGAACTTTTACCGCATGTTACTCAGTATTTATAAAGATGTCTAACTCTACCCCTTCTGTTTCAGAGGTAAATTCACTTTGAGCAGCAAGAAATTGCTTATCAAATGAATTGTTTTCCACTTTTGTGCAATAAATCAATAACAAGTCTTGAAAGAAGTAAAAACTTATTAGAATAAAATGAAAATAAGAGAAAAAAATTTGGTCCCAGTGGGGCTTGAACCTACGCCCCCATGAAAATTGCTGTCAAAGTAGGTTTATTGTAGGAATTGAATACTCTTCAAAAAGGAGGTACTCCATTATGGGCTTGTTAAAATGGTAACATGCTTGACTGTCATTCCTGTGGTCGGACTTTCAAATCCATGTGGAGGCACTGGAAATTTCATAAATGCTTTTGAGTGTATTCTGTCCAAAAGGTGTATACTGGTTATTTTCACGATACAGCTTTCACATTTTCGGTTTGCACTGACTTTTAATAATTGTTTATTGTATTGTACATGTACCTGTGCAATGATGCATTAATTTTCAGAAAGGCCCGGGAGATTAACCAGGCTGTTCATTCAAAAAGTGACAGCCCAAGTTAGATGGACATGCCTGTGTATAAAATATATCTTTTTCGGTGTTCTATGTTATTTTTTGTCATTATGCTCTCTGTCTATACTGCTCCATAATCAGCAAGTGACTTTGAATTTTCAGCATGTTTTAATGTGTTTATCATGGGGCAGGTGCTATATAAATGTTGAATAGCATGTTATGTGAAAACCATAAAGATATGTACATATACATATGATAGAAGGAGAGCGGTGGTCTAGTGGAGGTGTCAGCTGCTCAATCCAGGGGTCTTGGGATCGAGCCCAATTGGGGTCAAGACCATGACTTCTCATATGAAACCAGTACTGACTCCACAGTGTTTCCAATAAGCTTGAAGCTTTCATCACAACTGAGCTAAAACCAATTACTTTAAACTAATTATTACAATATGTAAATACCAACCTTTAAACCATTTCTCCTCTTTTCTATCTTCATTGGTACACCACTTATGAGAAATCCTTCTCCCAACAAACTTGGTGGAAACAGTCCGTTTCTGTCTTTTACTTATGTTCTATGTGAAAAAGCAATAAACAATATTGTTGAAAAGCGTAGGTTCTGGGTTGAGGGTTTCTACACCATTGATGAAATAACACTTCAATTCCAGCTTTCTATGTTAGTTTATTATGAGATGTATATACAGTCTAAGTGATGGAAAGATAGTCATCAAAATTTATAATTCTCTCATTCCTCTGGTCTAAAGTCACTTATTTATTATAATTGTAAAATATTACATTTCTCGTTTCTAGATCCTATGACCTGTATTTTCAAAGTCCGAGCCAAAAGTAAAGAATCCCCCTCCCATGTTCTGACCTAGGTTTATATACTCCCATATTTGGAGTGTATCATAGTAATGAAAGACAAAGATTACCCCTAATATTTATGAGGATAACCGTTGACTGATGGTACCATCCCAAATACGGAGCCACCTCTAACTCTAACAAACCAGACATTTTTACAATGGTATATGATGACAATGTACCCAGATAAAATGATACAAAATAATACAAAATAATACATACTCCAGTCCCAAGCAATTTATGAGGGTAACTGGTGAATGACAACTCAAATAGCAGAGGCCAAAGTTTCTCATCAGTAGAATCAATTAATAAATCAGCTTTAATAAGACTGCTAAATTTACAACACTCCCCCACCCTTAGCTTCTTAATTGTCCCCAATTAAGTTTAAACATTAAAATATAACTGAGCCAGACTCTTGATCGCAAATACTATGAAGAAGATACATAAGAATATGAATACCTAAACTATTATATCATTGAAACTGCTCCTCAATATAAATGATTAAGTGTTATGAATAGTAACAAGCATGCTATACTCTGTGTTTTGATAAAATTATATTATAGTTCGGAAAAAACTACGTGACTAAATACTTCTCAAAATAGTATACATCTAAAATAACTATTATACTAATGTGTGTATGAAACATTAAAAGTGTAAAAGAAATCACATAACTGTCCTCGTAAAACACATGTAAAAATAAAATCCAGTGTTGAATTCAGTTCATCTAATAAGGTGTATATATATTTGTAAGCACTTTCATACAATGTTTATTTCTCTCACACTAAGTCCTGGTACCTTTATTTATTTTAACATTAACACAGTATGATGATGGAAATAGGCACAATTTTGATTCATTTCATTGATATGATAGTCGTCATTACCATTTACTAATGTAAGTCCTGGTGCCTTTAATTTATTTAAATTAATTTGAAAAAAAGGAATAGGCACAATGTTTATTTATATGGCTATGGTTTTAAGTCCTGTGTGCCAAGAATATCTAATTGTACAATAAATGATTTTAATAAATGGCACAAATTTTCATATCTGAAAATGAAACCTACAAATAAATCCATTTGAATACACCAAGGCTGAATTGGATTATTATTACCAATGCATCCACAAATTAAATCCATACAAAGAATAATAAATCCATTTGAATACACTTAGGCTGAATGGGATTATTATTACCAATGCAGCCACTAATTTAATCCATACAAAGAATAATGAAATTAAATATTACACACTTATAATCCTGGATGAATATTAGTTAACACTTTAAATCCAGAAAAAATATGAACTAAATCCAAAAGTGACCTTGTTACACGTACACATTCTTTTATGCCTGCTTAATCCCGAACGAAAAGAAAAATTCCTATTGCAACTTGTGCACGTATTCATTAAAATTTAAAAATCCAGGTTTAATTTCTCAATATTTTGATGTTTTCAGAAATCCGAAATGTTTAGAAATGATTGCCCAAGTGTGCAAGTCTCTTAGATATACCCAGCATTTAGCCTTTGAAGTACCCTCACGATGAAGAACAATTAACACTTTTAATATTTATTACTATTGTGTACAATGTCGGTATGGTCTGTATTGGGTCCTATTCCTTGAACTTCTCCTCACTTGTTGACTGGTACTGTCCAGGCAGGATTTGGAAGTTTGCTGGTACCCTTTCATTTTTTATTTATGGTTATTTTCCTCAGACTTCACCATGTTTGATTGCCAATGGGTCATTTTATTTCCATGAAACGGTTTCAACCTGTCATGTACACTATTCTTGATTTGCCATTTGCAGAAAGTCTTATTTCATACAAAAGGTCTGTGATCTTCCTTGTAATAACATAAGGCCCCTTCCAAACATAAGGCCCCTTCCAAATATTAGGGTCAATTTTCTTGCTGATTCCTTTATGTCTTGACTTCTCTAAACACAAAACTAACTGTCCTTTACTAAAATGTGTTTCTGAAATCCGGCTGTCATAATCACGCTTCTGTCTGACAGCATTCTTTTGCAAATTAGTTTGTGCTATCTGATGCGTCTCTGTCAACTTCTCTTGTAGTTGAATGGCATAGTCCACTGAACTTATCTTGTTCTCTGTAATGCAGCCAAGTGAAATGTCAACCGGGATAATAGCTTCACGTCCCATCATATAAATAATTTGGCGTGAATCCGGTCGCCTGGGGGACACATCCTCTGTATGCGGAGGTGATTAAATTAAGATTTTCATTCCAGTTTGTTTGACTGGAGTTTACATAAGTGGATATCATATTTTGCAAAACTTGATTTAATCTCTCGGGTCCACCATTTGCCATTGGCCTATATCCACTAGTCCTAGTTTGATTAATTTCCAAAATCCGACATACTTCACTGAACAACTTGGATTGGTAATTTGTCCCTTGATCAGAATGTATGGCCAAACACATACCATATCTGGACAAAATTTCATATACAATCTTATGAGCAACGGTACTTGCTAGCTGATCTCTGGTTGCGTAACACTCAGCCCACTTGGTAAATCCATCAATGACCACGATAATGTACCGATTTCCGGATTCTGTCTCATTAAGTGGCCCCATTATGTTCGTTTGTATCCGATCCATAGGATGGCCAACTGTGTACTCTGTTAATGGTGCCCTCGGTATGTTTTCCGGCCTTTTTCGGAATGCACACTTTTCACAACTTTTGATATGCAACTGGACGTATTCCTTCATTTAAACCAGTGATCTTGGAGACGTAATTTGGAATATGTCTTTGAAATTCCTAAATGTGCTCCAGTAATTGAATCATGACAAGATATCAAAAGTTCCTTATATAGTACTCTAGGCACTATCAACATAAGCCGATAGTCCTTTGCACTGAAAATGTACTTTTTAAATAACACTCCATCAATCAGAGTTAACAGATCATAATTTAGCCAATGATTCCGCACACTTGGTGAATTCCCAGCCACCTTATCTCAGGGGTCGTCTGTTTTCTTCAAGCCACTGTATCGCTATTTCTAAGTCTGGGTCTGCTCTCTGTAATTTGGCCATTTTGACAGGTGAACAATTAACTGTGTTAAACTGTTTGAGACAACCTAAGTTAGATGTTTGCGCTGCATCCTTGGATAATACAACATGATCATCCAGTATAGAATTTACGTCCTTGTTCAACACCTCCTCGTTATTGTCACCAAAGCTGGAGCTATTTCCACTTTGTACACCATTTAAATCCAGACTATTATGGAATCGAAGTCGTTGTACGCGATTTCGGAAGTACTTCCCAGTCTGTTTTAATCCATGGAAAAGTGTATTGAAACATCCTATCAACTTCATGATTTGCAGCTGCAGGAGCACAAAAAAACCTGCTCCATAATCCACTATTTTGAACTTTTACTCGTAATATGACAGGCCTATTTTGATTCCCAATACTCATGTTTTTATCGAATAATGGAACAACGTCATTGAATTGTGCAAAATCTGACCAGGAATCGTGTTTCTTTAAACAAGTCTGACACCCCTTACATGGTAAACTTTCAAGTATTGTATTCCCATCATAGCACTGACACTCCTCTGGTTCACTTGGAATTCTGGACAGGCTATCAGCATTGATATGCTTTTTCCCACAACGATGTTCGATTTTAAAGTTATACTGTGACAAAACCTCTAGCCAACGTGCCATTTGATCAGTAGGTGACTTAAACGACATTAACCACCTTAAACTGGAACAGTCAGTCCTTAATAAAAATTCTCTACCTAACAGAAAGTGTCTAAACTGGGTTATAAATGTCACAACGCCCAACAGCTCCCTTCTTGTGGCACAATAACGTCGCTGTGTTTTGTCAAATGATTTATCCGCAAACTTAATTGGTTTTTCAACATAATCCTGAGCTGTATCTGACCATTGCATTTGCGACAAGCAACCCCAGCACGAGAAATTGCTACTATCAGTATCCACTATGAATAAGCCTTCCTCCTTTGGATATCCTAACACATCTTCTCCTGTCAATGCAGATTTTAAATCCATAAAAGCACTATTCTGTTCAAGTCCCCAGATAAACGCTCGACCGGCCTCTGTTAAGCGATTAAGTGGTGACGCCCTGGCACTAAATCCCTTGATAAAACGTCTATAATAACTACAAAAACCTAAAAAAAACTTCTGAGTTCGGTTAAATTCCGCGGCACAGGCCACTCTCTCACAGCTTTAACTTTCTCTTCTGAAGGACGTATTCCAGAACTGTCAATTGTGTGGCCCAATATATTTATGCGCCTTTGGAGTAGATTGCACATGTTCGGTTTTAATTTCAAGTTATTTTTCTCCAATCTGGTTAAAATTTCATCTAACCTAAACAATGCCTGATCAAAAGTTTCGGCAAAAGTACAAATATCATCCATGTAAATAATCATTGTCCTCCATTGTAAGTTCTTAAACACTAATTCCATACACCGCTGAAATGTATGTGGAGCGACCGTAAGGCCCTGCGGCATAGTAATATATTGATACAGACCGCCCCTGCTGGATTCAAATGCAGTCTTTTCACGATCTCTCTCGTCTAATTCTATTTGGTAAAAGCCTGACAAAAGATCTAATGAACTGTAATAATAATTTCCTCCAAAACTTTCTAATCAACTGTCAATTCTTGGCAACGGATAGGCACATTTTTTACTTAAATAAATTTAAACCTCTATAATCAACAACAACGTGCACTCCTCCCTGTGGGTCCTTTTTCCTTACGAAGCATAAAGGTGCAGACCATGGACTCTTACTTTCTTCAATTATTCCCATTTCAAGTTGTTGTTGAATACTTTTTTCTTCGAACGCTTTTGGCACCCGTCTAGGTGGTATTTTAACAGGTCGAACATTTTCTGGCACTTCAATTGTATGTCGCACTATAGAAGTACACCCTAAATTTGTGGAGGAACTGGAAAAAGCATCTTTATGTTTCTCCAGAAGACACTTCAATGCTTCTTTTTGTGACTCATTGTGATTTTCTGAGGATCTATGGTACAGGTCCTTTTACCCACTGCTCCATGTAGTCATGTTGTGTTTAATGTCATTTTCACTTGTTTTGATATTATTGTCCAATATTTCACAGTCAGTTAAATCAACATTTTCTCTTAATAAATCCTCCTGTTTAGTTTCATGCAAATATCCCAATGACGACCCCTTTGATAATTTCACTTTTCTGTCAGAGATGTTACCTAGTCTAATGGGAATTGAATCACCCTGAATTCTCTTTGGAGCAATGAGCACACTTCCCATCAAAACATTGTTAGCCGGTTGTTTATTCTCTGAAGGGTAAATGATGAATTAATTGCACCGAAATTTATAGCCTCACCAGGTATTACTGTTTCTGAATTCGCTGGAATTGTTACTCTTGACCTTGTGGTCACTCTGACAGCCCTCAGGGGAACTTTTTCAACTAGAGTTCTACATATTTTCCCATTCAATTTTAATCCCTTTTTAGCACTGAGTTGGTAATCATTTTCGTACAAGAAGTCTAATCCAGTCAGTCCATCTTCCTGAATAGGTGCAATAAATACAATGTAATTAAAAGTTTGACCCGATGCACTAAATGAAAATTCACATTGTCCATCTATGACTAAAAAAACATCATCCGCAACTTCAAGACGTATTGAAGGGTCAACTTTACACAATTCAGGTCGCACATCCTCTGGTATTCTATGATATAATACAGTAGAAAAAAATCGTAGTACAGGCACCAGTATCTATGACTAAGTTCGCATACACAGTTTGAAAAATATGTACAGGCAATATAATGCAAACACCATCTGTATTAGCACTCCTACACTTAATAGTCTTAAATTCAACTTCATTGTTATTGACCAAGTCTGGGCCGTTAGGCTTGGTCGAAGCTAGTTTTCCGACTTGTTACCTTCCTGAAGGTTTGCCTTACACTCGTCCGCGTAGTGACCAAACTGCTGGCATCTAAAATACTGCACATCTTTTCTTGGGCGCTGATTTACTTTACGAACTGAGGCTGATCTACTACTTTTAACATTCTACTGGTTCGCGAGATGATCAATCTTTTTGCCTATGTTGGATTTCAGATCCCTGCCAAATTCTTGCAGTCTTACTTCTGTTACATAAGGTTCCCCTCCCGTGTCAATGTTCCTAATTCTCTCTCCTCTCACGTCATCTCTGATGCTGAAATAGTTGTCGAGCAATTCTCTTGCCTGATCAATAGTTTTTGGGTCCTGCATCGCAATGAACAAAGCCGTCTGAGATTCCTGAAGTCCCTAAAGAAAGTGCCGAAGATTTATCGTTTCCCTCGTCTCGTTGTTTGCTGTGGGGTTACCTTTTATTATCACCCTCTTAACCTCTGCCACATATTCAGCCAATGATTCTTTTTCCCTGTTGTATTTCCGGTTTTCTAACTCAGCCAGATAGGAGGAAGTGGAGCGCTTTCCTGAAATCGCGTCGCCATAAATAGTTTTATCTTGCATAACTTGACAATTCATCAGCTCCCAGCTGCTTGAAAGCGTATTCCGCAGCATCACCGCGTAAACTATTCTTAAGGCGGAACAAACGTTCACTATTGTCCCACTTGCACGCATCAACCATAGCTTCAAATGGATGACTGAAACTCTCCCAGGATGATTTGCCATCAAAGCTAATTTGCCTTGGTAGAGGAACCTCGTATTTATCACGGCCTCTCATCTGTTGATTTTACTGCCTTGATGTATTGCTGTTTTCATTCGAAGCTGTGTCCCTTTCATTGAATAAATTTCTTATCTGATTGTCTTTCTCCAAAGAAATGTCATTGATTCGTTGTTGGTAACTGCGTACTAATTCATCTTTTTGTAAAGTACTTTCCTGTTCATGCTTGCGTAGTCTCTCACTTTAGGTCAAGTTATCAAATTCTGCCGATTTAAGTTTTTGTCTCAAACATTCAACTTCAGCTAACAATTGTTCATGACCTTCATCTTCAGTTGTGACAGAATCTTTTTCTTGTTGATTTTTAGGTCCCGTGATTGTCACTTAATTGTCACCACAAATATATTAAATAGAAATATATGTCCAAATTTCTGATAAGCACGGGTGTAAGTCCGTTTCCGTCGCTGCCTCCAGTGTTGAAAAACGTAGGTTCGGGGGTGAGGGTTTCTACACCATTGATGAAATAACACTTCAATTCCAGCTTTCTATGTTAGTTTATTATGAGATGTATATATAGCCTAAGTGATGGAAATATAGTCATCAAAATTTTTAATACTCTCATTCCTCTGGTCTAAAGTCACTTATTTATTATAACTGTTAACTATTACATTTCTTGTTTCTAGATCCTATGACCTGTATTTTCCAAGTCCGAGCCAAACGTAAAGAATCGCCCTACCAAGTTCTGACCTAGGTGTATATACAAAAGTATGTACCCTCCCATATTTGGAGTGTATCATAGTAATGAAAGACAAAGATTACCCCTAATATTTATGAGGATAACCGTTGACTGATGGTACCAGCCCAAATACGGAGCCACCTCTAACTCTAACAAGCCAGACATGTTTACAATGGTACATGATGACAACGTACCCAGATAAAATGATACAAAATGATACACACTCCAGTCCCAAGCAATTTATGAGGGTAACTGCTGAATGACAACTCAAGTAGCAGAGGCCAAAGTTTTTTATCAGTAGAATCAATTAATAAATCAGCTTTAATAAAACTGCTAAATTTACAACAATATTCAAAGGTTTCACTTGTATGTAAATATGAGTAATGAATATAATAATAAACTTTAAATGATAATATTTAAGTAAGCTGTGGAATGTTTGTTTTCATTATGTGACAAAAATGATAAAAAATTGTATCAATGTGATTTTTTTGTTTAAATATTATCATCAAATGTCAAAGATATATATTGAAACCAAATTAGAAAGAACATCCATAACTTTAAATTCTATTCTTAGAATAAAATCACTGATGAATAAGAACAAAAGTAAAAACAAAACAATTTATTCTTAAACTTACTGTATCTTCATTACTTGTATTTGGCTGTGCATGTATGGGTGTTGATCTCTCTTTTCTATGTGTATCTGGTTTATCAGAGTCTGTTTTATCAATTCTTTGGACCTGTAATATCAGTTAACATTAACAACAGGCAAAAGGGTTACAATCCAACACCTAATACAGGAAACTGTGTAGTTACTTAATATTAATTTTTGGATTTAACATGATTTTAAAACCTTTTCAGACAACTATATTGTCAGTAAACTTCACATTGTAAAAATTATCTTTAACATTAGTAAAAATATATTGTATAGATAAATATATGATACGATCTTATAAATGCCAGACTATGAAAGAAATACAGCTATGATGTGTTACATGCACTGAATAAAGATATAACAAAATAAAACCTTTTCACTCCTAAAAAAGTAAAGCCAGTACTTCATTAATGTAATGAAATTAAACTATACTATGGCCATACCAAATTGATTAATAGTTCTTCGGAAAATTTTCAAAAAAATAGGAGCGGGCGAGCGAAATTTTTATTTTTTTTTTTTTCTCAATTTTGATTTTTTCAGAGGCGGGTAGATTTTACATGGAGCGAGTGGGCTTTTTTTATTTTTTTTTCCAAGCTTGGACCTTTGAGGAGGCGGTTATGATTATACATAAAGTTAACATTTCTTTAGAAATAACACAGAAATCAAACATTTACAGTGTGGGTATCACAGTATATAGCTTTTCTATATGTTTTAAAGACTACATGAATGATTTTGCAAATAAATTCTTGCCAAAACTCACTGAATCACTTTTTTTTTATTTTGTAATTATAATTACTAAGGGATGAGTGTCTTATTTTTAATTTTGATTTTTCTACATTAATCTGAAGGCGTGCCTTTTTAACGGAACATGATGAGGAATATTTAAGACAAAACAGGCACATGTGTGGAATAACATTTCTTCTGAAACACAGTTAGATGACTTTGACACATGAACAAATTTGTGCCCCTAGTGGAACTCCAACCCATAGAGGTGAGGGGAAGTAATAAACCACTTGACCAGTGAGACCAAAGGGAGTTGGGCAGACAGATGCTTTGACATTGCTCAAATCCCTTTGGAATAATTTCTTAACAGATCAGGCTAGCTTAAGTTTTTGTGGTAGAGATTCATTTCAGGCAAAAATGATAACAGACGGTCAAAGAATGATCCCAATATGGCCACCCTTAAAAGTGGTTTGTTGTGCTTTGACTGAACTAGAAATTTAGAGTTGGGGAGGTCTGTTTTTTTTTTACAGTTTCTTTTGTTCAATCAATTTACAGCCAATTAATATATCCTGGCGTCATGTGTACAAACAGGCAAAATTGGGGTTACAAAAGGACAGATTTTGTTAGAAACTGTTTTCATATCAACACTACTTATTTGAAAAGCTAAACAATTTTTAAATTGACAAAATGCGTTTTGATAGAATATCTGACTGCTGTACTAAAAAAGTTACGTTCAAAAAGATTTGGGCCGAGACAATGTGATAGGTCGGTCAGGATCTGTGAACAAATATTTTTTTAAGATAGTAGTTGGCCTCAGCTTTGGGCTCTAGATATAACATGCTGAACTAAACAACTGATAACAAATGGTTTGAAAACTTTATATCTGAACAATATTTCCAAATACTTTTAACTGCATCCCCGTGCACGTCTTACAAGTCGGGCTTCGTTCTTTTCACTGTATTGAACAAAAGAAGAATGTGCCTACTTCATTACCTACCGGCACATCGAAGGCCATGTGTGGCACTAGCACAGACACTCAAGATTTAAAACAAATGATGAACAACACCATAATTCCTGACTTTTTGAGTTTGGGACATCAGCTACATGTATTACGGACGTATGAAATCCGATCAATATCACTTTGACGCATTAAAACAGCGATAAAACCTGTTTTGCCGTTATTATTCCGGACCGCGTAATCGGAAAAAAATTTTTTTTTCGGAGATTTTTATGTACGTGCGGCCGGGTGATTTTTATTTTTTTTCTCGGGAATGAAATTATTGATGCGGTAGTTCCGACGAACGACATATCAATTTGGTATGGCCTAAAAGGTAGGATTTGTGTGTATTTCATATATTCATTATTTAAAATTCTACATTCATTTATAGTCGTTTTAGTGTGATATATTATTATCTTTCTTTTAAGAACATTACGATATTTCTCATGTATTTTAGCTGACTTAAACCTTTGATATTCGCTACATAAACTTCTGACTGCCAAGTACATGTTTTAAACTATAATGAAACAAGTAATAATTTAAAATGCATCTTTGTCCTTGTTCTTTTATT
This sequence comes from Mercenaria mercenaria, assembly GCF_021730395.1. NCBI lineage: Eukaryota > Metazoa > Mollusca > Bivalvia > Venerida > Veneridae > Mercenaria > Mercenaria mercenaria. The sequence continues at coordinate 13,872,131 of NC_069369.1, read as the reverse complement.
GGATGTTGACTGTGACTTCACTGGCTTTTTCTCTGCTACTTGTTTGTCCTCATACTGGAATTACAATAAGTAAGAGAATGTATAAATAGATAATTAAGTATTCAATGTAGAAATCATTTTTAAATAATATGAACATGGTATGAATGGTTATTTTTTAAATAGCGGCTTAACAAAATTAGCCCATTTTATTAAAATTTCCAATCATAATTAATGCAAACTGAATTTTAGAAAGTTTAAGTTAAGCGTAAAACGATGCTGCAGAATATTTCAATTTAACAAATAGTCAAGGCCTTCGAGTGGTTTATCATCTAGTTTATCACGGTACAAACGAAGTTCACATGCGTATCTAAACGATGAAACGTGGTAAATTAAACAATAAATCACAAGAAGGCCTTCATTGTTTTTGTTTTTGTTTTGGTTGGGTTTAACGTCGCACCGACACAATTATAGGTCATATGGCGACTTCCCAGCTTTGATGGTGGAGGAAGACCCCAGGTGCCCCTCCGTGCATTATTTCATCACGAGCGGGCACCTGGGTAGAACCACCGACCTTCCGTAAGCCAGCTGGATGGCTTCATCACATGAAGAATTCAACGCCCCGAGTGAGGCTCGAACCCACATCGATGCGGGGCAAGTGATTTAGTCAGCGACCTTAACCACTCGGCCACTGAGGCCCCTTCATTGTTTTAAATTGTGACGTGCTCATTGACATATCTTAATAAATATTATGTTGTACTTACTTTATTGTAATGTATCGGACGTCAATATAATTGATGTCATAATGCTCTCTTAGTATACCGGTCCGCGCCTCTACCATTGCTTAACGCAAAACATGCTGGATAATCAAAGATTTCTTTCTTTGTTTAACTGGAAATCTAATAGAGCCATGCTAGAATAAAATATACATTCAAGACACATTTACTGTATAAAATAATAACTTGTAAATATACCTTATAAACCTTTTGAATGCATATCAGGAGCAACTTTCACATGCATCTCATGTACGTTTCTTAAAATTCTGCTTAGGGTTTTTAGATAAAAAACAAAAACAAAAAAATAAAGAATTTTATATTAATTACCCATGGTGATTCTGGCTGTATTATTCCAGAAACAGTACCATATCTTGGTACAGCTAGTTCTGGTAACAGGAATTTCATATAAAATGCCTCAAGTTTTGGCAACATTGATTCCCATAGTTCAGAATCCCTATATATCCTTTCTATATGCATCTGATATGGCTCTGTTCGCCTCACAACAAAATCAACCCAGTCTTAACCAAATATGTTTATTTGTCCTTGACAGTGGTAATAGTAGTCATGATTTTTATTTAACGATAATTTCCCATTTCGTTCAAGCTTCAGGCAGAAATTTGGTACACTTGCTGGCTTCAGTAAATGATAATTTGTTGTTCTGTAAAATATTTTTAACTTCAACTAAACCAACATCACCATTTTTTTTTTCAATTACTTTGCCATCTGTTGATGCAGCCAGGAAAGTTTGTTTTTTTTTTTCATATATCATGAGTCCCATTTTTTGTATTTCTTTAACTTCTGCTTTTTTTATTTTATATTGTGTTAATCTGTTTGATTCTTGAGTCAAACCTCTCACATTAAATAAGTTACCTTTGAAATTTGTGTATACAGTGTTCTTGATAATTGATGTTGAAACATTGTTTATTTTTCTTTTATATTTTTTTCCAAAATTTTATGATGTTAGTCTTATCTTTCTTTGATTGATCCATTCCTTTGACAGGTGTTGCTGCTTAGTGGTTTGTTGTTGTTTTTTGTTTTTGTTTTTGTTTTTTGTTTTTTTTTTTTATGTAATCTGTTTTTTTTTTCAACTAACTTTTTAAGAAATCTGAACAAACTGTGTCTAATTTTTCTTTGGTAATATCTTTCATGTCACTCAGGACACCTAGCTGGTCCATAATCTAACTTGGCTTTCTTATTAGATATGATCATACTCTTTTGTTTATGCTTCCTTCTTTGAATTACATTTTTTTCTTGTTTTTGTGGTTTCAAAGAAGTGATTAAATGTTTCGACTTTCTACGAAAGGTTTCTAAAAAGTATTTTCCCGGCTGTTCATTTGAGATCCTTTGGTGTAATACTGGTGACCAGGCAGGTCCTAGGTTTTTGCGAAGTGCACCACCAATACATCTTGTCTTCCATGACCCTCTATTACTTCTATTTATAATTTTTCCTGCATCCAATTTGGACCTTATGCTCATCCAGCTTTTTGCGAGGTTTGTCGTAAAATTGCCTATTAAGCGAGAACTTTTTTCTGCAAGTCTATTCAGTAAAACTGATACATCTCTTATAATATTTTTAATATCTGCAGTTGTTTGGAGTGTAGCATATCTGGACTCTTCCATTTCTGCATTTGTACCCATATACCAAACGTTGGACTGATCAGTGAATATCTCCTGTATGTCATCTGAAATTTCATCATGGTTTTCAGTCACATTTTCTTCATTTGATTCTGTTTCTTCTGTAAACTTTGGTTTTTTTTCTTACAAAAATTAGAGCAATTTTCATGAAAGCCAAAAATATGGTAAACTGAGTTCTTAATATCTTTTTTCAGCAGTTTTGCATCTTTTTCTTCACTTCTCATTTTTATGGCACATCTAACAGCTGTTGTTAATCTAACTCGAATAGTTTTCGTTAATTTTCCTTTCCCTTTATATTCCGGTTTTTGATCAATTAATCTTTCTAAACTGGTACGTAAACATTAAATTTGCACATGTATTCAACTTTCTGAACATATGGTCCCCAAACAGGAATTTCCTGGACAATTCTAGAATAAACCGAACTATCTCCATCAGCAATGACCTTCAAATATCTCAGTCCATGTACGCTTTCTGCCTCCATGAATCCTTCAATGATCATGTCAGACTCCATTGACTGACTACTCTCTGTCCAGTTCTTATAGCAAACATGTTCCTGATTATGCTTGCCATTGCCACAAAGATAACAGTACTTATTTCTAACACCTAAATATAACAATTGTTTGGTTTGACCACCAAATATAACGGCCACACCACCACTGGCGTTTGTACGCTCGCTTGCTCCATCCCCCCATCACAAATTACAGTTATGTGTGGTACACCTTGATGAAAGTCATTTCTTTCAATTGCCAGTCTTCTCTCTTCTATCCCTGCTTTAAGTATTTCTTCTTTAAAAATACTGTCCCACCATTTACCTATTTGATTTTCAATTTCTATTCAATGATGGTATGTTCATAATTCCAAATAACTCATTCATAGGAGAACACCCTTCACCCGTGGCTATTGTACCCCAAACTGTTCTCAGATTAATATCGGCAATTTTTGTATATGTGTTCATTTTAGAAGTCTCAAAAGTAAATCTTTTGGAACATCCTTTACATGATGCATTCAACACACTGTAGAAACCTTGTTTTCTTGTCTCTGTTTGTAATACAACACATGATTGTCCCTTTTTAACTAAATCCTGTGCTTTTTCACACTGTGCAGTATGAAGAGTAATTTCAACTACCAGCTGTTTTAAATTTTCCAAATTAATTATCCTATTGCCAGTTAAGTCCTGACTGTTACTCTTGATTTTAAAGGCAATATTGGTGTTTTTAATTGCAAAAAATGTGTATTCTTGTTTCTAATTATAGTTATCCTTCTCACTGAAAATTTCATACTTGGCATTCCATTCACAATCGCTTGTTTACGTACTTTTTGGTAGGGACGACATTAAATTTTGTCCTTTGCATATTGTTCAATTTTTCTTTCTTTGCGCTACATTGCTTTTCTACTCATATTTTAGGAAGCCAAGAATGTTTCCCTGAAGCTTTATTGAACTTAATCGTAGACTTATTTTTCAACTTTCTGTTACCCATATTTCCTTGTCAATCTGCTAATCCTATATTTTAAGCTTTAAATCTAAGTATGTGTTTCCAACAACACAGGCCTTTTTACAATTTGAAAGAACTGGGCCATTATGGCATAAACATAAGTTGAAAAAGAGTGATGTGAAGGCCGTCAGTCGCTACACTGTTCTGGCCTTTTCATTTGTCATTAGATACCTGAGTTTAATTGCGTGCTTGAATAAGTTTCTTTCCTTTAGCTTCAAGAAGAAAAATAAAACTTGGGGCCCCCGGGGCAGAGCCTCTTTTCACCCCAGAGCCATAATTTGAGAATTATGTTAGAGGACTATGAGGTAATGACCATACCAAATATCAAAAGCCTAGGCGTTGCAGTTTACGGCAAGGTTTTTGAAGCATTTTCTGATATAAATCTATATAATACTTGGGACTCCTTGGGTGGGGCCTCTTTCCACCTCAGGGGCACTAGGCAATGCAGCATACATGTACCAAACATCTATGACTACACAGCCATCAAAAGCTAGGTCTTGTGGTTTCAGACAAGAATATTTTAAAGTTTTTTCTATATTAGTCTATGTAAAACTTAGGACCACCGAGGCGGGGCCTCTTTTCACCCCAGGGGCATAATTTGAACAATTTTCAAAGAGGACCATTAGATAATATCACATGGCAAATATCAACGCTCTACGCGGTTTGGGAGAAGAAGATTTATTAAGTTTTTCCTTTTGGTTGCCATGGCAACCAGAAACGGTGTGGAATTCAATTCTTTGAATAATTTTGAAAGGGAACTATCCAAGGGTCATTCCTGTGAAATTTCATCAAACTTGAACGGGTGGTTTATGAGGAGATGTTGTTGAAAGTAAAGTGTGGTGGGCGGGACGCCAGACGGTGAGCAATCACAATAGCTCACCATGAGCTTTTGGCTCAGGTAAGCTAAAAAGTGAATGAAGTATTGCTATTCAATACTGGTGCAAAGTCCACTACTGGAAGTAAACTAATTTTCTCTATTGCTATTTATAGTACCAACAAAGTGAACTGAATCATAAAGAGCTGTCCGTAAAACAAAGCGCTCCAATATCGGACGATTTTACAGTAAAATTAATATATGTCTCAATAACATACCTCTACTTTAAAAGGAATATAAACCAAGGGGCATAATTCTTTCAAGAACACAAATTAGAGTTATTTGGATTGTTACTTAAGTCATTATCTTAAAAAGTACCAAAGTTATGTCCAGAAAACAGTTTGTCAAAAAATTTAAGTACGAAAGGGGCATAATTTTGTGAAAAAAACAAATCAGAGTTATAGGGATTGTTATCACACATGCAGGTGATAATGATAAAGATACGTTTTAAGTTTCAAGTTTTTATTTTATATTGTACTTAAGCTATATGTAGAAAACAAAGACTGCCAAAACACTTTAAGTATGCAAAGGGCATAATTCTGTCAAAATTACAATTACAGTTATGGAGATTGCAACCACACATGCAGATGATGATTATAAAGAAATGTATTTATTTTCAAGTCATTATCATTTGGATATCTAAAAATATGTCTGTAAACAAAAATTTTGGATTTTTTTTCATTATTCAGAATATAACAACTTGGTGACCTTGACCTTGGGTATTATGGGATTTATTTGTATGCTGGGCAATGTTTATGTGAACTTACAGTAAAATACAAGCCATGGTAGAACAAAGGGCAGAACCTGAAGTAGTTGCACACTTGGTTCAAGCGAGCGAAATGGTTGCAAACTTACAAAGTGGTGGATATTTTCTGAAATTATCGCGTGTTCGCTTGTTTTTTTATCAGGTAATTGGGTTACTATGGTATGTTGAACTCTGTGGATGTATGCATGCATCAGTTCTATGTCTACGTCACACTCGGTTCTGCGTTTCAGCGTTGCAAATTTCGGATTCTCAAAGTTATTGAAGTTATAAAATGGTCATGTCTATGTTTTTATATTTGAATTGCGTCGTTTCTTTTTTTTTTATTACATTTTAATGATCAAACTAGCCTGTATGTGGGCCCTTAAACGAGACAAAACAAATAATTGTGAAGAATTCTATAAACGTTTGGCTCTGCATGTTATAGGGGTAGTGCTATACCCAAATAAATCTTGTTCAAGCTTTTTTGTTGCAAACTTGTATTTCAAGCAATTTCTGTTGCAAACTTTTTCTGAAAAAAATGTGTCCAACTATCAGAGAATGTTTATTGTGCAACTCGTGTACATTTCTTTTCTGTTTAGGGTCGTACATTTTTATAGCATCAAATGACCCTTCGATATTTTAATATAACTGTTGATAAAAAAACCCTTATCATGTTTTCATGAAACCTGGTAGGATTAGGGTTAGTTTTCCTACATAATTTTAACATCTTCCCTGTTTATAGACTCAGCTGTCTAGATTGCAAGAAGAAATAAAACTAAACTTTCGGAGACATTGTCTATAGGTACATTTTGGTTTTTTTATCTTGTCCAGCTACACACACTATACAGACAACGACTTTAACATGCAGTTGTTTTCTTTCAGATCTTTTTAGGTCTAGACGCTATGAACATCAGACGCTATTATGACCGAAGAGCATGAACATGAATCTTCATTAGTTGAACAAACTACGCTAACACGTATATCAGAAATAACCGTTAGGTAAGTGTTATTGGTATCAAGGACAATTTATAAAATTTTGTAAACCTATCCTTATTTTCTTTTCCTATTCTGAACCAGCAATTTTAGCAACCTAAAGTCAGATACATTTTTTGGCGTAATATTATAGTACACACAAGCAATGTTTGTTACCAATCAGTAATGAAAAGTAAATTAATTGCCATAATACAGAAGACATATAAGTATTGCTACAGAAATGAATGGCAAGGACAAACATTGAAATGCCGTTTACTTGCAAAATTTATTTTAATTGTTAGAAACAAAAGCGTTAAGTGCAACAGTGTATAATGTTGTATGTTCAGTTCTTTATACATGTATTATATTAATTTTGCACTACATTGTAATATATTACACAAATTACCAGTGTTACTTTTTATCGCAGCGATCACGGGTTTAACCGAAGGAAGGGAAGCGTACCAAAGTATGAAACATTAAGAAAATTGAATGATATACCAAGAGGTGTTCGACCAGTTAATTAAGTCACATTACAGAGTTGACGTGTCCACTAAGACTATATTTTGAGCGGACTCACAAAGTGAAAAACAGCACAACAGTTACGTTGTAAACAGTGGATTGAAATTGATAAACTATAACAAGAAAATGTTCGGCTGCGATTAAATCCGTCTTCTCTGAAAATGAACAAACATAATTATGATGTTTTCTGTTGATTGCCACCACAAATTTAAATGCCAACTCTACTATTTTCAATTTTGCCTTGATACAGTTGCTTGTGTCCAAGATTACATCTTTTTGGATACCGTGCAACTTGGGTTTTGCCTTTTCCGAAGTTGTATGTGGTACTTCTTCTTTCTGTTTAAATTTAAACCATTCAATTTTCCAATCAGAAACTTTAAACGACAAAATTAAGAACGTGATAAAATGATGGGAACTACATTCATGTTTCAGCAGATGTTACACTGTAACATAGATGAGTTAAACATTTTATCTCAGTTTTACTCTCATTGTACAGAGTCCATGTGTTTTAGTGTTAGTATCGAATTATTCATTGTTTTTATACACTGTAGTATGACTTATAAGATATTCAAAGACGACGATTTATGTTTCAGAAACAAAATATGAACAATGCCGCATGTCCGTAAAGGGGTATTTTACATGTATCTTATCACCAACACTCAGTAGCCTTGTTTCGTATTATGAACATGTTATATTGACACAAGATTGCGCAGGTGGATAAACAACTATATATTTGGTGGATTTTTGCCAAGGGTGTCATATACAGGAACAGTATTCAAGCTGTGGGTGGACATAGGTGTTGTAAGCTGTTTCTTTTATCTGTATAGCCAGGTATTTAGCGGCTTCTATAGTTTTTAGTGCTATATTATCGAGTATATAATTGTAAATAGAGTCTAATAGCATTTTTTTCTGTCGAGTAATCCTTAATACCTCACACTTATCCGGATTGAACAGTTATATTACACAGTTTCAGTAGGGAAATAAGTTGGTATGTGTTAGAATATGACATATCTTTACCTATACTGGCAGGTTAGGCTATAAACATATATCTTAAATGCTATAAAAGGATTTTGCTTTTGGTTTTACCAACCATTTAATAATCAAGATATACTGATGATACACATTTGCCCCTTCGCAAGATTCGCATTCCTTTTGTAGCATTGCGCCTCATTACGCCCCACTTTGCATAATATGTAGATAAATATACACATTACTGTTTTAAGTGCTACAAGGGGGAAAACAAACCTTTCAGGGTACCATGAAAAGGGCACCAAAAAGGTATTTAATAAGACACACGGTACGGAATGTACGGAACGGCACGTAACGGGCTTGTGGTTACATGTAAACATCCGCTAGATCGGCCGTCAAAATAAGATTAATTACCGTCTTTTACAAAAAGGTACTAGTTTGCAAAGTGGATACAATCAACAATATTGGAGATAATTTACTTGTTCCGGGCATTTTATGTCATTAAGACCCGTTTTATGCTAACAAATTTGTTAGTGACATTCGTACTAAAAGTTTTCGTACTTCGGAAAGTACGTCATTGTTTTGAATACTTTTTTTTTATAATTTGTTCATTCTATCTTTAGCCGTACTATCACACTATGCTCTCTTTATTATTTATTAGTTGAACCGAATTCCAAAAGCTTCCCTTCACACAATTGTTGGAAAGAACAAGGATTCTGGCAAATTCTCTACAGAGTACAATGTCTACATTTCTCGATAGGCAGTGGCTACGATTACTGTACCATAATCATAGCCTCCGGTTCTAGGATTAGGGAAGTTCCGTATTCCTAGACAACCCTATGAGGATAGGCTAGGATTACGGAAGTATATTTAGAGGCATAAAGTATGTTAGGACACGCATAAATGATAAATGATGTTGTAAAACTACTTATTTCACTTAATATTTCATGCCTGCCTTATGATTTCATGTTTTCAATCTGCCGTTTTGGGTTAGCATAATCTTAATGGCGGCGCGCGGAAATATATTAGAAATATGAGTGTCATAGTTAAGATTTTTTTTAAAAATTCTATACTATGAATTTAATGATTTTTAACCATATTTTATGTTATTAAAGACCATTTGTGTTGACTTGATGAAAAAAAATGCAGGTATATACGAAACATAGATAATTCTATAATATTTTTGCGCACCATCATTAAGATTATACTAACCCAAAACGGCCTAACGATAGCACGAAATACAAGTGAAATTAAGTGAAATGAGTAAGTTTACAATGTCGTTTACGCATGTCCTAACATAAATTTGATGCCTCTTAAATACTTCTGTAATCCTAGCCTATTCTCATAGGGTTGTCTAGGAATACGGAACTTCCGTAATCCTAGAACCGGAGGCTAGGATTACGGTACCGTAATCGTAGCCACTGCCTTCTCGATATCGACATAATATGGATAAATCCCGTTTTCCGGTATTAACCACCAATAAACGCCCGTTCCTGGTTTTACAGTGAGGGGGGATCGGCCATTATGCTACATGGCGGTAGCGTTTAGATTATCCTTTTTTCAAGTTTTAAACAAAAATATGAATGAAAAAAGTATTGCAGATTATCATTATAAACATTGTTGTAATTAAGATGTAGCAAAAATATCCTCAAAGTTTACTTTATTTTTGAAATTTTATCTTTTATTCTACACTGCCGCTCACACCGAAGGTGTGAAATTATTCGCATTTTTCAAGGTAAACAGATTATTTTTGCAAAAAAATTGATGCCGAGGTCGTAGAATATTATTTCCATTGTGAGAAAGTAAGAACTTCCCTAAATCCTTATCTTCTGGCAAAAATAATCGCTAATATTGTACACGATCTTTATATTGTTTAATCTCACCAGCCCCCTGACCCTATTTATGGAAATACCGGAAAACGGGATTTATCCTATAATGTCGATATGGTCAATAGTTCGGGCTACCAATACCATAAGTTAACTGACGCTGTTATATGCAGGGGCTGAGTCCATTATGCCCAAGGTCAAGGTCACCAAGGTGTTATACTTAGGTTATTTTTAAGGTTAAAGTTTTTCGGCAACCTTTGTTTTTATACACCCGAAGGGACGTATTGTGTTATGGTCCCGGTGTCCGTCCATCCGTTAGTAATTTCGTGTCCGCTCTTGAACGAAACTTGACACAAATGTTCACCACACCGAGACGACGTGCAGAGCGCATGTTTTGGATATCTCATTTCAAGGTCACACTTAGGGGTCAAAGGTCATATGAGTGTGTTTCGTGTCTGCTCTGTAACTCTTGAACTGCTTAAAGGATTTCAAAGAAACTTGGCACAAATGTTCACCACACTGAGACAATGTGCAGAGCACTTGTTTCGGATGACTAGCTTCAAGGTCAAGGTCACACTTAGGAGTGAAAGGTCATATATGACTTTGCTGTGTCCGCTCTGTATCTCTTGAACTGCTTGAAGGATTTCAAAGAAACTTGGCACAAATGTTCACCACACTGAGGCGACATGCAGAGCACATGTTTTGGATGACTGGCTCAAGGTCAAGGTCACACTTAGGGGCCAAAGGTGATATATGACTTTGCTTTGTGTATATTGCTATGCATTGCGGTGCTCTTGTTTTTATTTGGCAGATCCCTTTTTGTTCTCTTACAATATTTTTTTTTAATTACTTCCCTTTTTTGTTACTACAAATAGCTTAATTTGAAACTTTTTTATTATTGGCAGTAGGGAAAAACTTTTCTCTGGTACAACATGGATAGTACATCCAATTTTTAGATGTATTTTGACATAACTTTACCTGGTAAGATTTTTGACTTAGAAATTTTTTTTTTTTAATTTCTTTTTTTTTTTGTTTCTGTCATTTGGGCTTCAGCAGTCAAGTTCTTTAAATTTTGCTCCAATCCTCTGATGTAACCCTTCGGGCGTATTTTGCCTAGCTTGGCGGCACTCTTGTTCTGTCATATTACTATTGCTTATGTCTTACTGTAAGTTCACATAAACATTGTCCAGCATACAAACAAAGTATGTGCAGGGGCTGGGCCCATTATACCCAAGGTCAGGGTCACAAAGTTGTTATACTTGGAATTATTTTCATGTTAAATTTTTTCGAAAGCTTCGTTTAGACATCTCTTTGGTACTTTAAAAGATAATAACTTGAAATTAAAAATATTTCTTTATAATCATCATCTGCATAATTATGTGTTACAAACCCCATAACTCTAATTGTATTTTTGACAAAATAATTCCCCTTTTGTACTTAACCTTTTTTTGCAATCTTCGCTTTTTGGATATTAGTTTAATGCAATATATGATTTTAAATCTTGAAACTTAACATGTATCTTTATCATCATCATCTGCATGTGTGGAAACAATTCCTATAACACTGATTTGTATTTTTGACCAAATTATGCCCCTTTTTAGCTCACCTGTCACATAGTGACAAGGTGAGCTTTTGTGATCACTGTTATCCGTCGTCAGTCCGTCTGTGCTTGCATCCGTTTATCCATCAACAGTTTCTTGTCTGCATGATAGTGGCAAGATCCCATTATGGGTTCCAGAGTTATGGCTTCTGAAAGGGCCAAAATTAGCTATTTTGACCTTATCTGCACAATAGCAGCTTTATTTATGATTTGACTTTTACCAAACTTGCACACAACTTGTATCACCATAAGATCTTGGTTCCTTACTTGAACTGGCCAGATTCTATTAGGGGTTCCAAAGTTATGGCCCCGGAAAGGCCCAAAATTAGCTATTTCAACCTTGTCTGCACGACAGTGGTTATCCCCCGCCGATGAAATCGGGAGTGGGGTATTGAAATGGCGTTGTCCGTCCGACAGTCTGTCTGTCTGCAGCCATTTCTCAGTAACTACTTGGTAGAATTTCATGAAACTTGAAATAAACATGAACCAACATACTGCGATGATGCCCGTCAAGTTTTTTTTTTTTGATTGGTCAATTTCCCTCAGAGTTATTGCCCTTGATTTAATAAAAATGTCAGTCTGCAGCCATTGCTCAGTAACTAACAGGTAGAATTTCATCAAATTTGAAGTAGACATGAACCAAGATACTGCGCTGATGCCCGTCAAGTTCTTTTTTTTTTTGATAGGTCAATTTCTCTCAGAGTTATTGCCCTTGATTTAATGAAAAATGTCCGTCTGCAGCCATTTCTTAGTAACTAGCAGGTAGAATTTCATCAAACTTGAAGTAGACATGAACCAAGATACTGCGACGATGCCCTTCAAGTTTTTTTTCGATTGGTCAATTTTCCATATAGTTATTGCACTTTAATTGTTTAAAAATCCACAGATCTGTACATAACAAACCAACCAATTGGAAGAATTTCATTAAACTTCTTCCATTCTTGTCCATGAACATTTATTATAAACATGTGATGTTGTGTACCTACACCTGGTCACCACCTTACCTTGGTCATCCCCCCCCCCCCCCCCCCAAAATTTTTTTTTTTTTTTTTCATTTTTCGTTTTCTATCAATATTTATAATCAACATGTAAACTGTTGTATCCTCACCCCATCCCCAAACAAACCATTCATTTTCTTTTAGTTTGATTTTGACTAATGAAATTATTTGCTTCTTGGTAACATTCTTAACTTATTGCTGGATATATTTTTTTGCCGTTCTTCAACTCTGACCCTTTCGGCGGGGGATTCCAATTCATCAAATTTGCTTGTTTCATTTATGATTTTATTTTAACCAAACTTGCACAAAACTTATATTACCATAAGATCTCGCTTCCTTTCTTGAACTCGCAAGATCCCATTATGGGTTCCACAGTTATGGCCCTAGAAAGGCCCAAAATTAGCTATTTTGACCTTGTCTGCACAGTAGCAGCTTCATTTATGATTTGATTTTTACCAAACTTGCACACAACTTGTATCAACATAAGATCTTGTTTCCTTTCTTGAACTGGCCAGATTCCATTATGGGTTCCAGAGTCATGGCCCTTGAAAGGGCCAAAATTAGCTATTTTGACCTTGTCTGCACAATAGCAGCTTCATTTATGATTTGATTTTAACCAAACTTGCACACAACTTGTATTACCACAAGATCTTGGTTTCTTTCTTGAACTGGCCAGATTCCAATATGGGTTCCAGAGTTATGGCCCCAGAAAGGGCCAGAATTAGCTATTTTGACCTTGTCTGCACAAAAGTAGCTTCATTTATGATTTGAATTTATGCACAAAACTTGTGTCACCATAAGATCTCTGTTCCTTTCTTGAACTGGCCAGATCCCATAATGGGTTCCAGAGTTATGGCCCCTAAAAGGGCCAAAATTAGCTATTTTGACCTTGTCTGCACAATAGCAGCTTCATTTATGATTTGATTTTAACCAAACTTGCACACAACTTGTATTACCACAAGATCTTGGTTTCTTTCTTGAACTGGCCAGATTCCAATATGGGTTCCAGAGTTATGGCCCCAGAAAGGGCCAGAATTAGCTATTTTGACCTTGTCTGCACAAAAGCAGCTTCATTTATGATTTGAATTAAATCAGACTTGCACAAAACTTGTGTCACCATAAGATCTTGATTCCTTTATGTTATTGCCTAGGTGTTTGTCTGTCTGTCTGTTGGTTTGTAATTTCCCTTCCACTCTGTAACTCTTGAACCCCTTGAAGGATTTCAAAGAAACCTGACACAAATGTTCACCCCATCAAAACAACGTGCAGAGTGCATGTTTGGGATAGCTCACTTCAAGGTCAAGGTCACACTTAGGGGTCAAAGGTCATATGACTTTGTTTTGTGTGTATATTGCTCTGCATTTGCGTTGCATTGCAGTGCTCTAGTTTTTATTTGGCAGATCCTTCTTTTGTTCACTTACAATAATTTTTTTTCATTACTTCCCTTTTATGTTACTATAAATAGCTTATTTAGTAACTTTTTTATTATTGGCCATAGGGAAAAACCAAGACCACTTTTCTGTGGTACAACATGGATGGTACCTCCAATTTTTAGGTGTATTTTGAAATATCTGTTACTGTCTGTACCTTGTAAGAATTTTTTTTTCTTTTTTGTTAAAGCAATGGTACTCAGGTGAGCGATATAGGGCCATCATGGCCCTCTTGTATACTTAAATTTTTTAACAAACTTCGTTTTCTGGACATAACTTTGATACTATATAAGCTAATGACTTGAAACGCAAAATATATCTTTACCATCATCATCTGCATGTGTTGTTACAATCCCAATAACTCTCCCGTCTCTAGATTTGCCATGGTAATAAGGCTTTTGCCATGGAATTCCATGGAGTTCCGTGGCAATTAGCATGGAAATCCATGGAATACTGAAATTTTCCATGGACATTGAATGGAACAGTAAGTTTGCCATGGATTTCCATGGATTACAGCTGAAATATTGATCATTTTCAGCGGAAACAGGAGCTTTTGCCATGGAAAGTTGGACTTAGTAAAATTTTGGGATGGAAAATAGCATAGAAAATAACTTAGAAAATTTTTGTGATGGAAATTGATGGGAACTGTGGACTAAGAATTTTTGGGAGGTATTTCTTGTGAACATAGAATATTTTAATGGATTAGTATGTTTTATGACCAATAACTACAACTTAATTAGATAGGTAAAACAACTAATCGAATTACAGTAAAACCTGTCTTAAGAAGCCTGCCAAGGCAGTAGGAAAAAGTGGCTACTTATGGCAGATGGCTGCTTCATGCAGGTAATTTATAGCATGAATGACCATTTTGGGAAATGACGCACTGGCTGCCTAAGACAGGTTGGCTGCTTAATAGAGGTGACTGCTAAAGCAGGTTTTACTGTAAAACATTTATTGTAATGCAACTTGTCATATAAACTCACCTTGCAGATAGGTTCATTTTGTACTAATCTTTAAAAAATTATTGAAATATCATGACTTTTTCTCCTAGAATAACACCAAAAAGAACAGCACTAACAATAGTTACATATATAATATTACAATTCTTTACACCAAAATTCATTAACAGTTACCTGGCCAAGGGATTCTTAATTTGATTAATCAAGTAATAAATTATTTGGTTCTTTTAATCTTCTGTAGTGTACCTGTTGCTTGTCTCACAACAGGAGATTATCCCAGACTGCATGATAAGATCTTGTCTGCTTTATATTTAGAAACTCATAACAAGAGATCAACCAATGAAAATAAAGTCTGTGAACTACTTCTGGGGGCTGTAAATGTACCTCAAAAAGTAATCCTGAACTTTTTTCTGTTTAATATCAGGGTAAACTTCAAAAATAATGAGTATGTAAATGGAATAAAATCAACCTGTGGTACAAAATATCTTTAACATCCTAGATGTATCCTCCAATAGCTGACTGTAAATGACACATTTGCCCAAGAATATCAAAATTTCAAATCTACACAGGAAGTTCTTTGTTTGAGGGCAGGATGGAGTGGAGTTATTTTACTGTGTTTACATGCAGCTTGGAAGTTAACAATAACTAAAAGAATACACCAGGTGAGTTCATAAGATTTATTCATGATTTTTCAACAGCAATGTAGAGTACCTATAGCAATGTAACAAAACTAGTAAAATGGATTCAAACTGGAAGCAGGCAGCTTAGCTTTGATTGTGTTATGCAACAAATGATTTTGCTTCATATATATTTTTGTTCATTTATTTAACAGCTTTTGTTTTGCAAAGTTCTATTAAGCAGCTGCAATTTCTAGTTTATCATGCTTTTAATTTACTAAAAGGAAAATTGGACACTTTTTAAATGAAATTATTCAGTGGGTTCAATAAAATTTAGGCCAGTAGAGTTATCTCCACAGGTGGCACTGCTGTATTACAGGGTAAACAATGCTACCAGTCAGCTGACCACTGTTTACTAAGTAAATTCAGAGAATTAGAATATGTGTTTTTAACCTGTTATTAAACTGGTTTATTGGTGTTGCACACATTTATGTTAAGGTATTAATGAAAATTATTTTTTTAGTAGAAAGAAATGTTTATGGATTATTTACTTGTTATTAATCGATGATTTTGCACTCTATTGAAAGTGTTTAACATTTTTTTCGAAAATTTAGCAATAATACACATATTAAGCAGCTATTTGTTATTTAGGTACAATTACTTTTTCTTTTGAATTCTGATATATTCAACTTCCTAGTTGTTTTCCATATTAATATGATTTTTAAATTTAAAAAAAAAAGGGAGATTCTTTCAGTGAAGTTGAAGTCTGGTCCCTTGGCTCCAACATTAAATTATTAAGGAGCCTACTTACGAAAATCTATGTCTAACATTTAATATAAACTGGAATGTATAAGTAAATGAAAATTGGTTACAATGTACAGATGTATGTGTTCATTTAAGAGGAGTCTAACAGAATACTAGTACATAATTATATATTTATGATGTTCAGGGAGATTATTTTAGAAAAAGATATTTTTGTTAATGTAATATCAAACTTTCCATGAAATTAAATAAAATAAAAAGTTAACATTATACACTTAAATTGTATATAATACAAAATTTGTATGTTTTAAATGTGTGCCAAAATTCAAAAAGAAATTTTTTATATAATCTTATCCAAGGGTAAAGTTAGAAATTTTGTTAAATGTGCAGGTATTTATGCTGATTAATTTGTAACCCTCAATTTGCCACATCTGTAAAAAGCTGCTGATAAGATATTTTTGGTCCCATTTATTCATCATGATGTATAGTTTTAATTTCAGGTCATTGACATACCTAATAAATAATCAACCAACATTTTTTTATGGACATCTAGGTTTTAAACTATATCTGTTTTTCAGGAGTATATAAACAGCATACATGAATGAATGAATGGAGATAATTCAGTTTAGTGACCAATGTATTGTGTTCAAAGGAGACTCCATCCAACAATTCAAAGACATGTAAGTAATTACTATAGTACTATAAATACATGTACACACTACCATTGTTCTATGTTTGATTGAAAGTGGGCAACTGACAATTTTCCCTGAACATGACTGAATGGATCAAATTTATAATTTCCAGCAGAACCCACGACAGGTTTTATAATTATCTCCCTTATATCAAGTCCAGACCAATATTTTATATAATGATTAAAAAAGTATCAAATTAAGTTATCACTTGGCAGTCAACACATTTGTGTTAGTGCAGGTAACTGGTAGAATTTCAATTAGGTCACCATTTATACAATAATAGTAATGCATAAGTTGAACCTATTGATCACTACCCCAAAACATTGAATATCTGTCTGCATGCCTTTTTTATGGAACCTTATTCTACCTACATTTGAAATCAAATTGAAAAATACATTTTCTTGAAAATATAATAAGTAATGTTATTACTTGCTTAAGTCTGCAGTATTGCCTGTATGATAAAGAAGCACTTCTTTGAATACCATTCAATTTTGAAATTATGAAGTAAGGACAAAACTAATGAAGAAACTGCTTTTATGGTTTAATTGGTTTAATATCTCTTGGTTTATTATTTCAACAGGTTAATGCAGTGAGACAACTGATGGCAAATGATGGCTTTGTGGCAGTTAATGAAAACTACATGATATTTTAAACTGATGGTGGTCAACAGTGACAGAAAATTTCTCAACCAATAGTTACATTCAGTTGAAAATGATGGCATATCTTATACCGACTATACTGCATTATGACAAACAGTGGAAAACATTGATATACTACAATGACAGTGGAACTGAATAGAAACTGGTGACATTTTAGCTCCATATTGTTTGTACTATTTTCTGTCACCTAGTGAAGAAATGTCAAAATTCATAAGCAGTTTTGTTATACTGCTGACTATTATGAAATTATAAATTAAGATGTGACATTCATAATGGTTTCTGATTTTCATTTCAGTCCAGTTCTGTCACCAACAAGTTTCCATGGTATTTCCGCGGATTTCCAGAGTTATTTGCCATGGCATGCCGTCCGAATACTCCATGGATTGCCATGGAATTTCGCTGGTTTCCACGGTCATCTGTGGTGTACCATGGAAAGCCGTGGATTTCCATGGAAACCCATGGATTTCCACGGAACTATGTGGCATTCCATTGAAATCCATGGAACTCCACGGATTTTTTTCTTCGTATTTTTGTTTCATAAAAAAATGATATAAATTGGTAGTCCGAATACTCCATGGAATATTTTCCATGGATTTCCATAGAATTCCATGGCAAATCTAGAGACGGGCTGTTTTGTGTTCTTGACAGAATTATGCCCCTTGGTGTATCTTCCTTTTAAAGTAGAGGTCTCTTATTTAGACATATATTCATTTTACTGTCAAATCCCCGATTAGGGGAGCAAGCTGTCTTATGGACAGCTCATGTTATGTAACTTGGCACAAATGTTCGCCACCATGAGACGGATTGTCATGTGCAAGAACCAGGTCCCTTGTTCTAAGGTCAGGTTTTCCTGAGAAAGAAAATTAAAACTTAAAAAGAGCAAAGAAAAATCAGGAACATTTACAAACAAGAATATTTATATTACAAACAATATTTTCAGTCACACACTCGGACTTTACATTAATTTCTTCCTACCCAAATTCTAATGTGTGTGACTTCCTATGAAAAAAACCTGATTAGAAGAAAAGTTGTTTCACATGCCCTGAATTGGTCTTCCACTTTCTAAAGAAAAAAAAAACAGTACTGCAGAATGATGTGACCCCAGTGTAGCTTGAATTCACAACTCCTCTGTTGAATGGCCAGCACTACCCACTGGACCTCAGCTTCTCTCATCATTTATATATCTATCAGATATTGGTTTCCAGTATAGAATCTTCATAAAACAATGAAACCTGGAAACTTTTCCTCTTGAAAAAGACATTAGTACCTTCACCAAGTTTGAAAGCAAGCCTTGAAACGACTTATTATAAAGTATTATTTGATTTTACTTTTATCTCATTATTTTTTGCCTTTCTAATTGAGCTGCGCCATGAGAAAACCAACATAGTGGCTTTGCAACCAGCATGGATCCAGACCAGCCTGCGCATCCGCGCAGTCTGGTCAGGATCCATGCTGTTCGCTTTCAAAGCCTATTGCAATTAAAGAAACTGTTAGCGAACAGCATGGATCCTGACCAGATTGCGCGGATGCGCAGGCTGGTCTGGATCCTTGCTGGTCGCAAAGCCACTATGTTGGTTTTCTCATGGCGTGGCTCAATTTATGATATTGTAGGAATTGAACAGAAATGGCAACAATACCACATTCGGCATTGCAGAAACTGCCGGACTTCACTGACTCCAATGATTTAGCTTCTGAACAGGTATTAATAAACATGTTTACAGTCATATATTAAGATTTCTGACATTTCATAGAATTTTAATTCTTTGGCTTTGAAGGTTTGCTAATCCAAAGGCAAGCTAGTCAACAGCAGTTTGTCCTTTTCAAGGTCCACTAGCCTTCCAGTCTGAAAGCCAACTTTAAAATTGGTAGTAGATCCATCCAGTAGTCTGAAGGCGGGAAAGTTTAAAGTGAGCTGATCTTAAAGCCAACATTGAGATTAAGATGTGACGATAAAGATTTGGGGAGAGAATTTAATTTTTCTTCAGTTTCTATTTATGGATTTTCTATTATTGTTTTGAAGCGGCTGGCCTTGCTAGCAGGCATTTATGATAGTAGCTTTTGGCCTACTTGGCCTTGGAGCTATCTGTCATTTGTTATAGTAGCTTTTGGACTACTGGGCCTTGGAGCTATCTGTCATTTGTTATAGTAGCTTTTGGACTACTGGGCCTTGGAGCTATCTGTCATTTGTTATAGTAGCTTTTGGACTACTGGGCCTTGGAGCTATCTGTCATTTGTTATAGTAGCTTTTGGACTACTGGGCCTTGGAGCTATCTGTCATTTGTTATAGTAGCTTTTGGACTACTGGGCCTTGGAGCTATCTGTCATTTGTTACACTCGGCTGTGACATAGAGGACAAGTTTTGCAGTCAAAACAAACCTTTCTTTGCTGTGAACTTACATGTTGTTATACATATTAATTTTATTTATTGAAAATGATGTCTACATGACATTCAGAAAAAAATGTATTTGAGAAATGTACTGAAGTTGCATATTGAAAATGTTTAAACAGGTTGAACTTTTGCTTTCATAATGACAATAATGAATAAATTAATGTTTTTTTTAACTCGATCTTTAGGTTGGTGGTAAAGTTGTGTTTGCTACAGATGATTGGTTTGCTCCAGCAGAAAACCTCATCAAGGTAAAGTAACACCTGTAAACTGTAATATTGGTGTAATAGGAAATTTGAAAAATATTTTGAAGGAAATTTTCTTGTGGTCTAAATAGTGAATATTTTCAGGCGATAAATTGCCAGTGACAGTCACAATGATCGTTTTCTTTTCTGTTATTTTTCACTAATCATATAAAATCAGTTGACAAAGACTATTTAGTGTAAACATATTTGATCTACATTTGTAGATTGTGAAACTGCTTCTAATAGCTATAAGAGAAAAACTGTCTTGATTTTTTTTTGTAAGGAAATTAAATTACTTGTTTTTGTTTGGATCACACTTCAGTATAAAATTACAAACACTACAAGTTTTATGTTCCCAACATTTAATCTGAAAATTTACTAGTGGCTATATGGCATATGTTGTATCTAGACTTGGCTCATTTCTACAAACTTTTTATGCCCCCCCCCCTCCCCATGGTGGGCATATTAAAATCGCACTGTCCATGTGGCATCTGTGCATCAGGTAAATTCTTGTCCAGGCTGTAACTCTTCCATCCATGAAGAGATTTTGAAATAACTTGGCATAAATGTTCACCATAATGAGGTGACATATCATGCGCAAGACCTAGACCTCTAGCTCCAAGGTCAAGGTCACAGAGGTCAAGGGTTAACATGGTCTGTTTCATGTCCGGTCCGTAACTCTGCCATTCATTAAGGGATTTTGGAATTACTTGGCATAAATGTTCTCATAATGAGACGATGTGTCATGAGTAAGAGCCAGACCCCTAGCTCCAAGGTCAAGGTCACACTTAGAGGTCAAATGTTAACATGGTCTGTTTCTTGTCCGGTCCATAACACTGCCATTGATGAAGGGATTTTGAAATTACATGGCATAAATGTTCCCTATAATGAGATGAGGTGTCATGTGCAAGACCCAGACCCCAAGCTCCAAGGTCAAGGTCACACTTAGAAGGCAAAGGTGTTTCTTTTCTGGTCCATAACTCTGCCATATATCAAGGGATTTGAAAATAATTTGACACAAATATTAACCATATTGATAAGATGTGTAATGCTTATGACTGAGGCCTCTTAAGTCAAGGCAAGGTCACAAAATGATATGTGATATTTTTGCATACAACTGTGGCATTCTTGGGCCTACTTCGGGGGCATTTGTCACCAGTAGAGACAGCTCTTGTTTTTTTTTCATTTATACAAACTTTGAGCCTAGGCTCTCTGTAGGGAGTTCATTGCCTCTGAAATCTAATGCATTTCTGTTTCTCCACAGGCAGATTAAATTGTTAAATCTTTTCCTTGACCAATGAAAGTGAATGATTTGTATATGATTCAAGTCTGATATCGTCACCTTATTTTGTTAGTGGTTTAATAATCCTGAACAAGCTTTTCTTTTTATTGTTTAACATTTGGTCCGAACCACAAAAGATGACAAGATATATAACTGAATAAGAATTGTTTACTTAACACTGTTTTTGAGTCGGCTAAAGGCTGAAAGCCTTTTGACGAGTCCTTGCTATCCAGCGATTCTCTAAATGGACCAAATAACACAGTGAAGGGATGTAGTTCCATTAGATTTCTCAAACTTCAAACAGTTCACTGCATGAATGAAGTTAAGTTGTGTCAATTCCCTTTGCTATGACCAATATACGATGTAATCTGTCATATTTATGACTTGTAATTGTGCAATACTCGAATGTAACTCATTAAGCATAAATGTGCATTTTAAGAATTGTGCAGGCTTACAAAGCTTGGGTAACATCCAGCGAAAGACAAAAAATAGTTCCACAGGGCTCCAGATAAGATGCGTATAAGCGTAAATTACGTATAGAAATAATGCAAATACGCATGTCTAATAATTTCTAAGCGTATAAAAACGTATATATAAAATTACAGAAACGCACACAATGCTTTTTTAAAAACAAAATCTGAATCGTCTGGATGCGTTAGGTAACATAGCCGATCAGCCTTAATTCTCCCACATTGAACGTAAACACGCATCGTATGATTTCTATAACTTTGCGTGGGTTGAATTTTGCAGTCAGTAAACGGATAAATTATTGGAGGAAGAAGCTCTTACTGGTTTGTTTAGTTACTACTGATATTAAAAATGATTTTAATTCTTATTTTTCGAGAAATAAACAAATCGGCGAAATATTAAATTGTATTTTCTTGTAGTTTTTGAAATCAAAAGTAGATCGTCTATGTTTGGCTGCTTTCACGAAACGAAACAACTTTTTTATGAAAAGATTTAAATAAGAGGTAATTTAACCGTAAACTTCAATGTCAGATACTGCCAATTGCTGCTAAATGTCTTCGTATCATCACAATTTGTAAAATATATTGTTCAAACTGGAGAAAAGTGTAATCGTATCCGGATATAATATTTTGGGTAAATATCGAGCTGTGTTATGAAATTTTAAGAAAAAAAAACTAAAAACAAACTGAAACTGGTAGACTATACTGTCAGTACATCAATCATTAGCCGACTCAAGCCATTCAGGCCTTTGATTGTGAAGTTTAGGAATGAATTTTCTATATTCAGGAAGAAGCTGCTGTATTTAAGGAAGGGGAGATAACTGAGTATGGCATGTGGATGGATGGCTGGGAAACACGAAGGAAAAGGACTGAAGGACATGACTGGTGCATTATACAACTAGGTGCTTGTTGATGATCATTCTCACATTGTCACAGAATATAGTTTATTTAGTTCATTTAGCACAATATTAGAGAAAACATTGTAATATTTGAAAAGCCATAATTTTAGCAGTAAATTAATTACTTTAACTGTTCTGTATATCGTCACCTTACCCTTATTAAGGATCGATCTCTATTTCAGTTATTTTAATAATTTAAAAGATTAAAAATCAATTAACTTATATTCTGTCTGTTTATAAAAGAATTAAAAAGTGAAGAATGTTTATATAAATGTCACAAATAATTTTAACCCTTAGTCTGCTAAATTTCTAAAATGGACTGGTCCATCGTTCAATTTGGGCAGTACCATTTATTATTCGAAGGGGTGTTCACTGTAAACTTACTGACTGAATAGCGAACAGGGCAGACCATGATCAGACTGCACGAATGTGCAGGCTGGTCTTGGTCTGCACTGGTCTCAAAGGCAGAATCACTTGCTACCAGCAGGCTAAAGGTTAAGGAGGTAGGTTACCTTGTTACAAGGGTAAATTCAGATTAGTTGAACCGCAGCATTCTTTTGTATTTCGTGTAATATGAAGTTTTAACTGCTACCATCTCAATATTGTTTGTCTCTGTCCCTTCAAGTTCAATTTTTGTCCAGGTTTGAAGAACATGACCCTCCGAAGGTATTTCATATTGAAAGAAGAAGGAAAATACGGATATTTAACACTTTTCAGTGTATTTTAGTTTCATTGATATCCGTAGAAGTCTGCATAATTGATAATTTTACTAATATGCACGTTAGCTTTCTAATAAAAGCTTAAAATGTATATGTCGCGGGGCTCGTGTTTCCATGGTGGCGCATTTTCTCTCATTTTTGAACAACTATGTATAAAAATAGGGGTTTTCGACGGCTTCAGTGCCATTCTGTTAATGACCAACATGGACTATTTTGGTTATATTATTAGCAAAATACCAAGCCCTTTACATGGTACCCTATTTTTCTTAAAGTTTAAAGTAACCATGGCAACAGAGATGTTTAAAATAGCTTATATCTTGCTTTTTGTTGTAATTTCTTATAAAAAGTATTGAATAAGATTATCTTTCTAGTTGATGTAGCTTTAAAACATATTATTTCTAACGTGAGTTATATTTTCGTGTTATTTGCATTTATTCAAACAAATTTCACAGCTTAGAATACTTGTAGCAATACTCCTTGTCTGGAATTTGTCATGGAAAAATGGTTCAGCATGCTGCTATTATTTTCATAGATATTGTTGAAATGAAAATAAAAAGCCGAAGCTGTGTTTCTTAAATAGACCAGTGTCAACGCTTTTAAATTTGACATTTAGATACATAGGTCACGGGCTTCGTTTCCATGGTAACATCAATTCTATTCAAGAAACCACAATTTCTACTGAAATTTGAACAATTTTAGATCTTAGTTTTAGTATATAAGTAACAAACTATCAACGGAACCTGAAGAATAGGTATTACAAATCAAACTGCTAGATTTTTATTTGAAAATGGCCGTAACAAGTAACCTTTCACCCAACTATATTCCAAATAACATTGCTTATCATCATCCATTTTCTTACATTCCGCATAACATTTCAATACAACTGCATAAAAGAATCAAAATATTGATTATCATTCAGAGCAAAAGACTCATAATAGATATTTCAGCAAATAATGGTTATTTGAAAATAGTTAAAATAAAGAAAATGCACAGAATTACGCACTTTCAAGATAAAAGCTATTAATTTTGCGCGGTAACTGACACGTAACGTCATGACGTCAATGACGTCAATTTAAGGCAACATTGTTTTGAAGCGTTTCTGCGGCAGTTTATTCATTATTTCTGCATTATTAAACCACAAAGCATCAGATCGAAGACAAGTTCGTGATTTGTTTTCAGAAGAATGAATATACAAACACATTTAGTTTGTCGTAAATGTCGTCGTAAATCGTCACGTTAGCTTCCGTTTGGACATGCGCACATACAAATATGAAGGTAACCTACCTCCTTAAATGACAAGTTATTTTTAGCTCGACTATTCGAAGAATAGGGGAGCTATCCTACTCGCCCCGGCGTCGGCGTGAGTGTTAGCATGAGCGTCACACAAATGTTAAAGTTTGCGTACCACCCCAAATATTTTCAAAGTCCATTGAGATATTGCTTTCATATTTTGCATACTTGTTTACCATCATGACCCCAGCCTGTAAAAAGCAGGAGGCAACTCTATCAAACATTTTGACTGAATTATGGCCCCTTTTCGACTTAGAATATGCTTATTGTAATGTTAAAGTTTTACTCATTGCTTATATTATACTATCAAGCACTGAGAATAGTCGAGTGCGCTGTCCACTGACAGCTCTTGTTTTAGAAGTCTTGGATTAATTCAACATTTACTGTTTCATATTTTAATCTATCTTAGTTGCTGAATGAATTTACTGCAGTGTGAACAGTCTTCAACCTAAATCCAGTCAGTTCAGATGTATCATTGGCTATTTGTTTTAAATCTCATATTCCTTTAGTTGGAAAAATAACTTTTTAACAGTTAGGGAATGTGGACATAGCTCAATGCAGCATTAAAAATTACAGTCTGAATACTAGCTTGTGAAGAAAGATTTGGCTGTAGAGGACCTTGCTCTTTCAAATGATAAGCAAATTTGATGACAGACAGATGTTTGAGGCAAAAAATTCTTGACAGATTTTACAACCTGAATAGTACATACATGTATATATCAGGAGATAATTCTGTCTAAGAAAATGATGTATATATCTCAGTATTTTCAGAATCACAGATATACTGTAAAAGCACATATTTTCGCTGGGTCAAAATTGTGTGAATTTGAAATTTTGAGTATGTTTGCGATGATTAATATTCACGACATTGTAAAAATTGTATCATATTTGAATTATAATAATGGTGTATATTTACGCGAGAATTAATCTTCGCGAGATGTAGGGCCTCGCGAATATAGCGAAAATTAAACACTCAAGAAAATTTCTGCTTTTTCAGTAGCACTGAATGTAAGACAACATGTCTTTGACCACGAAATGATTGAGTTTCTCATAAAATTTGTGGTTTCATTCAAAATGGATGTTTCATGGGGGACATGAAGAATTCATCGATTTAAATTTTAAAGATAAAATAGGTTTGATTTTAAGTCATTTGGTAAAGATTGATTATGCAGATTGATGTGAAGTGAAAGAAAATGAATCGCCAAATTATAATTGATTGTACAGTCTGAGAGTCGGTTTGATTTAAGCTTGACTGTTTGAAATTTTTCAAATAGTAGTTTTTGTTTTCACCTTTTTGTAAATGTCCACGTCACAAAGTTTTGTATGTTAGCAGGTTTTCCAGAACTGCTAGGCTTTATGCTTTCAAACTTTACATATATATTTGGCATTCTGGGACAAAGGATCAACTGGACAAAGTCACATAACTAGCTTTTATTTTGTCAACTATGCCCTTTTTTGACTTAAAATTACAGGTTAATGTTTTGCATATAAGCAGGTCTGTCAAAAACTGTTTTTATGCCCCCGGCATCTACTGATGCGGGAGGCATATAGTGATTGTCCTGTCCGTTTGTCCGTCCATACGAGGTTAACCAAATAGAAACGTTTCGTCTAGCATCAGTACCCCTAACTAGAATGACTTGATACTAATGCAGATGTAACCTGTGAACATTCCTCATCTTCAGACATCACCTGACCTCAGTTTGACCTTGATCTTGAACTTGACCTTGTTTTGGACTTAGGTTGCTTTGTATCGACAAGGATGCCACTGGGAGCATCAAGCGTATATTGAACCTAGCTCCTTGTTTGAAGCAGCTTTCAAACTTGTGACTAAGATCTCAAAATAACATGTCTGGAATTCTTTTTGAAGTGGTTTTTAATTGGTAAGCAAACAAAATTAAAAGTATATTTAAATCATGTAGGATTGAGAAAAATCTATGGCTGGGGAATATCGCATTAATTTAGTAGACTAAAGTCATGGCATTCTAAAATCCCCTTTGGAACTACTTACCATGTTACAGTATGAAATTTTGAAGCAAAATATTTTCAGGTGTTCCTGGTGTTATATCTGGTATAGATGTTGATACCTCATACTTCACCGGGAATTATGCACCCAGAAGTTCAGTCCAGGCAGCAAACTTAACTAAATGTAAGTGTAGACTATTTATACCGTATAGCTGGTTGATTCTGTGGGTTTTTATTTCTGCTAAATCTGCGGGTCGAGGCTGACACGCAGAATTAAATTCCACACATTTAAACTATTAGCAGAAGTTTTTGACGCGGAAATAAAGTTTGATATTTCGCTTAATATAATGACCCGTTATCTTTATCTCATGAGTTTTTCGTCTGCTGTCAAGTTATTCACACAGTATAGATTGTGGTTAATTATGTCTCCCCCAGGAGACATATTGTTTTTGCCCTGTCCGTCCGTCCGTACGTCACACTTCATTTCCGAGCAATAACTGGAGAACCATTTGACCTAGAACCTTCAAACTTCATAGGGTTGTAGGGCTGCTGAAGTAGACGACCCCTATTGTTATTGGGGTCACTCCATCAAAGGTCAAGGTCACAGGGGCCTGAACATTGAAAACCATTTCCGATCAATAACTAGAGAACCACTTGACCCAGAATGTTGAAACTTCATAGGATGATTGGCCATGAAGAGTAGATGACCCCTATTGATTTTGGGGTCACTCCGTCAAAGGTCAAGGTCACAGGGGCCTGAACATTGAAAACCATTTCCGATCAATAACTAGAGAACCACTTGACCCAGAATGTTGAAACTTCATAGGATGATTGGTCATGAAGAGTAGATGACCCCTATTGATTTTGGGGTCACTCCATCAAAGGTCAAGGTCACAGGGGCCTGAACATGGAAAACCATTTCCGATCAATAACTAGAGAACCACTTGACCCAGAATGTTGAAACTTCATAGGATGATTGTACATGCAAAGTAGATGACCCCTATCGATTTTGGGGTCACTCCATTAAAGGTCAAGGTCACGGGCCTGAACATTGAAAACCATTTCCGGTCAGTAACTTGAGAACCACTTGACCTTGAATGTTGAAACGTAATAGGATGATTGGTCATGCAGAGTAGATGACCCCTAACGATTTTGGGGTCACTCTGTGAAAGGTCAAGGTCACAGGGGCCTGAACATTGAAAACCATTTCCGGTCAGTAACTTGAGAACCACTTGACCCGTAATGATGAAACTTCATAGGATGATTGGTCATGCAGAGAAGATGACCCCTAACGATTTTAGGGTCACTCTGTTAAAGGTCAAGGCCACAGGGGCCTGAACATGGAAAACCATTTCCAATCAATAACTTGAGAATCTCTCGACCCAGAATGTTGAAACTTCATAGGATGATTGTTCATGCAGAGTAAATTACCCCTATTGTTTTTGGGGTCACTCCGTTAAAGGTCAAGGTCACAGAGGCCTGAACATTGATAACCAGTTCCGATCAATAACTTGAGAACCACTTGACCCAGAATGTTGAAACTTCATAGGATGATTGAACATGCAGAGTAGATGACCCCTATTGATTTTGGGGTCAGTCTATTAAAGGTCAAGGTCACAGTGGCCTGTTCATGTAAAATCATTTTTTCGAAATAACTTGAGAACCACTTGACCTACAGTGTTGAAACTTAATAGGATAATTGGACATGCAGAGTAGATGACCCCTATTTATTTTGAGGTCACTTGATCAAAGGTCAAGGTCACAGGAGCCTGAACAGTGACTTGAGAACCACTAGGCCAAGAGTGTTGAAATTTAGCAGGATGACTGGACATGCCAAGTAGATGATCCCTGTTGCAGCCAACCATCAGTGTCTCTTTGACTTTTCGCTGCTGACCCCTATTGACTTCTTGCCTATAGGACTTTGCATTGTGGGAGACATGCGCTTTTTTACAAAAGCATTTTCTAGTTGCTTTTGTTATTGTATCGATCTATTGTCCACGAATGAATGGTTACCGTTTCGGACGTGTAATCTTTACAAGTCTATATCACAAAACACTCAAGATTTATGAAAAGTTAAACAAATTAATTAATGTATGTTGTAACTGAATGGACTGTGAACAGACTATGTACTAGATTTTGCATTTGTTTATATTTGTAAATATATCGTTAATTTTTCTACCAGCAGTATTACATTTTTATGAAAATATTTTTTCAGAATTCATTACCAGTACTAGACCTAAAGTATTTATTTTTAACTCTGATTTTTGATCATGCACGGTAATGAAAAGAAATCAGATTTAAACATAAATCAGCTGCACCAACTTCACTAGATTCCGATCTGGATAATACCACTAAGACATTACTGACGAGAACGATATGCATTTGAGCCATTAATTGTGACCTAGTAAATGCGGTAGCTATTTCCTTTGCACAGAATTTACTTCCGGTTTATGCAAACTGCAAAAATTAATTCCTGCTTTTCTCGAAGGTTGCAGAAATAAAAAATGCAGAAATAAACTAGGCCCATTTTAGGACAAAATCGCAGAATTTTTTGCCGGCAGAATTAACCCGCTATATGGTAGTAATGTTAAGTAAAACATACACAGACAGAACTTTGATATAGTAAAAATGCAAATATCAGAGAAAAAAATTATTTCCTAAATTTATACTTTCTTCATGTAATATAAAAGTAAAGAAAAGCCAGTGAACCTGGTTGTAGCAATAACTGTTTTTAAAGGAACATTACTTAGTTGCAGTTATTTATGCAGAAGAGTAACCTGTTGTAACAAATAGATGCATTTTTCTTTTAGCAATAAAGTTAGTTACACAGTACCATTTCAGGACAGATCTTTTCAGTACATGTCAAAGATACTTACTTTAAATGATTCAGCAACATTTATAACTAACAAATATATACTGACATCCATATAAATTATATTGATAATGAATTGATTGTTATGTGGATACAAGGCACGTGGGTTACAAGAAATAAATTTATGTTTTCCCTACTGATTTGCTATATCTAAGTGTACGATTTCTACATTCAGGCTTTGTAAATTTCATGTGAAAACTAGAAGAAAACAGAGCATATGTTTCTGGATAAAACTGGTTATTTTACCACCATTGAAACGAAATATGTAATTAGTAAAAAATATTTTCACATGTAAAAGCATACCCAATGATGTCATGAAAATCGTCATACAAAAAATTTCTGCTTGAAGTATTGCTAGATGTCAAGAAAAGTGCTTATGCCCGCCCGCTTAGCTCAGTAGGGAGAGTGTCGGTCTACAGATCGCGGGGTCACGAGTTCAATACTCGGGCGGGGCGTATGTACTCCGTGACGATTTGATAAAAGACATTGTGTCTGAAATCATTCGTCCTCCACCTCTGATAACTCATGTGGGGAAGTTGGCAGTTACTTGCGGAGAACAGGTTTGTACTGGTACAGAATCCAGGAACACTGCTTAGGTTAACTGCCCGCCGTTACATGACTGAAATACCTTTGAAAAACGGCTTTAAACCCAAAACAACCAAACAAAAAAGAAAAGTGCTTGCACCTGCAGGCAGTGTTTTATGTCCCCGAAGGGCGGCATATTAGTTTTCAACTGTCTGTCCGTTTGTTAGTTCGTTCATTCGTCACAACATTAACTATTTGTATGAAGGCACTTTACTCGCGAACCACTGCACCCAGGACCTTCAAACTTCACATGCTGATAGTACTTATTGAGTACACGACCCCTATTGACTTTGGGGTCACCAGGTCAAAGGTCAAGGTCACCAGGTCAAAGGTCAAGGCGCTGCGGGGGCAGTGACAGCTCTTGTTTTATTGTTTAAATGGCAAATTCTATGGTTAACATTGTTACTAACTATATTTTCATGGTGTATTATAAAATTTTGAAAAAAAAGTTGAAGTTTTTGAATAAATTATTGAAATATACACATTTCAATTTCATTTGAACAGAACTACATGTACATTAAAGTGGGTAAAAGTTTGTTGGATCAGTTGAAAAATAGAAAATAAAAGAAATGATTGTGTTTGTTTTACATGTAAGATCAAAATAGCTTTCACTCATGAACACCAGATAATACATACGCCACTCATGAAAATATTGCATGTGGTAATCACTCTGTAAATTAGTTATGTTGATCTTACAATCAAAGGGATAAACTCTGTATCATGATGAGTCATCTAATTTTGTATTTTAAGAAAAAATCATTTCAAAGTCATTTATCATCTTTAAATCATACTCATATGAAAGGTGTAAATGCATTTGAGTAGATTTAATCAAATTTTCATTTTTATCATTTCAGCTTTCTCAAAGCGAGGAGGAGAGAGAATAGGGCTGGCTGCTACACAAGAAGATTATCAGATGGTTGACCAGTTGCAATCTGAGGTTCACTTTGGTTTATACAAGTTTTTGTTTGTTGATTGTAAAAGAGCTTAAGGGTTATTTGAGTCCCTCTTGAGTTCTCTCCCCTGCAAAATTCAGACTGGTGTGTGTCATGGAAAGAGGCATAGCTGTGACACCAGCAGTTATAAACATACAGTCGGTAGACTGAACATCAGACAGCGTATCGTTAGAACTCCATCCTTATTTGCTATACTTGTTCAAACAAAGCAGAATAAGTACATGAATTTTTCTGAATTATCATTATCTTGGCCAAAATGTTTAAGATCACTGATGTCTAATCACTTGCTCATGACTTGAAGTCATGCTCGGTGTGTAGAATTCTTCCTTGTCAGGAAGTCATCTTCCTGGCTTTCAAGTCAGTTGTTCTATCCAGTTGCTCACTTGTGTCAGAAATAATGGGCGGAGAAGTACCTGTGGTCTTTTTCCATCATCAAAAGCTGGAAAATTGTCATGTGACATATAATTGGCTTGTTTTGATGTTAAATCCAATGAAACTGAAAACAAAGAGAAAGAAAATTGCCAATTACCATTTTTAGCTCACCTGTCACAAAGTGACAAGGTGAGCTTTTGTGATCGCGCGGTGTCCGTCGTCCGTCGTCCGTCCGTCCGTCCGTGCGTCCGTCCGTCCGTAAACTTTTGCTTGTGACCACTCTAGAGGTCACATTTTTCATGGGATCTTTATGAAAATTGGTCAGAATGTTCATCTTGATGATATCTAGGTCAAGTTCGAAACTGGGTCACCTGCGGTCAAAACTAGGCAGTAGGTCTAAAAATAGAAAAACCTTGTGACCACTTTTAGAGGTCACATTTTTCATGGGATCTTCATGAAAGTTAATCAGAATGTTCATCTTGATGATTCTAGGTCAAGTTCGAAACTGGGTCACGTGCGGTCAAAAACTAGGTCAGTAGGTCTAAAAATATGAAAAACCTTGTGACCACTCTAGAGGTCACATTTTTCATGGGATCTTCATGAAATTAATCAGAATGTTCATCTTGATTGATATCTAGGTCAAGTTCGAAACTGGGTCATGTGCGGTCAAAAACTAGGTCAGTAGGTCTAAAAATAGAAAAACCTTGTGACCACTCTAAAGGTCACATTTTTTCATGGGATCTTTATGAAGTTGGTCAGAATGTTCACCTTGATGATATCTAGTAAGTTCAAAACTGGGTCACGTGCCATCAAAAACTAGGTCAGTAGGTCTAAAAATAGAAAAACCTTGTGACCTCTCTAGAGGCCATATATTTCACAAGATCTTCATGAAAATTGGTCAGAACGTTCACCTTGATGATATCTATGTCAAGTTCGAAAGTGGGTCACGTGCCATCAAAAACTAAGTCAGTAGGTCAAATAATAGAAAACCTTGTGAGCTCTCTAGAGGCCATATTTTTCATGGGATCTGTATGAAAGTTAATCTGAATGTTCATCTTGATGATATCTGGGTCAAGTTCGAAAGTGGGTCATGTGCATCAAAAACTAGGTCAGTAGGTCAAATAATAGAAAAACCTTGTGACCTCTCTAAAGGCCATATTTTTCATTGGATCTGTATGAAAATTGGTCAGAATGTTCATCTTGATGATATCTAGGTCAATTTCGAAACAGGGTCATGTGCGGTCAAAAACTAGGTCAGTAGGTCTAAAAATAAAAAAACCTTTTGACCTCTCTAGAGGCCATACTTGTGAATAGATCTCATAAAAAATGGTCAGAATGTTCACCTTTGATGATATCTAGATCAAGTTGGAAACGGGGGTCACGTGCCATAAAAAACTAGGTCAGTGGGTCAAATAATTAAAAACCTTGTGACCTCTCTAGAGGCCATACTTTTCATGGGATCTGTATGAAAGTTGGTCTGAATGTTCATCTTGATGATATCTAGGTCAAATTTGAAACTGAGTAAACTGTGGTCAAAAACTAGGTCCGTAGGTCTAAAATTATTAAAATCTTTGACCTCTCTAGAGGCCATATTTTTCAATGGATCTTCATGAAAATTGATCTGAATGTTCACCTGATGATATCTAGGTCAGTTTCGAACTGGTCATGTGCGGTCAAAATACTAGGCCAGTAGGTATAAAAATAGAAAAACCTTGTGACCTCTCTAGAGGCCATATTTTTCATGAGATCTTCATGAAAATTAGTGAGAATGTTCACCTTGATGATATCTAGGTAAAGTTAAAAACAGGGTCACGTACCTTCAAAAACTAGGTCAATAGGTCAAATATAGAAAAACCTAATGACCATATTTTTCAATGGATCTTCATGAAAATTAGTCAGAATTTTTATCTTGATAATATCTAGGTCAAGTTCAAAACTGGGTCACATGAGCTCAAAAACTAGGTCACTATATCAAATAATAGAAAAAACGACGTCATACTCAAAACTGGATCATGTGGGAAGAGGTGAGCGATTCAGGACCATCATGGTCCTCTTGTTAGAAAGGAGGATGCTGTTTTTAGCTCACCTGTCACATAGTGACAAGGTGAGCTTTTGTGATCACCCTTCGTCCGTCGTCCGTCGTGTGTCCGTCCGTCCGTCCGTCCATCAACAATTTCTTGTCTGCACAATAGTGGTTTCATTTATGATTTTATTTTAACCAAACTTGCACACAACTTGTATCACCATAAGATCTCGGTTCCTTTCTTGAACTGGCCAGATCCCATTATGGGTTCCAGAGTTATGGCCCCTGAAAGGGCCAAAATCAGCTATTTTGACCTTGTCTGCACAATAGCAGCTTTATTTATGATTTGATTTTAACCAAACTTCCACACAACTTGTATCACCACAAGATCTTGGTTCCTTTCTTGAACTGGCCAGATTCCATTATGGGTTCCAGAGTTATGGCCCCTGAAAGGACCAGAATTAGCTATTTTGCCCTTGTCGCACAATAGCAGCTTCATTATGATTTGAATTTAATCAAACTTGCACAAAAACTTGTGTTGCCATAAGATCTCAATTCCTTTGTTGAACCGGCCAGATCCCTAATGGGTTCCAGAGTTATGGCCCTGAAAGGGCCGAAATTAGCTTTTTTTGACCTTGTCTGCACAATAGCAACTTCATTTATAATTTGATTTTAACCAAACTTGCACACAACTTGTACAACCACAAGATCTTGGTTCCTTTATTAAACTGGCCAGATTCCATCATGGGTTCCAGAGTTATGGCCCCTTAAATGTCCAAAATTGGCTATTTTGGCTTTTGCAGCCATATAGAGACTTCATTTATGGTTTTATTTGACACAAACTTCCAAAATATCTTCAACAACAATAAATCTTGGATTCCATGACAAATCAGATCCAATCGTAGTTTCCAGAGTTATTTTATATCTGATTACCTCCCCTGATTGTAGTTAAAATGGATTTTAATCAGTAAGAAACTTACAGGACCTTTTTGAAATTTCATTATTGTCATTAGTTGGACCGAGCCAATCAGGGTAGAAACTATGGATGATTTTATGTCAAATTACCTCCCTTTATTTCAAATTAAAATGGGTATATCTCCGTAACTAATGAAGATACTGATCTGAAATTTCATTTATGTCAACAGATTTTTTTGGCAGATCCTTCTTTTGTTAACTTACAGTAATTTTCTTTTGAATTACTTCCCTTTTACATTACTATAAATAGCCTAATTTTAGTAACTTTTTTGTTATTGGCCGTAGGGAAAAACCGAGACCACTTTTCTGTGGTACAACATGGATGGTACCTCCAATTTTTAGGTGTATTTTGACATATCTGTACCTTGTAAGAATTTTGTTTTTCTTGTTGGTTAAATTTCTTTCTTTTGTAGTTCCTGTCCTTTGGACTTAGATATTTTTTCCGAGGACCTTCTTGTCCTCAAGTGCAATGATAACAGGTGAGCGATATAGGGCCATCATGGCCCTCTTGTTTCTGTTGCTTCGGTCAGTTTAATGATCAGAATTCAGAAAGGGAACAGTATTATCATATGATACATACTTGGTATTGCACTTCTGAATAATATGATTAGACATTGGTATTTGTATCAGAACTGGTCATTTTGTAATGCAGATGGGATTCATTAAAATCTGTAGTTTGTAGACTGTAGCAGATGTAATAATTCAGCTAATAAAAGATAACTCTATGTCAGCCAGATGGTTGTACAAAATGTATGGCCTAAAGGCTTGTATTTTATGTAAGTTATTTTTTCTTCATATCCAGAGCTGGGAATACATTGTATCACTAACCCAACTACAACCAGGCTTCCAGACTTCATGCCACAACTACTTTGAATGTACAAAGAAGAAAAAGTTCACTCATATACGACTGAATATTTATCCAGGTAGAATTTTCTTGTTCATAAATATTGCCACATAAAGTCTTAGTATTTCCTGCATATATATAATGATTCTTATTTTTTACATTTTTTTTTGGTAAAGTACTGTAATATTCTTGTATTAGTCCTTTATTTTAATAACATTTGTTTGGAAGTTTACAAAATATTGGTCACAGTGGTTTGTGTCTTGATATTTGTTTAGCTTTGCATGTATGTTAAACAATTTATTCTACAACTGTTGGGGGAAAATAAAGATGAATTGGTTCTAACTTTGGAAATCATTGAGTTAAGAAATAATTTATAGCAAAAGAGTTAACACTGTGCACGATGGGCGGTTATACGTCGGGTGAAATTATTTGTACAATGTATTACCGCCAGAGTGTTTGAATAGTGTTAAAACACTCTTTTGCTATAAATCATTTCGATTCTAATACATTCTTAATGTAAAACAATAAAAAAAATATAGTAGCGCTCTTTCTTAGTTGCAACAAAAACATTGACGTCACAGCACATAAACGTGACGTCATTCTAGCGTAAGCGTGTTTTAACAGAGACAAGCGTATTAGAATTATAATTTATGTATATTTTGGATTAAATTATGATTTAAAGTGAGCTTTTGTCATATGTACGAGTGACACTAACACTGAGACTGCATGCCTCTTGCCAAGGTAGTTTTTGGGTCTTGTTGAGGATTTTTTTGTGAAACAGCCAACTGACTGTGTTGCAGAAAGCTTAGTAGTTCAACCTTATGTGCCCAGTCATACCAAAAGCAACATGGGTCTGTATTCATCCACATTTAAACTCAGAAACTTAAGACTTCAGATTGTTACATTTTGTTTCTGCTCTATTATTGTTTGGAAAACAAAATTCATAAAGGCAGTTTATGCGAAGACCTTTTAGGAATCTACTTTAAATCCTTACAATTAAGGCAGTCTTTGTGAGGTCCTGTTTGGCATCTATTTTAAATCCTCCCAACTACTAGTTTAGCCACAAAATGAAAAACAAGGATAAATATCAAACAGGGAATTAGATGTATTGTTTTAACAGATGGTGGTGTAGCAAGACTCAGGGTATATGGACAAGCTGCACCAAACTGGAATAAAGTTTCAGAAAAAGAGGTAGTTATAAAATATTATTATTTTTGGTAGATATATTTTTGAACTAGAATATGAATAATGTCAAGGAATGAGTAGAATACTATACAGTGGTTTTAAATCACAGAGGTTATGATCCAGTTATATTTGCAGATTTTAAAGTTCAGAAACGTGAATAAAATTGAATCACACACCCCAAATCCAGTATTTTCTGCATGTTTCTTGCCATTGATAAGTCTGGAAGTAACTTCTACATACATAATAAAAATTTGATTTATTAGCTCGTCTGATTTTTGAAAAAACTCTACGAGGTATTGTCGTCACTTGATGTTGGCAGTTAAAATTTTTGTCCACCTTTGCTAAAAAACCATAAGAGCTACAACTTTGAAACTTTGCTCACTTGTTCGTCATTATTAGGTTACTTAGTAGGCCAAGAACCATAACTCTGATTTGCATTTTGTCAAAGTTATGGCCCTTCTTATACTTAGAAATGGTAACACAGTCAAATGCACTTGTTGGCAAATAAACTTGGCAAAAATATCTTTCTGCATTTAATGGAAAATGGTAAATTCATCAAACTGTTAAAAATGTCAGTTTTAGGTTTTTGTCTATTTTGCACATTGTTTAATTTCACAACCCCTTTAAGTTTATAGTCTGAAGCTCTTCCTATTAACCTTTTCTGGCAGGTGGGGAAGAATTATACTGCAGTTTAATGAGCATCTTTGACAATAAAATTTGAGAACACTGTTCGAAAACACAGTTCGAAAACCACAAAACTCCACAGCTTCGAAGTTTGCTTTGGACTTATAAAAGGGATTGTGCTCTGTCCTGTAGAAACCTGGTACTATAGAATACCCTGTAGAGAAGTTGAAAAATAGAGATAAGATTTTTCCAAAGAGAATCTGTCAGAATCGTTTTGAATTTGTATATATATATTGACCAAAGATGAATTTTGATATTGGATTATAATCAGCTATCAACAAGTTGATAAGTCATTACTTGAGAGTCAAAATCACCGACAGCTTACGACATATTACTTGTTTACACGCTTTGTGGTATTTAGTTAGTGGACCTGGCATCAATGAGGAGCGGTTGTGTGTGTGTAGGCTTCAGTACAACCAATAGAGGACATCCCAAGAATCTCATCAAACCTGGGAGAGGAGAATCCATCAAAGATGGCTGGGAAATTATACCCAAGGTTAGTTGCTTAATTGTGTCTCTAAATTTTTCAAACTTTAATGTAAATGATAAATGCCAGACATTTAATGTTTTAGTTTGAAGAAATCTTTCATTTTCAATATGAACTTAAAGTTTTATGGTACAACATGTTTATAAAATCAGATTTATTATATAGAGGATATTACGGTACATGAGTGTCTTTTCATTTTGAATTTATTCAACAAGTTTTATAAATTCAATTTGGAAAGACACAGTTGTAATGTTCTGTTTATCACATGTAAGCTTTTCCTGCTGAAACATCAAAATTTCATCTTTCTTTACATGTTATAGACCAAGTAAATTTGACCAACGTTTCCTGTACTTAAAATGATGTCAACGTCAAAGCTTTATTACACAAGTGTATTATCAAATTTATGTAACGGCTTTATTTCATTCCAACAACGTCAAACGTGATAAATTAATTTAAAGAAGTAAGAGGAGTATCAATGTTGTCATTGCTGACAATTCCTGAAGAACATAGTCATATTGATGTCTTGACTGAAGAAAATAAAACTCGAAGAACCCTAGTTATGACCAGGAAATAACCAGATTTGTACAATACTCATTCTATCTACCATTGCATATAATTGTCATGATGTTTGTACAAAACAGTGATTAACTAACTCTATTTTACTGCATAAAATGGTGAAATACAGTAACCTGTTTTAATTTTAAGGCAACAAGACCAACTATAGTTCAGGAGTACAGACACACTGGCAAGTTATGTCCATCTGGTAAGTCATACTACCATGCTATCTTCTCTTATTGGAAAATTACTCTGTGACACCTGTTGAAAAACATAGATTCAGGGGTGAGGGTTTCCACACCATTGATAAAATAACACTTCAGTCTCCAGTGTTCTATGTTAGTTTATTATGAGATGGATATATAGTCTAAGAGATGGATATATAGTCATCAAAATTATAATTCTCTCATTCCTCTGGTCTAAAGTCACTTATTTTATTATAATTGTAAAATATTACATTTCTTGTTTCTAGATCCAATGATCTGTATTTTTAAAGTCCGAGCCAAAAGTAAAATTCACCTCCCCAGATTTGACCTAGGTTTATATACGAAAGTATGTACCCTTCCATATTTGGAGTGTATCATAGTAATGAAAGACAAAGATTACCCCTAATATTTATGAGTATAACTGTTGACTGATGGTACCATCCCAAATATGGAGTCACCTCTAACTCTATCAAACCAGACATGTTTACGATGGTACATGATGACAGCGTACCCAGATAAAATGATACAAAATGATACACACTCCAGTCCCAAGCAATTTATGAGGGTAAATGGTGAATGACAACCCAAGTAGCAGAGGCCAAAGTTTCTCATCAATAGAATCAATTAAGGTTTAATCAGACTGCTAAATTTACAACACACCTAAATAGTTATACAAACACTTTCAGTTTGATAGGCTTGTTACACTGATAAAGCCTGATAGAGGTCATCAGTAGATAATTTTTTGTAGAGTTTCTTGTTCTGATCAGTGACTGGAAAACACACTCACCCA
Source organism: Mercenaria mercenaria (assembly GCF_021730395.1). Lineage (NCBI taxonomy): Eukaryota > Metazoa > Mollusca > Bivalvia > Venerida > Veneridae > Mercenaria > Mercenaria mercenaria. The sequence continues at coordinate 13,832,848 of NC_069369.1, read as the reverse complement.
CATCGTTCAATAAGGAGAGTGCAGATCTATAGATCTCTGGGGTTGTGAGTTCTATTCCCAGATAAGGCATATCTTCTATGTGACAAATTTGGGGAAAAAATGTGTCTGAAATCATTCGACCTCCACCTCTGAGAAGTTGGTAGTTACTTTTGGAGAACTGATTAATACAACAGTACATAATCCAGAAAATTTCTGGTTATTGTCAGCCATTATCTGACTGAAATAACTTTTGAAAACAGCATTTAACCAAAAACAATCAAAGTAAATGATGTGTATTGTTTTTTGAGGTTAGTGTGTCAAAGATGAAGAGAGACTAAATCAGGTTTCCAGTCAATAACTTGAGAATGTGTTAGTGCTAAAGATTCATAGGATGATTGCCTCTGTAAGTCGAAATTGAAAGTTACTGATAAAGGTTTCTCATTTATGCTGTTATCACACTTCATAGGGTGGTTGCCTGTAGTCAGTAGATGACACCTATTGTTGTACCCCCCGACAACAAAGTTTTTTAGGGGGGGTATACTGGTTTCAGGTTGTCTGTCTGTCCGTAGACGCAATCTTGTGCGCACCATCTCTCCTTATCCCCTTGACAGAATTTAATGAAACTTCACACAAGTGATCAGTACCAACAGTAGTTGTGCATGGGGCATGTTAGGTTCTTTTAGAAGAAAAATTTGCAGAGTTATGGAACTTTGTTTTTTTGTTACTATACTATATACATAGACACAGTCTTGTGCGCACCATCTCTCCTCATCCCCTTGACACAATTTAATGAAACTTCACACAAGTGATCAGTACCAACAGCAGTTGTGCATGGGGCATGTTAGGTTCTTTTAGAAAAAATATTTGCAGAGTTATGGGACTTTGTTTTTTTGTTACTATACTATATACATAGACACAGTCTTGTGCGCACCATCTCTCCTCATCCCCATGACAAAATTTAATGAAACTTCACACAAGTGATCAGTAACAACAGTAGTTGTGCATGGGGCATGTTAGATTATTTCAGAAAAAAAATTTGCAGAGTTATGGGACTTTGTTTTTTTGTTACTATACTATATACATAGACACAATCTTGTGCGCACCATCTCTCCTCATCCCCTTGACAAAATTTAATGAAACTTCACACAAGTGATCAGTAACAACAGTAGTTGTGCATGGGGCATGTTAGATTATTTCAGAAAAAAAAATTTGCAGAGTTATGGGACTTTGTTTTTTTTGTTACTATACTATATACATAGACACAATCTTGTGCGCACCATCTCTCCTCATCCCCTTGACACAATTTAATGAAACTTCACACAAGTGATCAGTAACAACAATAGTTGTGCATGGGGCATGTGAGGTTCTTTCAGCGACAAAAATTGCAGAGTTATGGGACTTTGTTTCTTGTTAACATACTATGTACATACAGTCTGCATATGCAATCTTGTGCGTGCCTAATCTACCAAACCCTTGCACACAATTTAATGAAACTTCACACAAGTGATCAGTACCAACCCTAGTTGTGCATGGTGCATGTTACATTCTTTTAGATAAATATTCTGCATAGTTATGGGACTTTGTTTTTTGTTACTATACTGTATACATACAGTCTATATACATACAGTCCACATAATTATGCAATCTTGTGTGCGTCAAATTGCAATGTACTGTGTCAGTGCATGCGGGGGGTACATTCATCACCTTTAGTGATAGCTCTAGTTATTACCAGGTATACCCTCACCAACATTTTGGTTATTATACCTTCAGGTATCTTGATAACCCATACAGTTACCAATTGGAAACCTACAACAGGCTTTAGACACATTTCAGATCCAATAACTCTGACATTTGTTTAGACAAACTTATTTCCCATTTTCACTTGGAAAATAACCTGTCCTGTTCCACATGTCCCAATTGTTTTCCTTGAATATTTTTGGGACCTATACATGTTTCATTGTAGTATTTTGAAACACATGGTCACATACTGTTAAGTATAATTTTTGCATGGGGGGTACTTAGATTTGCCCTTGTCTATCTGTCAGTTTGTCCATACATCCAAATTTGTGTCATGTATATCTCAAAATGTATTTGAGCCAGTGTCATCAAACCTCACAGGATTGTTATTCAGCAAGGAATGTGTGCACCTGATGCCTGATGTTTTAATTTGCATCCCACCAGAGTTATGTCCCAGGATTATGAAACATAACAGGATTATTATTCAGCATGTGAAGTTGTGGATCTGCATATTTTTAGCTCACCTGTCACGAACTGACAAGGTGAGCTTTTGTGATCGCGCAGTGTCCCTTATCCGTCGTCTGTGCGTGCGTCCGTGCGTAAACTTTTCCTTGTGACATGTCTAGAGGTCACATTTTTCATAGGATCTTTATGAAAATGGGTCAGAATGTTCATCTTGGTAAATTCTAGGTCAAGTTCGAAACTGGGTCACGTGCCGTCAAAAACTAGGTCAGTAGGTCTAAAAATAGAAAAACCTTGTGACCTCTCTAGAGGCCATAATTTTCAATGGATCTTCATGAAAATTGGTCAGAATGTTCACCTTGATGATATCTAGGTCAAGTTCGAAACTGGGTTACGTGCCTTCAAAAACTAGGTCAGTAGGTCTAAAAATAGAAAAACCTTGTGACCTCTCTAGAGGCCAAATCTTTCACAAGATCTTCATGAAAAGTTGGTCAGAACGTTCACCTTGATGATATCTAGGTCAGGTTCGAAACTGGGTCACGTGCCATCAAAAACTAGGTCAGTAAGTCAAATAATAGAAAAACCTTGTGACCTCTCTAAAGGCCATATTTTTCATGGGATCTGTATGAAAGTTGGTCTGAATGTTCATCTTGATGATATCTAGGTCAAGTTCAAAATTGGGTCACGTGCGGTCAAAAACTAGGTCAGTAGGTCTCAAAATAGAAAAACCTTGTGACCTTTCTAGAGGCCATATATTTCACAAGATCTTCATGAAAATTGGTCAGAATGTTCACCTTGATGATATCTAGGTCAGGTTCGAAACTGGGTCACGTGCCATCAAAAACTAGGTCATTAGGTCAAATAATAGAAAAACCTTGTGACCTCTCGAAAGGCCATATTTTTCATGGGATCTGTATGAAAGTTGGTCAGAATGTTCATCTTGATGATATCTAGGTCAAGTTCGAAACTGGGTCACGTTCGGTCAAAAACTAGGTCAGTAGGTCTAAAAATAGAAAAACCTTGTGACCTCTCTAGAGGCCATATATTTCACAAAATCTTCATGAAAATTGGTCAGAATGTTCACCTTGATGATATCTAGGTCAAGTTCGAAACTGGGTCATGTGCAGTCAAAAACTAGGTCAGGAGGTCTAAAAACAGAAAAACCTTGTGACCTCTCTAGAGGCCATATATTTCACAAGATCTTCATGAAAATTGGTCAGAATGTTTACCTTGATGATATCTAGGTCAAATTCGAAACTGGGTCACGTGCGGTCAAAAACTAGGTCAGTAGGTCTAAAAATAGAAAAACCTTGTGACCTTTCTAGAGGCCATATTGTTCACAAGATCTTCATGAAAATTGGTCAGAATGTTCACCTTGATGATATCTAGGTCAAGTTCGAAACTGGGTCACTTGCCCTCAAAAACTAGGTCAATAGGTCTTGAAATAGAAAAACCTTGTGACCTCTCTAAAGGCCATATTTTTCATGGGATCTGTATGAAAGTTGGTCTGAATGTTCATCTTGATGATATCTAGGTCAAGTTCGAAACTGGGTCACGTGCCGTCAAAAACTAGGTCAGTAGGTCTAAAAATAGAAAAACCTTGTGACCTCTCTAAAGGCCATATATTTCATGAAATCTTCATGAAAATTGGTCAGAATGTTCACCTTGATGATATCTAAGTCAGGTTCGAAAGTGGATGACGTGCCGTCAAAAACTAGGTCAGTAGGTCAAATAATAGAAAAACCTTGTGACCTCTCTAGAGGCCATATTTTCCATGGGATCTGTATGAAAGTTGGTTTGAATGTTCATCTTGATGATATCTAGGTCAGGTGTATAAGTGGGTCACGTACCATTAAAAACTAGGCCAGTAGATCAAATAATAGAAAAACCTTGTGACCTCTCTAAACGCCATATTTTTCAATGGATCTTCATGAAAGTTGGTCTGAATGTTCATCTTGATGATATCTAGGTCAAGTTCGAAATAGGGTCATGTGAGGTAAAAAACTAGGTCAGTAGGTCTAAAAATAGAAAAACCTTGTGACCTCTCTAGAGGCCATACTTGTGAATGGATCTCCATAAAAATTGGTCAGAATGTTCATCTTGATGATATCTAGGTCAAGTTCGAAAGTGGGTCACGTGCCATCAAAAAGTAGGTCAGTAGGTCAAATAATGAAAAAACATTGTGACCTCTCTAGAGGCCATATTTTTCATGGGATCTGTATGAAAGTTGGTCTGAATGTTTATTTTGATGATATCTAGATCAAGTTTGAAACTTGGTCAACTGCGGTCAAAAACTAGGTCAGTAGGTCTTGAAATAGAAAAACCTTGTGACCTCTCTAGAGGCCATACCCTTGAATGGATCTTCATTAAAATAAGTCAGAATGTTCACCTTGATGATATCTAGGTCAAGTTTGAAACTGGGTCACGTGCCTAAAAAAACTAGGTCAATAGGTCAAATAATAGAAAACCCTTGTGACCTCCCAAGAGACCATATTTTTCAATGGATCTTCATGAAAATTGGTCAGATTTTTATCTTTATAATATCTAGGTCAAGGTGAGCGATTCAGGACCATCATGGTCCTCTTGTTTAAATTTTGTGATTAAATAGCATTTGGGCTGTGCCATGAGAAAATCAGCATAGTGTGTTTTCAACCAGCATGGATCCAGACCAGCCTGCGCATCTGCACAGTCTTGCTAGGATCCATGCTGTTTGCTAACAGTTTCTCTAATTGCAATAGGCTTTGAAAGTGACCAGCATGGATCCTATCTGCGCAGTCTGGTCTGGATCCATGCTGGTCAAAAACGCACTATGTTGGTTTTCTCATGGCACAGCTCAATTTTAATCTAATGAAGGGAAGTCCATGTAACATATGTAACATGATACAATGATAGTTGAAGTTGAAAAGCATAAAAACAACATGTTTTGAATACACATAAAATTTCTACCATATTGAACTACAATCACACTGTTTGTCGTCTGTCATTCATCCGTCTGTCTAAACAAACAAATAGAACATTTCTTGGGTACTGAGGACAATAGGTAACAGTAAATTCTATTCATTCCGTACTGCTTATTGGGTACTTCTGTCACTTAATTGGTACTTTATAACAAAAGATTACCCAGTAAAGATCCATTTGTAAGAACTTCAGGTTGTACATCCGTCATCAACAATTTCTTTAAACGACATCACCTTCAAAAGCTCTTGAGTGGATTTTGTTGAAACTTATTCCTTGGATGGTCGTCTACCAAAATTGTACAAATGTTTCCGCTTGGTTACACATATGGGCCACCAATTAGAGTAGAAAAATCTTCAAACAACATCTCATCCTAAACCGCTGGTCAGATTTTAAATTAATTTCAAGCAAATGGTCCTTATGTAACCTTCTATTAAGATTGTTCAGATTATTCTGATTTGTCAAAAAAACATGGCAGCCAGGGGGGCGTGGTCACTTTTACCTAGATCTATTTAGTTAAAATTCTTTGTGAAACTGCTGGCCTGATTTGAAAATAATTTTACACAAATGGTCCTTGTGTGACCCTCTATCAAGATTGTTCAAATTATTCTGATTCATTTAAAACATGGCCCCCAGAGGGCGTGGTCACTTTCTCTATATGTATATAGTGGAAACTTTAAAAATCTTCTTGTGTGAAACTGCTGGTCTGATTTTAAGATAACTTCACACAAATTATCCTTATGTGACCCTCTACCAAGACTGTTCAAATTATTTGGATTCATTCAAAAACATGGCCGCAAGAGGGCATGGGTACTTTCTCTATATGTATATAGTGGAAATTTAAAAAATCTTCTTGTATGAAACTGCTCACCCGATTTTAAAATAATTTCACAAAATTGTTTTTGTGTGACCCTCTACATAGATTGTTCACATTTTTTTATTCTTCGAAAAAGATGGCTGCCAGAGTGTGGTCACTTTTCCCATTATGTATTTAGTAGAAACAAATAAATTATCTTGTATGAAACTGCCGCCCAAACTTTAAAATAATTTCACACAAATTGTCCTTGTGTTTCTTTAAAGAATTTTCAAATTATTCTGATTCATCAAAAAACATGGCCGCCAGAGTGTGTGGTCAGTTTTCCCTATATGTATATAGTGGAAACTTAAAAAGAAATTCTTGTATGAAACTGATGGCCCAATTTTAAAACAATTTCACACAACTGGTCCTTGTTTGACCTACTACCAAGATTGTGTTCAAATTATTTTGATTTGTCATAAAACATGGTTGCCAGGGGGAGTTGTCACTTTTTCCCTGTATATATACATTGGAAACTTTAAAAATGTTTTGTCAGAAACAGCAGGCCCTATTTTAAAACAATTTTTCACAAATGTTTTTTGGATATTTTGCATGTGATATCAGAGTTTTACAGTCTACCATAATTGTTTAAATTATTGCCCTAGGTTCAAAAATGGCCATGCCTGTCTGTGTGACTTGTATGTAATATCGGCCAATGTTAAAGAAACTTTGAATATATTCTTCTTTGAATCCATAATAGCTAGAGCCTTGATATTTATATAAATCTAACACTGTACTTGTACCATTACATTATACAAACACACTTGAAGCCTTTTTCACAAGTGAGTGCTTTAGGGTCAGTGACCCTCTTGTTCCAGTTTCTACCTGTCCAAAGTCATATCTCAGACATGATTTGAAGGATTTCCATAAAACCTCAAAGTTATTGTTGGTAGGAATCAAGATTCAGTGGAATTTCTTCAGGAACATGTGTAATGGCCCTTCCTACGTATTATAATGCTTACTATATAGGGCATTTCTTTGCAAATTTAATGTCTTTTTAAGGCCATTTTTTCCATGGGATATTGTGACCAAGCTTAGAACATACATAGCTTTCTTGGAAATCTGGAAAAACCTGAACTTGTATTTTATAACTGGCTGCCTTAAAAATGTTTTCTTTACATGTACATTCACTCTAGCAAAAGCATAACAAGATGTACGCACTGTGTTAAGCAAGTTTAGTCTAAGTAGATTTTTATATCATAAATGATACAAGCACTTGCTGCAAATATTAAGAAAAACAAATCTATATGCCCCCCCTCCCCCCCCAAAGTGGGGGCATAAAAATGAAATTATAGACTAAAATTGATACGGGGTTATTGTTCTATTTTCATAAAGCACATTCAAACCTAAAGTTGAAATTCCCAGAGGTCAGAGTTTATAGGTGTTAGGTAAACATTACCATGACAGTCACATGACCATTACTTTTTCAGTTTATCACCAATGTTAGCTTCAAATATATGAAAAGACTAAAAACAGTTTCAACAACTAAAATATAATGTCAAATGATGAAAACAACAATTTATCAAATTCTTGATAAAAATGTAGCAGCAGAAGTCACTTTACTATGAAGGGACACCTCTGCATAGGAGATAGCCATAATATATACATGAAATTATTTTGAAATGACATAGCACACACTGCAGAAATGATTCTTAGTGATACAATCATTAAGGTCATTTTTAGCTCATCTGATTTTTGAAAAAAAAAATTATGAGTTATTGTCATCACTTGATCGGCGTTGGCGTTGGCATTGCCTGGTTAAGTTTTATGTTTAGGTCAGCTTTTCTCCTAAACTATTAAAGCTTTTGCTTTAAAACTTGCAACACTTGTTCAACATCAGTAGCTGACTCTGTACAGCAAGAAACATAACTCCATCCTGCTTTTTGCAAGAATTATGGCCCCTTTCGGACTTAGAGAATATCAGATTTCTTGGTTAAGTTTTATGTTTAGGTCAACTTTTCTCCTAAACTGTCAAATCTATTGCTTTGAAACTTGTAACACTTTTTCACCATCAGAAGTTGACTCTGTACAACAAGAAAATAACTCCATCCTGCTTTTTCCAAGAATTATGGCCCCTTTTGGACTTAAAAAATCAGATTTCTTGGTTAAGTTTTGTGTTTAAGTCAGCTTTTCTCCTAAACTATCAAAGCTATTGCTTTAAATCGTGCAACACTTGTTCACCATCAAAAACAGACTCTATACAGGAAGAAACATAACTCCATCCTGCTTTTTGTAAGAATTATGGACCCTTTTGGACTTAGAAAATATCAGATTTCTAGGTTAAGTTTTATGTTTAGGTCAACTTTTCTCCTTAACGGTCAAAGCTATTGCTTTAAAACTTGGAGCAGTTATTTGCCATTAAAAGCTGACTCTGTACAACAAGTACCATAACTCTACATTGCTTTTTTGCAAGAATTATGGCCCTTTTTGGACTTAGAAAATCATGGTAGGACAATATACAGAGACAAAAAAATCAGATGAACGTCTGCACCCACAAGGTGGTGCTCTTGTTTCACTATTAGTTGAGTCTGCTACTCCTTTATTATTGTTAGCGGTTATACATGTATACAGAGGCCTCTGTGGCCGGGTGGTTAAGGTTTCTGACTTCAAATCACTTGCCCCTCACCGATGTGGGTTCGAGCCTCACTCGGGGCATTGATTCCTTTATGTGAGAAAGCCATCTAGCTGGCTTATGGAAGTTTGGTGGTTCTTACCCATGTGCCCGCCCGCTCGTGATGAAATAATGCACGAAGGGCACCTGGGATCTTCCTCCACCATTAAAGCTGGAAAGTCGCCATATGACCTATATATGTGTCGGTGCAATAAACAAAAACAAAACAAATACATGTACACTAAAATACAGTTCAGAACCATTATCTCAACTTCTGTTATTTCGATATCTCGAGTGGATTTTCCTGGTCAAGATTTTTTCCTTCTTATTTTATATAAGTGAACTACAGATATCTCGATTTGGTTATTTCAATTTTTTCGATATTTCGACTAAATTTTCAGTCCCCAACATTGAAATTTACACTATTCTGACATCAGTTATCTCGAGTGGACATTAATCTTCTGCCAGACACAGGGCAAAAAGCTGAACATGTGCTTATATGCTATGCAAGCTGTGTGTCATGCTGATTGAGTGATTTATATTAAATTGTTTCAAAATTGAGTGAATTTAATTGCATTTATAAACACAAAAAAATGATGATACTGTCCAATTTATATTGTGTTTAGGTTTAAACATAAGAGTGAGTTTCACATCATGTGCAATGCCCAAATCACAAGATGGTGGAAAGTGGTATAAGAAATCAAGAAGTAGGTTGAACAATGGTTAGAATTAACATTAAACAAATGCCAAAAAGGCATTATGAATTAATTATTGTACCCCCCGACAACAAAGTTGTAAGGGGGGGTATACTGGTTTCAGGTTGTCTGTCTGTCTGTGCCCGCGAAATGATGGTTAAGTGACTGCATAATGGTACTTTCTCTTTGATGTCATTCATTCCGTTCTGTTTATGTGACTTTTTTCTTTTTATGTGACCGTTAGAACAACAGAGAGAACAATGGGGGTGTCACATAAAGACCGTTTCGTTAGAACGTCTGGCCGTCTGTCCGTAGATGCAATCTTGTGCGCACCATCTCTCCTTATCCCCTTGACACAATTTAATGAAACTTCACACAAGTGATCAGTACCAACAGTAGTTGTGCATGGGGCATGTTAGGTTCTTTTAGAAAAAAGATTTGCAGAGTTATGGGACTTTGTTTTTTTGTTACTATACTATATACATAGACACAGTCTTGTGCGCCACCATCTCTCCTCATCCCCTTGACACAATTTAATGAAACTTCACACAAGTGATCAGTAACAACAGTAGTTGTGTATGGGGCATGTTAGGTTCTTTCAGCGACAAAAATTGCAGAGTTATGGGACTTTGTTTCTTGTTAACATGCTATGTACATACAGTCTGCATATGCAATCTTGTGCGTGCCTAATCTACCAAACCCTTACACACAATTTAATGAAACTTCACACAAGTGATCAGTACCAACCCTAGTTGTGCATGGTGCATGTTACATTCTTTTAGATAAATATTCTGCATAGTTACGGGACTTTGTTTTTTGTTACTATACTGTATACATACAGTCTATATACATACAGTCCACATAATTATGCAATCTTGTGTGCGTCAAATTGCAATGTACTGTGTCAGTGCATGAGGGGGGTACATTCATCACCTTTAGTGATAGCTCTAGTTTCATCAAGTAATGACCAATCATGTAAAACATAATATTTATTTCCAATAAACATATTTTGTCTCAAAAAAATGTATTTTCATCAACACAAAACTTCATTACCCCACTACCAACCAGATTTGACATAACTTCAGTTATCTCCATATTTTGATATGTTGACTTTTTTCCTTTGTCTCTACGAAGTTAAGATATGGAAATTTGACTGTATTGTACAAATGATTGATGTATGGAGATAATTGGTTCCTATCATTAAGGTAACACCCAGGGGCCACAAATCAAACATAGTTCCACATTTTCCTCTGTGAGTTCAGTATAGAGGGATTGTCAAATAAACTGACACACATATTCAAAACATTAACTGCCAGGATGTTTTCCTCGGAGATTATTAATGTATTGGAGTCAAACCTGTAGGGGAGATGTAATGATTGCTGAAAACACCCTTCATATTGTCATAATTCTGACTTTAATTCATATTTTGCTTTCAGCCAAATTCTCCCAGAAAGTTGCAAAACATTCTTTCATTTAAATTTACACAAGCATTTTAATAAAACTTTGAGCATAAAACAGCAGAAAGATTTACTTTTTTCTGCAGTTATCTTTTAATGAACGTTTTATGAGAGAGAACAAAAACTGATCATAGTCATTTTCTCAAGATCAAGTCGTAAAATGATAATTAATTGTTGTAAATATTTTGATACATTGAGGCAGTAAATTACTCCATTCTGAACATTAAAGTGACTTGTTCATATTTGTTGCATTAAAAATACAGTACATCAAAATTTGTTTGAAATTGTAACTTTTTATAAAAAAATTGGTAGACGTATGACTTTTTTCAAAGTACTGTAAAATCATTAATATTTGTACACATCTAATTTTCATGGATTTCTTCATTGTGTCAAGCCTTGAAATTAAATTCTAGTGAACAAAGAAAGTTCATATTAATTTTATATCTTAACTTTGAAATCCACAAATTAAAGCACCCAAGAAATAGCCATGAAGTTTTATACCAATGAAAGTACAAAGTCTCACAGTATTTTGAATGATACTTTACTATTGTTTAATCCAGATTTTCACTTCTTAATGTCATTGAATTTTTTTTATTGCAGATGCACATTTATTATCAGTTCTGTGTGAATGATGATATTCAAACTTTTCATCTAACTGTAAACAACTGTGAACAAGTACCTTAATATAGAATAGTCGTAATGGGTGTATACTTTGTGCATGAAAAATGACTGTGTTAATCAAACAGTTGGAAAGTTATAATACTAACTAAGTATGTCTAGGCTCATTCAATCACTTCAAAGAAATTTATCTTGTCCCCCCGTACCCAGCCAGATATAAACATTTTGGAGGACTTAGACAAAGGAAATTGACTGATTAACGTAACAGACTCATTTAGAACCTTGGTGCTACAAATACTGTTAAAATTTCAAGAGGTCTGCCATTGTCATGGTTTTATGTCTTTGTTAAGAGGAGAAGGTATCTATATTGTAGTAGGTTACATGGAAAATTTCCTGTTTATATTTGCTTTTCAAAGAATTCAATTATAAAATATCTCTTCCAAGATATTTTTTGTTATATGGTATTAAGAAGGAGCCATGTTGGTGTTAACAATTATTCATATAGATAACATATATTTTCTAGTGTAGAAATTACAGTTTTTGAGAAGTGTTTTCCTTTGAAAACATTCTACTAAAATGTGTGCTTTAAGTAGTATCAAAGGAAATCTATGTTGAAGACAAAACTGAAAAGATGTATTTTTTGACAAAACAATAGCAGATATGGCAGATAGGTGAATTGTTTGCAGTATTAAAAGAAAGCTAGATACAACATGCCTTTATTATTTTTGGTAGAATGTCACACACATCATGTGTCAAAGCCTATGTAGTTTCACAATTCTAAACATTCTAACAGAAAGATACATTTGTCATGATTGTGTCTAAGCCAACATGATTCTACAATTCTAAAACATCTAAAAGAATCTAACACTTGTCATGTGTCTAACAATTCTAAGGCAATCAAACAAGAATGTCAATCTGTCATTTGTCTAAGCCTGTGTGGTATCACAATTCTAAACATTCTAACAGACTGTCACACCTGCCGTGTGTCTAAGCCTATGACATTGTGATATCATACTTCTCAACATTTTAACAGTATGTCACATCTGTCATTTGTCTGTGGTATCACAATTCTAAACATTCTAACAGACTGTCACACCTGCCGTGTGTCTAAGCCTATGTGGTTCCACAATTCTAAGACATTTTATTAGAATGTCACAGCTGTCATGTGTCTTAAGTCTGTATGGTACCACTATTCTTAAATTTCTGCTCAGGTCAAAAGTTAGTTCTGTTCTGCTTCTTGAACTAAAGGAAGAAGTTGAATGGTGAAATACTTATTCAGTATTATGTTAGAATGGCCTTATTGTTATCATAATGTACATGTCCACCAGATCTTTCTAATGATATGCAAAACTTTGGACAAAAGTTTAGTTAGAACATGGAACTGTTGCATGGAAACTTTGCTCAGGATTGATTTTACATAACTGAGCCGTGCCATGAGAAAACCAACATAGTGGGTTTGCGACCAGCATGGATCCAGACCAGCCTGCGCATCCGCGCAGTCTGGTCAGGATCCATGCTGTTCGCTAACAGTTTCTCCAATTTCAATAGGCTTTAAAAGCGAACAGCATGGAGCCTGACCAGACTGCGCGGATGCGCAGGCTGGTCTGGATCCATGCTGGTCGCACACCCACTATGTTGGTTTTCCCATGGCGCGGCTCATATTTTCATTGATAAGTCTTCTAATATGTTGTGCCCTACTGTTATACAAGGTGAAGTTGTAAAGAAGATTTTTTTCTCTCACTAAATTTTGATTTTGTGATTTGTTTGTATGTACAGGATCAGAATGGTGTACATTTCAACTTGGACATTCTGGAATAGTTCAGATGGTAAGTTACAGCATTACTCATACATTATAACATCTTTCTTTAACTACTTATAAACGACAGTGTGTCTGAAATCGTTAGTCCACCTCTGATTCATGAGGAGAAGTTGGCAGTTACTTGCAGAGAACAGGTCTGTACTGGTACAGAATCCAGGAACACTCAGGTTAGGTTAACTGCCCGCCGTTACATGACTGAAATACTGTTGAAATATGGCGTTAAACCCAAAACAAACAAATTCTTTGTACTTACCATGCTAAATTTCTATAATGAACTTGTCAGTCTTTCAATTTGGACAGTACCATTAACTGTTAAAAGGGGTGCATACCAAAAAGATACTGGCTAAATGGCGGACAGTGCAGATCATGATCAGACTGCACAGATCTGCACTGGCCACAAAGGCAGAATCAATTGTGTCCAGCATGATAAGGGTTAACTACTTACAGAATAGTGATTGATTGAATTATTGTCCGCAAGAATTGACCTGGCACTCGTGCATATTCTGTATATTTCCATAAATTAATTTTTTAGTGTCTGAATCTAGACAGCAAAACAAATACAATATTTCTTGACTGACATTACACTGCAAGTGAAGATAGCTTTGCAGACAAGAAACATTTAGCTGCCAACCTCGGAATGGTGGGTTCAAGTCCTTTGTTTGAACATTTCATTTGTTTTCACATTTATCAGCAAACGTAAAATGCAGAAAAATTGCCACACTATTTGATTCAACTTCTCGTGATTTTTTATGGTTCATTTATTTAAAGAAATACTCTTGTGTTTAAGTTCAGTGTTGTAAAAATGTCGAATAAAGTTCATTAAAACTTCTTAGATTTAAGTACAAATTACCTGTCATCGGGATTTTCAAGACAGGTTAAGTGTTTGTTCATTCAACAGATAATTCAAGTGTGAAGATGAAATAAAGAAAAAAAAATAATAATAAAATACATGCTACAAGAGAAAGCATTTTGAAAAATGTGAAATGTATTACATAAAATAATGTAAGAATAAAAGCAATATTGTAAAATTACTTTGTATTGAATTAAAAGATGGTCTGAAGTAAACCTGAACCCGTGATAAAGTGCACCAAAATCAGAGACCTTACCACTACACTAACATGTCATCAGTATCAGTACATGTATAGGTTATTTTAGTAATATGGATATTTTCAGGATACAAAATACTACGTAAACTAGCAGAAATGCCCAAAAATATTGGCAAATATCAATGAGAGCCAGGTCAATACTTAATGGTCAATATAATGCACTCCTTATTCATAATTGGAAACTTAAAATATCTACAGATTGTCAGTAATATTATTGTCTTTTAAATCTTAGAAATCAGCTATGGCAATCTGATGATTAGAATATAATGTTATGTAGATAATCAATGGTAGATGTATACCTGTCAGACGGTAATTCATTGTGACTTGTTACAGACTTAACAATCTTCCTGTTAGATGTTAATTTTGAACAAAACAGATTAACAAATTCCCTTTTACGGCTATTTCATGTTTTACCATACATTTATTTCAGGTTGAAGTTGACACTAATCATTACAAGGGGAATTTTCCATATACTTGTAAAGTAGAAGGTACATTCTTTTCACACATTATAGTAGAATTAGAAGTGATCTTTGTGCTACCCCAATAAAGCAAAAACTTCAAGTAGCATATAGTGTGTATGTCAAAGCTATAAAATGTGACACTTAAGTGACTTAAGAAGGTTTGTAGTCTTTGTTCTACTCCAGACCTAGGGTAATAGTAATCAGTAATTGTAATCATCTGTAATGAATTACATGTTTTAGTGATTGGTATTGCACTTTAGATTTTCTTAGTTATTCTCTTCATCATGGTGATAAAATTTAAAGGAGTGAAAATTTCTTTTATACACTAATTGTTGTTACAAGTTGCGAACAACTATGGTAGATCAATAATGACATTAAAAATGGCAATGATTAAAACTTTGTTTTAATTGGAGCTGCACTAGAGAATTAACTATGTATACCTCTAATGCCATCAGCTTAGTTCAATAAGGAGAACACAGATCTTCAAATGTTTTGGTTGTGAGTTCACTTCCCAAGTAAGCTGAATATTTTCCATGACTATCCATAAAAGACATTGTGTCTGAAAATCATTTGTCCTCCATTTATGTGGGGAAGTTGGCAGTTATTTGTGCAGAACAGGTCAGTACTAGTAGAGAATCCAGGAACTCTGGTTAGGTTAACTGCCGCCGTGCTGTCACATAACTGAAATACTGTTTAAAAATGGCACTAAACCCAGAATAAATAAACATATCAACCTTAGTTATTTGAGCCGTGCCATGGGAAAACCAACATAGTGGGTGTGCGACCAGCATGGATCCAGACCAGCCTGCGCATCCGCGCAGTCTGGTCAGGATCCATGCTGTTCGCTAACAGTTTCTCCAATTCCAATAGGCTTTAAAAGCGAACAGCATGGATCCTGACCATACAGCGCAGATGCGCAGGCTGGTCTGGATCCATGCTGGTCGCACACCCACTATGTTGGTTTTCCCATGGCACGGCTCATTTTAAGAGTGTCACATTAGTTGTTAACATAAAGCATTAAATTTCAAAAAATTCTGAATTTTCACAGTTGGAATCATATCCAAAGTTAGAATTGAATGACTTCATTAATTTCAGAATCTATATGTATAATTGTTAAAAATGGAAATTATCAATTCTTTTTGAAATTATGACCATCTTTAAATTTCCTCCTCAATATAGCTTTTTTTCCAGCAATATCACAATGAGAAATATTTGAAGTCCTTCTTGTTTTTGAATAACTTTATTACACAGTATTAAATGATACACTTAATACAAGTTTGATTTTTGTTCTGCCCCCCCCCATCCCCCCACTCCACCCCCTAAAAAAAGGGTAGGATGGGGGTTTTAGAGTTGCCTTTGTCCATCCATCTGACTTTCAAACCAACTTTGTGTAGTGCATATGTCATAAAGTATTTGCCCAATGGCCATCAAACCTCACAGGATTGTCATTCTGTATCTGAAGTTGTGTCCAGCATGATAAGGGTAGACACTTAGTCAGAAGTAAATTATATCTGAAATCATTGTCTGCCTGTGATTCATGTGAGGCTTGGTTCATTTACAGCTTCAGTTAATGCTTGTACAAATTTCAGGAACACTAGAAATCATTACGTATTTAACATATTGGTATTAAAACCATAACAAGCATAAAGAAAAAAAGAAATAGATCTTCTATTGATATTTAAAACACATGTATTATTTTTGTCATTTAGGGTGTCTAGTTGATGACAGAGTCTTTCCAGGATCTTCTCTTCCACTGGATACAGCATGGAAAACTCTGTTACCAGAAACTAAGTTAAAGGGACACAACCAGATGTTTGTGGATGTGGCAAAACTTAGTAATGTAGCAGTTATTTCCCATGTGAGATTGACAGTTTCCCCTGATGGTGGCGTTAGTAGATTCAGAATATGGGGACGTAAAGCTCAGTCAGCTTCATCAAAGTTGTGATATAGAGTATTAGTTAGAAAGTTTTTAATATCTCTATTCAGTTGGAGCAATATTCTCAGATACCGTATTTACTGGTGTAGGTTTTGTTAACCCTTACCTTTACCCTGCTAAATTTCTAAAATGGACTGTTCTAACATTCAGTTTGGGCAGTACCTCTTATTATTTGAAGGGGTGTTCACTGAAAATTTACGGACTAAATAGGAAACGTCTAAATGATTGCTGAGGATATGCAGGCTAAATTTTGGGTCTGCTTGGTGCAAAGGCGAATCATTGTCGCCAGCGGGTAAATTTAACAAAGATAAAAAAATTTAAAACAAAAAAAGAGGGCCTTTTAAGCTTAAAAAGATTCAAAACCCTGTTTTTTTTCACACATATATTTTTTTATCAAAAACTTTGTGTTGACAAAAAAGGGGGTCGGGACAGAGGTTTTGAATTTAAGTTTTTTTTGTTGACAAAATATTATAAGTAAAAACCATCAAAAAAATAAAAAAAAAGGGGGGTACAAACATACGGTTTAGAAAAAAGGCTTACAGTAAAGGTCGCCATAAAGTAAACGTGCGGGTTTTGTTTTTTTTGAAATCTTTTGCAGCAGAGGCAAAGGGTTTAAAAATAACAAGGTACAGTGCAGTCTTTTGCGGGAAAAATTTGAAAAATTGTTAAAAAGGGTTTTTTTCCTGAGCTTCCTGGTACTTAAGGTTATGTTTGACTTTTGTGAGAAATTTTAAAATGTTAAAAAGGGATTTACAAATCCCCTTAAAAATTTTGTTTCTGTTTCTAACCATGTTTGTAAAATTCTTAAATAATTTTTTTAATTTAAATTCTATTTACTAAGATCTGTTTTATGTATAAACGGCGTTAATGTGTAATTTAAATCTTTTTTTTTTTTTTGAAATCGGGCCTGTTTTTCAAAAAACTTTAAAGGCGTTTAAGCAAACAGTTGTTTATCTTTTAGGGTTATTTTCTTTTTTATAAGACTTAGAAAAGAAAAGTAGAGATAAAAAATTATAACTTTGAAAAATCTTTACAGAAAAAAAAAACATCATACTGTTTTCCCCCATCATGCCCGTGTTTTAAATATAATTTAACCAGCAGTTAGTTTAACAGCTGGTTAAGTTTTGAAAAACTGGGCCCTGTTGGAGTTTTAGAAATTGATAAATTTGAAATAGTTTGTAAAACTTATTTCTGGAAATGCAAAAACAGTCAATTATATTTTTTTATATGGGCATCTTTTACATTATGTTTTTATAGCAATTTATAAAATTTAAAATGTTAATCTCTTTATTTATTTCCGAAATATAAAATTAAATTTTCTTATTGTAGTGTTATTCTACAAATGTACTTTAAAATTATTTATACGATATGTTGCCCATTTATGTATTAAAAAGGGAGATAAAATGCCTTGGCAATAATCTTACTTCCCATTTAAAATTGCTTCCCTTTAGTCAAAAAAATTTACGCATTTTTTCTTGGTGCATTAGTTTTGGGCCAACCGACACCCCTCGCTGGGTAAAAAGGGGGAAATTTGGGGCTACCGTGCTCATTTCAAGAGTAATGCCCCTTTTCAAGGTAATAAACGGGTAGCAAGGAAGAAATTTAAAGATACATTACAAAACCCCCCCTAACAGGTTATTAGAAATCAAAACATTTTTAAACCTCTCTTAATTTTCATAAATTTTTTCACAATGTTTATATTTCATCTTTAACTGTTTAGTTTTGAAATATAATACTGCGATGTAAAAACCAAATAAGGTTTTTGCGACCTCTGGATCCAGCCCACCGGGGTTTGCCCCTCTGGTGGTCCATCGGTTCACTTTAAAAGCCTAGAAATTAGAAACCTTTGGGGACCGGGTCCGACCAGATCCCGCAGATGCGCAGGTGGTCGGATCGTGGGGGGTCGCAAAGCCATTTGTTGGTTTTCAGGGTGGGGCTATATTTTGTTTGTTTTGTCAAAAAGTTTGGGGGAAGGTCAGCTAATTTGGGGGGAATTTCAAAAAAAAAGGGTTCTATTTTTGCCAAAATACTGAAAATTTTAGAAGGGTGGGTTAGGTCTTTTTCAGAAAGTTTGAAATTTATATTAAAAGTTAAACGGGGACACTACATGTACACTAAGAAAACAATGTGAAAGCCCTAAGAAAAGAAAAAAATTCAGGATTTCAGATGAAACATATCCAAATTCCAGGTCCTATTTTGAGGGGGTATGTACCCTGCCTTTTTGTAAGTGTATTCTTGTTAAGTGATTTAATAACTATACAAACAAACTGTCATATTTTTCATCATATTTAGCCCCTTGGGGATGTACTGTATTTTCTTTGTGTTTACAAAAAAAAAGTAAATAAAACAGAAACCCAAACCAGGTTTATAAGAAAAAAAAATTTTTTATTGTTTTTAAAACCTATTTGAATAAAGATACGAGTTTTTAAATAAATTTTGGGTTATCATAAGTATTAAAGTTTTTTTTAAAAACTGTAAAATTTTAAATCCAAATAAATTAATTGAGCCCACCAGGGAAAAAACCAACATATGTATTTGGCCCAGCAGGGATCCAGACCAGCCTGCACTACTGTTCGTTTTCAAGTCTATTGCCCCTTAAAAACTGTTTGCGAACAGCATGGATCCCCACCAGAGGGCAGAAAGCCAGGTTTGGTCTGGCCGGGGGGGGGGTGAAAAGTGTTGTTTTTTTTTTTTTATGGTGCGGGGGCTCCGTTCAAAAGGGCCCGTTTGTGAAATCGGGCTGGTAGCCTGTTCATTTGTCTGTTTGTCTCCTTTTATCTTTTAAAACCTTTTATGGATGTCTTTTATAAAAAAACATTTTTCAAAAAAACTTGCGGGCCAGCAAATTGTACCGCCCCAAGGTCAAGGTACAAATGAATATAAAGACTAAGCCTTGGATTTTTGTCTGTTGTGTAAGGATATTTAGGGGAAATTTGGTAACTGGTCATCTTCCAGGGGTAAGGAAGAAACTATGTTCCAAAACTGAAAAACCTTTAATTTCGTGGTTTTTGGGCAAAATGGCAATTTCGGGGGAAATGAATTATGGGTTTTAACTTTTTAATATTAATTTAATGGGGGTTTACTTTTTCGTTGGATTAAATTTGGTGGATTTTTAACCTGAAATCCACAAAAATTTGTCCCCCCCCAAAAAAATTAAAAGATTTCACAGTATGCTTTTCAAATTAGAGACGCCAAACAAAAATAGAAAAAAAAACTGTGTTAAAAGGTAAAAATTGGTCATTTTGTTGCCCACCCGGGCAAATAGTCAAATCTTTTTTGCTCACTTTTGGGACTACTGTGATACCCCTGTTGGTCGTGGTGTTTTCACCCTTGAGGGCACAAATTTTGCCAACTTTATGAAACTTTGTAAAACATCACCCCTTTTAAAAAGTGTTGTGTTTGTTAAGGGGGCAGTTTGGGGCAAAAACTAATCCTAGGGCTTTTAAAAGGAAAAAATGTTCTGCTGTAAAGGCCACATTTTCTCTTCACTGTTGAAAATTTGTCAAATGGTCAAGAAAAAAAATGTGTTACTTCAAGTTTTAAAAAAAGTCACTTTCAGATATAGAAGAATCTTTTTAATATTCCAGGGTTTCATTTTCCGTTTTATCTTCTTTCAATTTTCAGAATATTTTTTTTATGAAATCAGGTCAGGGATAAGATAGGGTACTAGAAAGGGAAAAAAAAAATAGTTCAAAACATAGAAAAAAAAAAAAAAAAACCTTTTTAAGGGCCTTTTTTTTTGTTTGATCGATTAAAATTTTTGGAAAGGTTTTTCTTATAAAATCTAGGCAAGTTCAAAAATTTAAATTTCTGAGGTCGAAACTTTGTCAATAAGTCAATCATTGAAAGATTTGTTGATACTATAAAGGGCCCCAATTTTTGTTTGATCTTCTTGAAAATATGTAAGAATTTGGCTCAGAAATCTAGGTCAGTTTACAAGGGTTTCATGAGAATAAGATCTAGGTCAAAAGGTCAGATCAGGGAAAAGACCCTTGTTTTTAAATTTAAATACCCCCTTTTCAGTTTGATTTTTCCTTATAACTTTGTTGAAGTTTTTTTCTGTAAAAATAGGTCGGTTAAAAAAGAAAATTATCGGGTCAAAAACTAGGGCACTAGGGTTTAGTCATAGAAGATTGTCAGACTCAAAAACCCCCTTTTTTTTACCTGACTTGATGAGTCTTTTTGGAAGTTTTTTCTGCTTAAAAAAAAAGATTAATTAGAACTGGGGCACTTGGGAAAAAGACCTAGGTCGTAGGTGAAAAAAATAGACAAATTTTGTTTCATGTAGACCCTTTTTCAACTTGATATCTAAACCCTTTTAGGAATCAGGTCAAGTTTAAAGTGGCACCTGGGTCAAAAACTGTTACAGGTAAATCAAGAAAAACCCTTTTTTAACACCCTTTAAACCCCTATTTAACAGATTTACTTGTTTTTGGGCCTGATGTTTTTCCCAAAAAAGAAAAAAAGATTTCTTATGGTTTTTTTACAACAGCAATCCTTATGGGGGTGTGGTGACCGTAAAAAGCCCTCTCCTCTTGGGGTTTAGTGTGTTATATTTTCTCGCTTCTTTAGATGGGTTCCCTTCAAAACCTATTTTTAAAAAGAATTTTGCATAAACTGGTGCTAGAGGGCTGTGAGATTTCCCCTCAGAACAGATTTCCCTCAAATGATTGTTTGGTTGCATTTTTCTTCCCGAGGTTTCTTATAGATTTTATGTAATTTTACCCCTTTCGTAATTTTTCAAAAAAAATTTTATCAGATTAAACATTTTCCAACTGGGGTTTAAAAACTCCAGTGATAGCTGCACTTCTCAGTGTGCCAATATTTCGCTTTGGCATGAAAATTGCTGCGCTCTGTGACGTTTTTTTTGATTTTTTTTTAGCTCGTCAGATGTTTGAAAAAAAAAATAACACAGTTTGTCATGTTGTTGTAACATCAATAGTTTAAGAATTTTGTTAAGTCCCAATTTTTCCCCCAAAAAATAAAGCTATAGCTTTGAAAATTTTTCCACTTTTTTTCATCTTGTGGAATTTTTTGTTTGGCTCTGACCCCCCATTCCAAAATTTTGGTCCCCGAATAGCAAAATGAGTTTTTTCCCCCAAAGACGGCTTGCTCAAAAAGTATTTTATTTTAAATTCATAAACCCTGCATTTTTGTCTTTTTCATGATTGACCTGCACATTGCATTCTTTTTGGATTTTTGCTTAATTTCGTTACGGGCCCTTTATTAGCCAAAATAGGTATTTTTTTTTTGTGAGCTATAGCTCAAAAAGTAGGCCAAAAATGATCCATATATGAAATGTTTTTTTTAGGCTGTACCCCCATAAACAGCAACATTTGAATTTGCCCCAAATTTGTGACAAAGTACCCGTGGGGGACACCCTTTTTCCTCAGGGAAAATCAGACACATTCTATTTTCTAGGTACATTTTTCTTAAATACTTTAAGAACTATAGCTTTGGTTATTTATCATCATAAAAAGAGAAGGTTGGTCGAGAATCATTAAACTCTTGCTTGCATTCTATCAGAATATGTATAAGTGGCCCTTTATGTACTAAGAAAATGGAATTTCTTGGTTATTTTTTTTTAGCTCCATAAATGAGCCATGCCATGGGAAAACCAACATAGTGGGTATGCGACCAGCATGGATCCAGACCAGCCGGCGCATCCGCGCAGTCTGGTCAGGATCCATGCTGTTCGCTAATAGTTTCTCCAATTCCAATAGGCTTTGAAAGCGAACAGCATGGATCCTGACCAGACTGTGCGGATGCGCAGGCTGGTCTTGATCCTTGCTGGTCGCATACCCACTATGTTGGTTTTCCCATGGCACGGCTCAGAGAGGTGTAAAAGATACTTATATAATGATATATGGTAATCAAAGAAACTGCAGATATCATGATCATAATAACTTTTCCTTTAATCTTCATCTGAAGTAGTGGAGTTAGCGACAGGCAATTCGAATTTCTCTCCTTAACCATACCTATATTTCCTTATTTTAAACTAAAAAAATTTGACTTCAGTTAAAATCTTCAATTACAAGGACTTGAGTTAAAATCTTCAATGACAAGAATCACACATTTCCAGTACCTCATTCCTGAAAGTAATTCAGGGAATATTTGTTCTTTAAGACTCGGACAACATTGCAGGAAATATTTTACTACATGAAATTTACTTGTTCTTTATGAATGTTAGATGAAATATTATTTAGAATGGTAACTTTTAACCTTTAGCCTGCTGGCAGCGAGTTATTCTGCCTTTGCGACCAGTGCAGACCAAGATTAGCCTGCACATCTGTGCAGGCTAATCATGGTCTGCACTGTTCGCTATTCAGTCAGTAAATTTTCAGTAAACACCCCTTCAAATAATAAATGGTATTGCCTAAACTGAGTGATGGACCAGCCCATTTTAGAAATTTAGCAGGCTAAAGGTTAAGCTCTTGAAGTTGACCTTTCTACTCCATAAAGATAAAATAACTGATAATGAATATGTTCATGACTGAGATGAAAATGATAAAGACACACTGACGTTACCTTCATAAGAAAAAGAACATCAGGTCAAGTGGATGACTTTTTGGGGGATTTTTCTTTTGTCAACCATAGCTGCTTAACAGGAAAAAGTTGATGTGTATTTTTTACGTGGAAGCTGGTGTTGTACTGAGTATCCTGAACAGGGATGTAAATCATTGTTCAAGATAACCAGTTTTTAACTAGACTATTCGAAGCAAGCTCCTTCCTTTGCATTCATCATAACCGCGGCATTCACAAGATACCACGTGACAATGAGAAAGTCACAAGATACTGTAGAATGGCGGAGACGCCAAAGGAACACATTCTGGCAGCCTGTTTCCTTTGTCAAATGTCCAGTATATGGTTTTGACAAAAATCACTTCAATTTGTTACTTGAACAATTATGTGTGCGTATACAATGCAATTTTAAAAAATTAACCAAATTTGGTTAAACAACTTGTGATTGCACTGATTCAATGTACCTTAAGGGGAAGTAAAGGCTGTGGGGAGTTTGTATTCAAAGAATAGGTAGAACTGTTGGACTCACCCAGACATCCAAGTTGGTGTGCAATTTGGTTAAGTTTCTGTATGTAAGCTGATATCTCAGTATTGATGAAACTTCAAACACTAATTCACAGTGATAAACTGACTTATACAGCATAGCTTCCGTAACTATTTTGCTGTTTAACAAAATTATGTCCCTTTTCAACTTTGTAATTTCTGGTTAAGTTTTGTATGTCAGTCTTATCTCAGTACTCACTTATGGGAATGATTTTAAACTTTACACAATTGTTCACTGTGATGATGCTGAATTCACAGGTTCCGTAGTTTTCTAAAATAATGCCTCTTTTCCGACTTATATTTATTCAACTGACAGAGCTGTAGAATCTAGGTCGCTGCCTCTGACAGCTATTGTTACTGACACATTGTTAACAGACTGATCATACCACTAAGTAGATACCATCCAAATTAATTGCCTAATTTTTTCAGTTCACTCAGAGATAATCATCTTTAAGATATGAAAGTGCTTTTTTGCATTGTTTTGAAGAAAAGAAATCAATATTCAAATTACTGAACTTAGCGCAAATTTTGGTTAAAACCAATAATTACCGGTATGTTGTTAGTACCAGGTAGATAAATGGTTAGTAGCGGTTTGAAGAACAATTCAGGAGATAATTGTTTGTACTGTTTTTCAAGGAATTTATTTAATTTTTTAGAGTTTCTTTTTAAGGGTTTTACTTCAGTTTAGACCACAATTACTGTATGTGCTTGTGAACAGGTAGAAAATGTTATTTGCCTTCTTATAAAACAATACAATAGTTAAGGGGTTTCACATTCTTAGTAAATTTTCATATTTTTTAATAGAAAAGTGGCAAGTCTGAGTGAATTTCACAATAGATACACTACTTATTTGGCAGATGTGAAATAAGTACATGATTGTACTTGTTAAAGGACGTGGCTTGAAGTAGCTGTATAAAAATTTTGGTTATATGATCTTTTCAAGGAAAAATAAATTTTCTAATACCACTTGTATTTGATCTCCATACTAATTTCATTAACATTAAGTCACTGTTAACCTTTTTATTGGTAGGTAGGTGCATTTTCTAACGGGTGGTGATCAGATAGCCGTGAATTTAGGTTTTCATTGGACAGTTACATATTTTTTTGTTTTTATTGTGTTTAACATAACATTGGCACAATTTTGGGTCATTTGATGACTTTCCAGCTATTTATGGTAGAGGAAGACCCCAGGAGCCCCTCCATGCATGGTACTAGAGGAAGACCCCAAGTGCCCCTCCATGCATGGTACTAGAGGAAGACCACAAGTGCCCCTCCATGCATGGTACTAGAGAAAGACCCAAGGTGCCCCTCCATGCATGGTACTAGAGGAAGATGCGTGGTACTAGAGTAAGACCACAGGTGCCCCTCCATGCATGGTACTAGAGGAAGACCACAGGTTCCCCTCTATGCATGGTACTAGAGGAAGACCCCAGGTGCCCCTCCATGCATGGTACTAGAGGAAGACTCCAGGTGCCCCTCCATGCATGGTACTAGAGGAAGACTCCAGGTGCCCCTCCATGCATGGTACTAGAGGAAGACCCCAGGTCCCCCTCCATGCATGGTACTAGAGGAAGACCCCAGGTGCCCCTCCATGCATGGTACTAGAGGAAGACCCCAGGTGCCCCTCCATGCATGGTACTAGAGGAAGACCCCAGGTGCCCCTCCATGCATGGTACTAGAGGAAGACCCCAGGTGCCCCTCCATGCATGGTACTAGAGGAAGACCCAAGGTGCCCTTCCATGCATGGTACTAGAGGAAGACCCCAGGTGCCCCTCCATGCATGGTACTAGAGGAAGACCCCCAGGTGCCCCTCCATGCATGGTACTAGAGGAAGACCCCCAGGTGCCCCTCCATGCATGGTACTAGAGGAAGACCCCAGGTGCCCCTCCCTAAATGGTACTAGAGGAAGACCCCAGGTGCCCCTCCATGATGTACAAGGAGATCCCGTGCTCAGCATGGTATAGAGAAGACCCCAGGTGCCCCCTCCCTAAATGGTACTAGAGGAAGACCCCAGGTGCCCCTCCATGCATGGTACTAGAGGAAGATCCCAGGTGCCGTTCCATGCATTGTTTCAAGCACAACCTTTCAAAGGCCAGCTAGATGGCTTCCTCGCCTAAAAGAATTTTGCACCACTTTTTACCCACAGGGGTGAGTTTTGATCTGACATCAGTGACCTCAACTACTCGGCCTCAGAGGCTCTCATGTACATAAATACTGCTGCAATGTATGTAGTACTTAG
Organism: Mercenaria mercenaria; assembly: GCF_021730395.1. NCBI lineage: Eukaryota > Metazoa > Mollusca > Bivalvia > Venerida > Veneridae > Mercenaria > Mercenaria mercenaria. Next base: position 13,806,852 of record NC_069369.1, on the reverse strand, counting down.
AGGTCATAACAAAGTTTCAGACAACTGTTAGCTGTATATACTTCTTATATTAAATATAACATATATATATTTATATTTAATATAAATTTTGGTATGCATTTTAAATGTTTCACTTCGTTTGAAATTTTAGTAACTATGTAATCAGTACATTCTCAAGTTACTGACTGAATAATTTGTATAAATCTGCTGCATTGTTATATCAATTTTATTGCAACAAAGGCTAGGTTAAGGTTATGGTGACCTTCAGAAATGAAGTTTGATATTTAAAGTTAAAGAATACTATTTATGTTGGTAAGAAATGTACAAGCACTAAAGACAGTTTACCTTTAGCCTGCTGGCAGCAAGTGATTCTGCTTTTGCGATCCGTGCAGGCTGATCATGGTCTACACTGTTTGCTATCTAGTCTGTAAATTTTCAGTGAACACCCAATCGAATAATAAAAGGTGTTGCCAGGATTGAATGGTAGCCAGTCCATTTTAGAAATTGAGCAGGGTAAAGGTTAAATGCCATTACATAACTCAAACAATCTTGTCAACAACAGTGTCCAACATATGAAGTGTGTGGTGCTTAAATTAGAACACAGATAAGTAGACTTCTCAACTTGTTGTTGCAAGTCAACAATGAGTTGTTAAAAGAAATGAACTGATAAGATCTAAAAAAAACAACTAACAATAATGAATATGTTTTTAAGATCTTTGTTCAGGTCTTTGTCTAGCCCTTAAGTTGTTGTGATTGCTGTTATATACAATGAAGATAAGACTACTGATGGCAAAAATTGCTATGTGCAAAGTAAGTACACAACACTTGCATCGTTTTTGCATATTTTGGTCCATGAAAGCAATATATGAAAATGGGTTTAAAGTACAGTATTGTATATCAAGGGCTAATTGCACATGTATATGATTGTTCTATAAGTCTTAATAGTATTACAGTAATTATACGAAGTGTATAATTTAAAGTTGTTCAAAAAAAAAGAGAAAAGAGTCTTGAGCTTCTTAAGATTTTAACTGATTCATAATTGAGCCATGCCATGAGAAAACCAACATAGTGGCTTTGCGACCAGCATGGATCCAGACTAGCATCCGTGCAGTCTGGTCAGGATCCACGCTGTTCACTTTTAAAGCCTATTGGAATTAGAGAAACCATTAGCGAACAGCATGGTTCCTGACCAGACTGCGCAGATGCTGGTCGCAAAGTTTATGATCACATTTTCTGCTTAACATTTGGAAAATTTATAGTACAATGTCTCTCCTCATGCATTAGATGTCCCAATTGTCAAGAAAGCAAAGTAGCGTCCCTTTCTTTATTCATTATCCATTGTCCATTGCTACTTTCAGCAACTGAAAGCTGTGTCTTAACAAATATATATCAAAGAGATGTGTGGAATCACCCTTTCCTTAAATGCTGTATTCAGTGGTGTGCTGTAATTTTTATTTGTATTCAACGTCATGAAATATGTATCATTTTATGAAAAGTGTACCATCATCATGAAAGGTATACAAATCTCATAAAAAGTGTACCAGCATTGTGTAAAAAAAGCATCATGAAAGGTGTTCATGAAAGGTGTATCAGCATCAATAAATGTGTACCAGCATCATGATAGGTGTACCAGCATCATTAAAGGTGTATCAGCATCATAAAAAGGTATAATAGCATCATGAAAGGTGTATCAGCATCATGAAAGATGAACTAGCATCATGAGAGATGTACCAGCATCATGAAAGGTGTACCAGCATCAGTAAAGGTGTATCAGCATCATGAAAGGTGTATCAGCATCATTAAAGGTGAACCAGCATCATGAGAGATGTATCAGCATCATGAAAGGTGTACCAGCATCAATAAAGGTGTATCAGCATCATGAAAGGAGTATCAGCATCGTGAAAGATGTATCAGCATCATGAAAGGTGTATCAGCATCATGAAAGGTGAAACAGCATCATGAAAGGTTTACCAGCATCATGAAAGGTGTACCAGCATCATGAAAGGTGTATCAGCATCATGAAAGGAGTATCAGCATCGTGAAAGATGTATAAGCATCATGACAGGTGTATCAATATCAGCATCATGAAAGGTGTATCAGCATCATGAAAGGTGAAACAGCATCATGAAAGGTTTACCAGCATCATGAAAGGTGTACCAGTATCATGAAAGGTGTATCATCATCAGTAAAGGTGTATCAGCATCATGTAAAGAATTTCAGCATCAGAGAAAGTATAACAGCATCATCAAAGATGTATCAACTTAATGAAAGGTGTCCCAGCATCATGAAAGGTTTATCAACATCGTAAAAGGTATCAACATCATGGAAGGTGTATCAACATCATGGAAGATGTATGAGCATCAGGAAAGGTTTTTCATCATTATAAAAGGTGTATCAGCATCATGAAAGGTGTATCAGCATCAATAAAGGTTTATCAGCATCTTGATAGGTGTACCATCATCATTAAAGGTGTATCAGCGTCATAAAAGGTGTATCGGCATCATGGAAGGTGTATCAGCATCGTGAAAGGTGTATCGGTATCATGAAAAGAGTATCAGTATCATGAAAGGTGTATCAGCAGCATGGAAGCTGTACCATCATCAATAAAGGTGTATCAGCATCGTGAGAGGTGTACCAGCATCATGAAAGGTGAACCAGCATTATAAAAGGTGTATCAGCATCATGAAAGGTGTACCATCATCAATAAAGGTGTATCAGCATCGTGAAAGGTGTACCAGCATCATGAAAGGTGTACCATCATCTATAAAGGTGTATCAGCATCGTGAAAGGTGCATCAGTATCATGAAAGGAGTATCAGTATCATGAAAGGTGTATCAGCAGTATGAAAGCTGTACCATCATCAATAAAGGTGTACAAGTATCATGAAAATGTGTACCAGGATCAATAAAGTTGTATCAGCATCGTGAAAGGTGTACCAGAATCATGAAAGGTGTACTATCATCAATAAAGGTGTATCAGCATCGTGAAAGGTGTACCAGCATCATGAAAGGTGTACCATCATCAATAAAGGTGTATCAGCATCTTGAAAGGTGTACCAGCATCATGAAAAGTGTATCAGTATCATGAAAGGTGAGGTGTATCAGCAGTATGAAAGGTGTACCATCATCAATAAAGGTGTACCAGCTTCATGAAATTGGTACCAACATCATGAAAGGTGTATCAGCATCATGAAAGGTATATCAGTATCATGTAAAGAATTTCAGCACCACAGAAAGTATAACAGCATCATGAAAGGTGTATCAGCATCATGAAAGGTGTATCAGCATCATATAAAAATTTTTATCATCACAGAAAGTATAACAGCATCATGAAAGGTGTATCAAGATCATGAAAGATATCAATGTCATGGAAGGTGTATCAACATTATGAAAGATGTATCAACATCATGGAAGGTGTATCAGCATCACAGAAAGTATAACAGCATCATGAAAGGTGTATCAACTTCATGAAAGATGTGTCAGCATCAGGAAAGGTTTATCAACATCATGAAAGGTATCAACATCATGGAAGGTGTATCAGCATCACAGAAAGCATAACAGCATCATGAAAGGTGTATCAACTTCATGAAAGGTGTATCAGCATCAGCAAAGGTTTATCAACATCATGAAAAGTATCAACATCATGGAAGGTGTATCAGCATCACAGAAAGTATAACAGTATCATGAAAGGTGTATCAGCATCAGGAAAGGTTTATCAACATCATGAAAGGTATCAACATCATGGAAGGTGTATCAACATCACAGAAAGCATAACAGCATCATGAAAGGTGTATCAACTTCATGAAAGGTGTATCAGCATCAGCAAAGGTTTATCAACATCATGAAAGATAGGAATTAATCACAAAAATACAGATAGAAGGTATCACATCAGGAAAGGTTCAATCAAATCAACATCATGGAAGGGTATCACATCACAGAAACTAAAGCATCATGAAAGGTGTATCACTATGAAGTGTCAGCATCAGAAAGGTATCAATCATGAAAGGTATAACATCATGAAGTATCACACAGAAGGACAATCTGGAAGTATCGCTCAGAACGGTTCAGCAAGAAATATAACTTTGAATATAAGATCAGCAAAGATACTAGAACTCAGAAATACCTCAGTTCATCTACAAATACAGACAATGATCACATAAAGCAACGCCGCGGTACACTTCGAAACGATCATTGGCAAAAACACCACTTGGAAGTTTCAACCGCTTGATGGTGTGCACCAAACCCGATCTTAAATTACTCAAGTAAGCAGTTTTCCCGCCAGGTGAATCCTAACACCGGTTGTAATAATATGAAAACACGATAATGCTCGTGTAAACCCGAGGCCCCGGGTTCGAGTGGCAGCACATTTTCTCACAGCATTTACGTCGAAAATGGAACCAGTCGGCAGTATACTGGTTAGTCTCAGATGCGTTTAATTGCTTCACTAATAAAGTATACTCTGAAATACAAGGACTAATTTCAAACTTGTGGGGAAATATGTCTGAATATAGGACTGGCTAAGTTTTACTTGTGTACCAACATATATTCTAACACGATCCGCAGCTATTGCTATATAAACATACAGCGAAATCGCCTATACATGAATCTACGATAAAATATGGTTGGCTGTTACATTTCACCCCCCTATGATTGTAACATAACAGATTCTACTTCAGTTCCATTACATACGAATTATTTCAGGGCCAAACGGTTGAAAACAGCATTTTAAAAACATAAATATAATAAAAAGTCATACTGACTTATGTGTAGGTCCGTAAAACACGTTCTCATCACTACGAGCGAATTCAATTAGCTCAATTATGATTCAGCGGTGACGTCATAAATGTATGACATAAAGTATGACGTCATAATGATGTGACGTCATATAAAAGTTAAGCTCGTCACTCGTAACACAGGGACAACTCGCCTAATTTGATGATTCTGTTCATAATTAGTTTGCGAGCTGTTAGAATACTAATTTATGAATACTTCTCAAAATTCTAATAAAAAAGAAACAAATATCTATACGTTCCACTGGCTATGTAACACTTTCTAACCATAGGGGGTAAATTGTAACAGCATATGACCCGAATGACGTATTACGCTGAAAATGTAGTACCGTAAAATGCGAATTATTTGCGTTGTTAGAATCGAAATAATAAATATGTTCCAATAATTTTATCAATTAATAAAACATGGGCAGTCGTTTGGATGCTACGCACTCGTGATTTAATTATTACGCATCCAAACTCCTGCCCATATTTTATTAATTGATAAAGTATAGGAACAGATTTATTATTTCTTAAATAATATGTAGGACATTTAAGTATTCTGTAGTTATCTTTATGGCTAGACTTGCACAAGCACGGACCTACAGATACTATAATTGCCAACAGAACTTCGTCGGCACGTGTTACGTCAGCTGCAGAAAGGCTGAACATCAAACATGTGGTAGATCTATGTCTTACAATAGTCTGGTCAACACTTCTTTTGCAAAACGTTATAATTTTAGCAAATATAGTTAGAAAAATGCCATGACAGATCTAACAAAGTTTGTAACGCCACGCAATGTATAGGATTATGAAAGATGTTTCTTGCCTAAAGATGCATTGTAAACCTACTTCTTTTTAGTAAGACGTTTTTTCCCAATGTGCACTGCAAACGTCCTGCCTTTGTTGTATACAAATAAAAATATGCATTTTATATTTGTAGTTTCAGCAGGTACGAAATTTGGGTCTAATATACCTTTAAACAGTCCGTTATTTAATAATCAAATAGGAAGTAAACAACAGGTTTTTAAAAAACAAATCTGAAACATTTTTGCAAATTTGTATTAGAATACAATGTATAACAGCAATTAAAAAAAATAACTATTTCAGAAAAACTACACATAATTTGTATTTATATTTATCATTTTTCAACCGTTGAAAGCCATTTACTTTATTTATATACATGGTATGATAAAAGCATTACTGTTGTGAAAGACTTTTATATAAATGAAAAATGTCGAATATTAAACATATAGCTATAAACAACAATTCCCAGGAGAGTTTGTTGTGAAATTTCCGCGACTGAAGTCACTGCTGCTTTTTTTCACTTCCTTCCTTGTTGATGTGGCAGATGTTAAGACAATTATTACATATTGCATATCCGTTTCAATCCACCATGGCCTTGACTTTGACTTGAGTCTGCTCCAGTCAAAATCGTTTTAAATCATATTTGTTCATTTTTAGCCTTTTTGTTGTTTTTAGATGTGCAATTTACAGTGTTCATTTTAACAAAAATACCTTTAAATACACATTTAAACATGCAGAGTCTAAAGACCCGAGTCCTGAATGACAAAAAGTTTTCTTGTCTACATAAGTCTGGTTCCTTGACATTTTATATCCATCAAAAGTGTCAACATAAAATGGCAAGAATAAAAAAAAAATATCTATAAATATTTTATCTTTTCACCATGTAATTTTGCATTTATTCAAAAATGTTCTCATTAAATAGAACTTTGCAGGAACTTACCTGACGACGAAATTATGTTACTAGTAACTGTATTAGAAAACTGACGCAAGTCGCTTAAAAACCTTCATTATTTAAGTAAACGTCTGTCCAGCTTTTCAATAGGTTTGATGTCATCCCTCGTCTGCAATGTCCGTCTGCTGCTAGTTCGGTACACCCAGCTTTCAGCCCGAGACGGTGCCGTCTCTCTTCCGGTAGGTTTGAATCGCTCATCTTCTCTTCGCCAACGCAAATGTTCAACATCATCATAAGTACTTGGGCGAAAGTCCCGTCGATACACAATTTCACGTGCTTTTGGAGGGGAACCGTATCTCCGTCTGCGAGGCACATACTGTCCATTTTGATAATCTGATATAAATTTACCGTAATCGAATTCCTCGTCTTCATTTAGATACACGGGAACATATTCTGGCTGAACTCTAGGACTTTCCCTTATATGTGGTGTAGCATGAACATAGCATCGTCCAAGCCGTGCCACAACCCTCACAGTTGTATGTTCGTATTGTCCATATTTCTCCAGTAAATCTTTTATCAAGTAGTCAGGAAGTTTTGGAAACCCCGAGACACTTTCGATTAAATTTATTGTTCTTAATCGTCCGAAATATAATAGACCTTCAAATACAAAGTCTCTTGGTAGCTCTAAGCCAGGGCGCTGACAGCAGGATGGTGGGCCTTCAAGGACCTCGCCATTTGGTCCATAGTAGATATGTTTTTCATTGGGACCGGATCCTTGCTGATGTACATTGCTAGGTCCTAACTGTGGATTCTGCCCCGCCTGAAATAAATGTGTCTGTATAAGGTAGTGCTATGAACCGCAATAAATATACGTTGTGTTTCAAACAAATGAAGGTAACCTAGATAATATTATGTTTACCCATGTTCATAGAAAGATAATAAAGCTGACTTTATATATAACGTGATCATTCATTTGAAAACGTAAATTATAACTAAAATCCTGTTCACACGTGCAACATATGCAACCCACACACAGATAAAGTCCTTTTGTATCTGGTAGAACCTTGTGCAACTCGTATTTCCTCTGCGCGGTGTATTTTTCGTCATGTGAATCGAACTGCGGTAACTGGTTCGATATTTATTTTTGGATTTCTTTTTGATACATCAGAATTTTGTAAAAGAAACATCACCAGGAAACAAGTGCAAAGTGACAATTCTACAACAAAATTATATCATCATGTTATTTAGAAACATTATACTAACAACATTGATATCAGTATTCCAGTTAAATAACGAAAAGAAGTTAACCAGTCCAGCACTTATGAATTTCATCAGGTAAGATGATAAAAGTAAATTTATTTGCACCCAGAGCTCTTTACTGAATATAAACCAGTTCCTGCACTCGGTGTAGGAATATTTCGTTATGTGAACTTCTTACATTCTTGAATAATTACTTTTATTTATTTGAGATAACTTACAACACACAATAAGTTTGTAAGAATGACAGCAGCAATGCTGTTGTTTTTACACAACCAGTGGAAAAAGACATCGTAGTTTCTAAATAAATGGCTAGAATTGTGTATATGAGCCGAGCCATGAGAAAACCAACATAGTGGCTTTGCGACCAGCATGGGTCCAGACCAGCTTGCGCATCCGCGCAGTCTGGTCAGGGTCCATGTTGTTCGCTAACGGTTTCTCTAATTGCAATAGGCTTTGAAAGCGAACAGCATGGATCCTGACCAGACTGCGCGGATGCGCAGGCTGGTCTGGATCAATGCTGGTCGCAGAGCCACTATGTTGGTTTTCTCATGGCGCGGCTCATATTTTCTTTTCAAAGTGAGAATTAGCGTGTTTTTAAATCCGTAGAAATAAAGTAAAGTACGTGAAAAATATCTGCACATACAGATTTCAGTTCAGTTACTCTACCTGTTGTTGTGCCATTGGTTGAAGACCAACATTAGTATAGTGCATGTGTTTGGGTGAATCTCCAATTGGAGGTAACACGGGATATTGGCCTTGTCCGTAGTTTGCCATGGTGTTTGTAGTAGCCTGTTGGTATAGTTGTTCAAATATCTGGTCACCAACTGCTCGAGGCTGCTCCGTCACGATATTACCTGACATTGTAAAAGATACATTGTATATCTTATATAATATATACAATTCTGTATCATTTAGTTATTCATTTAAATTATAAGGATAAATTATAATTTTATTATAATTATAAAAAATTATAATAATAAAAACTTTTTACAGAGTTTTACTAGTCAACAATATTGCATGCATTTTGGTAACTGGCTAACTGAATATATAATTACAAATATGGAAAGAAACTGCTGCAACCAACATTTACACAGATCATGTATTCAAATAAAATATATAATACTAAGTATTCATTCGTGAAAAGCTTCATCTAACGAACCTGTGACAAAAACCTTTCCAAAACGAAAGAAATACTTCGTAGGTTCTAGTTTAATGTTAAAATGCTCAAGACGTTATTGTTCCTGCGGTCAAAATTTTAAACTGTGTATTAAAGTACTATCCAATTCCACCCCTATCTGGTGTTCTTTTGAAATAACATGCAGTTGTTTATATGGCAGTTTCTATAACACTTGGTTGTATTAATTCATAAATGCATAACCCAGTCAAGGCAGATCAAATGTTTATGATCTTGGCAAACCTTTTCACAGCATACAATGTGTGATTTCAGGTTCCAGTCTTGTTACATTAAAGGCTATTTATTCTTTTCTTATTTTATAGCCGGTTGTGCATTAATTATATATTTTAGATGAACGTGCTGTTCCATTTTGTATCTAACCTTTTCTGCACAAGCAAATGGTTGTTTTCAAAGTAGGGACCGGTCATAACCAGAGAATGAACGCGCGATCTCGTAAATACAAATTCAGATTGCATTTTACGTATCAATATAAAACTGAGAAACAATTTTCGCAATGTAGACACAAACCTTCTATTGTGGAGCGGACTGGACCTCCTAACCAAGCGTTTTTCCTACCAGCGTATCTGTCGTTGTAGGCATATTCTTTTGGAACAATTGACACGTCACCGGCGTTTCCATATCTGTACAAAAAAAAATCTTGATCTATCTAACAAACGTATTTGTTATGTTTTTTTTTATGATAATAGTGTAACGCTTTTCAATGATTAATGAAAATGGTCATTCGGATTTTGATCAAGTAATGAACTTTAAACTTTAACAATTGATCATTTACACTTGATAGGTACATGTATTCTAAAATGCCCAATCAAGTTGAGTTACCTTAGCATAAGTACATATTTAATAAACACAGTTTGCCTATAGAATGCTATGAATATAAGAATTATTGTATTACATTATTAAACACTTGCACGGCTTATTATATATCTAGCCAAAATCGATTAATAAAGAAATTCAAGTTTGTAAAATCATTACTATCTCCATTTGCTTACTTGGTTGCACAACAGCTACGTTCTGTACTGAAGGCGAAATATAGATATATCATCGATCTATATCTTGAAAAATAATGTATTCCTTTAAAACTTGCCTTTTGGTTCATATTATCAAAATATCTCAATATGTATCATATGCAATTGTAAAGCTAAAAATTATATTGAAATCATTGGAAATCTTTCGCTTTTTATATAACTTCATATCAAAGAAGGGGGTAATTGCAAATTTTATAAAGAAAAAAAAAAGGAAAAATATATACAATGTATTTATAATAGGGAACCAGCTCGATGTAACAGGCCTTTTTGTTCCCTAAATAACTCTGTAACAGAGTATACGAAAAATGAAACGTGTCATAAAATGTTGCTTTAAATGTGACTAACCACTTTTAAACATAAATATTCTGCACGAATTTATACTTTCATTTGTCAGTGAAGCCAGGATAATTATGCGAAGGAATAAAAAGTGTTTAATTAAGATAAAATTGCAGTCTGTTATTGTCAGGCTGCCATAGCATTCATAAATGAATTGGAAAAAAAAATGATAAAGATGTTCTAACACATTTTGTTTTCCTCTCACAATGACGTACAGGAAAGCGTGTCCCCTACATAAGTTTCCTAGAAGGAAGTACTATCTAACTAGGAATGAGATCACACATGACGGAAGAGATCTTGTCATTTCGCAGAAAGGATCCGGATTTAAACTTCACTATGATGTTTATAAGCAGGTGTCAATATCTTAATAGTGCATCAAAATAATATTTAATAAATTGTTAAATGTTGCTAGGGTATTTGAACAGCACGGTTCTTTCAACATCTAATTTACGAAAAGTTCAAGAAGTGATTAATGCACTCTGCAATCTGACAGATTATCTAGATATAAATAATGAGCTTCAATATTCTATAATGTTATTCGTCATCCATATATTACAGACTGCAGAATGTGCATAAATCAAACAGGAATAACCTCCCACACAGTGCCATTCTGCTGCATTCCAAAGTCTTCAATATCTTCAATAATTAGTATTGTTTCCATTCTTGTTATAAATATAAAACTTTGTCTTTAAAACTCAAATTCTATAATTGTCTACACTTTTACACATTTTTTTCATTTAAAATGTTTTTCATATCTCAGTGCTATGCAATTATTTAACTTAAGATATTTTTGTAGATTCAATTATTGGCATGCATAATCAGCGCAAAACAACAAACATATTCACCAAGAAGTTAACAAAATAAGGCACGGTCAAAGTAAAATAGTTTACCTCGGCAAAAGAAAAATAGCGGCAAATTCAAATACATACATCTAAATCAAATATATTTACAATACCAAAATCGGGTATATAGATAGAAAGAAGATTTTAAGCCAGCTTCAGCAAAATCTCATCTCTCCTTCATTAAAATGATATTAAGGTGAGTCGAATATCCGGGTTTATTGTAGTCAGTTATGTCAATGTACAATATTTTGTTAAGTATTGTATATAAACATAAATGTATATTTGACCTCTTTCATTATTATGGTATTGGCAAAATAAAATTTTAGATTCCCCAATGATAGATGCAAAGGAACTCGACGTTCTTGTAACTTGTCAGAATCTCAACATTTCTAGTGTTCGTAACAATTACAAATTAACTAGAGGTAAAGCATACTGGTTAAGTTCAACAGACTCAGCGTCGGCAATTCATAATATTTAGGTGTTTCATTTTCTCTATGACACAACGACAGAGAAACTCCCGAAGCCGGTATGGCAGGTACCAAATCAAATATGAAAATACTTAAATGCATATAATACACACATATATAGGAAGTGAATAATGAAAATATGTAAAATAAAAACACACGTGTTAATACAAATTACCAAATAAAGAAATTAAAATAGTTAAAAGAAGGAAGAAAAATCATATTGGAAGATCAAACGAAAATGACCTGAAAAATATTTCACGAGGACTAAAAACGATTTTATCTTTTGTTTCAGGTTTCTGCATTTTAGCCGACTGACTTATTTTGCCATATTCATATTGGGCTGTTAAAATGAAAATTAGATACTTGTCAAATAATGTATACAAGTAATAAGAATGGTTTTAACAATAATGTGTCCTCGCGTTCGCGCTGGAATCACATTACATTATCATTGAGGAAAAACACTTGGTAGTTCAAACAAATTACGATGCTATCTATACCCTAACTGGCAGGGCTGTATACCTGTCGGGAACTTGTCGACCCGCCTCAATTGTCTCAACCTTTGGTGTTTTGCTCCCCTTTAGATTTATTGGCGGTAAATAAACAAGTCTTCTGTCACCAAACTTCGTCGATACTATGTCTGCCATTGATCATACCTTAAGTATGACACCTCAAATATTGTCAAAGTGACTACATTTTAAATATTTTGGAAATCATTCCAAAGCCTTTCTTTCATTATAACCGTTTTAGACATTCAATGGCACTAATATTGAAACTGTAACTTGGCATACACGAAAAGGTTGGTTAACATAAACAATTTAGCACGTAAAGTGTAAACACACCGCTATTGTTTTGTCTGACTTGATATTTTCCTCTTATTAGCTAAAATGCCATCATATTCCATAATTATTTTATTTAGATCCTTTATAGTGTAGATATGTTCCAATTAATTTTAATTAGATCTACCACTTGACTCTGTCAACTAGGCGTGTACTATTTCATAGAAATTAAAGCTAAAGATGGCGTCGAGTTCACGTTAATATTTTTTTCATCCATACATTCATCTCGTTATTCCTTATCAACTTTTCATAAATCCAAATGTATCGATACACACATCTTGTTTGCAATTGACGTATTTTCTTGTTCGATATATTTTCGGCACAGTAAATGTGGAGCATTTTGAATAGCCTCCTTAAATTCGGCAAAGAGTCTCTTAAGCCTCTCAATAATACCGTATCTCCTTTCGGAAATCAAAACTCTTCCACTTTTCTTACGTTCAATATTTCATTTCAAGATTATTGATTTGAAATTTGATTTTCTTTCAATAGCAATATAACTACGAGTAAATAAAAGTGTACGGCCATTGAATATATAGCTATTGATGCAGAAAGATGCATTGGTAGTTTTACGCGTACTGAATTAAGAGATTTGAAATTGTCGGAAGGAATTATTATTAAAGTGTTTTTGAACGCATCAAATTTAGATATGTTATCTCAGATTTAAAATCAATTGTGTAAATGTAGCTTGCTGCTTGCTCCATTTTGTATTTAAAATTGTTTCGTTTTTTTCAATACATACATGTTGGTGTGAAATGAAATATATTCTAGTCTTATAATGATAATGATTTGGTAGATTTGACCAAATGTTTTAATTTTTTGTGTTTACTATATACAAACAAACAGAAAAAGAAATGAACTTTTCATTATTAGAGTTATTGACTGTAAATTGAAAGAAATAGACGGTGTACATATGATCATACTAACTGACAAATATGCTTAAATCGCTCAGAAGCAACAATTGAAAAACTTCTTAAATAATTGGTACAAAGGTTTATAATAAATCAGAATATGCACCTTAACATTAGATTGTCTATAGATGATCTGGGTCCCTAAATCAGTAAAAACGATAATTTTGTCCATAAGTAGAGGCTGGTCCGGATTAAATTGTTAAATGTATTTGCTTATGTGTCTTCCACCGCAAATGAGGTGTATGCTAACTTGTGCAAGTTTTAGCCCCCGTTTTATAAGCAAATGAACCAAAAAAGAAAATATTTACATCCTAGAGAATCTGTTCTACTACAGAAAGCAGCATTTTGACCAAATGACTTATATTTTTAATTAGCAGTACCAATAAATACAGCACAAAGAAAGTATTTTCAACATATGTAGCTTCGCAAAAAAGTTAGTTATTAAATTTACTGCAATATGGTAGTTTTCACCATACGTAAGTAGTGAAAGACAATTAATTATTTAATTATGTTTATTCATATTGCATCATATATTACTGCACATAAACTGTACGATAAAATCAACATTCCAGATATATTGCATATATTCAAGGGCAGCACTTATGAAAAGTCTGCAAGACTCCGACTTCTACAGAAGCTGTTGTAAAGTGATATGATTATAATTAATTCATTTATATCAATGAAAATATTCCGCTATATTATGAACATAAATGATACAAAAAGGTAATTAATTAACATTAAACATAACCAAGACAACGAAAATAAAAAATAGAAATAAAACACAAAATGTCGATGCACTAGTATAACTGGTAAAGCCGCGCATTAAACCACGCAACGGTTTTTACGCCATCTTTGATTCGGGGAAACTAAATAGAATCTTAGAGTCTGCTAACACTTCAGATTTAAGTAGATACTCTTCAGCAAGCAATATTCAGACTCTTCATATTGGAGGTAGTTACCTACTGAGCAGCTGGAAAATTCATAAATACGACCAGGCCGTGATGACAGCTTCGAAGGTAAAATCAATTTAAAGACCACATCGTCATAAATACCGTAATAATGATTTGACAACGGGGTTTATTATAATTAGTAAACGGGCATAAAGACCGTTACATAGGCGTTTACGTGAATCTGCTGGCAACGGAAAGGCTGGTAAACTTAAGAACAAGACATAAAAGTGGAATATAAGAGATTTGTAGTATTTCCATATTTTCCTGCAGTAAAAGGGCACATTCAATTTCTAAAAACGAGCAGTTTCTATCTGTTTATCTTTTTTCAGATTTAACTGAATTACATTATGTATTGATACTCGCTTTTCAATACAATAGTAGCCAAAACTGAAATATAATTCTGCATAAGTTGCAAATACGTTATCGGGCTTTAGCACAGCCGGGTGTATGATTGGCAAATCAGTTCATCAAGTTTTACAGCCAGCCTTTAGCCTGCTGGCGGCAGCTGATCTTGCCTTTGCGACCATTGCAGACTCAGATCAGCCGGCTGATCATGGTTTGCACTGTTCGCTATTCAGTCAGTAGATTTTCAGTGAACACCCTTTTGAATAATAAACGGTCTTGCCCAAATTGAATGATGGGCCAGTTCATTTTAGAAATTTAGCAGGGTAAAGGTTAAGGAAAATTCAAGATCTGTTGTTTAATAATGATTATATAGCTCGTAGTACTCAAAGCTACTATCTATATGGTGAATAAATATTTATATGTACATGTACTTGGGTGGACGGATAGCTCAGTGGTTTGCACACTGGCCTTCCAATCCTGAGGTCGGGGGTTCGATCCCCGGCAGCTACTCGGGAATTTTCAGAAACGCTTTTCAGTGTTTCACCCAGGCAATCCTTGCGTGTTTCAGTGCTGTACACTGGACACGTTAAAGAACCAGGCTGTCTATTCGAAACGAGCTAGGCTAAGTTAGCCGGACAAGCCTGTATCTGATTTCTGATCTCTCTGTCGTGGGGGCTTTGTCTCACTCTGTCCCTCTGGTCAGATCGTTCTGTGTCTGTACTAGTAGAGGATGAATTATGCGCCATGTGTGGCTGCATTTGAACTATGTAAAGCGCCTTTGAACGTGAAATTGATCATGAAAAGGGCGCTATATAAATCTGGTATAATAATAATAATAATAATAATAATAATACTTACAGTTTAATATTGTGTCTTAGTACTGTGTCATTAAACAAGCGGCGTGGTTTGTATTAGGCAGCTACAAATATATTACAATTTTAGCATCTAAATCTTCAGGTGGACCAATCATTGAATTGCTTAGCATAACTTGATGTTTTTCCCATTGGAAAGAAAATATTCCATGGAAATCTTGTTTTGAAATGGGACCAATGTGTACAATTCATTAGAAAATATGACTTGACTAAAGTTAATAAAGGTTGTTTAGATAATTTTATTCCCTTGACTATTTTGCCTTTGAAAGAAAAATAATCCATGGGAATTTATTTCCATATGGGACTAATGTATGTGTAATTCAATATACATAGTTTCATTTTCCAAGAGTTAGTTGATATTTTCTAAATGTCATTATTGGGGGTGTGTTTACCCGCTACCAAAGTTATAAATATATTTTGACAAACATAGAATCTTTATTTTATTCCTAATCACTTCAAAAAGATGTACATGCGCTACACAAAATAGTTCCATTCTTGAAAGTTGCGGATGAATTATCAATAATCAAGCAATCCTAATTTAACATGCCTCCATTCACACTACCCATTTGGATTATATAAGATCTATCCATGATACATCACTGCACCAGCCGGCCATTTAGACAAAGTTAATTCCTGGTTCATGTGAGGTCACGTAGAATTCATCATAGATTTGTTTCCCATACATGTATTTTATAGTAGTTTTGCATTTGTTTAGATACAGAGCGTCACAAATAGATCAGAAGTATATTGTTAATAATTATTAATGTGTAAGTAAGATGTTTATAAAGTAAAGGTAATTGATGTTAATTTTTCACATAGAAGGTTTATTTTTTATTTGCATGCAAACTGCTTTTTTAGAAAGTTACATTTTGTGCTGTTGCCATGACATTTTAATAGAGAAAATGTAAATTCAGGTATTCGCTGTTGACGAATGACATTGAGGTGCACTATAGTTGCCATACTGAAACAGAAAATAAATCTACCAAAACCCGCTCCCAACAGACGTCTCAAGGCTTTGATGTCCATTGCAAAGAAAATATCCTATGGACTATGTGCTTTGTATTCCTGCAGTTCATTAAATAAAATGCGTGAGAAAAAAATCATTGCATTTGGTTAGGTTAGTTTGTTTTATTCTGTTTATATTATAGATGATTCAAGAAATTTATAATGAAGCCAAAATATAACTCTAGTTTGTTGGAATTATGTACAGACAGACGTACATAACATTAACTTGGTATAGAGGTAGAGCGGCTGGATACTAAAACATCTCCTCAGCGAAGGAAGTGAACTGGTGTAGTTATCCTAGTACGCTGAGGTGGCTAGCAATTTCATTTGGTATGAACTTGTATTTCCGCAGTTCAAAATGAAATATACTGTCTGAATTTTCAACAATGTTTAGGAAATATTTAGTATTTTTGGTCATTATGTCGGTTTTCGGAAATATTTTGTGTCTTTGGTGATTTTGTCGGTTTTTCGGAAATATTTTGTATCTTTGGTGATTTTATCGGTTTTTCGGAAATATTTTGTATCTTTGGCCATTTTGTCGGTTTTCGGAAATATATTGTATCTTTGGTCATTTTGTCGGTTTTTTCAGAAATATTGTGTATCTTTGGCCATTTTGTTGGTTGTTCCGGAAATGGTAATTTTTGGTAATTTTGCCGGTTTGTGGGAAATGTTTATTTTGCCTTTGACCAGTTTTCGGTTTCCGGAAATATTTTGTATCCCTGACCATTTCACCGGTTCCGAATATGTTTTGCATCCAAGTATCAATGAAATTAATATGAATTTAATAGTCAATTTCTCTTTTTTTAATCTAAAATGCACTTGGCACTACGCATACCACTCAACGGCGAAACAAGAAAACTGTCAGGCCAAAGAATACCGAGGAAACTGTGTGTTGTATGCTGCTGATGGTGATGATACTATACTTGCGTTGGTTTCCCATTCAGTGTAGGTATAAATGTCTTTTTTTTAGAATTAAGTCCCGTCAATGCAATTTATGTCATATGGCAACTACGAAAGACCCGTGGTGACATTTCAACTTCATTATTTCACGATTTCTGCTTCCTGATTTCACGATTTCCACTTCATGAATTCACGAATTCACGATTTCTGCTTCCTGATTTCACGATTTCACGAAAAAACTTCACGATTTCTTGATTTCATGATTTCACGATTTCTTGATTTCACGATTTCCACTTCATGAATTCACGATTTCACGATTTCTGCTTCCTGAATTTACGATTTCCACTTCATGAATTCACGATTTCAATATTTCCACTTCATGAATTCACGGTTTCACGAAAAAACTTCACGATTTCTTGATTTCACGATTTCCGCTTCATGAATTCACGATTTCATGATTTCTGCTTCCTGAATTCACGATTTCACGATTTCCACTTCATGAATTCACGATTTCCACTTCACGAATTCTCGATTTCACAATTTCCACTTCATGAATTCACGATTTCCACTTCACGAGTTCACGATTTCCACTTCACGAATTCACGATTTCACAATTTCCACTTCATGAATTCACGATTTCACCATTGTGAAATCGTGAATTCGTGAAGTGGAAATCGTGAATTCATGAAGTGAAAATCGTGAAATCAGGAAGCAGAAATCGTGAATTCGTGAATTCATGAAGTGGAAATCGTGAAATCAGGAAGCAGAAATCGTAAAATAATGAAGTTGAAATGTCACCACGGGTCCTTCGTCTTTCGTAGGCAACCATTTACGTTTCATCGTTCAGTTCTGGTCTTTAATTGTTGAAGAAAATTCTAAATATCCCCCGCTGGAAATTCTTTCATGAGGGTAAAACTGCCGACCTTCCGCCTCATTATTGCCTGACCATCAGGGTGGGATTCGAACCATCAAATTATTATTATCCCCACTACCACGACAGTACAGTATAGAAAAAAAGAACGAAACGATTTGTTACGAATATGACTTTTATATGATTTCATAGTCTGAAAAAAAATCAACCGCCACTTGTGAAAAATCACATTAACATAACATTCAATATAAAATAAAAAACATATTCATGAAAAAGTTTGGATAACGTCAATGTATTGGCGTGTTTATGTAATGAGTCATATATTTAATGGTTTAAAAAAGAGAAGTGTGTTTAAAATTATTACTTTCTTTCTGTTACACTAAGGTGTTGTTTATGTTTTAAAATGAAGATTATTATGGAAGAAGCAATGAAAATTGTGATATGGCTACAACTAAGTGTACCAAGTAAAAAGCTAATTTGCTAACAGTACAGCATTGTTCATAACAGATACCGTTTATATTAGTCGGAATAATACTAAAGTCTACAGGTATAATGTTGGCCTGTGGAATGGCTGCCATGTGATAAAATCTCACATGAATCTTAGTTTTTCAGAGACATTTAATTGTGATGATAACTTGATATACTATTTACATGTTAGCAGGGTAACCAAAGAAATTTGATAATTATATAGACACCAAGACTCACATTTCATTTTCGTTCTGCTCGCATTTCAAGGACTGTCATAAGAAAAATTGAAAAAGAAATCGTATAAAAACAAAATAAAAACACTTCCTCGAAAATGACATGAGCCGCGCCATGGGAAAACCAACATAGTGGGTTTGCGACCAGCATGGATTCAGACCAGCCTGCGCATCCGCGCAGTCTGGTCAGGATCCATGCTGTTCGCTAACAGTTTCTCCAATTCCAATAGGCTTTAAAAGCGAACAGCATGGAGCCTGACCAGACTGCGCGGATGCGCAGGCTGGTCTGGATCCATGCTGGTCGCAAAGCCACTATGTTGTTTTTCTCATGGCGCGACTCACATGGTGTCATATACACAACAAACGTAAAAGCTTACTATGATTTATGACAATTTAAAAAAACAAAGATATATCTGTAAAGAGGAAAAAAGTACATCCTGTAGCTTGTATGATCATCCCTTCCTGTATGATCAAGGTTCTTTTAGAGACAAGGTTTTAACTTTTATACTTCCTATTTCATAAAATAAATTGTAGGCACTTGAGTTAAGATGTTCAAATCCATCAAATACTCAAGAGCATTCGTTCTCCGTTTCTTTTTCAAGACGCTTTGCACATTTCGTCTATTTAAAAGTTCTTGAATAATTAATTATGCCACTTGAAGATCCTTTTTCACATTTGCCGAACACACTTTTGAAATGATTTAATAATTTCATATAGGAATCGTTATAACGGTTTAACATATGTTTGCGACATTCGGAAACAAAAAAGAAACGGTAGTAGCATCCGGTCGCGTGCTGCAACACTTCCGGTATATTTTTTTTTTTTGGTGGGAATTTTTCAAACTTCGGATAAAACATTTTTTATTTAATTATTTTATGACCTTAGGATAGTACTGGATTTGTTTACTCTGGTTTATGCTTGTCATAGAATATTCTCTTTGGCGTCAACTGTATGATGAATGTGCTTCAATAAATATGGTTCATATTTCTGAGAAGTTTTTGGACTTGATCTAACACGAATGTCAATCCTTTCATTTAGTTTAACTGGCGTACACATCGGTCACTTGTCCGCCAGTCCGTAAGTACAAAGGTACATGAAACTGGGAAAATATTTGACACAACATACTAACCGTTTTATTTTGATGGACAATTTGCTATTGCAGATATAGTTTTTTAATACGTTTCAATATGGATATATGCAGCGTTTGTAACAAAAAAAAAACACACTATAATTATTATATAAACTTGAATAGATACCTTATAAAGAAAATGTAGGCAAAATATTATTTATTTCAAAATTAAGCGAATTATATTTTTGTTTCGTTTTGCCGAAATTCAATGTTCTAGATATATTGTGACTTTATTTCCAACAAAAAAAAAACTATTTTTGAGTACCTTTATGAAGTTTCAAAACAAATTACATAAAAATGTTTTGTGACAACATAAGTGTTCTATATAAATAGTTTTAAACATCATAATAAGAAGTTTGTTAGCTTTTCCTCATTTGCTGCCTGACCTGTACGTTTCTACATCTTTAAACCATCACGTCAAGAAGTTGTTCAACTAATTCCTAGATGTGTGGCGGTGTCGCTATACGCAAGAAACTGAACTTGATATCTAGACATGCGGCGTGTCGCGATGCACAAGAAGTTGTTCAACTGATATCTAGTCGGCGTGTCGCGATGCACAAGAATTTGTTCAACTGATATCTACACATGTGGCGTGTCGCGATACACAAGAAGTTGTTCAGCTGATATCTAGACATGTGGCGTGTCGCGATGCACAAGAAGTTGTTCAACTGATATCTACACATGTGGCGTGTCGCGATACACAAGAAGTTGTTCAGCTAATAATTAGACATGTGGCGTGTCGCGATGCACAAGAAGTTGTTCAACTGATACATAGACATGTGGCGTTGTGGCGATGCACTGTAGTATGTAGCAATGTTAGTCTTTAGTAAAAGCTAGCCAGCAGTCTATTTATTACGCTACTATTCAACACAGCTGAGACTGAAATATCTGTGGCTGTGACTTAATTTTGAGTAGTATCCGCATTCACTTCAGACACACACAGACAATCACAAAGGGCCAAATTAAAAAAAAAGCAATAGCAATTTTACACATTTTTGACAAGAATGGAACCTTGTTTTTGGTAAGATAACTTTTTTTCAACTAGCATTTTTCCTATACTATAGTATTTTTCACATATCTAGTTTAGGTTAGATTTAAGTTTAAATGAAATGACTTGTAACTGTAATACATGTCGGAACAAGTAGTATGGTATGCTTCATATACTGCGATATACCAATGAAAGTTAATTGCTATAGGTTACTTGGGTCTCAGTTTGTCAAACTGCCTGTGGTCAGCCGGAAGTAAATTACATGGATTCTGATACAGTGCAATCCAAGGAAAAGGTACTCTCTATTTGGTATAATATATGCTGGATGTGTTTCACAATTATCTTTTTTTTTCATGAATTAAAATACATAACCATGATAACTATCCATTTTGGGTGAGAAATTTGCAAGTTATACCAGTCGATCATTATCATTTAAATCGTACCACTGCCGGACTGCGGGTAACCGTGTTCAAAGGGAAAAATTGCCTCAAAATGACGGTCAACAGATATATTTCTTGCAGTTTTAACCATTAGTCCTGGAGAGTTCGGTGACATCAATGTTTAAAGGTATACTAGAGCCAAATTTCATGCTTGGACTTGAACAGTTATAAAACAATTGTATGTATGTATTTACAATACTATATATTACGTTGAAATGCATGTATAGCTGAACACTGCTAAATGAGTACTTCTACTAAAACTGGAAATGACGGATACTGCATGACATTTAATTATAAATGTAGCTCTACATACATTATTATTATATATTGAGTACAGTTAAGTACATTTGAATGAAGATTTCAACATGTGAAGTGAATATCAAAAGATAAAATGTCTAACCCTTATCATGCTGGACACGATTGATTCTGCCTGATCATGACCTGCACTGTTCGCCATTCAGTCAGTATCCGTTTGGTGTGCACCCCTTTTAACAGTTTATGGTACTGTCCGAATTGAAATATGGACAAATCATTAAAGAAATTTAGCAGGGTAATACCAACCCGTTGAGACGGGCTGGACTAAGAGCCTCTATCAGTCATGCGGCAGGCAAACCTTTTTGCGTTCCCGGGGCGTTTCAAGGCGGTTCTAGGAGGTATTCCAGTCTCAATTTTATTGTAACATGTTTATTGGCGCTACGTATTTTCACATTCCTTGCTGTCAGTTAGAACGAGCATTTATCATCCCTCAAAAGATGCATTCCCGATCCTGTTGCCAGTTATACCTTTTCAATTATCATGAAAAAGGAATTACGGGATTCGGTAATGAACATATAATTAAAACAAATGTCTGTGTCTGTCAAAAGTGATACATTTGCTTCTCCGAATTACATTTATTCATTTACTTTTCTTTTTTCGTTATTTTTTCTTCCACAGTTTAAAGAAAATGTTTTTTTACTAAAATAATAAACGTGTTCTTTTTCAAATATGCTTAATGCATGATTACTTAATCATGCTTTCACTTTGAAATTGAAATGCACTTAAAATATGACTACAGTTCTCTAGATTTTTCTTTTCCAGGCGAAATTAATTCTAGTATCCACACTGATCTGTAAGTATAAAGAAGCGGGTTTAAGTAAGTGTATTAAAAGCAATCGTATTCTTTGTCCGTTTTTTTGTCGTATTAGAATTCGCTGTCGGAACTAAACGTACTGATGCTTTACCACCAAAATATGTTCTTTAGGTCTGTTTTGAACAATTACTGAGATCAATAGAAAGCAAGACAGAGAGAGCAATAAATAATACGTGATTGAAGGATTTGAAAATAGTTAAATTGTGGATACATCGATTTCTTCTGGAAAATCTGACAATTAATAAAGGGGCTGTACATTTCGAGGGGATCAAGAGGTTGTTATTAAATTAATGCCGAGGAAAGCGTTTGATCTTCGCGTCGGCATCTTTTATCTTTCAAAAATCGGTAGAGTAATTTTCGCGGACCAATTTGCTTCATGTTTACAGGGGGTAGATAGACTTTTATGAATTACCGAAATAAGATGTATATCCAGGCTAGCATGCTGCTTCGTGCTCATATAAACTTTCGTATGATTTAAGATTAATATGCCTGATAAAGTGTTTTTCTGCTATGAAATTGCGGAATCGAGACAAAACTAATATCATGAACTCGATGAAACAAAGATACGCCGAATATTAGACTGTATTTAAATGAACAAGTTATTGTTTTGCCGTAGGGCGATTTGCTTATCTCTCCCCGATCATTACAATCGTTACAGTGGCATTTCGCGTGCATAATATACCATGGGGACCTGGCGGCCTTTTTAGGCTTCACCACTAAAGGAATGACAGAATATATTTGAAGGTTTCGAGAGAGCGGGTAACACATTAAGCTGTGACAGTAGCGTTCGATGTTATCAAATATTAAGTCTTCATAAAAAAGAGATATAACCGCCTTTAACGGTTTATGGCTGACACTAGCGTTCGATTCTTATCGTTTTACTTTTTGTATTTATGACATGGACGTCATATACCAGTATCTCAGAGTACAGCTCTCTTTTCCTAGTCTTGTGACATTCATGGTCGATTGTATCACTGTCATATGGTACCCAGAATATGTCATTTTCTTTGCACGTTTTATGCATTTAAGTAGATAATGCGTCGGTGCGTCTGCATTTCAATTATTTCGTATGTTTATTTTTCAGAATTAAAATTTATTGCTAGTGCTTTTTGTACTCTTTAAAGTGAAGACCTGAATTGTCTGGAACTTCTTACATTAAAGCATACACCATACCAGAATCAGGAGTATGTCACCTTTTAAATGGTTATAAACATGTGGGACACTTTTCTATACACAGAAATAAGCCAGTCAATTAAAAGTTATAATTTGTATCAATAGATTTATTTGTAAACTTCATATCATGTAATGCTTTACCGATTTCTATGTTTCAATTACGAGAAAAAAGTCTTCGTGTTTTTGAAAGAAAAGCCACGCACCGGACCTGTCAACCAATGTAACTGGTGCATAAGCGAGGTCCTGTCGTGATTCACCGGGTTTTGAACCATTAAACTCTGCTTTTTTTTCTACGCCTTTTGTTTAATCCACACACGACTCATTCTAAATACTTATTCACTTTTAATCATCTCTGAGAAATAAAGCTCAGGATATTCGCATTTCGACGATAAATTTATATTGATTCAGAACGGACTTTTCTTACCCTTTGCGCGTCGATATCTTCAACATGATTCCTAACGTTGCGCATGTATTAGGTAAACAATGATATCAACAAAAATGACATGTAGTTTCTAGACCAAGAAAGCAGTCACTTTTTTATTTATGTAGAATAAATATTCCATTTTTAAAATTGAGATTTAAAAATTGTTTATTACATTACGTTACCTGAAACCTGCTTTGAACCTCGAAGTTAACGGGGCCGTATTTTCAGCATGTCCTGCACATATACACGGTTATGATATGTCGATGTCCGTATAATAGCCTGTGAATTGTTCAATAACAATTATAGAAAGAGGTTACAATAATCAGACATTATTCCTGGAATTTCTGACTCATTAACTGCAAAGCACATCTGATCATCCGTAAAAATGTGGATGGATCCAACATTGAAGGCTATAAAGGCTAACATAATTTCTAAATTACGCTTAGAACAGAGAGTTATTGTTTCGCGCCATCACATCGAAACAGATTCTCCGAGCCGACAGCTGCTTAAACGGGCCTTATATTATCAACCACTTATATTTAATATACATATCACTTAAAACTCCCCCATTACTGTGCCATCTGACTATTTAAACCATATGAGCAATATGCCCACCGAAGTCTTTCATGTTTGACAACAAGAGCTCAAGCAAAAGGATGTGTTGCATCTAATGGGTGTATAACAGAGAGATAATTACCTATGTTGCTTTTCCCTGTCATGATTACATGCTAGGAATAACGGAGGGCGTAAAATAAGATCTCATACAGGGCTTGGTTATAGGGTGGCAAAACAATATTATTATTATCGTAAATTTGATTTCCCGCTGATGTACGCTGTTTTGTTGAAATTGCTGTACATGAACTCTTATTTATAGTAAAATGTAAGGACATTCCTCCCATGAATGACTTTTTAACGGAATTGCAGCATGAATTGAGCCGTGCCATGGGAAAACCAACATAGTGGGTATGCGACCAGCATGGATCCAATGCACTAAACGGGTTTTGAAATGAGATACTGAATTATTCTTCTACAATATGCGGTTTACTGTTTCGCGAGTTTGGCATAAACCAGTGCATGCCACATGCACACGATAACATACTGTTTTTGTCAACATTCAGTCAGAAAATTAATATCAAACTTCCTCTATGAAAAGAACAGTTTGCCTGTCTTCTTGTTTCAATATTTTCAACACTATTTCAGTTCTTTAACTGCGGTCAGATATTTAACCAATTATTTTCAAACACCACGCCGGAGCCAGCTATCTCACAACTTCTCCGCATAAAACAAACTTGAATGTCTTCACACATTACGTCCTTTGCCGAAGAGACCTCTATGTGACAATCACGTGCTTGTCTCCCTACTCTTTAAGACAATAATGTAGTGCCCCTACTGCATCCGCGCAGTCTGGTCAGGCTCCATGCTGTTCGCTTTTAAAGCCTATTGGAATTGGAGAAACTGTTAGCGAACAGCATGGAGCCTGACCAGACTGCGCGGATGCGCAGGCTGGTCTGGATCCATGCTGGTCGCATACCCACTATGTTGGTTTTCCCATGGCACGGCTCAATTATATATTCTACATAGTGCAGTAGGGGCACTACATTATTGTCTTAAAGAGTAGGGAGACAAGCACGTGATTGTCACATAGAGGTCTCTTCGGCAAAGGACGTAATGTGTGAAGACATTCAAGTTTGTTTTATGCGGAGAAGTTGTGAGATAGCTGGCTCCGGCGTGGTGTTTGAAAATAATTGGTTAAATATCTGACCGCAGTTAAAGAACTGAAATAGTGTTGAAAATATTGAAACAAGAAGACAGGCAAACTGTTCTTTTCATAGAGGAAGTTTGATATTAATTTTCTGACTGAATGTTGACAAAAACAGTATGTTATCGTGTGCATGTGGCATGCACTGGTTTATGCCAAACTCGCGAAACAGTAAACCGCATATTGTAGAAGAATAATTCAGTATCTCATTTCAAAACCCGTTTAGTGCATTGAATCTATGCGAAGCTGTCAAGAGATCCGCTAGATTAATACCTTACATTTAAAGAATAATGTGAAACGGCTTCAAAGAGCGACGCTGAAAGCAGAAAATGCGAGGGTTTGATTGACATCCGTTGTAATTGCTTAACTATGTATAACTTTCAAAATGTATAAAATTTTGATATGATATGAGGATGAAAAGACTTTAGGTTCAAAATATACTACCCTCTGGGTCGAAGTATGCCCACTATCATGCCTTGTGATTGAACCTTTATAATAACACATTTTGCTTTATGGAGATTACATTTCAAAATATGACAATAAGGCTAGCTATGTTTATACTTTAATTAATTAGATAACACTTATATCTTGTATGTGACAATCGTTGAAAATGAGGAGCATGTTTCATTGATATGATCGCTTTATAATGACCTTAAAGTTGAATTCTTTCACCTGTTTGAGAGTGCAATGAAGAAGCAGACGTTTGCTTTAATCTTGAAATAGTGTTTTCCCTGTATTTCATCGTAGTGTAAATACGTAATATAGTTACAGATGATAATGGTGTCCTAATACATTTAGGCGTTTTATTAATGTGTATTTCAATTTTCGTTGACTTCATAACAATTCTTAGTCTGTCATATTTCTGTAAAGTAAGGTTTCCGTAATGCTTGTATTAACATAAGTTTTATGAGTGTTTTCTTTTGTATTTTGTATCATGGAAGGACATACTTAAATAAATAACATTTTGTATTGTCATTGTTATTATTTGTTGTAGATGAAGACGCTGAAACAATTATGGAATTCACCATTCATAAAGACAAGATATTTTGTTATGAAGTGATACGTGTTTTAAGTCATCAAATTACCTAAATATTTACAGCGGCTCAAATTCCATGATAGGAACTAACATGCAAAATGCAAGTAGATCTATAGTTTATTGTTTGTCAGCTTTTGTGAATTTAGAAATATTTAAATCTCTATGTAGAAAATGAGAATGATACACTTTATTGTCTTTTCTATATCTAAGTCCAAATTTCAGCCCCAAAAAAAACAAGAACGCTTGGATTCTGGTAAAGTAAAATCATGTTAAAAATAACTAACAAAGCTAAATGTATTGAAATACTGATTAGTTTGAAGACAAAAGAAGCACTTCAAGCAATGCAGCAAGTAGTGAAAGGATTTAACTCAGAAATTATTAAAAGTTCTTGGCGTTAATTCAGTGTTATTTTGTCAAAGAGCTCCACTGCTATGGGGCATCACGGTGTTGCTTATATTTCATTATCTCCCATGAATAGCCTCAGTCGGCTAGTGGTTTGCTGTCTTGCTTCCACTGCCTCCCAATGGCCTTCTACGGCTAATTCCAGTTGTAAGGTAACTCCAGCATAATTTCTAAGTCAGTAAGTGGTCTCTTTGTGTGTGTGTGTGTGTGTGTGTGTGTGTGTGTGTGTGTGTGTGTTTTGTTTTTTTTTACTTCAGTATAAACAGACTAATGAAAACGAAAGTGAAAAAAAAACATAACTGTGTTATGTGACAATTTATATAAAAATTGTGACAAGACGTTTTCCATTTTTCAATTACTTTAACAGAGTTCTTCAAGGAATAAATGTATCATATTTTCAGATATGCTGTTGAATATCTTTGTTAATAATGATTTTCAGACCAGAAAACGACTTTCAGTAGTCCCGACGTTTCACAATTATTATGTGGAGAAATGAGTTGTAATGGTAAATGCAAGTCTTTGATATCAGTTACAGCTTCCATTGCAACGGAAAATCTCTAAAACCGTCAGAAATGTCATTAAAACCCCTTTTTTGCAAGACTCTCCCAATATATACTTGGTCTCCCAGACATCCGACGTGTAGCTATGGTCTCCAGAGATCCGACGTGTAGCTATGGTCTCCAGACAACCGGCGTGTAGCTATGAGGTTATTACCATTGCGTTAACTTGAACTAGAATTTAAAACTTATGTAACATTGCAATGAAATCCCTTTTTTTTAATATTTCTACATCCTCGCATTCAAAAACACTTGCCTCTAATGAACACATATAAAAGTGATTCAGCATTTCTGAAAAAAAAAATAACTTGATAATATATTCAACTTGCAATTTGCGAACCACTTAAATGACTCATTTGTCCTCATTTGATTGTTTCTTCAATAAGAAATCGTTCTAAATGTTTATGCCTTATTTATTTTCCATGTATAGAAAATTCTCATCCATTTTAACACCTGATGAAAAACTAACCACGACCCTATCTTAATGCCCCACATATACCTGGCATGTTTAAGCGACTGCTGTGTATTTTCTCTTTGAAATAAATGGAAATCCTTTGCAGGGTTGCAACCCCATTATACTATTATAGCTTACTTTTTCAACTATTACACCGCACATCGGCGACGAAAGCCTCAAAATAATCATACCGCGTTTTATTTGCAGTATTATCAGCATTTTAAAATCATAATTAAGAATTTATCGTCCCGATCTTATAATACAGTTTGTAAAATTTTATCCACTGAAATGAACTTAATTTGATACGGAGTCTTTGATCCAGCAGGATTCTGCGGGGAACTGGATAAGAAAAGACAAAAGTAATATGGAGAAGGATAAAATCGGCATGGGATTGATAAATGCCTTCTTATTGTGCGCATTCTGTTATTACATAATAAGCACGTGTTTTAAGTAGAGACGATTGGGAGAGGGAGCGGATACACCGTGTTTTAAACAAGGGGATGATCTGAAATGTGGTGGTGGTGTGGGGTGGGGTGGGGGTGCGTTTTATGCGTCCAAAGAATCTTCTCACAGATTCTGATATTTAACATTTAAATCATATTTAGCAAAGCTGAAACTGAATTTAAACTGTGAGTATTTTTCAGGTGTAAGGCACTAGGCCACTAGTTTCGAAATACACACTTTACAAGTAAGGTTGTAAATGTAGACCTGTAATTATGTTCAATGTTGGTACTTTAGATGCAATATAATTGCTATCCGTAGTTCTTGTATCGTTGTATGATTAATATCCCAACAGTGTAATGCGAATATTCAAATAGTTGTTGGCCTCAGCTGGTTTGTTCTTGCTCTGGTAAATTGTTCTGGCCTTTCCAATGAAAGTGAGATAGAGTAAAAGTCAGAACCGTCTTTCCCCAAGTATAGGTAACGCATGTCCTCTTGTCAACTGTGCGCTAATCGGCAGAACTGGTACAATGCACTGGCATAATTGGTCGCAAGGTAGGAGTTGCTGCCTGGCTTCGTATCTCATGCTGATTGAGCATATTTTACGACAATGTGTTGTAGACTTCGACCATTACCTCTTTTCATTACGTTCAGTCAAGGTTCCGGGAGGATAAAAAAAATATGACGTTAGCAAAGAAATAGAAAGAACAATTACTACTCTTCTTGGTACTTGTTGTAAATAAATTAGGTCAGCAGTATTAGTCAGACGAGACAGTGATGTAAACTTTAAATTGGAAGATGATGATTATGAATAACAAGCTTCAAGATGAAAAAATGACCACGCCTTACTTACAATTATTTCGTTGAGGAAAATATTTTTGCAAGACAAACATTTTGTGAGACATGATCAACAATATTTACCTCTCAAAAATATTTTTACTAACATTCCATAGGATAACTAGATTTGAACATTTAAGTGTGGGGCATCCACTTATAAATATACGTTTTTTCCTGTCTATTCAAAAAAGATCATTTTAATTTACAAAGGTCGAAAAATATTTTCTTACAGCAAAACGCGCCATGTAAAGAGCAACAAATGAAATAAAAAGCAAACCAAATTTAGTTGCGCGTTTTCCCTAGCTCCACACCTGACTTCGAGTGTTAAAAGTTGAAAATTTTCTGACATTAAATGCTATTATAATTTTCCAAAAAGTAATACCGTATTGAATTCTTTGATATTTTGATTAGAATGGAGACGTTAGCGTGTTCACTTGACTATAATTATCTGTAATGGATCTTGTTTGACGCCCAAGTGTCTTTAAGAACTAATTTTTTAAGAAGTGCAAAGAAAATACTGGTATTTTAAGTTTGTTTCAAGATAAAATTCGAACATTTATGATACATACTTCCTATACTTCAATACGTTTTAAAAATAGAGATATCGTTTTATTCACGTTGTCTAAGAGGTCATGTTAGTTTGAGTTTTAATTTATTTATTTAATTCTAACACGTTTTTGTAAAGAAAATATTTTCATGATTGAAACGTTTAAACCTACATTATACATATTAGTAGATAAAGTATAAAATGTACACTATCCAAATATGAAATGCGGCATTTATTAAAGTAATTCAAAAAGTAAGATAATCAGTATTGTAAGAAAAATAATGAAATGACATGATATGCATATTGTCCAAAATGAACGAGATTAAAAAATAAAAATACAAGAAAAGAGTTGATGAAACTGAATATTTCACATCCATTTAATGCGCAATAATTTGACACCCTTCTGGTGCAAATGAGCAGACAACTAGACGTTAGATATAGTTTCTGATTAAAGTGAAGTTTGTCTTTTCCTGGAATAACAAAATGAAAACAAGAAAGTATATGATTGACTAAACATAGAGACAAGTTAAATTACCAGTTGTTATCGTTCACCGGAAGTGGAATATCGTTGAACCGGAAGAAGAATTTGATCACAAATTTAAAAATGCGGAAACGTGTTTCCTGATGTTCAAGTGATGTACGATGACAAACACTTCAACCCTGTGTGCGCTAAAAAGATGGAGATGATAAGTATTTGTTACTTTCGAATCTGATAAACTATAATCTTATCATCTTTGTTTTCAACCCACCAATGTTCTAAATTGACCCGAACACAAACATATTGTAAAGAAAATGAAAAAGGACCTGCTCACATAGTGATATATTCCCTTGTTACAGATGACAATTTATGAAGATGTTGACAACACAAGAACTGTATTAAAAGGATACAATGTCTAAGTTTTAAAGTTATGTACCTTAAACCAAAAAATGTCATATTTTTCAGTGACAGTTAAGAAAGATTTTTTTCAGTCAATTCAAGGGTGCCATAGAATTTCCTAAAACCTTCCAGGGCAATGCATGTTTAGATCGAAACAAAGAAAAACGGAAAATACAAAAGAAGCAATCACATGAAGGCAGTTATTCATTTCTCCACTTTAAATCTTGCTTGGTTAATTCATTTCATCCGTAAACATGTTTTTATTTACTTGTCCCATATCATATACTTTGCTGCTATGAGTATGTAATAATAGGTATTTGAATTTAATTATTATAGAGTTATACTTTTAAAGTATCATTTTTCTTAACCACACTTCCGTTGTAGCTTTATATGTGACTCCGAGTTTAATTTGATTCAGTAAGATCAAAGGAATGATTTTCCATTTATTTAACATCTTTTAAATGGTTTCACCCTACATTAAGCCACTTAGCCCGCTACACAGACGAAACATTGTTTTACGTAATTTTTCAGACATAATTCACTGTAATACTCACTGAAAACACGTGACAACCTTTCAAATTAGTCTCCATTAAAAAAATCTTTTTAAACAAACAAAGCAATGTACTGTCAAATCTGACGCTATGTCAGTGATAATAGGCGACAAAATGATTGCCATTGCATCTTGCCAAACTGCAAGATGAATATTCTCGCCCAGATAGATAACGATCACATTGCCATCAAGATTTTCTCGATTATTTAAAATTATCTTGCAACTCTTACATCGGAGATGTTTTCTCTTGATAAACAGGTTGTCGAGAAAAGGCTCTTATAGACGTCTTATGTTTGAAAGCTATCTGAAACGACAAAGCAAAGCTGAAGGAGATAAGGCATATAGGATGTGCATTGTCAAGTACATCGGCCTCGACATGCATTTGTTCTGTATAGTGACATAAATAGAATGATTCTGCTATGAGTAATCCACTCTGATTATTATGTCTCCCACACCACTGTGGTGGAAGACATACTGATTTACTCCTGTCTGTGTGTCCGTCCGTCACAAAGTTTGTCCGCGCTCTAAGTCGAACAGTTCTCATCCGATCTTCACCAAACTTGAACAAAATGTGTTTGCCAATATGTCCTCGGCCAAACTCGATAACTAGCCAAATCGGCCCAGGCACTTCGGAATTATGACCCTTGTATTACTGATCCGAAGAACTCACCCAAACCACGTTGGATTTGTAAACCAAAACTTACAGAACCGAGTGGCCCTTTGAATTACTGAACCAACTTTTATGAACCAAAACTTACTCCTGAAGTGTACTCTTTTTTTACTATTCAGATGGGAGACATGCGCTTTTCGCAAAAGCAGCTCTAGTTTATTATTTTTTTTTATCATTACTTTTATTATTATTCATGTTTAATTGAGTTCGAAAGAGCTTAACAGAATATATTCAAGATATATAAACGATAAAAAGTGCTAAAGACGAAAATAGAAAAAGTGGAAACTCCACAGGTCGCTCAACACAACAAAAACGAAAATGTTGCAGGCTCGGTTTGACTGAGCCTGTTCATGGACGGTAGTTAAAATGCATGCTACCGTCCACGCCCTCTAGCCCCGGGTTGAGCAGAACTCAACATTTACACATGCTAAAAGTACAAAAAAACAATTTAGAGACATCTGCAGATGTGTTCATACCGTAAAACAATAAAACTAAAATAGAACACATATGTATGAACATTACAATACTTATAGGTTAGAATACAAATGTAAATAGTACACGGTCAGTTTAAGTACCGTTGTAAAATGGAGCTTTAATCTGCACAAAGCTCTGTTTGCTGTAGATCACGATTCGAATATTTGACACAAGTACTGGCCAAGTGCATTTGGTCTTATATAGGTGCCTAACCGGACTGTAAACTTCTATCATGTCTCTGATATATAATGAGGAATTGGTGCTTATAGATTTAGATCATAATTCTGTACACTGTATTTCACGAGAAGGCAATTATACTATACTTTGATGTGAGTAACACCGAATATAACGGCAAAAGACAGGACATTTGACGTAAAGGTTATTATTGTTCTAGCACACACAATAATAGTAATGCAAAACTTTAATAGGATTGTTAATAAAGTGAATGTTGTTTCTTGCCAACCTTCATCCTCAGAGAGGAACGGACAATGTAAAGTCTTTTTCTAATTTACGTTGCAGAAGTTTGCAAAAACATCGATAACAGATCCAGAGAGCAAGAGTCCGATACCCGGCGAGACAAAGTATATTTACCGCGACCATTCTGTACGAACCAATGGAGAAAGAACAGTACAATTTCAAAAATGATTGGAGAAAATAGTCTAAGGTCATTGATTTGAAATTCAGAGAGAAACAACTGCAACAATATACACTAAAAAGCAAAGAGAAATATCCAATAGGAATAACCACGTTCCTACAACGCAACTTCCCTCATATCGAACCCCTGTAACAGTACCACTGTGTAAAGGACTGACATTCTTACGAACATATATAAACAGATTGAAATATCTAAGAACACCGGTAGGCACCGCCTTCAACGATCAGAAGCCAAAACTCAACTCAGGAGTTTAAACCGGAAGAACTAATGGTTAATCTCATTATATGTCTTCTTGTGATCACGAGATAGGCAGTATGAACCTAGCTAGTCAAAATTGCGTCAGACAATCAGCTAATAGTGAATTACATATAGCTACAAATAATAACTCGAAATACATTAATGTGCATTCAAAAACACAAAAGCAAAGGGTGCTGTGTTGAA
This sequence comes from Mercenaria mercenaria, assembly GCF_021730395.1. NCBI lineage: Eukaryota > Metazoa > Mollusca > Bivalvia > Venerida > Veneridae > Mercenaria > Mercenaria mercenaria. The sequence continues at coordinate 13,772,910 of NC_069369.1, read as the reverse complement.
ACTTTTTTGTCACCGGGATATGCTGATATATCTGGAATCGCAATAGCAGACCGTGATGCAAGAGGAAATGGATAGTTAGTGTGATTAAAACAAGAGCAAAGGATTCCAGCCTTTAGAATGGCTTATACTGAAGAAGACAAAAGTACCATGTAAGACCATTGGTTCTTTATAAACATTATCGTACATAATCTTGTCCTACGCAAAGGGCAATCAATAGACCGATAAAAAAATGCTTGCTGTAATACAAGTACACTCTATAATAGTGTTATCATTATGGCACAGTAGATCACTACTCAAATTCATGAGGTTGTTCAGAACAGGGTTTGCAGGCGTTAGCACATTAATTTGTTTGGAATGAGAAGAGAAGATCCGTTTTGTGAAAGAAAATGTCTTATTTGATGTCCTTAAACGTTTTTTGTCACCTGTAGAATCCGAGAAATTCATAAAACGCTGTTCAACATCAAATTTGTGCAAGTTTCAGCATTAACTTATTAGCACAGTTCTTATACTAGTACTTTAAATCGGCCGAAGAACAGATGCAACCAATTAGGGCTCTCAATTTCGAAGAAAAAGTAAGATTACTTAATTGACATGGCAGATTTATATTCTCAATTTCATTATAACCACTGGTAAAATGAACAGGTATGGAACTCCAAAACAATTAGCTCTTAAATCCCCCCAGGGGACAGATTCGTTTGATATATATCCCCTGTCTTGCTTCACTGTGACTTAAGTGGTGTTTCCCTTAATCTTTTGACAACTGTATTTTCCCTTGGCGTTTTGACTACTGCAAAGTCCTTACTTTCTTGGAATTTGAAAATAAACAAGGTATGTTTTAGTTCCAGCAAACCAATCAAGTGGCCAATAAAATCATCATCAATTTAATGTCTGCATTACTTTAATAGTTTATGTAATGAATTAAATAGTACTGGAAAACACACCTTAAGCCCTTCAGTTGAACAAGAGGTGGTTACTGATCATATCATTCAAGTTTCAAAGTTGAACGTCCTTAAAGATGGTAAGTGATATAAACTTTCAACCATGTGTTTGATTTCTATATTACATAAGAAACTTCAACGCTATCAAGCTCTTGTGTATTTGCACTACAACTGATATATCTATATTTTCATATAAAAACACGTGAAATGATAGCATGAAAACTGTGGTTCAAACACATCTTTTGGTCATAAAAGGGACTTCGGCGAACTCATATGATAATCAAAGTTCAGTCAATTCAGTCATTACACGAGATTCTCTACTTTATTTACTGTTTACTACTGCACTATCAATAACTATAAAACTATCTGCTTCAATTCAAAAAGACTTTTGCTAACGAGAATTTTAATTTCTTGCCAGTTTTTATTTACTGCTAGAATCGTGAGACGAAGTTTCTGTTGTTCTCTCCAATTTGACTGTATAACATTTATGTCCGATGGGGGAAGGCAGCCTTTCAAAAGGAAACTGGTGTTCCCACGGGAATCAGTTGTGCGCCATTTGTCGCATCATTGTATTCTATTGTTTTGAAAGAGACTGCGTGTTGAACATTTTACGTTATTACTGCTTTTATCAATACATCACGCTGTCTTGATGATAATCTTCATATGGATTATCCGACGTTTGCTCAAGTTGTTAATACTATTTATCCCTGAGAGCTCCAGCAAAATGTATTTACATAGCCAAGAAAACTTATTTTTTACTTTATGCGAAGCAAACTGGCCAATTTTCCCAAACAAGTGTGCTTACCATATCTACCGTAATTTCTATGTACAATAGTATAAATGTTGTTTAGGTACGGTGAGTCTATGCATTCTGTATGAGCAAACATGGATCGCCTTTTTTAATTTAGCCATTGCGACGCATTCATGCGTTTGGACGCGTTTCTTGTAATTTAAATGCGTCTTTCGTGGGTAAAGTCAAATATGAATTTTATTTTTATTTCTTAATAATGATTTATTTCAGACATTAAACAAAATGCAAGTTATAATCAGTCGTTTATAAAATAAGAAAATCAAAGCGTATATGGGTACTCGATTATATTTACAGTTAGTTTTCAAAAACTTGTTGCAGTTATGGCGTGGCGGCAAGAGTGATGTTGGGCATCCCTTAAATCGTTACATCACCGTGCAGTTGTTTTGCTGCAGATCGTTCTCGACAAGGCGGTCTGTCAGTCATCCGTGTATTTGTCTTGGCATCCAGAACTGTATTTGTTTGACCGACAATGTTTATTGTCTTGTTGAGTTCCCTGTTTGTTTGGTTGAGGGTTTGATGATATGCTTTGGACGGTTTACTGTATGTGGTTCCTTGTGGTTGGGAATTTGTCATCGTTCTAACTAGTTTATTCATTACTCTCTACATTATTCTACTATCAATAAAGTGTACATACAGTGACGTACCAGAACAAATGACGAAGTGAAGTTTTCGATTAATTGAAAAATAACGGACATCTATTATTGTGCATGATAATTCTGCATAAATAAAGCACAATAAAAAATCGACGTAGAAAAATAAAGTGGTCCGATACCATGTGTGAGATATTTAACAGCGGTATTTGCATCGGATGCTCTGTATCAAAGATGGGGACAATTTTAGAGACACTGGGTCTTCATGTACAGTGGCAAGCCGAGCAGGAATATATTTCATTTACACTGTCTTGTAAATTCAATCAAAGTGATGATTATTGTTTAAACTCCAAGTGGCAGTTCAAAGGCGGTGCCCCACATTGCTCTATAATTTTACTTTTCCCATGTATTGTTTGGAAATATACATTAAATATGGGAATAATAAAATGTACAGTATCGTTTTATATATTCATGAGCAGATGATTAAATTGTCAATAAAAAAGACATTATATGATTTATGAAATGTCACTAGCTTGGCTTTATTATTTCAATTTTCCCGATCTCCTTGAGCACGGCTATTTATAATAGTGTTGTTATTCATTTCTACTTTTAGACGTCTACCTACGGACACCGGCTTCGAAATGCTATGTCAACTTTGTGTTCGTTCAAATCGCATAAAACAACAAGTTAAATATAAGAAAAAAGACTAAAATGAGCGCTGTTGCTTTTTATTGATATAATTCCATTGAATCACCCAGTAGCACAAGGAAATAATAGGCGTTTGAGGCATTTTCTTATATTGTTTTGTTTTTAGCTTAAAAATTTTAGCTTAAAAACAAAATAGGTACATGTTACAGTTTACATCTGTTTAATGGCCACAAAAAATTGTTTTTTGTCGAAGTATTTGTTATCATCAGTTGTGATTGTTTAGATTGGTTTGCAAGAATACCCGAGTAGTCTGTACACGTCTATACTACTATATACATTGATGTAGGTTTTCTCTTTTAAGGGTACTGCGTTCTGTGAATAAGGTTATTCCTAACAAGTTTGATCATTGTCTTTAATATCAAGTTATATGTTCTCCATCACCAACGGTGTAATATGTGAGAAGTTGACAGTTACATGAAGAAAAAGATTTACATGAAGCTATGTCAGGAATTCTGTTTAATGCTAAGCATGTAAATGATGTTTACAAAATTAAATAAAATAATGCACAAGTTATACTTTGATCAATTAAAAGCATGCCCTTCTAATCACTTGTGATTTATGACTTTATTAATGTAAAGATCGTAAAGTAGCTTTTATTCATTTTTGTCGAGCCGTAAGGGAGTGAAGACATAATCGTCCAAATGGCTGTTCGGTGTATGTGCGTGCGTGTGTGCGTCCGTCCGTTAGTGCGTCCGTCCGGATTTCTTTGTCCGGACCATAAGTTTGTCATTGATTGTGGGATTTTAAAATAACTTGGCACAATTGTTAACCACCATGAGACGGCGTGTCGCGCGCAAACCCGTGTCAATATCTTAAAGGTCAAGGTCACACTTTGAGTTTAAAGGTCAAATATGGCTATAATTGACCTTGTCCGGACAATAACTTTGTCATTGAATGTGGGATTATAAAATAACCTGGCACAATTGTTTTAATTGGCACAAATATTTGTCTCAGTGAGACAGAGTTTCGTGTGCAACTCTCAGTCCTTTTGACAGCTGGCGGGTTCGACATATTGCCCTTGGGCAACTTGTTTGGAAAAAAAATCATTTAACCGCGATGTTTGCTGGGAAGGCCTCATTTGTTAAATATACAGCCAATCTGCAAGTTTAGAATCAAACTTTTTTCAAATAAACCTAACGTAAGCATTTGAAAGTCATGTAACTAATGAAATATTTTAACTTAAATTTTAACTTTCCAATTTTTTTTTATTTCACGCGAACGAAAACTGATTAAAAAACCTTCAGTCTCAGAATAATATTGCAAATTTGCATATGTAATATATTGTACATATCTTTAATGTTAAGGTATGGCAATAATTATTCAAATGTAATCAACAATGTTATTATATTATTGATCAAAGTTCTTGATTAAATTGATTTACAACTTTCGTTAATTTCAAACATTCATTAAAATAGCAAGGTACGCATTAAAATTATATTGAAATATTTTTATCTTCGAATAAATTCGTCTCCCATGGCAAATATCCCATTAGAATGATTATTTTCTCATTTGTTTGAAATCGATTTTTATCATATTTTTACTATAAGTATCTTTATGAAATAGCAAAGGCATTTAAATCAAGAGATAAGTTTGTTCATCAGCTTATAGTAGAATTTACATGATTTTGTTCAAGACAATGCTAAGCTATGTTTTGTTTAACTCTTCAAGTGGTTATATTCCCTACTATTTCTAATGTAACAGTTACTTACTTACTTAATCCCCTCTTTGCACTGGTTTGCGCATAAGTCCGCCACCAAATATCTCAAATGTGGCCTGTCCTTCGTCCATATCTGTACTTGACCCCTGGTTCAGTTCTCCGTCCTCATCTCCTTCTCTACTGATGTTCTCCAAGTTTCCCTGGGTCTTCCTCTTTTTACTTCTGCCTGCTGGTGTCCACCACATGCAACTATGTGGATGGCTGCTTCTTCCATACGGTGTACGTGACCAATCCACTTCCATCTTCTTAGCTTAATCTCTTCTGAGAGAGGTGCTGTGTTTGTGCTGTGGTGAAGACTTGCAATAGAGATTTTATTGAGTCAGTAGATCTTGAGAATCCGGCGGAAGCATTTTCTCTGGAAGACGTCCACCCTGTTGCTGATAGTCTGAGTAAACTGCCACCTGCAACATTTTCGTTTCTGTCGTGTTGAGCGACCTGTGAAGTTTCCACTTTTCTCTATTTTATTCCAGGACTCTGAACCATACAGCAGGACTGTCAGTACGTTGGTCTTAAAGATTCTCAATTTGGTGGTGCTTTAGTGACCCTAAAAAGGGCCGTTTGTTTGTGTGTTCTACAAGTAACAATTCACTTGGTGCTTGTGTACTTGATGACGGCCTTGGTGCCCTCACTGACGGCGTGCTTGGCGAGTTCACCGGGCAGAAGGAGACGTACATCTGTCTGGATCTCTCTGCTTGTGATGGTGGATCGCTTGTTGTAGTGGGCAAGTCTTGAAGCCTCAGCAGCGATTCTCTTGATGTCGTTTACAAAGCTGTTCATGATTGACATAGCTTTGCTGGAGACACCAGTGTCAGGGTATAATTGTCTCAACACCCTTGTCGATGTAGACAGAGTAGGATACCCTCCTCTTCCTCCTGCGTTTCCTGTCAGTACACCTTGCGGCCTTTGCCTTTGCGGCGGCCTTCTTTGAGCCCTTACTTGCGACACCTTTAGCAACCATGATTATTCAGTGAATATAGTATGTAATCAGGGTTATATTTCATATTCCTTTTGCTATAACGGTATGCAGTCAGTGTTATAATCCATTCTCTTTCTACTGTAACAGTATGCAACCACGGTGATATTTTATCCTCTACCTGCTGTAACGGTATGCTTCAGAGTTATATTATATTCTCTACCTACTGCAACGGGATGCAGTCAGGGTTATAATACATTCTTTACCTACTGCAACTGAATGCAAACAAAGTTATATTCCATTCTCTTTCTACTATAACGGTATGCAGACAGGGTTATATTCCATTCTCTACCTAACTCGAAATTTTGAGATAGCAACGCAAAATTCCGATTTTACTACCGAAATTCTGACCTACGAACTTGAAATTTCGAGATACTATCTCAATTTGGACTTACGTTACTGGAAATTTCGACTTACTAACTCGAAATTTTGGATTAGAACGTACCGACCGACCGACCCACAGATTGATCGACAGGCACACTCCTAACTTCATTTCGCGGAGGTATAATGATCTAGCATATCTGTGGTACCCCAGTTACTTAGTATTTGGTGAACTTGGCCTTTAACTTCATGACAACGGAAGTCATCTGCTGAGCACAGAATGTCAAATTATTTATCAACGGTAGTTTGGTGGGGTTTTTTTGTTTAGCTGAACATCACACCCACACATTTATAGGTCCTTGGTGACTTTCCAGTTTTTCATGGTTAAAGAAAGACCCTAGGTATCCCTTTGTGCATAATTTGAGACATGAACAGGCACATGGGTAGAACTGCTGACCTAGCTTATACAAGCCAACAGGATGCTTCCTCACATGAAATTATTGTACACCCAAAATGACATTTCACGTCCACAGCAGTGAGGTGTATGTGCTTTTAAGCAAGCAACCTGAACCAATCGGCCACTGAAGCCTCTAAGGATTTTATTTATAGTTTTACTTCTGCAAGTCCAAGAAATCTCAAATAACTGACAGAAAAAAAAACATATTTAACCCAAAGGCCATTGTACGAGTTAATAACCCGACATTTCGAGTAAGTTGAAATGTCGAGTTACGTAAGTCGAACTTTCGAGATAGTAAGCCATCGCCTATCCTAATATCCTACCATTTGATAATTAGGCGATGGTAGGATATGTATAAAACAGTATTCCGTAGTACAGCGAGTTTTTAAATATTAAAATTGCAGATTAATTGCATTTAAATGGTTTTACTGCTCTTTGTATTCAATGATGCAATCAACACGAAAAGTTATAAGAGAGACCTTTTAAGTACTCTTAATTTCCCTCATTTAGATGGGCATGTACTCCTTACAATATATTATTTGACATAAGTTGAAGTCATGTTGAGGATTTAAATGAACGGAATAAATTATATTATCGAACATTTTCTCCAGCAGGTATAATTTAACATATATTACTCTAGTATTTTGAAACTCCGATTTGGTTTTTCAGTTCTGAAAGTACTCCGAACCTGATCGCAGCAACGTACTGTAATTTACAAATTTCGAAAGCTTCGTGGACACGATAATTTTTCAATTGTATTTAGTAAATTATTAGATGTTGTATTAAAAGAGGTTCAGAGACACATATTATCATTAATGTGCAATACTCATTTACAGTTAGACTCTTTCCTCTTTGATTGTGTCTGGCAGGACAGGTAGTGGATTCCATGGGAGCCTTCTGGGGCTGAGTTCATTTGTTAATTTGTCTTTTTCCCTTCCTCTTTCGTCGGGTCATTCATTGTCTTTTTTTTGATGTTGTTGTTCTGCTTTTTGCAAAGGTATTGAGTGAGTATTGTTAGATTTTCTTTTATATATATATTTACACGAGAACTGTACTGTTTTAGTATTATATTATGTCTACTGTTATTTAGTGTGTAACGGATTCACCTGGTGGATATTTTTATTTACGAAGTTAGTGCATCTTTTATCGGTTTAAGCTCCCAAGATGTAGTATACTATAGAACAATTCTTGTGCAATTTAGAGAAACCTCTTGGGAAGGAGATGCGTATTATCTTCGTGTTTCAGTCGGATGGTTTTTCATTAAGTTATTGCACTTTGGTTATTCAATAGTAGTATACTACACTACAATAATTATATAGTATTTTTTCTCAGCAACTACTAGTAGGAATTTAGTCGTACTTCATACGAAGGTTCATCATCAGGAGGAGATGCGATTATTGCCTTTGTTTTCCGGTCCTATGATATTTCACCGAGTTGTTGCCCTTTGATTATTCAACAGTAGTATACTATAGTAGAATTCGTAGGTGGGCCAGTGGTCTAGTGGTAACACGCTTCACTGTCAATCCAGAGGTCCGGGGTTCGAATCCCGGTCCAGCTACTGGAAATTTCTGAGATGCTCTTGAGTGTCTCCCACCTATAGCTAACTAGAGACCTGTACTGGTTCTTCCCAGGAAAGACGGCTTCGCTTGTATCGGTGCTATACACCGGGGACGTTAAAGAACCAGACTGTCTATTCGCAGAGCTAGGCTAAGTTAGCCGGACTGGCCTGTATAAAGGATTTCTCTCTATCTGTTCTTGGGGCTTTATCTCACTCTGTTCTTCTGGTCAGATCGCTCTGTTTCTGTACTAGTAGAGGATGAATTTCGCTCCCTGTGTGGCTGCGTTTGATTTATGTAAAGCGCCTTTGAACGTGTTTATCATGAAAAGGGCGCTATATAAATCTGGTATAATAATAATAATAATAGAATTCTTGTCCGCAGTATTTCTCTGCAACCGTGGCCACTTGTTGGAATCTAGCCAAACTTCATTGTAAGCTCCACGCGCATATTGTCTCCGTGTTTTGGTAGGATGATTTCTCACAGAGTTATTACCCTTTCTCAGCAACCACTTGCTGGAATTAGCCAATCTTCATAGGAAGCTTCACAATGAAGAGGAGATGCGAATATTGTCTTCATGTTCTAGTCGGAAGATTTTTCACTGATTTATTGCCCTTTCAGTATTCAACATACGACATCATAGTCAGGAGTATTTCACAACAATCACTGGCTGGAATTCGCCGAAAATTTATATGATGTTTCACTGTCAAGAGAAGGTGTGCACAATTTCTGCATGTTCCGGTGGAATGATTTTTCAATTGATTGTTTAACATTAATAAACTATATGTGCCCAGTCAGTGAATTCCACTTTGTTCTTTTAATATGCAATGATAATACATCTGAGAGCATCCATCGGCTTTACCGAAATTTTCTTGTTTCCTACTTGTCTTCTTGTTTTACTTCTACTTCTTATTCCCGAACAATCGTTAGCTATTTTGACTCGGAGACACTTAGGCCTATGTCCTGCTAACAGCAATCTTGCCGACGCAGATACGTTTGAGAGGGAGAGAGATTCAGGCACAAGAGATCTGGATGCGATACCCTAGGTCTTTGTGAGTAGACCAGTTGAACGATGGAAAATAAATCACAGGTGGTTCATTTTGCGTAGTATCCGTTTGCGGAAAAGGGCAATTTAGATGAAAAATGCCCGACTGAAATGGATTAGTATATTTTCCTGGGTTCATTGTGTACCATGGTTCTCATACTATACGTTGGGGTAGAGCATAATATGTATGATGGCATTTTCTTTCTCTTCCAATGCAAGTAAACATGACGACCAGCCAATTTATCCATTTACATATTTACAGGTAACCAGTTTTGAACAGTTCCAAAGATAATGGATATTTAAATATTAAAACATTTTTGTTGTTTTTGTGCTTATCAGCCAATTAAATGCTAACCTATGTAAATACCTACCGTTAACAGATATGAATTGCTTTTTGCACAGATTTCTTTGATGTGTCTTACTGTTGATACTTTCACTTATAGCCCTAGTTTTCCATTACTTTGTTCTTAGCACTAGTATGATGTAAGTACCAGTCGTATTATGTCTTACGTCGTAATTATTTACCTATTCCCTTTATGTGAGATGAACTATTCAAAATGTTTCATCTTTTTGCATTGTTTTAAGTATTATTTGAATCAATAAACATGTACATTTCAGTCTTAAATATTTTCATGTAAAGAAGCCTTCCATTTGGTTTGCTGAAAGTCGGTGATTCTAACCAGCTGCCCGCCCGTGTCCACAAAAAATGCTCGGAGGAATAGCTTAGGTCTTCGTCAACTACCAAAAGCTAGAAAGTCGCCATATGACCTATAATTTATTATCAAACGAAAACAAACACAAAAATCCTTTTTAAAGATACGTGTTTTTTTCAATATGTTATTATTCAATATAATCAAATTTGCTATATTGTTATATTGTATTATATAATATATGTTTGTTTCATTTCCCACGGTTGATCTTTATAAACATGTTTGACAGAATTTCATATTTCGAATTTTGAAGCGAATTCGATCTTCATTCCTAAGCGTCGTAGAACAGCCTTCGGTTTATTTATACAAGATCTGGAAAAAAAACTGACGTAGCTAAATGAAAAAAAGAATGATGAATATTGCTAATAAATCTTAAAATTCTTCAACATGAAAACATAAATGGAATGTCTTAGAGAATTTCAAGAATGTCTTCAGTTAAATTCGTGCTCTTTAGTTTGAATACTCAATGTTTATAATCATGATTGCTTGCAAGATGCACAAAACTACGCGAACGCTGTGGACACCACTGCTGTACATTAGAGGGTGATTAAGTGCACATAATAAATCAACCGGAGGATTTCCGTATGATTTTCATGTTCCTATTATCTACTTCAAAGTAAGGCCATTTTCCGCAGATTAACATGTCGGCTCGTCCCTAACAAGCATACAATTAGGAAAGAACCATTACAAGGCAACACACAAAATGATGTTGATTTTGCCATTCGTCATTGAAACTTCTGTGTTGTGTTAACATGGGCGTTATTGAAGAAAAAGTTTATTCGTTTAAAATTCGAGTCAGAGAGAGCATGTGTCATAACTCCTAACCCCGTTCAATTTCACGTTATCATATCATACCCCGTATCTCATATGTAGATAAAAGATACATCCCTCGTCTCGTCACAATAAAAGTCTTCTATCTAGATATATAATTTCATTGCAAATTATATGGATGTTTTGAAGTCCTTGAATTGAATTAGTTTTCAATTAACTTTTGAAAAATTACCATCCACTGCTTCATGTAGGTGAGTTTGTACTGAGCGCTACTCTCAGCGGAGGAACTTTTGGATATGTCTAAATTTTATGCCAGGAAGACCTGGATTTACTGGGATACATGCCGGTGCAGATATAGATAGTCTTTCATGATAATCACAAAAGTAAACTTATCTTGGCTTATTGTATAAACGTTATCATTTCGATCTTGAATAATATTTTAAAAAAATATAGGAAACAGGAAGAAGCTGAAGAAAAATGTACAATTTTTAAATTGATATCTCAGCTGCATTCGATTTCAAGCCTATCTACACCTACATAATTTGTTGTCCCAAACGTGTATTTATCTTGTCCGTTTAATTATCGATATTATCATTTCATTTATAAAGACGAATTAATTGATATATTTATTTGATTGACCGATCAGTAAAATAAAAAATATATATATTTTTGTTTTCTTTAACTACCTGAGTAGTTTCATATAGATAGACCTTGAAAAAACTCGAATCCCTTTAAAAATTGTGTTATGTCTGGTAATTGAAGGGCTAGTTTGGAATGACATCCATTGTCTCTGTGCACATTCGTATATTTATTTACCCGTGGTTTGACTCACAATGGTATGTATTATACCATGTTACAATGACCCATACAATGTCATGTCAGAGCCCTTTACTTAACAGGGAATATTCTATCAGAATGATCACCATTAACAACTTCCACATAGTTTTACTGTATTCAAACTGCACAACAATTTTTCAGATCTGTTTTTCGTCAAAATTTATGGAAACTTTGTTAAAACATTTTGATGTTAATTAACTTTGCATAAATAGTTGGGGTTTTTTTTGTGGTCGTCTCCAATGTTTTCTTTTAAAATAGTAGCAATGTTTGTAGAATAGAGCTACACAAGATGTCTTGTGTCTGTCAAATAGAGGGCAGAAACTATGAAACTCTTATATTTTTTGTAATGTAAGTGCGTAAGTTATGACATCTCATAGCAAGCCTTGAACTTGACATAATCTAGATACAAACGAGTTTAAGGTGATAAAGTGTACTTGAATGCAGTATACTGTAGTTTTGAATGTTTCTTGTCTTTCGTTCCGAGAAGATTGTTTGATTTCTTATCTACAATATATTATAATACTGCATTTTTGTACTCAATTGACTGTCATGTAATTTCAATAATTATATCATGTATGCTGTATAATTGTTTCTTCTGTACATTTTTGTGTAAACCTGTGCTTTGTTCCGATACTATGTTATTTATTGTCTTGTTTTTGTTTCGGAGTAAATAAAGTATGTACATTGTAATAATGATAATTACTTTATTTAGAGAATGTAAGACATAGGAACATGTAACCGTTTCTGATGGGGACATATTTGCCACGCAAGAAGCCCAGTTTTTTACGGTATATTTTCAAACAGTGTTGGGTTATGATCAGGACTATTTGCTGTCTTTGAGATGGTAAGCTGCCAGCATACACTCAACAAAGTTTTGTCCAGTTTCAAGACGAACCCATTTTACGTTGACGAAGACGAGAGTGACGTGTTGTCGTAAGAAAAAACAGAAGGTATTGGAAATTTCTGAGATGTCTTCCACCTAACTAAGAGGCATGTACTGGTTCTTCCCAGGGAAGACGGCTGTTTGATATTTGTCTTTGTTTTTTTTTTCGTGTGTATCGTTGCTTTACACCGAGCACATGAATGAACCAGACTATCTATTCGCAAAGAGCTAGGCTAAGTTAGCAGTACAGGCCTGTATCTAAAAAGGATTCTGGGGGCTTTATCTCCCTCTGTCCCTCTGGTCAGATCGCTCTGTGTCTGTACTAGTGGAGGATGATTTCGCGCCCTGTGTGGCTGCGTTTGCTATATATGTTAAGCGCCTTTGAACGTATTTGTCATGAAAATGACGCTTATATAATCTGGTATTATAATAATAATAATATAATAATAATAAGTCATGCGACGATCCGCACTACCATTTATTTTCCATTGCCTTAATAAAATTAGCTGACGAATCTCTGGGATCTGAATACTGGTCGGTTTTACTTTGTATAAATTTGTGAACATCTTGAAAAGAATTAGCTAATATCAAAGACAATAACCTTTAATGTTTATAAGAGTGTTATGTACTTTAAATATTCAAACTAACGTTGTGCCCGTTCACAAAATGAGCTCAATATTTATGTATATTTGCTATTTATCGATATGAATAAAATGCTTAGACAAAGAAAGATTTCCATATGACTAATATATGAAGAAAAAAAAGTGAAAGAACAGACGTGTTTCTTAGACTCTTTTGGGGTTCATGAGTCTAATTCACAGCCATGTCAAATGTACTTTAAAAGTGTGCAAAGCATGAATTTATTCTCTTGTAACACGACCGACGACAAACCTCAGAATATACAAAGTCTATCTGTACTACAAACGAAACTTTAACTTTAATTGCTCAGAACTATCCTTCGCTAATTTAATTTATATAAAAATAATAATTTAACGTTATTTGCCTTGAAAATTAAAGAACTGAGATGTTTATTTAAGTAATATAACTGTTAATAATGGCCATTAATTTTTTTTCATTTTAAGTTTATTAATATTGCAACTTCCGTTATCAATTAAGATCCATTACAGAAAAATTTAAATGCGGGTTATGAAGTATATATAATTTTTTCCAGTACATTCGCATAATTATGCTCCATAAATCAGATAGCATATTTACACCGTTCATTTCTATGTGTGCGTCTTTTGATGAACGGTATACCGTCTTCCCCAGTGACATATTTATCTACTGTAATTGTATTTCCCTGACAAGCGGATTATTTATTCTCCTCTAATGCATTTTTGCAAACAGTGTGTTTATTCTAAGCGTTTCTGGTTCGGCTTCACCAATGTCTGGGAGATGGCCGTGTATATATTGGTCTGATACCGGCTGTAGTCATCGTGTCTCGTTTTTCTTTACTCTGCATGCCTTCGTTCCAGGTCTGGTAAACGTTTGTAGTTTTTCCTGGGGTGTAGCCAGCCTTGTTTCTGTTCCTGTCATTAAATATTTTCTCTTTTCTTTCTGTTCTGAACAGTTTCTTTCGAGTCCCGATTTTACGAAAATGTCAAAAGAAGTTCAGTGGTTTAAATAAGAAGTTCCTGTGTTATTTTCCTTGTGCAAGTTACAGTAACATTGCTCTAGATAAAATATGACATCGTACCCAAATGTAATTTTGTCTTAAATTTTGTCAAGAGAATGCGTGATATGATGGTGTATTTGTCCGTGAGAGGTGCATTTTGTTGACAACGTTTCTCTACGTGATATATGAGCCGTGCCATGAGAAAACCAACATAGTGGGTTTGCGACCAGCATGGATCCAGACCAGCCTGCGCAGGCTGGTCTGGATCTATCCTGTTCGCTAACAGTTTCTATAATTGCCATAGGCTTTGAAAGCGAACAGCATGGATCTTGACCAGACTGCGCGGATGCGCAGGCTGGTCTGGATCCATGCTGGTCGCAAAGCCACTATGTTGGTTTTCCCATGGCACGGCTCATATATTATTCTAGGCACTGAAAATATAACTAGTGTTTCTCGATCTGATTGTTATGATGTCAGCCGACATTGACGAAATTATCTACTTTAATACTGCCTCCACGATGATCTACTCAGCGTAAACATGACTACAGGTGCAAAAATCCTTAAAATTTCTTTTATTACATATCCTTATAATATACAACCTTTTGAATACTCATGGTGACAATATACAAGTTATAATGTAACATAATGGCATATACCACCTATATAGCCAGAGTTGAAAAAAAGCATTTCAAATATCTTGCTGTTACATACTTCCTTTACTTTAGAAATAGTTCTTGGTGCCGTTTTATTTTATTATAGGCCTGATTTGTTCACTTGTATAAAACATCCAAAATTATCTATTTTAGAAAGCGGCCTTGTGTTGCAAAATGTTGTGTCAAACAAAATCAGTACAGGTGATATATCTATATCTGTCTTTCAAAATTCATGGGTAGATATAGTTTGATTTATCATAACTTTTACATCTGGTATCTCAATATAGAACTAAAGGTGCATACCTTGCACTTATAATCGGCATAGATATACTATATTAAGTAGATGCACAGTTGTTATACATATCGACAGAATTGGCAATATCTGTTTATTTTTTCTTATAAATGATGATTTTATTGTGTTACACATTTGATGAGACGTTATACAAAATGCATTTTGACTCCTAGACTTTTTGGATAGTAGATCCCATTCAATGTACCGCTTAAACAAGTACTAGCGGGGGTGGGAGGGGGGGGGGCGGGGGCGCGGATAGGGCTGATGGGATTTTCACATTTCAAAACTTTTATTAAACAGAGTCCTCCATTGTTGATGTTATTGACTTTTACTAATCTCGGATATATTTGCAACACGGATTTATTCCACGGACAAAAATATTTGCATCATCGGTTCAGAATTTGAGGCAATATCTGTCTCAAAATCTGTCTTTATATAGCTATTTTTCAGTTCTTTGTCACAGTACGTCAGCCTATGTTGTTTTTTTCCAAATTCTGCCACAATGTGAATGTACGTACAAAGAAAATCTTTGTTTTCTTTCCGGAAATCCGATTTATTTCAAAAACCGGAAGCAAGAGAGGGGAAAGATCGTTATTTGTACTAACAAGTAATCCTACACTTTAGCTGATTAAATGAAGTATATTATTATCTTGCTTTATAATCTAGAAACCGAGTTTTTGTGATCATATATATATTTCTTTTGTACTAATTTGGGGACCAAGAAATTATGAATATGAACTGTTGGGTGGCGATATCGTTTTTACAAGTGATATCTTGATGTAAACACTTGTGAATGCTAGGGATGAGGAATTAAACACTGGCTAAGATTATATCAATAGAATAAACTAAAATATTGTTATATGTCACGTTATTTCAATTACTGGTAAATTAGTAAAAAAAAACGTAGGTAAAGCGGTGCCTTGTCCAAACAAATATGATCCAGACATAAGTATGATGTGCAGGACGCCGATAAGAAGCTGTAAAATATGTCAGCAACACTTTCTTTGCAATTGTTGGGAATACTGTATAATTTATATAATAAGTGCACAGTCTTAGAATATAATACAAATAATATGCAGTTATATGTTTATATGTTGGTGAATATAATGTTTCTTTTCTTTTCTTTGCTTTCAACTGTTCGGTAATAATTGTCTCACAAAATTTTATACTATGATTAAAAGCATCGCAAATGATCATGTCATGTAGATGGCGAAAATTAGAGAAATGAAGAAATGTATTATTTTAGTACTAGTTTTTTCAAGCAAGTTAACCTGGATGCGTTTATTTGTTTCTGTCTCGAAGTGTCGCAAATCCCATTTTGCAGCACTAAGTCACATTCATGCTACGGACAGACTAAACATTTTGTGTCGGACAGTTTCTTTCTCATAACAGTTCTTATTACATAAGTTTCTATTTTCGCATTGTGCAACATAGATGAAGCCTAGTGGCACAATATGACTGCTTCTTAATGGAGTAATAGTATGAATTATAGATATTTCCTTTAAAAAAATATACTAACATCCTACATAACACATATCTCGGTTTTTAGGGAATTCATTGTTTAGCCTACATGCATAGACCATGTATAAAGAAATAAACATAATCTTGTCCACCCCGTCTGGGTCTCACTTGCCACGAGCTCTGTTTTGCTTCTGATACAAACCATCACCCCTATCCAGGTACACAGATGAATACATTCTGTAAAATATAATCTCTATTTGTCCTTCTATCTCCCTTTATCATGCTAGTGTCTCGGATTATTTACGAATGATGGAACATATAAATATTTGTTGTGAAAACATGGCGGACCGGCGTCTGTGTCGGTAGCATAAAATCATTGTTTTGTGGAAAGTGCTTTGTCAGGTGATAAATTATTTTTTTCATGAAATTTCATGAAATGAGAACAAAGTGGAACTGTTATCAATTTACTGGTTTTGCGCGTGTACATAACATTCTCCACTTGAGAGGAATGACAACATAAATATAGAAAATACGTACAAACAACACATAATCTAGACGGGGAAGTTTGGAAAAGAACGTGTCTTGCAATCGTGACAAAATGTTCAAATGTTTGACAAAATCGGCAAAAATAACTTAACTTCCTTACAGTCAAGGCATAGGCTGTCACTTTTGCCACCAAAATAGTTGTTTGATGCTGGCGTTAATTTCTCTTCAGACGTATATAATTCGTAAAGCAAAACTATACATTAAGGTCTTAAATTTTTGTACTTTTCTCTATTTTATTTTAATAATTATGCTCATCTAAATATACATTATAAAATCATTTTAAACTGTTGCACCATATTTCCTGAATTTGATGCGGGAAGACAAAAAAAAACATTGTGTTTATGCTATACATGCTTATGTTGTACATTTCTTTCGGTAAATTTATTAACGATGAAATACGACTTGCATTTCTGGACGAGCCTGGAAGGGATCGTGATGAAAAACGCCCGAACCAGATTCTCTATGTGCCGCCATCACGGCGACACTGTATTGTGTGCTGCGCTATTCTGCCTTCTGGCTACAGTGTTGCAAGACCTGGTTTGTCTTTCTTCACAGTACAACTTTTTTTTGGAAATACGAGAAAAGATTTAAGTTGGTATATTTATGGAATTTGCATGCATTATACATTCGCTGATTATAAAGCCCCCAAGGATGTAAAATGGTCGTTATTTATAACTGATAAGCATCAAATTTTGTTTAAAAAGAATTGGAAGATATTTTATTCTATGAATTGGATATACTGTGGTTACACGTCTAGTAAGTAATGGTTTGTATCTGCTGCTGAAAGACGATGATGATGATAATGATGTCGTTGTTGTTGTTGTTAAAGCGTTTGCTAAGTTTAGTTTACCCTTCTGTGAGGGGGTTCGTGAATGTCTTATACACAGTTTGACAGTTTCTAAAAGGGAATATATAGCCAGAAAATATTTATTTCAATGGTAAACTTTTGTCTCATATATAGTTCCGTTTGGGTTTTCCCTTAATAACAGTATAATAATTAACATTATTGCTTGAATTAAGGTTAACAATGCGCTGTCTGTATTGCAAGTGATCACTTTCTACTGATTACATGTGAATGAATGTAAATATAAAAACATTAATACGTAACAATAAAAAATATATTACATTTCAGTTTTAAGAGACTATTGTAGGACAGAGAATACATAAAATCACACATGCTTTATTCAATAAGTATTATTTCGTTGTTTATTTCAAACAAAATTTAGTAACTTATTATATTGAATTATTTTATTTTTGTCTCAATAAATATTAATAGTGATTGTATTGACACAGCGATGGTTTCATCCGCTTCTTTGTGTCACAAGCTTATTTTGTCATAACAAAATCCGTCTCAATTCATTATTTGCAAAGCAAACAGATTAAAGTCAGGATTTACCGCTAGTAACGCAGAACCGTATCCCTATTTCAGAACAAAGCATCAAATTCTTTGCGATATTCAGCATCTTCAGCTATTTAATGATTCGCTGGGCCGCTCTACGTTGCTGGCAACCGATTGGCTGTAGTACGGCTACAGGCGGAGCGTTTGCTTGTTTCGTGTTGACGAGAATTGGCTCATCGAAACATGAGGCTGTTTTAACAACACTTTGCTAATGTTTAAACACTAACAATTTATGATCTTGACACAAGCGGAGTTGCTTAAGTCTTAAGTGGTTACCACTTTTGCAAATCTTCAAAGTTCTACTCTCAAAAGTTATGTTTTAGAAAGAGTTCTGAGGTTTTCAAGATTTTCATCTCATTGAAAGCACTATGTATTCGAATCACGCTTTTTCAACACCATTTTCTGTTAAGGACATCTTAAGTTGGACTGAACAGCAACAACAAGCAGCAGCTCATTATGGAATGGATTTTAATGGTTTTAACATGAATTCTAGTTACTATGGTTACGAATCGCCTAGACTTGGGGAGCAGATGAACACGATGTCACAAATGTCGCCGATGATGAATTCTTTGGGTGGAAACTCGTGTCTTTACAGCAGCAACAACAACACATCGCCTTCATTACAACCAACGTATACAAACCTCAGTCCGTCTGTATCATCGATGACGTCAATGTCGTCTGGTATGCAGCTGCCGTTACAGAACGACGGAATGTCACCAAAGCACGAACCGTACGACACACATGGGGCTCCAACGCCTGGCTCAGAGCAAGAAGATATGCATAATCCTGGACAGGCTCTGGCACAGGCAGCACAACCGCCACCTCCAGGTATCGAACCTGGATCTGTTCTTACACAAAATTCACAGCCTAACCTTCCACAACCGATGATTAAACATGAAGCACCCGACGATTTGATGGAGAAAGGTAAGCTACTTTGGTTTATATCATATATTTTATATAAAAAATAACAGTACTGCATCCAGTTTTCGCTTTCCATTTTCTCAAGGCCTCTACTGATATTTTTTTTGGAATCTCCTTCCAGAGCATGTTGACCTAAGGTTGTTCTGCCAAACTACTTTTTCAACGTAGATTTGATGAAGAGTTTACAGATTGCATTAAGTGCTTTAAGTAGGGACTCGAACTGTTTACCCACGTATTGATCTGTTTATATGAGTTTACACAGACTCTTTAGATGTTTGAAGCGGTGCCCCTTATATTGATTAGCCTTACAAAAGGTACAATCTTTAGATCGCTGATTGATACACTAAGAGTTGTACTTTAGGTTTGGAGATGCGCTCTTTAATTTACACACTAATGATAGAAATCATTCGTTTTATCAACAAGTATTATAGGTGTATTATTACACCACGATATATTTAGATCCCTCGTTCAGTTTAAATTCTAAAGTTCCTACTTTGAAGTCATAAAAATTGTTCTTTTTGAAATATTATGAGAAAGAAATATGATATCCTTCTTAAGAATAACACGTTAGTTGTGTTCTATCAGAAGTTAATTTTAATGGTGGAGATTTTTATCGGTTTTACTCTAAAAATAAACGACGTTCGTGTGGATCATCGATATAAGTGTTAAGATTTAGGAAGAAATAGTTCTGTCAAAAACATACTTCTGAAAACATTCGGATAAGTGATGATGGCATTGAGTAACATTTGCTAAATGGAAACTGTTTCACCGAATAAAGTGTGCATTTTAGGTATACATGTACTTTTAATTTTAATGATACATAAGACAGTTGATAAAAAAAATCACAAATGGTTTACATTTCTTCTAACAATTAAAAAGAAACACGTTAGGAACTTACAAGCAGCGTTGTTTTTTGTATGAGATATTTTATCTTGAATCTAGCGGATTCATTCCGATTAGTTGTACGTTATGGCATTATTTGGATTTTCCTTGGGACAATAAATGACTGCTTAAATGGTGCAGTTATCATAAAGGAGGTATTTAGTAACATAACGCCGTGTGCATCTGGATTTGTGAACGTCGTAAGCGATGTGCTGTAGGGATTTTAGGCATTTCTTTCGCTTATAAAACCCGACCTCAGGTCGAACTTGTCTTTTGATGCTGCTAATATATTTTATAAATATGGTTTATTACTTGCATACTTTCTAAATGTATTTCTTCATCAGAAAATATCTGCAAACAGGTTGCCGCCATTCGTAATTTTTTGTAAAGTTATAAAAGACGTTTATAAGCACCTTTTGCTAAATCAAAGAATGCAACATTTTCCCTCTATATTTAGCGTAACTAAGAAAACTAAAACCATTGGAAATCATTATACAACAGCAAATAACGGATGATTCAAGGGTATCTCTTACTTCACACAAATAGTAAATTTACGATAAAATATTTTCTGTTAAAAGCATCTGCAACGCAATATAAAGTTTAAAACACAATTACAAATGTATTTCAAACACGTATCTCAATGTTTAGAACAACAGTAATTTCACATGAACTTTTAAACTTAAAAGACCCTTATTTATTTGTAAAGAAAATAAAAGGAAATGAACACGTGACCTGTTCCCTATACATTAAAAGGATCTGCCTCTATACATGTGTTTTCTTCTTCGAGAACAGATATAACATAAATCAAAACTTGGGGCATAAAATGTGTGAGAAAGGAATGGCTATCACTATGAAATATATCATAAAACTTTTTCACAAGACATTAAGATTGGTCAAAGAATGTTTGCAATGTTTTATTGGCATAGAATTGGGTCTAAAGATCAGAAAATAATGTCATAGCTCAGTAAAACCTTGTGTAATACATGGAATAAAAGGTTATCTGATACAACGGAAAATTTCCTGTTTGTAAATATGTTTCATTTTTTATATTTTATCTAGCGCTCTGAACACCGGTACAAAAAACATGGCGATACGGTTCATAGATAATATAAAGGGATAGGGGTTACTTGATCTTTGCTTCCAGAGAATTTTATAATCGTGTACTTGATGAACTTTGACTGGACTAACAAAATGTACATGTCTTTTAAAATCACCACTGCTTATAAAATCAATAAAGAAATTTGTAAAAACATTTTTATCTTTGGCAAATCTTTTATGTTGAAATTTTGCAAAAAGAAATCCTATTATTTCATTTAGCACTGTATGCAGAGTCTTAATGAAATATAAAAACAAACTAAAATCTTGCTTACTTTTTAAAATGCATTCAAATATAGTGTATGTCTACACTACAACTCCAACTTTTTTCCTTCATTGTTTTTACCTTTTAAGATATATATACGAGTTTTAGATAAACAAAGGTCGTGCAAATCATCAAGCCTTTGGTAGTCGTTTCAAATAAATTTGTTTGAAAGTAAACACTTTTACATGCACTGTTAAAATACTCCCTGACTTTCTGCACGAAACTCTGCGACCTGTTGCTTTCCAGTTTTACAGACTTTTTATTAACATATCTTTCCATAGTTCTTATCTCACACAAATACAGATTAATTTATAAGCGCCTTATGAATTTTGATATATTTTTCATATGTCTTTATTCATATTTCGTCTCGTAAAACTTCAATAAAAGTCATTATTTTACAAGATTATGTGCATTCAATTATTTTTTCAGCTCATATGTAAGCCCCGTGTTGTACGTGTACATGTAAATAACTGCCTTCTCAGAATCTCCCGCGACTTTATGTCTTTATTTATAATATTAATTATACAATATAAAATTCTGAAGTCCTGTTACATGCCATTGAATTTACTGTTCGTTTCGGTCGTTTCAG
Organism: Mercenaria mercenaria; assembly: GCF_021730395.1. Taxonomy (NCBI): domain Eukaryota; kingdom Metazoa; phylum Mollusca; class Bivalvia; order Venerida; family Veneridae; genus Mercenaria; species Mercenaria mercenaria. The sequence continues at coordinate 13,750,875 of NC_069369.1, read as the reverse complement.
CTCGCTCTTTCCCAACAGAAAAAAATACTCGGAACGTCTCGGTAATTACCATGTTCATTTCTAATTATATTCATGAAGAACCGATTTTAAGGAAACTTCATATACATATAGATTCGCGATGGTTTTCATTAAGGGTTGTAGGAGGGCGAGTTAATGCCTGTAGCGAAATGTGTTTTATATTGTGTGAAAATTCATTTGAGGCAGGGTCAAAGTGATACCGGAGACTCGTAGCAGTTTTATAGCTCTCACATTTCCAAGAGCTTTTATTTCTTTCTGTGTTAAAAACTTATCTTCTGCACGACATATACATCTTTTTGTAAATGCAGGATTGCTTTAATGTATATGCATGAACGAACTGTCTGGTGCTAGAAGAAAAATTAATTAATTAATAGTGCTTCCTACATTGTCTTGAGTGCTAAATATGTTTATTACACGATGCATATTCATATATTAATGATACTACTTAATGATTCTGCATGTATAATAATATATCATTATAGAACAATGCATTTTAATATACAATACTGTAAACTCATTGAGTGAGAGTCACAGTTATCATAAGTACAAGTGAGTGTCTTTCAAAATGACTAAAAATACAAATATTTCTTGACGGTAAATAAAATCTAGAATATTATCTTCTACAATTGTTTCTTTATACCAATGCATCAAAAGCTGTTCTGAGTTTCTGTTACACGCAATTCATACATGCATATATTGCAAACAGTCTGTTATGGAATGAGTTCATTACAATTTTATTAAGCCGGTATGGAAAGTCTTAAGGTGCTATACCACTGTGATTTAGCTGATTTCGGCAGATTTTTATCAAAATTGGTGTAAGATCCTCAACTTTATTACCAATCACATTGTTATCGGCATTTCCAAAATCTTAAAACACTCGAGCTTTTAAGGAGTTTTCTTTCATAATTGGGATCTTTTTTTTTATTTTTGTTTGCATTTTCCTTGATAATCGTTTGTAAAGATATTATCAGCATCTGTAATGAAAAGTTTCCTACGGTGTCTGTGGTGTCTGATACATTGGGGAGTCTTAGACTCATAACTTCTGGCTTGGGCTTATCAGTAGGATTTCAATCTGTCTTGCTGTCGTGCTCATAATTTCATCATATTCTTGCGCATGTGCTAAGATGCTATTCAAGGTTAGTATTCGTACCAGTGTCAGTTTACTGGACCTATTTTGTTGTATTGAAGAAAATGAGAGCCATTATTCTTGTGCAATTATAAACAATGTATGTACCGTTGCTAACAAAAATGTACTGCACTCTTTTCCAATAATATTTATATACACATATATCACAAACTTGTAGATCAGACTCTTAAATCGTCAACATATTTTTTTAAGAAAATTCGTAAACTACTTCAAAATCTTTTATTAATTTCTACAAACTGAATTGACATTTTAAATGTATGCATTTATATACTTCTACAATTACATGGATATGAAATAAAGGGTGTCTACAAATACCTTAACAGCATATAAAGGTATTGCTATTGAAGTATATTTTTTTAGCTTTTAGAAATGGGAAAAAAAACACAAAAATATCATAATATTAGGCGTATCATGCTGTAAAGATCTCGATTCCCTCGGTTAAACATGTACTGTAGGAGCACGTTGTGATGTTGGTGGATCTATATTATCTCTTGATTCAAACACTGATATCTCTCGGAATAAAAGAGCCTTATCCATGTTTATCTCCCCAATGGTTGTAAACTCGATTTACTCTCGGCGGGAGGCCGGTGCTTTGGAAAAAATAAATTTCGGCTCAGAAATTTCACATTCAAAAATTTGAATGTTGTGCACAGTTTTTATTATATAAAAATGTATCCAGTGAATGTTCAGTTAGAATTATTTTGTTGTTGTTTTTTATGGGTAAAGGGAGTGAGTTTTTTATGGGTAAAGGGAGTGATGGTCTGTTCTAAGTAAAATAACGTAGACATGTATACCATTTCAAACTGTTTTTAAAAAACGAGACAGAAAATAAGAACTGTATTTTTGACTTATGCATAAACTATTTTCGCATTTACATTGTATATTGTCATGTTTACTACAGTTGTGAATTGCAACAAGTAATATGAAACTTTCAGCCACTGTTGTCATGTTTTAAATTTTTCTTAAAGCTGACGTTTATAAATTAGCATCAATTCAGAAATTGTGGAATTATTGAAATGCATTTTAAAGCGAGTCTTTCGGTAAGAGAATATACAATTTTAAGTATAACGAAGAACGTTCATGAAGTTTTCTATTGAAGGTTAGCATAAATTATTTTTAAGATATTTGGAATACGTTATTTTTCGGAACGAAATTGGAGCACGTAGCATATACAAGTTTCCAATGTATTTGTATGTACATAAAGAAAACAAAGGTCGTCCAATTATGACTGGTTTAATACATTTATCAGCGGAAACAGTGTGCCCTGTCAGCTTCCTTAACTTTACAATAATGAGGGGGAAATACAACACCACTGTGTAAATACTCCACGAGATAATATTCTCATGCGATTTTTTTATTATAATTCGTCAACCACTTTAGACTACCATAGTGATAAAATACAGTAAAAATAATTCATTTATAAAAGCAATAATAATTAAACGAGTAATTCTTCTGTGATAAGGGGCAAGTCCGGACTATTTTTGAGTCAAGGACTCCTATAAAACAAACACAAAAATGACAAATAATTTAACTATATCCTTTTACAATCTATCTGATATTTTATCGTGAAAGAATTGTAGTTTAAGATCGGCTGAATGAGCTTATCCGAAAAGTAAATACATGTCAACAGATATAAAGTCCGTTAAATCGTTGTATTTCTTATAATGGTGCGCTTGTGTCCTGCTTCGTAGACAATAATTATTGAATCTGTTACGCAAATAAGTGTCACACGACCTGTTCGGCAGAGACACAAAGACATCAGTAGGGATTGTTTTCATGACAGGGACACAAATATAGGTGTCAGATGAATAACAAATTTACATTTTCTTTTTTAATAGCAACTTAAGTCATAAATCAATATGGTTTCAGTTGATATTTTCTGAGGTCTTGCATATTATTTGCAACATTCTTCTTTTACGCCAAATTTCTATTGCGTGCCTAACGCTTAAGAAAATGTTTCTACAAAGTTTTACAGACTGAATATAGAAACATTGCCTAGAACTTACTGAATCACTGAATTTCTACTTCATTTACAATTTATTACTGATTACATTTATCTAAAGGCAATAAAATAAATTCCAATAAAGCCTGTGGCATTCTATTTCGGTAACTGGAAACCTTTTTTTTTCTACTTTCGGTCACTTTCTATAATTTCATTGAATATGGAGTGGTCATTGGAGGCAATGTCACAGCATTTGAAATAGCTTGAGAAAATATTTCCATTACTACAAGCCTTATTATCAACCTGATAAAACACACAAAAAAAGTAGACATATATTTCCAAGTTCCTTTGTATCCAGAAATCACAGTGAATTATGAAAAGATATATTGATAAAATGTTGTTGTTTTTTTTTAATTAGCATTATAAAAAAGGAAGACACAATAGTTTTACGGCCTATTGACATTCGCTGGGAATCTTTCATACTTAAAAAAGTCTAAACCAATTAAAAGATTAAACAGAAATTCTAATGTAACACATTGTCGTAAATGAAAGCTTCGAAAAATGTCATTTTGACAGGGCCGCTGGAATGGGATTCAGAACTTCACCCTGGTCTAAAGCTATAAGCAACGTCTTGTTGAACTGGTGGGGAAAATTGAATCAGTGAAAACTGGGTCATATTAAATCCCTACAGAATTGTAGTTTGTACCTAAAGACATGTGAATACATAGAACAGAGAGTACCTTCTAGCATTTCAGGAATTAGATCTGTAGAATTCAAATTAAACTTTATGAGTATAGTTAGATTATTGTCAATTCATTTTAAAACAAGCCTTGAAAAAAACGTCGGCAAATTCTCACTGTTACAAATGAAAATATTAAATACAAGATGTTATCGAAGACATTTCGGCATAACTCGGCAACTAGTCTTGTGATAACAGCCTAGCTTTATTTCGTCTAATTTTGCGGTATTTTTCTCAGTTTCTTTGAACTCTGTTGGATTCTAGATTAATTTAGAGCGCATTAAATGTTTCACAAACTTTTTCGGTTCCTGCGACTCAGCGATAGTCTTGAATGGCGTTTCTCGGAAAATCAACACTGTGGGAATGCTTAGTCCATCTTTGTTTAACGTAATCATTCAGTCAGGCTAACAAATAATTTCACATTAAAGACGATGTACCCACCATTTATTTCAACAATTTTAGAGGACAGCTGTTAACCTACATTTATGATATATATATTTTTTGAAACATGCAATTCAATTTGATTCAAGAAATTGAGACCAGTCTCAGAATTGAGACCAGTCTCAGAATACAGCTTTCTCATTGGTCGGGTTCAAGCGGGAGGTCAGAATTGACCAATCAGATGCTGAAGATTTAGGACTGGTTTCCAGCCTCAGTTGTATAACATCTATATAGGTGTTTATAGGACGAAGCCTCTTTTTAAGATGTCTGAACGGATTTTAAGTCAGTTATTTCCTTTTCTTTTCAAAAAAGTTATAATTTTAGTAGTTGATACTGTTATATTTTATTTCATTATCTAATGTACATATCAGACAGTTTATGGATATACTGATTCATGACTTATTTGCAAAATGATCCACCCTTGCTAGTTTTGATATCTATCCCTATGTTATTATTTTATTTATATTTTTAAATAGGAGTGCATGTATTATATATGATGACGACTTCAAAACTGAACTGTCACACAATATTTCTTCTAGCTTATTTCCTGTGTAGGTCCATGCACTATTCTTTCAGGCCATGAATAAGAAATTTGACCTGGGTTCCATTACAAATAAAGTAACAAAACTAAAGGGGTGTCAGAAAGCCATAGACATATTTCTTTACGAGACTTCCCCGACCTATGATTGACTCTATTCAGTAGCGATTTGTTACTGATACTGACAGATATGCTTAAAAACATAGGGTGAAGTTAAGAGCGTCCGTCCGACCCCGACTGTCCCTACAAGAAGCTTCAAGCGTCTGTTGATTGTGATTGATAATGGGCAGGCGTGTTTTGATAAAATATACATACTTAAATATATATGAATTCTATTAACGTTTTCATTTCTCCTTTCAAAAAGTTTGAGTGTAGTTTATAAAAATTTTAACGTTACGACTTCATTATATGTTCTTATAAAGTATGCATGCACATGACAATACTAGATCTAGTCTGGCTACTAACTCGATAATCTATTTTTTTTTTTCTAAATAATTTCTCTTTTATATTCTGACCGATCTTACCTGGCTGTGTTTCAAAAAGAAAGGGACATAATGTAAACTTAATTAGAATTGTGTTCGTCATTTATTAAATTGCTACGGTTGTTTTGCCTATACAATTGAACATTTGAGTGTTGCATGAAATATCTAATCGAGTTTCCGTTTTATCAAGATGATTATTTTCTGTTTAATTAGGATTTATTCTGGAACTGAAGTACTAGACATGATAAGAAAAGTTCGACCTGTTTTCCCTGCTTGCACTCACAAGAAAGCAAACGAAATATAATACTGATACAACTTTCTGCTAAAATGATACCATTTTACCCCCTTAAAACAGCGTATGTGCATACACGAGGGGATTTATGGGATTTTGGGTTAATCTCGCATAATCTCGTGCTCAAACGAGGTGTGGAATGAAGAACCAGTCTCACGGCGCGCGGCCCAGCGTGAAAGTAACTATCTGTTGAAACAACTCGCTAGCATTTTAGATAAAATGTAATTTGTAAATGATAGTACTGTACATCCCTTAAAACTTAACAGTTCGTTTGAAATCGTGTTCCGTTTTTGATCTTGGCGATCTGAGAAATATTAATGAGCAAACTGCCATTTCAATGACAAAACTATGATTTACAGGACAATTTATTTACCCAAGCTCCGTCCTTCAATTTCATAAAGAAAATACAGTCTAACCTGTACTAACGGTCACCTCCGATCAGCGGTCACCTCCGTTCAGCGGCCATTTTATGACGCCCCCGATGGATTTTCCTCTATTTTATCACTTTATTCAGCGGCCACCTGCCGTCCGCGGCCAGCGGCCACCGAAATTGCCTCCCGACCGCCGTATTTGACCCCTTTCAGCGGCCATTTTTCTTCCAAAACCAATTACTTTTAGGCAATAATCGCCAAAGATTCCCGATTTTGAGAAGCACGTGGTTGCTAAGTTTCGCGGGACTTCACCACAAGAACGACAAAATGACACGAGCTTCTCAATTAAAACTGATAACCAAAGGTGTAATCCCCTTTTGTTATGATCAAATGGCCAGTAATTATCGGTAATTAGCGTGTCACCTCGTGTCAATTTTGTTGTTCACATTTTGACCTCGGTTAAAGATAATACTCGATAACTAGTTAGTAGCATAATATTTGTGATTTATTTTATACTTCTGTCATCAAAATACTATTAAATTTATACGAAATTAATTGTGTTTTGAAAAAAAATATAAACCACTCTATCTTTTACGGAACGTAACGGCAATCTTAGATTTAGCATAGACAATAAGCTCCGAGAGTAGCTTCCCTTACCAAAATGGCGAAAATTGTAAACAAACTTGTTTTGAAGTTGGAAAATTGTCTTTAACAATTTTTGTAGTAAAAAAAAAACACGCCGGAGTTTTAGATTTCTAAGAAGACCATTCGTATTGCGAAGGCAAATGCACGTCATTGTATCCTGGTAAAATAATAATGGAAAACCCAAAAAGAAACGGGCCTAAAGGCTATAGGCTGGTCAGAAGTCTGAAAAAATACATATACTGGCTGCACCTCCGGTCAGCGGTCACCTGGCTTTAGCGGCCAAATTTTTCTGCTTCCCTTGGCTGGCTGCTTAAGACAGGTTAGACTGTAGTTCCTTAATAAACATAACATAATGTTGTTGCTAGTTACTTGAGTAATTATTCTGATACGGACTCTGTTTTGCACATCAGCACATATAAAGTTTTAGACAACATTAGAATATTTTATACATTACGGAATGGACAAAATTGAAAACGTTACAATTTTTATCACAGTTTATCCGTGCCCATCCGAAATACATTTGTAAAACGTAAATATGAAAAGCCGTTCGTTACGTACATATAGTATTTTTCACACACAGGCATGCATGTACTAATTTTAAAAATATTACTCCATCTTACAACTGGTAAATTTCAATATATGACTATGTTCTGACAATCATCGCTGCATCTGTTATATAAGGTTTTAAATTGAAGTGTTTTTTTTTCACATTTTCGGAATATTTTTTTCTTAAAGATAAACTTTAATACAAATAAATTAAATGTATTGTTTTTAACTGAAAAAAAAACGCATGATAATAATAATCAATTGAGGGTCGGACATCCCCGCCTCCTTCGATGAATGATGGTTAAAATGTACATTTTGACAAGAAATTGTTTAACTTTATAACAAAACAGTAAAAAGTAAAACTCATACATCTTTCTTAGGAGGGGGCTAATAGATCTATGTGGTAGTTTACAAACATACTCTTAGAAAATCCAACGCTTAATGATTTCTCAAAATTCCGTGACGATCTTGCAGTCTGTAAGCGCCTTCTAACGGAGTAAGAATTTCATAGATTATTAAAACTTTGTCAAACACCGTACAATTTCTACAATAAAACATGATAGTAAATAGGGAGTTCAATAGGTGCTCCTCATTCTCAAAGACTTTGTGGCTGATTAAAGGTGAAATATATCCCAGTTTGAAGAATTCTGGGGTTACAGAGATACCCAAAATGTAACGAGCATGACCCCGGAGTATATCGCTCTGTATTATATTCAGGCTCACTTTATCAATTGTTGGTGACAGTTACAGCGCAGATTTGTACAAAGCACGTCTGATGTGTGATATATGCGAAATTCAAGAAAAGTCAAATTTTATTATTTTAAAACAGTAATCAAAATAAGAATAACTTTTCTAGAACATGTGGACTGTGAAGAATTTGAATATTACGATAGTGAGGAGATATATGTGAAGCATTTGAGGTAACAGTTTTCTATGAAACATTAAACACATTATAGCAGTGAATAGCTTCCAAATGTAGCATTAAGCCTGTGACGTATCTGAGGCGTAAGGCAGTAAAAAGATTTCTGTGAAGCATTTGAAGCATTGGCTTCCTATGAAGCATTTAAAGTATCAAGACAGTGAAAAGTTTTCTGTGAAGCATTAAGTCTGTGAAGCATTTGAAGCAGTAGCTTTCTATGAAGCAATCAAGGCAGTGAAATGCTTTCTAAGAAGCATTAAAGCATTACTTCTGTGATTCTGTGATGCATCTGAAACATATCAAGGGAGTGTAAAGATTATATATGAATGAATAAGTTGGGCACTTAAGGCATTAACTCTGAGAAGCATTTGCAGTATTCATGAGATTTATGTATTTTAAAGTCACTTTTAAAAACAATTTGAATGCTATTTATTAATCTCTGTGTTTCAAACTTTCACAGCTGTTTTACTATGGGAAGTCATAATCATAAAATTTAGTCATGTTTTCACAAAATCATGCCTTTTCTTTTATATTATAACAATTAATGAAACTTTTTGTTTGTATAAAAACAACAACGATATTAGTTCACTCTGTGTTTTCAGAACCCCTGTATAAAATAAAGACGAAATAAAAATAAAACCTCTTACATTGTGCCCCTAAACATCTGCCGCAAGACATGGAATAAGCATTTATTTCAGAAATAAATTAACATATGTTTTTCGTAGTAGCAATGTAACGGTTTTGAAGACTCTTGAGCATAGCACTTAAAGATTATAAAATGAGCATAAATAAAATTAAGGGATGAACATCTTAATGTTAGGGCAGGCTGGAAATGTTAAAAGTGTGAGTTTTTTCGCGAACATCTATTCATCAGCTGATGAATTAATTACGGTAAGAAAATGATATCACCGCCCTCTTGTTTAGAACATTACTAAACATGAAACAAGAGAAAGTACATTCGTCTTCTTTAAATCTTTGTTTGAAAATAATTAATTAATTACTTTCTGTTTAATATCTTATTTTTATAAACCATTTTAATTAAAGAAATTAAACCACATTCGTGGAAAATACAGTTTTGAGTATAAACATAAATATTCTGATGTATAAAGGACAAAATGGTTTCTTTGTACTGCAATATTGTGCGGCGTGTAGAATAACAGAAGATGAGTAATTAACAAGTCGCTTTCTGTACTAAGTTTCCAAACTACAAGGACCGTCCTCTTTGAAAATTCCAATGACAGATTTTAGAGGATATTGAAACAAAATTTACTAGTTTATTTAAAAGATATAGATCAGATTTTAAATTCGTACATATTTTGATATAGGGTGTGTTTTTGTCATATCAATATTTTGTCTTGTTTTCAATAGGCAAAAAAAAATAAATTAACTTATGAGTAAATTGAAACGGTCTCTTGTAGGTTTTATAGTTTGTCTTTTCCCAGAATTTGTAATGAACAATTAAATTAAAAGTATATATCATGTTCTCTTCAAACTGCTCATGTTTAATATGTAAATAATTTTGTTAATAGTCTGAAGATGTGCTGAATAATAAAACGTACAACAGAAAACATCGTTTTCCTCTTACTGTACCCAAAAACATAATAGATACAATTTACAATTATCGTATTCTCATTCTTGCATAATTATACATGTACATAAAAAGCAGTGTAATTTTTAACACAATTTTAGAATATTTTATAGAACGTATACCTGGCACTTTTAGTATTATATTCGTGTATTGCAGATTTACTGTCTAAACCACAAAAAATTATTTTCTCAGGAATGATCTCATTTTTCATTCAATTGTATAAAGAATTTGTGTTTGGTATAAACAGCGGCCACCCAATTTTCTGCGGCGCCGAGTTGTGCAGCAGGGAATGTTCTGATGTATTGTTATTTAGTGTCAGGAAAATAGATACAGTTCCCCAGCAAAGATAAACAACGCTGTAAATATTTGTTCTATTTTATGTCTCTGGAAACTAATTCGGGTTAATTCACTGCTTTGCCATTCGATAACTGTACAGAGGTGCATAATTCAGTTTCTATTTTTTTGCAACAAAGAATTATGCAAAAATTAAAGCACTGATGCCCGTGATTTGAAAGGAAGTGATGATTAAATATCACAAGACAAGATTTTTAAAAACAAAAAGGTTTAGATCCGACAGCATAAATTTTATATATGATTTTGTTCAGAGCAAAATCACTTCTTCTCTTCCATGCTTCCAACTTTTGTGTGCTTTCTGCACAATTTCGTCTGTGGTATGCTAAACATAGATACTAATGACAACAACAATAATAATAATAATAATAACTTATCAAAGACTGTTGTTGACAGACATGCAGACATGCACGACTCCAACATGAATATAATATGCCTTAACTACAAATGCAGTGTAAATGTGATGGTCGAATATATCACAAGTACTTCGATAAAATAGCTGTAAGTTCATAATTATGGCGATTACATTTGTTGTTTTAGTTACGGTATAATAGAAAAAAAAAAACTTGTCAACGAACACGTCTTTTATATTTTTCAGACGCTTCCGGTATGGTACAAACAGACGAGAATTTATCCGACTGTGAAAAGTCCGATTCCTCAGCTGTGAAAAAGGAGCCCGTCAGTGGCGAATGTCAGATGATTAAACAACGGCAGCGTCGAAAACCTAGGGTTTTATTTTCTCAGCAACAGGTATTTGAACTTGAGAGACGTTTCAAACAGCAGCGATATTTATCTGCCCCGGAGAGAGAGCAACTTGCCACATTGCTCAAACTCACGTCCACTCAAGTGAAAATATGGTTCCAAAACAGAAGATATAAATGTAAACGACAGAAACTGGACAGGAATTTGGAATTGTCAACAATGTCCGTACCGCGCCGGGCACCAGTGACAGTAACTATGAGAGATGGCAAACCATGTATGCTAGGAAACAGTATGCCGCCATCTTACCCAGCAGCCCCCTATAACGTTAATATGTTTCCGGCCTATTCCGCGCCTTATTCAACCCCGAGTTATAATAGTGTAAATATGGGCTCTTTGCCCGGGGTAAATCAGATATCACCACAAAGTGGGGGTTATGTACAACAGCCTATGCACCAGCCAGGGATAAGGGCATGGTGAACATAGCTTTAGTTCCAGACTTAAAATTCCTATCTAATATGCTCGGCGAGATTCGCTAAAATGGCACAAAAAGGCTCGCGATGTCGAGTTCCAAAAATGGCGGACAATTGATATTGGTGGGCATGCCAAAATAAAGCAGAGTCTTTACTTTTCAGCAACGAAATCTATATTTATACATTGCATCTATTTTCCTGTGGTATTTTGAGTATATATATGTACAAGTAAGGAGTAGACTGTGAATCGTACATTGATAAACTACCGGAAATGGATGACCTGTGTCATGTGACTGACTCATCATTTATCAATGTGTAGGAATGGAGTTGACAGCACGAAATAGTTAAACCACGTTCATATTTCCGCTGTTTCTAGTCATAAGATACGATTTCATCTGATCAACAGCAGAACTCACTAAAATTACCAAAATATTTACTTAAATGCAGCAAAAAAGCATATCTATACGTAACAAAAATAAGCTTTATTATTTAAAAAATATATTTCAGTCTTCGCTTACATTCTAAGTTTATAAAATAACACAATAGAAAACTATAACTGAAATAAAACTTCTCTAAGGCTAAAGAAGTAACTGCCATTTTTGTCTCATGCTTTGCCAGAAATCATTTAGCAGTAAACAATACGAGAAGAGAGTAAGAATATCATGTCTGGTTAAGTTTTGATTAATTTGTCTTCAGTATGTTGTTACAAATTACGTACACATAATTCTCCTATCAGTTATGAATAAAGTATTCCCCAAGTGCCAATGTAGAAGAATCTGTAGCTTTTTTTTTTTGTTTTTTATTACTTATCTAGTCATATTTAAAAAGGGTTTATCATAATTGTTTTGATACTGTGTTATCGTTGTTTTAAATCTTTGTATTCCTTGTAGTTCTTCCTGTCGTGACACTACCGAACCAGTTCACGACTGAAGTCTTACAGAAATCTATGAAAGTATATGTTACCGATGATGTTCCGAGTGTTTTCCCCTAACAATTTCAGTTTTTACTCAATAAATCTCGCACAATGTGATTCAGACCTTGTATACGGGATTTTATCATAGTTTTAATCGATTAACATGATAAGTTTGTATATTTTTGTTAGCATTATAGCACGTAATCTGATGAAAATTGCTCATTTTGATATTGTTATAAACATAGCACCTGCATTTTATATCCAATTTTAAATTATGAATTGATATTTTCTAGGCTCCTCTGGAACCAACAGAAGAGTTATCGGTCATTAAATCTTTCGGATAAGAGGTATTTCACATTTTTTAGTCTGTTTAAATGCTAGTCCACAAAAGAAGTCATTAATTTTTTTTTTTGATAATAGAATTTTTACTAAAATTAAGAATTGAATCGCAAACTACGTTGTGTAATCCGTTCTTTCGCTTAAAATCGTCATTTCAGATATATACATACCTAAAATATGTTTATTTTTTTAATTCATTTAGTTTAACCAGTGATACTGATTACCAACTTTTCAACTTTCGATTTACTTTAGTTCTTATCACTGATAACAATTTTACCACGTGTTAGGTTTTCCAGAATGTGCAACTATTCCAATAACTTTTTGTGACCGTTACTCTCGGTATTTAAATCCTGCCTAAGAACAACTTATGTCATGTTTTACGTCTGTTTCTGCAATTTAAGTGTGATACGTTTATATCTTTTTTTTCCACAAAATATTTCATATTATAGAGTACTCTACTTAATGAGATAATTTCTTAAATATCTGGCCACCAGGCTCGCGACTGGTTATATGTTTGCTTCATGAAACGAGAAATTTCACTTATTTTCTAACAGATTGCCAGTTATACCAATCGTTTGTCTTGGACGTTGTTATATGTGTTGCCTTAAAGTGTCCTTTTAAAGATGTGTCTAACATTTTTACCTGAATGGATGCATAATTATGATAAATTGAAATAGTGCACCATGTATAATATATATTTTAATTTTAATTATTTCATACCTTTTGTACTTATTTTATTTGTATATGTTGTTTTTGTGTATATTTTGATAGAATTGAGAAATATAAAGAATTCATAATATACAAAATTGAAAATTATGCAATAAAATATAAATTGTTTAAGAATTTGTTTTGCTTCCTTCGTTCCTTTTTAGGTGTAGTTTCAATTATATCCGATTCGTCACGTCAAAAATATCTGCATTTCAATAAAGCTTGACGAAATATGAAAACTGGCAAAAAATGTAACTGAACTACAAATAGAAACAGATAAATGAGCCGCGCCATGAGAAAATCAACATAGTGCCTTTGCGACCAGCATGGATCCAGACCAGCCTGCGCATCCGCGCAGTCTGGTCAGGATCCATGTTGTTCGCTTTCAAAGCCTATTGGAATTAGAGAAACTGTTAGCGAACGGCATGGTCCTGACCAGGCTGTGCGGATGCACAGGCTGGTCTGGATCCATGCTGGTCGCAAAGCCACTATGTTGGTTTTCCCATTGCGCGGCTCAGATCATTTCAGATATTATCAATGTAATGAAACGCAGCCATTTTGGACACATTCAAGTTGTCGTTCTTTTTTATATAAGCATAACCAAATATGGCATTTAAGGCAAAATTCGATCTATGTTAAATACGATAACATATCAATTTTAATTCAACGTATGTACTTTTACATTCAAGCTAAAATTCATATCATTCTGACCTACACAATATAAATATCTTTGTTTTTATTCATTGTTTTACCGTTCATGGTAATGCCCATATAAGGAAAGAACGATGATGTCAATGTGCCCAAAATGGCTGCAGTTAAGTTACAAGTGTGTATTCAAATTGCTATGTTTTTTGTTTATAATCTGTAGTCTTTTTTTCACCAGTTCTTAAGTTTTGCCAAAGTCTTTTTTACATAAAATGTTTAAAATGGACCGCCCAGTGGATCACTTTTAAGATTCACAATAAAAGTTGTTTTTTTTTTTGTAAGTAAATTTATATTTTTATATTAATTTCTGATACAAAATGAAATAAGAAGAAAATAAGTAAAATATAATCATGCAATATCTTCGATTTTTAATCATTTCAAACTATTTGACAAAAAACAACATCTTCAAACTGATCTTTTTTTTAAATGATCACTCAAATTGTGTTCATACAAATTTATTTAAGAAAGCTTAAAACTTAATGAGATCATTCCAGAGTCGACTCTCTGTAAAAGCCCGTACTGGTGCCATATGGGAAGGTGTGGTCTTGACATCAGTGAGACTCTAACCCTGTTCTATCCCATTTAACTGTTTTGATACAGTATTTGATACCACTCCCAACCTCAGAAATGGCCTAAGAGTTTCTCGTATTCCAGCGAATTTAGATTTGACCGTTCAGCACAAACAACTTGTTAAATTACCACGATGTCTAGAAAATAACAAAAATTACATCACTTGACAACTTTAAGGCAAAACGAAAACTAGAATATGTGAAACCCTGAGAATACGATAAAATGGGATATGTAATAGTTTGATTAAAGAAAAAAAACTATTGCTTTAATCAAACTATTATCAAATGAATTATTCTGTTGGAAATTTTAAAAGATATATGAAAAATGATCAGTAGCCAAAAAAGATCCAATAGATTGGTTAAGAATAGCCACGCCCTAAATAAAAACAGCAGTGTATACAAAGATAAGAGTTCCGCGTTACGAAAAGCAACATGATGGTTTTGCGACCAGCACGGATATGCACATCCATGTAGTGTGACCTGAAAGCATACTGTTCACTTATCACATACATACAAGTGCTGAAATTGGTAAACAACAGTATGGATACCGTATGGCTGTGCACTGACCTGGGTCCTTGATGATGTTGGTTTTCGCACAGCGTCACACTCATATGTAAATAACTGTCATTTTCTTGAAAATACTTAGACAAGGTAAAACAATTAGACAACAAGTACAAAGAAAGAAACACAGTGAGTCACCGCCTTGGAATGGTCAGTGGTAAAATCACCAGCCGAAAGTTTAATCACTAAACCTTACAGCCTTACTCTTAGCGCCCATCATGTCCCAAAGGTACAGGACAGTGTAAATAAAAGTTATCCCCACAATGCAATGTGTTTCGAGTAAATAACGAATTGTAGGTAAGGGAGAGCAAGAAGAAAACACAGTTAAGGATCCGAACAAAATTGTTTGTTTGTTTGTTTTTGGTTTAACGCCGTTTTTCAGCCGTATTTCAGTTATGTAACGGCGGACAGGTGACCTAACCAGTGTTCCTGGATTCTGTACCAGTACAAACAAGTTATCCGCAAGTAACTGCCAACTTCCCTACATGGATCAGGTGGAGGACGTATGATGTCAGACACAATGTCTTTTATCAAAGCGTCACGGAGAACATACGCCTCGCCCAGGACTCGAACTCACGACCCGCGATCCGTAGATCTGCGCTCTCCCTACTGAGCTAAGCGGGCTGGCTCCGAACAAAATAGACTAACAAAAAAGTATCAAAGCAACTCAGTCCCGACGGGCTTTAAGACTTGCTTATCATGGACTATCCAACCTTCTCTGTCACTTACACTCAGCTGTAAAATGACTAACACTAAACTTGCCATGTATCTCAAAGTAGTCTGCATGGTCATGATAACCTTGATATACCTTCTCGCGGGAGTATCTTTAAAGTATCATTCAATTAAAAATATTTATGAATTACTAGGAGTAAATTGAGTAAAATATCTTAGCAGTGGGTACATCCCATGTAACTGAAAACACTTTTACAATTTTTAAACTTATCATTATCTGTATAAAGAGGGCTAAATCCAAAACAAATACTGAAACTTATATTCACCTGTTTAACTGGAGTCCCTGGGATAAATAGCATCAACAATTGGTGCAAAATATTGATTGTCCATGTTTAGATTACAACCGAGAAAAATATCTATCTACGTATTTAGCGAAAGAATCAACATAAAATCTCTTTTATATGAATATAAAAATAATTCTGCGACAAATGTAGAATGCATCCCCGAATCTGACGTAGTTATAGTGCAATGAAAAGGGTTTTACTAATTCACTCTCGTGTCCAGATAGCATAATGTTAAGAAACAATGCTTTTAGAGAAAAAAATGTATATATTAATCAACTTGTAAGAAAGGAAGCATTTGCCCTGGCGAAATTTCTTTGAACTCATGTAGTAAATTGGTCACCAGACTGTTACGTAATGAGGTATACTTTAATATACTATTAATGCATAGAATAAAGATGATCCAATATACAGCGTATAAATTACTCACTTCGGTAAACTTTTTATCAGTATTATGTGTATACTCAAAACAGTGTACTTATTTTTCTTTTGCTTAATTGTAACATATTATTTAAAATCAGTATCATACAATTTCTACACATTGATAGCCTCGTTGCAGTCAGTTTGGAAATGTTCAGTGTTATCAGTATGTATAGTTTGTAACTAATATTGGGCAGACATTTGGAAAATTGCGGCCGTCTTGACTGAAAGATACATGTGTAGTCTGACTTCCCTTATGACGTTCACATGGTCTTGAAAATTTCATACTTGTATAACCGTTTGCAATATATTTTTAATTATAGCCCCAGTATATAGCCTTATATGTTTACAAATTCTTTCTAAGTCGGATATTTATGCCACTTCAATTGCACGTGCAATAGAGTAGAATAATTTTGTTTTCCAAATGGACCATATCGAATACACACATGCAAGGTATGGGCGAAAACTCAAACAAAATATTGTTGTGAACAATTTTATAATTATGTCCCCTACCAAGTCAAGACAATAATTATGGAAATTCATCAGCAGTCACACAGATTATACAAACGCGTTTGAATAAATCAAGCTATTAATCAGAAACTAGTCTCCGTGGCATTGTGACAATTGACCTTTGACCTATTCACTCCAAAACAATAGGGGTCATCTACTAAGCAATGGGCAATCAACAACGCAGCACTGAAATTCCCTTATTATATTTTCTAAAGTAAAGTACAGTCTTATTGCAGTTGACCATAGCCATCTCATACTTACAAGGCACCTGAATTACTTGCAATACCATCCTAACTCTTTTTTTTTTCAAAGAACAATACGTTTTTGGAATGGTCTCCCCCCTACACATACAGTCCAGCCCAAGTTTGATTCTATTCACTAAGAGGCTGACTACTGTAACCTTTTAATCTATATCTTAGAAACTGTACTTATTTTTAACCTTGTTCTTTCTTAACAGTCTGTCCCAGACAAGCGCCTCCCGATCATACTCGGCTTACTTGTTGGGCAGTACACTGTAGATCTAGATGTACATTAAATTTAACCTCAGCCTGTAAAGATGTAAATTTAATGCAATATGCCAATAAAAAGGTAAGGATAGATTTCCCGGAAGTACAGAGCACCTCAAACACAGCCATAGAGTCATGCATCGCAAAGTAGGCCTGCAACAAAAAGAAACTTTAACGGAAAATAGAGCAGACGACTCAAAAATCAAAAACGGTAACAAGTACATCTTAATTATATGAAAAAAAAAACAAAAAGGATAAGGGCTAGATAAAAAGGTAGGGGCGTTGAGGAAATTGGAAAAGACAAGGCAGAGAAAGCCGAGTCTCCCTACACCGCACGCACGCACGCACGCACGCACACACACACAGAGCAAAAAAAACAGACAAGCATATGCAGGAAAAACAACCCAGTGGGACACCACCCAAGACAGAGAGAGAGAGGGAGAGAGACAGCCTCGCAAACGAAGAGAGCAAACACGCAGGAAAAAAACAACACAGTGGGGTCTTGACCAGGGCCGGTCGGCGACCAAAGATATTTTGGACATCTAACCTCACTCATAGTGAAAAGGAGAGTGGGCGTAAATGCAAGACGGCGAGGGCGGGGGAAGAAACGCCAACTATATAAAAGACAATATACGTAACATAAAATACGAAATGGACAAAAACAAGTTGAAAATAGGGGCACCGCCTTGGAACGGTCAGTGACCTTACTGACCTATATAAAGAAAACTGGGGGTTTAAACGCGTTAAGGGCATGTATCCTATTTTCAACAAGTTAGACAAGACAGTGTAGATAAAATAACTACCCGCTGAGAAAGGACACAATACCAGATTCATAAATAGGGTCAATCTAAGGTATAGTTACACAAATGTACTTAAAAACTTGTTTAGTTTGATACTATTTTATTGTATTTGTTATTAAGGCATATAAATAATCATATGAACACAAAACGTAACATATACAAATGGATTAGGTCACGAGTTATATCAGCATATAACGTGGGATATACTTTTGGCGTTGTCCGTCCGGCTGTTCGCCCGTGCGTCCGTCCGAAATAGAAAATTAATTAGCAGATGACCTTTACTCACATACAGTATTAAGATAGTAGAATGTGTGTACAAAACGGGCTAGATTACGTTTGCATCTTAGCGTAAGTATGACATTATCAGACAACAACCATCTCCTCGTAACCGATGAACTGTCATTGCAGGCATAGAAAATAATCGACCAAAATTGATTCCAATGCAGTGGGCAGTGGATACAACTACAACTAAAAATGGTACCAGTAGTTCCCTTGCTTGGCGCTCAGCATTAAAAGGGAAACTGGCCTCTTCTCTCATTCCATCAGGAATGAGGTGTCGAGAGTGATTGATATAAGTTGTAGAACTTCATTCACAATCGACCTAAAATAAATTATATATAAACTAACTACAACGCATTACGGTATGTTTAATTCCTTTAATGTCCGTTCTGGGCTTTAAACTTTACCAAACTGCACTTTTCCCGAGACTTGACTTGGTTACAAACACAACATCTCTTTGACACCAGAAAGCCATGCATAGTAACCCAACATTAACCTTAAGTCTGCTGGCGGCGAGTTATTCTGCCTTTGCGGCCAGTGCAGACCAAGATTAGCCTGCACCGTGGTCTGTACTGTTCGCTATTCAGTTAGTATATTTTCAGTGAACACCCTTTTGAATAATAAATGGTATTGCCCAAATTGAACGATGGACCGGTTCATTTTAGAAATTTAGCAGAGTAAAGGTGAAGGAATTTATAGTATACGTTAAATGAATCACATATACATAGTTGTGATATATGACCGGTCTATTTTCAACACATGCTTACTGGGCTAGTAAGTCAAAAAAGTCACTGCGCAAATTAATGTCTGATATGGTCACTAGTTTTCCTGTTCCTGTTTCTTTTTCTGTTTTTTTATGAATCTTTATTTAATTTATTACATATTTACTGACAGTAACATTTTTCATTGTAACTTTTTCGATAGTATGAAATAGAGTAATATCCAATATTTTAATAATTTACAGTAAATGAGAGTAGGCCTATTTAACAATATTTCGAAAGAAAAGGAACAGAATTGTTACGGTCTCGAAAATAAATTAAAGCTGAATGTCTCTTATGTTTGACTGGCGCTGACCTTTTTGATATGTGATTGAAGTTCTGGCCTTTTACTTGTCGTATTGTCTTTTATCAGACGTTGGTAGTCTGTTTCTTTGTTTAGTTTCAATATTCAAACAAGAAATCTTGACTTTTTTTCTTGTCATTTTTTGGAATCTTGTGGTATAATTTTGAAAAGAAAAGTATATTGTAGAAAGTAAGTCAACCAAATTACTTAAAAAACAAAACAACAAAACTCATATAGCGCAGCAACTCCATACTGTTATGCTATGTATACGATGTAAAATCGAATCGGGTTAGACATTAATTAAACATTCGATATTATCCATTGATATCTTGTTTATGCGTTCATATAAACATACAAAATGCAGCACATTTCAAATGCAGTTATCACGACAAGAACATGGTGTAGATAAAGATAAAGTAACATATTGTTCAAAACATAATTATAGGTTTCTTTTGATATGTTGCTCTACAGTCAGAAAACGGAGGAGCAAATCAACACAAAATTACTAAACATCGAGTTTCTATTGCTGTCTTTGTTTCAAAGTAACGGTCGTATGGCACTACTCCAGTAAAATCCCGGGAAATGTAGTTTATGTAAATGAAAAGCCTAGAACGAGATATTTTCCGCAAATAATCAAAAAATCGATACCCCTAAAAATGTAGAAAAATTATTCAGTTTTCGTTATGTGTTATTTGTTTTAAATTTAATAATGGCTTGTTTGGTCCTTTTTGCATTTTAGTGTGTGCAGTGAACATTTCTTAAAAAAACCGGCTTTTTCCGCCGTTATCCGTAAGTGCTCGGAAGCTGTTACGGAAAATATTGTCGTCTGCTAGCCTGACTTTGTCGGTACAAATTGTTATAGCTCAAAGCCTATGGATTGTAGGCAACTTCACATTGACAAAAAAATAATAAATATAAAAAAAACCCACAAAAACAACAACAACAAAAAAAAACAACAAAAAAACTGAGATTGTAATTAGACAGATTAAAACAAATTAATTGTTGAACTCAGAAACGCCGAAACCTAGAGCTGCTGTCGTTTAAAATAACGCTATGGAGGATTTAGTGTTCAATTCGCATTTATAAAATATACAAATGCTTTTAATTTTCATCGCAAAAAAAAATACTTAAAGCAACTAATTCTCATGTGTTTCCGTAAAATATAGTCTGTCAGTAATTGAGTTTCAAAGCATTTTTAAGAAATACAGCGATGATTAATTTCCAGATACCTATATTATTTTTTGCCGCTGGTGACATTTTTATTGCCGCGGTGGTCCGGGTCCGATCTCCGACGCGGACATCTTTTTTTTCTTCATATGGGATTTTTTTAATAATTTTGAAACAAAAAAAATCATTTTCTATTATTCATAATATGATCAAACTTTAATTTGAAAGATAGCCTTGATGAACTGATAATTCTCCTTCTTTCCGAACCTCCTTTGTATATATTATTCTGTATTCTTACATTAATGCATGTTTTTGGTACATTCTTTAATCATTCGTTTTAAAAATTGCGATATCTATTATATGTTTTAGTCCCAAGATTTGCACATAATCACATCAGGCATAAAATAGTTTAATTGTAACAAAAATCTTAAAATTACCCTTTGACTATTATTGTGTATTACAATATTGCCTAGGGGTAAACAATATCCGTTCAGTGTTGTTTCAAGCCGGGTCACAAAGATATGTTACCCCGATTACTACAAGTGATAGGTATTTTTATGGTTTTATGGTTTTTCGTTGTAATATATTTCACTTTCTTCTGTTTTAATATAGTATTTTCCCTTTCTTTCCAGAACTTTGTTTTTACGATTTTTACCCTTATTTCATGAATCGCATGACAGTATGAAGTTTAGAATTCACATCGTTAATAGAGTTGTTCCGTAAATATTTACTGAGTAAAGATCTTGGCCCAAATATCACAAAAAAAAACAAACTTAAGTTATTACTCAGTTGAGTCTGCTATTCTAAAATTGAGATATTGATGAAGTTATTGTTATTTAATGTTGATTTTTTCCTGTAACAATATATTTATAGTTAAAGTATACTATGGTAGTAGTATTTGTCAGCAGTACTTATTCAAGTCGCGCAAATATGATATTAATTTTCTATTTAGGCATGATATAAGAAACTTAATACTTACCATGCTAACTTACAATAATGAACTGGTCTATATTTCAATTTGGACAGTACTATTAATTATGAAAATGGTACATACCAAAAAGTTACTGGCTGAATGGCAGACATTGCAGATCATGATCTACACTGATCGCAAAGGAAGAACCAATCGTGTCCAGCATGGTAAGGGTTAAGTATTTCCTTTTAAAAGTATAAGTCTTATTTCTTTACTTCTTTTTCTTTAAAGCGGCTGGCCTCCAGATCGTTCGACAACAAAAAAGCATTTTAGATATCTTGGGAAAAAATGCTATATTTCTTATGAAGGCTTCAAAACTTAATTTACTGGCAAACTTTATGTTACGGAAATGCATGAGAATTTGCTGTTTTACTACCTTTTACGATGAAAATCGAAAAGCGTTAGTGATTTGGAATTTTGAAAATATTTTAGAAACAAAAGCTCATATTCTAATGTTTATAATATGTGAAAGAAAGCGCGTATAGAGGAAGTATATACGCTTTCTAAATATTTTATATAACATATTCATATTCATGAATATAGTTTTTATTTTCAGACAGTTTCTTGTGCGTAAATATTTCTTTTCTGCACATAGATATATATTAGCATGATGTTTTATGTATTAAAAATAAAGTGAATCTATGTGTTCGTTGTATAAAATGTAACGATTTCTAAATATTTTAGATAGCATATTCATATTCTTAAATATTACTTTTGATTTGACAATAAAGTATTATATAAATTTTCGACTTGTTCCGATTTTCACTTTAATTATTATTAAAACTTCATTCAAGTATATCGTTTAGCAAACCGACCGCCTGTAAATGCATCAGATAATGACCAAAGCTGTTAATTATCGATTTTCCCCCGTGGTACTACAACAACAACAATTAATACGGAAATCAACGAATCCGTCCGGTAGCGATGATATTGGATTATTGGTTTTATTGATTTTTATGATGGGTAGATCTGTCCCGCTTTATCGGTTTAGAGATGTTACTAAAAGTTGGTAATGGGTCACTAACGGAATCGGACACACCGTAATGCGTTGTAATGGCCGAATAGCCATTTTTGGCCAATTATTTCATATGCCTACAATGACAATTCACCAATTACAAGGAAATGGTTGCTGTTTGATAGTGTCATACGTGTCATACTTACGCTATGAGAGCCGTTTAGTACAGAATGCTACAAATTTGATCGAAATTCAACAGAAAACAAAAGCCCCTCATCAAACTGTACTGAAGTGTTTACATCAGTGGCATGGAATTGCAGTGTGCGTGTCCGTGTGCGTGTTCTGGTTTAACGTCTTTTAAAACAATTTTTCAGTCATATAAACGACGGTGTCTACTTGTAGCAGTGAGCACAATGCCCAACTTTATAGTGCTGCCTCACTGGAATATCACGCCGTAGACACGTGGCATGATACCCACCCTGTCACATTATACTGACACCGAGCTGACAAGTCCTAGCGCAATCCTCATAATGCTGAGCGCCAAGCGAGGAAGCTACTAGTACCATTTTTTACGTCTTTGGTATGACGCGGCCGGGGATCGACCCCACAACCTCCCGCACTCGAAGCGGATGCTCTACCACTAGGCTACCGAGGCAGTGGAATTGCAGAGAACAAGTGTCTGCGACTGGGAGAGTACATATTTGAACTCTTCTCTCACTTGTTTCCAGCTTAACGGGAAAACAATAAAGTAAAAATCTTTAAACATAATGATTACATACTACAGTATTCCGAATAATTTCTCTGACAATTTCATTAAGAATCCAAGTTTCATATATAATTCAATAGGTGTCGAATATTGTTGCATTTTCTGAATATTTCTAGCGGCGCTGTTGCTAGTATGCGAGAAAGTGATTGGAGCTTTGATATTTGGCCTTGTAGATACATACAATATAAATTATAAGGGACTACATCGATCAACACACATTGCAAAAATAAGGATTCCATTGGCTAGTTATATTACAAGAGCTTCACAGGGGACAGGGCGCTCGACTATTTCGGTGCTGGATTGTGAAATAGGGTCAGTATCTGAAGAAGCTGGAGCTATCACTGGAGTGTTTAATGACTTCAATGTTGATGACTATATTTAATATCGTCAAAAGTATTTCATTTATAACAGATCATAGAGTGGAATAGTATTTTAAGTAGAAAGGAGATATAATTTATGAAATACTTGAGCCAGTGTATATTAACCTTGTGTGATATGATAAGGACATTGATGTGGAAGAACTAACTTTAGTTATAATCCAATTCATTAAAGTAATAACAAAGATATAGTGAAAATGAATCAACACCTGTGCGAGGTTTCAAACATGTACCTTCCTTAGTTTTTGGAGATGCAACACTTTAACCTGCATTTTCAGAGTCCAAAAAGGGGCATAACTTTGCCAGAATACAATTTGGAGTTATGGGACATGCACCTTTCACAATGTTTTATCCATAATAATA
The DNA here is from genome assembly GCF_021730395.1 of Mercenaria mercenaria. Lineage (NCBI taxonomy): Eukaryota > Metazoa > Mollusca > Bivalvia > Venerida > Veneridae > Mercenaria > Mercenaria mercenaria. The sequence continues at coordinate 13,726,701 of NC_069369.1, read as the reverse complement.
ATTTGTGTAAACAGTTACAAACATGTTACAGGAATGTATCAGGCTATCATGGAAATGATAATATTGTATTTTTCCAGAAAACCTACCGGAAATAATGTTGTTTTTTTTTCTGAGCCGTGGCATTGTTTATTAGCTATTTTTGCATGGATTTCAGAAGTAATTGAACAGCAAAAAGTATTCCGCAATATCATTAGCACATCTACGGCTACATGCCATCTTTCATAATAATTTCTAAATGACAGAAAAATATCTTGTCTAAATTTACTAAAACAGCTCGTTTTGATCCGAGATAACACCTTACTGATCCTGTTTCTCAAAGTAACGGTTGGACACTGTGGTAAATCCGATGTAAACAACCATATTGGCTGAATACAATAGGGGGCGTTCATACATGATAGGAGATAAATTACTCTGGTGCATTTTTTGCAGTTAAATACAAGTAAGTTCTTAAACTTTTATAATATCTTTGTCACCTATGTGCCTTTAAATACTGTTATATGGAGTTTTCAGCTAGTAAGTTGAACATTATAAACAGCTTTAAAAAAACAGGGTTTCTTTTAATACCTAGCATGGCATTTACATAGGCGTAGGAGCAGGGGGGGCCAGCGGGGGCCAGGCCCCCCCCCCCCCCAAAGCTAGGAGAGGGGGGGCCAAAGTATAGTTTGGCCCCCCGAATATTTTGGAAAAGAGATATAAATTGCAGTCTAATATAACATTTACTTAGCATCATATAATTCTTTTCAACCTGATTTCTGATTTGCATTTGGCCTTCCCTTGTATTCTGACTAAAATGTCTCTTTCCGTAGTGTGAGTACTGAAATCTGTACGCGCCACGCCAAGAATCGTTTACATTGTATAAAAATAATATATCATTGAGCGCAATCACTACAGTTCCGGTTTGAGCGTCTGCAAAATCAATGTAGGCCTAACTATTAAGTCTGTTTACGCATGTAAACGTTATGTATTTTTTGTTTTTCATTGTCCATTCAAGGGAAATGATATTTCCACAACTTTATACCACAATTAGACAAATGCAGTGCTAATTGATTGTATGTCCAGGGCTTCAACAGAAGAATGTAAAAAAATGGCACACTTAATTAGAACAATACATAATATGACTGATTATGACAGTTCAGTGCCTAGTCGTATGTGTATCATCAGAATAACTCAATGATTGCTATAACATAAAGGTTTGAGGGGCCTATGGCCAAATTAATCCCTGTACAAGGCTTTGAGGCTTTGTCACGAATAATGCACTGAGGATACCTTGCGCTAACCCCCCCCCCCCCCCCCCCCCCCCCCCCCCCAACCCGCCGGTCGAAAAGGTTTGCCCCCCCCCCCCCCCCCCCCCCAAAGTTAAACTCGCTCCTACGCCCATGATTTATAGATCTTTATTCACACACACAAAAAAGAGTTTGATACAGGTTCTAGGCCAGTCCTACAGACCGTGTGTAAATGTGTGTAACAACAATCGTTATCACCGTGTCCAATCGTTACTTGGAAAAACCGCATCGTTAAACAAAGAAGGAAATCAAGCTATGTATATTCTGCGATAAACAACGGTTGACGCGCGGACTGGTAACAGAGCATTATCTATCTATCTATCTATCTCTCTCTCTAACTCTATCTATCTATCTATCTATCTATCTATCTATCCTGCCATGCCCTCTTTCCGAGTATTACGTGCAGGTGCGTGTCTGTGCGAGAGATTTAAAAGAAGAATTGTACAGGAGGGTAAAAGTAATACTAACGTACTTGTGAAGTGTTGAAAAATCAAGATGACAGTGTTATTAAAAAGAAGAGTATAAACAGTTAAAAGAGATTAAAAACAACATTCTTCACATTATATCGTGTGAGAACATTTGGTCACTCCCTGTCTGAATTGTTTCAGGGAAGGGACCTGCACAACCTCGGCTGGAAGAGAGTTCCATAGAACTATAGTAGCTGGAAAAAAGGAGACTTTGTAATAATTACAGGGTGTAATGATCTGCTTGTAAGACAAGGGGTGCATGTGTCTTGTGAAGCGGGTAGGGGGTACAACATAAGGGGGCATGGGCACTGCAACCAGTCCATTTACAATTTTGTAGAAGATTAATAGCCTGGCATCTGAACTTCTGTGTTCAAGCGAACGTCATCCCAGTTTATTTAACATTTGGGAGACACTGCTGCATGTGGAGTAATCAAATTGTCACATGACGTCCGATACATTACTCCTCGGGATGAAGTCCAGCATTTATTGAAATATGTCAGTGAACATGTCAGAATGAAAACAATCAAGGCCTTCTCGTGATTTATGGTCTTATCTACCACGGTCGGTATTTAACCACTCGGGTTAACGCCCTTGTGGTTCAGTCCCTACGCATCTGAAAACTGAACCGTGGTAGATAAGACGATAAACCACTCAAAGGCCTTGATATTTCTTAAGTAACGTATGATTTCGGATCCAACGGAGCGATTTTGGTGATTTTGGGTAAGAAAATTGTCTTTTTCAGTTATTTAGAAATTAATGTCAGATACGGCACACAGCGCAAGATGTGCTCCGGACATTGCAGAATACCCATTGCTATTTGTTTACAAGCAAATCTAAGCCCTTATCTCAATTTCTTCGGAAATGCGAAAACAGCAGGTAAAAATGCCGTGGTATATCATTATTGTACCCTCCGAACAACGAATTGTAAGAGGGGGAGGGGGTGGGGTATATACTGGTTTCAGGTTGTATGTCTGACTATCCGTCCGTAGACAAAATCTTGTGCAGCAACAGCTCCTTGACACAATTTAATGAAACTTCTCGCAAGTGATCGGTAACAACAGTAGTTGTGCATGGTGCATGTTACTTTTTTTTTCAGAAAAAAACTGCAGAGTTACGGGAATTCGTGTTTTGTTACTATACTATATACTTGTGCATGCTGTATGTTTGGTTCTTTCAGAAAAATGTTCTGCAGAGTTATGGGACTTTTTTTACTATACTATATACATAAAGTCTTTATACATACAGTCCATATTATTATGCAATCATGTGTGCGTCAGATTACAATGCACTGTGTCAGTGCGTGCAGGGGGTGGGGTGGAGAGGGGGGGGGGGGGGGCATTCATCACATTTAGTGATAGCTCTAGTTTATTCAGTTTTATTCAATGTTCGTATACTTCAATTTAGTAGCAACATATTGTGGCGTTACTCTTACCAGAGTGGGGCGTCAAACATCTTTTTATTATGTTGTTGTTTGTGTTACCACTACTTATCACTGTTTTGATTGATAAATTAAGTGAATAAAGGTATATTCCCGTAGAAATTGATGAAAACGAACACAGAAGGAAAATCCGAAGCTCCTACGTTACTGCATTTTGCAGCCGCAGATCCTTTAGCCCCTGCTTTACCGATCAGTTCGGTCACGAATCCCTTTGTATCAGTCTTCCAAGAAACTTAATTCGTCGTTTATGGCAAAAGCTTGTTACAGGAGTGTGTCAGTGGTGTCATTGAAGTGGTAATGTACTATGTTTGCCAGAGAACGTACTGGAAATAATGCTTTTCCTGTACCACCGCATTGTTTACCTGCCATTTTCGCATGGTTTTCCGAAGTGTTGTGCTTAAGATTTGCTGGAAAACAAATAGCAATGAGTATTCCGCAATGTTCGGAGCACATCTTGCGCTGTACGCTGTCATTGACAGAAATTTCTAAATAATAGAAAATGACAATTTTCTTACCTAAAATCACCAAAATCGCTCCATTTGACCCAAGATCATATGTTACTGATCCGGTTTTTCAAAGAAACAAGTGGACGCGGTAATAGTATGTAACAAAAACACGCATAGCATACCGTCACTTAATTACATGTATATGTAGATACAGACTATATAGTGTTCATTATTTTCGTCAGATGGAACGTGTATTGTTAACGGAAGCTGATGTCGTAAAGCTCGTGCAGCGTCTTTACGGACTTCAGACGACAAAGCAGACGATACTTGCAAGTTACGATGACGTCAATATCCGCGTGATTGTAAATGGAACCAGCAGAAATAGACATATCAAAGAAGTCTCAGAAGATGGATATGTTCTCAAAGTTTTAAACACAGTCGACTCTAAGAAAGTCGAGTTTGTAGGTAGGTGATTTAGCATGCGAAAGCGTAACCTTTTGAGTCAGAAACTCGTTTACTTATATTTCTTCGGATAATGATACAAAAATACTACTTGTCAGTGGAGTAATAGCAGTAAATTTGTAAAAGAACGACTGCCTTAAACCTTTTAGTGTCCATGACACTGTTACCTTGAACTTTGACCTATTGACCCATCTTCCCCAAGTGGTGCGTAGTCAGTAAGTCTGTATATTTTGAAATCTGCAGCTTTTATTTATTTATTTTTTTTTTTTTTTTGACATATTACCCGGAAATATTTTAGTTTCACATTGACCTTTGACTATTAACCTTCACCCCACTCCACCCTACCAAAAAAAATGTATATATATATATAGGGATCCTCCTGAGGTGGCGTTAAGTCATCATGTGAAGTTTGAAAGCTGTCTTGAAACGGAAGATGTTGACGGACAGACGGACATATCACCATCCCATAATACATTCATTTTTTTTCAAAATACAGTCAGAAAGATTTTACTACTACAGTCGGAGACCTTGAGAACGATAAATGTCTATAGAGTGCAAAATACGTATCTCAAAAAAACAAACAGGGTAGTTTGATCAAACAGTAGGGTAGCATAATTAAATCCATTCTCATGTAGATATTGGTAGGCGCTAATACTATTTACATGTAACTACTTTAGATCGCTGACTTCATATTACTTACCACTAACCGATGTGAGTTCGAGCCTCTCATGGGGTGCAGAACTCTTAATGTGAGGAAGCTTGATGGTTCTACCCAGGTGCCTGTCCATAATGAAATAATGCCCGGATGGGCACTTTGGATCTTCCTTCACCATGGAAAGCTGGAAACTCGCAATATAACGCATTGTATCAGTGTTACGTTAAGCCCAACAAGGGATGTATGATGTATTGTTTTTTTTTCAATCAGGAGCTATGCACGCAGCCATTGAGAAGGTTTCAAGAGCTGGCATCGTTACTTCACACCCGGTTCCAAATATTCACGGGCAATTTCATTCAACCGAGTGTCTACAAAGCAGGTCAGGTGAGTAAATGTATAAAATATTAAAAGCAAAGTTTTAACTTGCGTGCGGTTTAGAAACAGTTGTTGTAAGTCATACAATTCACTGAAACGTTTGAGAGAAAGAAAGTTTCCTCCAAATAAAACCCTATTTGTATGTTCTCCTTTCGTTCTGGCTCTTATAAAATGTAGCTTTTTTCTACCAGTGACCCGAAGAGCTCTGACATAGTTTAAAAATAACTGATTGAGAAATGGCTGTAGCACTTCGTCTCTTAAGTTTTCATATTTTAATGGCTGTTTTGAATATCTGTAGGAAAGGAAGGGTGCATGTTTCTTGTGAGGTTATTCCAGTTTGTACCAGGGGATTTACTAGAGGGGAAGACGTACACATCCCAGCTGTGTTTTGAGGCAGGCCAGCTAGCTGGGCAACTAAGCAACGTGCTAAAGGTGAGCATCGTAGGGTAGCCATATGCAGTCAAACTTATGGTGGGTCAGTAAAATTGAGAGATTCTTTAAGGAAGCCATTTACTGCCTGTTGTGGTTTATGCGAGTGCTGTAAAAAGCTGTTAAGACTGATTCTGTTGGGAAGCCGTTAAGTGTAAATATCAACAGAATTAGACTAACCATTACACCAAGGACAGATAAATGGCAGACGGACAGATGGACACAAAGACAACGCCAAAACTGTATCAATATGATTATGCAACTATCAGTGTATGTAAAAACCATCCCGTTGTATAACTGCACATTTACATACATTTTCTAGTATGTATCAAAATTGTTCCATATTTGAATCATTTTATGCCAGTGGTGATCTTATACACATTTAGATTTAAATGCATAGGTTTTATAGTTCAGAATACTGCTGTGTGAAAATTACCTTTTTATTTGTAACTATGACTACGTTTCTCCTTTTTTCAAAGGACTTTGAGCACCCAGGTTTGGTAAATCATTCCAGACATTGGAATCTTCGAGAAGTGGTAAACCTTGGAGACAAGATAGACAGTATTGTTGATCTAGAAGACAGGAAACTCGTGAGGGAAGTTGTAGAACAGTTTAAACAAAACGTTGTTGGAAATGCAAATAACTTACTGAAAGGTATTAATCTATTTCTATAATTGTTTAGTTTATTGTGTCTAACGCCATAGTAGGTATACGTGCATTCTTAATAACGAGCACCTGATGCGTGCTGACCTCAAGACTATAAACCTGAGCTTTGAAATAATTATGTTTCATACCTAAGGCATCTGATTAGTGTTTACATGTTTTCAGTTATTTAACAGAGAAATTTCCATCTTGAAATGAATAATGTTTGTGTAGGTTTTCACTAGAATTAAAACAAAGTGTGACCTTTTGTAGGTACTGTACATGCAGATCTCAATGAAGGAAATATTATTGTTAAGGGCAGTGAAGTTTCCACTGAAGGTGAGAAAAGCATGGAATTTCACGTGCATGGGGTTCTTGATTTCGGTGACTTAGTGCACGAGTATATTGTGTATGAAATAGCTATAGTTACTGCCTACATGATGATTGAAAGCACCATCCTGGATTCAATAGATGTTGCAGGACACACATTGGCTGGATATATAAAGGAACTACAACTTCCAGCTGCTGACTGTAATGTACTCAAGGAGTGTATATGTGCACGACTGGCTCAGTCCTTTACCTATGGGAGTCACGAGCATAAGTTAGACCCAACCAATACATATTGTCTGAGAACTTCTGAGAAAGGCTGGCCTGTGTTGAGACGACTATGGAAGATTCCTAAGCATGAACTTTATGCAAAATGGGCGGAAATCTTACATGGTTATTCACTGACAGCAAACTTTGAAAATTGTTAAAATGGTTATAAAGGAATCACAATATAGGAATAAGTACAAAATGTTAAAGATATCCAAATGCCCATTATTCACAAAAATATTTTGTCTTTGGATAATAACTTCAAAGATAGAAAATCCTCAAGATGTATTCAGCAGCTGCTGTACTTAAAATATATAGTAATTACTCTGTACATAAAGCTACATTTTATAATTAAATGTCTTGTACTAGCAGCTAATTGTTAAATGGCTTCAGTTTTTCAGGTCAGATAGCACACATCTATACTGTGTTTAGCTACACATGTATTAAGTATATACTATTTTAAACCTTATGCATTCGCATAAACAGGTTAATTTTAAGGTTTTCACAAACTATATGTAAAAAGTGTTCATATTTTCAACTATGAAATTCGGGTTGATTATATTTTTAGTTTCTTGGGCTTATGTAGAGTTTTTCTTCATTTTATTGCATTCCTATTGAATAAGTTGTGTATTTACCCATTATAATGAACACTGAATTCCCATAAAATTAACAGTGACAATTCATATTTTTGTGCAGAACCAACCAACAAGAGTTGTATTTTAACAAGTCCACTTTTTCCTGTCGGACGTTAACAGAGAAACTTTTCATTGAACATACAGGGCTTGCAACAACAAGTAATTTACCATCAATATTTATTTTTGCTACACATCTCTTACTGTTAAGACCGTTACTTACAAAGCAAGAGGGTCATTGTGTCCCCCAAGCACTCACCTGACCTTGAGTACTTGACCTTGAATGTTTCTTCAAGGGTGAAACCATTACTTCCTCAACTTGAGACACCAGTTCACTTAATTTGCTTGTTACATGGCATTTTCCGTGCTTTACTTAATATACTAGCATTTTCCCTATTTATTACAAGAGATGTGGCAATAACGATAAGTGGGGCTATATACTGACAACTACTGTGATTTGATTTTATGGTTGTACATTTTCCAGGTTTCGTCAAAAATGGATAATTCATAGATTTTACAATTTGAAAGTAAAAATAAATAGAAATGTTACTTGTATGTTATTACCCCTCATCATGCTGGTCACGATTGTTTCTGCCTCTGCGACCAGTGTAGATCATGATCAACCTGCACATCCTTGCAGTCTGATCATGATCTGCACTGTTCACCATTCAGCCAGTATCTTTTTGGTAAGCACCCCTTTGAACATTTAATGGTACTGCCCAAATTGAAAGATGGACAAGTTCATTATAGAAAATTAGCATGGTAAGGGTTAAATTTCTTTGACTGACACAAGGAAATTCACAAATATTGATGTGATTTCTGAATATGTGACTTCCAAAGTAACCTTCTGTAAAAGTATAGTCAAATTATTATGTTAAGAATAAAATGATGTGGTTAACAATTAAAGGCTGCCTTTAATCAAAATGTGGCTGCTACATTTTTATGAACCTTAAATAAGCCTTTTTCTTGTTAAATCCGGTTTTCAATATATTGCTTTCCCAAATATTTTTCAAAGGTCTGAATATTGATTAACATAGAAGAAAATATCACTGAATCCATTCTTTATGATTACTTCCCTTTATGACCCTAACCATATTAGTTAATGTGCAATAATGAAAGTTGTGATTTTCTAACCATGTAATTATGCGTAACATTTTTTTTGATAACTGCTTCATCTGTTTTTAACTTAAATTAACAGTCTTAAGGAACTTCAAATATGTTCTTTGTTTCTACGTACCTTGTTTAGCTCAACAAAGTCATATAAAAATATAGCTTTATTATCATTTCATAAATGACAAAATGAAATACCATTCAACAAATACAATAAGCATTAAGTAAAAAGTTTATTTCTTAAAAATAATATGTCTATTACTTCAAAGTAATTTCTTTGCTAAACATCATTCAAGCCAAAAACATCAAAACATGCACAACCAGTCTCACAGCTTGTCCTTTTCCAAGTTTGGTTAAAATCCAATGAGCAGGATAGAAACAGTGCAACTTATTCTGGCTCTACGAAGAATCTTTCTACAAGAAATTCCACCTATTTGCAAAACAAGTGTAGCTAACCTGCTGTTCTGGGGGCTTCTAGTCACTCTGACTTAGTTGAATATATCTGATAGTTTTCCAGTTTTAATGTGGAGGAAGACTCCAGCTGTCCCTCTGTGGATTACTTTAACAAGGATAGAACCATCAGCCATCTGTCAGCCAGATGGATGACTTCTCACATGATGACACCAGCAGAGCCAACCTGCTGTATAAGTAGAATGGTGAATGTTTCGATGGAACATCTCAAAAGCAAAAATTGCCAAAATTGTTTTAACAGAAAGGTTTTGATGGTGTTTAAAACTAGGCTTACTACTCCCCTGATACAAAATTTTGATGAGAAATCTCTTGAACTTACCACATTATCAGAACTGTTAACAGACTAATATATGGAAAGCACTAATTTACAATGCTATCTTTTGTGTTGTAGTGATGAATATTTCCAACAATCAACAACATCTTAAACAAGATTATTTACAAGTTTATAAGATGTCATACCAAATAAAATCACTTTTACTGAATCATGACTTGTCTAACTTTGTGCACCAAGATCAATAACAAATAAAACCAACTTCTATTCTGTCTTTATTTTCTTGGGTTTGTTGCTGTTTTCAAAGTTGTAAACCAGGTGCAACTGTACCTAAATGTACTCCTGAATTTTTTATCAGTACAAGCTTCTCCAAAAGTAAATCACAATTTTTACACAAATACATGCACAAGTCATGTTTATAAATATTTTCTCACCTACACTTTATCATATTCATTCTATAAACTGGCTTCATCTGGATTCTTTTCTTATGATACAGCTTGTACATTAGTCAAATTTACAAGATGCCAATCAAACATGATCACATGCTCAGGAGTCTTTGTACTACCTATTTCAATCCATGTTCTTTGTTACACAAACTCTGGTTTTTCCATACTTTTGTCTAACACCTCCCAGTCGATCTAAACATTCCAACTTCAAGAGTACACTGAAAGACCTTTTCCATCTGACAGACCCTAATTTCTGTATATATAAGAAAGGTTTTCCATATTTTGTTACTAATGATCTCCAGGGAGACCAAACAATTTTACTGTCCCAGCGTCCCTGTCACGATCTCTTTCACTTTTATCATCACAAGCAAATGCTAAGAGAGGTTTCTTTGGATTCCATGACACAGTAAATGTTGGTGACTCGCAGGGTACTTCTGCAATTTTTTCACCTGAAAATAATGAATAGCATATTGTCTTAAATTAGTTTCACATGAATGTACATTACATTTAAGCTATTATATCATAAATTACTTGCCCAATGGGATCATGATATGTACAACCTTTTTAACACATTAATAATAACAATAGCTGTCTATTGACAGCACACCTGGCTATTCAAAATTGATATAAGTATGGGATCAAAATATTAAGTAATTTCTATGTCAAAAAAGGCCAAAGCTGAGCAAAAATCCTTGTCCTAGTTATGTAGTCTTGCCTACATATGGAGACTATGATGGTAAATAAGTGGTCAAAGTTTCAAAGCCATATATCAAACAGTTTAGACAAATATGGCCCGATACAAAAAAATTAACTGATTTCCAAGTCCAAAAAAAGGCCAAAATTCAGCCAAATATCTTTGATAAAGTTACATACCCTTGACTACATATGGCGGTCATGACAATGAACAAGTGTTCAAAGTTTCAAAGCCACTTATCAATTTTTTTTGACAAAATGGGGACTTGTATAAAAACTATATCAATTTCCAAATTTTATAAAACGCTGTTTATAATTAACAAGTGACAGAAGTTTCAGAGCCATATGTCAAACAGTTTACCCAAAATATGAACTGGTGCAAAAAAACTTAACTAAGATTTGTAAGTTAAATGTGGATACAATTCAAACAAAATCTTTGACAGAGTTATGTAGTCTTGCCTTAAATTGGGCATGGTGATGGTACACAGAGTTGAAAGTTGCAAAGCTATATGTCAAAAGGTTTTGTCAAAATGTGGACTTGTACAAAAACTGAACCGATTTCCAAGTCCAAAAAGGGCCATAATTCAACCAAAATAATTGACAGAGTTAGTACTCATACCTACAGAAAAACACTGTTAGAGTTATGTACTCTTGCCAACATGTAAAGACTGTTATAATAAACAGTGATAAAAGTTTCAAAGCCATATGTCAAACAGTTTACTCAAAATATGAACTGGTACAAATTTGTGAGTTAAAAGGGGATATAATTCAGACAAAATCTTTAATGGAGTGACATACTCTTGCCTAAAACTGGACATGGTGATAGTACACAAGTGTTAAAAGTTTCAAAGCTATATGTCAAAATGTGGACTTGTACAAAAAAACTGAACCAATTTCCAAGTTCAAAAAGGGACAAAATTCCACTAAAATACTTGACATAGTTACTCTTGCCAACATGTAGAGACTGTTTAGACAAAATATAAGCTACAGTTATGTAACTTGCTATGTGAATTCATATCATAATGGCAAATGTTTGAAAGCATTTGGTCCGGTAATTTTTGAGCAACCTATTTGCATGCAAAACTTAGAGATGTGGATGCCAAATGAAGGATGGCAACAATAGCTCTACTTCTTGAACATGAGCTTTTGTAAAACAGATATGCATTCTATGACGGGCTACTGGAGGTAAATGTAATTGTAATTTTCAGTCTCTAGTATATTGCAACCTTGACCTTGACCCTATCATCATGTTTTGAAGTGTGAGGGCCCTAGACCCAAACATGCTCCACAGACTGTATAAACCATTTTTGGTATCAAAGTCACTGTGATCTTTGACCCCCTGAACCCTAAATCAATAGGGGTTATGTACACTACTGATTACACACAGCCTGATGGCCACAGGCTCATACATTCTCCAGCTATCTATTGTAAATTGTTTGAGTCTCAAGGTGACTCTGACCTTACACCTCCTGACCCCTCAAAAAATGTGGGTTACTTAATGAACATAGACAATCATGCTCTGAGGTTTTATGACTAGTGTGACTAAGCATTCTCTAGCTGCTTTTAGTCACTGTGACCTTGACTCCTTTGATGTAATGACCCACAAAACAACTGGGTTTATATACAGACCAAAGACAACCTTGCTTTAAAATTGTATGGCTGCTGACCTAACCATTATCCAGCTATCAATAAGACACAACTTTTATTCTCAAGGTTACTATGACCTTGACCTTTGATCAAATGACCCCGGAAACAATTTGGATTATTTATGAAACATAGACAATCAAGCTTTTTAAGTTTCATGGCCATTTGCTGAAGCATAACCCATCTATTATTTTTAGTCTCAAGGTCACTGTGACCACGACCTATATGATCTTATGACCTCGAAAACAACAGTGGTCATCAAGAATCCTTTTAAGTTTGGCTACTTTAGGGCAAACTGTTCTCTAGTTATTGATACTGACCCTCTAAACAACACTTTTCATCTGCTTTAAAGTCCGACTGCTGTGGGCCACAGCATTCTCTAGTTACTCACTGAAAACCAAATTGTCAACTGACTGAAAAACTAACATGAGCAAAACTATGTAACAATATACTCCCTCTTACCTGAATAGGCATAAAAATGTCAAAAAGTCAGATTAAATTTTTATTATCCCTTATCAGGATATAGCAGTTATCATACTTCACAATGTGACCCTGTAAAACACACACCTGTTTCAACTTCTGATATGTCAATTACAAGATCTTCTGATGCTGCAGCTAGCATTTTCCCATCATGGCTGAAACTCATCGTCCTAACTGGCCAATCTAACCTGAAATGACATGGCTCTGTTTGTAAAATAAAAGGCACATTTTGGTCAGATTAGATCTGAAAACAAGAGGGTCATTGACCCTAAAGCGCTCACCTGTGTAAAAGGCTTCAAGTCTCTAGCTATTACGGATTCAAAGAAGGAGATATTCAAAGTTTCTTTTAATATACATTTCACACACATTGGCATGGCTATTTTTGAACCTAAGGCAATAATCTGAACAATTATGGTAATGAATCAAATCCTTATATCACATGCCAAATATCACAGGCCAAATGTTTAGGCTCTAGCTATTATCGCTTCAGAATTTTTTTTTTTTTAAAGTTTGATTGCTGAAAACCAATTATTAACCATAGTGACCTATATGTTCAATGAACCTGAACCATTTGAACAACTTTGAAAGAGGGCCACAAAGAGATTACATGTGTAAAGTACCCACTCTCTGGCGGCCATGCTTTTTGACAAATAGGAATAATTTGAACTCTCTTGGTAAAAGTTTACATAAGGACCATTTTGGTAACATTATTTCAAAATGGGACCAGTGGTTCAGGAGATGTTGTTTGAAGATTTTTCTATTTTAAGCTTTTGCGGCCCCTATGTGCAAACAAGTGGAACCATTTGAACAATTTTCAAAATTGGTAGAAGACCACCTAAGGCACATCCAAGCCAAGTATCATCCAAACCCATTTTTTGGTTTTTGAGGAGATGTCGTTTAAAGAAATTGTTGACGACGGACGGATGACCGAACGCACAATGGACACAGCATGACCACAATAGCTCAACAACTGCACAAACAAAGCTAAGTACATTCTGAATATAACCTGGCTAGGACAGAGATGTCTCTTGAATACAAAATTTTAATCACTTTATCTATAGGCAGCAGTACAGGAGCTACACAAGCTGTCAGGAGACTATTTAATGCTGGCTTGTCTGAGGGAACTAGAGCTATCACTGGAGTGATTAATGTGTTGAGATAGTACCTAAAATTTCATATTATGAAAAACAATAAAAAAATTAATGTTGATTGCTTATATATACAATATAAGACCGAATAAAATACTCAAGTCTTGATCTTATCATTTTCAAGCATGTTATTGATGATTTTCTGAAAGTTCTTATTTAATTTCCATGTACTCGCTCTTGCAGATAGTCCTAACTATCTAGCCATTGATAAATATTTAATCCCCAATTATAACTGGACTATTGCAGAAAAAACTTGTCAATGCAAAAGCATTGTCAATTACATGCATATTGTATGATATCACAAAATGTTTAAAGACTGATGAAATAAATTCAGATCCACTATTTAAGCTGAAATTTAGTCTAGTAAGATATAATGTTATTTATACCATATCACACATCATATATAAAAACAAGAAAAAACTCTTCAGTATTTACCATGAAAATGAACATTTAAATGAAATGACTTATCACTAAGTTTTTAACCATACAGTCACTGCATTTTGCCTTTTAATTTTCGTCATACAGGTGTAAATGTAAATTCAAGGTAGGATTATTATTTGGGTAATTGATTAATCTCTAGTACTATGTCTATAATGTGTCACATAATTTGGGTGATTAAGTGGAATAACTGTTTTGAATAAAATCAAGTAACCAGAGCCATCACTGAAGGTTATTAGTACAATCAGATGCTGCTTTGGTACTGAGAAGGAAAATGTTGTGATCATGACCTTTGGCTTCACAAGTGTGACCTTGAATTTGGGCCAAGGGATTTCATTTGTGCTCTCACAACATCGCCATGATGAGGTTAACAACTCATGCTAGTTTTATAGTTTTATGAAACTCCTTTTAGGTTTGCAGGATAAGGAGCAGATATGAAATAAAGCTATTTGGCCTTTAGTTTAAATAACACACACACACACACACATGCACCACACACACTAAGAGTAAGTCAAAAGATTTTGGTCTTTTGTGATTCTCCTCATGTTACAATGGTGAAAATGTATATGTAGTTATTTGAAAATCAATTAAACCAGTAAAATAAATCTATAAAAGAGTGACCTTGATCTTGGACTTGGATTATGCATTCTGCATGTTGTCTTGATTTATGTACAACCCTTAATTATCATTCTAAATACGACTGATTCTGTCTTTGCGACCAGTGTAGATCATGATCAGCCTGCATATCCATGCAGTCTGATCATGATCTGCACTGTTCGCCATTCAGTCAGTATCTTTTTGGTATGCACCCCTTTTAACAGTTAATGGTATTGTCCAAATTGAAAGACAGACAAGTTCATTATGGAGATTTAGCATGGTAAAGGTTAATGATAAAGCTTTATCAAAATCCTTCCCAGTTTAGAAGATATGCAGCTGACATGGAGCTGATATGAAGTTAAACACATTAGTGAACTTTGACCTCAAGTACTGACTGACCAACAAACACTTGACTCCAATATAATCTCCATATACTTTATACTGCTTTTTGTTTGATTTGACAAAGGTATTAATGGATCGCGATAATTTCATTTTAAGGGTACTTGGTAAAATCCAAAAACGGGTAAAGCAGGTATATTATCCGATAAATGGTGTTAATTTGTATAATGTAGTATTCTTAACTCTAATTACGATGTGGTATATCATAACAGATTTGTAGTCTAGTGGATAGTGTGTCGGTCTTCCGTTCTTTTTATGTTTGTATGGTGTATGTTCGAGCCCTTCTTTGTGAGTTTTTACTTATTCTTTTTTGCAGGTATTTTTTTATATCGTCTTTTGTATTTATTTTTCTTTCATTTTTTATTTTTTATTCATTTGTTTAAGTTTATTTTTCATGTCATGACAAATATGTATACAGAAGTTCATTAAAAAGCACTGTCGGTATCTGAGTAGTCATCCTGCTCGCTATCAGTGTCTGTAGCAACTGACCTCAATAATGAAATGCTCACACGAGTAGTTATAAATATGTTACTGATATGTCTTAAACATAACATTTTATTAACGTTCATAATGATAATGTCTTTAACGATCGCAACTTTGGTTTTATTTTCCCTGCAAGATGGTTTTTTTTATTTATTTTGCAATGTTAATAGATTCAATGTCTATTCTAATATGAGATCCTCTGCAAAATGCCAGTAAATACTCAGTATATGTTACCTGTATTCCTTTTCAAGGTAGAAACATGATAGATAAAAAAATGTACCTAGTCATGTATTCGAACCAGCACCGTAAGCTTACAAATCATACGTGTTAACCACTAGACCACGCCTCTTCTTACATTGGTTTTGCCAAATAAGATATTTGTCATATGATATGTCTACCTGATTCCCGATTTCATTGTTATGGGTTAATCCGGTATTAGTAAATAAAGGCCACAGTTATCGCGTTTTGTTAATACAGAAGAGAAATGAGACTAGTATAATGATAAACAATGAAAGAGAAATGAGACTAGTACAAGACAAACACCAGTATGAAAGAGAAATGAGACAAGTATAAGATAAACAATGACATTTAAGAGAAATCATACTAGTACAATACAAACACCAGTATGAAAGAGAAATGAGACAAGTATAAGATAAACACCAGTAAGAATGAGAAATGACACTAGTACATGAAAAACACCTGTATGAAAGAGAAATCAGACTAGTACATGAAAAACACCTGTATGAAAGAGAAATGAGACTAGTACAAAACAAAAATGGGTATGAAGAGGAATCTGAGTGCTGAATAATAGGATGTCATTACTGTTTACTGAATCAAATTTGCCCAATTCAGCGAACATTAGGAGCTTGGGAATAAATATTAATCTACAGTAAATCGTTTTACAGGGAAAATAGTCAGTTTAGACATATTTGAGTTTTTTCTGAATTACTTTCAGTGCTACTTTTTTTTGGTCTAAAGGGATACATATCAACTTGCTCTAAAGAACAACACATTCATCAAATCCCTAACAAGAGCTCTTCAAATCATGGCAATATTATTATTATGCCTGCAGTTCTAGATCAGAGGAGGAGGAAGTAAAATTTTAAGATTTTTTTCTTGGGCCTGTAGGGGGGAGTGGGGATGTAGTGTGGCAGGCATTATGCTAAGGTAAACTGTGAGCAAGCACCTTGAATGTACAGCTACAGGAAACTGTGAGCAAGCAAACAATTATAAAATTCATGTATGCATATATATATACCTTGATATCGTTCGAACACACACCAACTCTGAGAGATTCCACAAACTGACAAGAGCATCTGCACTCCCAGTGGCAAAGTACTGTCCCTTTGGATCAAACTCTATACATATACAGTTTGCAGGGTGGGCATTTAACACATGCTGAGTTTTCAAATCTGGGTAACTGAAATACACTGTTAAAATGATAAAATACATTGTGTAGTCATTAAACAGACAGCAGGTAGTAAGAACATATTTTACAGAGAGAATCTTTACATGCAGAATACTCAGCTGAGCTCAAAGACATTATCATTTAATGTTTTTAAGAAAAGTCCAGGACTCCCAAGTACCATTTGCATGTAACTTATACCAAACACCTTAGAGTGAAAATATAATCATGTTATAAAAGACATGATAAGAACTTTCAACAGCATAAACATGATAATCTTCTCTGAAGAAAATGATGAAGAATACATCAGTATAAAACAGTTATATGCTACAGAATGTTAACATAAATCTAAACAAGGCAGTCTGAAAGACAGCTAAATCCCCCGCCACTGTTATGGATAGTGAAAGGGTAAACCTTTGACCTTTAGCTGTGACCTTGACCTTGAACTGATATGGCTGACTCATGAATTCTGCACAACGTCTTGATGAGGTGATCATTTGACCCAAGTTTCATGAAAATCCTTCAAGGGGTTTAGGAGATACAGAGCTAAAACCTTTGACCTTGAGTTGTGGCCTTGACCTTGAGTTGACATGGCTGACTCATGAGCTCTTGATGAGGTGATCATTTGACCCAAGTTTGATGAAAATCCTTCAAGGGGTTTAGGAGATACAGAGTGGACACAAAATGGAAGGCTCAAACCTTTGACCCTAAGCTGTGACCTTGACCTTGAGCCAGCATGGCTGACTCGTAAGTTCTGCACATCGTTTTGATAAGGTGATCATTTGACCCAAGTTTTATAAAATTCCTTGAAGGGGTTTAGGAGATATAGAGCGGACACGAAATGGAAGGCTAAAACCTTTGACCTTGAGTTGTGACCTTGACCTTGAGCCAGTATGACTGGCTCATGAGTTCTGCATATCGCCTTGATGAGGTGATCATTTGACCCAAGTTTGATGAAAATCCTTCAAGGGGTTTAGGAAATATAGAGCGGACACAAAATGGAAGGTTCAAACCTTTGACCTTCAGTTGTGACCTTGACCTTGAGCCGGCATGGCTGACTCATGAGTTCTGCACATCATCATGATGAGGTGATCATCTGACCCAAGTTTTATAAAATTCCTTCAAGGGGTTTAGGAGATATGGAGCGGACATGAAAGTGTTACGGACAGACGGACGGAGACCATTCCTATAACCCCCCTCCACTTGTGGCGGGGGATTAAAAATATTGAGCATATCAAAAACCTAACAAATGTTAGAACCATATTCCCTCTGTTACACAATTTCTCGTGTCTGAATAACTGAAAAACTGTCAAACATTTTACTGCTGTTAGACAAATTTCAAAATGGTTGTACAAAACTAAGAAAGTAAAATCTATGCCTTAAAATGTGTATAGATCCCTGGCCACTGGTAAGAAAGAACAGATCGCCATCTTTGTTCCATGAAATCTCATTCACTTCGAAGTTGTACTGCTGATCTAACCTCGACCTGTGAGTTTTGGCATCAATAAATGTGATAAGATCATCTTTGTTTCCCACTGCAATAGTGCTGCCATCTGGTGACCAACATATGTTTATATTTTCCCCTAAAACAGATTAATACATACATAAAAACTTCCATGAAAATGCTCCAATGGGGAATATATCCAAATTCTGTCTGAATATATAAAACTTTTCTAAGTTTCTTATTTAAATGACTGGATGTACAAAGTGTATAAAAGCTTCCCAGTTAAAGAAGTAATAAAATTTAACAAATGAAACTAAGTTTTTTTTCTCTCTATTTATTAGTAATAAACTGTCACAAAAGATACCAACAATCCCTACGTGGAAAAAAATACAAATTTAAATACACATTACACGTTATTGCTGAATATTAAGGTATTCTTATTAAGAAAATGTTTGAAAATAATTTATTTTAATTTACTGGGACATGTAGTTTATATGAACAAATATACTATATACAATGTAGTTATCACCTCTATTCAAACAGGAATTTGTTAGTTTGTTCAAAACTAAAATAATAATAGTACTGCTGTGCAGACAAAAATAAACCCCCAAAAATTTGCCTATCAAGTTCGTACATCATTATCATAGGTCAAAGCATTGTCATAGTACTGTGCAAAAAGTAAGCTGTAAACAGCAGAATGGGCTACCAGCATTATTACATTACACTTCACATGACAGTGACCATGAAATAAAAAGGGGTCCATGATAAATGGTCTTTTCTACTAAAGACCATTGTAATCTTTATCTTTGACCCACATACCTCAAGGTCATTAGGGGCCATTAACTGCCTATGAGCAATATGCCTGCCAAGAATGGGAGTCATAGATCAAGTTGTCTTCATGCTGTTAAGCGGAAACAGTTTTGGTACTAACTGTTAGTGTGAACTTGACCTTTGAGCCACTGACCTCAAAATAAATGGGGGTCATCTAATGCCCATTGGCAATTTGTCTGCAAAATTTGAGGACTGAAGGTCCATTGGTTCTAAAAATATTGAGAGAAAATGGGATATTGTAAAACACACAATTTGACCCTGACCTTTAACCCTATTTCCTCAAATCAATAAGGTAGAGATAGACCCTAACATTTTCATTGATAGAAATACGTTAAATAAAGTATAGAAATTGATTTCCAAGTCCTTGAAATTAACAAAAATGATTTCACAAATGTCCAGTGTATGATAATTTTGCTAATATCAATAACAGAAATTTTAAGATTTAATTCAAAGTTGTGATCCGCAAAGAATGTCAACTCTTGCCTTGGGCTAGTACTTTAAAGCAGATATATCTATTAGTTTACTTCCCTTGCAATTACACAATAGAGTAGAAAACAAAAACGGTTTAAGACACAATATTATACATTTTTGCACAACAAAATCGTTTAGGATTTATTAATATGTGTTTGATTTACCCCTGAACCACTGGTTCCTATGATTTTGTCAACTTACTTATGGTAAAAATTAACTTTTAACAAGCCGATAATAAAATGAAATACCAGTAAGTATTTTATAGTGCAGATAATACAGTTTTGCTTGTATCGAAGTGTCACAAAGCACTTTTGTATACAGAACACCTGGTAGGATTAGTAAAGGTGCAATTATATTGATCTCTTTTTCCTATGCCTAAATAAGGGTCACCTACTGGACATGCACAAAATGCCTGCCAAGTACTGTAAGTCAATGAGTTTTAAGATACTGAGCAGAAACAGTTTGTGCGAACAGTCATTGTCACCTTGACCTTTTACTCACTGACCTAAAATCAATAGAGTTAATGCATAGCTGCCCATGGGCAACATGCCTGGCAAGTTTAAGGACTGTAGGCCAATGTGCTGTCAAGACGCTGATCTTTTACGGGGACAGGAGGTATGAGTCATACCGACACTTTTCCAAGCTTTTGATGCTGGAGGATGACTCTAGGTGCATCAAATGGGACCACTAATCTTCTGTATGCCAGCTGGATTTCTCCCTCAAATGAAAAATTCTACATTCAAAGTGGGATTTTAAACCCACATCTGTGAAGATTAGTGACAAGTCAGTGACTTTCAGTGACTTTAACAATTCAGTCACTGAGGCACCTTCAGAAATATTATGTGGGAAAAAAAATGATTGTACTAACTGTGACCTTGGCCTTTGACCAGTGACCTCAAAATCGATAGGGGTCATGCAATGCTCGTGGGCAATGAGTTTACCAAATATGAAAATCTTAAGTCAATGGATTCTCAAGATATTGAGCCAAAACATTTATTGAACTAATAGTCACTGGGACCTTAACTTATGACCCAATGAACACAGAACTAATACAGATTGTGCACTGCCCATAGACAATGTGCCTGCCAGGTTTGGAGTTAGGGGATATTCTGGAATGGGTTCTCAACATATTGAGTGAAAAGAGTTTCTGTTCCAACAGTTACTGTGACCTTGACCTTTGGCCCACTGTCAGACCTCAAAATCAATTGGGGTCACACAAAGCCCTTAAGCAAGTGTGTGCCATGCTTGAGGATCATAGGTCAAAAGACTGTCAAAATACTA
The DNA here is from genome assembly GCF_021730395.1 of Mercenaria mercenaria. Classification (NCBI taxonomy): domain Eukaryota; kingdom Metazoa; phylum Mollusca; class Bivalvia; order Venerida; family Veneridae; genus Mercenaria; species Mercenaria mercenaria. The sequence continues at coordinate 13,705,666 of NC_069369.1, read as the reverse complement.
GGTGGAAACTGTTTTTGTACTTACAGCCATGACCTTGTCTTATGAAATCAGAGAGGGCTATCTTCTACACATGTTCAATGTGCCTACTAAGTCTGAAGATAATAGATCAAAGCATTCTCCAGAGAGTAAGCAGAATGAAATTGCTAACAGGTGGACAACCTATGCTATGAAACATAGAACATCCCTTAGGCTTAGAGCTTATAAAAATAAGGATTTCAATCAGTATCACTTCAAGGTAAAATCATGCCTTCTGGCAAAAAAAATAGAAAATCTTGACCAGGAGATTGCCAACTTTCATATTAACCTTTTGTGTTTACTGTTGCTATAGATTTATTAGTTCTGGCATCCCACATTCTGATAGTTTTATCTCCACTTGCAGTGACTAGCTGATCTGGGTGTTTTGGATGCCAACATAACTGGTCTACACTGTCACCATGGCCTCTAAATGTCACATCTTTTGACTGAAATGATAACATTATTAGATTATAAACCTTTGCTAAATTTCTAAAATGGACTGGTCTTTCACTGAATTTGGGCAGTACCATTTGCTATTTGAAGAGGTGTTCAATGAAAATGTACTAACTGAATAGCGAACAGTGCTGACCATGATCAGCCTGCATGATTTTTGATAACTGCAGTTGCCTTTTCATCATCGGACCTCTAGACTACCCGTACAGGGCAGGCTAGAGGTCCGGTAATACATAATTAAAATTTAATTAGCTCTCACTCGGGTTCTATGCATATTGAAAACGATTTCCAGTAGTCGCCATAATTTATTTTCTCAAGCAGTAAAACGAATTCAACAAGTCCTGAGCAAAATCCATTTCATTCATCAGTCTCGAAAAAAAACAAGAAAAACATAAAAGTGTACTAATTACTATTAATTATCTGTTGAAATTGCGATCGTATTTTTCAAACGATTAAAGATTATAAAGACTTCTCTTTCCTGTGACTAAACCATGTATTTAAAACACCAAGAAAAATATGAGAACAAACTTGAAATTTATAGGTAAAATATAGTCTGTTCAGTATTCATATTATTGATTACAGGACCTCTAGCCTACCCTGTACGGGTTGTCTAGAGGTCCGGTAACCGGTAACTGCCATTTTTAGTTGTATCAGTAACAAAAAATAATCAACATGACTTTCCAGTGATGATTGTCGCAGCATTCCTACTGACATTTTGAAAAGTGGGTACATGTACCCACATACTTCAGTAAATGTGGGTACATGATAAAAAAGTTGGGTACAAACCATACAAATTGAAAAAATGTTCCAACTGAAACAAAATTATAAAGAAGTATTATGGGTGTGACATTGAAGTGACACTTTTATTCAGCCTGTGTTAATGACAGTGGTTTGTTTTACACATGCACCACACGGATACAGCTAGAAGTCACTTCTCCTTATAGAAAAGTGGAGCGACTTCTAGGTGAAAAATAGAGTGTTTCCTTCCAATTAAATTTATCATTTCTGACTCTATATACACCCCCCACACCCAGCAAGCTTGTAAAGCAATTTGAAAAGATGGCTATAATTTTCTTGTTTATGGATAAAAACTCTTGATGTGACATCATTTTCCATGCAATGAGTTTTACTTCATTCCATAATTCTGAAAAAAAGCTGTTTTCAAAAATTCAAGCAGACACTGGTAAGTATCACCCGCTGAGTTTTTATAACATTTTTTGCTGCTATATCTTGCTGCAACATATAGCAACAAAAAAAAGTTATAAAAACTCGGCGGGTAATACTTATTTAGTACTCAATAAAAATGAAAAGTAATTTGTAGAAAATTGCCCGATGAAAGTCAGTCTGCAACCGGTCATTTTGTAAATATTTATAAACAAGCAGCTTACGAGTCTTTCTTTTACAAATTGAGACCAAATAATTGTGTAGTAAATGCCAGCTGACTGCTTAATTATTCAACAACTTGTTGAAAAAACATTCAAAAAAGTTGTTTTTGCACTCGCACATGTTGACAATTATCGGAAAGTATCAAAGATGTAACCGCGTCGTTGATTGGCTGAATACTGTTGCGTCTAGTTTAACGAATAATTTGATTCGCTGTCACAGTTCTCGCGAAAATCTCACAAGTACCTCAATAGAAATAGGCGGAGCTTAAATTATGCCATTGGCATGTAAATTCAACTCGTCTTGACACGTAGCAAATTGTCAACACAGTGTAAATTGCGGTAATTTGCGTGTGCGGATCAAAAATAAAGTCTGGTTGCTTGAATTTTGGTTCTTTATGGATGAACAATGTATTTTCTGTCAAATTTTTTACGCGTGCATTGTACCCGAGGAATTTTAAAACTTGCGTGCATTTACATGCCAATTAATAAAGAAACGGGGTCAAGTTTAAGTGATTGTGACGGCCAAATACTTATAGACATTTTAAATGAGAATAGTGCGGAGCAAGTTATTATGTTTCCAACCAGGGAAAATAATACTTTAGATTTGTTTATTACTACAACTCCTGACCAGATAAAGAACATTAATTCACCTGATAAATTTAGTGATCATGATGTTATTATGGGAACATTTCGAGGGGTGAATGCGACAAAGTGCTAAGTGCATTTCATGAAATTTTACAGGAGAAGGAAAAAACATTCCTGTTGCTTTTTTATTCTGACAGCTGTTGTAATATTTTTATATCTGATTAAAATCAACTTTATTTTTTTAAATCTAATGGAATTTTTAAAAAAATATCTGACAGAAAAGAAATTTTAATCAAAATGTCACTTAGAACTTTTTCGCACTCCAAATAGATACAAATTTGCAAAAAAGGTAAGCGCGACAAAATTCTAAGTGATTTTATATTTTATTATTAAAGGGACATAAAATTCATCTTTTTGTACCCAGTTTTTTGTAGTGTTTGAAATCATTGAATAAAATGAACCTTACTAAAACCATGTCACTTAAAACTTTTTCGCAGTCATTTTTGTTTACTATTCTAAAACTTTGTGACTTTGAAAAGAGTCTAAGTGACATTATAAGTAAGCCCTTACAATGTATACAATGTAGGTCATCCAAAGTTTTTGCTTTTGAGCTTATTTTTCTTTAGAAGGAAATATTTTTCATGTATCTGGTAAAACAACATCGTGTTTGATAGCTGGACACAAGAAGTGGGCCCTTTAATTTCTTTCACAGTAATCAAAAGTTACAGTGTTCACTGTACAGAGCATAGCGTAACGAATGAAACTGCTTTATCTGCGGATTATCTTTTCAATAATACGTGAAAATATTTATCACACTAAGAAACAACACATAATTGTTTTCCATTTTATTTATTTAAAGCTTTTAAACTTCAGTAATTTCTCAGACTCACAATTACACTGAACAAAAATGGCTAGCCAATCACAATGTATCTTTATAAATTATATTCTTTGGCTTAGTTAGTGTATCAGTTTTAAGAGAATTATAAAAACTGTATTTCAGACATGATATTTTCCTCAGAGTTAAAAATTCATGCATTCTAATATGACTAGCAATGCATTATTCATCACAACGTTATTATGTTAACATCATGTCAACATGATATTTAGCACCATGTAGTGCTTTCAAATTTGATTCAGTATTTTACCTTAGATAGCATTTTTAAAACGAAATGTAACACTGCACAACTGTCTAGATTAATTTACGCACATACTAATCTGGTATATTTGCTTTACAGAATAATTTGCCATAATTTTCGCCCAAAATTGAACTCTTCCGCAAGACGTACTACCATTTCCAGTTTGGTGTGTATAAACAAAGGAGCGTGATGACACGCCATGCATACACGAGGATTTAAATTTTACAACAAAGACATATTAGAAAGGAAATTTTCTATATAGCAAAATTATTTATACAATCTGGCAGTAATAATCGTTCGAAATAATTTCACTCGAGCTGCGCCTCGTGAAATTATTACACCTGATGTATAACCACTTATCATGCATAAATAATGTTAAACAACTGCTTTGGTGTAAATTATTTCTTAATTACTGTATCACTAGAATTAAATATTTCTAGACAGCTGGTATTGATCAGTATAATGCTTTGATTCAGTAAAAACAGTTCTCTTTCAATAGCAAAATGTTTTTTCCTATAAAAAAAACTGTTTACAATAAATAAAGTTGAAATCATCATGCATTTTCCTATTCTGTACTTAGATTAATGTTGAGTACAGAAAACAGTGTTTCAATTTATTTTTTGCCCAATGAAGCTTCAATACTTTAATTATTGAGAAATATACATATAAGTTGGAAAGCTTGTTTCAAGATCTAGCCTCTCAAAACAGTATAAATAAATAACTTAACCTGACTAAATAATCTATTATAAGAGTTTAAGTCTCAGTTACACTACACCGTATATGCGTTAACGGACGTTTAACGTATAACAAAAGTTTCAATCCATTTGTGTCCATTCGCATGCGTTTCTTTTCCGTTTCTCATGCGGCACCTGCACTCCTTCGTTCTATCCAGTGGAAGGTTTTGAGCATGTTCAAAATTTAGAACGTACACCACCGGACAAAGTTGTCCGTTAGATGTATGGTAGCAATGCGCTGATATGCGTTTTGTTCATTACTCGTGCGTTCCCTATTCTGAACTTAACTGGTTCCCATCCGTTCTTGTCAGGTTTGCATTCGTTCTTGTCCGGTGGACCTGATTCATGGCTGGACCACTACCGGATTATGCAACAGGTGTAACGTATGTTCAACGGTCGATAACTGACAAGAACGTTTTGTCAGTTTCTCATGCGTTGCGCTTTTGTTTTACACGGTACAAGTCTGTTACTAGTACGGTGATATCCGTTAATTGAACGTTATTCGTCCTGTATATATGCATAAATCTTGCGGTCATTGTGTTTTATGCGCCCAGTACACCGATCGCGAGAGCATCGAGCAGCAGTGGGGAATGCCTTTTGTCACCGGATAACTTTCTGTCACAGTTTTTATATACATTTGGCGTCCATTAACGCTATACGGTGTAGTGTGACTTACACATAAGGAGTTAATGTCAATCTACGCCACATTGCCATTTTTTGCAGTGCAGGTCATGCATACTAATAACATACACTACAAATCAGACTGTCATTGAATAACATAGATTCCACTTTAATATTAGGTTTAGATGTTTCTTCAAGATATTTAATGATTTTGAGGTTTTTATTTGGTTACAAATATGAAACAGTTTCCAGAGATATAGCTTTATTTTCAGTGTGGAATTGTCAATCATATTCTCTGTGGGATGCTGGCATTAATCAACAGTCACTTTAGGTGACACTGAACCTTTTCAAGATCATTAAACTTTGATTCCAAAGATTTCATTACATGTTCTATGAAATTCTCCAGATATCACTATAATTATACAAGGCAGTTAACCAACAATAAGATAAGATACATGTCACAAGAACTGTACAACTGTACAAACAGTCATAACTTGCCAACTGGTCACACATTAAACCGGAATCCACCTAAAAACCGGAATACACTTTCCATAACTGGAATACACCTGTATCTTTTTAATTTGAGGTATTTTTGAAGTTTTTTTGATATAATTCAATCATATATATCATAAATAATTAACATATGAAAGTAAAATAAAATACGTTCACTCAAAACGATAACTGTGCGGGAAATTATCATAACCGAAATACACCCGTATTTTATGAATAAATGGTACTTTTGTAGGGTTTATTGCAGAACTCATTTGTATATAATATAAATAATATATTTACAAAAGGAAAATAAAATATGATGATTTGTCAGTTTCCGCATTAGTTGTGTGCTAAATTACACGATTTTTCTTAGTATTCATATATTAGAATGTAGTTAAGTACTTTTTGTTTTGTGTGGTAGCAGCACATAAAACACATGACATGCTGCTGAAATAAGAATAAGGTCATTGTATTTGACAGGCATCTTGGGATCAGATTCTCCCTAAGCTGTTGCAACCAAGTATACTGCTTGGATCAGGGGGTGTTTCATTTGTACACCTGACCCAAGAGGCAAGATTTACAACACGTTAGTCAGAACTAGTGCAGTTGTACATATAGAAATACTTTTTGAGTTTAAATAATTATATTTCACTAATATATACTTTTCCCTGTCCTCATTTAGATAAAAAATCTTGGAACAAATGTTTGAAATTAAAAAAAAATCAGACAATTTCATCTGAAGAACTTTAAATGCATTCTGTCACTTAGCACTTTTTTCACAGTAAACATACTTGGTTTACAGCCACATGTTTACTGTGAAAAGTACCAAGTGAAAAAAAAGAAGAATAAAAATCAACTGTTTGTCAAAAAAAATAATAATCCTTTATACCAGATACTGATAATGATATCATACTTAAAAAGAAACCAACTAAATGGCACAATTATTGAAAAATATTTGTCACTTGGTACATATACTGAGTGCAAACTTGATATAATTCGGTGCGAAAAAGCGCCAAGTGACGTAAGGCACTTAGCACTGTGTCGCATTCAAATGGTATATCATTTTCACTTAGCACTTTTTGACCATTTTGTTATAAATTCATTTAATGACTTGCTATAATCTTGATATTTTTACAGGACATGGGCAAGGTCATAAACACTTGATATATGAAAAAAAGTGATTTTTTCAAAAAATGTCACTTAGCACTGTGTCGCATTCACCCCTCGATTTACAAATTTTAAACCCTATAAAAAACAGCAAAAGAGAACATTTTTAGTTTACTCCAAAGGGGATTACAGTACAATGAGAGATGAAATGACTAATTTTAATAATGATAAATATTTTAATGGATATCAGAACGATCGTTGTGTAGAAAAGAACTGGAACCTATTCAAAACTGCAGTATTAGAATCTATAAAGAAAAACATTCCTAGCAAAAGAAGTAAGGGAGCGAAGTCAGTACCATGGATATCTAACAAGATTAAATCACTTATTAAAAAACATAATCGTGTTCATTCAAGTTTTAAAAAAACAGGCAACACCAGACTGAAAAATAAATGGCAAAAAATTAGACTATCAGTAAAAAAAGAAGTAAAAACCGCGCATGATTCATACGTAAATAATCTTATTGGGGACATCAAGAGCGACTCAAAACCTTTTTGGAAGTATATTAATAGTAAAAAATCAGAAAAATCTGGAATTCCTCCCTTAAAACAGAAGATGGCAGGACAGTTGAATCTGATAGCGATAAAGCAAATGCATTGAATAAACAATTCACAAGTGTTTTTACAAAAACTGAATATTCATCAGTACCTGTATCTTTTAAGGATGGTAATTTCAAAATGGAAAACATAATAGTGACATCGAAAGGGGTAGAAAAACTTTTAATAGGACTAAATGTAAATAAGGCGATGGGACCTGATTCTTTACATCCAAGAGTGTTAAAAGAGATCGGCCCAAGCATTGCAGATATTCTGGCACATCTATTTCAACAATCAATTAATGAAGGCAAAATACCGGATGACTGGAAAATGGCAAATATATGCCCATTATATAAAAAGAAGGATAAATCTTTACCCAGTAACTATCGCCCTGTATCATTGACTTGTATCTGTTGTAAAGTGCTGGAGCACATTATTTGTTCAAATTTGATGAAACATTTTGAAGCCCATAATATACTTAATAGTAGGCAACATGCATTTAGGAAACATCACAGTTGCGAAACACAACTAGCAACAGTGATTAACGACTGGGCATATTCAGTAGACAGAAACAAACAAGTGGATATTTTTATTCTGGATTTTGAAAAAGCGTTCGATACCGTGCCTCACGAACTTCTAAAATCTAAAATGCATAAATACGGTGTAAGACCCAATATTTTAAATTGGATTGACTCATTTTTGGTAAATCGCAGTCAGTGTGTAATTGTTAACGGTGAATCATCCAACGTATCATCAGTTCTATCTGGAGTACCACAGGGAACAGTGTTAGGACCCATCTTATTCTTAATACATATTAATGTCATTTCTGATAATATTGCATCAAATATCAGGTTATTCGCAGATGATTGTGTGTGTTATCGGGAAATACTAACTGACAATGACTGCTTTGAATTACAAAAAGACATTGATAAATTAGGAGAGTGGGCAACAACATGGGGGATGAGATTTCAACCAGTGAAATGTAATATGATGACCTTCTCTAGAAAAAAATCAATCATAAAATATCAATACACCCTTAAAAATACTCCCCTGGAATTTCTGAAGTCAATCAAATATTTGGGGGTTAATATAACATGTGATCTTACTTGGAATAAACATATTGAAGAAACGTGTAATAAAGCATACAGAACATTGTGATTATTAAGACGGAACCTACAGGCTTGTCCTCAGGATGTCAGACTTCAAGCGTATAAAGGTTTAATAAGACCAGTTTTAGAATATTCAAGTACAATTTGGGACCCACATCAAAAATATTTACAAGAAAAAATCGAAGCGGTACAAAAACGATCAGCTAGATTCATCACATCAAACTACAACTTCGACCCAGGAAGCATGACAGGAATTTTAAATGACTTAAAGCTAAAACCTCTAAAGGAAAGAAGAAAACAGAGTCGTCTTATCTTATTCTGTAAAGGTTTAAATAACACCGCGTCAGTACCAGTGGACCATCTAGTTAAACCTATACGTGTCACTAAAAACAAACACGAGGAACATTTTAACCTTATATATGCCAGGACAGACGTTTATAAGTATAGTTTCATACACTACGCGACTGGAATTCTCTACCACGCGAACTCATTCAGAGCTACAGAACCTCAGAAAAACCAGTGGATTTATTTATTAGTTGTATCAAAAAGTTGGACTAATTATAAGTTCCCAACACTTGGCGCGGTGAGAAAATGTCGATGAGATGTATCACCGTAAAATATCAAGATCAAGTGACTTTTTATGCGTGAATTACGCGGATTTTTGCGTGAATGGGAATGCTGTTGTCGTAACAAAAAAATCGGCAAAACCATCATGTGAATAACGAAAGTAATCGGCACGACGGTCGTGCGGATAAGGAAAATTATCGGCACGACCGTCATGCAGATACTAGAGATAGCCTCAGCCTTCTTCCCTTTCAATTTGGCAAGAGCTAGCACTGTAGTTTGATGTTAAGACCTGACATAACATGGAAAAAAGTAAAATATCAATTAAAACGAACATATAAAGTGATATGGGTTATGTCAGCTCTTATATTTAGGAGTATAGGACTACTGTTCTTACTCTGGAGATTCTTACCAATCTATCGCGATCCAAATGGAAAACGTTTACTGTTTTATCATAAGAGCCAGATGCAAGCTTTCTACCATCGGAGTTCCAGTCAACTGAATGAACTTTCGAGGAATGCGCGGCGAATTCCCGAGTTTTACCATTGTTTTTGAAATAACTTTGCATATTTTCCAAGTAAGACGCCATTTTCCGTGCCGGCGGTGACCGTTTTAATAGTGCATTGTCAGTTTAACTTTTATTGGTTCCCGTGCCGTACCGTAATTTCCGAATTATAGTCATTTCCCAAACGTAAATAAATCATTTATCCTGTAATCAATATAAATCGAGGGAAGAAAGGAGAACAAATACATAAATTCATATTTAGGATTTGTTATCTGCATTGTCATGCATATACATTTTTAACACATTTTCTAGCTTAAACACCACACAGGCCCGGATGCAGAAATATTTGACTAGTGGGGCACCAGTGTAGAACGAAGACGCATATAGCACCGAGAGCGTGGGAGGGGGGGGGTGGGGAAGGGGGGCAGGGACTTCTGCCAATGTTAGGAAGGTCAGGGAGGTCTCGCCCACGAAAGTTTTGAAATATAGGTATGAAATGATGGCGTCAAGGCAATTTACTGGGTACTCCTCTCATTTTTTTTTGGGAGGGGGGTGGTGGGCAGGGGTTCAGGAGAGCTCTCCCCTGGACATTTTTGAATTTCAGGTATGAAATGATGATCTCTGGTGCATTTTTAAGTCTTAAATTGTAGGTGAGTGGTTAGTCCCCGCTTGATGGGAGCGGGGTCTGTGAACACTCCCCCTGGAAAATTTTTAAATATAGGTATGAAATGGTAGCCTCTGGTGCGGTTCTGGATATGAATTTTGAGAGAATATTATTCATTTGCCAAAATAGCTGGGTGTATCTTTGATAAATTTGGTCACTTCTCAGTCAACTGGGGAGGGGTGTGGGCACGGGCCTCCTAGGCCCGGACCTTGAGCCGAGCTTGCCACACAAAATGTCATATGAGTTCTTACAGAATGAAATTTAAAAGTAAGTACATTATGTAGGCACTCGTATACAATGTTCAGGAGAACTGTCCTGTGTGTCTTCTTCAGTTCTTCCAAACACAAATATGTGTGGCCGCATTAATGAAGCCACACTAATTTTCTTTATCCGAATTGTTCGATAACTTATTTTTCCAAGAAAAAAGAACCACTTGCAAGAGTTTCCAGCATTTAACATTGTCAAATGAAATTATAGATGCATACTATACTTTAGCAGTGCATTTCATTCTGTAAGAACTCATATGACATTTTGTGTCACAACTGTTACAAGGACATTCCTTTAAATTAAAGTGTAATTTTGAAATTATTTACTCTAACCCTTACTGTTTCAATGACAATATTTTATGATTTTATGATTATTCACCTTACTCACCCATGTTTTGTACAAAAAAGTTAATAAAATCATTTGGCCACAATGGACCTCCTGTTGTTAATAGATATCTGATAGTGGTGGTTTGTAGGCAAAGGCCATATGTTTTTGCTTTTGATAATGTATACTAGAGTTCTGCTTATCATAAGCTACAATTAATAACTTGATAATTAGGTGATAATTAGAAAGTATTATGGATCATGCTAAGGTGATAACCATTTCCCCCGGGTACGGAAGGTATAGGCCTTTAAGCAGATCAATGCAAGTTAATCTTTTTTTTTCTTATCTATAGTGTAATTCGTAAATTCATATTATCTCCCTTTGATAGACAAAATGATATCGATAGAAAAGAATATAATGTGCACTTTTGTCATAACACAATATTCAAATGCTGTGCACTATCACTGCAAGTACAAATGTATAAAGAAACTTCATTTATCCCGACAAAAGCAGTTATCATTTTCATATACGATGTTCACACTTACATTACAAAAAATCGTTGACTGATGACATCTAGTTATAGGGTTTTGTCATACCATATAATATATGGGGAAAATTCCAATGCCGTGCTCTTGTCAGACGCTAGGTAATGTTGATATTCAGAATAACGTTAAAGGCTCAGGATACATTTCGACAATTGTATAAACATAAAACATATAAAATTTATTGTCCGTTCCTATTTTCTTTCATTGGTAATTTTTTATCCAATATTTGTATATTTGTCAGGGGTTTGGTCATTGATTAATGTACACATTCAATCGAAATTATTATTGAATTCATTAGTTCTGATTACCTCCCTTCATGATTATTGTATAATCTTATTTGAAATATTGCAATAAGTGCCACTACAGCCATGTACCAAATGCACAACATACATATCGACAGCTTTTTCACTTGTTTTAACTTTAAATACTTTGGGACTTTAAAATCTTACTGAAATTTAAAAATATTGCAATGTTTAGATTTTCAATGGGTGGGCGGGATGGGATCCAATTTGTATACATATAAGTAGTGTACGCGTGTTGTGTTAAACAATCCAGACAACCTCGAATGACTTAATTGACTATTCAGCTCAGCTGAACACCACTAAATCCAGCTGTTTTTTACTTCATATAAAATCCACTCAATTTAAAACGGTTTTTCAACATTTTCTAGCATATCAAGACTTATAATCCCATAAAGAACTATATCACTACTTTAGAAAAACAAAACGAAAAGTGGTTGTTAACTTTGATATAAGAAAACTACAGTTCGTTAAATACAACCCGCTGAATTTACTCCTTTTCGCTTCTTTTTTATATAGCATGCGATAGAAACATGAATGCTAAGTGATACATACTGAAACGTGGTAGAGTAAAAGAAAACATGATGCTATTGAGAAAGGGCGCGGGGAAAGGAAGAAAGATTAGCACTATTTATATTTGGACTACTTGTGACAGATCAGAGGAGGCTTAATTAAAACTAACAATTCGGATACTGATGCTTCTTTTTTAGATTTACAGCTCTCTATTTATGACAATATTATACATACCAAAATTTATGACAAGAGGGATGATTTTAATTTTAGTATTGTAAATTTTCCCCATTTGGATGGGGATGTACCTCAGGCTACATCTTATGGGGTATATTTCTCAATTAATTCGGTTTGCCAGAGCGTGTAGTCATGTCAAGCATTTCAATGAACGTAATCAATATATTACAAGTAAACTTCTTCAGCAAGGCTACCGTTATTACAAATTGCGTAAATATTTTGCTAAATTTTACTATTGTAATTCTGATTTAGTTTTAAAATTCAATAGTAATTTAAAGACACTTCTGCGAGAAGGTATTTCTAAACCCGTTTTTTATAGGGATGAGGTTTACAAACTTCGTAAGATCTTGGGTCATGGTAATTTTCCAAATGTATTTGGTAAAATTATAAAACGTTTTATTAAAAGAGGTTACGACCCAACTGTTTTGAGACATACCGCATGTTTAGTGTTCAATCCGTTTACAGTTGGACACTACGCTTCCCCCTTTGATTGTGTCTGACGGAAGAGGAGAAGGACTCTATGATAAGCAGTTTTTAAATCCTACCAGGACTGTACTGTTTTGATATCTGTCTTCTGGCCTGTTTCGTCGGGCCCTTAAGGGGGTTTCTCTTGTTGCTCTGTCTTCTGAAAAGGCATTGAGTACATACGTTTTTGGTTCTAAAGGTTTGCTTTTTATATATTTATACACGAGCATTTTTGTATTTTACATGCCATGCCTTTTTGTTTCCATTACGTGTGTTAGAGATTCACCTGGAGGGGATTACTTTTATTTACACTGTCCCGTGTCTTTGGAACATAGTGGGGGTAAGAGTGAGGATGGGTGCGCACCATAAACCGGTTTAAGCTTCCCAGTGGTGTTTTTGCCACTGACCGTTCCAAGGGGGTGCCCCACTGTGTTCCTTTGTTTGTTCGTTTTGTCCTAATGTGTTGGCTTTGTGTGTGCGTGTATGTGTATGTGTGTGTGTGTGTTTGTGGTGTGCGCGTCTGCGTGCTGTGGGTTTCGTTTTGGGGAGGCGGCGTTTTTGATACGTGGCATTCCCTGTTTGATATTTGTCTTTGTTTTTTTTTACATTTGATTTGGTAGTGATCTGCCTTGAGTGTGTGCACAAACTTGAAAAAAAAACAACGTTGTAACTTCATTTTCTTCTAAAGCATAGTGAAATTGTAATATTTATTTCTATATAGGTTTCATATTGAAAAATACGTAAGGTTTTGAAGTTATTATATAGTTCAGTAAATAAAAGTTTGATAATAAATTACACGTACTGTAAAATTTCCTCCTCTCACTAACTGTTACAGTTATAAGGTTGACTAACAATGACCCTTGTCTATTGGAGCCATGTTGTGAATGTCAGAGCCCCCGACTGTGCTAATGCAAAGAACTATAAAAATATTTATTTTCACTAGGTTAAGGACCATAACTCTGGTCTAGTTGAGTAAAATCCAAAAGAAAACACAAGGACAACACTTACGTTTAATGTCTCTAGGTGAAGTACAATTTGAGATACATTTGACGTAAACTTTTGGTTTTTGAAGTCAATGGCCATAAATCAGGTCTTGCAGGATGAAATAAAACAAAACTCAGGTGCACTTATTCATATGCTGAATATTATTTTATGCTTACTAATGAAATACTGTATTCTATCAGTTAAATATTTTCATATCTCATCACTCACACTGTGAAAATATGAAATCTATATTTTCACACTGTGAGAAATATAGCTCCGCCCTCTCATTACATTGTGTATGAATTTTAAATTATTTTCTTAAAACAGGATGAAAATTGTAGTCGCACTTTGTTCTTTATAGTATATTTCTCGATTCAAATTATTTTTCTTAAAGAGAATTTCATACCGTTATGCAGCAAAAAATAAAACAAAATGGAACTTTATGTTGCATGCGTCTTTATAACGTCACAGCAAGTCTGACGTCATGTCTGTGTACGCGCGTCTGTTTCCCGCGCTGAGATTAAAATAGTTGCAAAATGCACAACTTAACGTAATTGAGCATAAAATAAAAAGAAAATTTGTTTGTTTTTCGTGAATATGGAATATATCTCACCTCGAAGTGAGAAAATTTTCACATTTTCACTCGCGCTACGCGCTCGTGAAAATATTTGAAATTTTCTCACTTCGAAGTGAGATATATTCCATATTCACTCAAGACAAACAAATATCCTCTATATATTCCTACATGATTACAAACTATATAATAAACCTTTTATATATTATGACTCTGAGTCAAATACTTTTTGACACTCAGGTGACACACACTTGTATGTCCTTTATGCTTATTTTTGATTTAATGAAAGGCCATATCTCTGATCTGACTCAAACTTATTATTATTATTATTATTATTATTATACCAGATTTATATAGCGCCCTTTTCATGATAAACACGTTCAAAGGCGCTTTACATAATCAAACGCAGCCACACAGAGCGTGAAATTCATCCTCTACTAGTACAGACCCAGAGCGATCTGACCAGAGGGACAGAGTGAGATAAAGCCCCCAGAACAGATAGAGAGAAATCCTTTTTAGATACAGACTTGTCCGGCTAACTTAGCCTAGCTCTTTGCGAATAGACAGTCTGGTTCTTTGACGTGCCCGGTGTATAGCACCGATACACACGAAGCCGTCTTTACTGGGAAGAACCAGTGCAGGCCTCTAAGTTAGGTGGGAGACACTCAAGAGCATCTCAGAAATTTCCAGTGCCTGGACCGGGATTCGAACACGGACGTCTGGATTGACAGTCAAGCGTGTTATCACTAGACCACCGGCCCACCTATGCTGAATAATATTCCTATGTTTTTTCATCACCCTAGTTCAAATGCTTTTTGAGACATGTGCAACACAATCTTTTATGGCCTTTTATGCATATTTTTAAGTAAGTCAATGGCCATGGTCTTGCTGAATGAAATCTCTAACAAAACACCTGGTGCACAACTTCACTTGCTGAATAATAGTAATATTTCATAATCCTGTGTTAAATACTTTTTGAGATACACACAACACGAACGTATGCTCTTATTATGCATTATTATTGACAAAGTCAAGGGCCATAACTGTGGTCTAGCTGTGTGAGATCCCATTTTAAAACACCATTTGCACAACTTTACATACTGAATAACAATCCTTTGAGGTTTGATAACTCTTGGTCAAATTCCTATTGAGATATGCATGACTCAAATTCGGACAAATGGACAAGGACCATGCTAAGTGCCCCCTCCCTCATCCATCCCCGCCCCCCCCCCCCCCCCCCCTCCTCACACACACACATACATGCGCAAACTAGTTAGAAAGGGGAGGAAGATGTTTTGGAAATTTGTTAGATCCAAAACCAAAAGGTAGTGTTCAAGAAAAACAGAACTGTAACTGAAAAAAATACACCTTTTATATGATGACGGAAAAATAGCAAATGTATTGCATAACAATTTTGTTAGAGTCTTTATCACTGAAAAATAAATGTTAGACAAGTTATGGAAGAAAAAAAAGTTAAAAGTACAATGGCTGCATTATATAACAGAAGATATAGTGCTCAAAATCATGAACGATGTACAGTAATACAACAAAAGCTTATGGATATGATGGTATTCGCCCTAATACACTGAATGATTGTAAGATAAATGTATTAACACAATTAAGAATGATATTTAACAAAACACTGCAAGAAGGAAAACTAACAACCACTTGGAAGACAGACAACGTCTCTGCCATTTTCAAATCTTTGTCTAGGACCAGTCGTGAAAACTCCGTTCCATAAGGCCTAAAAAATCTTTGTTTCCGGTAACATGCTAAAAAAATTAGGGTAGGTAGGTCGGATTTTTTTTTTTTTTTTTTTTTTGATTTTTTTTTTATTAAGTGAGACTTTTCGGAAATTATTTTTTTTTGTCAAAAAATGCATACAAATAAAGGGGTTATGCCTTTAAAGCATCAGTAAGTTGATTTTTAACATCGCTGACCATGTTTAAAGCATAAAAAGTGCAGTTAGGCAAGATTTTGTTGAAAAGTTGAAAAAAAGATTCTTCAAGGCCATACAAACATTTAGAGTCGGGCCAGGTAGGTCTGGATACCTGAAAACAAGCATCATATTTTACGCCTAATAGCGTTTTATCTATGTCCTGTCGAGTCATGGAAAAGATAATCCGAGACGCCATTGTTTACTGCGTCAAATCGTTACTTGGAAAAACCGGATCAGTAACGCATGATCTCGGATCAAATGGAGCGGTTTTGGTGATTTTAAGTAAGAAAATTATATTTTTCTATTATTTAGAATTTGTTGTTGAGGATGGCATATAGCGCAAGATGTGCTCCGAATATTATGAAATACTCGTTGCTATTCATTTTCATTTTCCAGCAAATCTAAGCACTTTTCTCAATTTGCGAAAATAGCAGGTAAACAATGCCACGGCCCAGAAAAAAAGCATTATTTCAGTACGTTATTCGGCAAAAAACACTACATTACCACTTCCACGATATTACTGACACATATTTTATCATAAATGATGAATTATATTTCTTGGAGGACCAATATAAAGCGATTCATGACCGTGCTCGTCAGTAATGCAGGAGACACAGGATCAGCGACTGCAAAATGCAGTAATACAGGAGTTTCTGAGTTTTTTTTTTGTGCTCGTTTTCATCAGTTTACAGGGGAAACATACCTTTGTTCACTTTATTTTTCACTTTATTTATCTACCAAAGCAGTTATAATTAATGGCAACACAAAGAACAACATTGTCAAAAAGATGTTTAATGCTCCACTCTGGTAAGAGTAACGTCACAATATGTTGCTACTAAATTGAAGTATATGAAAATTGAATAGATGAAGTCAGAACAAACACCTAAGAACATGAAATCGGTACTGATTCTTAAAAAAGCGTTACACACTGTGGACATACCATTGGGTTCCATGTTTCATGGAGGTTTACATCAGCTCGCCAGCACATTAGAATGATTTATTACATCTATTACACTGGCGAATTTTGTCTTTGTGTCTTTTCATATGTCTCTTCAAGTTAGATTTTATCATTCTGTTTGATAGCATATGTAGCACATGACAATGATGAAGCCATAATAATAAAAGAATAATGCAACGACTCACCTTCTTTCTTTACTTACATTTAGAACTCCTACAGTTCCGGTAATTATAGCGTTTCCATGGGGGTATCATTAACTCTTTTTTTACTCACCTCCCGTTTACAGGCCGTTATTTTGAGAGAATAACTTGCAAAGCAGTGGTGTGATAATAAATTTGCAGTTTTAGACAAATTGAATTATTTCTGCTATAGAATTGCTAATCCCGTAATTCTTCAGTTTAGATACTGTCGATTTTTACTATTGAATAAAGTTTGTAGCGAAAAGTTTGCGATTGTCGCCATGGACACAAGAGTTTTCGCCTTATTTTAAGTCTGAAAAAATGGAAAATATACATACTACTCTAAAGCAGGTAATATCACAAGGGTGAGAAGTTACTGAGAACCATCTAAGTATAGTCACGTAACTGCATGGGGACAAGTCCTTAAAGGTATACGTGCGTGTTCTTTTCGAATGTTTTTGACATTTTGGTAGAAATGCATTTATTATGGTGGCTTATTTCTGCCATTTCGCGTTTTCGCCCTGCGACCCCGCCGAGCGAAAACACGAGAATTAACAAGGTAAAATGGCGGGGGCGCGGGGCGAAAACTCGATATTTAGCGTTGGCGCGGACCGAAAACTCGCTGTTTAGCGGGGTCGCGGGGCGAGATTTAGTAACTGGTATGTCGGGGGCGCGTGGCGAAAACACGATAATTAGCGCTGCTTAACGCCGAGTTTTCGCACCGCGCTCCCGACATTCCAGTTTCTAAATCTCGCCCCTCGACCCCGCTGATTATCGTGTTTTCGCTTCGCGCCCCTGCTAAATAGCGAGTTTTCGACCCGCGACCACGCCGAGCGAAAACACGAAAATTAACAAGATAAAATGGCGGGGGCGCCAGGCGAAAACTCGCTATTTAGCAGGGGCGCGAAGCGAAAACACGATAATTAGCGGGGACGCGGGGCGAGATTTAGTAACTGAAATGACGTTTAAGCAGCGCTAATTATCGTATTTTCGTCTCGCGCCCCCGACATACCAGTTACTAAATCTCGCCCCGCGACCCCGCTAAACAGCGAGTTTTCGCTCCACGCCCACGCTAAATAGCGAGTTTTCGCCCCGCGCCCCCGCCATTTTACCTTGTTAATTCTCGTGTTTTCGCTCGGCGGGGTCGCGGGGCGAAAACGCGAAATGGCAGAAATCAGCCACCATAATTAATAGATCTGCTAAGGTGAGAAATAAAATTACACTGAAAAGTAGTTCCAAGTCACAGCATTTTGATTTTGATCTGAGGAAAAATCTCTCGAAAATAGCTTTCTCTCCATCGTGCTTAAAATTAAAAATGGGGCAAGCTATCTGTACATATTTTTTTATTATTTTATAACCTTAGGACGGCCAGCACATATTTATGCAATCTCGCCAGGCACATGGTATGTTTTTGACAACACAGAAAATGACGTCACTTGACCTTCAGCTATTTCCGGAAGTAAATAAAATGAAAGTAGAAATGCTAAACTTGAAAACGAAAGCCGCATTTTGATTCGTAGATAGTCAGGGGTCACGCGCAGGGGTCACCCCGTCTAAATGCGCGTGGACTTTTTTTTTTTTTTTTTTGCTATTGGGGAGCCAATTTTCAGCACTTTATTACGAATTGAAATTACCTGGGCTTTAGTACAGCATGTCAGCTTTTAATCTATGAAAAAATATTTGAGCTCTGGATAAACAGAAATCCCACAGGGGTCCGTAACGGACCAAGGGTACGTCGATAATTTTGGAACTTCATCAAATCGCTCAAATCGCTCAAAATGTCATTTTTGATGTTGTCTGAGAGTGTCAGTATATGCCTCAGATGTAAGATATAACCGTATTTGAGAGCTGCAGACATTTCAGAAATATTTTCAAAATAAGTTTCGTGTAATAAATGTTGTTTCTTCGGAAGCGTGAAAGGGCCATCAGACGCTAATACGTTTTAGTACGTTAAGGCTGCGGAAAGGATATAGAAAGTATAGACAACAGGATTTAGTACATACACATGCCTTTGGTAATAGTGTATGTTTATCAGAGAACGTACTAGAAATAACGCATTTTCTGAGTCATGGCATTGTTTACTTGATATTTTAACATGGTTTTCCGAGGTACATGTATTTGATAAAAGTGCTTAGATTTTCTTGAAAACAAATAGGAACGAGTTTTCCATAAAGGTCAGAGCACATCTTGGGCTATATGCTGTCTGACAATAATTTCAAAATAACTGGAAAAGACAATTTTCTTACCAATACCGCTCCATTTGATCCGACTTCATGCGTTACTGATCCGGTTTTTCCAAGTAACGCGATATTGTTGTTCATTTGAAACATAATGAGAATCTCACCAATGATCAACATGTTGTTTAACAAATAATCAAGGCCTTCGAGTGGTTTATCGTCTAGTTTACCACGGTTCAGAGTTCAGATGCGTAGGAATTGAACCACGAGGGCGTTAGCCCGAGTGGTTAAATACTGAAGCATCTGAACGATGAACCATGGTAAATCAGACGATAAATCACAAGAAGGTCTTGATTGTTTTCATTCTGACATGCTCATTGACATATTTTAATAAATATTATGCTGGACTTCATTTACCCGAGGAGTAATGTATCGGACGTCATGCGGCAATTTGACGTCATAATTGACGTCATAATGCTCTCTTACCAGTCCGCGCGCGTCAACCGTTGTTTATCGCAGAATATACAGAGCTTCAATTCCTTCTTTGTTTAACTGGAAATCAAATCGAGTCATGTTAGAATAGAAAATAAACAGCTTTGTACGTCACATTGTATTAGAGGTTTAAGAACGAATCTAAAATATATTGTGTGATCGACAACAAATTTGTGAAAGTAAATGGTAAAAGCTCTCCCTGGATGTCAGTATTGAATGTGATTCCAAAAGGCAGTATGCTAGGGTTTCCCCAAAAACGGTCTTCTTGAACTATGCACTATACGATGAAGCTATTTGCAATGATGAAAATTTTTTGGTTGCAAGATTATATGCTTCATGCAAGCAATTAAGCAAACAAATTGCAGATAGTATTCGATACCACAGTCTTAGAGGCACTGACCTCCAGATTTGTGGCTAAAACATACTAGTATTTCTTTAAAACTGAAAAATTTCTGGTCATATTATGTTTTAGTTTCTAAGCTATCTTAAAAATACCAAATCAAGAAAAAGAAAATACTATGCCCGAGCTGGGAGTCGAACCCAGGTCGCCAAGGTAATTAACATTTTCCCGCAGTCTTGATTAATACACTATATAAGTAATATGTTCTTTACGATCGTTAGATAAAAAGCATTATGATTAAGACAGTTTACATCCGGTACCCCGTTAAAACGCTTTTCAATTTTGAATGGAAAAAATTGTAAAAGCAGCTAATTCTTACGTGTTTCCATAATATATAAGCTGTCAATATCTAAGTTTCAAAGCCTTAGATTAGAAAGAAATATAGAAAAAAATACTTGATATTAAGAATTTTCATTTTTTCTTTGGTTGTTGTTGTTGTTGTCGTCGTATACCTGACTTAGAAGACAATGCCTTTAAGATAAACAGAAATCTTGAAATTGTAATCTATGCGCTCAAAATACTCTAAATTATGAATTTCATTGTCTTTTTTAAGTGTAATCACTTTACAAATGAAAGAAGAAAATATTTATAGAACTATTATATATAATTATGTTATTAATAAAACAGTTAATTTTCTGTTAACACATCATGTCCATATACAATTAACGACCGTAAATACTCTCATTCTCCGTTTATAATACATTGAGGGGATATTTGTTGTTTCGATGTGGAACTGGATTGCCTTTCGCGAGTGAGCACCAGGTGTGGTATTTTCAAAAGTGGAATGGCCACGAGTGAGGATGTGGGGTGTGGTGTTCATGGGTGGGGATGTTTTGGTCTTGCAAGTGCAGCAGACAAATCTTCTTTATTTAAGTTTTTGACTAAATGTACCCATTTTATACTTTCTTACCAGTGCAAAAATATTTGATACCTTATATTTCACTGTGAAAATAACGGATATAATTATTTCACTACAATATTTCGATAATTCACTGAAAAAAATATAATAATTTATATTTTACGCTATCACTCTTAAATATTATACCATTACTGACATTTTTGCCATTTTTATTAATTTGTTGCTGTTCATGTTGTTGTTGCCAGATGCATATAAAGGCCCTTGAATTTTTATCAATAAATTTGTAAACTAGACACTTCAATACTGCTTAATTATATCAACGAAACCGCCAAAACGGGGTATACAGATTGCTTCATAAAGCGCTGCCACAAGCAATATATCGTAAGCTTTTACGACACCTTTATCTTGTAAACGTGTAAAAACAATTATGTCAAAATTTAAACCGTTTGAATATTTTCTGTTGCTTTTAAAGCTGATCTTATTGGCTCAGGTTTCAACGTCAACCAAACTCAACTCTTAACTCTTACTAAGGCCGCCGTGACTACAGATTTTTTAAGAACTCCACGCAATGATACCAAATTGGCTAAACTATTATTGGACCGTTATAAGTATTAAGCAAAAAGGTAAAATACCTAAAGTCACGATCATGTATCACTTTTCAGGGCCGTAATTTAAATTTCCATTGAATAAATGCCGATGAGGAAGTCGTTAAAAATATTCAATTGTACTGATTTTATCACCTTGTATAATTCAGACGATTTTGTCTTTTAAGTATAATCTATGCTATTATATCATTACACTACATTTAATCTATATAATTTATAACAAAACACTTTTAAAATCTCATCTAAAACCAAATTGCTACACTATATTTTATATTTTTGTTCTGTTCCGATGACATTACTTTTACCAAACATGTGGAAAACATGCACTACCAGATGATGTATATAAGCAAGAAAGCGGCCGTAATGCAAGTTCCGAAGTTGATTCTGTTTATTATGACAATATTTTCATCCTGCTTCAGTGGATTATCTGATAAACCAAACTGTATAAAGGAAGACGATGTAACTGTGACGTGTAACTATATTCCCGCGGATATTCAACCAGAGATTTCAAGGGTTCGGATTGTTATGAATTTTGTTACAGACTTGGAGCCAGTTGTTATTACACAGGCTAATTTTCCGCCGAGTAGTTGGTCTCAAATTACGTATCTTGAAATAAGTGATACGGAAGAAAATTTAAATGGGAATTGGAGTTTAAAAAATGGATGTTTTAGCAGTCTGACCTCCTTAAATGAACTGCACATACACATTCTGTATTTAGATATATTTGAGGATACATTTATTGGACTCGGTGAAGTAACAGTGCTTGATTTTAGTAACTCTGTCCGCTTGGAAAAAAATATGCTTCTGCCAGCTCTTAATGGAACGAACAAACTTCCTAAACTACGGGAACTTTTGCTGAGTAACTGGAACTCGTACCACCTTCCTTACGATTTCGATGAAACCTTTGTTCAAACATTGCTTCCAAGACGAATAACACATCTTGACATTAGCAGCACACATATAACAGTGCTGAATTTTAGCGCGATCTTCAAAAGTCTCAAGTATCTCGAACGTTTGAATATTTCCTATTCAAATATTGAACAGGAGTACCACAGACACCCGGATATCACCCATAACGATATGAAGCAAGTTCGGGTATTCGATCTAAGTCATGCGATATTACCAAGACAATTTATGCCGCTTGTGCCATTTGATTACTTAATTTCAAATGAAAATATAACCTTCTCTCAAATAGGATTGCATCTTATTCCGTTCTTGTTTGCAGCAGAATCTGTAAATATTAGCGGAATTTTTCCCTACTATATAAATGTATTCATTGAACATGTGATATTCACTATTGACGAAGACATGAATTGGTTTGTCAAGAGCCTTATCTTTCGGCAGAATAATGTTAAAACTCTCGATGTCCAGTTGATTTGTGACAATTATACTACTTCCTCTATTGAACACTTGGATATCTCTGACAATGGACTGCAATTTATGCACCCAACATTACTCTATTGTATGCCAAATCTGTATGTAATAAACTTGGCCAAAAATCAACTATTTAAAATGGTGAAGGAACACAGAACAGTTTTTGAAAAACTATTTCTTGGACTAAACCGATTGAAATATATCTTTCTTTCAGCAAATGACCTAAACGATGTCCCTCTCTACACCTTCAGCAACTGTAGAAATGTTCAAGTTATTGATCTTTCGAACAACAGATTAAGTCAGGTGACATTCTTGCTAGATGACTTAAATCGTCTTGAGATTTTAGACCTTCAAAACAACAACATTCAAATTCTTGACCAGATATCTTTAAATCGTTTGAACTTTCTATGGAGAGGCAACAGGCCAAATGAA
This sequence comes from Mercenaria mercenaria, assembly GCF_021730395.1. Taxonomy (NCBI): domain Eukaryota; kingdom Metazoa; phylum Mollusca; class Bivalvia; order Venerida; family Veneridae; genus Mercenaria; species Mercenaria mercenaria. The sequence goes on along the minus strand of NC_069369.1, from coordinate 13,682,082 downwards.
TTTAAAGCAAACTTAATTTTGCGTTCCAATCCTTTATCATGTTCCAAGTGTGCAACAAGATCATTTATAAAATGGCTCACATCGAAAATGCTGTCTGTATTAATGATACAAAACATAACCTGCTTTAATGAAAATGGAAATCAAGAACTCATCACGGAAAATACACTGAACATTGTACAGAAAATTTGCGACAGAAAAACGATATTAATTTCCTCAACTGTTTCTGCAGTAGTATTTGTATCAGTTGTCATCGTCCTAGGATTATTTATGTACAAACGACAAAAACGTCTGAAAAAGATACAAACTAGAGGTGAAACAATGGCTCTATTGCGTCAAGGTGAAGGTCGCTATGAGTTTATGACTTTCCTTTCTTACAGCAGCGACGACGAGGTGTTTGTCGAAAACTATATTTTAGGACAACTGAACGAGCACTTGCAACGGGTAACTGGAATAGACCGGCAACTGGTGTGTACAGGTGACCGATATTTTCGGCCAGGTATTTATGTTCACAACGAAATGGATAGATGCCTGGACACTGCTTCAGTTGTAATTGTGGTGATATCAAACAGCTTTTGTGCTAGTGAATATTGTTGCCAAGAATTGGATCAAGCTTGTGTTAAAAGAAAGCCGGTACTTCTTATGTTGATCGGAGAGGTTGAAGTCAAAATGATGACACAAAGAATGAAGGAATTGTATTATAGAAATGCAAGGTTACTGTGGACACTCGGCGAAAATGGGGAATATGTCATGAAAACCACATGGGAGAACGTATGTGAATCCATACTTGATCTTATGATAAACTAAAGTGTGTTTATGTTATACGCCTTTTCCGCGGTAGATACTGTAAATGGCAACAGTGAAAACTATGTTCATCCCTCATTCAGAATTAATAAAATTTGTAAGAAGCAGTAAAAATGAAGATTGGCCATTGTATATATAAAATAAAGCTACAAGAAGATTATGCTGATAATGAAACCAAACAAAATAACAGCAGACACATGACGGTGGATATTATAACGAATGAGGTGTGACGTAATGAGAGTGATTCGTATTGTTTTGTATGATATAAGAAGTTTAGTTAAAGCAGCTTTATTCTGTAGTTGCATAGCATAAATTAATTCCCTTTTATTCAGTAAATTTAACAGTTAGTTGAAATCACATGTAATCTTAGAGCAATTTCATGTATCATTAAGAAAGAAGGGATTTATCTTTGTAATAGTAGTGACAATTATTGTTTATAAATCTGTTATATTGCTAATTATATTGCTAATTTTGAACCAGTGTGGTGTGATCTTTATTGAAAGTTTAAATAAATACTTAGAAATTAATTATTGTTATGTTCTCGTTGTTAGCTTAGTACAGATTCTAAAGCGGATCCCTGTTATTACATTTTTATTTTAGTTTTTGCTGAGTTTATCGTCGCATCGACAAAATTATAGGCCATATGATGACTTTCCAGCTTATTAACAGATTATCTGATGGTAGAGGAAGACCCTAGGTGTCCCTTCGTGCATTATATATTTCATCACGGGAGGGGACCTGCGTAGAACCACTGACTTTGGTGATCTAGCTGGATGCCTACCTCACATGAAGAATTCAACGCCCCGAATGAGGCTCGAACCCATATCGATAAGGGGCAAGTGATTCTAAGTTAGCGGCCTTAACCACTCGGCCACGAAGGACGCATTAAGTTTTAATCTCTATATAAGCGTACAGACAACCACATTCGGTCATAACCCTAAAGTAAGATCTTATACAAAATTGGTTACTGACGGACCTTTTCCGTTTCCTAGTGGATCCATCTAATTGACTACACGCAACAGTATTCATCACTATACTTATTGCCATAACAGGATTGTCCACAGGTACGGGTCTGTACAGATTCTACAGATACGGACTTGTACCTCTAGACACTTCTTTTATTTTATGGTGATATTCTTCTTTCATAACATTTATTTGGTAGTAGTACAGAAGAGCTTTGTAAATAAATTTTAAAATCGTTTTTCAGCTCGGTGTTTAGCTAATCCAACTTGAGAGTAAACTAAATACACCCAATGTATGAACCCTAGGGGCAGTAACCAATGTCCCTTTCTGGTACAGCATTGGAAAGTTCTTAAGTAAACTTGAGGGTTGCTCTTTTCATCATACAGGATCAATTTAGGTAGAAATTATTTTGAAACGGACACAATATATTAGTATAAACTTATAAATCTAGGTTAAAGCAATGTGTAAATATAGGTAGGATTGAATAAATGAACATCCGACCTCTACTGTCGGAGATTGTGCGAGGCTAATAAGTGTTTGAATCCTGTATGTAAGGGAAACTTTTAAAACTACAGATAATTTTAATAGTAGGAACCAAAAATAGGTAAATGGAGGTGGTACATGTAGCTACGGGACCAGTTACAAATATAGCAAACTATGCAAACTGTACACGAATGCCGACTTTCTTGGCAAAGGAAAAATATTTGAAATAAAAGCTCATATTATAGAGTCCGCTCCACACTTAGATGATATAACGGACGTCATGCTGAAAATTGCAAAGTTATGACAAAAATCTACAAGAATTACATAAAATAGACAGATAAGCTGCAGTATATATGGACGTGGTATTGTAATATGCTGTAAAAAGAATTTAAAAAATTTGATATAAATATTGCCTTAAATACTCGTTGTGGTGCGAAATTAAATAATTCAAAAAATGATAGATTACCTTTTGGTTGTATGTGCAGGAGTCCGAACAGCGATGACGAAAATACACATTAAATGTTAATATTACTGAATGGAACTCTTTGTAGAAACTGCTCTTATTTAATTTAAAGGTAGTTGTAGATTTTAATTTTAACAATATTGACTGGCGAAAAGAAGCTTCGTTAAAGGGTGAAAACCATATAGATAGTATTTTCCTTAAAGGCATCACGGATTTGTTTCTATTTCAATACGTTAAGAAGACCGACAAGGTACCTGTAGAGATGCAAGGTACCATCAGTACTGGATCTCATTCTCTTGAATAAGGGAAACATGGTTGAAAATGAATATAGAATATCACTTAGGTCTTGTTAGAAGGGAACTTTAACTTAATGTAATATGTTCTAACTAAAATGAACAATACACCAATATATAGCTATTTATTAGTCAGCTTTACAAATTTACACACTGTATTAGATCAATTGCGCACATGATATGGAACAGGTTAAGCTAATACGAAGCTTGACTGTGCCAATATGAGAAAAGCAGGGCCAATACGAGGAAACAGGACCAATACGGAAATCAAGCTTTTTGATTGGTTCAAAAGAGAGGACCAATATGGAGAAAACAAGTTTTTAGAGACGCCGTTTCGTTTTACATAATTATACATAATTATTATAAAGAAAATTATACATTACAATAGTTTTCAGATTAATTAAAAGGATGATACATATCTTAAACAGACATTTAGATGGAGTGGATTATTTATGCAATAATACCAACGATTCACATGCTGGAAAATAGATGAATAATTGGTTGCGAACACGAACGTCATAAACTCCAAATATTTTTGGACAAGAATATACCGAGGCATGCGGTTGTATAATATGTGATTGGTTCGTTGTATTATCTTGATCAACACATATGTGTACAATTTTGTGTCTCGTTGCCTGCAGTCAACAAAGAAATAACATTTAAAGCAGTTTCTATCACACTTCTACTTTTATGATAAGATACTCACTAGAAAAATAAATAAGGTAAGTTCAAGATATTGCTGATTATGTTGAGACATCATAAAATCTCTCAACATTATTCACACTTACCTACATACAACCCATTCTGTTTTACTGGCTGAAATGATAATGCTGAAAAACATTTTTTTTTCAACCTGCATAACTGCCGTAAGGTTACTCAAAGAGTTCTTATGATGTTATCGCAAATATTCGAAAGTTGAATAACAATAAAATCATCATTAATCAAGCGATTTCAGATTGGCCTAGTTATTTGTCCTAGGACTGTTGTATTGGCCCTAGGCCTACGGCCTTGGTCCAATACGACAACCCTTGGACAAATAACAGGGCCAATATGAAATCACATTGATAACATTGTAATCGTAAAGGTGAACCAAGACCTCATGAATATTAAGAGATGCTGTGAGAACCTATCCGAAATAACTGATAAACATATTCCAAGTCTCACTTTTATTCTTAAAACATCGCAACTAATTTGTAGGCAGATATGAAGCGAAAGCAACAAAATATAAGAGAAAACTAGAGGTGTGTCCATAGGATACAGGTGCTTTCACTCCTGTCACTGTACATGGTTTCATGACTCTTGGTGAAATAGTTTTAAGATAAATGCAACGCAAGCTCTTAAGCACTTTAAGTGCATTTTTCACTAGATTAAGGACCATAATTCTGGTCTAGTTGTGTAAAGTCCCAAAGAAAACACAAGGACAACACTTAGGTTTTATGCCTCTAGGTCAAGTACAATTTGAAATACATTGGACGCAAACTTTTGGTGTTCGAAGTCAAGGGCCATAAATCAGATCTTGCAGGGTGAAATAAAACAAAACTCAGGTGCACAAAAACATATGCTGAATAATATTCCTACATGGTTACAAACTATATAATAAACCTTTAAATGCTTATTTTTGATTTAATGAAAGGCAATATCTCTGATCTGACTCACAGAAATCCAGAACAAACAAAATCCCAGTTGCACAACTTTCTATGCTGAGTAATATTCCTATGTTGTTTCATCACCCTAGTTCAAATGCTTTTTGAGACATGTGCAACACAATTTTTTATGGCCTTTTATGCATATTTTTGACTAAGTCAATGGCCGTGGTCTCGCTGAATGAAATCTCTAACAAAACCCCTGGTGCACAACTTCACATGCTGAATAATAGTAATATTATATAATCCTGAGTTAAATACTTTTTGAGATACACTCAACACAAACGTATGCTCTTATTATACATTATTATTGACAAAGTCAAGGGCCATAACTGGTCTAGTTGTGTGAGATCCCAGTTAAAACACCATTTACACAACTTTATACACTGATTCTAACACGACCAGCAAATAACCTACATGCATGTAGAGCAAAATCTATCTCGGGTTATTCTGCAATAAACCACTCGCGTGCAATGACATCATCCGATCCAGGTGCGTAGCACGGTCGTAAAAAGTAGTTACCATTTTTTCTAACACTGTTGATACTAGTTTGTCGTGTTGGAATCAAAATAATAAGTTTCCAAGTGTGATTTATCGTAGATTCTAACACGACCAGCGAATAACCTACATACATGTAGAGCAAATCTATCTCGAGTGACTCCGAAATAAACCACACGCGTGCAATGACGTTATCCGATCCAGGTGCATAGCATGGTCGTAAAAAGTAGTTACCATCTTCTTTTAACACTGTTGATACTAGTATGTCGTGTTAGAATCGAAATAACAAGTTCTCAAGTGTGGTTTGTCGTAGAATAACCCTAGTTTTTCGTTCTAATGCGAAACAATATATCACTCAGGCCTACAGCCTTCATGATATATTCTTACGCATAAGAACTCAAAACACGGGTTATTCTACGAGAAACCACACTTGGGAACTTATTATTTCTTAAATAACCCGAGTTTTTCGTTCTTATGCAAAACAATATATCACTCAGGCCTACGGCCTTCGTGATATATTCTTACGCATAAGAATTCAAAATACGGGTTATTCTAAGATAAACCACGTTTGGGAACTTATTATTTCTTAAATAACAATCCTTTGAGGTTTGATAACTCTTGGTCAAATACCTATTGAGATATGCATGACTGAAATTCGGACAGATTCGGCACCCCTCCCCGACACACACACACACACATACACGCGCGCGCGCGCAAACAGTCAGAGCGGGGAGGTGGTAAAAAATGATGAAATATATGAACTGTAAAAACCAACATACATTTATCAAATATAAACTAACAAGGAATGGCGTTGTGCACGAGCTAAAGAAATCAAAGTACGAGTATGGAAAACATTGCACAAAATATCTGCAAACAGCACAAGATGTTCTGAAAATTTGTTAGATCCAAAATGTAAAGGTAGTATCCAAGAAAAACAGAATTGAAACTGAAAACAAGAAATGTCTTTAAAAAGACAAACGGCGTAGAGGTAATAATGTTTGGCGCATGAAAAATTCAGAATTAAACAGGATGTAGCCCGATGTACAGACAGAAAGGATTTGGATATGCATATACGAATACATTATTCATTTGCAAATATTTCAACCAGGCAGCAAATTTAAATGATCAAGAGGTATCCTTTCAGTGATATAAGGTCAAAATGATTTGACGTCCTGGGCTGATTCTGAAATACTTTCGTGTTGGGTCAGAATCCGCCATAAGTAACCCACTAGCACAATATGCCGACCAGCGTACAATTAGTTGGACTGGAAAAGGCTAAAGCAGTTGACATGAAAATAAAACCCTAGCTTTTAAATCACTAGTAGTGACTCCCATAACTCTAATTACTTGATTAAGTTCTCAATTTAAAAATAAAACTTAAAGCAAAAAATCAAACATTTGCAGATTGGGATACCTTCAATAAATGTTGAAATCTTTTTATTTGGGTAAAGTAATAGGTAAATACTTATATAATATATGATGGAATAGTGATTTTTAAATTTAATTTGCACATTGTTGTTGTTGGCATAGTCATTATTGTCATGAAAGTTAAAAAATTTCAGCTGACCTTCTGGCCTCCATTGGTGTTGTTATTGTTTTTGTCTGCGCTTGCCAGAGCGAGGCTCTAGTGGGGAAAGACCCCTGGTGTCAAATTATGTAGGGAATAATTCAGTTTCGTGAAATAATAACAAAGAATTGTTAAATTTTCTACTTTATTTTCACGAAGAACATGAATTTGCAGTGTGTGCGAAACCGCGTACAGTCCTACCTCGGTACACTGACTCTACAGTTACAACCAGCCACAACTCATTCATCCATAAGCGAGGTACGCAACGGGGGAAGAAGTTTACTTTCGATTTCTCTAGCGGTGATAAATTACTAAAAACTTTAAATTAGAATATATTATTTTAGTTTAGGGTAACAAAACTACTAAATATGTTCCATTTAATATGTGCCTTCTGATAATCAATGTCATTTAAGACTTAATAAATAGTTTATCTTCTCAGCGCGCACCTGTTCCGTGTCCCGATTACTACAGAATCTAGGTCAAAATCCATATTCAGCTAACGCCGAAAAAACACCTATCATCTGATGACGGAAAAATATCAAATATATTGAATAACCATTTTGTTAGAGTCTTTATCACTGAAGAATAAATATTAGACAAGTAATGGAAGAAAAAAAAGTTAATAGTACACTGGCTGCATTATATAACAGAAGATATGGTGCTCAAAATCATGAACGTTGTATAATAATACAACGTAAGCTTATGGATTTGATGGTATTCGCCCTAAAACACTGAATGAATGTAAGATAAATGTAATAACACAATTAAGAATGATATTTAACAAAACACTGCAAGAAAGAAAACTAACAACCACTTGGAAGACAGCCAGCGTCTCTGCCATTTTCAAATCTTTGTCTACGATCAGTCGTGAAAACTACCGTTCCATTAGCGTTTTATCTATGACCTGCCGAGTCATGGAAAAGATAATCCGTGACGCCATTGTTGTTCATTTGAAACATACAATAAACAACATGGTGTTAGAAAATAAACCGTTTTGTACGTCACATTGTATTAAAGGTTTAAGAACGGATTTAAAATATATTGTGTGGTCGGCAACAAATTTGTGAAAGTAAATGGTAAAAGCTCTCCCTGGAAGTCAGCATTGAGTGTAGTTCCAAAAGGCAGTATGCTACGGTTTCCACAACAACGGTCTACTTGAAGCTATGCACTGTACGGTGAAGCTATTTGCAATATTGAAAATCTTTTGGTTGCAAGATTATATGTTTCATGCAGGCAATTAAGCAAAACAAACGTTGCAAATTGTCTTCGTTACCAGTCTTAAAGGCACTGACCTCCATATGCTGGATAAAAACATATTTCTTAGAAATTGGAAACAAAGTCTGGTCATTATGTTTTTGTTTCTAAGCTATCTTAAAAATACCAAATCAAGAAAAAGAAAATAATATACCCGAGCCGAGAATCGAACCAAGGTCGCCGCGGTAATTATCATTTTCCCGCAGTCTTGATTAATACACCACGGAGAATATGTCCTTAACGACCGGTAGATTAAAAGCTTTATAAATAAGGCAGTTTTCCTCCGGTACCCCGTTTAAACGCTTTTCGATTTTGAATTGAAAACTTTGTAAAATAAACTAATTCCTATGTGTTTCCATAATATATACATGTAAATTGCCAGTACCTAGTTCCAAAACCTTCTTAAGAAATATATCTGATATTAAAAATTTTCCTTTTTTCTTTTTTTCCCTTTTCTTTTTCTTTTTGTTGGTGTTGTTGTCGTATGCCTGACCTAGAAGTCAATGATTTTAAGATAAACAACAGAAATCTTGAAACTCCGTTTATAAGGGGATATTTGTTGTTTCGAGGTGGAATTGGGGTGTCTTTTGCGAGTGAGCACTAGTTGTGGTATTTTTCAAGTGACATTGCCACGAGTGAGGTTGTGGGGTGTGGTGTTGATGGGTGGGGATGTTTTGGTCTTGCATGTGGAGAAGACAGATTTCTTCTTATTTCAGACTTTACTAAATTTAACCATTTTATAGTTTCTTACCAGTGAAAATATATTTGATATATTTCATCGTGGAAATACCGGATATATTTCACTCTAATATTTGAATAATTCGCTAAAAACATGTAATAATTCATATTTTCTGCTATCACACTTAAATATCATACCATCGCAGCCTTTTTGCCATATTTATCATGGTGTTGCTATTTATGTCGCTGTTGTCAGATGCCTTTAAAGGGCCTTGAATCTTTATCAATAAACTTGTCAGCTCTTGTAAACTAAACACTTCAATACTGCCTATATAAACCTCGATTTTACGCGTTATATCAATGAAACCGCCAAAACGGGGTATACAGACTGCTTCGCAAAGCGCTACCACAAGCAATATGACGGTCTGGTCATCTGGCTTAATTTTTAATATATCGTAAGCTTTTTCGACACCTTTAACCTGTTAACCTGTAAAAAACATTTACGTATGTCAAAATTTAAGCCGTTGGAATATTTTCTGTTGTTTAACCAGCTGATTGTATTGGTTCCGGTCTCAACGACAACCAAACTCAATTCTTATCTCTAAATTAGACTTCCTTGACTATAGAATAGCTTTTTAACTCCATGCAATGATATAAAATTGGCTAAACTACCATTGGACCGTTATAACTATTAAGCAAAAAGGTAAAATACCCAAAGTTACGATCATATAATTGAGCCGCGCCATGAGAAAACCAACACAGTGCGTTTGCGACCAGCATAGATCCAGACCAGCCTGTCTAGTCGGGATCCATGCTGTTCGCTAACGGTTTCTCTAATTGCAATAGGCTTTGAAAGCGAACAGCATGTATCCTGCTCTGTCTGGATCCATGCTGGTCGCAAACGCACTATGTTGGTTTCCTCATGGCGCGGCTCATTATCAATTTTCATGGACGTAATTTAAATTTTCATTGAATAAATGCCGAAGAGGAAGTCGTTAAATAAATATTCAATTGTACTGATTTTATTCCCTTGTATAATTCAGACGATTTTTTTCTTTTAAGTACAACCTATGCTTTATATCATTACACTACATTTAATCTATACAACTGATAACAAAAAGCTTCTAAAATTTCACCAACAACCAAGTTGCTACACTATATTTAATATTTTTGTTCTGTTCCGATGACATTACTTTTGCCAAAGTGGAAAACATGCACTACCAGATGATGTATCTAAGCAAGAAAGCGGTCGTAATGCAAGTTCCGAAGTTGATTCTGTTTATTATGACAATATTTTCATCCGGCTTCAGTGGATTATGTGATAAACCAAACTGTACAAGGAAATTCATTGATGCAAGCATCAAAGACGCCGCCAAGTGTTGTGTCTGAAGTACATTTATTGCAATATGAGAAATCACCTAATTATTAGTTTGGTTATTCTGACTGGTTGCAAATTATTAACTTTAGCACATAATACAATATATGTTATAAACTGTTAAAAGCTTGAAGAATAAGCATATTAGAAAAGCATTACCATGCAATACAAATCCTCTACCTGCAATGACACTGACATTGCGAGAAGGGGGTCCCTTTACATAAAAAATTAGAGTAAATATTTCACCAACTAAGGTCAGCACCTGTGAAAAGTTCTTATATGCAGGAGCATGTGTATGAAGTTTCACAGAAATGCAGTTTGTTGGGAAATGAGGAAATGATGAAAGATGATTATTTCAAAGATGTGGTTCACAGAAACCATTATCTTTATTATCATATAATGTAATGAGTGTTTTCTATTCACTGATAAAGTTTCATGGACCTTAGTCACCTACATTATAGATTTCAGAATGCAGATTATACAGTTTCCGTTGCCAAAACAACAAAACATTTTGTCCAAGAAAAGAATGATATAACATGAATAATCTTTAAATTGCACCTATTCACAAAGCAAATGTCATGAATCTTTCTTATATACTTTTGGAATATCATAGAATTCTTTTTTTTTTGGACGAACGGTAAACTTGAAGTCCTCGTTGAACCGTAAGGTTACTAGGAATATGTCAGTGTGTAGATTCAAATCTAATATTACAAGAAATTTAGCAAGCATAATAACCCACTGCCAAAGAGTAGAAAATGTTTTAATGAAAATCTTTTTTTTAAAGTTAGACAGGAATGAACAGATACAAAAACAAACTATCTATAAAAGTAAAAAAAGAAGAAAAAAAGAAACAAGTAACAAGATATAGTACAACCAGAGCAACTGACTAGTCATATAAAATTAATGAAAATATAAATTTAACAAGGAAATCTATTTGAAAGTCACTGATGCTTTGATCAGTCATTATTATGTCCCATGGCTTTTGATATTTCGATCTAACCATATTTTAAAGAAGTATTAAACTGTCACTGACAAATTCAGCCAAAAGATGGCCCTTTATTGCACACCTTAGTTGACAGTGAATATCTGTAAACAATAAGTATTTGACACATAAGCAAAAAAAAAAAGTCAAAGGTTAGAATCAAGATGAGTTTATAAAATACTAAGAAATATTCTGACCAGTTGTACATGTGGTCACAAATGGGAAACTCTATGCTTCAAAGTTAAGGTAACCATAACAATTATATAAATATACAACTGCAAAAGGAATCTGTAAAAATGTGCACATTCTGAAATTACATCACTGTACCTATACATGAACGCTCCCTTGTCCGCAATAGACCTCACGCGTTGCAGTATGGTATATCTGCGGTGTGTTCTATTTATAGAAAATTAGATAGGTAAGTAGGTCGTGCTAAGGTCAGAAATAGAAAACTTGACTTACAGAGTAACCTCCCTTATCAATAAATCGGATCAACATTTTGACGAAATTATAAATAAAAAGAAATATTTTCTGCTCTACAAATAAAGAGAAAAAAAGACAGATAACATTGTTTTATATCACATAATAAATTGCATTACATACATTTCTTATGTTTTTTTGCCATTTCTTTTTGTTTATTCACTAAAATCTATTGTGCAATATCGTGGGTCCTTTTACAAACTATGCACTGTGTTCAGTTTATCATTCCGAAACTATTCATTACCATCTTTACAGGGTCCAAAATAAAAGTGTATCCCATATACTCGACACCGCCTTCTGGTGGCGTCGAATAAAGGAAGACGATGTAACTGTGACGTGTAACTATATTCCCGCGGATATTCAACCAGAGATTTCAAGGGTTCGGATTGATATGAATTTCGCTACAGACTTGGAGCCAGTTGTTATTACACAGGCTAATTTTCCGCCGAGGAGTTGGTCTCAAATTACATATCTTGAAATAAGTGATACGGAAGAAAATTTAAACGGGAATTGGAGTTTAAAAAACGGATGTTTTAGCAGTCTGACCTCCTTAAATGAACTGCATATACACATTCTGCATTTAGATATATTTGAGGATACATTTATTGGACTCGGTGAAGTAACAGTGCTTGATTTTAGTAACTCTGTCCGCTTGGAAAAGAATATGCTTCTGCCAGCTCTTAATGGGACGAACAAACTTCCTAAACTACGGAAACTTTTGCTGAGTAACTGGAACTCGTACCACCTTCCTTACGATTTCGATGAAACCTTTGTCCAAACACTGCTCCCAAGACAAATAACACATCTTGACATTAGCAGTACACATATATCAGCGATGAATTTTAGCGCGATCTTCAAAAGTCTCAAGTATCTCGAAATACTGAATGTTTCCTATGCAAATGTTGAGGAGTCCCACAGACGACCGGATATCACCCATACCGATATGAAGCATGTTCGGGTATTCGATCTAAGTCATGTGATATTTCCAAGAAAATTCATGCCGCTTGTGCCATTTGATCACTTAATTTCAAATGTGAATACAACATTCTCTCAAATAGGATTGCATCTCTTTCCGTTCTTGTTTGCAGCAGAATCTGTAAATATTAGCGGAATTTTTCCCTGCTATATAAATGTATTCATTGAACATGTGATATTCACTATTGACGAAGATATGAACTGGTTTGTCAAGAACCTTATTTTACGGCAGAATAATTTTAAAACTCTCGATATCCAGTGGTTTTGTGACAATTATTCTATTTCCTCTATTGAACACTTGGATATCTCTGACAATGGACTGCAATTTATGCACCCAACATTACTCTATTGTATGCCAAATCTGTATGAAATACACTTGGCCAAAAATCAACTATTTAGAATAGTGAATGGACACAGAACAGTTTTTGAAAGAACTATTTCTTGGACTAAACCGATTGAAATATATTTTTCTTTCAGCGAATGACCTACACGATGTCCCTCTCTACACCTTTAGCTACTGTAGAAATGTTCAAGTCATTGATCTTTCGAATAACAGATTAAGTCAGGTGACATTCTTGCTAGATGACTTAAATCGTCTTGAGATTTTAGACCTTCAAAACAACAACATTCAAACTCTTGACCAGATATCTTTAAATCGTTTGAACTTTCTATGGAGAGGCAACAGGCCAAATGAATTTAAAGCAAACTTAATTTTGCGTTCCAATCCTTTATCATGTTCCAAGTGTGCAACAAGAACATTACCTGCTTTAATGAAAATGGAAATCAAGAACTCATCACGGAAAATACACTGAACATTGTACAGAAAATTTGCGACAGAAAAACGATATTAATTTCCTCAACTGTTTCCGCAATAGCATTTGTATCAGTTGTCATCGTCCTAGGATTATTTATGTACAAACGACAAAAACGTCTGAAAAAGATACAAAATAGAGATGAAACAATTGCTCTATTGCGTCAAGGTGAAGGTCGCAATGAGTTTATGACTTTCCTTTCTTACAGCAGCGACGACGAGGAGTTTGTCGAAAACTATATTTTACGACAACTGAACGAGCACTTGCAACGGGTAACTGGAATAGACCGGCAACTGGTGTGTACAGGTGACCGGTATTTTCGGCCAGGTATTTATGTTCACGACGAAATGGATAGATGCCTGGACACTGCTTCAGTTTTGTAATTGTGGTGATATCAAACAGCTTTTGTGCTAGTGAATATTGTTGCCAAGAACTGGATCAAGCTTGTGTTAAAAGAAAGCCGGTACTTCTTACGTTGATAGGAGAGATTGAAGTCAAAATGATGACACAAAGAATGAAGGAATTGTATTATAGAAATACAAGGTTACTGTGGACACTCGGCGAAAATTGGGAATATGTCATGAAAGCCACATGGGAGAACGTATGTGAATCCATACTTGATCTTATGATAAACTAAAGTGTGTTTATGTTATACGCCTTTTCTGAGGTAGATACTTTAAATGGCAACAGTAAAAACTATGTTCATCCCTCATTGAGAATTAATAAGATTTGTAAGAAGCAGTAAAAATGAAGATTGGCCATTGTATATATAAGATAAAGCTACAAGAAGATTATTCTGATAATGAAACCAAACAAAATAACAGCAGACACATGACGGTGGATATTATAACGAATGAGGTGTGACGTAATGAGAGTGATTCGTATCAGTTGTTTTGTATGGTACATGTAATTAGAAGTTTAGTAACTGCAGCTTTATTCTGTAGTTGCATAGCATAAATTAATTCCCTTTTATTCAGTAAAGTTAACAGTTAGTTGAAATTACACATGTATTCTTAGAGCAATTTCATGTATCATTAAGAAAGAAGGGATTTATCTTTGTAATAGTAGTGACAATTATTGTTTATAAATCTGTTATATTGCTAATTATATTGCTAATTTTGAACCAGTGTGGTGTGATCTTTATTGAAAGTTTAAATAAATACTTAGAAATTAATTATTGTTATGTTCTCGTTGTTAGCTTAGTACAGATTCTAAAGCGGATCCCTGTTATTACATTTTTATTTTAGTTTTTGCTGAGTTTATCGTCGCATCGACATAATTATAGGTCATATGATGACTTTCCAGCTTATTAGCAGATTATCTGATGGTAGAGGAAGACTCTAGGTGTCCCTTCGTGCATTATTTATTTCATCACTGGTGGGCACCTGCGAAGAACCACTGACTTTGGTGATCCAGCCGGATGCCTACCTCACCGTAAAGTAAGATCTTATACAAATTGGGTCACAGACGGACCTCTTCCGTTTCCTAGTGGATTCACATCTGAAGATTTATCTAATTGATTACATGCAACAGTATTCATGACTTTTACTTATTGCCTAGACTGGCATCAGTCGTTAGAGTCATTAAATGTAAAGCACCTGGCCATAAAATCAATCCTCTTTGATACCACTTTCTGAAAAAAAAAACAATATCTCTTGCCTCCGTCTCTAACAGCATTGGAAAGTTCTTAAGTAAACTTGAGGGTTGCTCTTTACGTGCATCCTACAGGATCAATTTAGCAGTTCTTTTGAAACCGGACAGACACATATAAACTTATAAATCAAAGTTAAGGCTATGTGTAAATATAGGTAGGATTGACGTATTCGACAGACCATTATTATACCAATTATCACAATTCAGAGACGATTGTCAGAAAAAAAGAATGTTTTTCATCAATAGTATATTGCAATAAAGTTTCATTCCTTGCCTTTGTTTTAAAATAAAACTGAAAACCAAATAACATCATCACGGTCAGGAATTATATTAATTTATATAATATATAATAATAATAATAATAATAAATAAAAGTTGGCATTAACGGCCGACTCAATAGTTAGTAAATTGAAACTTGTTGTGTGTGACAGACAAATCGGATAGATCTGCCAACCTATTAATCGGTATAATCGGATGAACCTACCGGTGTAATTAATCAACATAATCCTGATTTTCCTTTGATGTAATATCATGATGAAATTTCAGTGGCCACATAAAAATAAATTTATTATCGAATAAATGTAATTATGGATACGTTAAACCTTACTTCTTTATATTATAGTAACGCGAATGATAGATCGAATCATTCCGATGGCGAATAATGTTACATACAAGTAGGCACAATAAGGTCTGATTAGAATTATCATAAGGTGTCGGCCCAGTACAAGCACTTTTGGACATGGATTGTGAATTTCACAACAAAATTGCAGCATTGACAGCTCTGTAATTCTGAAGAGTAATACTATCTCAGTCAATATAACACAGAAAAACACCACCATCAACGATGAACTTTTTTGCTACACATCAAAGTATCTAGTCCATGTTTAAATTTCCCACTGACATCTGTCATGGCCGCCAGTCTGGAGTAGTTTTTTAATCCTTCCGCACAGAAATGTAGTCCTGAAAAAACACACATAACTGAAACACTGTTAAAGACATCAGAAATGACAAAAAATGTACACAGTATCAATAAATACATTTGGAATTTAACATGTCAAAGTAGGGATAGCGTTAAATTGGGAACTTAAAAATTTCAAAGAACTACTTCCTAGGATACAACGACCCAGAAGTACTTCAATACTGGGGTGACACCATAATTTATGCATAAATAGTCAGCCATTTTGTTGGAATAACACAAAGGAATCTTTTTAAACAATTATAAATAAGAATGTTTTTTTTTTAAATGAAATAAGAAAATCGGCCCTAATCTTAAGAGATCCAAGTTACTCAGCAGCATCGGCCTGTACAAAATTTTATATGTCTGTAAGAGACCTGTTTTTATCAATATTCCTGTTATTAAGGTCATAATTAATTCAAATTAATAGTCTGAATTTTAAAAATCTTACAGCTTCTTACTACCGTAAAAAAAACTAAAAAGTTTACAATTGTAAAAAATACTACAGGGGTAGGAAAATGGGCCATTATTTCAAATGTTATCAAATGTTATCTAGTTCCTGCTGTTCAGTCACATCACAGTCAGAAGTTGGCCATTGTGGTAGACGATATTTTTAAAACTGCAAGGTCACGCTTGAAACTGATCGGATTTGCTTTGCTGCACCTCTTTAAGAAAGCTCTGTCCACTGAATATATGTTTCATGGGAAACTATTATCATGGTCAGAGGTGCCAAGACTATGGAGGAGTTAAGCATTAATTGCTCATTAATTTGTCAGAAATTAATCTAAGATGTTCTAAGATATTGTCTCGGTATTGAACATTTGCTGGAAATTGAAAGAATTCATCTTTGATCTTGTCTTTGGACCTCAGAGATTCAGATGACCAGAAGCCATCTAATTACTTAATGTCATTTTAGCTATTGCAGATCATGCTATCCTGCCTATATGATAACATATCACGGATGCCTAAAACAATTACTTATATTAAAGGGCATTGCTTTTCAGAAGTGTTTAGCTCAACACGCTTTTGAGAATTCCATATAAGGTATCGGAATAAAATGTTTTTAGCATGATTAAGGTGGTTTGTCATGTGAATAGAGCAGTGTTGGGATTTCATCAAATTTAAAAATACAATGTTATCACTAAATGAATATTGTGATCCAGTATACTAGGCATATGCTGCTTTTCAATTCGGCCGTCTTGTGCCTTTGTTTTAAAATAAAATATAAAAATAAAAAAGGGAAGCGGTAAAACAACGAATTAAATAATTATGAAATTAAGGAAAGGAAAAAAAATGAACAAAAGTAAACCGAAATAACATTTTCATGTTGACAACATTAAAGTTAAATTCAAAAATGGAAATTAAATCACTTAAGGTCCAGACAGGAGAACTTCGTCTTTTAACTCGACAGTAGATAAAATCGGTACCTGATAGTTTTGTTTTTGTCATAAAAATTGAATATAGTAGGCCTAATATCTTATATGACCGACCGATATCCAACACATGTTTCCCGGGAGAATGCAAAAGTTGCAAAATCTGTGAAATTTTATTTTTGGGGACTTCGGACAGATAGTGTTGCTATGATAACATGCTTTGCCGGACATGGCCTCGTTAAGTAACACTTTGATATATTATTGTATAAAAATAAAGGTACAATCAATACATGCAGAACGACAAACTGTGCAAAAAGATTAATATTATAATCGTTAAATGTGGCTGGACATGTCGTAATAATCCGACCGACAGTTCAAATACAATAAGGAAAGTACGAAAAAAAAACTAAATCCGAATTAAGCCAGCTATGGTAAAAAATGACTGTAAAATAGATCTGGTCATTAATATTTCATTACCCGTACTGCAAGTAGGAGTAAGCATGACAAGGAAGTTGTGTATATGTTTAAAAAGAGAATACAGTGTAAAGGAAATAAATTTAGCGAATATAATTCTCACGTTTGTCTCTGCTTTCTTTATTTTGTCGGTGCTGCGGATAAATTTGGAAACTCATTTTTACATGGACTTACCTAACCCCGATTATATGTCTGGTAAGTAACGAAATGTCTCAGTATATACACAAGGGCATGTCTTAGGACAAGTTATATCAAAAGAACGTCTTAGACAAAATTATAAGCGAGGTAGATCCTAGACAAAGTTTCAACAAGAGTGAAGAAGTAGGTCCAAGACAAAATAACAGTAGGTCTTAGACAAAATTACAACAAGAGTAGGTCTTAGACAAAATAACAAGAGTAGATCAACTAGGGAACCGTAGTTAACTTCTTGTATGCGATAATGGTCTTAGACAATATTACAACAAGAAAAGATCCTACGCAAAATAACATCAATAGTAGGTCTTAGACAAAATAACAACAAGAGTAGGTCCTAGACAAAATAACAACAAGAGTAGGTCCTAGACAAAATAACAACAAGAGTAGGTCTTAGACAAAATAACAACAAGAGTAGGTCCTAGAAAACATTACAAGAAAAGTAGGTCTTAGACAAAATTACAACAAGAGTAGGTCTTAGACAAAAATACAACAAGAATAGGTCCTAGACAAAATAACAACAAGAGTAGGTCCTAGACAAAATAACAACAAGAGTAGGTCCTAGACAAAATAACAAAAGAGTAGGTCCTAGACAGAATAACAACAACAAGAGTAGGTCCTAGACAAAATAACAAAAGAGTAGATCCTAGACAAAATAACAACAAGTGTAGGTCCTAGACAAAAATAACAACAAGAGTAGGTCTTAGACAAAATAACAACAAGAGTATGTCCTAGAAAACATTACAACAAAAGTTGGTCTTAGACAAAATTTAGTAGACTTTGACAAAATTTAATCAAGATTAAGAATATTTTCGTTCTTTTTATGCCAGTTCAAAAATGTAGTATATAAATCTGGTAGTATAATAATAATAATAATAATAATAATAATAACATAATGGCCAATTAGTTATCTAAAATCACGTATGACAGAATATTGTTGTTGTTGTTGTTGTTTTAAAGTAAACTAAGTACGGTTTTAATTTTTATTTGTGTATCAAGAAATATATAGGTTAGATTAGATTTTAACGAAAGGTCTTTCAGTATCATGTTTCAAGTTCATCATGTCGTAATGCATTGTTAAATATTGATTAAACTTTTTAGGGTCATCCGACTTAAATTTCCTTGAATGGAACCAAACTCATATCGCAACAGAGCCGACAAAAGCCAAAGACCTGTTGATATTTTCATACATGCGGAGTGGTTCTTCGGTGACGGGCGGACTTCTCCGGGATTCTCCGAGAACATTTTACATGTACGAGCCGATAATACCACTGGCACCTTACAGTTATTTCACTGATAAACATGTATGTGAAATGACGGACAGCACCTGCAGGTAATCGTTTTCTCTTCAATGGTTATGAACATGGTTTTCGTGTTTACGTGTTTTCGTCCCGCCAACACGAAATGGCAGAAATCAGCCACCATAAATTCTGGCTTTCCCTTATTACGTTCAAGGTATAAAGTCACATACGAAAGTCTAATAGCAATTTGAGACGAAGGCGCCGATACCAGTATTATACCCTACTTGTTCATTGTGTCGGCTCTATTTAATGATTCAGTATAGATCTTTTATTCTAGGACTCAGTAGGAAGGACGCAGATCTACAGATCCAAAACAAACAAAACAGTAATGCAGTTAGGCTAGTCTAGTCACAAAGTGGGAATAGTACCATACATACTGTATTTATTTAGTCCAAGAACTCCTTTTTAACATTAATTTCAAAATGCTTATGTATGTAAATAATTATATATTTATTGCTTGCCGAGTTTTCAATAACCATTTTCATCTAACGTGAAAAAACATATTGATTGTGGATTTTCATGTAAACTAGCTTGAACTTTGCAACTTAAGATTTGGATATTTAGACTTTAGGTTTTAATTTGTATGTTTTATACGGTCTTATTTGGATTTTTTATTAACCACCATTTTTAGAAGTATTTTCGGCTTCAGTATTATTATTAGTTTGTTCTCCACAAGCACTTGCCGGCTTCTCAAGATCACTGGTGGAGAACAATTGAGCCACACCATGAGAAAACCAACATAGCGCGTTTGCGACCAGCATGAGTCCAGACCAGCCTGCGCATCCGCGCAGTCTGGTCAGGATCCATGCTGTTCGCTAATGGTTTCTCTAATTGTAATAGGCTTTGAAAGCGAACAGCATGGATGCGCAGGCTGGTCTTGATCCATGCTGGTCGCAAATGCACTATGTTGGTTTTCTCACGGTGCGGCTCAAATGACTTACGACAAACCTTCTGTCAAATTGTCCATGAAAAAATCTTCACCCAACTCGAACCAGCGACCTCTCGGCCCATAGGCTTGTATTCTACTGTCTGCGTTAACCTAATTTCAATTTTCTTATCCATGTACTAAAGGTGGAAAGTCACCATATCACCTGCATTGATTTAAACTCAAACAAACAAAGTCAATGGTAAAGTTATGAAATATTTTAACAAATTGTCGGAATATACCTGAATCATTGTAATGAACAACAGTGTGTAATGAGTCATCCTGGATCACAAACGCCGAAACGGCACAGTATGGCATTTTGAAATATAAACAAACAAAACAATATCATAAAATTAAATCAAACACACTACTTTTACAGTGCAGTCAGTGATTCCTCGTTGGCCGAGCGGCTACGGTTTTCGTGTTATACATTTTTGTCGCGAGTTCGATTCCCAGACACGTATTTTTTTTATTTTCAAAACTGTATTTAATTTCTTCTTTTTCAATACGATCCAACATTAGCTAATCTAGTTCTAACTTGTTCACTGACATTTATGTAGCTAGTGATATATAATTATATTTAAATACACTTCGCCTTTAATATGATCTAATATTTTAAGCTGTCTTGAAAGTGATATTGTTAAATTTTATAATAATTTTACACTTCACTTTGAATAGCATTGCCCAGTCATAATTTCAGCGCCGACTGATTAAAGATACTACCGATTTTATAAAAAAAAAAAGAAAAAGAAACAAAACAATGAATTTGAAACCAGAGGGAAAAAAATCTTACATAAAGTACGTAAAACAAAATAAAAAGATATTTGTAAAAACTCACTGCAAAATAAATACATGACCATCCACCCAACGTACCGCGCCAGCAAGCCAATTACTACATATTGTTCGAATATCATTTTCTTAAAACGAAAGTGCTACTGATTGTTTATTTACTTATTGCTTAAAATAAAAACGCCATAATACTGTGCGGTACTTATAATTGTTACTAGTTTTACGTGTGACGGCAATAGTGTATTTGTCGGCAACAGGTCCCCGGAAACCAGTAATTCAACAATAATACTTATTACATACTCGTTTCTATTCCCCGTTATGTTACACTGGTACCGGAAACGTCAATATTTTTCCATACACTGACGCCTGAATTTCATATCGGGTGTGTGACGTAATTCAGTGTGTGTGTTGTTGCACTATTTTTTTCTATTAAGTTCAGTATTGCCAATCCTATTCAGGCTATTAACAAATTTATGATATTTAATTATATTTATACGTGTAGATGCGTATATAGTAAAAAGGTTATTATCTTTGTATCGGGAAATATGCACTCGCTCTTCAGCGGAAGAATATTGCGCTCCTAAAGGTTAAAGGTCAGTAATTCAAATCCTTCTTTGTTTCATATAAAAAACGACAACTTCAGGTCGTCTTTACGTATCTTTAGAGAACATCACTTTTCCCTACACCTATTTTTCATGAAAGTTCTATCACAAATTAACGAAAAAATGAAAAGAAAATAGGGGGTTATTAGTTCCTAGTGAAATGCAAGTCAGTTGTGGTCTGCTACCCTAAAAATGGCGCATATTTGCTCTCGTCCGCGCAATAAACACCTACTCCCGGTTTCGATCTGCAAAACTTGCCATGTGGGGTGTATGAACATGAAAACCGTCTCATTTCATGCAGAATGTATTCTAGTAGTGAAAAATGGTGATTAAAGCACTCGTTCTACACGAATTTGTGCAAAAAATGGGAAAATTAGCATCTATTTATTATGGAATTCTTTCGAACTCGTGCATGCTATTTCCCGATACAAAGCTAATAACCTATAAATATCCACTACCGTCTTATGATCTATTTCAGTTCGTCAAATACGCTCGTTCGAATAAAGCAGGCATTGCTGACACTAACGCAACTTTTTAACTGCAATATGAGAGCGGTTCCAACTTCAGTGATAGATAAACTAGTGCAAGAAAACAAGTCCGGAAAAACGTGGAAAGAATTTGCTAAATGTCTAAACAGAACAAAGGCACGTGACCCACAGAGATCTGCCAACAGCACTACGAGGACTTACTGTGTGGAAACACTCGAAAGAGCTTGCACGGATGCCGATGTTAGAGCAGCTAAAATTCTCCGACTTGGTTTTGCAACTGTGGAAATGTTATTGAAAACAAATCCAAATTTAAATGTATTATTTCTTGCACGAGATCCACGTGCTATAATGAATTCACGGATAAAAACAAGTTGGTTTCCAGTGACTGTGGACAATCCAGAGACCGTAATTAATAATATTTTAAGTTTGTGCCTAAAGATGGACACTGATCTTCAAGCATTGATGTCTGCGAAATCTAGATACAACAGCAGAATAATGTATTCAACGTTAGAAAAGTTTACATCTACTAATTCTTTGATGCATGGACTATTCAAATTTATTAACCGAGCATTGACTGTAGAAGACGAAGAAAATATTTCTAAATATCTCAAGAAAAGTGTACGAAATAATATAACAGAAAAGTGGACAAGGGAACTTGGATCCGAGTATAAGACGCTGATACAGAAACATTGTCGTTACTTTATAAATCATGATATTAATATTGGACATTTTATTTAAATAACAAAAATTGTAATTTCTTAATCCAAACGAATAGCAGCTGTTATTATATTTATTTGGCCTGCAAAATGTTGCACCCGTTTGGCGATACATATGTTACATAATTAAAACAGCACTATAATGAGAGGACAACTGCCTTAGGATATTTTCAAGTAAAACTGCAAAATTAATGTCCTTGCTCTTTAATTATTTAACAATCATATTTAAGAACGACCGACTGGTATTAAAATATTGAACTTTTATTTGTATTATAGGCTTGTAACAGGAATATATAAGAGTTCTGAAGCAGAAATAATGCGCAACTTTAGGAGCTCAATATTCAGAGCGGCCAACCCACGTAAAATTTGGATACTGTGCACACGGAGTAATGTTGCCTATGTTTTCCTTATTACTTGACAGATTTTCATAGAATAAAGTGCGTATGAGAGCTTTCCTCCGCACATAGTGTCTGTTATCTCAGTACTACTCTCAAACACTTCACCCAACTGTTTCCGTCGTGGCCTAACTGTGTAGATAACATACACACTTCTGCAGTTGGGGAAGTGTTTCAGAAAAGTACTGATGACTCATTTTGCTGTCTTCGACGCTCTTTATCTTATGAAAAACCGTTAAGTATAGTCCTGTTCAATAAGGGTTGTTATCTCCCCTGATTTATTACTCCCCTTGTGCATGAACTCTTCAGTGCCAAATGATAAGATCAGCATACATCCAAAATATTGGGGAGCAAACATGATTAACTGAATTTGCATATGTTATAAATTGCTGATTACAATCTGTTCATAGAAATTGAATATTTATCATGTTTATATAATAACTGATAAAAATGTAAACAGCATGACATCTGATCTGATCTTGCATTATCAATTATGTGAGAAATTCTGTTACTTTGATTACATTATTAAATAATTGAAATCATGAGTGTCCTGATATTCTAGTTTATGCAGGATCTGAAACGAAATTCTAATCCTTTATTGATCTTATTCTTTTTGAACTTTTTAAAAAAATATACAGACACTGTTGCTTGATCTAAAAGAATAATTTAATACAAAAAGTGCAGTTACAGATCACAGAATGACAACAAAATTTCATTAAATATTGAGAAAGACCATGTTTAAAGAAGTTGCAACAAATGCCAAACATTGTTAAAAAGTGAAGCGAGTGTTGATTCCTCTTAAATATTTTAAAACTATTGCCGACTTATAGAGAGGATACTTGATTGTTTTAGTTTAAGATTGAAATATATTTCACAGATTGGAACACCATATGTAATATTTCTACGAGTGGACAGCCACAAGAGAGCAGGTAAATTATGGTGTCCACAAGTGAAATATTTTCATATCTTATACTGAAACAAACAAGTTTTCATTTTATTGTATATAATGTCAGTGGTCTTAATTAAATTATATATCAGTTTACCCGTGCAATGCGATGTGCATTGTGTCACGACATCACGATTACTTTGTCAAACGATGTTATGAAGTTTCCATGTTTCTGTCACATTTGATTATGAGGGAGTGTATATATATATCTTTATGTTCATGTTTGTATTTGTATATTGAAGTATTTTTAATAGAATTTCCTATCGCTTATAATTCGTATTCTCTGGAACAACTGATATATGTATTAGACCTTCCTGGTACTCTTTAGTGTACCATTGATAAATTAAAATATTTTCAGTACTTTGTAACAGTGAAAATATTGATTTTATTTCAAAGACGTACTGTCCTTAAGTTACTTATACACAGTTTTATTTCATAGTGAAACGTTAATTTCTGTGATTTTTTTCCTTCTTTATAAGCCGCGATCAGTTCCAGTCGGTACCGGACCTTTTCCCAAAGTGACAAAAAAATCGCTGAATTTATACATCTTTTCAGGCCATTATTTGACAGTCGGAGCGGGAAAGCTTATACTGATCATGAGCTAATTCCCTTCAGTCATTATGCCATCTCAATGATATTGAAATTACTCCCATCTGATAGTTTTTGGGTTTTGTTTTTAAAAAGTTAAACATTATTTCAAGAATTCTCTCAAATTCACGAAAAAAGTCAGCTAGTTGTAAAAAATATATGGAAAATGATATGTCCTATTTTGTTCGGCGAAATATTTCAACTATTTAAGAGGCGGAATAGCTCTTCTTGATCAGTATGTAGGAAAGTTCCATTTTAGGATGAGGAAGATGCTAAAATACGTTTTCTTCTTTGAATCATTTGGCAGCGATGGCATAACATTTGCTTTCACATAGTAGTGGAAAGAATTATCTGTGATTTTGTGATATCTGGCTGTGTGTAGATGACCATCTTCGTAGAATACTTTCGCTTTCAACTGCCTTTTAGCATTCATGTTTTCAGAGTCAAAATTTTCAGGTAATTATACAAACTACGCGTTCTGACAAATGGTAAACGGGACAAACTGTTGCCACACACACCTTTTAAAGTCTTGGGCTTCGGTATTTTCTCACCAAGAGGAGTACAAAAAGTTTTTGATTGTCGTTGATTGTAGCGCTGATCGTCCTCGGTTTGCATTTCACGAAGTGGCCTCGAGCCTTATTTAACAAGTCCTTTAGCACGTTTTATTAATTCCAGCCTATTTCCTGACACACCTCTACCTCTTAAATAAACCCTTAATTCACGCACTGATTGTTTGTCAAAGTCACACGGTTCATCGATTCCATTGATCGTCGCCATTTTCTGATTTTTTTTTGCTCACCGGAAGTAGTTTTTATCAATAACGACAACTCACGCAAGGGAAGTAACAACCTAATTGAACAGGACTATTAAGGAAAATGTAGGCAAAATAAGCTAACTGGTCATGGGATATTAGATAAAAGGGTCTGTAGAGTAATTATAACTGTATTCCTGCTGAGGTGTTACTGCTCAGCTCTGAGCAGTTTCTGACTAAGATTCCTCTGACTGTATGTATCGGGACATTTTTTTCCCAGCGTATGGTATCCAAAAGTCACGTGTGATGGCCTTCCTGATATCATTCCGCGAAAAAAACGAGTGCATATTTCTCCATCGTTTTATTACATGCACAGCTACTCATAAATATTACATAATGGATATAAGTTTGATTTTAACCTTAAAGGGAATTCCTATAGTTTTGTATGCGCATCTTTCTGCGCAGCCGACACTTTCTATGGAAAACTGAACTGAAGTCAACATTTGTTGAAACATGTTACAGACAATCTTTAATATGAGGAATTTTGAATGAAATAACATTTTTGATAAGTTATATCAGTAATCAAATGTTGATACTGGTTTATGTTGTATTGACAAGTATCATGCCTGACAGGTATCTTGCTATTTTTGTGGTTGTGTTTTCACATCGCATTTTAGTACAAAGACAGTGTTGTTCATATAATGTAAGTTAATTGACTTAGTACTGATAAGACAATATCACCTTTCAGATTATTTAGTATTCAATTATAGAAAGAATTAAGAATTTTTAAAAAAAATTTTTTAACTTTTAGCAGACATACATGTAGTCAATTTGGCCAGGTTCGCGCCATTTCCGTCCGAACAGGTGTTGTATTCTAGCGGTCTTAACATAAAATTTAGCCTGGTGACCCATACATTTTTAGGCATTTTTATGCTCACAATACAATTATCTATACACAAGAAGAAAAAGAAAAAATTCTATGAAAGAGTTTTTTACAAAATTAAAAAAAAAATATTCTTCACTATGGGTATTTTTCATTGAAAAAAGTTCACAAAAGTAAATATGAAACAATATTTTTTTTCATTTGTACCCATTATTGTAAGGATAGAGTATTACAAATATGACTATGATATCAAATAAGTATATAATAACATCTGTAAAAAGAAAAAACCGTATTGTGCTGCCTGGATGTATATTTTGGTTGGTATTTATTGAAAAGCAGAAAATAATGAAAATGTTGTAAAATCGCTGGCAGTTTCAGCAACAGTGGGTGTGTTCAAAACATTTTTTCACAAAAACAAGCCTGGTGACCTATTGTTTTTATTTGTTCATTGTTTTCAGCACAAATTTTCCTAGCATATATGTGAATTTAAAAAAATTCTATGAAAGGAAAAAAACTATAGGAATTCTCTTTAACAGACTGAAAGTATCACCGTTGATAAACTTTGCTTTTAACTCGGCGACACGAAATTTGATCAGTATCGACATATAATGTAAATGTAATATAAATATAATGACGTTTCAGGTCCTATTGAGATTGAAAGCACGTATGTACTTTTCCATAGTCCAGTATATGGTGTGACATTGAACAACAAAGATAAAACCGAGGCAAAACTTTTTTTTTCTTGAACTGATAATGGATACTTTTGACAGTAAGACGTCAAAATAATATTATAAATGTTTAATAACGTCGCATTTGTGATACTGATGAAAACCTGAAACAAACATTGCAATATGTAGTTGAAAAAATATCAATGAAGCAATGAAATATTTCTTGAAATTCCCTTATGAATAATACCAGCGCGTGATCTGTGGCAGCACAGCAGACATGTCACAGTTCCGAGATTTTCTTGCATAGAGAAAATAAAGATGGAAATTTTCAAATATTTTCTTGTACGAATGCTTTACCACTTCAATAACTGTTCTTTAGCAGCATTTACAAACTCTTTTTTCCGCCCACGTATAATAACTACATTCATATTGTTTTTCTCAACAACTGTACAATGTACTTTTTCATCCCGACGTTTATTTTGCAAATACTCTTTGACCTTTACATTGTGATAAAAATTCTTTGGTTGTACACATTCGTCTGTGTATAGATTCTTCATATCATTTTCCAATTCCTCCATTTCATACTTGACTTTTAGAAATTCTCCATACCCACATTTCACGTCAACGATTGCGGGCTCTGATTCCGTAAACGCCTGCACTGTAACTGTCTTAAACTTCTTTTTCAATTCATATAACTCTTGGTTAAATAAGAACTGGGCAATTCTTGCATGATCTCCTCTTAGTCTCCATTCAATGCATTTCTCCGCTAGTCTTTGCGAAATTCCCGTATCCGGTGTTTTCTCGTTCAGTTTGTCGAGGCTTTGTACTGCGAGGTCGAGGATCTCTTGCTGCTGGCCATATATCTTCATGTTTTCACCCATCCCAGCTACTTTAAAACCGTAAGTATTTTCAATCAAACTTTTTAGGCGAGACAATCCTCCTGTCATTTTCTTCCATTTGTTCACTAAGTATTTCGGTATCTTTGTAGACAGCTGGGGAGTCTTGACTGAGCTCTGAATGTATTAAGAATATTAAAATAAAACAAACAATTTTACTTCAAGGGACAAAACGGATTCTAATGGTGATGGTAATGTTGTTGTTGTTGTTGTTGCTGTCGTCGCTGCTGCTGCTGTTGTTGTTGGTGGTGATGAAGCAGTTGTTGTAATTGTAGTTGTTGTTGTTGATGACGATGATGTTAATGTTGATGTTGATGATGATGATGATGACGACAACGACGACGATCTTTTGACAAACTTTTCAGAAATATCATTAATAATTGCTAATTTACATAGAATGTGACTTACGTAGTATAAATAAAATAAATGGAATATACCTGTTTTCTAACAATGGCGACAGATCTATTGTTTTTTGTTGTCGTATCGATCAGGTTGTCTATGACCTGTATACACTGAAGTTGCAGTGATGAAACTGGTGTCTTCTGTCGGTTATTGTCCGAACAGACAGGGCAACTCAGACCGTCATTTAAACAAGCAGATAGTTTAACGCAGTCGTGACATAGCACGTGCTTACAGTCTAGATACGTAGGTCGTGACGACTCTTTGTTACACGATGAACACTCTGTGAATAGTAATAAAACTTGATTAATTATTGCATGCTAAAACATTCTAAATTAAGTCAGTGGCATGTTAATCATTGATTGATTTTTCACTACAATGATTTAATGTTTTCACCACATTAATTCCTGGATTCATCGATTGATCTCGCAACAGACCACGATAAATGTCAATAACAATTACAGTAAAACCTTGATAATTCGCTTCATGCGGACCATGTTCGAAAGTTTGTTCCGATACGAATCAGAGATAAATACTTTTCAAGAAAGCAAAATAATCCGATCAAATTAAGACGTTTATCCACACTGTCGTAGCAAACTGCTAAAACAAATGTTCTTACCTTTACAAAACAAACTCAGAAACTCGTGTTTGACATTTTCAACAGTTGTTGCCTCTTGTCCTTGTATAACGAGCTTATAAACGTTTTCGAGCTTTTCAACGTGGCATATGACGTCATCACTACTTTCTTTCATCATGGTATAAAGTTTCATCCTGAATTCGTCTTGTTTCGGCCTTAGTATTTCAGCCCTTAGAAGTGATTCTACTTCATCTTTTAATCCTTCAATTTCACAGTCAACAGCATAATAATTCTCGAAATTAGATCGCAATGTCATTTCTATTGTTCCATCCCTAGAGTCCAACATACTGCCCGACTCCGTCAGCATAGAATTTGGTCCAGTGCTACTTCTCGGGCGTTGAAGAGGCCACGCAACAACATTACATCCTTGCTTTAGAGTAACGACCACATCATAAGTTTTTATCAGACAGTTTATTTCATTTTTGAAAAGTTTTGCGATAGCCTCTGCACGATGTCCACGCAGTGTCCACTCTATCGCACCGTGCCTAACTCTCTTCGTCATCGATTTTATTCCGGATCTAGTCATGTCGGCGACCGTGTCAGTAGCAAGTTCCAAAACGTCAAGGGCCGGTGCCCGGAGTTCTAAATTATCCTGATCGTAAAGGTGACATACCTGGATGGCAAGTTCTTCTATTAACTCTGAGGATAACTGATCTAGATTCTTCTTTTGCTCTTTCATAATCGTATCTATAACAGATTTTACAAGGACCTCACTTTCTGACCACTGCAAGTATCAAGAGTGCAGGAATTAGAATATGTAATAAAGTACATTTTGCCTTTGATAAAGCTGGTACTAATAGCTTTTAGCTCTTAAATTTAGAATTGACTTTTCGCTTCAGCTACACGTTTCGCTCATTTGCTATAATAATTAAACAGATATAGGACGGTAAAAAACATTGGTAGGGTTCATAATTCCTTTTCAATGTTCCAAGTGTTGTCACGCATATCCAGAATCATTTAATATATTGTAAAATCGATACCTTATTTTAAAAGACTAATATTAAAACTGACAAGAAACGAAGAGAAGAGCATTGAATCACGTATCCTCTAGGAGATTTTGTTTCTTGTCGTGACCTAATGCCATTAACCATATTGAAACAGGGCTCTACTTCACCAGATACCCACTTTCTATCTCATTGCCAAAATTACATGCACAATGAAACTTAAAGAAAAATATGGCTATATCTTAAAGAGATGTTTGTAAAAAACATAAGCCTTTATAATGGTTTGTTAAAATTACCAGTACGTGTCATCTGCTGACCACAGACAATAGCCTTGTGCAGTCTAAAAAGAAGTAGATTAGGGGTTATTTACATATTTTGAGTCTCAACGTCACTGTGTCCATGGTCTTCAACACACACACCATCAAAATAATGGTTGCCATCTACTGACCACAGACAATCATCTTTGAAGCTTTGACGATTGTATATCAACGCTTCAGTCCCAAGATTTTTTTGACATTGACCATTGACCTACTGACCAGTTACTTTTGGCCGCAGACAATCAGCGCCCCTCACCGATGTGGGTTCGAGCCTCACTTTGGGTGTTGAATTCTTTATGTGAGAAAGCCATCCGGCTGGCTTATGGAAGGTCGGTGGTTCTACCTAGGTGACCGCCCCTGATGAAATAATGCGCAGAGGGGCAACGGGGGTTTTCCTTCACCATCAAAGCTGGAACGTCGCCATGTAACCTATAGTTATGTCTTCGCGACGGTAAACCCAACAAAACTAATTGCCCAAACAATATCTAGTTCTCAAGTGAAAACTAGATAGTATACCGGCGGACGAACATGAACAAAACAATTTACCCTTTCATCTTCGAAGATACATAAAACAGAATTCCATAATCTGTCCACCATTATGCGACTAGATCAGATACGCTTGGCAACCGTCAAAATGTCAACATAGGAAAAAGTGTCAAATAATCATAATGTGCATATTTATGAAATAATAAATGTTCATTAACGGGTTTAATAGGACCAATTATCTCGAATCATGTTATAATAATTGTAATGTTTTCATAATGGCTATGTAATAGATCCGAGGTATGACGTTCTGGCCATATATAGGGACATCGTGAGAACACATGTTTATAAAGTTGGTAGTTTCTTTACATGGTCATTTTATGTATAGTACTATAACAAGCTGTGAAACTTTAACGGTTTATAAGCCCGAAAAAGAATCTTGCCTCAGTCAGATAATTATGTACATACTAATATAATAGGAACCATCTGTGGTAGGAATGACAGTAACTGTTGTACAAAACTTTGACTTTGATTAGTTCGGGGTCATTCAATCTTTTTCAACTTGTTAGTAATTAAGAAATAATGAAAAGAAGAACCATGTATTAATATATTTAAACAAGACGAAGACCTCATAAGGCTGCGGAATAATTTCACGAGTGAGTAGTCCCACACTGGCCATATGCATAGCTTTATCAGATTAAGTGGTTCCAACGTACGTTGTTTGGGCGGTGAATTTTACGCAGAACAGAGGGTGAAATATGGCCGATTGTATAAATTTCCGGTCTTGTAAGTATGATTTAAAGGAATTTCTACCCGTTATATAACGAATTGAATGAAAACGATGGGTGTACCTGGAGCGCAAATGTTTCTGTTTCTTAGCACATGTGTCCATTTAACAGAGATTTGTGCCGTTTATACAAACACTTCTGTACAGTCCGGCGGGGGAAGGAAATTTTTGTTAGTTTTCGACAATATCGCATCATATATAGTGCTTATCGGGAACAAGTAATTATTAAAACACTTCTTATCTAAATGGCTACCTCTTAAAATAAGGCATGTGTAAGAATTGTTTTAATAATTACTTGTTCCCGATAAGCACTATATACTATGATGATGCGATATTGTCAAAACTTTACAAAAATTTCATTCCCCCGCCGGACTGTACAGAAGTGTTTGAATAAACGGCACAAATCTCTGCTAAATGGACCTATGTGCTAAGAAACGGAGACATTTGCGCTCCAGGTGCACCTATCGTTTTCATTCAATTCGTTATATAACGGGTAGAAATCCCTTTAAATCACACTCACGTGGCCGGAAATATATACAATCGGCCACATTTCACCATCTGTTCTGCGTAAAATTCACCGCTCAAACAACGTTGGAACCACTTGATAAAGCTATGGCCGGTGTAGGTCCAAGTGCATTATTCTACGCGGCGAATAACCGATTAAAGTGTTTAAATATATATGAAAACATTGTTATACTGTATTTTATTTCGATTTATATATGTCTTTTATGCAAACAAGTGAACGAAATATGGAAGCACTATTTCTTGGCACGTGTAATACGCCAAATATAACTTGACGTCACGTAACAGCGTTTTTTGAGCGAACACTTCGACTTACATCTATCTCAAATTTCTGTTCTAAAGAAGTTCTAAACTTACACATTTTTCAGTCGAGTTATGGTGGCTCCTCGTGCCTCCAAGGCGATTGTGGATAGCCACGCACGAATTGCACAATTTCTGCTTACATACCGGGCAATACAAAAACATGTTTATATCCTTGGTGATTTTACAGGCATCACAATCGGCTGATCTGGCCCGCTCGGGCGTTACTGTTTCCATTGATGGCGTTTTCATCATTTGGAACTCCTCCTCCTTCTTCATCAATTCTGTATACTCATTTTCTCGTTTATCACTGTTATGTTTATCTTCAGTGTTTCTTTTAACGGTCGATATATCTTCCTTTGCGATCTCTGAGTCGTGGTTTGGATTATCCGTATTGTTTAATAGACTGTCCATCCTTTCTAGTTCCGTTCTTGCAGGCCCTCGTCGTGTTATGGTTGCCATTTCGAGTCAATTAAATGACAAAGACAAGCTAATTAAAATCTAATCTAGTTTGGTATTACATGTATACTTATAACTTCACTAAATACATAATTTAAAACCGACATTTGCTCTCTTACTGACAAAACCTTTGTAAAAGACAAAATTGTTGTATCGATATATAGTAACTGACACCGCTTTAATTGTTCTTGCTCACCGTGTGGAAGTAACAGTATTTTCTTTGTTTTCTTTTCATTCTCTTCTCCGTTGTTTCTTTCCTATCATTGCAGATCTTTCGCGACAAAATTAATGATCAATGACAAAGTCGTTTTAAACTGATTTTCATTTGCTTAAGACTTACTGTGAGATGCACGATCATTAATGTAAAAATTAATTAATATTTGTTCAACCCCAAGCTGTTTTTGCATTCGATAATATTGTTTAATGTCATTTTGTAGCTCCGGATCGAAGATTCGTGCATAAAAGATTAATCATGTGTATATAAATAGAAATGCTAATGTTGTATTGTCACGCGCTCAGCAGTCTATGGCAAACGCACTTGCAAGAAGTAATTCCATATACTAGCGTGGCTGGTGACTATTTAATTAAAACTCCGCCTGGTATAATTAATAAATGCTTTAAAGCTATATAATATATTACATACCTTCTAGTTCTATTTTGGATGCGAAGGAATTTTTGCTCTTTAATTTCGACTGGAAATTTAATTGCTATGAAATGACGTCTTCTTAGTGACAACAGTTTCAGGCTGCATTAACTCTTACCCTGCTAAATTTCTAAAATGCACTTGTCCATCATTCAATTTGGGCAATACCATTTATTATTCCAAGGGATGTTCACTGAAAATTTACTGATTGAATAGCGAACAGTGCAGACCATGATCAGCCTGCAGGCTGATCTTGGTCTGTACTGGTCGCAAAGGCAGAATCACCTGCTGCCAGCAGGCTAAAGGTTGAAACATTTTTACTGCCGATAAAAAATATGCAAATTTATCCCCAGAATAGCAATGTTTCAAGAGTTGAATACTGT
This sequence comes from Mercenaria mercenaria, assembly GCF_021730395.1. Lineage (NCBI taxonomy): Eukaryota > Metazoa > Mollusca > Bivalvia > Venerida > Veneridae > Mercenaria > Mercenaria mercenaria. Next base: position 13,648,346 of record NC_069369.1, on the reverse strand, counting down.
TAAAGTTAACCTGACTGAAATGAAGAGATATTCTTTGGTGGTTTTAAATCATTTATAAATATTTCTGCTTAACCTTTAGCCCGCTGTCGGCAAGTGATTCTGCCTTTGTAAACAGTGCAGACCAAGGTCCGTGCAGGTTGACCATGGTATGCACTGTTCGCTATTCAGTCCGTAAATTTTCATTGAACACCCCTTCAAATAATAAATGGCACGGCTCAAATTGAATGATGGACCAGTCCATTTTAGAAATTTAGCAGGCTAAAGGTTATTTTGTTTTGACAAAGAATGATAGATAATTATACGCAAGAGTGGCACGCATTTGTGGAAAAGAGTGCCGTGCTAAATCTGTATAAAAATGTAGATCAAAACTCGCATATGGATATTATTTAGATATATTACTAACAAGAGCTGTCTCCGTAGGATGACACATGCCCCCGATGGCACTTTGAATGAATAGTTATGGCCAATGTTAGAGTTTAGGACCTTTGACCTACGGAGCTGGGTCTTGCGCCCACACATCGTCTTACTGTGTCACACATTCATGCATAGTTATTTTAAAATCCATGCATGAATGACAAAGATAAGGACCGGACATGCCCATCAATGCACTATCATGAAAAATGATCTTTAACGTCTAAGTGTGACCTTGACCTTTGAGCTACGGACCTGGGTCTTGCGCACTGCACGTCGTCTTACTGTGGTACACATTCATGCCAAGTTATTTGAAAATCCATCCATCGATGACAAAGATATGGACCGGACACGCCCATCAATGCACTATCCTTTAACGTCTAAGTGTGACCTTGACCTTTGAGCTACGGACCTGGGTCTTGCGCACTGCACGTCGTCTTACTGTGGTACACATTCATGCCAAGCTATTTGAAAATCCATCCATCGATGACAAAGATATGTACCGGACACGCCCATCAATGCACTATCCTTTAACGTCTAAGTGTGACCTTGACCTTTGAGCTACGGACCTGGGTCTTGCGCCCTGCACGTCGTCTTACTGTGGTACACATTCATGCCAAGTTATTTGAAAATCCATCCATCGATGACAAAGATATGGACCGGACACGAAAATTGCGGACAGACCGACAGACTGACAGACTGACAGACCGACAGACGGTTCAAAAACTATATAAAAATGTTAGTGTTTTTTTTGTTACTAGAATTAGAATATCTGCGCATACTCTTAAAATTCAAACAGGCCGATATTGGTAAAACAAAATTCCACGCAATGAAAGATATTGTTTATGTTGTAACACTAGAGATACAGAGATGGATATCATTTTGTTTCGATATGCCCATGTTACGTAGATATCAAAAATAAGTTATGAAATGTTACTTTAATAGACCATCGATGTACAAGTTCATAAACTTGATTACAAAAGATAAAAGGAGTACATTATTAAAACTTGCAAAATATATCAAAGAATCTAACAAAACAAGAAGCACTATTGTAAATGCTGTCAATAAAGTCTCATTTGTTTTACTACTAGCAACTTTTATGACACATGTAAGCATGTAATGTTGATAGAATTGTCTATATTATAATTATATGTGTGTATGTAGGTATATGTGTATATGATTATTTTATGTCTATGTATTATATAAAATAATTGTTCATTGAAAACACTAGTTTGTTATATAATCATGATGATTGGTTTAATACATTATCATGTATCTATGTTCCATTATCATATAATGATATGTTGTTGTGCATGACGATACACCATGTATAAGTCTTTAATAAAAATTTTGTTCTGTTCTGTTCTGTTCTGATTTGACGACCCTTTTACAGTGCTGTTATTACGTGTGTCGTACTCACTCGTTCCATCGCGATGCATTTCATCTGTTCGATAGAACGCATTAAATTGCATAATCATTTGAAATTTTGTTGAACATTTTTCAACACAAACATACGGCAGGAAATGTTTTTTTTTGTGTGTGTGGAAGATCTTCATGTGGACTAGTGTAGAAGAAAGACATACTAATAGCTATATCTCTGACAGTTCATTTCTGTCATTTTCCAATCCATACGTGCATCAGTTAAAATATCAACGAATGGCTACGCTTTAATAATACATCAGATGGCTTTTCACTTACCAAGACACAGAGGAATATAACATATCGATTGATAAATACAATTCAAAATCAAGGTATAAGAATAGTAACTGTACTCTCTAATGGCTCTCTCGTCATATTTGATCGAGCAGATCGGCTGTAACTGGCGATAATGTGAGAGGCATAGAATTACATCGCGCGTACAGAATTGGGTATCTAATATTGGATCGTGTGAGCTTGGTGTTTGTTTTCTGATGAATTATAGAGAGTTATATACGGAGGATTGAAGTATTTTCTTGGAAATTGATAATTTTTATATCCGTATGTTCCTTTACAACAAGAAATAAATATGGATAGAATCGTCTTCAAACTTGAATAGTGACAATGTGACTGTAAATAAAATAAGATATATAAAAGGCGATTATTTTGCTGACCAGAGATTCGTATGGTTATGAACTTTACATTTTTCGGGAGAAATGCCTCAGCCAATCAGGTAGAATGCTCGACGCCGACTTGGGGATATGACATTTCTGCCGTGCAAGTACTTGGGTACTGCTTAACCATCATCCCGTTAGTAAATATATCCGTGAATGTGATTACAATGGCTTACATAATTCGTGCACCAAAATTAAAAGCCAATACACGGGTGTTTTTATGTTCTTTGACGGTTTCTAACACACTGGTTGGAGTTTTTGTACTTCCGGTCAGGATATTTGGGATGATAACTGCGACAGTTGGCATTTCTCTTGAAATTAGTTATATACTTTGTGTCGTCGGAAACAGTTTTGACGTCATGCTCCGAACTAGTTCTGCCTTACACCTTTCAGTGTTAGCTTATGACAGATACCTTTCCACATGCCGACCTTTCAGTCGTGGTTACAGGTTAAACCGGAAGTTCAATACTATACTATTTATCGGATGTTGGACTGTTCCAGCTATTTTATCTTTTGGCGTTATTCCTCCAAGATTTCAACTTAAAGGAATCGTAAAGGAGTACAACTGCTTACTGAATCGGACAAAAATGTGTCAATATATAACAAATATGCCCTATGCTTTCATAACCACGTTCGCGTGTTTCATTGTGCCTGCAGCGTTCATTCTGATGTGCAATAACCGTACGATATCTTCGGTGAAAAAGCGAGAGAAAGTGTTCATAAAACTTCTACATATCAACACAAAAAGACGCAGTTTCAACAGACGACATTTTGGAACAAAATTATCACGAACAATACTTTCGATGTCATGTATTTTTCTTTGTTGTTGGTTGCCATTCTTTGTCATCAACTTTACCGATCCTTTAACATCATACCGGGTACCAGTGTACATATGGTTGCTTGTCTCATGGGTAGGATATGCAAATTCTGTCATAACTTCTGTTATATATCTGAAATCTACAAAAGTTTTGTTCTTCAGCTGTAATGACTGAAACTAACAGATGGTGCTCGTGAGAGGAAAATCATACCGCAATTATACAAAAATGTGACTGAAAATGTCAGGGTCCTTTTATTTCATACTGATATTTTGTTTGACATTTACAAATGTGAAATGGAAATTAGATCTGTATAAGTATCAATATTGTACAAGAACATAGTATTAACAAGGATGTAACAAGAGATGTTCAAAGGACAGGCATAGCCCCACCCCTTAGTGGCCAGTCAGTAATGGGGTAGATGAAGAAATACCGAGTAATCAACTAGAAATCATTTTAAAGTGGGGCATTAGGACTATCTAGATTAAAGAATAATTATCCTATCAAGTTTGAACAAACGAGACGAATGGTTCTCAAGCTAATGTGCAGAAATAGTTTTCAATGTTCAGATCCCTGTGACCTTGACCTTTGAAATATTGATCCCAAAAACAATAAGGGTCATTTAAGCCCAATTTAGCTGTCAAGTTTGAAAAAAACTGGATCAAGTGGTTCTCAAGTTATTGAGCGGAAACTAGCTTTCACTGTCAAGGTTCAAGCTCCTGTGACCTTGACATTTAACTTACTGAATCTAATAACAATAGGTGCCATCTACTTCTTATGCCTAGTCACACTATAGGTTTGAATTATCTATAGGTCAAGTTATTCTCAAGTTAAAATTTTGTAGAAATAGTTTTCATTCATATCCCTGTGACCCTGACATTTGACCCAAAAAATAATTACAGTTATTGAGTGGATCCGTTTTCAAGGTACAGGCTCCTTTGACCTTGACATTTGATTTTAAAAATCTAAAAGCAATAAATATCATCTGCTTTATATGCCCAGCCATGCTATCAAGTTTAAATGTTCTTCGTCAAGTAATTCTCAAGTTAAATTGCAGAAATAGTTTTAAATGTTCTGATTCGTAGGACCTTGACCTTTGACGTATTGACCCCAGACAATAGGGGTCGCCTACTTTTTAATCCCATTCATGCAATCAAGTTTGAAAGTTGGTCAAGTAGTTCTCAAGTTATTGAGAGGAAACTGTTTTCTAGGTCAAGGCCCAATGACCTTGACCTATGACCTACTGACCCAAAACAAAAGCCCAATCATGCTACCAAGATTGAATGCTCGGTCAAGTGCTTCTCAAGTTATCGCGCAGAAATATTTTTCATTTTGAGGTCCATGTGTCCTTAACCTTTGACATATTTACCCCCAAAACAATAGGGGTTATCTACTAATCCAATCATGCTATCGAGTTTAATGGTACTGTGTCCAGTGGTTTTCAAGTTATTTAGCGGAAATAGTTTTCAAGGTTCAGGCCCCTTTTCTCTTGACTTTTTACTTGCTGATCTCAAAACCACTATGGGTCATCTACGTTACAAACCCAATCATGCTATCAATATTGAAGGTTCTGGGTCACGTCAGTCTGTCTCAAATTATTAAATGGAAACCGTTTTTTAAGGTTCAAATTCCTATGACCTTGACCTTTGACCCCGAAACAATAGAGGTCATCTACTTTATAAGCCCAATCATACTACCAAAATTTTTAATGTTCTGGGTCAAATGATTTTCAAGTTATTCAGCGGAAACCGTTCGCTCTACCAATATGCATCCCGCTTCTTCGAAGTGGGGGAGGGGGGCGGGTAAAAAAGTAATTCCAGTAGTAAGATACTGTTAAGTGGTTCATACTTACGACGTTTTTGTGTCATTTAACGTCACACAATCCGTGCGACTTACGAAATAAAACCGTTGTAAGTACTGACATTATGATTCAGATCGCTAATGTGAGTTACTTGCCCCTTATTGCCGTCGATTTGGCTTAGGACGTAAAGAAAGATATTCAGCTGAATTTTGGATGTCAGTGGTGCAGTCCCGTCTTCTCTAATGTCCTGAATGTACCTTGTCTTTCTCCATAATTTAAGCTAGAATGTTCTTAATATGTTTCGATGTGACTTAACACAGAAATGCTTTAAATTCACTCATTGATGTTCTACCATAACATCTACTGACTATGAAGAAAAATTTGATAAGATCAATAAGATCTATTTTAATAAAATTTAGTAAATATTATATATTAAGTATTAATATTAAAATTTAGTTCTAAAGTTCAAATTTTAAATCATTGGAGAATGAAAATTAAGTAGGTGATTTAGCACGAGAGTAATATTTTTATATCTGCGATGACAGTGTGGCCACCCCACGTGAACTGTCGGTACCATACATATGGGAAAAATTCCTCGACTCGGGTGACATATTTAAGAATTAAGTATAAACCACATTGGACTTCTTGCAAATCCATGAATCGCGCCAATTTTGTTTCTCTTATATTGTTTGTAATAGTGTTTGTATATATGATATATGAATGATATTTAAATAATAACGGTTATTCCAGCCGGTCTCTACGGCTCGGTATTACTATAGGTTTTTTGTTTGAAAACAACGAAAAAGTCCAAAGTCTCTGAGTACCGTGGAGGTTACGACACCATGCTTTGTGTGCAATAAGCAAATGGCAAGCTGAGAAGCGGCTAACATATCGCAAAAGGACCAAAGAGACTTCATATAAATGAAGGCTGTTTGCTGTCATATATCACATATGTTTCGACCGGGATAGTTTATTGGTCATTGAAATTCAAATCAAAATCTAAATCTGTGAAAAATATAGGGAGGATGCTTGTTAAAGAAACTCCCCTCAGAAATAGAGGATGGTATTGCTATTATTAATTTGGCAGAGGAGTTTTTTTACCCAATGACTATCTATATGTACTATTTTCCATGTAACTGAAGTGAATGGAATCATTGTTCAAATGGAATTTTTCAGACTCGGCTATGTTAACAGTTGCGTAGAAAACGGGCCGCTGACTAACTATTAAAAGAACCAAAGAAATCTTATTTTTAAAGCTCTTTGCAAAAACCGACGAAAAACATCAAAACTGAGATAACTAAATACATTTGTATTTATTTAAAAATCATTCCTTTAATCGTATGAAGTGAAATTTTGAAGAAGTTTTCTTTACAACTTCAAGAGTCACAATGGTTTAAAGTAAGTCAGTGGACGCGTAATTGACATTTGTACGTTCAAAAGTATAGATCACTAAATTGTTGTCGTGTGAGAACCTGTTGGATACATTTTATGATAATAACATAACTGTGAATTCCTTGGTTTCATCACAAACCTTTTAGTAATAAACCTCTATCTTCTCATGGTGCATGTGTTGCTTTGAATTCCGATTGCCATGACAACACAAATAAAATTTATCTGTAAAATATTGTAGGATTTGCTGTGCCATACAATATGCTATATTTAGTTAAAGTTTCTTCATGAACACAACAAAAAAACGACGATTTTCCAGAAGTATTTATATCTGTAAAAAATAATATATTGTCAATGTGGAATGACACATGTTTAATGGTAAAGAAAAGAAAAACTGAAAAGTAGATCCATTGGAAGCACTGAGAACAAGGCAAACAGGAAAATTGCAGACTCTGTTTGATTGAGTCTGTTCATGAGCAGTAATGGAAAATGCAACACTGCCCACGCCCACTAGCACCAGCTAAAGCAGTATTCAATCTTCAAATCTAAATGAGTTGAAATCAGTGATCCCGAATGACCAGAAAATATAACAACACTTAGATGAAGTCGGGGCGACATTTTACGGCCGCCACACAGCACTTAACACCCGCTGTTGTGAAGTACATAAAATCTGAAAAGTAGATCCCTCGGAAGCACTCGGTACAAGGCAAACAGTGAAAATTGCAGACTCGGTTTGATTGAGTCTGTTCATGAGCTGTAATGGAAAATGCAACACTGTCCACGCCTCTAGCACCGACTTTTTAACGACTTTTACTGATATTATCATGTAAGCTAATTGCGAAAGGTTGTAAGTTTTGTCAGATTATGCTATGAAATGTAAAAAAAACAAAAAAAAAAACAACATAATTTTAAAAATGATGGATAATATCAGTTTCCCATTCTTCTTTGACCTAAATATATCCAAATGAAAGATCAAAATGGCTGAAGAAAAGTTTATTGCATGTCCATTATGAATCCCTTAATATCAGTTATATGCGCGTTAGTCAAAGCAAGCTAGGCAGTTGTAGATCTACAAAGGATTACATCATTATATTTCGCTTTGTCCTGCACTGGTATTTTGTATAATACAGACTTAAATTGAACAAATTGATTTAAATGCGATGTAACTTTTACGTATCTGCGGTGATGCTTTTTTACCCTACATAGAGTTGATTCCGTTACTTAAGCTTGGTCTCTTTTAGGGACCGCCAGAACTATCAATAGAAGAAAACTTATAAATCACGTGATATGTATTTACCAAACTTGGTCTGTAATTTCATTTTATGACCTCGCTCAAGTATTTCAAATGGCTTCGCTCGGCTTCTTTTATCGGCCACCAGAGATAGAAAGGAAAAGCAAATTGAACGATTTCTTATAGTGAGAACGTCATCAAAATAGGCCTGTAGTATCCTTGCATTGACCCCTTTCAAGTTTGTTCAAATGGTCCTGTTTGATTTAGGGACATCAGAGCTAAATAATTCTTTCCTCCTTTCAATAATGGTAATCTTCACAGACTTGTTCCACTGCATCCGTTGCATGGATATCTCTCTATTTTCTCCAGATGATTCAGTTTTTAAGTGTCCACTTGAGCCAAAACACTTTTGTACAATAATACACGTTTTTCTAATATTTTGTTATGATTTTGCGGCCATTGTCGAGTCCCCAAGTCTGAACTTCTCTATTTTCAATCAGAGTTCAATAAATCTTCGAAAGAGCATATCCATTTTTTCTTATTAACAAAACGTGATATGTCGATTTATTTTTTAATACTGAGCATCAACATTTGTGATCGTAGCGTTTAATTACGAAGATTCAACCTTAAGGTGTGGCAGTTCAATATATGAGCCGTGCCATGAGAAAACCAACATAGTGGGTTTGCGACCAGCATGGATCCAGACCAGCCTGCGCATCCGCGCAGTCTGGTCAGGAACCATGCTGTTCGCTAACAGTTTCTTCGATTCGAATAGGCTTTAAAAACGAACAGCATGTATCCTGACCAGACTGCGCGGATGCGCAGGCTGGTCTGGATCCATGTTGGTCGCCAACCCACTATGTTGGTTTTCTCATGGCACGGCTCATATAACTTTAATTACTTCTTCAAAATGTTCGGTGATCATCAACCGTAGGGTGAGGATGTACCCCTAGAGTTGGTACATGGCCCTCCGGAACTCTGATTCCTTATATCAAAGTACATACTATTTTGTGTACACTATCGGCCAGTATTTTAGAACAAGAACCAAAAGGTCATGCTTATATCATTTTTCTTATCATATTTTATATCAAAACTTTGACATTAGCATACTTTTATATCCACATATAGGTCATATAAAAAGAAGAAAATTGTAAATCATGTGGACTACTGGAATATTTATTTCTTTTCTCGTTGGCTGTATCTCTGTTTCTGGGTTCATGTTCGATGACCCATGTGACGTTTTTCCACAATATTCAGGCGGGTGAGTAAAGTTCTGTATGGTTTAACCAGTGTCATACAATGAGACAATTTGATAAGCAAGTATATTTCCCTTTACAACAAGTTTTCCGTTATGTAAGACAGTAATTATATTAGAAAAATTTATGTTACAGCTTGTGTAAATTGAATGGAATAAAACAACCCGACTTAAGTCACTGTCCAAGAGGAATCAACAAAACTAAGTTATTTACAAAATTCTGTGTTAACATACTTTGAAAACGACATATTTGATCCAAACTGTATTCACAGAATTCCCAATACTAACGACTTCACAACAACTGTTAAAGTGCCAGCAAACTGTAGAAATGGTACATTCCGATGGGACTATCCAAAAGGTCACACGATGCTCGAGTTTCAAAACGTGCACGAGGTTTGTAAAAGAGCATGAAAACACACGTTACATAATACATGGATGTTCGTTAGTTCGCCAAATCATGTGTCTCTTACTAAGTAACAGATATTTTTTATCATGCGACCTTTTAGACAGAGTGCTTCAACTGTAGCGTTGGGCAGCTCAGAGTGTCCTGTCAAAGAAACACATTTGATGGCCTTTTGTTTGGTGTTTTTTGGATGTATCATTTTTATACACTTTGTGGACACACCAAGGATCAGCCGTTCTTCAGTTATACATCGGCTCGTTTGAGTGTAGAATTCTCATGTGCGGAAGCCCGGAATGTTGGTGGTTCTACCCAGGTGCCCGTTCGTGATGAAATAATGCTTAGAGCACATTGGATCTTCATTTCCTTCGAAAGCTGGAATAGCCGCCATATGATCTAACTTGTATCGGTCCGACGTTAAATCCAACGAAAAATTAAAACTAAAAATATGGATCCGACAGCAGTCACGGTGATCTTAACCTACTGACAAAAACATAAAGAGATATTTACTGATCGTAAGCAATCATCAAATGAATTTTGGTAGTCCTTATATGCCCAAGCAGGATGCATTCTCCAGTTATTCATCTGAAACAGTAGTTTCTCGATGTTACTGTGACCTTAGCCTTTGTCCAATGAACCTCAAATAAGGGTCATTTACTCACAAGAGACAATAAGTACATGAACATTGAAGATAGATGTGCGCTAAATTGTTAAGAACCATGGCAATGAATGTATTAAATTGAATATAAAACACGATTACGTCGTTCTATAACTTAAATTATGGGGCCATAAAGGCTAGGCTTCCTTTCTGTAATTGTCCCTGTTAATTTTCTTTTTAGACGGAGAGAACAATCTGTATCAAAGACAGTCTAGGTGGAGATGTGTTCAACATCACTGACAAGGCCTACAACCAACGTCTGGGGAAATTCGATTATAGTAAGTCCGAACTATACGTCTGCTGCAATGTAAATGGAATAGTCCATGTTTTTAAAGTCAACAAATCAGTACATGCAGTATTTGAGTTTATGTAATATTGCATAATTTGACAACGTTAATGCAGTTTTCATGTAGAATACAAGTTCATTTGCAATACTCCACAACGACCATTTTTCAGAACACTGGGCGTGTTTCCAAGCGACCAGTGCTCGAGTTGTCATGCTTCAAGTTGATGCGCCGCTGGAGCTTCGATACATGGGAGAAATTGAATATAAAATCACTGACTGAAATAAGCGACCTTATACTAGATTTAAAAAAATAAACTTTGAGAACTCGCTGTACATTTTTCGTTCTTTCTAGCAGTAAAAATTAAAAGAAGCAATCATATCACACCTAACCGAATAAACTGAATATGAATTCAGTCCTAGCTCTGCTTTGCATATTGAAAGCAGTGTGGTTGTAACGTATGTTACTGAAAATGTTTTTGATGACGTCAAAATTCCGAACGACGTCAAGAATACGTCTTAAGTGTGTGGATAAGACACGTCTTTATTTGTCAACAGAACACTGGTCGTGTACGAGTCCATCGGCTGCACGAGAAACTGTCCTGCAGGTTGACGCACCAGTGATGCAGTTGTATGTAGCAGCTATCGAGTACAGAATACAGCAGTAATGGTGTATAAAATTGGTTAAATGTCTTGCAGAAGTAAAAGTAAATAAATTGTCAAACTATTGATTATTTTGATTTAAAAAAGATCTGGTGGAGATAACTTAAGATTACCAGCTTTGCATTGCGAAATACGCACGAGTTCTGCAGTGGGGATGGTGTATGGCGCAATATTATTCGAGAAAGGCCGAGTGCATACTTCACGATGCAAACTTAATAATCTTATATCACTTTCAGTATTATATACATGAAATACATTTGTTCTTTAGCCAGAGCAAAACTGAAAATATTGCCATAAATGAATTTTTGACGTGATGTTAAATATTTTTACGTCACAAGTGACATCTCGTTTGCACGTTCATACGGAAACATACTGACGTCTTAGGTCCTGATGTAAATACAATCAGTTTGAAATTGCGTATGTACTTACCATAATTTATATACTGTTACGGATCATAATCACTTTTCAAATGCAGGGAAAATAACTACTAGCATTTATTTTTCAATTCTCTAAATTACAACTACCCTCAAACGGCCGAGACACTTGAAATTACTATGCTGCATGTCGACGTCCATAACTTGAACAAGTCCTATAACAACATCAACACTCTTAGCATTAATTTATTCAATTTCCCTAGAAGTTTTTGTATTATTAAACGGAAGCTTGAAACTAAAAATGTATAATTTACAGGTATAAGACTGCACCAGTATCCAGACAACTCTAGTTGCTCTGATTAACTCTCTCTCCACAGAGTGATTATAGCGTAGCAAATCGATTCTCTGATGTTTATGGTTATAGATTATTAATGATCTCTCTTTGAAGAACATGACTTTAGCAACAATCAGTCTATTAATCAACAAAGGAAATTATTTTTAATAGACAAAATGAGGTTAAATAAGTATTGATTTGACTTTGAGCAGAACTCTGCAGGGACAGCAGCTCCAGAGTACACTACAAACGACTGCAGCAGCAGAACGAAGGTAATGTGTGTAACTATAATACAAACGACATCAGTAGAACCAAAGGTAATGTGTGTAATTTTAGCCCTAGGTAATATGTGTCACTATAACACAAACAACAGTCAGCACCAGGATAATGTGTGTCACTATAACACAAACAACAGTCAGCACCTGGGCAATGTGTGTCACTATAACACAAACAATTTTAGCACCAGGGTAATGTGTGTCACTATAACACGAACAACAGTCAGCACCAGGATAATGTGTGTCACTATACAAAAAGAACAGTCAGCACCAGGGTAATGTGTGTCACTATTACAGAACAATTTTAGCACCAGGGTAATGTTTGTCACTTTAACACAAACAATTTCACAACAAGGGTAATGTGGGTCACTGTAACATAAACAACAGTCAGCACCAGGATAATGTGTGTCACTATAAGACAAATAACTTGAGTACCAGAGTAATGTGCGTCACTATAACACAAACAACAGTTGGCACCAGGGTAATGTGTGTCACTATAACACAAACAATTTTAGCACCAGGGTAATGTGTGTCACTAAAACTAAAACAAGTTTAGCATGTGTGTCACTATAACACAAACAACAGTCAGCATCAGGATAATGCAAGTCACTATAACACAAACAACTTAAGCACCAAGGTATTGTGTGTCACTATAACACAAACAACAGTCAGCACTAGGATAATGTGTGTCACTATACACAAAGAACAGTCAGCACCAGGGTAATGTGTGTCACTATTACAGAAACAATTTTAGCACCAGGGTAATGTTTGTCACTTTAACACAAACAATTTCACAACAAGGGTTATGTGTGTCACTATAACATAAACAACAGTCAGCACCAGGATAATATGTGTCACTATAGGAGAGATCGTGTTTGTAAACAAGTCCATTGTATTTTCTATTTTTAGAACTGATAAGACAAAGACCGGGTGGGCAGACGCCGAGCATTCATGTTTTTTGTAAACAGTGATGTTTTTCTAACAGCTTAAACTTTCTTAAAACACAAATAATATCAATAATTTTTTGATCAATGGAAAGTGTATAAAACAAGCAATTTATTGATTACTTTTGATTATAATTTCGAAATTAAATGGATTAATTATGAACGCTTAACTTACAGCGTTTTTTTTTCAAAAAGTTTGGAGGATCGCTACGCCGCTATTAAAATCTTATGTCATTTAAAACGGTTATTCATTTTAAAAAGATATTTAAATGGAAAAATATGAAAATCGTAAGCATTTCAAAACTTTTTGAATTTTTAAAATCCATAAATGAGCGAAAAAATTATTAAAAATTAAAAATTCAGATCCCATACACAAACGATGTAAAAACATTTGTTTTACCCACCACCAGATAAACAGGTATTTATGCGTGACGTCATGGCGATCTCTCCTATAACACAAACAACTTGAGTATTAGGGTAATGTGTGTCACTATAACACAAATAACAGTCAACACCAGGATAATATGTGTCTCTATAAACAAACAACAGTCAGCACCATGATAATGTGTGTCACTATAATATAAACAACTTTACCATCAGGGTAATACGCGTCACTATAACACAAACAATTTATGCACCAGGGTAAAGTATGTCACTATAACACAAACAACTTGAGCACCAGGGTAATGTGTGTCACTATAACATGAACAACAGTCACTACACAAACAACTTTACCACCAGGGTAATGTGTGTCACTATAACACAAACAATTTATGCACCAGGGTTATGTGCATCACTATAACACAATGTCACAACCAGGGTTATGTGTGTCACTATACACAAACAATGTCACAATCAGGGTTATGTGTGTCACTATACACAAACAACTGCAGCACCTGAGTAATGTATGTTGGTAAATAGGAACAAAAGCATCACCAGGCTAATGATCACCGCTATAACATAAGCAACATCAGCACCAATGTGTTGTGTGTAAATATGATACCTATAACAGTATTGCCAAAGCAACTGTGTTACTATATTACAAACACTACAGCACCAGACTAAAGGTTGCAACCATAAGCAATATCAAAACAAGAGGACCATGATGGTCCTGAATCGCTCACCTCTTCCCATATGACCCAGTTTTGAATATGACATCATTTTTTCTATTATTTGACATAGTGACCTAGTTTTTGAGCTCATGTGACCCAGTTTTAAACTTGACCTAGATATTATCAAGATAAAAATTCTGACCAATTTTCATGAAGATCCATTGAAAAATATGGTCTCTAGAGAGGTCACAAGGTTTTTCTATTATTTGACCTATTGACCTAGTTTTCGAAGTTACGTGACCCTGTTTTGAACTTTACCTAGATATCATCAAGGTGAACATTCTCACTAATTTTCATGAAAATCTCATGAAAAATATGGCCTCTAGAGAGATCACAAGGTTTTTCTGTTTTTATACCTACTGACCTAGTTTTTGACCGCACGTGACCCAGTTTCAAAACTTGACCTAGATATCATCAAGTTGAACATTCTGACCAATTTTCATGAAGATCTCATGAAATATATGGCCTCTAGAGAGGTCACAAGGTTTTTCTATTTTTAGACCTACTGACCTAGTTTATAACGGCACGTGACCCAGTTTCGAACTTGACCTAGATATCATCAAGATGAACATTCAGACCAACTTTCATACAGATCCCATGAAAAATATGGCCTTTAGAGAGGTCACAAGGTTTTTCTATTATTTGACCTACTGACCTAGTTTTTGATGGCACGTGACCCAGTTTCGAAACGGACCTAGATATCATCAAGGTGAATGTTCTGACCAATTTTCTTGAAGATCTTGTGCAATATATGGCCTCTATAGAGGTCACAAGGTTTTTCTATTTTTAGACCTACTGACCTAGTTTTTGATGGCACGTGACCCAGTTTCAAACTTTACCTAGATATCATCAAGATGAATATTCTGACCAATTTTCATGAAGATCTTGTGAAATATATGGCCTCTAGAGAGGTCACAATGTTTTTCTATTTTTAGACCTACTGACCTAGTTTTTGATGGCACGTTAACCAGTTTCAAACTTGATCTAGATATCATCAAGATAAACATTCTGACCAACTTTCATAAAGATACCATGAAAAATGTGACCTCTAGAGTGGTCACAAGCAAAAGTTTATGGACGCACAGACGCACACACGGACGGACGGACAACGGACACCGCACGATCACAAAAGCTCACCTTGTCACTTTGTGACAGGTGAGCTAATAAAAATGTGAAACCACACGTCGCCCAACACGACATAAATGAAAATGTTGCAGGCTCAGTTTGATCGAGTCTGTTCATGGACGGTAGTGGAATTGCAAGCTACATTCAAGCAACCAAGTGCCCCCATTTAAAAAATTTGAGACAGGACATTATAAGAATGCTAAAGACCATATTTAATCATATGCTTCATGAGAAGAAAATGTTCAAATTTATTTCTATTTTTAAAATTAAGTCTAGTAGTCACTAAAGATCAAGTGCCTTCCTTAGAGGACCTGATAATGATGCTACAGACCATGTTTGATGAAGATCCATCAAACAATTCATAAAATATAGTTTAAAAGTATTTCTATTTTTAGCTCTAGCAGTCCCTAACAGGGGCCAAGTGTGCCATTTAAGCAAATTAAATTAGAAGTATTTCAATTTTTAGCTCTGTCTGCCCCTAACAGGGGCCATTGACCAAACTACAGAAGAGGACCTTATAATGATGCTACAGACCAAGTTTGAAGAACCATAAAGTACTTCATGAGAAGTAGTTGTTTAAAGGCTTTTCCTATTTTAACTCTAGCAGCCCATAACTGGGGGCAAAGTGCCCTGTCCCCCTCCATTTCAACAAAATTATAAGAAGATAATTATGCTGCAGACCAAGTTTGATGAATACTCAATAGTCATCTAAAAGTTGTTTCAATGTATTTCTCTTTTTAGCTCTACCTGCCATTAAAAGAAGAAAAGTTGAATAAATTTGGATGAGGATCTTACAATGATGCTATGTACAGACAAAGTTTGGTGTAATTCTGACCAAAAGTTTCAAAGGAGAAGATGTTTTAAGTTAAAATGTTGACAACAGACAATGGACGACAAACCATTCACATATACAAATAACTCACCCTGAACCTCAGGTTATTCTGGTTAGAACTTGATCATTACCTACATCCAGCAGTTTCTGACAAGAAGAGTTTTAAAAGTTCTACTTTATACATATAGGAGTAAGTGACCATGCCCTCTGATGCCATTGCACCCAGGGGTTTGTATGAAATAGATTTCTTTCAACAACTTTGGTAGATGGCCACCTAAGGATCATCTATGCTAAGTTTTCATCCACTTCTACCAAGTGATTTTAGAAGAGATATCATTTACAGAAAATGTTGATGAACAGAGTATGAACAGATGGATGACAGACAGCGAGTGATCTTCATAACTCACCTAGAGCAGGTGAGCATGTTATACTCTGGTGAACTTATAAATTTTGTTTGAATTTATGTTGGATCAAATGTGTCCATAATAGTCATCTCCAAAAGTTAAAGGCTATATTACTCGCACAAAGGAAGGTATTCTTTGAGTATAAACATTTCTTCAGACATCTAAAAAGAGATGTTGAGACATGTAAACAAGTTTTTCTGACATGTCAAAAAGATCTTGATCAGGATTAAGTGAACGAAGACATCTTAGTAGAGGAATAAGTTTTATCCACATGGAAAAAAGTGAAGCCATAAGTAACAAATCTTCCATATTTTATGTAATAAACACACACACACTGAACATAGAAGAAAAAGAAGCTGTTTGTAAAACACATATGCCCCCTATGATGGCCTGTCGATGGTAACTTGGTGTGTAATTTTATATGCAGTGATCTAAGAAACAACAGGCATCATCAACAAACATATGGAATTTGAAGACTATAGGCTAAAGCATTCTCCAATAACTGACCAGAAACTATTTTCAATGACCTTGACCTTGAGATTCAGACCCATCCCAACCCGCACCAAAAAATAAATAATAGGGATCAACTCCTGTCCACAGGCAATCCTCCTTTGAAAATGATGGCAGTAGGCCCAGAAGTGTCAAGATATTTTTTAAAACTGTTGTCAGTTCCAAAGTCACTGTGACCTTGTCCTTTGACCCAAAAAGGGGCAATCTGCTGACCGCAGGCAATAATCCAAAGGCAATCACGCTATAAATTTTGATCACTGTTAGCCAAAAAGTTCTTTTGTTATCAACCAGAAACAGTTTTCAGTCTCAAAGTTAATGTAACCACAACTGATGACCCATTGATCTCCAAAACCTATAACGCTAATCTACTAACCACAGGCATGCACCCTTTGAAGTTTTACCAGTGAAAGCCTGTGTATTTCGCTATTTGTTTACCAGAAACAAAAGTGTCTATTGAGCTAATGGTGGATGGACAAACAAATAGACAATGAGCAAAACATTAATTGTGCCCCCTTTTCTTGAAAGTGGGCATTATAAAATCACAGTAAATGACAGTTATGCTATGACCTTTATATAAGAACAGTATACATAAAACTTGTTTAACATATGTGCCCAATATGATGGTCCATCAGGTGTAACATGGAGTAAAATTTTCAGGTTCAAGTCCACGAAATACTAAATGAGCCTATCAACAACTAGGGTCATCTACAAAACAGGGGATATCGTCCTGAAGTTTCGCTCCTGACAAGTGATCATAATCATCTTTAAGACGAAAGACCATTGCGATCTTCACCTTTGGCCTACTCTTCCATAATACAATTGGGGTCATCTCAAGAACAAAGGAACGTATACTGTAAAGTTTGAGGGCCAAAGACTCGAACAATTTCCTGTTATTGACCTGAAACTGTTTCAATCTAGAGGTCACTATGACCTTGACTTCTGACTTACTGACCCCTAAAACATTAGGGCTCATTGGCGACCACAAGTTATCATCATGCATATTGTGTATGAAGTATTATGGCTGTAGGACAAATTGTTTTGCAATCATCAATCAAAAACCAAATAGTTTACAAAAAATCTGACCTACCGACATGAGCTAAAAAAATAATCCCTCTCTTCTTGAAGGGGAACCTGATAAATTAAATCCCTGATTGACTGAATATCAAAATACATAAAGCTCATAAGTATGTGAATTGTACAACAAATAGGTAATCTGCATCAATTTTTACAATCCTGACAAATTCTCAAAATATTACCTTTTCTGCATTTGAAAATCATCAAAATTTATTTGGTATTTAGAGTTTATTTCTAAGAAAAGGACAAACTAGAAAAAAAAAGAAATCTGGGGACCAAATTCCACCACAATTTAAAGTCTGAGATTCAAATTAGGACTACAAAATGTATACTGGAATCCTTAAAATTTTATGTTTTTGTAACTTCTTATTATACAATGTAATGTATTTAACCACCAAAAATTTAGAGACCTTTTAGAAGTTAAAAGAACTATCTTTAAGACTGTAGCTGAAAAACTGCAATCATGATCTGTAAATTTAACATTAATTTTTATTTGAAATCTAACTATGGGCTAAGTATAAACAAATCACAGATTTAGGTGTCATTTCTGAACCTAAATGTTATGCAGATGGACCTTTTTAATGTAGCAACACACTATTATCAAAACAAACTTAAATGATTACTACAGAAAGACTCAAAATGGTAACAACTCTTTATCATATGTGAAAAATTTCCCACTATCTTCTACAGTTAAACTGTCTATAACTGTTAACAGTTTAGAAACGCTTTGTTCCACAGAAAACAGGTTCTTCACATTCTTATGATATGGTCGTGAGAGTGCCGTATCCACAGTTCCTGGATGAAGCGAAACACATATCACTTTATTTTTACCACGTCCTAGTTCAATACTGAGATTCTTAGTTGCCATGTTCAAAGCACATTTTGACATTCTGTAACTGTACCAACCACCAAGCGCTGAAAATAAAATAATTTTGTTTGTCTGATACTGGTCTTAGGATATCTATATTTTAGGTAAGTATATTTGAATGTATGACAGAATCTGACTTTAAAGGAGTTTGGTGAAAACTGAATTATGACACACAGACAGTAATGAACAGTCTCATAACTTCTATTAACTATGCTCAATGGAGGCTTCCACTTCTGAAAAGAACTTGAACTTCCATCAATGACTGTGAAGCCCTGGCAAAGTCAATTTTGCAGGTAACAATATTTGAATTTGGTCTACAATCTTGTGAATTTTACCTTATTTTAGAATTATACGGAATATAAGAACAGGTCTACATGACTTCTAGCCATGACAAAATAAATACTGCCCAATTTCAGTTTATGTTTCACCATACATAGTCACACAGGGTCTGTGCTGTATACTTAAAATGCCTTAGATCTTTTACCCTGACCTTTGAATGCATTTGGGACAAATCAACACTCTACACTGCTCATTATACTATTTATTAACTTCCCTACAGTCCAGTCATAAATGTGGCTTTGACCTTTGAGAACTTGCTCTCTCTCTCTTGTAGTAATAAATCACCTTGTTAGGGTGAATGCTTATCTGACAATACTGAGGCATAATGGAGTCAGAAACCAAACAAGAATATCAGAGTGAACAGACTGGCACATGCTCACATATAGTCTCAATTTGTTTCCAGCCTATCTATTAATACACCAAACTATTGACTAACCATTGTCTGTAGTGGACCCTACTTTTGCAGATATATTCACTAACACACCAGCATGCTGTTGTTTAGCATCAGTTGACTTCACACCAACACTGCCACCTCCCTTTGTTAACAACTTTCCAAAATGTTTACCCATCAACAATGGACCAAATGCATTTGTAGTACATGTCTCTTGTAACCCCTGTAAATACAAGCATTCGGGACAAGGTTATCAACCTGCAAATACAAGCATTCAAGATTTAGAAAGGGATATCACCCCAAATATACAAACCTTCGATCAAGGTTATCACCCTGTAAATACAAGCATTCAGGGGTTATGGTCCTTGAAATACAAGCATTCAGGTGTTATGGCCTTGCAAATACAACAATTAAGGTGTTATGGCCCTGCAATTACAAACATTCAGGGATTATCACCCTTTAAATACAAGCATTCAGGGGTTATCACTTTGCAAATACAAGCATTCATGAGTTAATACCTTGCAAATACAAGCATTCAGGGGTTAATACCTTGCAAATACAAGCATTCAGGGGTTATCACATTGCAAATACAAGCATTCAGGGGTTAATACCTTGCAAGTAAAAGCATTCAGGGGTTAATACCTTGCAAATACAAGCATTCAGGGGTTATCACCCTGTAAATACAAGCTTGAAGGTGTTATGGCCCTACAAATACAAGCATTCAGGGGTTATCACCCTGCAAATACAGTCAAGGGTTATCACCCTGTAAATACAAGCATTGTTCAGAGCTGACAATGGTTTAAGTCTTAATTGATACACTTTCATTTTATCTCTACTGTTATGTCTCCCACACTTTGCCCATGCTGTTTCTCAGAAACTACTAGCTGGAATTCATCAAAACTTCACTAAAAGCTTACATCGTTGGAATGTATCATTTGGATTTTATTATTACAATGTATGGTCTTTAATAATGGTAATTTTTTTCAATAAAATTTGTTCATATTACTTCTGCTATAATTCTATTGATGGGATTTCAATGAAACTTTGTAAAAATCATTGGTACGAAGCTTTGTTGTGCATATATGTCTAAGCTGGACATAATATGTACAGACAAATACTCAGACACAGGCAAGCACAAACACACATACACATGAAGAGGAGCAAGATTATATGACCCACCCATTTTTGTGCCAGGGACATAAAAACAGACTGGAAAGTTAAATCCTTTACCGGTATTTCAATCCTGATGGTCAATGCAGAGGTATATGTAGACATGTGGTCAATTGAGAAACATGTTGGCCATTAAACCAAAAACTGTTTCTTTATTAACTTAATAAGTAAAACAATTTAGTGTAGTTTATATTAATCAAGCTTAAAAGTATTACACAGTATAATCTAATGATAAATTTTTGTATGTACCTGCAAATTTAAATCTTTCAGGCTTGTTTCACCGCGGCCACTTGGATGTAAAATTCCAGCACAGTTCACCAACAGGTCAAGCTGTCCAAAATGTTTCTCTGCATACTCTGCTGCTTCCTAAAACAACATTCTAACATTAATTCTAGGTACTGTGCTGCTTCCTGCAACATCATTCTAAGCAAAATGCCACCTATTTTAGCTGCTGCTTCTTCATTCTCAAATAACTTCTATGTACTCTACTGCTTCTTGCAACATCATTTTAACAGCAATTCCACATATACTGCAGCTTCCTACAACATCATTATTCAATCACCCAAAAAAACGAGATTATGCAGAATATGGAGCATTCTGACTAGAAGTCATGTGTACTAACTATTAATTACGATAATTCTAAAAGAAGTTTCCTAAAATGTAGTGAAAGTGTTCTAAGAAGTTTTGATTAGTGTAATATTAAACAGTAATCATGACAATACTTTTACCTGTATCTGAGCCTCATTTTTCACATCAACTCCCAATATATGTAATCTCCCAGCTAGTAAAGGCTCTGATTTCAGATCCTGTAGTTCCTGTGCCTGACCTGGTGTCCTACATGTTGCTATGATACTGAGTGCTGGTTGCCGTGACAACAAAGTTTTACAAAACTGAAGACCAAGTCCTCTGCTAGCTCCCTGAATTAACGCTGCTGTAGAAACCATATTTTTCTGAAATAAAATATAATTATTATATAACAGCATGCCTCTTCACAGGTATACTTAAAACTTTATTAAACTGTAAACAGTTCTAAGAATTATACACTGTAACATGCAAAATGTACCCCGTCCTTGGGCATTAATAAAGGAATATATATAATACTTCATATAATATTACTTCATTGAACCATTAGTCCAACCAATTTGACCCGATCCTAGGAAATATTGTGATAATTTTTTTCATATGCGCAATATCCCCATTCGCGTCAAACACTTGAAAGACCAAAATAGTTTAAGCAATTTCCAATGAAATTTTCATCGCTGCCGGCGCTTTACATGCTATCTAATAGGTTTTAATGCCGAATAATTTCATGAATTTGCCATAAATTCAAATAAAACCTACATGTATTGAAAGGGGATTCAATTCTTCATTGATTTATGCCAAAATTATTAAATAATATCCAAAATTACGAATATTCTGGTGATTTAAACATATGTATGTACTGTACACGATTAAGGTTTACCCTGTCTAGATGTCTACACCCAAATATGCTACCAGTTTTTCTTCGTTTCGTAATCAGCAGTGAAAGTGAAAGCGGAAACGTTCGTTGACCAATCAGATAAATCATTGCAAAATCAACCAATCAAAAGCGTCTTTTTACGAATTTCATGTCCAGCGCGAGTTTTGTAAACAGTGGAGGTGGAACACAAAAATTTACTGGAATTATGTGTAAGAACAGATGTACCATGTTGACATTGTCATCAACAACCAAACAAAGTTTTAAACTCAATGTAGACTTCCTTTTTATTTGCAACAAATATTTTGATTGATGAATACTTTGGCTATGTCGCGAAAATACGTGTCGTTTGAGAAAAAATGTAAACATGTAGCAAGACATTTATATATACAGTACTGTAATAATAATACATTTTATTAGAAAGAAACAAGGTGCATATTGATTACTGGCATATAATCTACAGATCTATGGCCCCCAATCTGTGACTAGTCACAGGCACAGGTCCAGTGTATACTGTATTTTTTGTTTATCTCTGGTACTGTAAACCCGAACAGAAAATGAGGTTTTTTACCTATAACTTTTTTATTTCTGCAAATTGTAATCAACGGTCGGTATCAAAATAAAACTTAACATTTGCTGAAAACTACATAATTCAAATTTATATTTAGTAAGCAAACTCACACAGGCCCTGAAAGGGGTTTGTAAAATGGGGACTGTATGAACCTCGACTGATGATAAATTCGACCACTTTGTCATTTACAAAATTTTCTTCGTATTATATTGAAACTTTCCCCAAAATGCTGCAACAGTCATTCCTGATCAAGTAATGAAAAGTGACCCAATGTCAGGCCTTCATGTTTCAACAGTGAACATGTGCAAAAAACACCCTCTTCCCCAGTAATTTTAGATAAATATTTTTTAGCTCATCTGATTTTTTGAAAAAAAATGATGAGTTATTGTCATCACTTGAGCGGTTGTCGGCGTCAGCGTCTGCGTCGGCGTTGCCTGGTTAAGTTTTATGTTTAGGTCAGCTTTTCTCCTAAACTATCAAAGCTATTGCTTTGAAACTTGGAATACTTGTTCACCATCATAAGCTGACCCTGTATAGCAAGAAACATAACTCCATCTTGCTTTTTGCAAGATTTATGGCCCCTTTTGTACTTAGAAAATACCAGATTTCTTGGTTAAGTTTTATGTTTAGGTCAACTTTTCTCCTAAACTATCAAAGCTATTGCTTTGAAACTTGGAATACTTGTTCACCATCATAAGCAGACCCTGTACATCAAGAAACATAACTCCATCTTGCTTTTTGCAAGATTTATGGCCCCTTTTGTACTTAGAAAATATCAGATTTCTCGGTTAAGTTTTATGTTTAGGTCAACTTTTCTCCTAAACTATCAAAGCTATTGCTTTGAAACTTGGAATACTTGTTCACCATCATAAGCAGACCCTGTACATCAAGAAACATAACTCCATCTTGCTTTTTGCAAGATTTATTGCCCCTTTTGGACTTAGAAACTTTTTTTTTATGGTTAAGTTTTATGTTTAGGTCAGCTTTTATCCTAAACTATCAAAGCTATTGCTTTAAAACTTGCAACACTTGTTCACCATCATAAGTTGACCCTGTACAGCAAGAAACATAACTCCATCCTGCTTTTTGCAAGATTTATGGCCCCTTTTGGACTTAGAAAATATCAGATTTCTTGGTTAAGTTTTATGTTTAGGTCAACTTTTTCTCTTAAACTATCAAAGCTATTGCTTTGAAACTTGCAACACTTGTTGACCATCATAAGCTGACCCTGTACAGCAAGCAACATAACTCCATCCGGCTTTTTGCAATAATTATTGCCCCTTTTGGACTTAGAAAATCATTTTCTTGGTTGAGTATTATGTTTAAGTCAACTTTTCTCATAAACTATCAAAGCTATTGCTTTAAAACTTGCAACAGTTTTTCACCATCATAAGTGGACACTGAACATTAAGAAACATAACTCTATCCTGCTTTTTGCAAGAATGATGGCCCTTTTTAGACTTAGAAAATCATGGGTAGGACAATATTTCTATTACACAAAAAAAATCAGATGAGCGTCAGCACCCGCAAGGCGGTGCTCTTGTTATACAAATAAATGTAAGTCATTTATTTATACAGAATATTTACCAATTTTGTTAGCCCACCATCATCAGATGGTGGGCTATTCAAATCACTCTGCGTCCGTGGTCCGGCGTCCTTCCGTCCGTCCGTCCTTCCGTTAACAATTTCTCGTTATCGCATCTCCTCAGAAACTACCAGGGGGATTTTGACCAAACTTTGTCAGAATAATGTATTGGTACCCTAGTTGTGTCCCCCTGAAAATCAGACTGGTTCAACAATTTTTTAGTAAGTTATGGCCCTTTGTTTATTTCTATAATTTACATAGATTTATATAGGGAAAAACTTTAAAAATCTTCTTGTCCAAAACCACAGAGCCTAGGGCTTTGATATTTGGTATGAAGCATCATCTAGTGGTCCTCTACCAAGAAAATTCAAATTATTTCCCATGGGTCTAATATGGCCCCGCCCCGGGGGTCACATGGTTTATATAGACTTATATAGGGAAAAACTTTGAAAAACCTCTTGTCCAAAACCACAGGGCCTAGGGCTTTGATATTTTGTATGTTACATCATCTAGTGGTCTTCTACTAAGTTTGTTCAAATTATCCCCCTAGGGTCAAATATGGCCCCGCCCCGGGGGTCACATGGTTTACATAGACTTATATAGAGAAAAACTTTGAAAATCTTCTTGTCCAAACCACAAAGCCTAGGGCTTTGATATTTGTAATGTAGCACCATCTAGTGGTTCTCTACCAAGTTTGTTAAAATTATCCCCCTAGGGTCAAATATGGCCCCGCCCTCGGGGTCACATGGTTCATATATACATATATAGGGAAAAGCTTTTAAAAACTTCTTGTCAATAACCTACAACATTCAAATTTGGTCCACATGTATGGTTTTGAGTGGCAAGATGAACCTTGAGATGAGTTGACCTTGATTTTGACCTAGTGACCTACTTTCACATTTCTGTAGCTACAACCTTCAAATTTGGACCACATGCATAGTTTTGTGCACTGAAAAAAACTTTGACCTTGACATTGACCTAGTGACCTACTTTCACATTTTTGAAGGTACAGGCTTCAAATTTGGACCACATGCATAGTTTCGTGTTCCGAAATGAAATTTGACCTTGATTTTGACCCAGTGACCTACTTTCACATTTCTCAAGCTACAGCCTTCAAATTTGGACCACATGCATGGTTTTATGTACCGAAACAAACTTTGACCTTTACATTGACCTAGTGACCTACTTTCACATTTTTGAAGGTACAGGCTTCAAATTTGGACCACATGCATAGTTCTGTATTCCGAAATACAATTTGACCTTGATTTTGACCTAGTGACCTACTTTCACATTTCTCAAGCTACAGCCTTCAAATTTGGACCACATGCATGGTTTTGTGTACCGAAACAAACTTTGACCTTTACATTGACCTAGTGACCTACTTTCACATTTTTGAAGGTACAGGCTTCAAATTTGGACCACATGCATAGTTCTGTATTTCGAAATAAAATTTGACCTTGATTTTGATCTAGTGACCTACTTTTACATTTCTCAAGCTACAGCCTTCAAATTTGGACCACTTGCATAGTTTTGTGTACCGAAATGAACTTTGACCTTAAGATTGACCTTGTGACTGGCTTTCACATTTCTGTAGCTACAGGCTTCAAATTTAGACCACATGCATAGGATTGTGTACCAAAACAAACTTTGACCTTGCCATTGACCTAGTGACCTACTTTCACATTTTTGAAGATACAGGCTTCAGATTTGGACCACATGCATAGATTTGTGTTATGAAGTGAAATTTGATCTTGATTTTGATCTAGTGACCTACTTTCACATTTCTCAAGCTACAGCCTTCAAATTTGGACCACTTGCATAGTTTTGTGTACCGAAATAAACTTTGACCTTAAGATTGACCTAGTGACCTACTTTCAAATTTCTCAAACTACAGCCTTCAAACTTGATGCACATGCATAGTTTTGTGTACAAAGAACTTTGTCCTTGAAATTGATCTAGTGACCTACTTTCACATTTCTCAAGCTACATCTTTCGAATTTGGACCACATGCACAGTGTTGTGTACGGAAATGAAATTTGACCTTGAGCTAGTCATTAAGTCTTGAAATTTGGAACACTCAAAAATGGCACATTGGTGGGCGCCAAGATCACTCTGTGATCTCTTGTTTTTGTTTACAGTACACCAGTTGGTGCTGTAAGTGGAAATTATTAGATGGTGTGTTCAATTTTATAAATAACCGATTGCAATCGAATATTTCCAAGGTGGTTGACTTTATCATCTGTTCGGGTTTATCATCAGTACCAGTAGCTATAATATAATTTTTTCACACAAATATTTTTTTTCTTTTGACTAACATATATAAAGTATATTTGTGTGAAAAAATTATATTAAACAAAAAATATACACTGGACCCGTGCCTGTGATTTGTATGTATAACTCATGTATTATTTATAAACTTGATTTGCTAATGTTGTAACTCTTTTAATAGGTACATCTTTATTATGTTATTAAATATACTATTGTTATTTATGTCGGTCAATAGCTATACATAGCTAATGTTGTCTGTATATTTAAATCAAATTTGTATCTTGCATCTTGTATCTTCGGAATCAAAAGCAACAGCAGTGTTCCCACTAGCATTTAAAGTTGGGGGTGAAAACCGAGTTTTTCTTGCACTTTTGCACCACCTTGGTTGGCATTAAATTGCCCGCATTGAGTGTACACACGCATTGAACACTGTTAAACCTATGTAAAACCTAGAGGTAACCCTAACCTTGAGCTGGAACAACTGATACGGGGACTGGAATGTGGCATTTATCTTATCTTATGCTGTCGTCCAATTGAAGTGTATGCCGTAGGTTATTCTGCAATTACTCACACACTTACGCCTTACAGTTTAACTCATCCTGGGAAAGCATTTGTTGAAAACAAAAGTTCTGCCATGAAATTATTGCTTGCATCTGTTTTTAAATGGAAAATATCTACATTAATGTTACTTTTCGCCCTGTGAAAATGGCTAAATCTAGGCTTGTCTTACCCAGAGAGAATGATGTCGTTTTTAACTCGACTATTCGAAGAATAGTCTAGCTATTCTACTCACCCTGGCGTCGGCGTCACACCTTGGTTAAGTTTTTGCATGCAAGTACATACAGCCATCAATTAAAGGCATATAGCTTTGAAACTTATTTTTTCTTTTTCTAGGTCAGTTACCAACCTCTCTGGGTCAAGTCCCATAACTCTGACATGTATTTTGAGCAAATTATGCCCCCTTTTAGACTTAGAAAATTTTGGTTAAAGTTTTACATGCAAGTTACTATCTCCAAAACTAATGCAGATATTGATTTGAAACTTCACATGTGTCTTCGGGGTTATAAAACTAATTGATAGCAGCAAGTCCCATAACTCTGACTTTGATTTTGGCCAAATTATGCCCCCTTTTGGACTTAGAAAATTCTGGTTAAAGTTTTGCGTGCAAGTACATACAGCTATTTCTAAAAGGCATATAGATTTTGAAACTTATTTTTTCTTTTTCTAGATCAATTACCAACCTCACTGGGTCAAGACCCATAACTCTGACATGTATTTTTAGCAAATTATGCCCCCTTTTAGACTTAGAAAATTTTGGTTCAAGTTTTACATGCAAGTTATTATCTCCAAAACTAATGCAGATATTGATTTGAAACTTCACATGTGTCTTCAGGGTTATAAAACTAGTTGATAGCAGCAAGTCCCATAACTCTGACCTTCATTTTGGGCAAATTATGCCCCCTTTTGGACTTAGAAAATTCTGGTTAAAGTTTTGCGTGCAAGTACATACAGCTATTACTAAAAGGCATATAGATTTGAAACTTATTTTTCTTTTTCTAGATCAATTACTAACCTCACTGGATCAAGTTCCATAACTCTGGCGTGTATTTTGGGAAAATTATGCCCTCTTTTGGACTTTGAAAATTCTGGTTAAAGTTTTACATGCGAGTTTCTTTCTCCAAAACTAATTCAGATATTGAATTGAAACTTCACATGTGCCTTAGGGGTTATAAAACTAGTTGATAGCAGCAAGACCCATAACTGATATACATTTTCGTCAAATTATTCCCCCTTTCTAACTTAAAACTCTTTTGATATTTAACCTTTTTCGGTAATATTTTCCTGCCTCTGGGACAATATTTCAAATAGTCGAGCTTGGCTGTCTTATGGACAGCTCTTGTTTACATGATATTTGCCTTGTTGATTCAGAGTATTTAGAACAATAAAATTAGGACATATTTTAATGAAAATAGCAAGTCGAAACTGTAATTTAAACTGTTGCCTGAAAATATTTGTTTATGATATTGCTTTGTTCTTCACCATTTAAATGCGTGTTAAACCTGGATGATTTTCTGCAGTTTTATCTAAAAGTTCGGAATACTAAATGAAACTTAGTTGTCGGACTTTTAAAAAAAATTTCATTGTTATTTTAATTTAAATAGATTACATTGTATTTTTCACACATCAGTTTTAAGATTAAATTAATTAAACTAATTTTTGGAGTTAAAACAACAATTTCGTTTGAAACATTCTCTGCGTTCAAGAAGAATGTTTGTTATCTGACATTATAAACAATAATTATAATTATGGCTCTATAAGATTTAGAAATGTGTCAGCTTTCTGGTTTTTTTTTTTTTTTTTTTTTTTTTCATTTTATTTATTCAAATCCAACAAAAATCGGTCCTTTGATAAAGGTTTGAAGTTACGTGGTAAAATATTTCTCCAGGGAAGTGAGCTCGAGTGAATTCATAATAATTAAGCATATCACCACATGCAGTCGCATGCTTTTTTTCCCTTCAGAATCCCTTAAGATCAATCTCTGATCATCTAATTATCGCCACTTAACATGTGACTGGTAAACCCTTTGAACAAAAAGTGTTATAGTTCCATGATTAACATGAGGTAATATGCTAATTACATATTTGCATGTAGACACTGTAAACGTTAATTGTGCACAGTACATACATAGGTTTAAATCTCCAGAAAATTCGTAATTTTGGATATTATTTGATAATTTTGGCATAAATCAATGAGGAATTGAATCCCCTTTCAATACATGTAAGTTTTATTTGAATTTATGGCTAATTCGTGAAATTATCCTGCATTTAAACCTATAGCATGTAAAGCATCGACAGCAATGAAAATTTCATTGGAAATTGCTTCAACTATTTTGGTCTTTCAAGTGTTTGACGCGAATGGGGATATTGCCCATATGAAAAAAATTATCACAATATTTCCTAGGATCACGTCAAATTAGTTGGACTACCGTAATCTTAGCCTCCGATTCTAGGATTACGGAAGTTCTATATTCCTAGACAACCCTTTGAGGATAGGTTAGGATTACGAAAGTATTTAAGAGGTATCAAATGTTTGTTAGGACATGCATAAATGATGCTGTAAACTTATTTATTTCACTTAAAACAGCATGCCCACCCTATTTTTTCGTGTTATCGATCAGCCATTTTGGTTTAGTAGCTCTATAATCTTTAACGATATATTAATGGTGGGTGGCACGTGGAAATATGAGGGTCAAATTTAAGTTTCTATATTTTAAATTTTATGAGTTTTTAGCTCGACTATTCATAGAATAGTAGAGCTATTGGACTCGCCCATGCGTCGGCGTCCGCATCCGCGTCCCGATTTGGTTAAGTTTTGTATGTAAGCTGGTATCTCAGCAACCACATGTGGGAATGGATTGAAACTTCACACACTTATTCACTGTGATAAACTGACTTACATTGCACAGGTCCCATAACTCTATTCTGCTTTTTTTTACAAAATTATGCCCCTTTTTCGACTTAGAAATTTTTGGTTAAGGTTTCGTATGTAAGCTGGTATCTCAGTAACCACTTGTGGGAATGGATTGAAACTTCACACACTTATTCACTGTGATAAACTGACTTACACTGCACAGGTCCCATAACTCTATTTTGCTTTTTTACAAAATTATGCCCCTTTTTCGACTTAGAAATTTTTGGTCAAGGTTTTGTATGTAAGCTGGTATCTCAGTAACCATTTGTGGGAATGGATTGAAACTTCACACACTTATTCACTGTGATAAACTGACTTACATTGCACAGGTCCATAACTCTATTTTGCTTTTTTACAAAATTATGCCCCTTTTTCGACTTAGAATTTTTTGGTTAAGGTTTTGTATGTAAGCTGGTATCTCAGTACTCACTAATTGGAATGGATTGAAACTTCACACACTTGTTCACTGTCATGATCTGACATGCACAAAGCAGGTTGCATAACTCTATTTTGCTTTTTTAGAAAATTATGCCCCTTTTTCGACTTAGAATTTTTTGGTTAAGGTTTTGTATGTAAGCTGGTATCTCAGTATCCACTAATGGGAAAGGATTGAAACTTCACACACTTGTTCACTGTCATGATATGACATGCAGTGCAAAGGGTCAATAACTCAACTTTGCATTTTACAAAATTATGCACCTTTTTAAACTTAGGAGTTTTGGGTTAAATTCTTATATGTAAGCTGGTATCTCAGTACCCTCTAATGGGAATGGATTGAAACTTCACACACTTGTCCACTGTCATGAGCTGATAAGCACTATGCAGGTTCCATAACCCTATTTTGCTTTTTTTGAATTATGCCCCTTTTTCAACTTTCGTATTCATTCAGTCGACAAGGCTGTTGAATAGTCGAGCGTTGCTGTCCTCCGACAGCTCTTGTTTATACTATGAGTTTGTTATGCCAAACAATAAAACTTAGCCTCCGATTCTAGGATTACGGAAGTTCTATATTCCTAGACAACCCTTTGAGGATAGGTTAGGATTACGAAAGTATTTAAGAGGTATCAAATGTTTGTTAGGACATGCATAAATGATGCTGTAAACTTATTTATTTCACTTAAAACAGCATGCCCACCCTATTTTTTCGTGTTATCGATCAGCCATTTTGGTTTAGTAGCTCTATAATCTTAAACGATATATTAATGGTGGCACGTGGAAATATGAGGGTCAAATTTAAGTTTCTATATTTTAAATTTTGTGAGTTGTTTATACTATGAGTTTGTTATGCCAAACAATAAAACTTTTCAAATTTTACTACACTGGTAGCTGTTTACAGACTGAGGGCAGAGATTAGAACAGGCATAGTGACAGTAGCTTTGAAGAAGTCATCTGTGGCTGCTGTGTGCCATATATGGCCCATAAGTACAAACTTTTCCACACACTCCATTTTTGTAAACAGGTTACAATGGGATACATGGGATACAAATTATTAGTGTTTTTTTCATTGATAAATTTTTTCTTTATTGCTAGATATTTACTTATTTTTCATTTATTTTAACACTATTTATCTAGCTGTGTGTGCAACAATGGGCAATGTGTTCCACTGTAATTTAAACTGTTGCCTGAAAATATTTGTTTATGATATTGCTTTGTTCTTCACCATTTAAATGCGTGTTAAACCTGGATGATTTTCTGCAGTTTTATCTAAAAGTTCGGAATACTAAATGAAACTTAGTTGTCGGACTTTTAAAAAAAATTTCATTGTTATTTTAATTTAAATAGATTACATTGTATTTTTCACACATCAGTTTTAAGATTAAATTAATTAAACTAATTTTTGGAGTTAAAACAACAATTTCGTTTGAAACATTCTCTGCGTTCAAGAAGAATGTTTGTTATCTGACATTATAAACAATAATTATAATTATGGCTCTATAAGATTTAGAAATGTGTCAGCTTTCTGGGTTTTTTTTTTTTTTTTTTTTTTTTCATTTTATTTATTCAAATCCAACAAAAATCGGTCCTTTGATAAAGGTTTGAAGTTACGTGGTAAAATATTTCTCCAGGGAAGTGAGCTCGAGTGAATTCATAATAATTAAGCATATCACCACATGCAGTCGCATGCTTTTTTTCCCTTCAGAATCCCATAAGATCAATCTCTGATCATCTAATTATCGCCACTTAACATGTGACTGGTAAACCCTTTAAACAAAAAGTGTTATAGTTCCATGATTAACATGAGGTAATATGCTAATTACATATTTGCATGTAGACACTGTAAACGTTAATTGTGTACAGTACATACAAAGGTTTAAATCTCCAGAAAATTCGTAATTTTGGATATTATTTGATAATTTTGGCATAAATCAATGAGGAATTGAATCCCCTTTCAATACATGTAAGTTTTATTTGAATTTATGGCTAATTCGTGAAATATCCTGCATTTAAACCTATAGCATGTAAAGCGTCGACAGCAATGAAAATTTCATTGGAAATTGCTTCAACTATTTTGGTCTTTCAAGTGTTTGACGCGAATGGGGATATTGCCCATATGAAAAAAATTATCACAATATTTCCTAGGATCACGTCAAATTAGTTGGACTACCGTAATCTTAGCCTCCGATTCTAGGATTACGGAAGTTCTATATTCCTAGACAACCCTTTGAGGATAGGTTAGGATTACGAAAGTATTTAAGAGGTATCAAATGTTTGTTAGGACATGCATAAATGATGCTGTAAACTTATTTATTTCACTTAAAACAGCATGCCCACCCTATTTTTTCGTGTTATCGATCAGCCATTTTGGTTTAGTAGCTCTATAATCTTAAACGATATATTAATGGTGGCACGTGGAAATATGAGGGTCAAATTTAAGTTTCTATATTTTAAATTTTGTGAGTTTTTTATACTATGAGTTTGTTATGCCAAACAATAAAACTTTTCAAATTTTACTACACTGGTAGCTGTTTACAGACTGAGGGCAGAGATTAGAACAGGCATAGTGACAGTAGCTTTGAAGAAGTCATCTGTGGCTGCTGTGTGCCATATATGGCCCAAAAGTACAAACTTTTCCACACACTCCATTTTTGTAAACAGGTTACAATGGGATACATGGGATACAAATTATTAGTGTTTTTTTCATTGATAAATTTTTTCTTTATTGCTAGATATTTACTTATTTTTCATTTATTTTAACACTATTTATCTAGCTGTGTGTGCAACAATGGGCAATGTGTTCACTGACCTACTGTTTTAGGAAAAAATGAATATTTGTAGGAATCTTTGGATGTGCCAATGTGTCTGAACCTTTTAAAGTTTATATGTAACTTATTTATGATACCATATCCATGCCTCGTTCTTGAATCAGATCAAATTAATAAATTGTTTTCTGATTATACATGTATGGCTTTTAGTAGGGGAAACCGGGGCACCATGGGACATCAGATGTAACTTTTGGAAAGTAAAGTAATCAAGAAATAGAAGATTAGACTATTTGAATCACTAAAAATCTTGCCCTTTTCAAGCTGTTTTTATACAGAGTTTGAAGGCGGGAGGATTTAAGATAAAACTAAAGTTGAGTTTTTTCTTTATATGCCCCCGGCATCTACTGATGTGGGAGGCGTATAGTGATTGTCCATTCGTTCGTCCGTCCGTACGAGGTTAACCAAATGGGACCATTTCGTCTAGCATCAATACCCCTAAATAGAATGACTTGATACTAGTGCAGGTGTAACCTGTGACCATTCCTCATCTTCAGACATCGCCTGACCTCAGTTTGACCTTGACCTTGAACTTGACCTCGTTTTGGACTTGCTTTGGGTTGCTTTGTATCGACAAGGATGCCACTGGGCGCATCAAGCATTTATTGAACGCATCTCCTTGTTTTTTCTGCTCTGAGTAAAAAAAAAAACATCACAAAATAATGAT
Organism: Mercenaria mercenaria; assembly: GCF_021730395.1. Taxonomy (NCBI): domain Eukaryota; kingdom Metazoa; phylum Mollusca; class Bivalvia; order Venerida; family Veneridae; genus Mercenaria; species Mercenaria mercenaria. Next base: position 13,614,320 of record NC_069369.1, on the reverse strand, counting down.
ATTGTCTCGTAAAGTTCTGCAGTGAACTCTTTGAAGCCATTTCTATATCACTATTTGTAAAGCAAACATTGATTGATAACTGTTTAATCCCACTGAAAGAGGTGACCTTCATATCATTTTTTTTTTTTTTTTTTTTTTGAAAAATATAAGGGTGGCCAGTGGGGTTTGGGCACAGTTGGACACATGCAATTAGGCACTATGGAACAGTAGTACAGCTGGAAGAAAACCACAAGTTACATTGGTAAATTAATGCATACAAATGTAGAAAACTTTACCTATCAGAGTATCAGTTGAGTTTTTTTTTAAACGTAACCCATGAAAATGAATAAGGCTTTAATGTTTATTACACCAGACAACACGAAACTGATGAGGTGGAATATGATGACATTGTATTTAAATTGCCTCAGCCAAGCAGTAGAAGAACAGCTGAGGTTTGACCTCGACCTAACTCACTATTTCTGAGTAAAGGCATGAATATTTTTGAAATGCCATTATTGGATAAAACAGTTAATATGGCAAGTCAGTTGATACTTTGAGAAGTTAATTATTAAACAAATATGTGTGTTCATTTAATACTGTTGTATTGTTTTATCTAAGGCATAAATGTTGTTTAAGGTTAAAGGTAGGTCTGTCATTGTAATTAAATGACATTTGATCCGCCTGTGTCAGAATGATAGCCTTGATGAAATCTAGGTCAAGGTTGAATACGGGTCATCTGGGGTCAAAAACTAGGTCACTAGTTCAAATCAAAGGAAAACCTTGTGTATACGATAGAGGCTGTATTTTTCAACTGATCTTCAAGAAATTTTGTCAGAATGATAGACTCGATGAATTCTAGGTCAGGTATGAAAATGGGTCATCTGGGGTAAAAAACTAGGTCACTAGGTCAAATCAAGGAAAGACCTTGTGTATGCAATAGGGGCTGCATTTTACACTGGATTTTCATAAAATTTAGTCAGAATGGTTGCCTTGATGAAATCTAGGTCAAGTTCGAATATGTTTCATCTCGGGTCAGAAACTAGGTCACTATGTCATATCAAAGAAAAACTTTGTGTATATGATAGAGGCTGTATTCTTCAATTGATCTTCATGAAATTTGGTCAGGATGATAGTCTTGATGAAATCTAGGTCAAGATCGAATATGGATCATCTGGGGTCAAAAACTAGTCACTAGGTCAAATCAAAGAAAATACTTGTTTACATTATGATTTTTGCTCCAATTTTAATGAAAATTTGTCAGAATATTTGTTTCCATGAAATCACCAGGTCAAACATGTTCACACTGTTATGGTTTGTCTCGCAGGTGAGCGACCCAGGGCCATCTTGGCCCTCTTGTTTCTCTTTCTAGGTCAATTATCAACCTCACTGGGTCAAGTTCCATAACTCTGACATGTATTTTGAGCAAATTATGCCCCCTTTTGGACTTAGAAAATCCTGGTTAAAGTTTTACATGCAAGTTACTATCTCCAAAACTAATGCAGATATTGAATTGAAACTTCACATGTGTCTTCAGGGTTATAGACTGGCTACCGTCCCTATGTTTGTTCTTATTTACATATATCAGTTTTCTTCATTAAGAGGGAAGTAACTCCAGAAGGTTGTTTCTACATTGAGATTTTTATTGCCCCTGGCTCCGAACATAGGTATGGTTCAGCCATCAGATAAAACTGTGCTATTTTAGAGGTGTAAAATTTTCTTACAAAATGTTTCCAGTATTTATATAAAAATAACCATGCAGCCAGGGAGCCAGGCTATCAGGGTTATAAAACTAGTTGATAGCATCAAGTCCCATAACTCGACCTGCATTTTGCCAAATTATGCCCCCTTTTGGACTTAGAAAATCCTGGTTAAAGTTTTACGTGCAAGTACATACAGCTAATACTTAAAGGCATATAGATTTGAAACTTATTTTTAGCTCACCTGTCACGAAGTGACAAGGTGAGCTTTTGTGATCGCGCGGTGTCCGTCGTCCGTGCGTAAACTTTTGCTTGTGACATCTCTAGAGGTCACATTTTTCATGGGATATTTATGAAAGTTGGTCAGAATGTTCATCTTGATGATATTTAGGTCATGTTTGAAACTTAGTCACGTGTGGTCAAAAACTAGGTCAGTAGATCTAAAAATAGAAAAACCTTGTGACCTCTCTAGAGGCATATTTTTCATGAGATCTTCATGAAAATTGGTCAGAATGTTCACCTTGATGATATCTAGATCAAGTTCGAAACTGGGTCACATGGGGTCAAAAACTAGGTCAGTAGTTCTAAAAATAGAAAAGCCTTGTGACCTCTCTAGAGGCCATATTTTTCATGAGATCTTCATGAATATTGGTCAGAATGTTCACCTTGATGATATCTAGGTCAAGTTCGAAACTGGGTCACGTGGGGTCAAAAACTAGGTCAGTAGGTCTAAAAATAGAAAAACCTTGTGACCTCTCTAGAGGCCATATTTCTCAATGGATCTTTATGAAAATTAGTCAGAATGTTCACCTTGATGATATCTAGGTAAAGTTTGAAACTGGGTCACGTGGGGTTAAAAACTAGGTCAGTAGATCTAAAAATAGAAAAACCTTGTGACCTCTCTAGAGGCCTTATTTTTCATGAGATCTTCATGAATGTTGGTGAGAATGTTCACCTTGATGATATCTAGGTCAAGTTGGAAACTAGGTCACGTGGGGTCAAAAACTAGGTCAGTAGGTCTAAAAATAGAAAAACCTTTTGACCGCTCTAGAGGCCTTATTTCTCAATGGATCTTCATGGAAATTGGTCAGAATGTTCATCTTGATGATATCTAGGTCAAGTTTGAAACTGGGTCACGTACCATCAAAAACTAGGTCAGTAGGTCTAAAACTAGAAAAACCTTGTGACCTCTTTAGAGGCCATATATTTCAAAGATCTTCATGAAAATTGGTCAGAATGTTTACCTTGATGATATCTAGGTCAAGTTCGAAACTGGGTCACGTGGCATTAAAAACTAGGTCAGTAGATCTAAAAATAGAAAAACCTTGTGACCTCTCTAGAGGCCATATTTTTCATGAGATCTTCATGAATATTGGTCAGAATGTTCACCTTGATGATATCTAGGTCAAGTTCGAAACTGGGTCACGTGGGGTCAAAAACTAGGTCAGTAGGTCTAAAAATAGAAAAACCTTGTGACCTCTAGAGGCCATATTTCTCAGTGGATCTTCATGAAAATTGGTGAGAATGTTCAGCTTGATGATTTCTAGGTCAGGTTCGTAACTGGGTCATGTGCGGTGAAAAACTAGGTCAGTAGGCCGAAAAATAGAAAAACCTTGTGACCTCTCTAGAGGCCATATTTTTCACGAGATCTTCATGAAAATTGGTGAGAATGTTCACCTTGATGGTGTCTATGTCAGATTTAAAAGTGGGTCACGTGCCTTCTAAAACTAGGTCATTAGGTCAAATAATAGAAAAACTTTGTGACCTCTCTAGAGGTCATATTTTTCAATGGATCTTCATGAAAATTGGTCAGAATTTTTTATCTTGATGATATCTAGGTCACATGTGCTCAAAAACTAGGTCACTATGTCAAATAATAGAAATAACGACGTCATACTCAGTTCAACACTGGGTCATGTGGGGATAGGTGAGCGATTCAGGACCATCATGGTCCTCTTGTTTCTTTTTCTAGATCAATTACCAACCTCACTGGATCAAATGCCACAACTCTGACATGCATTTTGGTCAAATTATGCCCCCTTTTGAACTTAAAACTTCTGGTTAAAGTTTTGCATGCAAGTTACTATATCTCCAAAACTAATGCAGATACTGGATTGAAACTCTACATTTAGGGTAACATTTTCCTGCTTCTGGGACAATAATTTGAATAGTCGAGCATTGGCTGTCTTACGGACAGCTCTTGTTTTAGAAGAGTTTATGTTAAATTTCGAGACAGAAAACCAAGAGACTAATTTTAAAAGAGATTTAATGGCTACACATTTTCATTCATAATTCATAAATGGCACTATTTTAACTGCAGCTTTTGTGTTAGAACCTTCATTGGAAAAAAAGTTGCTTGCAGTGACAGTTCTTATTGTTGTACATATTTTCAGAATCTGGGTTAAAGCATAATCAGCAATGAGGAAAGACAGGAATCTGCGGACATATGGACGTCATAAGAACCGTGTCATTGTCACTGATACATGGTTACCTGATAGTGATAAGAAGAAAGGTGGTGTGTTCAGTACGTCCTCAGATGATTCGTCACGTCAAGCCAGCATCTTCCAGTCCAGCAGTAGTAGTGAGAATGGAGCTTTGTCTTTAAACTCAACTGGAAATAGTGACCACTCACTCTTTAGTTCAAAATCATCCAAAATACAAACAAGGTAAACCAAAGTTTTACTTGATCATTCTACAGTGCAGCATTCCTTTTAGTCTGTCTTATTAGACCCTTGCTTACAATGACTTTATTAAATAATTATCCCCCGCCGATGAAATCAGGAGGGGGGTATTGAAGTGGCGTTGTCCGTCCGTCAGTGCGGCCATTTCTCAGTAACTAGCAGGTAGAATTTCATGAAACTTGAAATAAACATGAACCAACATACTGCAATGATGCCCATCAAGTTTTAGTTTGGATTGGTCAATTTCCCTTAGAGTTATTGCCCTTGATTTACCGTAATAAAAATGTCGGTCTGCAGCCATTTCTCAGAAACTATCTGGTAGAATTTCATAAAACTTGAAATAAACATGAGCCAACATACTGTGATGATGCCCGTCAATTTATTATTTTTTTTTGATTCAGTTTCCCTTAGAGTTATTGCCCTTTAATTGTTTAAAAATCCACAGATTTGTACATAACAAATCAACCAGTTGGTAGAATTTCATTAAACTTCTTTCATTCTTTTCCATGAACATTTTTAGCTCGACTATTCATAGAATAGTGAGCTATTGCACTCGCCCATGCGTCGGCGTCCGCGTCCGCGTCCCGATTTTGGTTAAGGTTTTGTATGTAAGCTGGTATCTCAGTAACCACTTGTGGGAATGGATTGAAACTTCACACACTTATTCACTGTGACAAACTGACTTACATTGCACAGGTTCCATAACTCTATTTTGCTTTTTTACAAAATTATGCCCCTTTTTCGACTTAGAAATTTTTGGTTAAGGTTTTGTATGTAAGCTGGTAACTCAGTAACCACTTGTGGGAATGGATTGAAACTTCACACACTTATTCACTGTGATGAACTGATCTACATTGCACAGGTTCCATAACTCTATTTTGCTTATTTACAAAATTATGCCCCTTTTTCGACTTAGAAATTTTTGGTTAAGGTTTTGTATGTAAGCTGGTATCTCAGTACTTACTAATGGGAATGGATTGAAACTTCACATACTTGTTCACTATCATGATCTGACATGCACTAAGCAAGTCCCATAAATCTACTCTCTTTTTTTTCAAAATTATGCCCCTTTTTCGACTTAGCAGTTTTTGGTTAAATTTTTGTATGTAATCTGATATCTCAGTATCCACTAATTGGAATGGATTGAAACTTCACACACTTGTTCACTGTCATGATCTAACATGCACTGTGAAGGTCCCATAACTCTACTTGGCATTTTTACAAAATTATGCCCCTTTGACTTAGCAGTTTTTTGTTAAGTTTTTGTATGTAAGCTGGTATCTCAGTATCCACAAATTGGAAAGGATTGAAACTTCACACACTTGTTCACTGTCATGATATGACATGCAGTACAGAGGTTCAATACCTCTACTTTGCATTTTACAAAATTATGCCCCTTTTTCAACTTTTGTATTCATTCAATTGACAAGGCTGTTGAATAGTCGAGCGTTGCTGTCCTCCGACAGCTCTTGTTTATAAATATGTGAACTTGTGTAGCCACACCTGGTCACCACCTTGCCTTGGTAACACCACCTTAACCCCCCCCCCCCCCCCCACACACACACACACACACCCTCCATTCCTTTTTATTTATTTTTTTCAAACCATGAATATTTTATTAGCATGCAAAGTTGTACTGTTGTACCTTTTCCCCACCTCCCTCTCCACTCAGTCATGCCCACCACCCCAATCATGCATCCCTCTCCCCCCCCCCCCCCACATTTTTTTCCCCCATCAATATTTATAATCATGTGAAGTTTTGTACCCCCCCCCCGCCCCAACCACCAAAAAAAAAAAGCATTCATTTTCTGTTAAATTGTGCTTGACTAATGACATTATTTGCTTCTTAGTAACATCCTTAACTTTTTGCCGGGTATATTTTTTTGCCATTCCTCACCATAAACCCTTTTGCCGGGAGATACCAATTCATTGAATTTGCTTGTTGTTGCTTTTTTTGTTGGGGTCTAATTTTCACAGATTTCACGTTTCAGTCAATCCTCAAAATTAAAACCTAACAAAGAAAAAAACTGATTTCCTACACCTGGTTATTGGAGGAAACGTGTAGTTGTTAACTTATAGTATGTAGTTTAAAAGTAAGAAGTACAGTGATTTAAATTTTAGCTGCAATATGCTGTTACGCTATTCTGCCACAACCTTGCTAATTTTCTAAGCATATGCTTCATGAAGTAATATTTTTTATCAACAGGAGCACAAGGAAGGTGAGAAAGGCAGAAAATAAAGAAAATGAAAATCCTAAAAGACAAACAAGAAATACAGAATCCAAACAATCTAAGAAGGAAGGACCAAAGGCTAATGTAAGTTCATTGTATGACTAAAGACGTAACATTGATAATTAATAGCTTCCTTGAAGGGGTAGTATTTAGATGAGACATCTGTTTGCCTTATTTTAATTCTGGTTTTACTCAGTTATGTTGCAGATTGGTCACTCTGCCTGCATCACAAGATATAATATTATGTAAGTGTTTTATTCCGGTACACTACACACAATGACATGACATTGTGAAGAAACCTAGTTAAGACACCTATTGGTGTCCGATGATGTTTGCCTATGAATGCTATCCTGTCTTCATTTTTAAATATATAATAATTATATAACTTGTGAAAGCTTTCATTAAGACATGTGTGTAATGATTGCATAAAAATATATTTGATGTTGTAAAACCATAGTTTTCAAATTTGACACTACTTAAATATACTGACTAACTAGATGTGCGTCCATAGGACATTGGTGTCACACAAAATTTTAACCTTTTTGAACTTCAAAGATGCCTCAAAAGGTAGTTCTACAGGTTTGATACATAGGAAGTAATAGCATAACATCATTTATCTGGATGATGTAGAATAAAGCCTGAAATTAGCAAACAGAAATGAACATCAGTTGATGGAATTAATGGCAAGTTTTGGCAACCATTATTTAAAGGGCAAAATTACTGTCTTTCTAAAGATTAAGTATGACATTCAAACATTTGACACATTAAATTATTCCAAATGATGTCTTAAAATTAGCTTGCAATATATGGATCTTTTTTATGTCTGGCAGATATCTTTAAAAAAGATGCATAAACCTGTACATTTTGCTTAACCATATTATTGACTATATTTTTTTACGATTGAGAAGTTTATTAACATCTATATTGTAGAAAAAGTTCTATTCACGATCATGTTATCAAAATTGTGAATTTCCCATACACTCCCATTATGAAAACTTGTGTGAGTTCCAAATGTTTCAAATCAGTGTAGCAAAAAATTTCAAGCACACAACCTGCTCATTTATTAACCAGATTTTCTGAAGTTTTTAAAGAAAGTCAGGATTAAATCAAGTTTTACATGGTAGGAATTTTTTTATCTAAACATGCAGAACTACCTTAATTAGGTGCAGCGTTACCATCACTGAAATATTATCGAAAAGTGTCATTTTAAAATTGTGACATTTCAAGCAAATGTTTGGAGTTGAAAAAAATGATGCCAGAACTCGGTGTTTTTACTGAGAAATCACAGAAATATTTTGTTATATATATGTTCTGGCAGAATCATGTATTGTAAATGAAAATTTATAACAGTTCATGATTACAAATTTCAGAAACAGATCTTCACTATTTCATCAAGCACAGATTGTTCCATTGGATCTGAAAAGACTCGTAAAACTAGAGCCCTTAGAGACAGGAACCAGAAAATTGACTATAATGATTCTGCAAACTTGAAAAAACAGCTTCGTGGAGTAACAGCCAAACGGAAACGAGCAGTTAGAACATGCAATAATTCAAAAGCTTGTCATGAGCTTTCAGTGAATTTCAGTGATTTTGATAATTATAGTCTAGTTATTTCTGATTCACCGCCTGTTGATGTAAAGAAAGGGAATAATAAAGTATTGTCTGTAGAAACAAGTACCCCTGTAGCAAAAAGGACTAGACGTAAAGATGCTGCAGATGACAATATGAAAGTTACTGATATATCACATATAGAGATTGTACCTAGCCCAGGTACAGATGCTGATTATACTGACATAAATACACCTGAAAGTGTTCATTCTCAAAGTTTATTTAACACACCGTCAGTATTGTCTTCAAACTGTTCAGAAGATGCATCAAGTTGGTCAAAAAGGACAGACAAATCATCAAATGGAATGAAACCACTAACTTGTGTTGCTTCTATAGAACTGCAGAAACTGAGAGAAAGTTTTATTTCAAGTGTATTGTCAGAAGGTGTAAGAGCAAACTTAGCTGAAAGTCGCATGAAGCAGGTAACACCTCAGAGTCAAGCTTTCAACAATTCTGAGAGTTTGTTTAGTCCAGCAGATAGAAATTTGGAAAAAAATGTTTCTCTTTTAACTGAACGTTTGAAACAGGTCAGATGTGGACAGTTGTATAATGATTCAGTAACTGAAGAAAATAGTGATGTAACAGATAATGATTCAGGTGAGGAGAGTGATGAAAATAGTTGTACTGAAGAAGACACAGATGAAAGTGAAAGTGAAGATAATGAAACAAATGATGATGTCTCCAGAGATGGAGATTTAAGTGCAATACACGAAGATGAAGAAGCGTCTGATGACAAAAGTGATGGAGAAAATGACATTGATGAAGACAGTGATACTGATACAGATTCTGAAAATAATGAAACAGAGAGTGATTCAGAGCAGGAAAGTGATTCAGGTAGGAGAGTGACTCGAAATCAAGACAAAAATTCGAAGTCAAATTTAGATAGATTGTCAGAAAGTTTGTTAATGAATCATGTTAATAGAAGACGGACTACAAAATCAACAAGAGTAAGACAGAGTGATTCTGATATTGATGACTTGGCAGAATGTTTAGATAATTCACACATAGATTCTAGTGGTTCAAATTGCACTTTGTATATGTTAAATGATGAAAATAGTGTCGAGTCAAGACAGAGTGGATCAATGGGTCTTTCAGTACATGAGGAGGAAGAATGTGAAGAAGATAGCGAGGAAGGTGACAGTTTGTCTAAGAGTGAATGCAAGTCAGCATATCATACTGCACATTCTTCTAGACAAAGTGACTATCATACAGCAGAAGATGATGTTGACGATGATGATGAAAATGATGTCAGTGAAGGGGAACAGGTATTTACAGAATTTGCAAACTACCCTGATTTGCAAAAATAAATCCTAGCAGCAAAAGCGCTAAAGTGCTGTTTATATACCGAGTACATCTAGAAATGCAACACTTGGGTCTACAGTCAATATTTTTTAACCGACGACGCCTTGCATTGGTAAATGCAAATGGTGGTTTTTACACTTTATTAACTGTGTGCTTAGTCAAACGTGAATTTTGACCCTGGATATAATTATAATTCAAATATACATGTACAACGAAATTATAAAGGAAAGTATGAAAAAATCAAAGGTAAAAATGTTGCGTTTCTAGATGTACTGAGCATAATAGCCAGCTATACATGTTTCACAAGATAGCCCAATATCCTGAGTATTGTGATCCAATTGCAATTGTAAATATAGCAAACTTTTATATTTCACAAAATAACTGATTTTATTGAAATTATGTTGCAGTTTTGCTGCAGCACAACAGAACATGATTGGCATGTGTTGGAAAGAAATATGCTAAAAATTATTATTAAAGGGTAAAGAAAAAATGCCTGCTTTTTTATGCCTGGACTTTTATCACTTTTAAAGAAACCAATTTCAAAAAGGGTGTGGTAGAGTCATTTAAATAAAAATGCAGACATTAATAGGAGTCTGGGAGATTTGTCTTTAACTACCTGTATACCATATAAAAATAAGGTTCATTTAATTCTTTGAGAAAAAATGATGAAATCTCTAGTGATTAGCAGACATTTTAACAAAGTTATTTTGATGTGTGTCTGAATCAGTGCCTGTCTTTGTTGTGAAGGTTGTTTTAAATCAGTAAATAATACTAAAGTTTGTATATAGTGTGACTTTATATCTTGTTTCAGATGGAAGAAGATCCTTGTACACCACCAAGAAAGAAATACAGTCTGCGTGGTAAATTTCAAGACCTGCAGAGTTCATTTTCGGTATGGTTACATATTTTTCTTTCGTATTGAATGAAAAAATCTTGCTACAGTCTGAATTCAAAGTATTCACTGGAGAAAACAGAATGATACTGGCATAAGTTACAGATTTTGGGCTTTGTTATCAGTAATGTTCATGACAGTTTGGTGATAAAGTGGTTGGGAGTTCAGTACATTAGTTTTTGCACATTTGTACAAAATCTTTATACTTACTACTAATTATCTGCTAAAAAATGTCTGATAAAAAAAATGAGTTATTCTACATGTTCTACATTTATAATCTAGAGAGTATTAAATTGATATCATATTTTACTAGAAAAGCTGCAAGACTAACGAAATTAACTTTTCGATATATTCTGACCTTGGTATTGAAAAATACGTAAAAAATGTTAACATAAGAAATATGCCTTTCTTTGTTTGAATGTATGAGGTAATTGTTAGACTTCACAGGAAATGTTATTGTGCTTTAACAAGCATTTCTTCTGTACTGATGGCTCAGATTTTGTCTAAATACTAAATTTGTGTGTGTGTGTGTGTGTGTGGCGAGGGGGGGGGGGGATGCAAATGAAATGTTTAAAAGATGTTTCAAAATTAATGTGAATAAAAGATTTGTACTGTCTTAGATATTTAGAGTAGTAGACTATGGCAAGTAAATATGTGTCAATTATATATGGTACAATAGTATCAAAGTTCAGATTTTAATTGAGCCCTGTTATTTATAAATCATAAATGGGTCAGTTGATTAACCTTTAGCCTGCTGGCGGGAAGTGGTTTTGCCTTTGTGACCAGTGCAGACCAAGATCATGGTCTTCACTGTTTGCTATTCAGTCAGTAAATTTTCAGTGAACACCCCTTTGAATAGGAAGTTGTACTGCCCAAATTGAATGATGGACCAGTTCATTTTAGAAATTTAGCTGGCTAAAGGTTAAATACATCAAAGATTTACTTATTTACAAGTTACTGCTTTTGATGTTTTGTCTGTAAGTTTTTTAGGACATTGATTTCATTCTTACAGTATATACTTATACATTTTAATTTTATAGTGACCTATGATCTAAATTGTGTTTGTGTATTTAGGAACTTCTGACACCAAAGAGAAAGAAGAGCAGTATGGTTCCATTGTCAGCTCAAGCCAGAGTTCTTGTACTCTGTGACCAGACTGAAGCTATTACCTTCAGCACAGCTTTGTCAAAGAAGTAAGTTTATACTACACCACACATTATAGTGTATTATTGTTATATATGTCACTGTCTGTGAATAATGTGCTGTCAGACTGGACTGGAACTTTCTCCCATGAGTGTGAAACACTATTTTGTTGCTCCTGTGACACATAGCTAACAGACAGCTTAAAAATTTTCCATGAAGTTATTTATTATAAAGTTATTTTAGCTCAATATTGAAGAAACCTAAGATTATATCGGAAAACCAAGTTTTAGTTATAAAACTGGAGTTGAGATTATAATTTTCTAAATACAGCCTAGCCATTGACCAGTTCCAAGACAAAGCTCTGAATTGAACAGTCAAATCCAGCAATATTCCCATTCACATTATATGATATGCAAATTTTGAAAATAAAAATAAATTAAACTTCAGAGTATCACCTGCTTCATGTGATGGCTGGTCTAAATAATTTGCATAAATGTTCTGCTATATAAACAATCTTGTTGCTGAAAGTGTATATATGCAGTATTTTTCATGATATACATTACTTTTAAAGAACACTGAAAATAGACCACACTAGATTTACAGCTCATGTGTGTCATATACATATGTTGTCTGCAAAATATTGGTTGAAAGAAAACCATGGTTGTTTTATACAGACTGAAAAAATGTTAGAATAACAAGTGACCGAGTATAGCAGTGGCAATACAGAAGTCCCCTGCTGGTGGAAAAATTTCAATAATAACCTTCACCTTCGACCGACAAAGGTCATACACATTGACTCATCATGGGGAACATTGCATAATCCATCAATGCATATAAATGTCATGTAGCACTTGACCTTCAATAGTGACCTTGACCTTTGACCTACAGACATAAGTCATGGACATGTGTAATCGACATATTACCCTCTATTCACATAACAAGTTTTATAAACCTAGCTTGAATACATTTTAAGTAATTGCTGGACCCAGGTTTGCAGACAGACTGACAAACAAACTGAAGGACGAAAGGCATTCCTACAGTCCCCTATGGTGTTACCGGTTAGGGACTAATAAAATATCAATACAAGTTACTTATGGTAGATTTATATATTTCTTGGAGTAAAACAGCGGTGTGCCATTGATATGGCAGAATGCGTAACTCAGTTACTCATATATAATTGCATGTATATTAGGAAATGTTTTTATATCTCTTACAGTAGCTTGTTAATGGATTTACTTGTAATATTTGAATATCTTTTTCTCTGAACTTTTTTAGCATATTATGCTATGGTGCTGGTATAGCAAATAAGCAAATAGAAACATGCACAGCTGTAATTTGGAGTTCATTACAAACATCACTTTTCAGCTAATAATATATTATCATTCTATCATATATATGTCATAATATACCATGTTACAAAATGTCTGATTTTACCCGTCCCTAAACATGTATACTGCTTTAATTTCTTTTTCTGCAGTGAAACTTCAGCCTGTCAAAACTTTGCAACCGATGTAAAACATTAGCTCATTATATTTTCAGAATGATCTCAAAGTGTAAGAAGATAGGAGAGGGCGTGTATGGAGAAGTTTTCAGAAGTTTCAACACTGATGGGGAGGCTGTTGCCATCAAGGTGAAGTTTTCATTTGTTGGACCTATATATAAAATAATCAAGACCTGTTGTTGATTTATAAATGTGTGTGATGCATTCAGAAAAATAAAACTAATAGTTTTGCTGGGATGGGTCTTGTTATGTGTATGACAGTGACTTACAGTTATGATTTAGTTGAAGTTCAAGGTGAACAGAATATTTATCAGATTCTGTCTTGGTTAGAATTATTTAATTTTCTTTTATGAATGGAAATTGCTTCTGTATGTCACAGATTTTAGCTTTACAGTATGGAGAGCTATCCTACTTGCCCTTTCATCAGCATCTCCATCCAGATTCCTGCTTCCAAGTTGTGATACATCCTTACCTTATCTCTGTTATCAAAGGATTTTATTCAAACTGAAATTTAATAGTTCTTCCACATTATCTCCCACATCATATGCCACAAGGGTCATATTTCATGAATTATGCCCCCTTTTACTTGGAATTTTAGGTTAAAGTTTTGGTGCTTTTCCAGTCCCTGTTGATTTATGATTTCATTCAAACTGTACTATCGGTAATTGTTCCACATCATCCCTTGCACCATATGACACAAGGTCCATAATTGTTACAGCATTGTTTCTTTGATGCACTTCAGTGTGTTCCTGTTATTACTTATTGGATTTGATTTAAATTGAAAGCAAAAGTTGTTCACATCATCACCTGCATTAATTACTCCAGTGATAGCATAGTTATGTCTCCCACCACACAATGGTATGGGAGACATATTGATTTACTCCAGTCTGTGTGTATGTCTGTCTGTCACAAATCTTGTCCGCACTCCAAGTCGAACATTTCTCATCCGATCTTCATCAGACTTTAACAAAATGTGTTTGACCATAAGTCCTCGACCAAGATCGATAACTAGCAAAATCGGCCTAGGCAGTTTGAAATTATGGCCCTTGAACTACCCAAAATCAGCCTTTTGACCCTTCATAGGTATATTTGTAGTGAATAAACAGTATATAAAGACTGACTTACTATTTAGATGAGTAGGCAGTTGTGGAGGCACAGGCGCTTTTCTTAAAAGCAGCTCTAGTTTCATCAGATATGCCCTATCTCACTATACAGCATAAAATAGTCCAGAGTGCTATCTTCTATATTTTATGAAAGGTTTAGATGCTTACTGAAGTAGTGAAAGAAAATTAAAATGTATGCAGCTGTACAAGGATGGAATTGGGACAACTCCTTATATACTGTATAATACTTTTTCTGAATGTTTGAAAGTCACATCTCATTCCAATGTATCATTTAGAGTTTGTTTATTAACAGGTCATTCCAATAGAAGGTGATTTTGAAGTGAATGATGAACCACAGAAAAAGTTTGCAGAAATTCTGCCAGAAGTTGTGATAGCAAAGTATGTTCATTTTATTTGGTTTGCTAAATCAATAAAAGTTGTATGCGTAGATTTTCTGTACCTCTTTCAGAAAATGTCTCCAAAGCTTACTTTATAACCTCAAAGCCTGGTTAGTTCAGTAGGAAGAGAAAAAACAGTAAGTCTGGATGTTTTTATCTGAATCCAAAAGTTGGGCAAACATTCTCTCTAGCTTTGCTTAAAAACAGTTTGTTTAAAGTAATATGTTGCCATATCAAGTTTTACATGTAGAAGTCATCAGTTATTTGTGAAGAACAAGTTACAATTTGGTTAAAACCTATGTAACAAAGAGATTAATTTGGGATAAAATTTGATTTACGAAATGCTTGATACTCTGTTACAGGGAATTAAGTAATCTACGGAGTGCAAAATCCAGTATTACATCCAGCTTCTGTCAAGTGAACAACGTTTCATGTGTGAAGGGAAAATACCCAACAGAGTTGATCAGACAGTGGGACTTATTTCATAAAAATAAAGGCTCAGAAAATGATAGACCAGGTTTGTAGGTTTATTAGGATTCCATATGTGTATTCAAAATATTATGGCTCTGTGACAGAGTAATTGATTTCAAGTGTTCCTCAGGGCCATTTTGTTTTGTGAGTTATGCACTTGATAGGGCTTTACAATACATGTATTACCACTAAATTGGACCTTGTGTTCTCAACACCTACATACCATAGTCCATTTAATTCAATTTAAAATGGGTAATATATTATTGGTATCAAGTAGACTTGCCAATATTGTTGGAAATTTAATATCCAATTATTTTTATATTTTAGCTTTTTTCTCATAACTTCTTGCTATTTTTCTGTCAAACATTTTCATAAGTTGTTGACATCATTCTTGTTTGTAATCAAAGTAAAAAGATTCCTTATTTAAAGTCCCATAAGGCTTTAAAATCTTTTTTAAAAACAGATTATTCAGTTGACATAACAGGACTTCTGCATAATTACATTGTTAAAAAAGATCTACTTTAAATGCTGAACATGAGCTTGAGTCATAAAGGGAGATAATCAAAAACAAAGGATTCCTTAAAGCTTTCTACTGCATTAACCAATATTCAAACCCTTGACAAATATTGGAGAAAACAATTGTTGAAAATGAAATTTAACAAGAAATAAGTATATTTTATGTTCATAAGGAAAAATGTGGGTTATTCTACAATTTCATACAAATCTTGATTTTCTTTTAAGAATCTATTTTATCTGGATAATTTAATGTTTTATGTACATATTCCACTGTATACCGTTTTTCAGATGTATTCCCTGATAAGCAGCTTTACATTGTGTTTGAGTTTGCTGATTGTGGGACAGACCTAGAATCATATAAGGTAACTGCTTTTAAGATAGTTCTGCATGTTTGATAGACCAGAAGTCATGACATCATTTGTATAGATAACATAGAATTAAATCTTCATATGACATAAGGAAAAGCATTCTACATATAAATGTAATCATGTGTGCACATTTATATAAACAACAATATTAACTTTCTACTGTCAAAAAATGACAACAAAAATGTTGACACTTGCAATAATTCCAAACAATGCCTTCATATTCGCTTAAAATTTCAGGTCTCATGAATCCGGGACAAATATCTCAAAAATAAGCATACAGACTTGTACATTTTATTCAATCATATACCATGAAATTTTGTGTTTTAATAAAAGCTATGAAAAGTCTTGTTAAAAATCTGCATTGTACAAAAATTCTGTTTAAGAAATACCCGGTATCACCAAAATTTCAATTTTCCTGTAGACTACCGCTACGAAAACTTGCGCTAGGTCCATCAGTCTAGAAAGCAAAAAGTCAAGCATACAAGGCTATCTGTTTTATTTGCAGAGTTTTATTTATAATAGTATATTCTGAACTTTTGAAAAAATCATGGTTTAATCAGATTCTGCTTTGGAGAGGAAAATGATCCAAACATGCAGAACGACCTTAATAATGAATTTAGCTCAGTACAGACAAAAGAAAGGTCTGTGTTCTCTAGAATATAGCTGAAGATGATAAGAGTTAAATAAATATGAGAAAATTTATCTTCGATATCTGGTCTCAATATCTGGTCTGTAGACTTACACCTTGTTTTTGATGTACATGTACATGCAGAACTAAATGGTGTTAAAAACTAAGATTATTAAAAAATGATTATTTTTGTTATGCCCCGGAAGGGAGGCATATTAGTTTTCAACTGTCCGTCCGTTCGTTAGTTAGTTAGTTAGTTCGTCACAACGTTAACTTTTTGCATGAAGGCACTTTACTCGCGAACCACTACACCCAGGACCTTCAGACTTCACATGCTGATAGTACTTATTGAGTACACCACCCCTACTGACTTAGGGGGTCAAAGGTCAAGGTCACAGGGGCCAATGTTAACTTTTTGCATAAAGGCACTTTACTCGCGAACCACTGCACCCAGGACCTTCAAACTTCACATGCTGATAGTACTTATTGAATACACCATCCCTACTGACTTTGGGGTCACCAGGTCAAAGGTCAAGGTCACAGGGGCCAACGTTAACTTTTTGCATGAAGGCACTTTACTCGCGAACCACTTCACCCAGGACCTTCAAACTTCACATGCTGATAGTACTTATTGAGTACACCACCCCTACTGACTTTGGGGTCACCAGGTCAAAGGTCACAGGGGCCAACATTAACTTTTTGCATGAAGGCACTTTACATGCGAACCACTGCACCAAGGACCTTCAAACTTCACATGCTGATAGTTCTTATTGAGTACACCACCCCTACTGACTTTGGGGTCACCAAGTCAAAGGTCAAGGTGCTGCGGGGGCATTTGTCACCATTAGTGACAGCTCTTGTTTCAAAATTATATGAAACGTTAGATAAAAAAACTTAAGAGATTCTTCTTTGCTTTTGTTTCAAAAATATTAAGGTCTTCTTCGTATTACATTATTACTAAAGTTTGGTATAAAAGTAATACTTAAATTTCTTGTCTGTAAGAGCAAATCCATTTTTTCCCCAGTTTGATTCAATACAGCAGGCAAAAAGTGTTCTCACACAAGTAGCATATGCACTTGCTGTTGCCGAGGAGTCCCTACAGTTTGAACATCGTGACCTACATTGGGGTAATGTGCTGGTACGTCCCACAGAGAAGGAAGATATTACATTCAAGTTGCTGGGAAAACCTATTACTGTCCCATCTCAGGGTGTCGAAGCCAGTGTGATTGACTTCACCATGTCACGATTAACCAAAGGTAATATATACTAAATGTCATTATCACATGTTTGATGCATGCTTTGGTATTACACTAGTGTAATAACATTTTCATGTTGACATCATTTCAAGTGTAGAAGACGTTGGACAAATTGATAAAGGTAAAAAAAGTTCTATGTTTCATCATTAAAGGCTTACATGTGATAAAAAGGATAAAATACTAGTCAGAGTTTATACTTGTAATACAATGTCACTGTCTAACCCAGTCCAAACATTTACTAGTGATAAAGCCAGTGTTAGATGCTCTTGAGTGTATCCAACCTAAAGAGGCCAGTACTGGGTCTTCCCAGGAAAGACGGCTTTGGGTGTATCAGTGCTATATACACTGGGCATGCCCAGACTGTCCTTTCTAAGAACTAGGCTAAGTTAGCCAGACGGGCCTATATCTTAAAGAATTTCTCTATGTTCTGGGAGCTTTGTCTCACTGTCCCTCGGGTTAGATCGCTCTGTATTTGTACTAGTAGAGGAGGAATTCCGTGCCCTGAGGGGTTGCCTTTGCATAGTGTAAAGCGCTTTTGAATGTGTTTATCATGAAAATGGTGCTATATAAATCATATAATATATACATGTATATTGTTTCACAATTTCTTTAAATAACATTTAAACAGAGACCCAGTCTCATAAGAACTTCACAGAAGTGTTTTTGGTGCACTTTTTATGCCCCCCCACCCGTCCGAAGTTCGTGACACGCCTAGCTCAAAAAGTATTTGATATAAATTGATGAAACCTTGCATGAGTCTTTATCATGATATGAACTTGTGCACCTTCTATTTTTCGTCTGGCTCCGCCCCCAAATTTTAGAGTTATGGCCCCTGAAATAGTCAAAAATGTACATTTTCACCTTGTGACACACCTAGCTCAAAAAGTATTTTATATAGATTAGTGAAACCTTGCATGAGTCTTAATCATGATATGAACTTGCGCACCTTCTATTTTTTCATCTAGGTCCGCCCCCCTATTTCTAGAGTTATGGCCCCTGAAAGTCAAAAATGCACATTTTCACCTTGTGACATGCCTAGCTCAAAACGTATTTGATATAAATTGATGAAACCTTGCATAAGTCTTTATCATGGTATGAACTTGCGCACCTTCTATTTTTTCGTCTGGCTCTGCCCATAATTTTTAGAGTTATGGCCCCTGAAATAGTCAAAAATGCACATTTTCACCTTGTGACACACCTAGCTCAAAACGTATTAGATATAAATTGATGAAACCTTGCATGAGTCTTAATCATGATATGAACTTGCGCACCTTCTATTTTTTCATCTGGTCCTGCCCATATTTTAGAGTTATGGCCCCTGAAAAGTCAAAAATGCACATTTTCACCTTGTGACATGCCTAGCTCAAAAGTGTTTGATATAAATTGATGAAACCTTGCATAATCTTTATTATGGTATGAACTTGGCACCTCTATTTTTTCGTTGGCTTGCCCTAATTTTCAGAGTTATGGCCCCTGAAATAGTCAAAAATGCACATTTTCACCTATTGTGCACTCACTCAAAAAGTATTTAATGTAATTCATGAAACTTCTTGATAATACCTTACATGGCTTTTCTTGAGAATTTTAGCGTTTAATACAGAGATATGGCCCTTGAAATAGCCAAAATAGTGGATTTTTTGTTTGTGATGCAAATAGCTCAAAAAGTATATGGTATAGAATAATGAATCCATTTCATAATTTTTGTTTTGAGGCTATACCCCATTAAGACTGCAAACATTTGAATGATTTCCCCTTATTTGTGACAAATGTACCAGTGGGGGGCACACCCTGTGTCCTACAGACACATTCAAGTTGCAAATTCTTTTAAATTTAGGTCACCTATATAAAACTCTGGTGACGTGGCAACCAAGAGGAAAATCTTCAAAACATCTCAGAAAATCCTGGCCGTAATTTCACAACAATGTCTTTGGATGACCCTCTACCGAATTCCATCAAGCAACATTGATTTGATTTGTGAAAAAAGCATCTCCCATAGGGGACACTGTCAGTTTTCCCTATATGTCTATATGAAAATTCTTCTCTGAAACCACTAGCTGAGTTTAAAATAAATTGATACAAATTTTCCTTGATTGACCTTCTGGTTGTCTGTATGGGTATGTAGAGCTTTATGTCTTGTTCTCTGAAACCACTAGCATGATTTTGAAATTAATACACACAATCATTCATTGGGTGACCTTCTACCAAAGTCCTTCAGATCATTAAGGTATGTCAATTAAGATGGCCAAGAAGGTGATAGGCACATTTTTCTTCATTGATACTGTAGTGGAAACATTGAGAATCTTGTCAGAAAGTGCTGGCTCGTTTTCAAAATAATTGGATACAAATGTTCCTTAGTTGACCTACCAAAGTCTTCAAGCTGCCTGTGAAACTCTTATTTTAAAAGAGTTGCCAGTTTGTGATTAATATCGTCTTAGGATATTTATAAATATTAAGGCGGTGTTGTTCGGTAGAAAGTTGTTGTGGCAGTGATTGTAGCAGTGATGATGATAATGATGATGATGATGTTATGTATTTTACAGATGGATGTACAGTCTACATTACAATTCCTGATGATGACACACTGTTTGACGGCCAGGGTGATTACCAGTTTGATATCTACAGGGAGATGAAAAAAGAGAATAAGTATGCTCCATATCTTAATACAGTTTTTAACAAAAGTAATTTTTGTATCTGTAGTATGGAGTGTGGCTCGGGCATGGAGTTTTGTAGAAGGGAAAACATTTTCTCAAGTTGTTAAATCATTGTTGATTTATAGTCTTCATATTTATTTCACTTTTAGTGTTTTTCACCTAAACCTAATGCTTTATCTTCTTAGACATTTGTGTTCTTCGGAATGTCTTTGTGTTCAAAATGTGTTTTGTGATGAAAGCTCTGTTTCTCATATAAAGAGCCTTTAAGGAAATTCAGTTTTAAACAGAGGAAAGAATGTATTGTTCAATAAATTTGTCTGCATTTGTTTGTTTCAGTTCTGCCAAAGTTGATATATTTTACTTTCAGAGGTAACTGGGAGACATTCTGTTCTCATTCCAATGTGCTATGGCTTCATTATCTAGCAGACAAACTTGTATATTCTACAAGGTACCCAAACCAGTCGGGTAGGCAAGAACGGGAAATATTACGGGAATTCCGTCAGTTTATGTCAACTATGTTAGACTATAGAAGTGCATGTGAGATGTCAGTTGATAGTTTATTTTTAAATTCTTGAAACTGAACAGGAATCATACATTTGTCACACATTCTTATGTACTCAGTGTCATACACATGGACTGTGTAATCATGGGGTATTTACGCAGGGACTGAAGATTCTGTGTAACCACATGGAATCTACACATGGACTGAAGATTCTGTGTAACCACATGGTATTTACACAGGGACTGAAGATTCTGTGTAACCACATGGTATTTACACAGGGACTGAAGATTCTGTGTAACCTCACAGTATTTTCATATGGAATGAAGATTCGGTATAACTACATGGTATCAGTATTTATATGTGGACTATGGGAGCTGTGCCTATAATAGAAGGTACTCCCTAAACAGATGTTATGGGAGGAAAAGTCAGATGTTACAATTTGACAATAAAGAACATTTTTCAGTGCAGCATTCAAGTGATACGGTGTAGTGCCATAGAGCACAGTTATTAGTTAATACTGTGTGTTAGCATTACTGATTCTGTGGTTGTTCAGGTTTGCTTTTTTGACAGAATGAACATTTTACTTATTGGATGATACTGTAAAATCAAATTTTTTCTGTGAGACATTTATTTTTGCTGTTTTTTGTAAAAATTCCAGATTGAAATGATTGTATGATAAATTTGCCATAAAAACTCTACAAAATCATATATCCGCAAACAATTTACAAGAATATGTAAGCAGAAATCTCAATTTTAATACCTTTCAGTTTTTTAGGACTATAGCAAATACCTAAGCATAGAATGTTATTTTTTTTGTACCTGTCAATGAATAAACACCAGGATGTATGTCTATTATTTCTGGTTTGTTTGAATTTTCGAATTCCAGTCTCCCCGCTCCTCTCAGAAGAACATAGTCATAGCTATTTTGCCAAAGTTCATTTAGTGTTCATTTAACTTTGCCAGAAAAACATTTATTTTGGGAAGGGTGGGGGCGGGGGGGGGTTGTAATTTAAGTTGTTACCCAGATTTTAATTTGTTTAGGCATGCATATTTTAATATACATATATGATTTTTAATAAGACTTAATGCATTTTCAATTAACAACATACATGTAGTACTTTGTAAAGAGATGTAAGTGCATGATTGTAGTTTGCTCTTGTTCTTCAGAATTCTATGTCAATAGTTATCTTGACCTTAAACTCTATTAAAGTTTTAGTTGTGAGAGGAGCATATAACATTGCACCGTGAATGGAGTTTCTCCATGATATATTACGGGCATTACCATATGCAAAGAAATAGTTGTGCAAGCACCTGTCACTAAAATGCCGAGATGCTTGTTAAATGAAGTATTAGAAAGTTTCTCTGTTTGGTTATCAAGAAGTCATTAGTGAGATTTTGCAAAATTTTGCTGTTCGTTTTTATAGTGTCAAATCTGTTTTATAAATAAGTCGGTTTATTTTTAAACAGTTAACATTTGATTGTTAGTGTGAGCATTGGAAATTGGTAACGTTTTTTTTATTAATTCCACACAAGTGCTTAAACAGCTATAGCATTTAAGTTTGTACACATGCTTGTCATTTTTAGATAAGTTTGTAGGCCAAGAATTGTAACTTTTACCATGTTTACTTGCATTTTGAAAGAATTTTGGTGCATTTTGTACTTTGTTAAAAGTTTTGCTTAGGTCCTCTTTTCTTTCATACTATAAATTACAGCTTTAAAATTTGGTACTGTTATTTAACATTATTAGTTGAGAATGTATACCAAGAGTCATAATTTTCACTTACAGTTTATCAGAATTATGACCCTTTCATACTTAAAGGATTTGAACTTCTTAGTTAGGTCCACTTTCTTGCATACTTCTAGAGCTAAAGCTTTGAAACTTTGTACAAACATTATCATAAGATGAGTAAGTAGGACAAAAATTGTAACTCTTTCTTGCATTTTGTCAGAATTATCACCATATCTAAATAAGAAAATTGGTATTCCCTGGTTAAAAATATTGTTCAGATCCATTTCCTTAAATGCCATAGCTTTGCAAGTTTATACATTTATTGTCAGTAGGTGAGTAAGAAGGTCAAGAACCATAACTCTTCTCGCATGTTGTCTTCTGTCAGGCACTGACAGATTGGCCCCTGCAGGTGGTGCACTTGTTAAATATACCTTTGCCCTATGACAACAAAGAGATGATGTGGCCCTTTGTTTTACTTGTGACTGACTCACAGAATTGTAGTTCTTTGTTATAGGGCAGAATAGGCATCTTATTCTGACTCTCAGAATTGTAGTTCTTTGCTATAGGGCAGAATAATTGTGCATCTGACTCTCAGAATTGTAGTTCTTTGCTATAGGGCAGAATAATTGTGCATCTGACTCTCAGAATATTCATATATTAATGGTGTTGCATTTCTTTACTGTAAATCATACAGTGTATGCATTGTTTTGCCCTATGTCAATCTGTCACATATTTCTTATGTATTCAACTATAGTTTTCATCCATTGCAAATGAAACTTGATATACATCATTAACATAAGGTGGGCAAGGGCATATTTCAGGGACTTTTATGTCAGATAGTTATGTTCTTTTAGACATAATACATGTATGCATTTTCGGGTTTGGACTTTTTAAAAATTAAATATGGAGAAAAATACCTGATTTTATACAATATTGGCTTGAAAAACAACGTAATGTTTGAAAGTGATCCACTGATAGGTTTGTTGAAATCAGAAATATACCTTACCCTAACTTCCTTATTCCATTGAGGACTGGGATATATTACAGTCTCCTGTCCTACATACTGTCCAGACATACATAATACCATAATTTTACTATATTATATCTATGAAATTTTAGGTAATTAATACGGTAAACTTCTGTAATATTTTGAAATAGAGATTTGTTTTGTCTTGAAGCTTTCTTACAAGCATTATGTTGCTGATAACTAATCATTTTATTAGCTCGACTATTCGAAGAATAGAGGAGCTATCCTACTCGCCCCAGCGTTAGCGTGAGTGTCACACAAATGTTAAAGTTTGCGTACCACCCAAAAAATATTTTCAAAGTACATTGAGATATTGCTTTGATATTTTGCATACTTGTTTACCATCATGACCCAAGTCTGTAAAAAAGGAGGAGGCAACTCTGTCAAGCATTTTGACTGAATTATGGGCCCTTTTCGACTTAGATTAAATGTTAAAGTTTGCGTACCACCCCAAATATTTTCAAAGTCCATTGAGATATTGCTTTGATATTTTGCATACTTGTTTACCATCATGACCCCAGTCTGTAAAAAAGGAGGAGGCAACTCCATCAAGCATTTTGACTGAATTATGGCCCCTTTTCAACTTAGAATATGCTTATTGTAATGTTATAGTTTGACTCATAGCTTATATTATACTATCAAGCACTGAGAATAGTCGAGCACACTGTCCACTGACTTGTTGCAAGTAAAGTTGTAATCATTGTTTAATTCTGTTATAACATCAACTACTGTGAAATCATTTAAATTCGCTGGCATGAAATTTCGCGCAAACGTGAAAAAGGACTGTTTCGCGCGGGCTTTAATTCGCGCATTTTCAATTTATAAATGAAAAAAATGAAATTAAAAATAATATTACCCCGGTCATAAATTCGCGCATCGGTTCCAGCGCGAAATACGCGAAAATTCGTCCTATGCGAATAAAAATGATTTCACAGTAAATTATTTCTGTTTCAACAGCAGCTTACGTTTGATGTAAAAATGTATTGACATTGTTGAAGAACATGGATGGCTCTGTCTCTCTATTCATTTGATTAACAACATAACTTTATTATATTTTTGAAAAATGTATTAAAACATATTTTGCTCATGATTGTGCATGCAGTCTGTATTTTCAATGAATTTGACTTTAATGGATAGAAACTCTGCAAACTGAGGTTTTTTAATACAGCAGTACATATGCATGATATGTATGTGGAGAGTAAATGTTCTATTAAGTCTTAATTGAAGTAAATATTAAAAATTGAAAATTACTTTAACTCTTGTTTATTTCAATAAATCCCATTTTAAAATATTGTCTGCAAAATTTCATGATCTTCAAATATTGTGTCCAGTTTCCTTCCACAGCTCTTCGGCTTGAACAGTGTCCAGTCTCCTTCCACAGCTCTCCAGCTTAAGCAGTGCCCAGTCATCTTCCACAGCTCTCCAGCTTGAACAGTGCCCAGTCTCCTTCCAAAGCTCTCCAGCTTGAACAGTGCCCAGTCTCCTTCCACAGCCCTCCAGCTTGAACAGATTCCAGTCTCCTTCCACAGCTCCCCAACTTGAACAGAGTCCAGTCTCCTTCCACAGCTTGAACAGTGCCCAGTCTCCTTCCAGAGCTCTCCAGCTTGAACAGTGCCCAGTCTCCTTCAACAGCTCTCCAGCTTGAACAGAGCTCAGTCTCCTTCCACAGCTCTCCAGCTTGAACAGTGCCCAGTCTCCTTCAACAGCTCTCCAGCTTGAACAGAGCCCAGTCTCCTTCCACAGCTTGAACAGTGCCCAGTCTCCTTCCACAGCTCTCCAGCTTGAACAGAGCCCAGTTTCCTTCCACAGCTTAAACAGTGTCCAGTCTCCTTTCACAGCTTGAACAGTGCCCAGTCTCCTTCCACAGCTCTCCAGCTTGATTGCAGAGTCCAGTCTCCTTCCACAGCTCTCCAGCTTGAATAGAGTCCTGACTATGGAACAGGGGAGCTTATGAAACATTTGCTGAGAAACTCAGGAGGATGACTTGCCACATGCATGAAAATCCATAGTGGTAAATGACATATTCGGCCTCAAAGCCGCTGTTGCCACACAATCTGATCTTGACTTGGTGCTATGTTTTCTACTTGCATGGAACTTAAATACATAAATTGTAAACTTAGTTCAATATTCAGTCTTATGTCCTCGGTAGCTTAGTGGTAGAGCGTCCGCTTCGAGTGCGGGAGGTCGTGGGTTCGATCCCCGGCCGCGTCATACCAAAGACGTAAAAAATGGTGCTAGCAGCTTCCTCGCTTGGCGCTCAGCATTAAGAGGATTGTGCTAGGACTGGTAAGCCCGGTGTCAGTATAATGTGATTGGGTGGGGTATCATACCACGTGTCTACGGCGTGATATTCCAGTGAGGCAGCACTATAAAGTTGGGCATTGTGCTCACTGCTACAAGAAGACACCGTCGTTTCATGACTGAAAAATTGTTGAAAAAGACGTTAAACCCGAACACACACTAACACAGTCTTATGTCTTTATTGACATATGGAAAGGAATATCCATGACAACATACATTTATTAGGAACAAAAGTTTTAATTGCTGTAAAGTACATAGTTGCAATTTCACTGCTGTGTGCAGAGATAATCTCTTTTAGAGCTACATGTACATTGATGCGCGGGAGGAAGACGGTAAAAACAGCACAGATCTATCACATTTTCTGTGTCCACATGGGTTACCTATACTTTTGGCCTCGCAGTTTTGAACAAGAAGATTTTTTTAAGTTTTACATATAGAAGTCTTTGAAAAACAAGTGACCCCAGGACGGGGCAAGTTTTGACCCATGGGGCATGAACAAAACTGGGAGAGGACCTCTAGACAATGCTAATATCTAGTTTCGGAAAAGGAGAGTTTTAAAGTATTTCTTTTTTGTTGGCCATGGCAATCAGAGTTCTACATGAAATGAATTCTTGGATCAGCTTGGTGAAGGACCTTCCAAGGAATATCCATGGCAAGTTATATTACGTTCTAACAAGCGGTTTTGGAGATGTTGTTGAAACAACAAGAAAGTCATAATGTCCCTAGCTCGGTCACCTGAGAAATGTTGAAATCACCTGACACAGAAGGATCAACAGACCCAGTTTGGTGAAGATCCTTGACGAGGTTCATGGGAAGAAGGCGTTTAAAGGTTTTACTATTTTTAGATCTAGCAGCCCTTAACAGGGGCTAAGCGGAATCATATACTAGTAAAAAAAAAACATTGAGAGGGGTCCATATAAGGAAGGCATAGACCATGCTCCAGTTTTTCATGAGAAAAAAAATGATTTTAGTTCTGGCTCGCCCCTATAAGAAGCTAAACCGAACCATTTAAATAAAACAGAGAGTCGTTGATGTAAGGATGGTACAGACCAAGTTTGGTGAAGATCCATCAAGCGGTTCGTGACAAAAAGTTGTTTAATGATGGATTTTGTGTAATTCTTACCAGTAGTTTCAGACGAGAAAATGTTTATGTAAATTGTTGACGATAGACGCGCCAGACCATCCACAACATTTTGGTTCAGGTGAGCTAAAATGTGAATGGACGCTGTAGTGGTCACAATAGCTCGCAATGAGCATTTGCTCAGATGAGCTAACAGGGCGTCTGAGAGACAGCTATGCACCTTACTCTTAAAGGTTATGAGATATGCCCGGCTGAAAATTAATGGATTTTGGATACATGCTTTAGCCTTTATGCCATGCCAGTGCATATCTCCAAAAGCGGGCACGTGAATTCTGCACATCATTTCGAAGAGATAAAGATTTGACAAGCATTTCATGGCAAAATGATTTAGGATCGAAACTGACGAGTGTACTATTACCTCCGTCGAGCTGACATCTGTTCTATCTCCGCCGGTGAGCTGACACACGCCTTATTACTGCCATCCAGCTGATGTGTTTTTATCTTCGCCGGCGGGCTGACACTTGTTCTGTACCCGTCGCCGAGCTTACATTTATACTATTACCGTCATTGAGCTGATATGTATTTTATGAAATGTTTCTATCTCCGACGGCGAGCTGAAACGTGTTCCATACAAAACGTCGGGCTGACGTGCGTGTTCTATCCGCGTGTTTAATCCCCTCCGGTGAGCTGTCATGTGGCATAAAATTTTATCAAACAAATGTACACTTACTAGCTTACTTTAAGACATCTGAAAAAGGAAATCCAATAATTCATTCTAAGTATGTCTAAGTTCCAGCAGACAAGACGCCCAACAATATTATCAGCATTTGAAGTCTACATTATAAAAATACTTATGTTATACGTACAAAACGAGCTAAATAGCACTAAAGCTTATACATTGAGTCCTTTTGTTGAACAAAATTTTGTTACTGATCACATCCATGAAGTTTCTAATTTGAAATTCGTACAGATGATCAACATATTAAACTTCCAGTCATGTGCTGGATTCATAAATTGCACAAACAACCATAATATTATTATATATAAAGCTCGTTTCATCGCTAGTTCCAGCTCTTGTACCACTAAAAATAATTATGTAAAAGCTATTAACATTATGTCTTCCTGCTGTAAAGGCCTACGTGAAAAGATACAGCGATAAAATATAAAACGAAAACTGGTAAGCACATACTTTGGTCGATTAAAAATTCTGACGAGATACTGGATAAGTTAAAAATTAATAATTGCAAGGTATCTTCAGTCAGTACATGCGATTCTCTACTTTGTTTACCACTTTACAACGTAATTTAATAAATGACAAACTATCTGACCTAATTCAAAAGACTTTAGCCAGGGAGAATGCTGCATGTCTCGCTTGTAATTTCAATACGTTTTTTACCGGCTGCATTAAAATTAAATATTATACAATAAGAAGTTTGTAAAGCCCTTTCCTTGCTATTGAATTTATTGAACAACATTTACGTCAGGTTTGGAAATGCAGTTTTCAGACAAGAATTGGTATTCATATGGGAACAAATTGTGCACCCATTGTCGCAGATTTGTTTTTATATGGTTTTTGAAAGAGACTTAATATAGAGCATTTCTCCAGATACGCAGGCAAACATAATTACTGCATTTAATAATATATCATGCTACCTTGATAATATTCTTAATATGGATGATCCGGGTTTTTTTGTTAATTGGTGGGTACCATTTATCCCCGGGAGTTCCAGCGAAATAAAACTAACAATTCGGATACAGGTGCTTCATTTTTAGATTTACATCTTTCTATTTATGACAATATTATACATATCAAAATTTATGGGTGTTGCACATGTCATTATCTCTCATGGAGAATGGTAAACTTTATCAATGGGAAATCCTTTAATGCAGACTTCTTCTTGTTCTTGAAATTACTACACTCCTTCATAACTTTGAAGATTATGTGTGGGCACTGAATAAAATTTTATGGCGTTTTTACCGTTTTGGCCAAAACAATACAACTTTCAAATTTTACAGTATTAAAACTTTGACCACTGGTTGCTTTTTAAAGATTGCGTGCAGAGATTAGGACAGGCACATTGGCAAAAGCTTTGAATGAGTCCACTGTGGTTGCTGTATGTGCGACAGCGGGCAACATGTTCCACTGACCTACTGTTCTTGGGAAAAATGAATATTTATATGAATCTGTATATGTTAACGTGCCCATGCCTTGTTCTTGAATAAGTTGGCATTAATAAATTCTTCTGTATGCCCTATAGCTATTACGTGGTGGACAATTTTTATTTAAAAGAAAGAAAAAAACATTACTGTATTAGCCTAGCTCTAGTTCATGCTATCTATAATGATGGCCAATTTAAATTTGTTAACATATCAGAAACGGAACTTGTATTATGATAGCGATTAGTGACAAATCTGGCAGCCCTTCTTTGAACTTTTTCTATGTGATATATATGGCTTTTAGTATGTGGGTCTCAAAAAGTACATGAATATTCCAACTTTGGTCTTATTATATAGCCTTATGTGCATGTTCTCTCACTTGAGAAGAGTTGATTTTTAAATTTCTACACAGAAAACAAGAGACTGATTTTGCTCTGTTAGTTATTTCAATTAATTGAGTTTATGTGCGTATCCCATTTCAAGTTGTTTTGATCGAAGTGCTACACCTAGATACTTTGATGACTGAACTTTTTCTAGAGTATGATGGTGAAGTTTATAATTAAACTGAATGGGACTCTTTTTCTGTGTAAAGATGTTACATTTATCAGGATGGAAATGCATCAGCCAATCCTGTTCTCAATTATAATTACCAGCAACTTTGTAAATCAGAATGAATAAGTTTAGAGTCATTTAACGTTTTAATTTCAGACTTGTCTGAAAGAGAAAATCGAGGGCTTGGCGCAAAACTATTGTATCTTGTTCTTTATTTATATACACTTACAATAGTTTTGCACCAAGCCCTCGAAATGGTTCTTGAGTATTGAGCAAATTATTTAGTGCTATTTTTTTCAGTTGCATATTATAATAAAACTCCTTTCCGCTTAATGTTGCTCCTTGCCGCAAAATCCTCCTTGTCGCTTTAAGTGAGGTGAACCGGTCTGTCTTAAGAAACTACAACAAACAAAAGATGGAATGAAAGTGTGTGAATATTAGTCATGATAATACATTAAAATGGGGAGAACTATTGAGGATATTGAAGTTGTTGATGTGGAGAAACGAAAAATACCAAGCAAGCACTATGTGAGTATGTTTATATTGAATGACATTCGCTCTGAAGCCGACATTGTCGTTGTTATTTTTTCCTTCCAAAATTTGGATGTGGTCAATTTTACATGACCATTTGTTTACAATAAAATCAAATTATGTTTATGAAAAAATATAGGCAGCAGATATGTGTTAGATCAACTGATAAAAGATTAATGATAATAATGTTTTTGTGCAACCTTTCAGAGTTTTATTCAATTAAGTATTTTCTACCTGTGACAGACTGTCCATTTAACTTCCTGATGAACTGGGGCCCTGTGCAAGTTTATCTGTATCTGTGAGTATATGACCCAGGACCACTTTTGGTATAAGGCGTCGAGATGAGTGGTGTCATTCAGTAACGATGTGTGAGAGCTGATTTAAAGCTCTCAGCTGTTTCTGCACATGCAATATTGTCTTTCAGTCTATTCCAATCCTGTTTAATGTAGTTTGAACTAAATGCCTCAATAACTCGGTGTCAAAGTGGTCACTTTGCATAAGGCAGGTTGGGCATATGATCCCTGTCAGAGCATATATTACCAAAGTCTTAAAAAATGGTGTACTGGTACACTCCCTACCTTGTTTCGTAGTCTTGGTTCGTATGACCTGGGTTGTATCGCTACAAATAGTCCAACTAATTGTACGCCCGTTGCGATATTGTGATAATTTTGACTCGGGTCAATATCATTTTGACTTGGGTCAGTATCTCTCCTCCACATAGAACCCACTTATGATTGTAAACAATGTGGAAAGTTTTCCTTCTATGTGTTTATAACCAGCGATGCAAATCACATTGCTAACTTTGGAGGCTTCATATACATATTTAAACCCAATTTTTCACATTAAAAATTACATGCCTGGAATATCTATTTGGACAGCTGTTTCATATGTTTATTACCAAAACTTTAAGGCCTTAAACATTCAAGTTATTGACATTAAATTTGGCATTTAGGTGGGTCACAAATTGATCTCAAAGGTCAAATCACTCTGCATATATTTCATGTCTGGAGCACAAATTGAAAACTATTCAAAGTATTGACTTAGAATATATTATATAGTAGTTGGTGATCAGCAAATGTGCAACAGTTACTTGGCAATTTTCAACAATCCACATTACTCCTCCCACACCCACCACCCGTCTCAAAAAATTACTTCTGCCCTCTCTGATTGGAGCTCTTGTTAAAAATATCTTTGTTAGTTTTCATAAAACATCTTTGTCCACAAATGTGACATGATATTGTAGTGGTAAATTATTGTCTAAAATTTGCTTTAAAATGGAACATAAGCAAGCATACAGTTTTATTTAAACATCACGAATTTTCTATGTGCTTTGCTTAAAAAAATGACACACTTAAACACTTTACATGTGATATACCTTGAAATGATTGATGATGCTTCTCTGATATACATGCGCCAATTTTCGGATGAACTCCAATAAATGTCATAGTGGAAGAGCCAAGGCCCAAATGTTTGAGGGAAAGGGAAAGAAGACTTTAGTCCGTCTTCAACTCTTTTAAACTTGCCCAGATATTGTGAATAATCTGTAGAATGGTAGAAAAGAAGGTAGAATGATTTTTTTTTCAGGTATACATTCTGCATGTCACCTGGTCGGACCAGTCCACCAATGTTATCTACAGAAGGTACAGCAGGTTCTTCGACTTCCAGGTGGGTGCAGATCAGATAATCTACTTTCAGTTATCGTCATAGATATATTTATGTCTCCCCCAGGAGACATATTGTTTTTGCCCTGTCCATCCGTCCGTCCGTCCGTCCGTACGTCACACTTCATTTCCGAGCAATAACTGGAGAACCATTTGACCTAGAACCTTCAAACTTCATAGGGTTGTAGGGCTGCTGGAGTAGACGACCCCTATTGATTTTGGGGTCACTCCGTCAAAGGTCAAGGTCACAGGGGCCTGAACATTGAAAACCATTTCCGATCAATAACTAGAGAACCACTTGACCCAGAATGTTGAAACTTCATAGGATGATTGGTCATGAAGAGTAGATGACCCCTATTGATTTTGGGGTCACTCCGTCAAAGGTCAAGGTCACAGGGGCCTGAACATTGAAAACCATTTCCGATCAATAACTTGAGAACCACTTGACCCAGAATGTTGAAACTTCATAGGATGATTGGTCATGAAGAGTAGATGACCCCTATTGATTTTGGGGTCACTCCGTCAAAGGTCAAGGTCACAGGGGCCTGAACATTGAAAACCATTTCCGATCAGTAACTAGAGAACCACTTGACCCAGAATGTTGAAACTTCAAAGGATGATTGGTCATAAAGAGTAGATGACCCCTATTGATTTTGGGGTCACTCCATGAAAGGTCAAGGTCACAGGGGCCTGAACATTGAAAACCATTTCCGGTCAGTAACTTGAGAACCACTTGACCCAGAATGTTGAAACTTAATAGGATGATTGGTCATGCAGAGTAGATGACCCCTATCGATTTTGGGGTCACTCTGTGAAAGGTCAAGGTCACAGGGGCCTGAACATTGAAAACAATTTCCGGTCACTAACTTGAGAACCACTTGACCCAGAATGATGAAACTTCATAGGATGATTGGTCATGCAGGGTAGATGACCCCTAACGATTTTAGGGTCACTCTGTTAAAGGTCAAGGCCACAGGGGCCTGAACATGGAAAACCATTTCCAATCAGTAACTTGAGAACCTCTCGACCCAGAATGTTGAAACTTCATAGGATGATTGTTCATGCAGAGTAAATGACCCCTATTGTTTTTGGGGTCACTCCATTAAAGGTCAAGGTTACAGGTGCCTGAACATTGATAACCAGTTCCGATCAATAACTTGAGAACCACTTGACCCAGAATGTTGAAACTTCATAGGATGATTGAACATGCAGAGTAGATGACCCCTATTGATTTTGGGGTCAGTCTATTAAAAGTCAAGATCACAGTGGCCTGTTCATGTAAAATCATTTTTTGGAAATAACTTGAGAACCACTTGACCTACAATGTTGAAACTTAATAGGATGATTGGACATGCAGAGTAGATGACCCCTTTTTATTTTGAGGTCACTTGATCAAAGGTCAAGGTCACAGGAACAGTGACTTGAGAGCCACTAGGCCAAGAGTGTCGAAATTTAGCGGGATGACTGGACATGCCAAATAGATGATCCCTATTGCAGCCAACCATCAGTGTCTCTTTGACTTTCGCTCCTGAGCTCTATTGACTTCTTGCCTATAGGACTTTGCATTGGGGGAGACATGCGCTTTTTTACAAAAGCATTTTCTAGTTAAACTAGTTTTTATTTTTGTGTGCTCCACTTACACACTGTTGTTCAGTTGCATTTTCAAAACATTTTCTTACTCTGAGCCTGTGGCAAATGGTTCCAGATGTGTTGTTTTCTTGTCTTTTTTTTATTTTGGTAATGCATGTAGTCTATAATAAGTATCAAACTGCAGGCATTTAAAGCAGTGTATTCAGGTGTTTCAAATATCCAGTTTACAGGACAAAATTGAACATTAAACTAAAATATAATTATGAAGAAAGACATTGATTATGATATTTTTTTTAATATAATTGAATATTTTAACAGGAAATATTTTGAACTTCGAATACAAACAATCTGATATGTAACACAGATGTATAAATACAGATTTTGTGAGATATCATTTAAACATCCTTGATAGGTAATTTGGTGATAGAAATTACATGGCCATATTTGGTTACAGATTCACAAGTTATGTCACACTCCGACCTTAAAGTTGTTCTTTTTCGTTAGGCAGTAAGACCTAAAAATACTATGGTTTAGGTATAACTCAAGTGGCCCTATTATTTCATGTAATCCCTGATTGTTTTTTCAAAATAATAAATTGTAGGAATTTGCATCAGAAACACACTCATCCTTTGGAGCTGCTTGATGTGTATTTTAACAATGTGTTGGACTTGCAGAATAATTCTGCTTATGAGGTTTTCTTCCCTCGGAACGAATTGTCTCCTCACTTATGAGGTTTTCTTCCCTCGGAACGAATTGTCTCCTCAAATGAGTTATTTCGTGGCAAAAAATGTAACAACTTCACGTTCTTCATGACGACTTAAGAGTTCATTACTTTAACTGACTACTCAGGTTGTAAAATTTATAAAAACACATGTCTTCTAAAGGTATTTCAACTGTATGTTCAAAGAATTGCTGTTAGTGCAGTTTTAGTGGAAATTATGCAAGCAGATTGTTCAAGAAATACATTCCCCACATTATATTTCAAGGTTTGATGCAAGGGTCCTCCAAAACGATATAATTTGGCAAGTATATATTTTTGATAGCGTGATCTTCAGGTATCAGTTATATTAGTCAAACTTTTCAGATCATGATTTCAAACACTTTTAGACTTTGAAGTCATTCAGTCAAGAATCTGAGAAATCTCAATACATGCAAATCAATACTTTGACAAAATTTCTTTGTAAAAAGGGGCATGATTTTGACAAAATAAAAGCCAAACATGTAACAGGTATGCAGAAAATTGTTATAACAGTTTCTATAACTGTATTTTAGATTCATTTAGTAAAAAAGGTTGATAAACAGTATTCAGTTTCTAAATTGACTACGTTTTACGCACACTGTAAAATCTAACCTTAAAAACACCAAATAGTAAAAGGATTTACCCATATATTTATGATCAGATGTTTGGAGATACTGGTTGAAGCTCCACATAGGCACATTAGTCAGCACATAATTTTCAGAAATGCTACTTTTAAAATTTATTTAATTTATCTACCCACCCCGCAAACTGACAGCAGACAAGCCATACTGGTCACTCTGCCAGTGTGGACACAGCCGTCAACAACATAATCATGTTAGTCAAGGTAGGACAGGTTCTGGAGTTTAAAATAAATGATTAGTAAACATACAATAAAACAAAATGAATGAGATCAGCATACAGAAATTTAAAAAAAAATGACATTGCCTGCCTCCTGAGCCTGTTTTATTTTTGGACATGCATATTACTTGAACCACCATTTTTTTGTACCTGTTGAAATGACTACCTGTATACTGTTGGTCCTGAAATGTGCTATATATAAAGTACTCGGCACCTGTATAGAGTGAAATATGTTGACATTATGTTGATATTGCCGTGTTTAATGTTAATGATTTAAACATATATTAGAATTGAATATTATCAATCTAGTAAATATAATGCATCCACCTCATTAACTTACTGCGGGCGCAGTGATATTCTGCCTTGTGCTTGCAACCAAGTCTGCTGCAATCCTTGCATCCGATCATGGTCAGCAATGTATTCGCATCATCATTTAATTTTCAGTGAACACCATGCAAATTGATAAATGGTACTGCCCAAATTGAAAGATGGACCAGTCCATTTTAGAAATTTAGCAGGTTAAAGGTTAATTGCCAGTACCTCATGTCTGCCCTCTGTGCTGCACAGTCTTGTTTTTGAACAGGATAGATCCTGTCAGAAGTAATATATAACACAACATTGTAATTTATTTTATACTAACTAATGAAATACTGTATTCTATCAGTTAAATATTTTTATATCTCATCACTCACACTGTGAAAATATGAAATCTATATTTTCACACTGTGAGAGATATAGCTCCGCCCCCTCATTACATTGTGTATGAATTTTAAATTATTTACTTAAAACAGGATGAAATATGTAGTCGCACTTTGTTCTTTATAGTATATTTCTTGATTCAAATTATTTTACTAAAAGAGAATTTCATACCGTTGTGCAGCAAAAAATAAAACAAAATGAAACTTTATGTTGCATGCGTCTTTATAACGTCACAGAACGTCTGACGTCATATCTGTTTATGCGCGTCTGTTTCCCGTGCTGAGATTAAAATAGTTGCAAAATGCACATCTCAACGTAATTGAGCATAAAATAAAAAG
The DNA here is from genome assembly GCF_021730395.1 of Mercenaria mercenaria. Classification (NCBI taxonomy): domain Eukaryota; kingdom Metazoa; phylum Mollusca; class Bivalvia; order Venerida; family Veneridae; genus Mercenaria; species Mercenaria mercenaria. The sequence goes on along the minus strand of NC_069369.1, from coordinate 13,578,130 downwards.
AAAATTTGTTTGTTTTTCAGTAATATGGAATATATCTCACCTCGAAGAGAGAAAATTTTCACATTTTCACTCGCGCTACGTGAGATATATTCCATATTCACTCAAAACAAACAAATATCCTCTATATATATTTAAATACAACATAATTTCATGAGTGAATTTTATACTACTTGGTGTATGACTGATTTGGGATGTTGATGATTCTGCTATAATTATTATTTCTATTCTAATATGACTTTTATGAAAACAAGTGGATGAAATATTGAAGCACTATTTCTTTGCACATCTATAGAGCTAAAAGTAGGTTGACATTACATCAACATGATCAAGGAGACTGACATTTGATGATATAAAAGGTAACATGTCCCATAGATATTTAGGTATAAATTGACTACAGAATTATTCTGTATACCTGATAATCAATTCAGTTTGTGAATAACCATGTGTTTATATCATTTCTATTCTGAAATGTATATTATGTAAAACAATTTAATATCATAGCACTCTTTCTCGGCACCTGTGTTGCAATGGCATGACATACGACAGTAATGATATTAATATTGTCATGTGGTAATAATTTATTATAAAAATAAACAAGATTTCACATATTTGATAGAATTTCAAATTCAGCCAGTAGCAGCAAGCCTGATAGGAACATAATTACAATTTACAGTTGACATCAAATGTGTAAATACTAGGAAGTATGAACTATAGTCATGCCACCACAAAACCACAGAGTAGATAGTCAACTGAAAGGGTTGCTTATTTTTGTTTATTTCCTGGTTATACCTTTAGCGTTATTGTGACATATTTATTATGTTAGAATTTATAAGGAAAAGAATTTCTGATGGCTTTACACACAACTTTTAATATATGTAGTGCAGTAATTTTCAGGGATAAAATAAGGAAGAACTACCCTGTAGATTTTGACAACAAAATACTCGTCAACATCAACATGACAAAAAACAGCAGTTTTTAATAATCTTAAATTTAGATAAACTGGTTCTTTTTTTCCATTAAAAATATTTGTTCTGGAACAAATGGGTTGCAGTAGGCAATTCATGTTTTGAAACCATGCCGTCCAAAGTGCTTCCTAGGAATTGTTAAAAATACTTCTAAATCAGTAATATTCATGGTTGCATTAATCCATGAAATGTAATTGCAACCAGCAAATCAAATTAAATTTCCATTCATTTTATACTTTTGTACTCAAAAGTTGAAAATCCACCAATTCATAGAGCCATGAAATAGACATTTTTTGCAAAACCACAGATTTTCATGCCCTCGAAATTTATTGGTTTGACAGTTGTTAGTTTTTTCTTTCAAAATGTGTTGACTGAAAATCTTTTACCTTTAAATCTAATTACAAAATACTGGCACTACCATAACTTCCTCCATGTTTAACACTTAGCCTGCTGGCGGCAAGTGATTTTGCCTTTGCCAACAGTGCAGACGAAGTCAGCCTGCACATCCGTGCAGTATGATCATGGTCTGCACTGTTCACTATTCAGTCAGTATCTTTTTGGTAAGCACTCCTTCTAACGGTTAATGGTACTGTCCAAATTGATTAAAGATGGACAAGTTCATTATAGAAATTTAGCAGGGTAAAGGTTAAACATGATATGATATTAATAAAACACTATCAGTAGAATTTAAGGATGTACAAGAACATGCAGTTTCTGTAACTGATGTACATAGTAAAATAACAAAAATAATGTGCATTTCATTATCTTCGATGACATAAAAATATCATCTATCAAATTACTTGTCAATTATTACTGACTATTAACAGTTATTATCAATACTAATTGAATGACAATATCATTGGTCAGTGTGTGTCATCAAGGACCAATAGGTTAATTAGGATAGTCTGACAGGTGATGTTTGTGGGCAGTCACCTGCCTTAGGTCACAGCTCGTGAATTATCCCCTCTTCTTTCATCAGTCATAGCTTATATGGCATGGATGAAATGCAACAGAACCTAGGAACTGACTTGTGAAAGAAACAAAATTGGAGTAGTTATATATTTTCAAAGAATTTAGATCAGGTATTTGTCTACTAATATTTCTTAGAATTGTTTACGGACATTATTATAACCATCAAAAATGTGTAGTTGTTTGAGAGTTATTTTGGAACTGTACAGAAAACAGTTGAAAAGTCGTAGTTTTTTTTTTTTTTTTTTTTTTTTTTTTGTGGAAAGGTCACAAAAGTGATAACTGCAGAAATAAAGAAATTTGAAAATTGAAAGTCATGTGTATGACAGTTTATAAGGATGTGATTCATATATCATAATGTTGGAAGTAATAACTAAAGGAAGAGCACCTGGGCCGTTTCGTGCATGTAAAATTATGATGTATATTCTCTACTTTCTAATTTAAAACAGATGTAAGAATTTTGAGCTGATTGAAACAAGAAATTGGTACTCAATGTAAGACATAAAATTTGTTTACACTGGTGCACACTGCAGATTTAACATAGGTTCTTTTGATTTTGCATTAAATCAGATTTTGAGCAACTAATGGATTTTTTTTAAAAACTTAAACAGCAGCTCATTTACATTTATTTGTGTTCACAGAGTTCTAAATACACATCAGATTTTCACTCAAACTATTTTTAAACTTTAATTTTCCTATCCTGGTTGCCCAACTAATAAAGCATTATTTTAGCATAAGTATAAATTTAACCCTTACCCTGCTAAATTTCTATAATGAACTTGTCCATCTTTCAATTTGGACAGTGCCATTAACTGTTAAAAGGGGTGCTTACCAAAAAGATACTGACTGAATAGCGAACAGTGCAGACCATGATCAGACTGCACGGATGTACAGGCTGATCTTGGTCTGCACTGGTCGCAAAGGCAGAAACACTTGCCGCCAGCAGGCTAAGGGTTAATAAACACATTTTGCCTGAGGAATGATATAAATATAAGCACTATTCTATTAAAGTTGCCAAAGATTTTCATTGACAAGTACATATTTTGCGAAAATTCATTAGAAATGCAAGTTTATAAAATTATTATTACCTCCCTTTGTCTATTTTGGTTGCGCAACCAAGATAGAATGAATATATTTATTCTGAAGCTACAACTTTCCTTTTGTTCCTGGTAGTTAAAATATTCCAATATATGTAAGACTAGAAATTATATTGACATCAAAAGAAATAATCAACATTTTTGTATAAAAGGGAGACAATTACAAAATTTTATCAACTGTTATAAATTATACATTTCTAATAGCGATCTAACTCTATGTAATGGGTTGTTTTGTTCCTTAAATAAATCTCTAACAAAATATAATAATGAACACTGAAAAAATGTCAGAAAATGTTGCTCAAATGTGATTGACCACCTTTAATGTTATTGAAAGATTGATGAGGTATGAAAAAGGAATATGTTTTCAGTTCAGTGCCCAGCCTGACATGGGGCACATAACAAAAAAACAACAACATTAAATTAGATGTTGTATCTTTAAAAATCAATTGTATTAGTTTATTTTTCACTGTAAAGGTCTTGTGAAATTGTATTTTGCTCGGCATTGCAAGGTATATAAGCTGATCACTTCCAAACCAAATATGAGCCATGCCATGAGAAAACCAACATAGTGGGTTTGCGACCAGCATGGATCCAGACCAGCCTGCGCATCCGCGCAGTCTGGTCAGGATCCATGCCGTTCGCTTTCAAAGCCTATTGGAATTGGAGAAACTGTTAGCGAACAGCATGGATCCTGACCAGACTGCGCGGATGCGCAGGCTGGTCTGGATCCATGCTGGTCGCAAACCCACTATGTTGGTTTTCTCATGGCACGGCTCATATAAGCCTCCGTAGGTCTAGTCACATGTAGTAAATATAAATACTGCTCATCTATCTTCCTTTTCTCGTGGCCTTTCTCAATAGCATCGTGTTTTCTTTTACTCTACGGCGTTCCAGTATGTATGTGTAGCAGTTTATCGGAATCGGCATGTCCATAAAAATTATGGCATGCTAGGAAAAAATGGCGGCGTAATAATTTTGTCTCGGAAAGGGACATTGAAAAAAAGAAAAGGAGTGAATTCAGCAGGTTGTATACAAACTGTAGTTTTCTTATATAAAATCCGCTTACTTTATAACAGTTTTTCGACATTTTCTAGCATCAGATTTTCAGAGATTTATATTCCCCTAAAAAACTATATCGCTACTACTGAAAAAGAAAAAGAAAAAGGGGTGATAACTTTTATATAAAATAAAGAACAGGCTAAACACTGTATTAATGTGTACTGCCACTAAAAAACTAGTTTTTTTTACAAAAGAAAAGAGCGGAACAATTTAATTTATAATAATTATATCAATAGTGTTACCTAAGTACCTGCCAATGCCAGAAACAATGTCTTGTGTGTGTGTGTGGGGGGGGGGGGAGGTAGCTTGAGTCTTCCTTCAACATCAGAAAGCTGGAAAAATCACCATATGACCTAAATTATGTCAGTGTGTTTGAAACTGCTTCAAGAAAACAAGCCCAATAATAGTTTTAAAAAGTTTTATTTCTATCCGAATTGATGACAGTAGGTTATTCAGTATGGGTATGCAAGGGGGATATAAAAGTGATTATTGTGGTTGAAAACATCTCCTGAACTTTGTACAATGAAGCAATATCTTCCTGGTTCTCATTAATACATGCATAAATGTTGGTCAAGTTTAATCATGCATCTTACCATGCATGATCATAACCTCTCAAGTATGTCTCATCCTATAGCTATCTTGTCAACAATAATAATATAACTTATTGTCGTGCTGAATCATTAATTGGGCCGATTATTTCTAACCCCTGCAATAATACACTATAAAAAGGAAATAAACAAACAATCATGTCCCATTAATGTATAACAAATGGTTATTTTGTTTATACAGCTCAATTATTAGCCTTATTTACATGATAAAGTGATCGGTTTTGACCAAATTTTTGAGAATATTCACCTGTACGCACTTTATATTTCATTGTGATTTCTGTAGTCACCTATTCTTTTAAATATTTTCGTATTTTTACTATGAGATGTAAAGCCAGTAGATAGAAACCACAAACATTTTTCTAAAGCTGTATGCTCACAGTTAGCGTGAAACATATGAATATTTGAAATTAACACTGAATTGAATACGTATTGTTATAAAATGTATATTGAACATTCAGAATTATTACAAAAGAATTGAGAATCCTGGTATTAAAGTGTATTATGTAAAAACCTTTGTAGGGGCCTCCATGGGCAAATGGTTGAGGTTGCTGACTTAAAATCACTTTCCCCTCATCAATGTTGGTTCGAGCCTCACTCGGGGCGTTGAATTCTTCATGTGAGGAAGCCATCCAGCTGGCTTACGGAAGGTTGGTGGTTCTACCCAGGTGCCCACCTATAATGAATGAATCCACAGAGGGACATCTATGGTCTTCCTCCACCATCAAAGCTAGAAACTCGCAATATGACCTGAATTGTGTTGTTGCGATGTTAAACCCAACAAAACAAAAATTTTTGTAAAATGTTCATTTCATGTCAAAGTCATCTAGGATGTTTCATTCCTTTTGAATCATTGTGTTTGTACTTAAAAGGAATAACTTCAAAAAAATGATTCATATTTTAATTAGTTTATACCAAAGTTAACTTTCACAATCTGTCAATTTTTACAAACAGACAGCAATAATTATTGATATTGAAAATGATAATCTAGTTTTGATTAGGTTGATATTTTAAAATGTGTGAAAAAAATGACATAAGTTTGAAGTTTTGCAGTTTTAAAAAGACACTGAAGATATTTCTCTGGTATCTCCTATTTACATTTTTTTCAGGTTATCACTTCTTGTTTGTATGCATGTTTGATGAAAGCTTTTAAGTAGTTACGATATCTTGTTTTGAAACTGCATGTTTATGTTCTAAAGGCAAAAATAAGTACTTCAGAATGTCAGACAGTTCAAAAGAATAGATGACTGTCTAAGTACAAGCCTTTTGAGTATAATTTCAAATATGATTTATTTATTGATCATTCAATGTTGTTTGGGTTACTTCCCCTGAAGTATACTTAAGAATTTCACCTTAAACGTTTTACAGACATACGCATTCATTTTATTTTAAAAGTGAAAAGGGGTGTCTACTTTAATAGTGAAAGATGTATTAGCTGTTAAAGATGGAAGGTCAGACAGGTCACTGTACTTGGTGAAATTTAAAACGAAGAAAGAATACCCAGTAACCAATACTGTCATGTTATTGTACCATGTCACATGTAAAGCAAAGATAGAATAGGAACCAAGACATTCTTGTTATTGCACTTTGTGACATGTAAAGCAAAGATAGAATAGGAACCAAGACTGTCATGTTATTGCACTTTGTGACATGTAAAGCAAAGATAGATTAGAAACAAAGACATCCATGTTATTGCACCATGTGATATGTGAAGCTAAGATAGAATAAGAACCAAGACAGTAATGTCATTATACTTTGTGACATGTAAAGCAAAGATAGAATAGAAACAAAGACTTTCATGTTTTTGCACCATGTAAAATGTACAGCAAAGATAGAAGAAGAATGAAGACATTCATGTTATTGCACCATGTGACATGTAAAGCAAAGATAGAAAAGGAACAAGACAGTCATCATGACTGAATCATCGATGGCAGTAAAAAATGAAGAATAGTTAATAGACATTTGTATAAAATTTGTCATCTTAGTATGATAATTAAATTACAGTTTATTTCATTATCAGAGCCAGCTTATGGACATGTTTCCTGAGGAGGCTGGGGCTCTGGATCCATCCAAGAGGATCATACCTTTCCTACCAGGCAAGAAGTTCTTTGGGCGCAGCCATATCCGTGAAGTAGCAATTAAACGCATGGCACCGATAGCAGAATATTGTAAGGTACAGTTCCACCAAATTATTTCTTTCAGATTTCTTTATTTTATTGCTCAGTGTAATTATGATTTCCAGAAGTTAACAGAATATATAGATGTATTTCTCAAGGTTTAGAATTTAAATGGGGAAAGGCTTAAGGAAACCCCTGTGAAAAAGGTTTGTTTTTATTACTGAAAAATTGAAAACACCTGATTCTGAAGTAATTCAACAGTTTTAGCATAAATGAGATTGTCTCAAACCGCCTCAGTAGCCTAGTGGTAGAGCATCCGCTTCAAGTGCGGGAGATCGTGGGTTCGATCCCTGGCCGCGTCATACCAAAGACGTAAAAAATGGTACTAGTAGCTTCCTCGCTTGGCGCTCAGCATTAAGAGGATAGTTCTAGGATTGGTCAGCCCGGTGTCAGTATAATGTGACTGGGTGGGATATCATGTCATGTGTCTATGGCGTGATATTCCAATGAGGCAGCACTATAAAGTTGGGCATTGTGCTCACTGCTACATTTTTTAGTAGACAACGTCGTTCATATGACTGAAAAATTGTTGAAAAAGACGTTAAACCCGAACACACACACACACAGATTGTCTCAAATATTTAAAAGATGATGTTTCTTTTTAAAGTAAAAAGATTTTTAAGATAAAGCTGTATGTATACTATTTCTCACAAATTATATGGAACTTTTGGTACAAGAATTAGTTATGTTAATGGAAAGTAAATCGTTGCAGGCAATAGTCAACTTGCCTCGGAGGATATCTCAGTGCAAAGATGTGATTCAATTCTTTGAGCTAGAACCAGATGACATTAACCCACCCACAGGGTAAGTCAGTATGCCTTTTTCACTCGATACACATTTACCCACTGACAGTGTAAGTCAGTGTACCTTAATATTCATTCGATCAGCATTAATCTATCCACAGTATAAGTCTGTGTGTATACTGTATGTTCATTCGATCAGCATTAACCATCCCACAGGGTAAGTCAGTATACCATATTCCTTCCATATGCAGGGTTAAACAGTTCATCACATTAGTTTGATATATCAATTATATGTAGGCAGTTCATTCGTAGCTCAGTTATTTCAAATGGTAAAGCTTTTGTTGTCTCCCTTCCACTGGTGCCTGCATCACTGAAGTTTTGTGTATAAGGTGGCAGGGGAGCAGTTTTTTGCTAGATTTTAAGCAAGTCCACGATTCGCAACTATTTTTCTTTATAACTTATCAGTACAAAGAAAGCAGTACTTTTGCTTTACATTGTGATATGGCACTAAGGTAAGCTTCAATTTTAATCCATGTGGTCAACTTTAAAAGGAGTAGACATTACAACCTACTCCTAACCCCTCTTAAAATCAAGAAAATTTGAGCATTTTCCCCTTACTTTCAACACATGCCATACACTCTTTTGTAAACTTTCATACAATTACACCAGGTTTTCTTATAGATCAACCCTTAGGTTGCAAAGCCCTGCTAAGCAAAGTGTCTGTCAACCACCAAGTTTCAGGAGAAAAAGAAGGTCAAAGACACTTACTGTCCATTTTGCTGTAGAAAACACCTGATACGTTCAAATCTGCCTCTATAACTGACTCACAAAATTCATGGATCTAGGTGTAGCAAAATATTCGCATCTGCTATTTATAGTTTCATGCATATACACATTGATTTCTTTTAGAATAAACATTCAGTAATTACAACATTAATATTAATACACTTTGAACAAAGCTACCCTAAATATTCAAAAAATTGACTGGGGCCTAATTCGAAACTGCTCACCTGCCACCTAAGCAGGTTTCTCAGATATTAAAGTGGACCGGATGCTTCCAAATTTTCCTGATATTTTTGGCATAATGAGATGACCTCAAAGGACAGGTTACATTACTCTAGCCTTTATTTTTGTCAAAATTGTACCCCATTTTAACTTGCAAATTTTGGTGAATTGTTTTAATTTACAGAGATTTCTTAGAAACCACTAAGCTAAATGCTTGTAACTTGCATGTAAAACTGACCCCATAGGGCAAGTTACATAACTCTAGCTTAAATTTTGTCAAAATTATGACCCTTTTTCACTTAGAATTGTTTGTGAAGAATTTTGCATGCTATCCATTTTCTCGGGAACTTTTAGACTGAATGTTTTCATACGATTCACAAGTCATTGTCATGAAATGACCATTCTGAGCAAGGTTCCTTAATACTGACTTACATTTACAAAGTTATGCCCCTTTTTCAACATATAAAATTTTGGTAAAGCTTTCATTATGTAAAATGGTTTAAAATTGTTGAACTGATTTTCATTAAATAGCTTTTGTCATTGGTACCTTTGATATAATATTGTCCATATTTGAAAGAACTGAGTACTCACTGAGTTAAAACTTGCTGTGTTTTGAAGGTATGGGTTGTCAGATGGGATGTTTGATTGTTGCATACTTGTATTCAAATATAGGATTTGTTACCATTTACTGTCTCCAGCAGCTTTTATGAACTCTAAGGCACAAGGTCACTGTAAAGTATAAATGTTAGCAATATTAGATATTATTTAGTGCTTGAATTAGTTAGGATCTAGAGAATAAAGAAAAAAATGCTTTTGTTGTGGTAACAGACACTTGAACTTTTTATCAACCACAAAGTTTGTAACTTGAAGCTTTTCAGTGTTAAAAGTGTGACTGTAGATTGCTTACATTCAGTTCCGTTAATAATGTATATTTTCCTCCAAAATGGTTGTATGATAGATCTGACTGTGATAGCTGGTTAAGAAATAAGAACGGAACGACTGTGGCTTTGATGAGTAGATAAATTCAGATACGAGTTTGTGGTGCTCAGTGCTACTAGGGAGTCAGCACTTACCTTTTAGTTTTATGTGATGCTTTCTATTACAATTTGCAGTCCAGTCAAGGAATTTAGAAATCAAACATTAGCAGTTACTATATACAATTAGTTCATTATGCTTAGTGGTCAAAATTGCTATGCCCTTTAAGATTATATAGTTTCTATTATACATGAAAAACACTTTTTGCAAAGTAGTGTTAAAACATAAAAAACAGCTAAATACATATTAAATGTCTGTTCAGCCTCTTATGATTGGGACAAGAGACTACATACCTACATAATGTACAGAATAATGATATTAAAACACTTAATTGATTAATACAAGTTGTCGTTAATTACATGTCTTGTTTGTTAATTAGCAAATACTCTTAATATGACACCAGGTATCCAAGTAATATCTAGACATAGGATACAGAAACAGTGTCATTTATGTTTGACGTCTCTTTTTGCTATTTATGGTTGTTTATTAGTAAAGACAATGTTTTTCCAGTCTTTGTTAACCAAGGGTTCAGGGCAATCAAATAACATAGGTAAGTCATTGGGCCTAATCATATTCTCTTCTGAAATTACTTGTCCGAATAACACTAATCTTAGTGTGAAACATGTTTGTATTGATCTCACTAAAGTTTGTTCAAGTTGAACAGTATGATTGCATTTAAGGGCAGCTAGAGCTAAAAGTATAAAATCTATTCATATCAGCCATTTGGTGGATGTTCACCAAACTTGGTTTGTAGCATCCTTCTATTGCCCTTTCTCAAGTTTTTTTTAAATGGATTTGCTTGAGTGCATACATTTAAGGGTTCGTCAGCTGATACACTTAGTGGATCCTCAACTTTGTCTGAAGCAGCTTGGGTTTGACCTTTCTCAGATTTGATCAAATGGTTGTGTTTGACTGTACTTAAGGACTTCTAGAGCTGAATATAAAAAAATATTGTAAGGAGCTGCGTTATCGGTCTTCACCAAGCTTTGTAGAATCCAAGGCCTTTTGTTTTAGTTTTGTGACACATCTGGACAGCCAAACCAGAAAAGACTTACCCTCACCAACGTAATAAGAGTTTAAATTTTACAAAATAAATATGTCTTATGAACTGCAGCTGCTACCTTCCCTCGTCAAGGTTTGGAGTTGAAATTATTCAAAATAAATTTGTCTTATATACTGCTTCCTTCCCTCACCAAAACTGCTTCATGGAATGCATTGAGGATATGTCAGTGAAGACAATTAAAACATGATCAGTCTAAGGGATTGTTTTATGTTAAACTGCTGATTTTTTTTTTGCAGTAGTACGAAAAATGAAACAACTGCACTCTAATTAAATGTGATGTTTTAGCTTCACTGATCGTTCATTAACCTAAAAGAAATATATTACAAATAATTTTATTGATATACTGTGTAATGAAGGGTGAATTTACATACTTGATCATATCTGATCACCACTTTCCATCAGTTCATAATGTTGTTTTTTTTGTGTTGGTAAAATACAACAACTTCCGATTTGCAACTTCCTTGTGTTTTATAAGAGGTTATGATAATGTTATAAGGGATTTATCACATGATTTTTATTGTACGATTATTTTTGTCTTCTTTTAAAAGAAAATCAGAATAATATAATAATAATCAGGAACTAGGAAATTAAGTGATGTCACAGTTAAGGAGAAGTGTCAAATCAGTGATGGGAGTTTTTCAAGGGCGATCTAGTCCAAAATTAGAGAGGTATTATTTATTATTAGCTGGCAGCAAATTTATGCTTTTATGTTCTCATGGTGGGTGTCCATTGTTTCTCATTCAGCATTCTGATAAGCATATATGCCTGTTGGAAAAAGGAAATCATTTTGATTCTTAACCTTTATTATGCTGGATACGATTGGTTCTGCCTTTGCGACCATTGTAGATCATGATCAACCTGCACATCCATGCAGTCTGATCATGATCTGCACTGTTTGCCATCCAGTTAATGGTTCTGTCCAAATTGAAAGATGGAAAAGGGTTAAAAAGCTAAAAACTGTTGGTTTTTTTTTACAATTTTAAATTCCTGAAACATTTTTACTTTTTGTACTGAGAATAATTTGAATAATTCGTTTAGTTAGTAATTTTTACCTAAATTTGGTAAGATAAATTTAAGATTATTTGTAAGAATATCAAAAGTAATTGATATGAATTTGCAATATTATATAATAGATTTATGTAAATAAGCTGTCAGACACCACTGTTGCGCATCACTCATTGATGGATGCAGTGGACTATAGTCAGTCATGGGTATCTGAAGACAGTAAATAAGTTAATAGCTCTGTTAAAGGATGAGATGACTCAAAATAAATGCGATTTAATGACACCATTTTAAAATTACTTCAATGTGGATGAAGATAATAGACAATATCAAATGTATTTAGTAACAACAAAGACAGAAAAGTGTATCAAAACATTTGATAAGTATAAAAGATCAAATGTATTTAATAACAAGAGGTCAATATGACCTTATAATGCTCAACTGTTAAACCTGGCCTAGGAATCATCAAGATAAACATATTAACAAATTTGAAATACCCTATGTAGAGCTAAGTTATGTGTCACAAAAGCAACTGGTTTGGATGGCATTAGTGCAAAATTCCTAAAGACTGCCTCAGATGTTATATATAAACCCCTCTGTACCATAATAAACTTAAGTATTAAAAGCCGAAAATTTCCAACACAGCTAAAACAATGAAAGGTAACACCCATCTATAAAAAAGGACCAAAATCAGACAAAAATAATTACAGACCAATTTCAGTACTTCCACTTATCTCTAAGCTATTTGAAAAGCATGTATCAGACCACTTGAAGAACTTTTTAGAAACAAACAATCTACTCTTCATTGCACAATCAGGTTTCAGAGCAAAACACTCATGCGAGACAGCACTTACAAACATAATAGATAATTGGATCAATGCACTTAACCATGGCAAACTTGTTGGAACACTCTTCCTGGACCTATCTAAGGCCTTTGATTTAGTTAACCACAAAATACTTCTTGAAAAACTTCCTTTCTATCGTCTCTCGTCACAAGCTATAAACTGGATAACATCATATCTGTCAGATAGGTCACAAAAAGTAAATGTATCTGGTGTCTTATCTGAACCAGCAGAAGTTGTCTCAGGAGTACCCCAGGGTTCAGTCCTTGGGACTCTTCTGTTCATTATATTATAAATGATCTATATCTTCATGTTGAAAGGTCTAATACTAATTTGTTTGCTGACGATACTTCCCTCACAGCTACAGGAAATACTTTAATGGAAGTAATTAAAAATCTCCAAACAGATCTTGAAAATGTTGACAGATGGTGCAAACAATATTCAATGGTTCTAAATGCACAAAAAACTAAATCCATGAACTTTTCAATAAGAAATACAAAATCAAGAAATACTACACCACCTACTCTACACCTTCAAGACCAAGAAATAGAATTGACAGACACTGAAAAACTACTAGGAGTATATGTAGACAACAATCTAAAATGGAAAACACATGTACAAACAATGTTAAAAAAATGTAATTCACAGCTCTACTTGCTTCTTAGAATTAAACAATATCTTGATCTTCATTCTAGAAAACTATTCTTTAATGCTTACGTACTGCCTCACTTGGACTACTGCTGCACTATTTGGGGAAACTGCAGCAATGAATTACTTTCAGACATTATCAAATTTCAAAAGAGAGCTGCCAGAATAATCTTAGACAAAAGTTTCGATACCTCTTCATATGAATTATTTAAAGAACTAAATTGGATGTCATTTGACCAAAGAATTATGTACAAGAAGTCAATTCTCATGTATAAATCTATAAATGAACCATCATTTCCACTTTACATGAAAAATGAATTCAAAACAGTTAATCACAGGCACAACTTAAACCTAAGATCTGTACAAAATTCAAACTTAATTATACCAAAACCAAAAATAGAATTGTTTAGAAAGTCATTTACTTACTCCGGTCCAAAAATATGGAATGACATTCCAACACAAATTCGAAATTCTGACACTCTTAGGAAATTTCAAACATCTTCTGTCCAGTGGCAATTCTCTAACTAAATTTTTGCATTATATAATCATCTTAATATCTAAACTGTTAGTGATGAATTGATAAAAATCATTATTTCAAATTTTTCATTTTTATTATGTTTCGTACTGTTTACTGTATATATATTGTGTATTATGTTGACTGTATATATGTTGTGTATATGTTGAGGCCCGCATCAAAGATCGGGAAACCGAATGCGTAAGCCTCATTAAAAAAAGACGTTACTTACTTACTTACTTACTTACTTACCAAGTTTAATCAAGGTAGGTAGAGTGTTTACAAGCTTTTCCTTTGATTTGACTGGGTTACATAGTTTTTGACCTCATATGACCCAGTTTTTGAATTTGGCATAAGAATCATCAGGATAAACATTCTGACCAAGTTTCATGAAGTTATGATCATAAATGTGGCCTCCAGGGTGTTAACAACCTTTTCTTTTGATTTGACCTGGTGGCGTAGTTTTTGATCCCACATGACCCAGTTTCTAACTTGGCCTAGAGATCACTTAGATAAACATTCTCAGATTCTGTGCAAGTTTGTTTCAAATCAAAGCATAAATTAAACTGCTTTATAGCTGAATGGGCCAAAATAGAAAACTTAGCACCTTTCTGGAGCAGTAGGTAATTAACACTTAGAACCCATGATGAAATCTAGCCAGTTTTTGAAAGGAGCCGAGATCCTATTGTGACTTCAGTTGTGTGTTAATGTGGTTAAAATCGAATGTAAAATGTCACTTCTGTTGTTTTAACAAGGTAAAAAAGACAGAACAAGAAAGCTTACCTGAAACACTTTTTACTCTAGGTCAGAGTTTTACATGTTACACCATGTTTTCACATTCATTCTGCTGGCAGTAAGACATTTTGCCTGTGTGACCAGTGGTCTGCAGGAAGTGCAGGCTGATCATGGTCTGCACTGTTCGCCATTCAGTCAGAAAATTTTCAGTGACCACCTCTACCATTTTAAAAGTTTAGCAGGGTAAAAGTTAATATGGTGTATGCTTTGTCAAGTTATTTCATTGACTTCAAACTTGCCATATAGGTAGGTGGCGATAGCATGATGTACAGAGCATGTTAACTTGGTTGGAAGGTCAGAACTTCAGGACACACAGTTCATATTGTTCTCCCTGCCACAGAATACAGAATACACTCCTCCCACAAAAATATGCTTTCAGTTTCTTTTGCTTAGGTGTTCCATCACCACTGCCACACAAAACCACCCAACACCCTACCCTATGCCCCTTCCCTTAAAAAAAAAAAAAATTTTCTTTACATTCTACTGACAGATTATTTGACGTATATTTGCCTGCTTTTCGGAACTCTTATTTTTGACAGTGTTTTTATACCAAAGAGTAAGGTTTCATTACAACATAAACACACCCTGGTACCGGCGCTCCCAAGTACAGGTGGCACTCACACATACAGCGCTCGATAAGCGATTTTGGAGGAGAGGTGGTTTAAGTATTTCTTATCGTATCTCCGGTAATTCAAAACTTTTCTTAAGATGAAAGATATCTGCGCCCTGATGAATAATTGGTGACTATGTTTTGTGAGTGTCACAACATTCCATCTTGAAATAAACAAAATACGGCGAGGTAAACGTGAACGTTTGACTCAAAAATGTCAAATGTCAAAAAAACACGTAAAATACTCAGTAAATACTCCAAATGTATTCATTTTTGATACAGTATCGTAACGTCATGTCTTCCTACAATAACCAGTTCAAATTTCAAGACTTAATTTGTTATATTTAAAGAATGACTCGTGTTTAAAGATGGTATGGGGTTTCAAAACGGCACTCACATGGCACAGGTGTTAATTTTTTTGGCGCTCAACAAGTACAGCTAGAGAAAAGTCTTCAGAAATGTAGACCTTGTTGTTGTTTACTCTCAGTGTTGTGTCTGTATACCGTTAAAAAACTGACTCTAGAAGTCGACCTTTTTATGTTAAAACTTACAGCGACAATATTTTAACATTATTTTTTATGAAAAAGCTTGTTGAAAACTGATAAATGCTGAAATTTGATATGTCCTAGGATTTCGTTGAAAAATGAAAAACGTGCTTCAAAACATTCTCAGTGGGATCAGTGGACGGTAAGGTTTGCAAGAAGATATGTGTGTGCTTGCGTGCGTTTGTGCGTGCGTATGCGTTTGGTTAAACGCCGTTACTAAACAATATTTCAGGTCAATCTCAACGTTTTTGAGTACCAGTATAATGCTATAAGCATCCGTATGAAATATATCGATACTTTTTGTTGGGGTGTGGAATAAATGTTTCATTACAGAGTTAGTAAAACTCATTTATAACGGACTGACAAGTTTTCTATTCTTTTCTTTATTTTAACAACTTACCATACGCCTACACTGAATGTATAATAAATGTTGAACTTCTTACGAACAATATTTTACTTGTATTATTAGATTTAAGATTCAGTAAACACTCATAACAGAGAAATGGAAGATTTTTACGGTGGCTGATTTATACCATTTCATCAATTCGCCACGCGACCCCGTCGAGCGAAAACACGTGAATTAAAAAAAGTTAAACGCGGAGTGTTTAGCGAGCAAAAATTCGATAACATGTGCGGAGCGAAAACACGATTATGGGGATGGGGGGAGGGGGCGGTGCTGGCGTTGAGTGAGATTCAAGATGTAAAGCGGCTGGGTGCCCGGGTGCCCACCAATGTTATGCCTTTCAAACCTCAACTCCTTGCTCGGAGCCCGCTGATCAGCCAGTTTTCGCTCGACTCCCCCCAACGATTTACATATTAAATCTAAACTTTTGGTCTGCGATTCTCCATAGAGAAAATACTAGAAATAAGAAAGGGCGGGAGCGTGGATTGAAAACACGATAATTAGTGGGGCGCTGAGCGAAAAGTCGAATTTTACATTATAAATCGGCGCCCAAAATTAGCGGAAAGACGGAATGGCATATATCAGCCATTAAAGAATTGTGTTAAAATGTCTGTTAGGTTCAAAAGACGCTCATATTTTAATATCTTATTAATTCAAGGAATTTATCAATTAATGAGTTCTTGTTTGGCTCTCTCATGAATTGATGTGAGTCATTCCGACTTAATAGCAGACATGAGACGTGATGACTAGTTCCATTAACTACTGTTTAATCCAACATCAGACTGTTCTTGGTGGTGTTATCTCTACCACACATAACTAACCAGTCCGATTTATCTCTTTTCCGTTGTAGTTGCCTTAGAGCTGACGATTTCTCCACATTTTTGAAGACCTTTCTCTAGCTGTACTTGGTGAGCGTCAAAAAAATACACACCTGTGCCATGTGAGTGCCGTTTTGAAACCCCTTACCATCTTTAAACACGAGTAATTCTTTAAATATAACAAATTAAGCCTTGGAATTGGAACTGGTTATTGTAGGAAGATATGACTATACGATACTGTATCAAAAATGAATACATTTGGTGTATTTACTGAGTATTTTACGTGTTTTTTTTTTACATTTGACATTTTTGAGTCAAACGTTCACGTTTAACTCGCCGTAGTTTGTTTATTTCAAGATGAAATGTTGTGACACTCACAGAACATAGTCATCAGTTATTCACCAGGGCGCAGATATCTTTCATTTTACGAAAAAAAATTGAATTACCGGAGATACAATAAGAAATACTTACACCACCGCTCCTCCAAAATCGCTTATCGAGCGCTGTATGTGTGAGTGCCACCTGTACTTGGGAGCGCCGGTACCAGGGTGTGATAAAAGGACTTTTTATACCAAAAAAGGTGTTATTGAGTCACTTTAAGATAAATCACTACATTGTCAAGGGCAATAATATTTAATGATTTATGTACATTAATTAATCAGTCAACAGGTATGTCATTATGGCAGATAAAATATGTATATATTGATAGATTATTGCTTTAAATTAGGTCTCTTCAACAGCATAATTATATTTTCTATTTTGCTGAAATATTCAACTTTACTTCAGCTATTTCTGCATGAAAATAAAGCATGGTTAAATTTATTTTTAAAGGGAGCCATAAAACTAAAGATGTAATAGTCATACAGAAAACACACCTTTAACATGCATTTAAAAACTCCCACACAAATATGAAATTTTGATGTTACAAAATGTGTTAATTGCCTGAAGTGCATTTTAGTGCAGTGTAAAAAACAAAAATTTGTTTTACATGTTGCTGTGGTGAAAGTTTGTTAATGAAATTTGTTTTATATAATAAAATTTATTGGTGAATATAAGTGAATAAAAAATTCAAAACTTTTGCACGGACTTTGAAAAAAAAATATAGTCATTTGGTATTGTGAATAATATACTGTTTTCAATGCTAGATGTCTGTCCCTTTGCACAACTATTTCATTCTTGCCATCCCAAAGTTTATAGAGGATCTCATGTAGCGTATTGTAGATTATTGAATGTATTAAACAAGTTTAATCAAATAAGTAAATGAGAGGCTCTGCCAAGCATTTTGTCTTATATTGAAGGAGCTTCATAAATAAACTTGTGTAAAATTCTTTTTATCACGTTAGCTTTTTTTCTACTCAGACATCCTTTTTTTCTCTCTTTAAGGTAGTTCTGCATGACTGTGTGGGACATTTTTTGTCGAGCCCGCTTTCAGAAGTGAAGACATAGTCGTTCAAATGGCTGTTTGGTGTATGTGCGTCTGTGTGTGTGTGTGTGTCCATCCGTTCGGATTTGTTTGTCCTGACCATAACTTTGACCCCAAGTTCCTATCTCAAAGGGCAAGGTCACACTTAGAGGTGAAAGGTCAAATTCACTAATGACTTTGTTTGGGGAATTTCTTCTTCATGCATGGAGGTATTTTAATTTAACTTGGCACAATAATTATTGTTCACCATCTTGAGACAGAGTGTCATGCGCAAGAACCAGGTCCCTAGGTCACAGAGGTCAAAGCATGCAAGAATGACAACTTTGTCCGGAGCATTTCCTCTTCATGCATGGAGGGATTTTGATGTAAGTCAACACAAATGTTCACCACCATGAGACGGACTGTCTTGTGCAAGAACCATATCCATTGGTCTAAGCTCAAGGTCACACTTAGAAGTCAAAGCAAGAATGACCTTGTCCAGAGCATTTCTTTTTCATGCATAGAGGGATTTTGATTAACTTGGCAAAATTGTTCACCATCTTAAGACGGAGTATCATGCGCAAGAAACTAGAATTACTTCCCTTTATTGTTACTATAAATAGCTTATATTGTAACTTTTTTTATTACTGGTTGTAGGCAAAAATCAAGACCACTTTTCCATAGTACAACAAACATGTTACATCCAATTTTTAGTTGTAGGTGTATTTTGACCTATCTCTACTGTTAAGGATTTTTGTGTGGACTTAATATTTTTTTAAGATCTACTTCCCTTTGTTGTTACTAGTAAATAACTTATATTGTAACTTTTTGCAATCTTTTTTTTATTTGGCATAAATGTTTGCCTCTATGAGGCAGAGTGTCGTGTGCAACTCCCAGTCCTTTTGACAGCTGGCGGCCAGGCTCAATATGTTGCCCCTGGGCATCTAGTTTTTCTATAATTTATAATTTGACTCAGATTTTTCAAAACTTCAGAATAATTACTTAAAACATTAGGCAAGAAAGCCACAGGTTGTTTTGAAAAAGCCAAAAGAAAACACTATGAAAACTATGTAGTAGTAAAATATTTCACTAGATGTGCATTCAAGCATATAACCATTTTAAAATTTTCATTTAATGAATTTGTACATTATCTGATTTAGTTTTTCACAGAATTTCATATAGCATCCTTCATCAACAATAACTTCCTTGTTAAAAGTTTTTTCTTTATATCAGTACTACAAAAGAGTATAAGGAAAGTTTTATTAATTTATCGCTGCAATAAAATATGACATCAAGATAAATACTGTTATTGAAAGTTGTATATATAGGACTGATAAAGAACAAATCAGTCTTGTGATATAATAGTGCCATAAATGGACGGAACATAAACCATGTGACTGCCACTTACTGAGTGTGTTAGTGAATATTTTTGGACTGAAGACGGGATTATTCATACTTGATAGTGAAACATTGAATTGTTTACACAGATGGAACTTATTCAGGAAAACAAAAGCTGAAAATTACCTAATTGGTGTTGCTGACCATTCGTTTCAGTTTCAGTTGATAATATTAATTGTCTGGATGTATAGCATTTTGGCTCATTACCATTCTTTGTTTCACAGGAGGAAGGCCTCTGTGAAGGCAAAGAAGATTTCCCAGCCAAAGCCACTGGAGGTGTATGTTGCAGTGACCGATTACAAGAAACAGGAGAAAGGGGAGGTCACTCTTAAAGTTGGAATGCTTGTTGAAATTGTAGAAAAAACAGAAACAGGTGAGGTTTTAGATTTAATTTCACAGGAAAAGTGATTTTGATTGTTAAAAAAATTGAATAAGTTGGAAATTTGCAGAGAATAGACCTGTGTAGAAATGCTAATGATGGGGGTGATTTGTATGTCAGAAGAAGTGTGTACTTTTATAAGTTTTATGTGTTCTCTCTAAGTTTAATGTGATTTGATAATGAAACCAGTCTTCCAGGATTTTATGTTAAATAAGTATGAGTGATATGATCTCAAAACAAAGTTTTGCAAGTTATAATTATGCTTTGACTGAATCTTACTTTATATATCATGATATTTGTATGCAGTAATTGTTACTTATGAATGCATTTTTGTGTTTTTGAGTTGTTTTAAATGACAAAGAAGTACTTATGGTCCTCTTTGGCAGAGTAGTTATGAATCACACTTGCCCCTCACCTCTGTGGGTTCAGATGAAATTACCTGTACTTTCTTTATGTGTTTTTGCACATACACCGATCTCAATAGACTGCCATTTGAGTGTTGGTGTATTTCCAAATTTCAGTTTAGTATCGAAGTTTGTATGATATAATAAGTTTAGATTGATCCCAACCTCTTTACGAATTCAGTTGTGAAGATTATGACCTGAGTTGTGTTGGTGTGTCTTTAGCCTTTAGCCTGCTGGCAGCAAGTGATTCTGCCTTTGCGACCAGTGCAGACCATGATCAGCCTGCACATCACTGTTCACTATTCAGTCAATTAATTTTCATGAACACCCCTTGGAATAATATTTGGTTTTGCCCAAATTGAATGATGGACCAGTCCATTTTAGAAATTTAGCAGGGTAAGGGTTAATGTCTGATTGGCTGAATCCTTTTGCAGGATTTCTACCATTGACAGATCATGATGACTTGTTTTCTAATTTTAAACTCCACTCTCTTTCATACTGACAAACTATGCTACCATACACAGGACTGATGATTATATATTTTTTAATTCAGGAAGTTTTAAATATAATCGTGCTGTATGGTAGTTAATATACAATCAATCTTTAACTCCTGTTTTATTTGTGAAAATCTACTATACTCATTTAACTATCAAATGGATTTTTTTTTGACATGTAAAAAAATAGGTTATTTAGCTCATCTGATTTTTTGAAAAAAAATGATGAGTTATTGTCATCACTTGAGCGGTTGTCGGCGTCGGCGTTGCCTGGTTAAGTTTTATGTTTAGGTCAGCTTTTCTCCTAAACTAGCAAAGCTATTGCTTTGAAACTTGGAATACATGTTCACCATAATAAGCAGACCCTTTACATCAAGAAACATAACTCCATCTTGCTTTTTGCAAGATTTATGGCCCCTTTTGGACTTAGAAAATATCAGATTTCTTGGTTAAGTTTTATGTTTAGGTCAACTTTTTCTCTTAAACTTTCAAAGCTATTGCTTTGAAACTTGCAACACTTGTTCACATTCATAAGCTGACCCTGTACAGCAAGAAACATAACTCCATCCTGCTTTTTGCAATAATTATTGCCCCCTTGGACTTAGAAAATATCAGATTTCTTGGTTTAGTTTTATGTTTAGGTCAACTTTTCTCCTAAACTATCAAAGCTATTGCTTTGAAACTTGGAATGCTTGTTCACCATCTTAAGCAGACGCTATACATCAAGAAACATAACTCCATCTTACTTTTTGCAAGAATTATTGCCCCTTTTGGACAGAAAATCAGTTTTCTTGGTTAAGTTTTATGTTCAGGTCAGCTTTTATCCTAAACTATCAAAGCTATTGCTTTAAAACTTGCAACACTTGTTCACCATCATAAGCTGACCCTGTACAGCAAGAAACATAACTCCATCCTGCTTTTTGCAAAATTTATGGCCCCTTTTGGACTTACAAATATCAGATTTCTTGGTTAAGTTTTATGTTTAGGTCAACTTTTTCTCTTAAACTATCAAAGCTATTGCTTTGAAACTTGCAACAAAAGCTGACCCTGTACAGCAAGCAACATAACTCCATCCTGCTTTTTGCAATAATTATTGCCCCTTTGGACTTAGAAAATATCAGATTTCTTGGTTAAATTTTATGTTTAGGTCAATTTTTTCTCTTAAATTATCAAAGCTATTGCTTTAAAACTTGCAACACTTGTTCACCATCATAAGCTGACCCTGTACAGCAAGAAACATAACTCCATCCTGGTTTTTTGCAAGATTTATGGCCCCTTTTGGACTTAGAAAATATCAGATTTCTTGGTTAAGTTTTATGTTTAGGTCAACTTTTTCTCTTAAACTATCAAAGCTATTACTTTGAAACTTGCAACACTTGTTCACCATCATAAGCTGACCCTGTACAGCAAGCAAAATAACTCCATTCTGCTTTTTGCAATAATTATTGCCCCTTTTGGACTTAGAAAATCATTTTCTTGGTTGAGTATTATGTTTAAGCCAACTTTTCTCATAAACTATCAAAGCTATTGCTTTAAAACTTGCAACGGTTTTTCACCATCGTAAGTGGACACTGTACATCAAGAAACATAACTCTATCTTGCTTTTTGCAAGAATGATGGCCCTTTTAAGACTTAGAAAATCATGGGTAGGACAATATTTCTATTATACAAACAAAAAAACTCAGATGAGCGTCAGCACCCGCAAGGCGGTGCTCTTGTTAGCTCACCTGTCACATAGTGACAAGGTGAGCTTTTGTGATCACCCTTTGTCCGTCGTTTGTCTGTGCGTCCGTCCGTCCGTCCGTCAACAATTTCTTGTCTGCACGATAGTGGTTTCATTTATGATTTTATTTTAACCAAACTTGCACACAACTTATATCACCATAAGATCTCAGTTCCTTTCTTGAAATGGCCAGATCCCGTTATGGGTTCCAGAGTTATGGCCCCTGAAAGGGCCAAAATCAGCTATTTTGACCTTGTCTGCACAATAGCAGCTTTATTTATGATTTGATTTTTACCAAACTGGCACACAACTTGTATCACCATAAGACCTTGGTTCCTTTTTTTGAACTGGCCAGATCCCATTATGGGTTCCAGAGTTATGGCCCCTGAAGGGGCCAGAGTTAGCTATTTTGACCTTGTCTGCACAATAGCAACTTCATTTATGATTTGATTTTAACCAAACTTGCACACAACTTGTATCACTATTAGATCTTGGTTCCTTTCTTGAATTGGCTAGATTCCATTTTGGGTTCCAGAGTTATGGCCCCTGAAGGGGCCAGAATTAGCTATTTTGACCTTGTCTGCACAATAGCAGCTTCATTTATGATTTGAATTTAATCAAACTTGCACAAAACTTGTGTTGCTATAAGATCTCACTTCCTTTGTTGAACCGGCCAGATCCCATAATGGGTTGCAGAGTTATGGCCCCTGAAAGGGCCAAAATTGGCTATTTTGACCTTGTCTGCACAATAGCAACTTCATTTATGATTTGATTTTAACCAAACTTACACACAACTTGTATCACCACAAGATCTTGGTTCCTTTCTTGAACTGGCCAGATTCCATCATGGGTTCCAGAGTTATGGCCCCTTGAAGGTCCAAAATTGGCTGTTTTGGCTTTTGCAGCCATATAGAGTCTTTATTTATGGTCTTATTTGATACAAACTTCCAAAATATCTTGAGCAACAATAAATCTTGGATTCCATGACAAATCAGATCTAATCCTAGGTTCCAGATTTATTTTATATCTGATTACCTCCCCTGATTGTAGTCAAAATGGATTTATATCAGTAAGTACTTATAGGACTTATTTTAAATTTCATTATTATCATTAGTTGGACTGAGTCAATCAGGGTAGATAACTATGGACTGACTATGTCAAATTACCTCCCTTTATTTCAAATTAAAATGGGTATATCTCCGTAACTAATGAAGATACTGATCTGAAATTTCATTTATGTTAATAGATTTATTTGGCAGATCCTTCTTTTGTTCACTTACAATAATTTTCTTTTTAATTACTTCCCTTTTACGTTAATATAAATAGCTTATTTTTAGTAACTTTTTTATTATTGGCCGTAGGGAAAAACCGAGACCACTTTTCTGTGGTACAACATGGATGGTACCTCCAATTTTTAGGTGTATTTTGACATATCTGTACCTTGTAAGAATTTTTCTTTCTTTTTGGTTAAATTTCTTTCCTTTGTTGTTCCTGTCCTGTGGACATAGATATTTTTTCTGAGGACCTTCTTGTCCTCAAGTGCAATGATAACAGGTGAGCGATATAGGGCCATCATGGCCCTCTTGTTTTATTGTATGTTAACTTTTTCTGTTAAGTCGAATTTTCGTCATTCTATACCTAATAGAGTCAAATTGACAAACTACTCAACTCCCAACATCTACTGCTCCTGCATGGAATTTGATATTTTGTTTTGCCCTTAAGAATGAATCAAATAATATTTTTTATGTTCCTTGACAAGTTACAGTTTACAAGTCTGTTTGTGAACAACTCACTTCAGATTAGGATTATAAGCCAGTGTCATTTTAAACACTTGATATTTGTTGAATAATCTGATAAGAGCTAGTTGTCAAAGTAAGACTACTTTCATGCTCTTACCTCATTTGGAAATGAAAAGTTAACAAGTTATATTTTACAGTGATTCAACACAAGGCCATATATCTCTTATTGAAAGGAATAAGCTTGCTGTAAATATGTAATGAATAAAACTTTTCCACATGAATGAAAATAATCTGTGACATGCCTGGCTATACAGATTGTAACAGGCTTTGCTGTACAGATTGTAACACACTTGGCTGTAGGTATTGTAACATGCCTTACTGTACAGATTGTAACCCATCTGGTTGTACAGATTGTAAAACACCTGGCTTTACAGATTATAAAATGTTTGGCAGTAAAGTTTGTAATCTGGCTGTACAGATTGTAACATGGATGGCTGTACAGATTGTCACATGCCTGGCTGTACAGATTGTAATACAATATGTCTGTTTAGATTGTAACATGCCTGGCTGTTCATATTGTAACACATCTGATTGTACAGGTTGTAAAATGCATGACAGTACAGATTTTAACACACCTGGCAGTACAGATTGTAACACTCCTGGCTGTACAGATTGTGACATGCTTGGCTGTACAGATTGTAACACTCCTGGCAGTACAGATTGTAACATGCCCGGGTGTACAGATTGTAAAGTGCCTGGCAGTACAGTTTGTAACACTCCTGGCTATACAGATTATAAATTGCCTGGCAGTACATTTTGTAACACTCCTGGCTGTATAGATTGTTACATACCTGGCAGTACAGATTGTAACACTCCTGGCTTTACAGATTGTAAAGTGCCTGGCAGTACAGTTTGTAATACTCCTGGCAGTATAGATTGTAAAGTGCCTGGCAGTACAGTTTGTAAAGTGCCTGGCTGTCTAGATTGTAACATGCCTGGCTTTTCATGTCGTAACACACCTGACTGTACAGATTGTAAAATGTCTGGCAGTACAGTTCATAACATGCTCGGCTGTACAGATTGTGACTTGCCTGGCTATAGATTGTAATGTGTCTGGTTGTACATATTGTAACATGCCTAACGCACAGATTGTAACAGGCCAGGTTGTACAGATTGTAACATGCCTGGCTGTACTGATTTTAACAGGCCTGGCTTTACAGATTATAACAGACATGGCAGTACAGTTTGTAACATGCCTGGCTGTACAGATGTAACACCTCTGGCTGTACTGATTTTAACATGCCTGGCTATACAGATTGTAATACCCCTCACTGTACAGATTATAATACGTCTGGCTGTACTGATTGTTCTCTTTAAGTTAATTCTTAAATTTGGAGAATTGTCATCCTTGTTTTCAGTAGTTAAACAAGTGCAGAATTGTGTATCCTAGAACTAAATGTCATACTCTGTTTAAGAATTTCACAAGTCTTGCTTACAGCCATAATTGGATTGTTTTCACCTATGATCAAACCAGTTTGGGCAATGCAGTTTTACATAGTTGGGAAGACTTGTTTATGATTCTGCTAGTACTAGGAAATCATCTTTTGTACTTTGTAATTTTTGTAAGGTTGGTGGTTTGTGAATGTAGAGGATGAACAAGGCTGGGTACCAAGCACCTGCCTGGAGAGGGAGGATGGTCTTAAAGAGGATTCTACTGTCAAATTCAGTCCTGGAGAAGGTAAGTAAGATCATTTATCATACTTGAGAAGAGTGTGAAGAAAGTTTGAGCTTTATTTTAATCACTCTCAGGTTTTTGTTTTTCTTGAAAAAGATATGTTTTATTGGATGAAAAAGCATGGTTGTGACACCAGTTGGGTTAGGGGTTGAAAGCATTTTAGCACATATATACTCAGTGAGTTTGAAAGTTAAGAAACACTTAAGACAAATTAATTTTCACTATTCTTTACTATACTAAAATTCAACCTATATTTTTACATGTTGGAATTTGGAGAAAAGTGTGAATTTCTATAAAATCTGGTCATGTTTGATAACCAGTTAGTTGGACCAGTGTCTTTAGAGTTACAGCCCTTTAAATTGTCTAAATTGCCAAAATCAACAGTGTCAACTCAAGAGTAATTTTCTGTGTCTGTTCAAGAACTAGAGTATATTTTCTCAGAACTAAATTAAACTCCTAATTTCTATAAAATGAAGGTCAAGTTCAATAAGCAGCCAGTTTGAAGCAGTTTCTAAAGAATTATGGCCCTTTAATTAGTCAGAATTGACCGTGTTCACTCAATAACTCCAGATTTTTGTCGAGCCCGCTTGCGGAAGCGAAGACATAGCTGTCCATATAGCTGTTCGGTGTAAGTGCGTGAGTGAGTGCGTGCATCAGTGCGTGCGTCCGTGGTCCGTCCGGATTTGTTTGTCCGAACCATAACTTTAACATGCATAGAGCAATCTCATTTATATTTGGCATGAATGTTAACCTCAGTGAGACGGAGTGTCATGCGCAAACCCCAAGTTCCTGACTCAAAGGTCAAGGTCACACTTAGAGGTCAAAAGTCAAATTATATAAGAACTTTGTCCGGAGCATTGCTTCTTCATGCATGGAGGGATTTTAATGTAACTTGGCACAATTGTTCACCATCATGAGACAGGGTGTTGAGCGCAAGAATCAGGTCTAAGGTCAAGGTCACACTTAGAGGTCAAAGGATACAAGAATGACAACTTTGTTCGGAGCATTTCTTCTTCATGCATAAAGGGATTTTGATGTAACTTGGCACAAATGTTCACCACCATGAGACAGAGTGTCATACGCAAGAACCAGGTCTTTAGGTCTAAGGTCAAGGTCACACTTAGAGGTCAAAGGTCAGATACAAGAAAGACTTAGTCTGGATCATTTTTTTTCATGCATAGAGGGATTTTGATGTAACTTGGCACAGTTGTTCACCATCATGAGATGGAGTGTCATGCGTTAGAACATAGAATTACTTCCCTTTGTTGTTACTATAAATAGCTTATATTGTAACTTTTTTATTACTGGTGGCAAGGAAAAATCAAGACCACTTTTCTATAGTACAACATGCATGTTACATCCAATTTTGAGGTGTATTTTGACCTATCTCTACTGGTAAGGATTTTTGTGTGGACTTAGAATTTTTTTTTTTATCCCCCCGCCAAAGGCGAAGGGGATATTAGAAATGCTCTCCGTCCGTGCGTGCGTGTGTGCGTGCGTCCGTCCGCAACGATCTTTGTCCGGAGCATAACTCCAAAAGTACTGGAGGGATTTTCTTCAAACTTCATACACTGATAGAACACATTGGGAGGAAGTGCAGTGTGCAAGAACAATAACTCTACCTTGCCTATTTTTTGAGTTATTCCCCTTTATCTTATTTTCTTAAAAAAAATTGTCCGGAGCATAAATCCAAAAGTACTGGAGGGATTTTCTTCAAACTTTATACACTGATAGAACACATTGGGAGGAAGTGCATTGTGCAGGAACAATAACTCTACCTTGCCTATTTTTTGAGTTATTCCCCTTTATCTTATTTTCTTAAAACATTTTGTCCGGAGCATAACTCCAAAAGTACTGGAGGGATTTTCTTCAAACTTCATACACTGATAGAACACATTGGGAGGAAGTGCAATGTGCAAGAACAATAACTCTACCTTGCCTATTTTTTGAGTTATTCCCCTTTATCATATTTTCTTAAAAATATTTGTCCGGAGCATATCTTTTTCATGCATAGAGGGATTTTGATATATGTTGGCATAAATGTTCACCACCACAAGGCGGAGTGTCATGCGCAAGAACCAGGTCCCTAGGTCTAAGGTCAAGGTCACACTTAGAGGTCAAAGGATACAAGAATGAAAACCTTGTCCGGAGCATTTCTTCTTCATGCATAGAGGGATTTTGATATAACTTGGCACGAGTGTATATCAAAATCCCCTTGATCAAAATCCCCTCCACTGAAAAATGACTGAGTGTTACAAAATCCCCTTCATACTTTTGCAGGGGGTATCATAATCCCCTCTGTGATTTTCATTATAGATATATAGATATCAGTGCTCCAAATTAAATTATGTTTGCTAAAGGCATTGTATTTACGTGCTTTATGCAATAGACTTTTAAATTGTGTATAGTTGTATTTGAACTTGATGAAATAAGTAAAAATCACAGAGGGGATTATGATACCCCCTGCGAAAGTATGAAGGGGATTTTGTAACACCCTGTCAGTTTTCAGTGAAGGGGATTTTGATTGTCTCCCACTTGGCACAAATGTTCACCACCACGAGACAGAGTGTCATGCGCAAGATCCAGGTCCCTAGGTCTAAGGTCAAGGTCACACTTAGAGGCCAAAGGTCAGATACAGGAATGACTTTGTCCGAAGCATTTCTTCTTCATGCATGGAGGGATTTTGATGTAACTTGGCACAATTATACACCATCATGAGACGAAGTGTCATGCGCAGTTCCCTTCTTTAGAATTACCTCCCTTTGTTGTTACTTTAAATAGCTTTTATTGTAACTTTTTCATTACTAGTCGTAGGGAAAAATCGAGACCACTTTTCTGTAGTACAACATGCATGCTACATCCAATTTTGAGGTGTATTTTGACCAATCTCTACCTGGTAAAGATTTTTGTGTGGACTTACAATTTTTTTTTTTTTTTTTTTTTTTTCAAGATTAACTTCCCTTAGTTGTTACTATAAGTAACTTATATTGTAACATTTTTATAATTGACCGTAGGCAAAAAACAAGACCACTTTTCTGTGGTACAACATGGATGTTACTTTCCAATTTTAGGTGTATTTTAAGATATCTCTACCTGGTAAGGAGTTTTTTTGTGGACTTAGAAAAACAAAAGACTTACAATGATTACTAAACAACCACAAAATTAAAATTCCATTTGCAAATACAGCTGCTAGAGTAAACAAATTTGCTGTGATGGGCATATATTGTGACATTCTGGCATTCATGTTCCCTGTTAGCTTTCCATTCCTTCTTTTTACAGTAGCCGTATAGAAAAACATCATAGCTTTACTGTTCATGAAAATTAATAAAATTTAGCAGTAAACCACCTCACCACTGACTTATTCTTTCTTCCACATCTTTAAAACCCCTGATGCGGACCACAACTAAATGGTTCTTCAAAGCTTTCCCCAAAATTAATACTTTCAAACACTTGCCAGGAATTTTAGCCTTCAATTATAATATGCCCGGCGGGGGGATTGGCCATGTCTAACATGGCTCTTGTTTTTTTAAGATTTACTTCCCTTTGTTGTCTCTACCAATAACTTATATTGTAACTTTTTGCAATTTTTTTTTTATTTGGCATAAATGTTTGCCTCAATGTGACAGAGTGTCGTGTGCAACTCCCAGTCCTTTTGACAGCTGACGGGCTCGACATGCTGCCCGTGAGCATCTAATTGTCTTTGTTCTCTTTAATAATTAAACAGCATATGTTAACATTTCACTATAAAGTCTAGATCAAGGTCAATAACCAACTAATTTGAACCATTATCTTCAATATGATAGACTTTAAATTTGTTAAAATTGAGGAAATTGCTGGTGTCCGCACAATAACTAGAGTAATGCCTCCATGGTTAAGTGGTGACTTTGAATCACTTGCGCCTCACCACTGGGATTTAGAGTTCTTTCCTGTGAGGAAGCCACCCAGCTGGCTTATGGAAGGTTGATTGTTCTACTCACCTGTGATGCAATAATATCCACAGGGGCTTAGTTGAGGCCTTCTTCCACCATCAAAAGGTGGAAAGGTGTCATAATGACCTATAGCTGTGTTAGTGAGATGTCAAAGCAGATAAAAAAAACAACAACAAAAATATTTTCCTCAGGACTAAACTAGGCTTACAACTCCTGTTGTTCTTAAGTAGGTGGCATCCCCCACCCCCAATTTCTACATCCCCCCCAATACATATCTAATGCTAACTTGATTCTAAGTTCCCATCATAACCTCCCATACTGTCTTTCAACACTCCCTCATTTCACCTTCAGTTTCTTAGTAAATGTTTCAGTAGGCTTCCACCCACTCCTTCACTACACTCACCCACAGTATTTGTTGTTCACTGTCCGTTTTTACTGCATGGCAGACTATGCTTGCAAATGGGCATTTAACGCCCCATTTATTAACCTTTAGCCTGCTGGCAGCAATTAATTCTGCCTTTGCGTCCTGTGCAGACCAAGATCAGCCTGCATATCCGTGCAGTCTGATCATGGTCTGCACTGTTCGCTATTCAGTCAGTAAATTTTCAGTGAATACCCTTTGCATGATAAGTGGTACTGCCCTAACTGAATGATGGACCAGTCCATTTTAGAAATTTAGCAGGCTAAGGGTTAATTGAATTTATCATAATAATTTTGTTTAATAGATGTATTTTTATCAATGAAAATTATTCTGATGATTATTGATATTGGTTGTAACATTGGTTGTTTGAGTCCTTCAGTATCAAACTTTTCAGAGCAACAGTATTTGTGTACAGAGGAATTTCGAGGGGAAGGGGACGATGAGATTTCCATGGAGAGAGGAGCAGTTGTAGATGTAATAGAGAAAAACCTTGAAGGATGGTGGCTTGTTAGGTAAGGCATGAGATACAGTAGACAGGATAACGAAAAATCGTGAAAGATGGTGGCTTAATTTGTCAGGTAAAGTATTCAGAGAGTGTCAGTTGTAGACATGATTATAGTGTAAAAATCTTGAAGGATAGCAGCTTGTTAGGTATGGTATAGAGAGAGGAACAGAGCAGTTGTAGATGTGTTAGAAGAAAACCTTGAAGGATAGTTGCGTATTCAATGATATATGGAAAGATGAGCAGTTTTAGACATGATAGTGAAAAATATTGAAGGATGTTGGTGTATTAGGTAAGGTATAGAAGTAGGAGAGAAGCAGAAAATAGATGTGAGATTGTAGCATAGATTGAGAAAAACCTTGAAGGCGATGGCATGTGAGGCATGGAGGTAGCTTCAATGAGGAGCTGTTGGAAACATATAAATGTTTCTGGCTTATAATGTAATGTATGGAGGTAGCTGCAGGTGCAGGAGGGGCAAGCTGGAAATTTAAGAAGGCTGTGGCTTATCTGGTTTTGAGATTATAAAGCTGTATATGAGACTTAATCTGTTGATTGTTTCTAATCACAGTCTATGATAATACTGATAGTCTAGGTCTGGTCTGCTCTCAGTGTATATTTTGGTGTTAGTTTCTATTTAATGTATTGCCTGAAAAGAGAGGAAAGTTTGAAGAATAGGTTGGCAGTAAACTTATGTCATAATTTTAGAGAAGAAATCATAATTATATCCCCACCAAACATGTATGGGGAGGCTATATAGGTGTCAGTTTTGTCGCATTGGGTCCCGTCACGAAATCTATATCTCAGTTATTATTAAATCGATTTGATTCAGACTTAAAAAAAGATGTTCCACCTTATCACCCATCATGTGACACAAGGTGCATAACTCTGACACCAATTATTCATGAATTATGCCCCTTTTTACTTAGAAGTTGAGGTTAATTTTGATGCATTTTCACTATATCTCAGTAATAACAAAATTCATTTGATTCAAACTTAAAATAGATGTCCCATCTTATCTCTCACATCATGTTGTGTAATATTCATCCACCATTGGAGTCATTAAACACTCAATTGCCAGTTCTTGATAGATTTAAATGTTTTTGGTACATAGGTGTAATAACATCATGAAATGCAGGTAAAGTTCAACTTTGGCTACAACCCACTAATTTTATATGTAGTTATGGCCCCTTTCCAACTTAAAATTTGTCAGACTTATGGTTACCGGACAGTAACTCACAATAGTTAAAATAGGAGTTGATAACATGACTGTGAAATGCCAGTTACCTATATTATATTGACGTCCCACATCTGACTGCATTTCTACAAGCAGCCTGTAAAATCAATGCCTTACTCTTGAGGGATGCTCCAATTATTAAAGGAGAATAGTAGCATGTTAAACATTGTAATTGTTTGAAATAAATACTTTGAGCATAATTATAATGTCATTTAATCACAGATTTGTAAGCAAAAGTGCCAAAAAGGAAAGAAGATTTTTTTATGCCCCCGAAGGGAGGCATATAGTTTTTGAACCGTCTGTCGGTCTGTCAGTCTGTCGGTCTGTCAGTCTGTCGGTCTGTCGGTCTGTCCGCAATTTTCGTGTCCGGTCCATATCTTTGTCATCGATGGATGGATTTTCAAATAACTTGGCATGAATGTGTACCACAGTAAGACGACGTGCAATGCGCAAGACCCAGGTCCGTAGCTCAAAGGTCAAGGTCACACTTGGACGTTAAAGGATAGTGCATTGATGGGCGTGTCCGGTCCATATCTTTGTCATCGATGGATGGATTTTCAAATAACTATGCATGAATGTGTACTACAGTAAGACGACGTGCAGTGCGCAAGACCCAGGTTCGTAGCTCAAAGGTCAAGGTCACACTTAGACGTTAAAGGATAGTGCATTGATGGGCGTGTCCGGTCCATATCTTTGTCATCGATGGATGGATTTTCAAATAACTTGGCATGAATGTGTACCACAGTAAGACGACGTGCAGTGCGCAAGACCAAGGTCCGTAGCTCAAAGGTCAAGGTCACACTTAGACGTTAAAGGATAGTGCATTGATGGGCGTGTCCGGTCCATATCTTTGTCATCGATGGATGGATTTTCAAATAACTTGGCATGAATGTGTACCACAATAAGACGACGTGTCACACGCAAGACCCAGGTCCGTAGCTCAAAGGTCAAGGTCACACTTAGACGTTAAAGATCATTTTTCATGATAGTGCATTGATGGGCATGTCCGGACCATATCTTTGTCATTCATGCATGGATTTTAAAATAACTATGCATGAATGTGTGACACAGTAAGACGATGTGTCGCATGCAAGACCCAGCTCCGTAGGTCAAAGGTCCTAAACTCTAACATCGGCCATAACTATTCATTCAAAGTGCCATCGGGGGCATGTGTCATCCTAAGGAGACAGCTCTTGTTTTATCTAACTTCTGAAACATTTGTTGCTAATTAGTCACTAACATAAACAGTATCTGCTCTTTCTATCACCAGGTACAATGGACAGGAAGGTTATGTACCAGCTACATTTCTAATACAGACTGAATCTGTGAAGGTACTCAAGAAAAACAAACATGAAAAAGTGAAAAATGGAAAACTGAAACATGAAAGAGTGAAAACTGGAATAGTGAACAGTGAAAGGAAGACCAATTCTGGTAGTGAATCATTAGGTGGAGGACCACAGATTGTCAAATCTTTGATGGAAGTCAGTGATTTGTTAAAGGTTTGTTTATAAATTTCTTTTCAGTTTTAATACATTTTTGGCAAAGGGAGAATGTGTTTTATGAAGGTATTAAATGTATATCACAATATATAATAAACTACTTACTCTTAGATATGCAAAGAAGATTTTTTTGTCTTCAGTCATTTTTTTCTGTTAATGCTTTATCAAGTGTATAATTCACAAAATTAGGAAAATGCACAGGCAATTGCCAGACATTTTAGCTCATATAAATAATAAGGCAGGTTATTGCACTCATCCTGGCATTAGCATCTGCATTGGTTAATTTTTTTTTTAATGAAGTCCAATATATCTTTTTCATTACTCAAGATACTCTGTTTGAATTTGTTGTCCTTGCTCATAGCAACAATGTTCTAGTTATTAAACACTATCTATAATATGTCCATAAATATGCCCATTTTTTGCCCCGCTTCAATGAAGTTGGGGTATATTGCTTTGCACATGTTGGTATATCCGTCTGTATGTAGAATAAACAGTTTCCATTCTGTAACTTTAGAACCAGTTTACCAAGAATATTTAAACTTGGTAGCAACATTTGGGCTTATGTTTTAGGGTTCAATAGGTCTAAGGTCATGGTTACAGGGGCTTGAACCTTGAAAATGGTTGCTGCAGAATAACATGAGAACCACTTGTCCCAGAATCTTCAATCTTGAAAGCTGAATTGGGCGTATGAAATAGATGACCCCTAATGTTTTTGGGGTCAGTAAGTTGCAGGTCAAGGTCACAGGGGCCTGAACCTTGAAAACATTTTCCTCTCTGTAACTTGAGAACAATTATAAGTAGATACTGAATTCTCAGAAATTAAAGTATAGGAAAAACAGAAAGAAATCTAGTAAAGGAGACTGGATGTGTGTTATTTATTGTAATGTCAAGTTAATTTGTCAAATGTATCTAATATCTTTTAGTAAAATGGTTATTGCTAAAAACAAAGCTATCCCTTAAATTCCATATTTGCAGATTTGGGTTCAGAATGATTGATATTAGCCTTGAGACCATTTTTAGAATGCTTCCTGGCCATTCTGTCAGTTTTAAGAACCAATCAGGTGATGGAAATTTTAGACTTGTCTCCAGAATAAGCTGTAAAAGGAGGGAATATGTTTTCACATATCTAAATATTGTCTTGTAAAAAGAGTGGTGCTTAACACAAAGCAGTTTTGAACTACTGTAGTCTGGCTCGAGCATTGATGGCTGACTCGCATAATTTTCATGGTTCTCTACCATTTTCTTTTGTATGTTTTAATTGCTCCGTACCCTTGAAAATTTGGCCATGTTTTCATTTAATTGCAAGTTGGAGAAGTAATATCTGACATAAAATGTATGTTTACAGGATGACTCGGACACAAATACTGTTCCACTATCTCGACCAACTATAACAACTTCCCAGATTGAAAGTGATGATGATGTATTTGATGATGATGATGATTATGAGGTGCCGGAAGAGGAAGAGAACTACTCTGTACAAGAACTCAGCAAGATCCTACGTGAGGACAAGAAAGGATGTGCCGAAACAAACAAAGTTTATGAAAGTATACAGAGCATGAAATCACGATCGTTGAAGAGATATGGTTCCACACGGCCTCCACCTAGACCTTCAGTTAGGGTATCAGTTTATATTCACCTTCATAGTTATCTGCAACACAATCATCATCATAATTTGTGACTTGCTGTAGGATGTATACTTTAAAATCATTAATATTCCTGTGGGGCTAATTTTCATGGTTGAGTCAATCGACGAAATTTAATCCCAACAACAAGTAAAATTCCCATCCATTTTATGTTCAAAAGTTGAAATCCATGAATTCATATCCCCATGAAATTGCGGTTTTGACCAAAACAAAGAAATTTCATGCCCACGAAATTAAATGATTTTACAGTAATGTATTACATTGTACAGAAATGTATGTATGTCCCCGTATGTAAGTTGTTTTGCTTATGTTGGTAGCTCAGTCCGTCTGTTCTATCATACACCATTTGGTTACTGATCATACAACATATGGTTTCTGATCAGTAACTAGAGCATTGGTGAAATATCTGCTGTTTATTAACATTTGATGTAAAATATTCGAGTCAAAAACTAGAAATGTTGTGAAAACTGATTTAGGTATGTATGTAAAAGCCATACAGAAAAATACATTTTGTTTATCATTCATTAGACAATGCATTTTGCGAATATGTTAGCATAGATATTTGCTTTAAGGCCTAAATGAAATATGTTTTGTATGCCCTCATATCACCTACCCACAAAAATTGCCCTACACAGAAAAGTTTATCTCAAATATTAAAGCAATATTATTTTAAAGGATGTGTGGTTCTGAGAGAACCTTACTCCAGTGTTGTTACTTTCAAATTAAACTCGTGGCACATATTACAGAGCAGATTACGTCTGAAAAAAACTGGTTTTATTGTTAATAAACAGGAGGCACAGACTGATTCTGTATCACACATTATATATGAATTGGAAATTATAATTAGACAAGAAATAAAAAATATTGGAAGTACAAAATGTTTTTTACAACTGTGATCGACAGGGCTCATTAATGGATCATGTCGGTTGCAGGGGAGTAGTAGACAGTAAGTTAATGCAGGTTCAGAGTGGACAAACCTGATGGCCTAAAGTGATATTTTAGATAAAGTATATTATGACAGTAAGTTGATGTTCAGGTCACAGTAGTTTACATGGAATCATAGTAACTGTATTTAGAGTGATTTTATAGGTATTTGTGAGTTATTATGAGTTTAAATATTTGAAATATTGCAACTGTTTGTAACTTACATGATAATACAGAATTTTATAATGGCAAAATACAAAATTTGCATTTATATCCATCAGTTTTGCCTTCCATATGATCAGATGATTAAAAGAAACAACAGGACACTGAAAAGTATAAGAAATCTATTAATTATGTATTTTAGCCAAGCCATGGAGGTTTTACACCAACAACCCCTCGACCTGCATTAGTACACTCCGAGTCATTCAGTTCAGAGTATTTTACCATAGCTGCATTTTCTGATGCTGTTGGTGATGGTATCAGCTTCAATGAAGGACAAAGTGTCAAGGTATAGTAGTCCAGTTTGGATGAATATTTATGTAATATTAAACTTGTTATTTAAGTCACATGAAAATTAATAGTGAATACAGATCTGCAGTTGTCCATCTGTTTATCCATACTTCGTAAAGTTGTTTATGGCATGACTAGATGAAAATATGTATAATAGAATATGACCACTTTTTTTAAACAAAACATGTTTCTTGTGGAATTCCTATGTTTCTTGTTGTCTAATTATTTGCAATAAATAAGCGCAATTGTCTGGGTATCTCTCCTTGTTCATATCTGTGCATCCATCAGTCAGAAAAGGTGGATGTCATAACTCAATAAGGACAGTACCAAACATTTTTTCATGAATCATGGTACATAGAAGTATCCACACCATAATATTTTGTCTGTTTGTCCATATGTCTGTCTGTCCATCCATCAGTCACGAAGGACAGATCATGGTTTAACTTAAAAAAGTACAACTTTCTCAATGAAACCAGGTTTAAAGATGGTGTGTTATTTGGTTCAAAGATGGTAGGTTACCGGTATTTGAAGAATATGCAGGTCCGTCAATTTAGTTTTAGTAAAAAAAAATGTGGTTCCTATGGTTGCAGATATGACAAATGCTCCTTTATTGCTGGAGTCTTGTTTCAGTGTAATCTCAGTCCAATGTTATACTTCCAGGTATTAGAGAAAAGTGAGAATGGATGGTGGTATATAGAGATAGATGATAAAGAGGGCTGGGCACCAGCTGCATACATAGAACGTGTAGAGCCAGTTAAAAAGGCACGAGTACCCTCACCATTAGCTGTAAATGTAAGTTTAATTTACATCACAGTTTCTTGCTTTTAACAATTTGAATAACTTCAATTAAGTAGGACGAAGCTTTTTCCTGTAAGTTCCAATTATTTTAAACAAAGCTAACAAAAATATGCGAGTGATACTCTATATACTTTCAGAATTTCAGGAAGGAGTTATGGAGTAATATACTTCCAAATTATTCAGTTTGTTGAGCATAAGATTTTGCACTTCCCTGCAAAGCAGCTCTTTTGTAGGGACATGAATTTGCAGATTGCAGAGATAACATAAGCAGGAACTTTATTTGCATCTTGGAAATTGACATCATAGAGCCGAGATCAAAACGTTTGATAATTAGTATATGGCAAATAATGCTTATTTCAGACGGTAAAATTGAATGCTGAAGTGATAAATATTGCACACTTAGGATTTCTGTTGCTTCAGATACTTCAATGCATACTTCTGCTGTAGCCTTTGTCCTTCTAAATATTTCTTAAATGATAATAGTTGAATTGCACATCTTGTTTCCTGATGCCTAATTAAATGTTTAACATTTGTAGAAGACTCCCTCACCATCTAGAAGTAGAGAAGACCTTACTAATGATGATACAGAAGTTAGTAAAAGATCGTCAACTGTAGGGGATTTAGCAAGTGCCATCAAAGCTAAGCTTAATAAAGGAAACAAACCTCCACCTACACCTCCAAAGAAAGACTTCCTCAATGAAAACGACACGAAGGAAGACCGTAGCCCAAGTGGACATTCTGAGCCTGGTAGATTGCAAATTCCTGGTGGTTTTCCGTTACCAGGGCAACTTACAGGATTAAAAAAGGCAGCTGATAGAAGCAGCCAGCCCCCACCCCCAGCTCCTCCTGCTAATAGGAACATGCAACCTCCACCTCCAGCACCGCCAGTGAAAACAACAAGTGAACCTAAACCAGCACCTTTTGGTGCAGCTCTTAAACCAACACCTCCGAAAAAAGCTGACACAAAACTAGACAATAAACCAAAACCACCGTCACTGCCTATGAAACCATTGAATGAGAAATCAAAGCCATCAGTTCCTTTGAAACATAATTCAGAGACTGTTGACTCCGGTCCTAAACCACCTGTTAAACCTGATGGTCAGGTTAATGCAGGTAATAATGAAAGTAATGGCAGTGTTGTTGGAAATACAAATGCTTTAAAAGCAAAGTTTTCAGCAATGGATAATGAAAAGGCTGTACCAAAACCAGCAGAATTTAAACCAACATTACCAGTTAAAAGTAAGATAGGTGATGCTGCTCCAAGTGAAAGATCAAGCAATGTAGCTGGATTAACAGGTGCTTTAAAAGCTAAGTTTGAAGGCACTTGCAGTGAGAAAACTGAATCTGAAGCTCAAAAATCTAAACCAAATGTGAATCCAAAAGTTCATTTAAAGCCAGTTCATAATCAGACTAAGTCAGGTCCTCCTTCACCATTGAAGAAACCAGGATTTGGAAGTCCTGGTATTCCTTTAAAGCCAGGTAATGCAAGTCAAGCACCACAGATGCCAGCAAAGCCATCCTGGGTGAAGAAGCCAGAAAAGCAGTCACCACCAACAACAAATAGGCCATCTTGGGCTAAAAGTAATACTGAAATAACAAAACCTAGAAAATCTGACTCAGGTGAAGATGATATTGGTGCTCATAAAGTGAGTGACTTGGCAAATGTTCTAAAAGCAAAATTTGAAAATAGACAAACAGTAGGTGATTCATCCGGAAATGAAATGTCACATAGGGAGAGTAAACCTCTCCCACCAGCAAAATCAGCAGTCAAACAATTCCAGAAGCCAGCAAGACCAGCTACACCTCCATCACCAAAAACTACTTTAAAAGTACAGAAACCTCCCCAAGGGAGACAACTTCCTGTTGCACCAGTCCACAGATCAAGTTCCCCCAGTGCAACAGACTCGAAAGGTCTTGATCCACAAAAGTATTCATCTCGACCACTCCCACCACAACCAAAATCCCCTGTAGAGAAAGACACAACCAACAAACACCCAGGGAAAGTAGTACCTTCTTTACCCACTAAACCAAAGTCTGCAAGTCCAATAGCACATGTGAAAAGGGCAGATTCAAGAGAAAGTACTGATTCTGAAGATGAATCTAAACCTGTTGGGGTTTCAAACCTCGCTAATGTATTAAAAGCAAGACTTGGTGGTATAGGTGCTGGAAGAATTGAAAGCTCAAGTAATACTCCTTCTAAATCAAAGGAGAACTCAAAACAAACAGTATTTGAAAATCACAATAGTAATTCTGACATTGAAAATAACAATGTAACATGTGATATTTCCAGTGGTAATAACCTTTATTCTGCAATAGCAGATTTTGCAGGACATAATGAGGGAGAGATCAGACTTTCCACAGGTCAGCAAGTTGAACTTTTAGAAACAGCAGAAGGCTGGTCATATGTAAGTTGTGGAGGCAGTGAAGGCTGGGCACCATCCACATATTTAGAGAAGGTACAAGCAGGTCAAGGAGGAGAACAAGATAGTTGGACTGGTTCACAGTCTTTTAGTTCCAAACAGACTGTGTTCAGAACTAATACAGAATTTATAGCTGAAAATGAAGGAGAGTTAAGTGTGAGTGCTGGACAGGAAGTGAGTGTTCTGGAGAACCCAGATGGTGGTTGGTGGTACATAGAGACTGCTGGAAGTGAAGGTTGGATTCCAGCATCATATATTGATGAGGTTACAGTCTAATGTTAACAGATGAAAAATATTTACAGTCCAGTGTTATAGCACTCCGATTTTTCATTCAGTCATACTATCAGACTATGTCAAAATTCCTTTTGGCATTTTTGCTGTATGTTTTAAATTTTTAATGTTTGTTTCAGACATGCTGTTGGAACAAAATGTCTCCTCTAGGCAGTATTTTCATGTGACCTTTCAAATCTCTTTGTATCAATGTAACAATTTTTTTTTACATTCCTTTGAAAATTATGTGTGCATGTGTTATTTTCTTTGGGAGTTCCTGCACATATTAATAGAGATGTTCATGTCTTTACATTAAGTTAATTTTCTTCAAATCATGTGCAATATTATTTTTTTATTGGAGACTGTGGATGAGAAGAAATAGATACGCTTCAAAACATATAGAAAGACAGTAACCTATTTTTTAGTATCATAAAATTCCGTGCAATGCCATGTAAACATATTCTTTAATTAAGAAATAAGTGTATAGTAAAACAGTGTTTTAACATTATTAATACACGAAAAGACCTCATGAAATTATTCCGCGGACGTATAACCGATTTTGAGTGTATTAATTTGAGTAAAACAATTTTTCTATACATTATTTTGATTCTGATATGCCCTTTATCTTAAACAGTAGAAAAATATAGTAGCGCCCTTTTTTGCTCGCAACAAAAACATTGACGACATCGCACATTAACTTGATGTCATTTAAGCGTAAGCATCTTTTAACAGAAACAAGCATATTAGAATAGAGCTTATGCTTTGCATGTGTGTTTTCATGTAAACATTGTATTGATATTGTACTTGAATGGTTAAATTCTTACAAATGCTGTCAGTCCGTTTTTGACCCGTTTTCATGCATGCTTATAATTTCGTGATTTTTGGTATGCATGTTTGTATCTAAAAACCAGGTTTTTATTTAGTTTCAGTGGGATCATTTTTAGGCAGGTTATGGCCCAAGCATTTTTTTAGCTCACTTTAGCATACATTGCTTAAGAAGTCACAATTTTGTCACAGTCATACAGAAACTGGGTCAGAATATTAATAAAGTAGAATAGATCATGTTTGAAAGTAGGGTGAAAAACTGTTTCAGGTTAAAGGGATTTTATGGCCCTTTAACCTTTTTCACTATACATATATGTTGTTGTAATGGTGACCTACAGATCAAGGAAACTGTTAGATCTGGTTTGATGGTTTTATCGCAACAGAACCAAATGTTCAGGGTAAGTTATTAGTTTGGGTTGATGGTCCATTGTCCAGCTTCCAGGTTTCGTTTGTTCACACTCTTTTCATAATTTTAACATGTCCAAAACATTGCGGATTGATACTAATTTCACTTGGGTATTGATTACATTTTACTCGGACTTTATCATAGATTCCCTGTGTAAAATCTCAAACTTTTAACTAAAATAAAGGTAATGTTTGTAGCATCATCTGGGGCATGTGCAGTGAAAAGTCTTGATTTGATTTCTAAAATAGTGTGATATTTATTTCTAAAGTCACTATATGTTCATTGTAAATATACTTTGTTATACACAAGTGGAAACTGGCAGGTACTGGAAAATGCAGCTCTCTGATTGGTCAGTTAGAACCCTTAATGTACTGTGATGTCATGATAAAATTATGAATAGGTCACTTTTTTGTCTAATCTTGATGGAACATGATCTAAATGTTTGCCGTTACGAATTCTCGGACTAGGTCGAAACTTGGTCATTCTGGGCTGAAAACTAGGTCAATAGGTTGAATAATAGGAAAACCTTGTTTACACACCATATTTTTACTTTATCTTTATGCAAATGGGTGTTTGTCTTTATGAAATCATGATGAAGTTCAAGACTAGGTTATCTGGGGTCTAAAACTAGGTTACTAACTAGATCAAACAATAGGAAGACCTTGTTATCACTGTAGATGCCATGTAACTTTCTGCCTGATGATGCAGACAAATTCTGTACATATATAGTGAGAAAGTCTAGAATCTTCTCATTAGAGACTGCTGGTCAATTTTGTAATGTTTTTGCAGGAATGTTCCTTGAATTACCATCTTATCATGAGTTTTCATATTATTTTGATTTTGTCAAAAATGTGGCCACTTTGATTTTTGGTGTGTCATTGCTTGTAGACAATCTAGGTAAGTTCTAATTTTTTTAGGAGAGTTTTAGCCTGTGCAATTTACCTCTGAGGTTTATGTCATTGGGGGGCATATTAATCATTTTATAC
The DNA here is from genome assembly GCF_021730395.1 of Mercenaria mercenaria. Taxonomy (NCBI): domain Eukaryota; kingdom Metazoa; phylum Mollusca; class Bivalvia; order Venerida; family Veneridae; genus Mercenaria; species Mercenaria mercenaria. The sequence goes on along the minus strand of NC_069369.1, from coordinate 13,535,594 downwards.
ATTGTATTAGTGTTTCTCTTGGTAATAAAGGGTTACTGTCCACGTAGTTTAGTCTGTTGAGTACAAGAGAGTACATGGCTTAATTCACTGTGCTACAAAGTTTTAGGATTAATGAAACTTAAATTTTAGTTCTAATTTATAGGTATAGGGAAAGGATTTTTAATTTTTGCACTTTTTATTGTTATCTTTTCAAATGATTGTGATTTTAATCCGATGAAATTGAATGGTTAATTTGTTATTATGTTACTAATTTTCAAGCTGAGATAACTACTAACCATAGCATATATAAAAATCAAGTATATAATTATGTATACTCTTTTGAGTTCATTTTTATGGCATTGCCTACTTGCCCTTTGAAACATGTTCTTGTGCCAGTTTGATCCTTATAAACTAAAATATTAGACTGGATCTTTAAGAGATTTAGACTACCTGGTAGTAAGTTGTAAAACTAAAGGCCTCCATGGCCAAGTGGTTAAGGTCGCTGATTTTGAATCTCCTGCCCCTCGCCAATGTGGGATTGAGCCTCACTTGGGGCGTTGAATTCTTCATGTGGGGAAGACATTTAGCTGGCTTACGGAAGGTCGGTGATTCTACTCAGGTGCCCACTCGTGATGAAATAATGCACGGAGGGGCACCTGGGGGGTCTTCCTCCACCATCAAAGTTGGAAAGTCACTTGAAGTTTAGAGGTTGGTTTCCGAGCCTGGTACCCAGCAATCTGATGTAAATACCTTAAGAGAAAATTTATTTTGGCGAGAATTTAGTACAAGGTCTTTGGGCCCATTCTAGAAAAACTTGAAAATTCTGTACTAATTTACTTGCTTGTTTTCTTCAGAAAAATACATCACATTAGTATTACAGAAATAATGTTACGAATGGAAATTCTTGGAAAGAACCATTTATATATTTTTCTGCTGTATGATGTAGTGATTCTGTTTTCACAAACTTTCATATTATAAACGGTTAAATCTTCTACTATCTTAGCAGAATACAGGTACGTTAAGCCTTAGTTTGTATGATGAATCTAAATATCTTTGTAGAATTTAGTTGCCTTTATCCTTAATTTTTATCTTTTAGCACAGGTGTCTTAACCAATAGTTTTTCGGAAGAATCTATGAAAAGTTCAGCTCGATGTTTGGGGCCTTATCTCTTAGTTTGTTTCAGTGAGGCTGTAGCATCATAGCAAACTATGCCTCAAGGTTTTTTTGAAAGTGCCTTTTTGCCATTAGTTTGGCCTTATTCAGCTATTTTTACTCTTACAGTATGTTACATGTACAATCATCTTGTTAAAGAATTGTTTGTATTATAGTAAAGTCTTTATCTTTAATTATGAACATATACACTTAGCCTATTAATCTTGCTCTTGCTAATAGAACGAATGTAATTATATAATTATATATATATATACAATTTTTTACTTTTTGATGATTTTTGTTATACATTTGTTGATATGATTTGTTAACAGTAAAGGCTGTGTATAATAAACTTATTTCTTAAAATATGCTGTTGCTGTCTTTTATTTGAAATGCAACTGGATTGTATAACAAAAGAGCTAATTTAAGTTGGCCCTATATTGATCCTCTGACTAAAATCAACATTGATTGAGGAAGAAATGATGTCTTAGGAGTGAATATATGATGAAATGGAGCTATATTTCTAAAATCCTGGGTAAATTGGTTCTTTCTGGTCCATAATACAACCTGACCATGGTTTGATGAGAAAATACAAATTTTTAGCACAACCATTCAAAGAATAGGATGTAGAGTGTTCACTTGCCCAGGCGTTGGTGATTGCGTCAAGATTTGGTTTTTGTATGTAAGCAAGTATCTTGGTAATCACTAGTGGTTATGTGTTGAAACTTCACACACTTATTCACTGTGATAAACTGATTTACATTGCACAAGTTCTGTAACTATTTTGCTTTTTGCAAAATTATGCCCCTTTTCGCAGCTTATTTTTGGTTTAGCTTTTGTATGTATAATCTGGATACTCGGCACCCACTAATGGAAATGTGTTCCGTATGATGATTTGACATGCAATTTTAGCTCACCTGAGCAATGCTGTGTTTGAATATGGGTAATCTTGGGTCAAAAACTAGGTCACTAGGTCAAATCAAATAAAAACTTTGCGTATGCTACAGGGATTGCATTTTACATCTGATCATCATGAAATTCGATCAAAATTAGTCCGTTCGCTTAGCTCAGTAGGTAGAGCGTTGGTCTACGGATCGCGGGGTCATGAGTTCGATCCTCGGGCGGGGCGTATGTTCTCTGTGACTATTTGATAAACGACATTGTGTCTGAAATCATTAGTCCTCCACCTCTGATTCATGTGGGGAAGTTGGCAGTTACTTGCAGAATCCAGGAACACTGGTTAGGTTAACTGCCTGCCGTTACATGACTGAAATACTGTTGAAAAACGGAAAACAAACAAACAAACAAACAGAATGTTTGTCCAGAAAATCTAGGTCAAGTTTGAATATGGGTCAACTGGGGTCAAAAACTAGGTCACCTGGTCAAATCTAAGAAAAACCTTTTGTATGCAATAGCCAATAGGGGCAGCATTTTACACTAGATATTCATAAAATTTAGTCATAATGGCTGCCTTGATGAAATCTAGGTCACGTGTGGCCAAAAAACTAGGTCATTAGGTCAAATCAAAGAAAATACTTGTTTTAGACTAAATTTTTGGCCCAATCTTAATAAAAGTTGGTCAGAATATTCGTTTTCATGAAATCACTAGGTCAAACATGTTTACACTGTTATGGTGCGTTTCTCAGGTGCGCGACCTAGGGACATCTTGGCCCTCTTGTTACATAATTTTGCTTTTCTTTTTTAACTTCTATAGTCATTCAATTGACAAGGCTGTTGTTTAGGACTACTACACAATGCTACATACCAAATGTCAAAGCTCTAGGCAATGTGGTTTTGCACAAGAATACTGTAAAAGTTTTCCTTATAAGTATGTATAAACCATGTGACCCCAAGGGCGGGCCATATTTGACCCTAGCGGGATAATTTGAACACTTGTTAGAGGACCACTACACGATGCTAAGTACAGATATCAAAGCCCTGTGGATTTGGACAAGAATATTTTCAAAGTTTTCCTTATATAAGTCTATATAAACAATGTGACGCCCAGGGCCGGGCAATATTTGACCCTAGGGGGATAATTTGAACAATCTTGTTCAAACCACTAGATGATGGCACATACCAAAATCAAAGTCCTAGGGCCTGTGGTTTTGGACAAGATGATTTTAATTCCTTTCGGGTGCCATAGCGACCAGAAGTTTGTATGGAATTCAATTCTTTGAACAATTGTTAAAGACCACCCAAGGAACATCCATGAGAAAATTGGCCTGGTGGTTGAGGAGATGTTGTTTAATGGAAAGTATGGACGAACGACGGACGGACGTACAGACGAATGGATAACATTTTTACTTTGTACGTAAGACAGCCAATGCTTGACTATTTGAATTGTTCTCTCAGAAGCAGGAATATTAAAATATGTTTAGAGTTTCAATCCAGTTGGAGAGTAACTTGCATGAGGATTTTCTAAGTCCATAAGGGGGCATAATTTGGCCAAAATGCGTGTACTAAACCCTTATTGACACATGTAAAGTTTCAGTTCAATATCTACATTAGTTCTGGAGATAGTAACTTGCATGCAAAACTTTAATGCAAGTGCACGCATAATACACACGCACATACATATAAGCATGTATCAACATATTTACGAGAATGTATAAAAATAAAAAGATAGACGTATATATTTAGACGTGACGCATATTTTTTTACTTGCATGTATATTTAACAAGAGCTGTCCGTAAGACAGCCAAGCTCGACTATTCGAAATATTGTCCCAGAAGCAGGAAAATATTACCCAAAAAGGTTAAATATCAAAAGAGTTTTAAGTTCAAAAGGGGGAATAATTTTACCAAAATGCATATCAGTTATGGGACTTGCTGCTATCAACTAGTTTTATAACCCCGAAAACACATGTGAAGTTTCAATTCAATATCTGCATTAGTTTTGGAGATAGAAACTTGCATGTAAAACTTTAACCAGAATTTTCAAAGTCCAAAAGGGGGCATAATTTGCCCAAAATACATGCCAGAGTTATGGGACATGATCCAGTGAGGTTAATCATTGATCTAGAAAAAGAAAAAATAAGTTTCAAATCTATATGCCTTTTAGAAATAGCTGTATGTACTTGCACGCAAAACTTTAACCAGAATTTGCTAAGTCCAAAAGGGGGCATAATTTGGCCAAAATGAAGGTCAGAGTTATGGGACTTGCTGCTATCAACTAGTTTTATAACCCCGAAGACACGTGAAGTTTCAAATCAATATCTGCATTAGTTTTAGAGATAATAACTTGCATGTAAAACTTTAACCAAAATTTTCTAAGTCTAAAAGGGGGCATAATTTGCTCAAAAAACATTTCAGAGTTATGGGTCTTGACCCAGTGAGGTTGGTAATTGATCTAGAAAAAGAAAAAGTAAGTTTCAAATCTATATGCCTTTTAGAAATAGCTGACTTGACCCAGAGAGGTTGGTAATTGACCTAGAAAAAGAAAAAATAAGTTTCAAAGCTATATGTCTTTAATTGATGGCTGTATGTACTTGCATGCAAAAACTTAACCAAGGTGTGACGCCGACGCCGACGCCAGGGTGAGTAGAATAGCTAGACTATTCTTCGAATAGTCGAGCTAAAAATGTACACCATAAAGGTCGAAGACTTCGAATCACTTGCCCCATACCAATTTGAGTTGAAACTTAGGGTGGAGACTCTTCCGGGGGAGGATGCTATATGTACAGCCCTCATCCCTGAAAAAAACTATCTGAAAGGACATCTTGGACCTTCCTCAACCACCAAAAGCTGGAAATAAACTGTACCGTTGTGAAAGTAAGAGAAAAAAGAACGGCAGATAAACGTTCAGGTATTGTAGTGATTATTACTCTAACAGATGCTGCTGTGTTTCTCAACCATGCCTTTGTCCCACAATGTGACTCCAACTACGGGGTCCTATGAAACTGACAGAAATTCATTTTAACATAATTAAGATTTTATAAAAATGGTTATTCTTAGAACTTTTTAGCCGAAAAACAAATGTAGATCGATTATAAAATTGAATTAATGACGATTATATCATATGAAATCAATGTGTGAAATTTATGAACTTTTGTGAAACAGGCTCCAGGTATGATTATTACAGACTTGTAGGGCGGTCCGCAGTTGATGAACAAGACCAGATTAAATAATAGAAGTGGTATTTAAATAATATTATAACACGGTCACTGATACACGATGGAAAAGTATATCCTGAAATGTTAACTGATGCGTTTGTATTTTGTAGGAGGCCCGTCTATGCGAGAATCATTTTTCTGAATATTTTCTTTTTTGAGTGCAAACATCAATGAATAACACCAAAACGATGATGATACACGAAAGTGCCTAGATTTTTTTCGATACATTCATCAATGAATCTACCCAGATATAACTGTTACATCAACATATGAACACAGGCACGAGTATCGGACCTGGGACAAAACATATGACCAGACTGATAAACAAGAGGGTCATGACGACCCTGGATCGCTCACCAGAGTAATATGAGCTACATGTTTCAAATGTCAAGCTGATGATTTTTAGAAATGTTTTGGAAGATTTTCCTCTGTACAATCAAGTAACCCCTAGGGGGGAGCACTTTTACCCCGAGGGTCATGATTTGAACAAAGTTTGTAGCAGTCTATTAGGCAATGTTACATATCAAATATCTAAGATCTAGGCCTTCTGGTTTATTTTTAGCAAATTTATGAAGATTTCCCTATGTAAAATCAAGTAACCCCTGGGGCTGGGTCAGTTTGACCCTGGGGGTCAAGATTTGAACAGCTTTTGTAGAGGTCCCCTAGTCAATGCTTCAAGTCAAATATCTAAGCTCTAGGCCTTCTGTGTTTTTTTTTTAGAAAATTTTGAAGATTTTTCTATGTACAATCAAGTAACCCCATGGGGCGGGGTCAATTTGATCCTTGGGGTCATGATTTGAACAAATTTTGTAGAAGTCTACCAGGAAATGCCACATGTCAAATATCTAAGATCTAGGCCTTCTGGTTTATTTATAGAAAATTTTTGAAGATTTTCCTATGTAAAATCAAGTGACCCCTGGGGCGGGGTCAATCTTGACCCCGGGGGTCACGATTTGAACAAATTTTGTAGAGGTCCACTAGGCAATGCTACATGTCAAATATCTAAGCTCTAGGCGTTCTGGTTTATTTTTAGAAAATTTTGAAGATTTTTCTATGTACAATCAAGAAACCCCATGGGGCGGGGTCAATTTTGACCCCGGGGGTCAGGACTTGAACAAATTTTGTAGAAGTCTACTAGGCAATGCTACATGTCAAATATTTAAGATCTAGGCCTTCTGGTTTATTTTTAGAAATTTTTTTGAAGATTTTCCTATGTAAAGTCAAGTGACCCCTGGGGGTCATGATTTGAACAAATTTTGTAGAGGTCCACTAGGCAATGCTACATGTCAAATATCTAAGCTCTAGGCCTTCTGGTTTATTTTTAGAAATTTTTTGAAGATTTTCCTATGTAAAATCAAGTGACCCCTGGGGCGGGGTCAAAATTGACCCCGCAGTCATGATTTGAACAACTTTAGTAGAGGTCCATTAGGCAATGCTACATGTCAAATATCTAAGATCTAGGGCTTCTGGTTTTTTAGAAGATTTTTTAAGATTTTCCTATGTAAAATCAAGTGACCCCTGGGACAGGGTCAATTTTGACCCCGGGGTCATGATTTGAACAAATCTGGTAGAGGTCCACTAGGCAATGCTTCACACCAAATATCTAAGCTCTAGGGCTTCTGGTTTTTGAGAAGAAGATTTTTAAAGTTTTTCCTTTCGGTTGCCATGGCAACCAGAGTTCTGCATGGAATTCAATTCTTTGAACAATTTTTGTAGAGCTTCACCCAAGGAACATTCCTGTGAAGTTTGGATGAAATTGGTCTAGCGGTTTATGAGGAGATGTCATTTAAAGTAAAAAGTTTACGGACGGATGATGGATGCCGGACGGTGACCCATCCTAATAGCTCACCCTGAGCCTTTGGCTCTGGTGAGCTAAAAAGCCTCTTGTTTTCATCCTAAAGAAGTCCAAAATTTAAAAATGTAGTGAAATATGATCCCTGTTCAAAAGATACATATAATTATGTCTACAGAAATCATAATGCTCTCCTACCAGTCCGCACATCAACCATTGTTTATCGCAGAATATAAGTAGTAGAACTCCTGTTATCTTTGTCGCAAAAAAAAAATGCATATGGCACTTTGACACTTTGGTGAAAAATCGTACAGGACTGGAATAGAAAGAATGTTTCATATGGTTTATTTCTATATACAAGATGAAATGATGAGGACAATGACAGGAATTATGTACAGTGAAAATATCACAATTGCTAATTGATATTGTTGATTTCACAACCTTAAAATACATAGCATGTTATACCCATTTCATGTAACAGTCAGTGTAGGCTCTTGAACTGCAAATTTTAGAGTGCCACCGTGATGGTGTAAGACTTTGAATTCAGTACAGGTAAGAAATTTCTAATAGTTTAAATCAACCTTAAATCCAGCATGCACTGCGAAATCATTTAATTTCGTGGGGATAAAATCTCATGTCTCGACCAAAATAGCCATTTCAAGAGAATAAGTATTCTTGGATTTCTGACATTTTAAGGAAGAAGTAGAAGTGAATTTCATTTGTTGTTTAGGAATTAGAAATTATCATCTGAACAAAAATATGTTTAGGCCATGTATTTTAACAGTGAAATAATACATTACAAGATATAGGACACTTTTTAAAAATATTCTTTAACCCAAGCGAAATTTTTATTGTCATCGAAAGTCAAATGAAACAAGAATTTCCCAATAATTTTCTTCTTATCTGATTTTTTATCAAAAGAATGTATTACTGGATTTGGGCTTTGGAAAGTAAATAAAAGTGTCATATATCTTGTAAAATAGATGGACATGTAACACAAAAAAAAGCCCAGCTCAACAACACAACAAGAATGAAACAAGTTGGGAAAGCATTAATACAGCAACACAAAATAAATGAGATCTCTGAGAATTGCTGAGGTTTCTTTTACATTGAATAATTTTGTCAGAACAGAAAATTAGAAAAATTAAAAATTTTCAAATCTGTGCATAACAATTCAAATAAGAATAAAATTTAAAATTCAGAATTTTGTAAACCAGAAAAAGTTTTGTGATATCTTGAATTTGAATTTTGCCTTATACACAATTTATAAGTCAATAATGTGAAAGACGTCTTCATATCTAGACAAACACCAGAGCCATGAAGGCTCTGCTCACCTGCCCTAGTTCTTAACCCAGGTAACCTAGTGTCTAACCTGACTTACATGCTTTTCTTAAAATCTGGTAAAACATTAACCAAATTTTTTACTTATTTAACCTACTGACCTAGTCTTGATTCTAGTATGAATTTTCAATTTCATCTTGATTTTATATAGGCTGAAAAGTTGCCAAAATTTCATGAAGATCAGATATAAAATGTGGAGTCTAATATCTTAAAAAGATTTTTCAATGGATTGACATTGTGACATAGTTTTGACCTTGGGTAGACCAGTTTAAAAATTTTCCAAGACTTCATTAAATATAATTGCAAACATTCATGATGCTCAGATAGAAAATGTGGCATCTAGAATACTTACAATTTTTAAAAGTATGTTTTTATAATAATACTAGAATATCCTCCCAGAATATACAGCACTATTCCATGTGAAAGTACACGGGGGGTAGGGGGAACTTGTAAAGATAGCCAAAAGCCAGGATTATATAATCATAAAATTGGAGCCCTAAATAATTCTGTGACAAAATAGAGGCTAAATGACGAAAAAATGTAAATAAATAGTTTGCTAATGGCACAATGCTAACTACATTATCTGAAAACACAGTCACACTATCTATAGATGAGTATATTCAACAGGAATGTTAGAATGTATACAAAAATCTGACTATAGTTTATACTGGACGGAACATTATCATAAAACAAGGAAATTATAAAAAAAAAAGGAAGCACAACAGAGAAAAGAAATTTGGGGTCTAACATGCTAGGTCCATATCATTTATCAAATATGCACCTGTACAAGTTTGAAACAGCTTCATTTATAAAAATGTGTTCATAAAAAACATCTTTCTTGCAACTAATAACTCTAATAGAAGAAGCATTGAATGAACCAGTCTATCATCAATAAAAAAAATACAAGAATCATTGAACATACCAGCCTATATCATAACACATATGAATGAGATGAACACTCCTTCAGAAAGTTTTTTAGTTGACAATACACAGACAAGCAGAAAATATGTAGAAAACTAACATAAATAGTCATGAGTAGTGGAGCCAGTGCTCTGCATAAAGTCCTAACAAATATACTGTTCAGCCTATTATCCAAACTAAAGAGTTGCCCATGCACTAACTTTGAACTGTTTTCAAAAGATTCAAGAGGGCCATGATGGTCCTGTATCACTCACCTGACTAAACAGAAAATATGAGCCGCGCCATGAGAAAACCAACATAGTGGGTTTGCGACCAGCATCAATCCAGACCAGCCTGCGCTTCCGCGCAGTCTGGTCAGGATCCATGCTGTTCGCTAACAGCTTCTCTAATTGCAGTAGGCTTTAAAAGCGAACAGCATGGATCCTGACCAGACTGCGCGCATGCGCAGGCTGGTCTGGATCCATGCTAGTCGCAAGCCCACTATGTTGGTTTTCTCATGGCACGGCTCATATTATGTTATAAAATTGTACAAGTACTTGAATGTGATATTTCTTCCCAAATAAGAACTATACTGAGCACTGGAATATGCCGAGCACTGGTTCCACTTTTTTGATTTGTAATTTAATTTGAAAACTAAGCAATTAAGTTTTAATAAATTCTATAAACATTTTGATTACACCCATTTATGGTGATAAATTTGACAAGAATTGACTACAACTTGGAGACAAAACTGCTCTAATATAGAGCAGGCATAGGTAAAATGAAAATGTAAAGAAAATAAAAAAAAAAATCTTTTGAAAAATTTGTCTTATGCATTTTCATTGATATCAGTTTAGAAGTATGCTTAATTTACTATTTAACACTTAACAAAATCATGCCTCTCAGTTAATATCAAGCGAAAATGGTCAAATATAGTGAAGTACTAAAGAATTAGATAAATGATTTAATTGAAGAAAGCATCCCAAACATAAATTATGAAATGTTTTAGTCAAGTAGTTTAATGTCTTTGCTGGTACTTGGCAGGCTTGTAGAAAACACCATGAGCCTGCGCAGCATGGTGTGAACTGTGAGACTGTGCCGTAGGCTTGTGGTGGGAACCATGAACTTGAGCATAGCCTGTGGGTTCAGTTCTCTCAGTGAGTTCTGCAATACGAATGTCTTTAAGTTGTAGTAGATGTTCCATCCTCTTTACCTTTTCTAGTAAAATCTGCAAAATTAAAAGAAATATAAATCTGAAATTTATATTAATAAATACATGACCGTAGAATTATTCACTATTCTAACATGACCAAATTTGTTGTCCTGCTACATCAGAGATTATGCAACAACTCACAGTTTGTATGGCATAATTATCATGTCATAGCATCCGATGTCACAGGGCATGTTGGGGAAAAAACACAAACAAGAGGGCCATGATGACCCTATATCGCTCACCTGAGTACCATTGTTCTTAATGATAAGTTCAAGTTTGGACATAGATCACATAGGCACACACATTAAATATCTTAAGGATAAATATTTTCTTGTAACAGTCCCTTTTGACCTATGGGTCATGTACTAGTCAGGGCCAATCTCCATACCAAATTTGAGGGTCCTAGGCTAAAATGCTGCATTTTTGTACTAACATGACTATTCCTTACCCTGGAAGACTTAGATAAAAATCCCATTACATGCTGCTGAGGTATATTCATTTACATGAAATAAAGGGAGGTTATTTGTCATAAATTCAGTCAAAAGTTACCTAACCTGATTGTCCAAGTCCATTTGATGGCATAAATGACATTTCAAATCATTATCTTCTTTGGTTACTGCGATACACCCATTTTAATTTGAAACAAAGGGAGGTAATTTGACATAAAATCAGTCCATAGTTTACTACTCTGATTGTATCAGTCCAATTAATGACAATAATGAAATTTCAAATGAGTCCTATAAATACTTACTGAGATAAATCCATTTTTATTAAAATCAGGGGAGGTAATCATGCATTGGTAATATTATGTAGAAGATACAGAGTACCAGCCTTTACAACAAAATATTAGGAAACCATTCATATCAACAAACTTTCAATCAAGAGTTATCTAACATGACAAGTTCTTACCACGGAACACATAAATAACATTTCAAACCAATCTCATTAGAAACTGCTAAGGTATATTCATTTACACAAAAACAAAGGGAGGTAATTTGTCATAAATTCAGTCAATATGTATCTTCACCGATTGTCAAAGTCCATCTGATGGCATAAATGAAATTTCAGATCAGTATCTTCATCAGTTACAGAGATATACCCATTTTAATTTGAAATAAAGGGAGGTAATTTGACATAAATCAGTCCATATTTATCTACCCTGATTGTCTCAGTCCAACTAATGACAGTAGTGAAATTTCAATTGAGTCCTATAAGTACTTACCGATATAAATCCATTTTGATTAAAATCTGGGGAGGTAATCAGATATAAAATAACTCCGGATCTGACAGATTCATCATGTTTAAATTCAAGATTTATTGTTGTTGAAGATATCTTGCAAGTTTGTAACAAATCAAACCATAAATGAAGTCTATATGGCTGTAAAAGCCAAAATAGCAAATTTTGGACCTATAAGGAGCCATAACTCTGGAACCCATGATGAGATCTGGCCAGTTTTCGAAAGAAACCGAGATATTATGCCAATACAAGTTGTATGCAAGTTTGATTAAAGTTGATTGCAAAATAAGGTCTCTATCGTGTTCACAAGCCAAAAATAACAAATTTTGGTCCTTTAAGGGGCCATAACTTTATAACCCATGATGGGATCTGGCCAGTTTTCCAAAGGAACCGAGATATTATGCCAATACAAGTTGTGTGCAAGTTTGATTAAAATTGATTGCAAACTGTGGTCTCTATCGTGTTCACAAGCCAAAAATAGTAAATTTTGGCCCTTTAAGGGGCCATAACTTTATAACCCATGATGGGATCTGGCCAGTTTTCAAAAGGAACCGAGATATTATGCCAATACAAGTTGTGTGCAAGTTCGATTAAAATTGATTGCAAACTGTGGTCTCTATTGTATTCACAAGAAATTATGAATGGACGACGGACAAAGGGCAATCACAAAAGCTCACCTTGTCACTACGTGACAGGTGAGCTAAAAACAGGCAAATATATGGTGGATCTTGTCAATGATACACATCATAATCCTTGATTACATGTTAGAATTGAAATAACATATCACAAACAGTAATTTGCTCTTGAATAAAAATCATTGTTGTTCAGATGCATATTATTATATCACTCCAGATCCACTCAATATAATTCTTTCTCATCAGAATTCAAAACAATGATTTTATCCAATGACAAATCACTGTTTGGGATACACTATTTCTTAATTTTTCCTTTTTTTTATTTCAGAACAATTGTTTTTCAAAGAAAGTGGAAACATCATTATAGATCCAAACTTAACATCACACATACATAGGCTACAACTGATCTATTTTTGTTGACAACCTGTATACTTGTATCAATCTGGCAATGAATACCATAACTTCCTGCAGAAAGCCTGTGACTTTAGCTTGTGTTTACTCTTGACTGAGTTTGGTTTAACTTCTACATCACATTTAATCTGAGTCGACAATGCCTTCCTAACTGTTGTTTTTAATTTTTTGCATGGTTGAATTCCAAAATATACACAACAGTTACTGTAGGAGTGCAATACTATTCTGTAGAAAAATGAGTAAAATTTCTCCCCAATATGAAATCTGAACTTCAATATGGAAAAGTATTGATATTTGAAGTTCCACTGTAATTTCAATGGAGCTTTAAAAATAATTATGCTTAAATAACTGTCTTTAATAGTTTGCAATTTTTCATGAGCAGTTTTTTACACCAGAATAGGGTTGAATCATGTGATACTGACAATGAAGGTTATGTGAGAACAGCAGTTGATGACAACCACCTGCTTTGGTTGTCATCAACTGCTGTTCTCATATAACCTGAATATCAGTTCTTGTTGTTCAGTGGATAGTATTTTTCACAGACAACTCGTCCTGCCAGACTAATGACTTACAACTGTTACTTATCCTTCAACAAATTTCACTGATCTTACAAAACATTTCAGCCAGAAGTGTCTGATAAATTTGTACATTAATTGCATAACCAGAAAAAAACACACTCATCCTGTATGGGTCAGTCACACTACATCATACAACATCAACGGATGTCCAACATATAACAAAATTTTCAATCCGCCTGTGCTCCTTGTCCAGCGATGTTCGTTCCATCTGGTGAAAAGTTTTGAGCATGTTCAAAATTTAGAACGTACACCACTGGACAAAGATGTCTGTTAGATGTACGGCCAGACTACTACCGGACCTGCAACAGATGTAACGTATGTTCAAGGGACAAGAAATGTTTGTCAGTTTCTCATGCGTTGCGCTTACGTTTACGCAGTACAAATCTGTTACTAGCTATAGTACTCTGTTATCAGTTAACTGAACGTTGTTTGTCCTTTATATGTGCATTGATCTTGTGGTCATTTTGTGTTTTATGCACCCCATAGACCGATCGCAAAAGCACCAAGCAACTGCGGGGGATGCCTTTCGTCACCGGATAACTTTCTGTCAAAATTTTTCTATACGTTGGGTGTCCGTTAACTCTATACGGTGTAGTGTGACTGACCCAGTAGGAATAATTAACAGAAAATTCCACTTGTCCACTTGGAATTTTTGTCCCCCTGTAGTAGCAATTTTTATTTATCCTGTTATTAGTTTCAACAGAAACATTTAACTTTTATTAGTAAAGGTTGTAAAGCAAATGCTGGTTATTTAGAAGGTAGGAAGTTATGGTAAACACAAGACCGGGTTGATTTGTAATACCTGTGCCGTTATTAAGAAACATTCAATAGCTATGATATTCTAGACACTTTATGGAAGTATAAAGGATAGAAGAAAACCGATTGCATGACTTCCTGACACAACACATTGCCTCCCAGGACTGAAGGCAGAACCACCAAAACAAGACAGAATTCCTCTAAGGACCAAAGGTCGAACCAAAAGTTGTGAGGAGCAAGATATTCAAGTTTAGCAACCTTTTCAGCATGGTAACACCATGAGTTACAAGTCTGATCTACTTCAACTAAACAACAAAGTCTCGCAGATCTTTCAGATTAACGTTGAACTTAAAACTACATGTAAACATAAAACACTTTCAATTCTAAAGTGACCATGTTTTGGTTCTTTAAAAATAGAAACAAGCTTATATTTCTTCCATACTGTTAAATAGGCAGGTTAGTAGATATAAATATATAAGACATATAGCTTCAAGCACCAGCAAAACACCAGCAAAATTATATTATCATAAAGATTTCAGTACCAGTGCCCACCTTTTATATTATAATGGAAGCAAAATTATATTTATTTCTTGATCCCTGTTGGCCGCATTGACTCGACCCTCCCTTGAAGATCATCAATTCTCATGTCTTTTAAATGTAGTAAGTGCTCTAAGCGGGAAATTTTTGCTTGCAAAATCTACAAATAAAAAGAATTAGTTGGTATAAGAAGGGTGAAATATTAGTTAACTATTCTATAATACAAGAAACTCAAAGAAAATAAAAAGAACACACTTCTGAGCAATATAACCCAATCTATGAATAAACACAGCAATGATACTGTTCATGTTTAATTATAATTGTTACAGGTTATTAAATTTGTATCCAGATATGCATGAGTTCTGCAGCAAAAATATTGTGCAACTTACTAGCACAATATTTTTCTAGGAAAGAACATGTGCATATTTCTCCCTGCAGATCTAATGATATCTTTTAACTACATATACATTAATTTTGTTCTTTAGCCTGAGTAAAGTTTAAAGTATCATTGTAATAGTTAAAGAATTTTTAATCGTGACGACTTGCATGAAACTGACGTCACAAATGACTTCACGCACTCGATATGAAATCTGAATGTCAATATGGAAAAATATTGGTATTTCAGGTTCCAGTGTAACTTCACCAAATGTATTAAAAAAAAATTATTGCTTGGAAAATAGTGCTCACAAGTGTTATATTCTTTGAATCTGATTGGATATAAAATGCTTGAGTCAGATTCAAAAGAGAATGATTGGTTCAAGCTAACCCACAAATAAACAATAGCATTTTTCATGGATGCTTACTTATTAGACAATCATCCTACATCGTTTAATTCAGAAAAAGTATTGATATGACAGATCTCATCAAGGCAGTCTGACATTTCAGAAAAATAATTACAAACAACAACAGTGACTTAAATAGTAAATTCTAACATGACTTGATTTGATCGCTAGTTAAACAAAGAAGGTTAAGCTCTAAATATTCCGCGATAAACAACGGTTGATGCACGGACCGTTAAGAGAGCATTAAGACGTCAAATTGCCGCATGACATCCGGATCATTACTTCTCGGGTAAATGAAGCCCAGCATAATATTTTTATCAAAATATTTTAATAAGCATGTAAGAATGAAAACAATCAAGGCCTTCTTGTGATTTATCATCTAATATACCACTCTGAACAATGATAAATTAGATGACAAACCACTCAAAGGCCTTGATTATTTATTAAATCTAATGTTGGCTCAGATTGATTATTTGTAAGAGTTATACTGGTAATATTACAGAATTTCAATATTTTTCATAACATAATATTTCTCAAATATTGTGTGTTTAATCAATATTTTAATAATCTAACTGACCCTAGAGATCAGTAAAATGCCAAAGACAGAATAATAAAGTAATATGTAAAACATAAAGCGGGAATGTATGAACCAATCACAAAAAAATATATATCCATCTAATTTATTATGTAGACTGATGGATGTGTAATTTTTAAGGTAGCTCTGCAAATTCAGATCAACTATTTCTAACCCAAAGAATTTAACTAACCTGACTTTTCAAAGTACCCTGACATAATAGGAAAATTTGGCCAATATAAAAGTTTGCTGTACTGATTTGACGGGTTTGCATAATAAGGTATTTTGATGAGATTTCTGCATAAAAAAAAATTGGTACAATGGAGCACTTTAATAAAATTTTACCCACTTGTAAATTTACCTTTTTCTATCAAATGGTTAATTGCAATGAACAAGTTTGTGTAAATTCTGAGATGTCAAATTGCCAAGGAGTAAACAAAACCTTAAATTTGAAGCTATTTTATGACATTTTTTTCCCCAATTACTACAATGTGCACAATAGTTTTGTTATTACATGTATTTTTAGTAAGATGGTTACCTTGCTAGTTTGATCAATTAACATAATATAGTTGCCAAACAAGCAGGTCACGTTTTATATTTTATTTATGCCGGACCTATCTTTTATTCTGGTTATCAGAATGAAGAATTCCAGGTTAACAAACATGTAGAACTACCTTTATAAATACCTTCTGTGACTTGTAAACTTGTAATAAATGCATTGAACAAGGTTAA
Source organism: Mercenaria mercenaria (assembly GCF_021730395.1). Classification (NCBI taxonomy): domain Eukaryota; kingdom Metazoa; phylum Mollusca; class Bivalvia; order Venerida; family Veneridae; genus Mercenaria; species Mercenaria mercenaria. The sequence goes on along the minus strand of NC_069369.1, from coordinate 13,518,861 downwards.
CCCTTATTATGCTGGACATGATTGATTCTGCAGCCTTTGCGACCTGTAGTATAGGTCATGATCAGCCTGCATATTTGTGCAGTCTGATCAGGATGTGCAGGCTGATCAAGATATGCATTGTTTGCCATTCAGTCAGTAACTTTTTGGTAAGCACCCTTTTTATCAGTTAATGGTACTGTCCACATTGAAAGATGGCCAAGTTCATTATAGAAATTTAGCAGGGTAAGGGTTAAATAAAAAACTTCTGCTTTCAAAATCCTAAGGAAAAACTAAAACCATGTGACCAGTTACTTTAAGTTCCTCTGTATCACAAATAGAATATCAAACTTTATCAAAGTACATAAAATTTAATAGATTGACTATATTTTGTACATTTAAAATAACTACAATGATGATTTATATATATATAAACAAGAGCTGTCTCCATAGGATGACACATGCCCCCGATGGCACTTTGAATGAATAGTTATTGCTGATGTTAGAGTTTAGGACCTTTGACCTACGGAGCTGGGTCTTGCGCGTGACACATCGTCTTACTGTGTCACACATTCATGCATAGTTATTTTGAAATCCATGCATGAATGACAAAGATATGGACCGGACATGCCCATCAATGCACTATCATGAAAAATGATCTTTAACGTCTAAGTGTGACCTTGACCTTTGAGCTACGGACCTGGGTCTTGCGTGTGACAAGTCGTCTTATTGTGGTACACATTCATGCCAAGTTATTTGAAAATCCATCCATCGATGACAAAGATATGGACCGGACACGCCCATCAATGCACTATCCTTGTACATCTAAGTGTGACCTTGACCTTTGAGCTACGAACCTGGGTCTTGCGCAGGACACGTCATCTTATTGTGGTACACATTAATGCCAAGTTATTTGAAAATCCATCCATCGATGACAAAGATATGGACCGGACACGCCCATCAATGCACTATCCTTTAACATCTAAGTGTGACCTTGACCTTTGAGCTACGGACCTGGCTCTTGCGCACTGCACGTCGTCTTACTGTGGTACACATTAATGCCAAGTTATTTGAAAATCCATCCATCGATGACAAAGATATGGACCGGACACGCCCATCAATGCACTATCCTTTAACGTCTAAGTGTGACCTTGACCTTTGAGCTACGGACCTGGGTCTTGCGCACTGCACGTCGTCTTACTGTGGTACACATTCATGCCAAGTTATTTGAAAATCCATCCATCGATGACAAAGATATGGACCGGACACGCCCATCAATGCACTATCCTTTAACGTCTAAGTGTGACCTTGATCTTTGAGCTACGGACCTGGGTCTTGAGCACTGCACGTCGTCTTACTGTGGTACACATTCATGCCAAGTTATTTGAAAATCCATCCATCGATGACAAAGATATGGACCGGACATGAAAATTGCGGACAGACCGACAGACTGACAGACCGACAGACAGTTCAAAAACTACATGCCTCCCTTCGGGGGCATAAAAATAAACTGCTATAAGCAAAAGCGTGATATCTATATTAAGTGAATTGAATACACTGTATATATTTGCCATATATAGACCAAAAACTTAATGCCATCAAAATGCAAGTTGTTTTCAATATATATTTCAGTATGCTCCACTGTGCAAAAATTGTAAATAGAATGTTCAAGCCCAAAGGGCAACAATGTTGAGCTCATTATCTGCTGACAAACCGACTGAATGACTCAAACATTTCAGCCAATTAAAACAAGTTTCATTTGTGTGTAACATTCTGTCTCATGGATTGTAACATTAATGTCAAATATAAACAGGATTCCTTTATGCATGTCAAATTTATGGCTCGGACAATATCTGACATGACCTTTGACCTCCAAGTGTGACCTTGACCTTTGAGATAGGAACTTGAGGTTAGTGCATGACACTCTGTCTCACTGGGGTAAACATTCATGCCAAATGATTGCTCCATGCATGTCAAAGTTATAATCCGGACAAAAAAATTCGGACTGACGTATGCACTAATGCACTATGGACAACAGCCATTTCGACGACTATGTCTCCTCTTCTGTAAGCGGGCTCAATAATAAGATATGTCACCATAATGGGATCACTAAATTTTTATTAAGTATAACAAAACTAACATTTTTCTTCAACTTGCATTTATAATGGCATTCAGTATACATTGTGATATTACTAACATGTACAGGTCTGTAAGATTGTTCTTACTGGGCACAAGTGTATTATATTTAAAGGCATACTGTATAGTGGCACAAATCTTTGTTATTTATAATGGCATTAAGGAAGACAAACAAGAGAATCTAAACAAAACTGTATGGTGAGACTTCGCAATCACTGATTATCGCATAGTGCGGCAATTTTCCTTTGATCTTTGCAGCATGTTATACATAGTAACACACATTATTACTACAAAACTGTGCTGATATCTTAAAAAACTGTTGCGATATATATCAACACGGAAATCTCTATGGAGTTTCATAAGAAAAAAAGTGTTCCGATATATATCAGCACAGTAAAACTGTTCCGATATATATCGGAACACTTTTTCTCTATTGAGGTCCTATCAAGGGAGTATAATTTTTTCCTTTCAAAGAAAAGATGATTTTAGCTCCAATTTACAGTTCACAGAGAAAGAATTGTCACAAACACAGTCTACATTTATAAAGTAAAAGAATAAATAAACTAGATTATTTCAAAAACTTGATAGTTATTGCCAAATTCAGAAATACATGAAATATATGAAATTCTGAGATTTCTCAAATGTTTCTTTTTCTTTGATTTTTTTTACAAACAAAACAACAAGTTTTACAATATGTCTGGCCAATGAAATGCAAAGATTTAAAACCAATGCAGAAATTTGTTGGGTACTTTTATCTGGGGAACACATTTTCTAAAACAGAAGTTTTAGTGTTTCAGTCAGCGAGGCGCAGAAAGGGAATCAAAATAGTAAAAATAATAATAAACAAATTTAAATGAAAATAATATATAAATTTTAATGATAAACTATGCGACAAAACAGTTATAATATGTAGTGCTCGTGTGTTACCAGGATATATCAGAGCTAGGGGTACATCTCGGTATTTTTCTCTGCACATATCTGTCTCGGCCTACAGGCCTCGACGATATGTGCAGAGAAAAATACCCTCGATGTACCCCTAGCTCTGATATATCCTGGTAACACACTCTCACACATACTATAACTATTACATGTAGTTTGAAGAAGAGACCAAACATGTACTAAATAAATAGCTGCTTTCTTTATTGTGAAACAATCAACAACAGTTCTAACACGACTTGCATTAATTGCTATATCAAGATATAGCAAACAGCCTACATATGAATCTTCGATAAAATATGATTGGCTTTTACATTGTACCCCTACGATTGTAACATAAGCGATTCTACTTCTGTTCCATTACATACGAATTATTCCAGGGCAGAACGTTTGTAAACAACATTTCAAAAACATAATTATGATAAATAGTCGTATTGACTTAGGTGCAGGGCTTTAAAACACGTTTTGATATCTGCGAGCAAATTAGCTCAGTAATGATTCACTAGTGACGTCATAATAGTATGACATAAAGTATGATGTCATAATGATGTGACATTACACAAATGTTAAGCTGGTAGCACTAGGTCAAATAACAAAATTTGATGAGTCTGTTCATAAATAGTTTGCAAGCTGTTAGATTATTAGGTTATAAATACTTCTCAAAAATTCTGATAAAAAGAAACAATTATGTAAATGTTCTGTTGGCTATGCAACACTTTCTAATCATGGGGGTAAATTGTAACAGCATATGACCCAAATGACGTATTACGCTGAAAATGTAGTACTGTAAAATGCGAATTATTTGCATTGTTAGAATCCAAATAATAAATATGTTCCAATAATTATATCAATTAATATAATATGGGCAGTCATTTGGATGCAAATAATTAAATTATTTATATATAAAATATAATTAAAAAAAAATAAATAAATAAATTAAAAAAAACTCCTGACCATATTTTATTAACTGATAAAATATAGGAACAAATTTATTATTTTTTAAATAAAAAGGCTGTTTTGTGTCATATTCCTTTTAATTTCTTTATTTTTATTTTATATTCCAAGTTTTTCTCTCAAAATATCCTACATGTATCAGGCCTAAGTAATATGTAATAGTTATAGTATGTGTGAGAGTGTGTTACCAGGATATATCAGAGCTAGGGGTACATCGAGGGTATTTTTCTCTGCACATATCGTCGAGGCCGGTAGGCCGAGACAGATATGTGAAGAGAAGAATAACGAGATGTACCCCTAGCTCTGATATAGCCTGGTAACACACGAGCACTACATATTATAACTGTTTTATCGCATAGTTTATCATTAAAATTTATATATTATTTTCATTTAAATTTGTTTATTATTATTTTTACTATTTTGATTCCCTTTCTGCGCCTCGCTGACTGAAACACTAAAACTTCTGTTTTAGAAAATATGTTCCCCAGATAAAAGTACCCAACAAATTTCTGCACTGGGTTTAAATCTTTGCATTTCATTGGCCAGACATATTGTAAAACTTGTTGTTTTGTTTGTAAAAAAAATCAAAGAAAAAGAAACATTTGAGAAATCTCAGAATTTCATATATTTCATGTATTTCTGAATTTGGCAATAACTATCAAGTTTTTGAAATATTCTAGTTTATTTATTCTTTTACTTTATAAATGTAGGTGTTTGTGACAATTCTTTCTCTGTGAACTGTAAATTGGAGCTAAAATCATCTTTTCTTTGAAAGGAAAAAATTATACTCCCTTGATAGGACCTCAATAGAGAAAAAGTGTTCCGATATATATCGGAACAGTTTTACTGTGCTGATATATATCGGAACACTTTTTTTCTTATGAAACTCCATAGAGATTTCCGTGTTGATATATATCGCAACAGTTTTGTAAGATATCAGCACAGTTTTGTAGTAATAATGTGTGTTACTATGTATAACATGCTGCAAAGATCAAAGGAAAATTGCCGCACTATGCGATAAGTATCATAATATGATACCTTTCACATGGGTACAAATTAAGTTTTCATGGATTGACGGAATGCTATCACCAATTCTTTTTGAATTTTTGTTATTTTTTAAAATGTTTTGTTATTTTTTCTTATAACAAAAGTCATCATACCTATCTGACTAATGCTGAAAAGATTGTGTATTCCTCTTATGATAATTATATAATGTTTTCATTAACCAAACATGAGAACTGAGAAAAGTTGATAACAATGTAATAAATATTTCATTTAATGTTCAACACTTTGTAGCCAAATACAAGTATGCAACCTAGCCAGAATAAATTGTGCAGCACAACAATATCAGTGAAAGTACAGTACTTTACTCAAACCTTTCTCTCTCAACAAAAGCTATTGAGGCAAGTATAGTGACAACAGATCTACATACATTAAACAATGAGTAGAAAACGTTTTCTATTTTTAGTTATTATGCCTTGACCTGAGTGGTCCTGACATCTATCTCAATAAATGTTATTTACACACACTTAAGATACTGAGTAGAAACCATTCTTCTGTTTTTAGTAACAGTGACCCCAAATATAATCCAAAGCCTGAGTTCTCCATACAAGCTTAATCTACACCTAGTCTGGTGACAGTATTTCAATCTTAATGGAAACCACCTTTTTGATGATCCCAGTGATTATTTTTTATAGTTTTAGTAACCGTGACTATGGTATCTATGGTATGGTATCTTTCAGTTACAATTTTTTTTTTAAGTTCTCTCTAAAATTTCCATATTACAAAAGGTACAATAGACCAATGCCTTAGCCCACTGCACCCTGGTGGATTTTTCAAAGTATACAGGCTTATAATGCTGACCTTCAACTTGACCCCACTAATCTCTATATACTAAACAAAACAGAAACCCACAATTTGCGATTTGCCAATATCTTAAAAAGTACTGATTGTACATTTTTGAAATTAAATATGCATTTAGATCAACATGTTTTTATTGATAAAAATTCAAAAGTATCAAATTATGTAAAGATATGTCGAGTTTACCTATGTTAATAACATACTCCGTGTCATAAAAGAGAAAAAAATACACATTTAAGTTGCGTTTTTAGAAAAAAGTGAATACCAAGTACATTTATAGCAAAGGTATAGATTCTGCGACACGATACTATAATAACCTTATTTTTTTCGTTGTAACTTTCTTCCCTCATAACATTTATTGCTAGTTTGTAAGTTCTTGACATTTAAGAATATTTTTGCAACTTTTCAAAAATGTGATGCAGTCATAATACATTTCTAAGCATAATGCTAAATTTTAAGAAAGTTCTTCCAGTAATTGTTAAGATATTGCCAAAATAACAAATGGCTGTACAACTGTTTTGTTCAGTATATTTTTGTTTATTTGTCTGGGTTTAATGCTATTTTTCAACAGTATTTCAGTTATTTAACAGCGTGCAGTTAACCTAACCGGTGTTCCTGGATTCTGTACCAGTAAAAACCTGTTCTCCTCAAGTAACAGCCAACTTCTCCATGAATCAGAGGTGGAGGACGAATCATTTCAGACACAATGTCTTCCATAAAAATCATCACGGAGAACATATGCCCAACCCGGGAATCAAACTAACGACACAGTGATCTGTAGATCTGTGCTCTCCCTATTCTACAGATCACGGGGTCATGAGTTCAGTATACAATCCCGACCTTGATTTTTCTATAAGCTACCTTAAAGGCCAATTTTTATTTAAATTTATTTCAATCCCTACTAAAGTTGTTAAGCGGAAACCGCATTTTTCTATTTTTAGTAACTGTATTCTTGACAATGACTCCTTTTGACCAAAATGCAATCCTAGCCTTTGTCTTAGAAAAGGCTAAGTTCCATTTCAATATCTAAAGTTATTAAACAAAAAGCAACCTCTCTGATGCTGCCTGGCTTCCTGCCTTAACAACGACACAACATTCCATTCTAATAATAATATTAAAACAAGTAATTTATTTTTTTGAAAACCTGATTAAAATGATTTTGTGCTTAGTTCTTGCTACTACCATTGTTATCCATCGCTTTGAACATCAGATTGTATTCTTAATGCAGAGAAATAACATGTTCTTTAAACCCAGAAATATGAGTTGCCACATTAAACTAGACCATGTTACTCAGCAACCATGTATGAATTTCATTTATGAGTTTACCAAGAAAATACATTTTACACACATAGAAATAGCTAGCAAAAAGTGATTATTTAATAGCTGAAAAACTAAATTTTTATGAGATGGTCCTTTTTAATGCAACAAATATATATAATCCGGACGGAGTGAAGTGAGTGAATATTAATTATGTGAAAAACCCGAGCCAAAATAAAAACAGAGCAAGAGCAGCTAGCATGAGCTAAAACACCACACAACAACTGTTTTTACAGCATCAAGGTACTCCAAATGTGGTCACCACAGCAACTGACCTTGGTCATTTCATCTTTAGCAAGGACTTCCTGTTCCCGCTCTTCTAACATTATACGTGGGACCACATCTGTCTCCATGAATGGCAATTTATTTCTCTGCCGAGGTGGAATATGCTCCACTCTGCAAAAGTTAAAATTTAGGAGAATGTTATTTCGGGATAAGGTATGTTACTTACTTGTATAGTTTCGTCTCGCGATAGCACCTCCTGCTCTTTCTCCTCAACAATGTATCGAGGGACCATGTCTGACTCAACAACTGGACCTGGCCGCCTCTTTGGTACAGTAGCAGGTTTAGAAGGCATTTTAGGAGACGATTTTTGATCCTGTAATCTGTAAAACAATTTGTTTGTTAGCAACACACAGTAACTTTAACACATATATTAACTTACTGTTTTCATTCTTTACCTGTAGTCAAAATTGTAATTCTTCAATAAATACAGCAAAATAAGTAACAGCTCTGTCAAAAATAGTTTTGTTAAAAACTGAAAAATTAATTTAAGTATAAATTAACCTGACAGCAATGTAAAAAACTGTCATACTGAATTTGATTTAAATTAAACCTATACAATATTCTCTTTTTTACACACGAGCATAACCTGAAAAAATCTGTTATATGTATCAAGTTCATTAATATATTATATTTGATTATGTCCACCACCATATGGTAAGACCAAAAGTAGATCTTAGAAATAGAAACAATACTTATAATCTTATAATCAAACAATCTTATAAAACAAAACAGTAATGTTAAGAAAAAGATTTATAAAAATTATTCATGAAACTGCATAATTATTTTGACAAAAGTTAGTGTCAGAGCTCTCCTCTGCACAGTCTGATATGCAAAGTTAAGAACTATTCAAAACAAAAATTTAATCTATTTTTTTTCAAAGCCAAGAAATCCATATCATACAGTAAAACAAACCCCATAATTGAGCCGCACCATGAGAAAACAAACATAGTGCATTTGCGACCAGCATGGATTCAGACCAGCCTGTGCATCCGCGCAGTCTGGTCAGGATCCAGGCCATTCGCTAACAGTTTCTCTAATTGCAATAGGCTTTGAAAGCAAACAGCATGGATCCTGACCAGACTGCGTGGATGCGCAGACTAGTCTGGATCCATGCTCATTGCAAATTCACTGTTTGTTTTCTCATAGCGCGGCTCATATTCACAACAACAAACAAAATTCCAGCAAACAATCATCAAGTTCTCTAGCATGAAAAACTTGAAACACACACACAAAACATGTAAAACCTGACTGTAGTAAGAAGGTATCATTTCAATTTTGTGATTATGCATTTTTTCAGGTACCAGATGCATACCTAGACCAATTTTTTGAGGTGCATGTCAAATCTTGTAAAATTGGTATAATATTCTTGTTGGGAAAACTGAGTTGCAGAATTGCTGCTATTTATTGTTTCAGGTTTTTAATTCAACTACTGTAAACATTTAAATGAAACCTCCTCAAATTCAAAACATGGACCTCCTTGATTATAAAAGTTGTAGAAAAACAGAGAATAAAACAAAACTAGAGCTGTCCGTAACACAGCCAATACTAGACTATTCAAAGCAGGAATATTACCCTAAATGTTCAAAATATCTATAGATAGAGTTTAAATGCAGTATCTGCATTAGTTTTGGCGATAGTAACTTGCATGCAAAACTTTAAACAGAAGTTTCAAGTTCAAAAGTGGACATAATTTGGCCAAAATGCAAGTCAGAGTTAAAGGACTTGATAATATCACTTAGTTGTATAACCCTGAAGACACATGTGAAGTTTCAATTCAATATCTGTATTAGTTTTGGAGATAGTAACATGCATGCAAAACATTAAGCAGGTAACATGCATGCAAAACTTTAACCAGGATTTTCTAAGTCCAGAAGGGGGCATAATTTTCCCAAAATACATGTCAGAGTTATGGGACTTGACCCTGTGTGGTTGGTAACTGACATAGAAAAAGAAAAAATAAGTTTCAAAGCTATATGCCTTTAAATGATAGCCATATGTACTTAATGCCAACACCAGGGTGAGTAGAAAAAATAAGTTTCAAAGCTATATGCCTTTAAATGATAGCCATATGTACTTAATGCCAACACCAGGGTGAGTAGAATAGCTAGACCATTCTTCGAATAGTCGAACTAAAAAAAAATAAAATCCCAGATGATTACATCTCAGCAGACTCTAACTAGCCACTCAATTTTTTTTTCTTTTCTTATAAGAAGCAGTGGCAGACATCAACATGTTTTCAACCAATACCAATCAATCATTGAAACGAACATCTAGTATGACTATGAATGTCTATCATGTATGGATAGGCTTGTACAAACATAATTAAATGCTGCTTTACTCAAGTTTTCTAAAATGCCTAAAACTATCAAAACATTGAAAACATAACTTTTTCTTTCAAAGTATGGGTAAGCAGCAAATGACTCAAAGTCTCACACAGTTTTGATTTAACTTTTTTTTTTTATCAAAAAGGTCCACGCTTTTCAACATATTAAAAATGAGAAGTCCCAGAGTGTCATATAGTACCCAGAGTTCCATCCCCTGTTGTCTAGGTAACGATGGGTGATGAGATGACCATAGTCGTCTACTCTGAAATCCAGGTTCAAATACTCTATCTTAGTTTTTCACATTATGTGAACCATTTAAAAATATTTAAGTGTCTTCAAAATTAATATAACAGCTAATAAAGCATCAATATTGCAACTTTCAAATACATGGACATATTACTGTTTCGTATATACTGAGATCCCACAGACCTGATTTCAGTAGTCAGTTGAAATATTACTTTTGCAAGATGTATCAAATCTTCAATTATGTCTAATAGTTATCTACCGTATTTTCCCGTATTAACGCCCCCAGGGGCGTTACATTTTCCAAAGAGGGGGCGTTTATTTGAGGTAAAAAAATAAAAAATGAAAATTTTTACAAAACTTAAAAACATCGTTCAAACTAGCTGTAAAGTGTTTCTGTGTTGTTTAATCCCCCCAAAACGTAATTATTTGGCATCCAATTTAATGCAGTGTGTCTTTTATGCATTTAAATATGGTATCGATACCTCGTGTATTTTGACACGCTCGCGACACTACACATTACGTCATGACCCAAACAGCTGTGTACTCCGATAACATTTTTGTTAGTACATGCGGGTAGCTAATAGCGCAATACACCATGTCAATGGTTTGACACGCTGCTTGTATTTACCGTTTAATTTTCTGTTGATGATTGGATATGTACCGTACTTAGTACAAATGTTTTGGACTTACCGTACATAGACTGTTTAAAAGTGTGTTTAATTTTTAATACATTGGACTTTAGTACTGTAAATTACTTATTACATGGACTTACAAAAATGAGGTAGGTGATTTTTTTCCCGTTCTTGCTGACATTTTTTCCCCTCCAAAATGGGTGGGGGGCGTTAATTAGAAGGGGGGCCTTAATTCGGGAAAATACGGTAATTGAAAAGCAACTGATTAATTTAAGACAAAATGTTCTAGAACAATACAAAAGTATTTTCTCCACCAAAAATGACCTATTATAAATGAAGGAAATATAGGAAAAGACTAAAATAAAAGAATCTTCAATTCAAAATATTTACAGACTAAACTGTTATGCTCAGAAAGAGAAGAAAAAACTGTGCTGCTCACACAGCCTGGTGTTCTGTTCAGGGATACTTACATAAAGTAACCTTGACCACTAAATAACAAAAATCCAAGATTTCACACAATGTTTAGACCCTTTATAGACATGTTTAAAGCTTGCAAGTTGTAACTATATTATACTCACTTAAAACGTGAAAATAACATAAGTTCACAAAATTCTGCATTGTGACAAAATAATCTATGTCTATAACAGCAAGTGTCTTGGACTGGTGGACTCCTTTTAACCCTTATCATGCAGGATGTGATTGATTCTACCTTTGCGACCACTGTAGCACCTGTGCAGTCTGATCAAGATCTGCACTGGTCGCCATTCTGTCAGTATCTTTTTGATAAGCTTATCTTTAATAATCAATGGTACTGTCCAAATTGAAAGACGGACAATTAAGTTCATTATAGAAATTTAGCTGGTTAAGAATTTTAATGTAATGATCTATAATAACAACTGGTAAATTCTGTGAAAGCTTACATATTCTCTGTATGCTATCATCCTTCAGACATGATAGAAAATTTGTTTTCATCTCAACAATTGCTGGAAAATGGTGAAATTGTATATGGAGGATGTGTAATCGAACAGAAAATGCTGACTGTCATTATGGGTCCATTACCTTAGCCCTTACCTTGCTAAATTTCTATAATGAACTTGTCCATCATTCAATTTGGACAGCACCACTAACTGTTAAAAGGGGAGCTTATCAAAAAGATACTGACTGAAAGGCAAACAGTGCAGATCATGATCAGACTGCACAGATGTGTTCATGATCTACACTTGTCGCCAAAGCAGAATCAATCATGTCCAGCATGATAAGGGTTAAGACGCATCATTGGTGATAATACATAGGACTTTATGTTACCACATCAAAGTACCTTTGGCTCTTTTTATCTATGCTATCCATTTCATCCTTAAATTTTACTTTCTTTTTAGGTTCAAACTCAATATCTTTTTCTCTGCAAACACCAGTAGTACACAAGTAAATCTCAGCAGAATAAAGTTCATACTTCTTTTACCAAAGTATTGGACGGATAATGTAAAAAAACAAGAGCTGTCGGAGGACAGCAACGCTAAACTATTCAACAGCCTTGTCAATTTAATGAATACAAAATAGGGTTATGGAACCTGCACAGTGCTTATCAGCTCATGACAGTGGACAAGTGTGTGAAGTTTCAATCCATTCTCATTAGCGGGTACTGAGATACCATCTTACATATAAGAATTTAACCAAAAATGCTAAGTTGAAAAAGGAGCATAATTTTCTAAAATGTATTGTAGAGTTATTGAACCTTTGCACTGCATGTCATATCATGACAGTGAACATATGTGTGAAGTTTCAATCCTTTCCCATTAGTGGATACCGAGATACCAGCTTACATACAAAAACTTGACCAAAAACTGCTCAGTTGAAAAAGGGGCATAATTTTGTAACAATGCAAAGTAGAGTTATGGGACCTTCACAGTGCATGTCAGATCATGACAGTAAACAAGTGTGTGAAGTTTCAATCCATTCCAATTAGTGAGTACTGAGATACCAGCTTACATACAAAACCTTAACCAAAAATTTCTAAGTCGAAAAAGGGGCATAATTTTGTAAAAAAGCAAAATATAGTCATGGAACCTGTGCAATGTAAGTCAGTTTATCACAGTGAATAAGTGTGTGAAGTTTCAATCCATTCGCACAAGTGGTTACTGAGATACCAGCTTACATACAAAGCCTTAACCAAAAATTAGTAAGTTGAAAAAGGGGCATAATTTTGTAAAAAAAAAGCGAAATAGAGTTATGGAACCTGTGCAATGTAAGTCAGTTTATCACAGTGAATGAGTGTGAAGTTTCAATCCATTCCCACAAGTGGTTACTGAGATACCAGCTTACATACAAAAGCTTAACCAAATCGGGACGCTGACAGATGCCTGCACACGGGCGAGTCCAATAGCTCTACTATTCTATGAATAGTCGAGCTAAAAATAACTGATAAGCAGAAAAGATTTACCATATGCACATATCAAATATCACCTTCAAGGGCTTTAACCTAACATGATAATCTATAAATGTTTGAATGAGGTAAATGGAAGCTGGCCAACAACTACCTGTAGCGGTATTTACTTACTTTAACCGTTTTAATGGAGCATTCAGGCCCAATCTCGATTTTGTTATTGTGCTGTGCATAATTATGTAAACAGTTCTTTTATGATTTCTTCCAATGGATAAAGAAATTAACAGTTTCATGTATCATATAGATCTGTCTCCACATTTAAATAACAGATGAAACTATAAATAATGTTAATAGCCAACAAAGTTTAGTGAACAGGATAACAATAATATTTCACAGACATCTTTCATACAAACAGAAAGTCAACAAGGACAAAAGCAAGAGCTGTCAGAAGAACAGCCCATTTGACTATTCCAAAAAATTTACCAAGGTATTATTATTATATGGTATAAGCAAGTGTGAGAAATGTAATTTTGTGAGTTGGAGTGGGGGCGGAGGGACAGGGTGTATGACAAATATTAAGGAGACGGAAGAGATATATGAAATAATTAGATATAACTAGTAAATTAAAAAAATGAATATTTTGTGGTGTGTGACTCGAAACCAAAAGATGCCTGCCTCTTACTATTTCAATGATGAAGACTACTAAATAGTCGAAATGTCGGTATTATATTAAAAGTATTGAAACTGACCCGTCTTGTCTGTGTGTTTCATGTACCTTATTCTTTTCATAACTTATATCATTATATAAGGTTTGATTATTACAGATGCAGTAGTTAAGAAGATACAGTGAAATTGAGAAGGTTGCCATAAAGTTTCAACTAGCACCATTACAATATGGACAACCCGTGACCTTGACCTTTCAGCTGTCTAAACCTAAAGATTTCTGCCCTTACTAAGATCAATCCTTGTGTGAGCCGCATCATGAGAAAACCAACATAGTGCATTTGCGACCAGCATGGATCCAGACCAGCCTGCGCATCCGCGCAGTCTGGTCAGGATCCATACTGTTCACTAACTGTTTCTCTAATTGCAATAGGGTTTGAAAGCGAACAGTATGGATCCTGACCAGACTGTGCAGCTCAATTGTGAGGTTTGATGATTATAAGAGCAGTACTTAAGATGTATTAAGAAGTATGCCATAAAACTTTAACCAACACAATTATACAAAAGGGTCATGATGACCCTGGATCGCTCACCTGAGTAATATGAGCTACATTTTTCAAATGTTAAACTGATGATTTTTAGAAATTTTTTGGAAGATTTTCCGATGTACAATCAAGTAACCCCTAGGGCGCGGCCAATTTGACCCCGGGGATCATGATTTGAACAAAGTTTGTAGAAGTCTACTAGGCAATGTAACAGATCAAACATCTAAGACCTAAGCTTTTTAGCAAATTTATAAAGATTTCCCTATGTACAATCAAGTAACCCCTGGGCCTGGGCCAATTTGACCCTGGGAGTGGGGGATGGGGGGTGTCAAGATTTGAACAAATTTTGTAGAGGTTTATTAGGCAATGTTACAAGTCAAATATCTAAGCTCTAGGCCTTCTGGTTTATTTTTAGAAAATTTTGAATATTTTTGTATGTCAATCAAGTAACCTCAGGGTCATGATTTGAAAATTTTTTGTAGAGGTCCACTAGGCAATGCTACATGTGAAATATCTAAACTCTAGGCCTTCTGGTTTATTTTAAGAAAAATTTTGAAGATTTTCCTATGTAAAATCAAGTGACCCCTGGAGCGGGGTCAATTTTGACCCCAGGGTCATGATTTAAAAAAAAATCACCGGACAGTGAGTGATCAGAATAGTTCACCCTGAGCCTTTGGCTCTGGTGAGCTAAAAATTAATCTAGGTGACCTTGACCTTTAGGATACCTGACCTTAAACAACCAGATGTCTGCACCTTACCAAGAAAAACCTATAATGTGATGTCTGGTGATATAGAAAGATATAGTAAAATTGAGATGGCTGAACCAGAGAATAACACAAAGCCTATGGTGACTGTGACATCAGGGTGAGTGCAGTAGCTCTCCTTATTCTTTGACAGTTGCACTAACAAGGACTTTAGATCTTGGATTCACTTCAGATCAACTTAATACTTACACATTTTCAATGTCTTTTTGATACCTTTTGAACATAAGAAATATATATCTTTCCGAAACTTTTTAAGATTAAACAAACAGATTCAACAACAGTGTTAAAACATTCTTCTTTTTTAGTTAATGCTACAATAGTAAAAATTTTAAAGTTTATTTGAAATGTATTTTTGATAAGTGCTCAAAGAGAGAGACAGACAGACAGAGACAGAGAGCAAAACAAAACCTTTTCTTTGGAATTTTTGAATAATTTCTTTTCTTGTCATGTGACCAATAAAATATACCTGTGAAATAATACAAATGTCACACTTCAAATAGAACTAAACATGTTGACCATCATCAATTTCTGCATCAGGGCATTTAAGACAGCAATAATGTTCCACAGATATCAAATTTACCTTTCTATTAACATTAATACCAATCAAAGAAATGTTGAATATTTGGGTTATAAATTTTGAGGCATCAGTATTTTTGTCGTACATGTATGCTGCACCTACATACAGAGAAAATTATATGGGAAAACTGAAAAAAAAAATTCCGAGGATCTAATTTCAAAGGATGAAAAAGAAATAAACTTTGGGGAAGTCAATTGCTATAATTATACTCATATCACTTTATGTATTTCAGATTTATACTAAACTATTCTATTTCACCATATAGCTTTTGCCAATGTACATATTTTTTTTCATCTCAAGCTATATCAGTACACTAGTTGAAATCAAAAGCATTTTGACGCATAAATTACCAAAATGAAGAATATAAAAGTTGGAAGTTTAGTGCAATAAAACATCTTGAGATATATCAGACAGACCATTTAAAAAAAAAAAAAAGAGACACTGAAATTTCTTGAAAAACAGGTTTTCTAAACTGTTAAATTGATTAAAAAAGAAAAAGAAACAGCTGCCATCATCAAGAACTGAACCAAAGTGCTTCAAAATTTGAACATTAAAGATGGTTCTATTGACCAACTGCTTAAACCACTCATACAAGACGGATTTGAAAAAGGTCACAGAATGTTTGTTTGTTTGTTTTGGGATTAACGCCATTTTTCAACAGTATACGGCGGGCAGTTAACCTAACCAGTGTTCCTGGATTCTGTACCAGTACAAACCTGTTCTCTGCAAGTAACTGCCAACTTCCTCACATGAATCAGAGGTGGAGGACTAATGATTTCAGACACAATGTCATTTATCAAATAGTCACGGAGAACATACGCCCCGTCCGAGGATCGAACTCGCGACCCTGCCATCCATAGACCAATGCTCTTACCTAGGTCTCAGAATGAGTACCCTAATGGTTATTTTTTACCATGATCTACACTTTGATGAACTTGTTTTCTTTTCTTATCACTAAAATACTGATTCCATATGCAGTCCCAACCTTAGTTTTTCTTACCTATCAACAGATCAATAATCAATATATCTCAACCCAAAATAAAACTATTGAGTGGATATGATTTTTACACAAAACATCCTTCTGTCTGCCCAACAAGATGGCAAAACTAATAACTACATTCTAAATTAAAAAAAAAAAAAAACCTGGTTGAAAAAAAAATCAAAATTTATAAACTGTGATACAATATCAAAAGTTGTGGCATATTATAAGAGGTTTGACAGTTAGGACTACAACATGTTCATGAGGAACTTACAGTCTCTCGATATCTCTGTGAAATATTATTTATATTAACTTGTTATTACACATAAAACAGATTATATCTCAGTATATGTATATTGTAGTTAACTTAAACAGAAAAAAAAAGAATTTCAGACCCATTAAAACTCGGTTCTTATATCTGTTGTTTTACTTTAATTTTTCATAAAGTTCAACAAATCAAAGGGCTGCAACAGCAATGCAAAATCTGGAAATAAAACTGTATGTAAACTGTTACTTTGATTTTAATGAAAATACAAATTAAAACAAACTTGTCGCAAAGATTTGCTAGTACAATCTGCTTTAAAACAGATGTCTGCTTTAAAACAGATGAATATGGATGTTATCCTATTTAACAGACAATGTTCCTGGTCATAAAACAGCTTGTAAGCCAGTCTAATATTGCAGCCATGTTACTGATCAATTTTAAAAAGAGCCAGTTAGAAACTGAAATTTTGAGACCATTCAATACACTTTGACGAAGTTCCAGTTTAATACTGCATCTGAAATCAGGCAAAATTATGTCGTAAACATAACCAGAAAATCATACAGACTTAGTCAACAACATGTAACGTATGTAACCAGCGGGACTATATTTTTTAAAGTTTGTTCATACTTACTGTTTTGTTTTGACAAATCTGCTTCCTTTGGTATCCTCAAGACCCACTTTAACCATTCTACTATCTTTTCTACCTGGTGTCACTGGAAAATACATTTCACAAACTATATCAATATACATTGTTTTTACATTGTGACATCGAAATCTCCTCTTACTTACATCTTAATTAAATGGTCAGAATGCTTTACTGTTAACTAAAATTTCTGTCATTATAAAACAATTTTTTTAGCAAGTTATGAAAAAAAATCTAGATAAAGAGCAGACACTGCATAATGAATCATTGATAATTCTGGTCTATTTCAATTATTTTGCATAGTCATTTTCAATACTTAAGTGATGCACAGGCAGTCACTTCACCTAACACTTTCCTTTTTCTGTACAAGAAATGGACAACTTCCCCACATGAAACAACTATGGATCACAAATCTTTATAAACATGCTGATGATATATATGGAATCATGTGGGCAAAAAACTGAATCTTAAACTGTTTAAAACAAGAGGACCATGATGGTCCTGAATCGCTCACCTGTTCCCACATGACCCAGTTTTGAATATGACGTCGTTTTTTCTATTATTTGACACAGTGACCTAGTTTTTACCCAGTTTCAAAACTGACCTAGATATCATCAAGACGAACATTCAGATCAATTTTCATGCAGATCCATTGAAAAATATGGCCTCTAGAGAGGTCGAAAGATTTTTGTAATTTTAGACCTACTGACCTAGTTTTTGACCGCAGTTGACCAAGTTTCAGACTTGACCTAGACATCATCAAGATGAACATTCAAACCAACTTTCATACAGAGCTTATGAAAAGTATGGCCTCTAGAGAGGTCTCAAGGTTTTTTTTATTATTTGACCTACTGACCTAGTTTTTGAAGTCACGTGACCCAGTTTCAAATTTGACCTAGATATCATCAAGATGAACATTCTGACCAATTTTCATGAAGATCCATTCAAGGGTATGGCCTATAGAGAGGTCTCAAGGTTTTTCTATTTTAAGACCTACTGACCTAGTTTTTGATTGCAGTTGACCCAGTTTCAAACTTGACCTAGATATCATGAAGATAAACATTCAGACCAACTTTTATACAGATCCCATGAAAAATATGGCCTCTAGAGAGGTCAAAACGTTTTTCAATTATTTGACCTACTGACCTACTTTTTGACGGCACGTGACCCATTTTCGAACTTGACCTAGATATCATCAAGATGAACATTCTGACCAATTTTTATAGAGATCCATTCACAAGTATGGCCTCTAGAGAGGTCACAAGGTTTTTCTATTTTTAAACCTACTGACCTAGTTTTT
This sequence comes from Mercenaria mercenaria, assembly GCF_021730395.1. Lineage (NCBI taxonomy): Eukaryota > Metazoa > Mollusca > Bivalvia > Venerida > Veneridae > Mercenaria > Mercenaria mercenaria. Next base: position 13,500,079 of record NC_069369.1, on the reverse strand, counting down.
GACCGCACATGACCCTGTTTCAAACTTGACCTAGATATCATCAAGATGAACATTCAGACCAATTTTCATACAGATCCCATGAAAAATATGGCCTCTAGAGAGATCACAAGCTTTTTCTATTATTTGACCTACTGACCTAGTTTTTGACCGCACGTGACCCACTTTCGAACTTGACCTAGATATCATCAAGGTGAACGTTCTGACCAATTTTCATGAAGATCTTGTGAAATATATGGCCTCTAGAGAGGTCACAAGGTTTTTCTATTTTTAGACCTACTGACCTAGTTTTGGACCGCACATGACCCAGTTTCGAACCTGACTTATAAATCATCAAGATGAACATTCTGACCAATTTTCATGAAGATCTCATGAAATATATGACCTCTAGAGAGGTCACAAGGTTTTTCTATTTTTAGACCTACTGACCTAGGTTTTGACCGCAGGTGACCCAGTTTCAAACTTGACCTAGATATCATAAAGATGAACATTCAGACCAACTTTCATACAGATCACATGCAAAATATGGCCTTTAGAGAGGTCACAAGGTTTTTCTATTATTTGACCTACTGACCTAGTTTTTGAAGGCACATAACCAAGTTTCGAACTTGACCTAGATATCATCAAGGTGAACGTTCTGACCAATTTTCATGAAGATCTTGTGAAATATATGGTCTCTAGAGAGGTCACAAGGTTTTTCTATTTTTAGACCTACTGACCTAGTTTTGGACCGCACATGACCCAGTTTCGAACTTGACCTTGATATCATCAAGATGAACATTCTGACCAATATTCATAAAGATCCCATGAAAAATGTGACCTCTAGAGTGGTCACAAGCAAAAGTTTACGCACGCACGCAAGCAGGCACGCACGGACTGACGGACCCTGCGTGATCACAAAAGCTCACCTTGTCACTTTATGACAGGTGAGCTAAAATGGGGAATAACTAAATAATTACTGAACTCAAAGTTCATACTGAGCTAAAATTCTAGTATACTGCACCACTCCTCATAGTCACTTATCTATATTCTAAGTCTATATAATCCCTTGCAGCGTTTTTAAGTTAGGCTCCGGACAAGCAATTATAAATTTAAAACAAGAGTGGTTACAGAACTTGGTCAAGACAATATTTCCACAAACATTCTCACCAGGTTTGGTGAACACTGATAGAACTGCTCAAGTTTAGTAGTTGGCACTGTCAATTGTAGAAATTGAGAAACTTACAACTAGCCTGCTCAATAAATAGAGTATTTTAGAAATCAAAAATAATTTGCTGTAGTTGGAGTACACTGTGTCAGTTTGCCTCTCCTGTTAAGTTATACTTTGAACATGCAAAGTATGGACTGACAGATAGAAAATTCAATGATTATGAATTATGTCACTATTATGTTGGGGGAGCATACTTTGATGTTGATCAGCTTCTGGTTTATCACTTTGTCGTCCTCGGGCATATTCTGCTCTCTTTATTTTCACTTGTAACATCAGCAAGACTTTCTCGATCATCCCAGGTTTACAACAACATAAATCATTGATAACATCCTCCGCTAATTCAAAGTTCATTTTGGCAAATACTTTTCTGAAAAATAAAACACATAAAAAGGTGAAATTATTAAAGGAGCTTGGTTCTAGCTTTCTGTCATTTTATTTTAAATTTTGCTAACATTTTTGTTAGTAATTGGAAATAAAGTGATTCAAAGTGCTGAAAGTAATATTTATTTAAAAAATCAAGTGTAATATTTAAACTACGAAAACTGCCACTCAAAAGTGATAATTAAACAATAGAAATCTCTATAACATATTTTGCGAATTAAAACTTGCAATTAATGTAAAACAACAAATATGAACAATTATATTTTTAATTTAGTGTTACAGTTTTAACAAAAGTGAAATCATATTTACAAAAAATTAGTAATGGTAAGTACATGTAGTTCAAAAAATTATTAATAAAAACAAGAAATTGATTGTTAAAAAGATTTTAAAAACACAAATGAAAAAACAAGTATCAGATATCTTAACTTCAGAAAATTAACTGCAATTATAAAGAAAGCACAATCAGTGAAGCCAGTCCAGCACACACAGAGAACATCAAAGCTACAGCTATAATATCTTAGCATCTATTTCAAAGAAACTATTGAAATAATACTCAATACCATATACTTTTGTGTGTTAATTTGTAATCACTATTAAAAGAATTTTATTTTCTTAAAGCCATTCATTCACAGATGATGAACCTTAATAAATATTGAAATTATCTTTAACCCTTACCCTGCCAAATTTCTATAATGGACTGATCCATCATTCACTTTGGGCAAAACCATTGATTATTTGAAGGGGTGTTTGCTGAAAATTTACTGACTGAATAACGAACAGTGCAGACCATGATCAGACTGCACAGATGTGCAGGCTGATCTTGGTCTGCACTGGTCCCAATGGCAGAATCACTTGCCGCCAGCAAGCTAAAGGTTAAACAAGAGAGTCTAAGGACCCTATGATTGTTCACAAGAGTTTCACAGCTCAAATGAGTATAACATGAAACATGTCAATCAAATTTAGAGACAGTTTTGCTGCTTCTATCAAGTAAAGTAGAAAACATGTAATACTATGTTGTATGTGTGACCAGTTCTAGACAGGTTTAAATAAGTGCTTGCACAATTTTGATTACATTAAAGCATTATTTTGTGTTTTTTAAGTAAATACATCAGAAATACTGATTACATAAGGCCTAAGAAAAATCTTTGTTTCCGGTAACATGCTCGAAAGAATTAGGGTAGGTAGGTCAAAAATTTCTATTTTTTTTATTTATTTTTTATTAAGGGAGACTTTTCGGAAATAATTTTTGTGTCAAAATATGAATACAAATACGGGGTTTATGACTTTAGAGCATCAGTAAGTTGATTTCTTACATCAATGGCCATGTTTAAAGCATAAAAAGTGCAGTTTTGCACCTTTTGATTAAAAAGTTGAAAAGAATATTCTCCAAGGCCATAAAAACATTTAGGGTCGGGCCAAAAATTTAGGGTAGGTCGGGATACCGGAAACAAACAATTTTTTTTTAGACCTAAATACTGTCAGGTAGAAGACTGTCATGTCTTGCATTCAGGCTTTGAGAAACTATTGGTCCAATTGCCTGGCAAGTGAAACTTAACATTATTGTCTGACTGCAAGAAAATTTGTAAGAATGACATTTTCATGATTCACCAAAAAAGTAACTCCAAAAGTATTTATACAAAACAAACTGTAATCGGATGCTAAAGACCAACATTCATTACATTTCTTGTCAAGGGAAAGCACTCCTCACAAGTTATGGCAGTTTGTATTATCAAAATTGTTTGCCATCCAGTCTGGCACCTTGCAAGAAGCTACCACTGACCTGCCTGATATGTCAGATGGTGTGCAAAACGTTGCATTTATTATTTTACAAGAGATTTTTGTTATATTTAAATTTCTGTGTTTCATATGTTTTATGCAATATGGAACATTTTAGAACATATCTGTATCTGTGAATGAGTAGCTAATATGATAACATTAAAAGAGAATCATAGAATCTAGTGTTTTTTCCCTGCATTGTATTTTTGACATTCTATTAATTAATAATTAGGAAGTATACTGAGACCAAGTTACATAATCTCTTAACAATAAATTAAATTACCATATTTTTTTTTTGAAAAAGAACTGCAGCTTTCAGAGGAAAATGGATATGTTTTTGGTTGACAAGACTTAAGTGTTTAATATGTTTAAACTCTAGACAGTTTAAAATCTGATTTTTCATGCCAGATAATGAGTCAAAATATTTGGACTGTTACATCTATATAGGCAGCAACATTAAAACAACAAACAATAGGGCCATAATGGCCCTATATCGCTCACCTGTTATTATTGCACTTAAGGACAAAAAGGTCAAAAAAATCATAATCAAGATCAACAACAAAGGGAAAAAATTAAACCAAAAAGAAAAAATAAGTCGTACAAGGTAGAGATATGTCAAAATACACCTAAAAATTGAAGGTATCATCCATGTTGTACCACAGAAAAGTTAGTCTCGGTTTTTCCCTACAGCCAATAATAAAAAAGTTACTAAATAAGCTATTTATAGTAACATAAAAGGGAAGTAATTAAAAAAATTATTGTAAGTGAACAAAAGAAGGATCTGCCAAATAAAAACAAGAGCACTGTAATACAACGCAAATGCAGAGCAATATACACACAAAACAAAGTCATATGACCTTTGACCCCTAAGTGTGACCTTGACCTTGAAGTAAGCCATCCGAAACATGCGCTCTGCACGTCGTTTCAATGAGGTGAACATTTGTGTCAGGTTTCTTTGAAATCCTTCAAGGGGTTCAAGAGTTACAGAGCAGAAGGGAAATTGCTAACCAACAGACAGACAGACGGACACTGAGGCGATAATACGTCCCTTCGGGCATATAAAAAGGAATCAAGATCTTATGGTGATACAAGTTGTGTGCAAGTTTGGTTAAAATAAAATCATAAATGAAACCACTATCGTACAGACAAGAAATTGTTGACGGACGTACGGACAGAAAACGGACAAAGGGTGATCACAAGAGCTCACCTTGTCACTATGTGACAGGTGAGCTAAAAATATTATCCCTTCGGTATCCTATCTAGTCAATATATTAATCATTCAAAACTTTTGAAATTTCTGGACATTTATATTAATAACATTTATCAATCCATTTGTTCATTTTACCTGTTTAAGTAATACCAGTTTTCCTTTTTTTTGTTTGTAGCATTTGCAGTGGTATAGCTGTGTAAATCAACAAGGCCGTCGTCCGGGAAAAAATGCTTTATACATTCAGCCACTAACACTGAAAATATGGATTAACACCATACTAAAACACTGAATCACATCAAACTACACAGCTAGCCTAAACTTTATTCTTCCAACACAGCAACCTAGTTTAGAAACATAAAATTTGCTTATCTGTTATTACCATCAATAGTTTTGTCTTGATACAGTAAAAAATATCTCAAATGACCATTAAATGAGCCGCGCCATGAGAAAACCAACATAGTGGGTTTGCGACCAGCATGGATCCAGACCAGCCTGCGCATCCGCGCAGTCTGGTCAGGCTCCATGCTGTTCGCTTTTAAAGTCTATTGGAATTGGAGAAACTGTTAGCGAACAGCATGGATCCTGACCAGACTGCGCGGATGCGCAGGCTGGTCTAGATCCATGCTGGTCGCAAACCCACTATGTTGGTTTTCCCATGGCACGGCTCAAATTAACAGAAGTGTTCCGATTTGTCTACAGAAAAACATGCATGACAAACGGCACTTTTTATGCTAGCCATTAGACACATTTTTTACTGTAACTTGGCTTAAAAGTAAATATTCAAAGAGGCCAAGCCTGACAAAAAAGCTGCAACTCTGATAACATTGTGTGCTTTGCTTTGGATCTGAAGTGAACACGACATAGGAAAACCTTTAACCAAAGTGAGATGTAAGCTAAACTGATGCATGCATCTTAAACTGAACAAAAATGAAATGGTAAGAACTAAGAAACTAATGCAAGTTTACAACATATCTTAAATCTTTCACTAATTTCTTTGAAGTATACTTAAACTTCAGTAAAACATAGATGATTTGCAAGAGGATGAGCAGAACGCTTGATTTATCCAGGGGTTTGTTGATTTAAAATATAGTAACCCTAAGGAAAATGGCCATGGACCATACAAATTACTACACAAACTTCGTTTGTGGGGAAATAATTTTTTTTTAAGTAACTGACTTTGGATAATATTTATGATTTATATGCATAAACTTGATTCAACTGTATCTTTGCTTTTCGAGTTTGCTTCAACAAAAGTTTGTAATATTGCTACAGTTTGACCAATCTACACGTTAAAATCTTAACACCTACAACTTGTTAACTAAACAACTTTTATATTTTTTTTTATTTTTTTATATGACCTATTTGTTTCATGCTGTATTTTACAAGTACAGTTACTGTAAAAGACTACAGGGAACATAACACTGCCAGCCTTACCATTTCTGGACTGTAATTTTATCAATGTTCTGATGAAATATAACACAGTAAGATTTTTTCATTGATAAAATTACATGTACTTATAGTCGCCTTAGCACTGGAACACTGCAACCAAAGCTTGAACTAAAAGAACCATTCTGTGTAAAAAACGATATTCTAAACATTATAATGCATTTTTCTGATAAAAATAAATTCCTGAACAGTTTAGTAAAAAGAAATCACAATTCCTAGACTGGTCAGCAGTTCTAGAGTTGTATTTAAACAACCTTCATAAGTTATGTCCGCAATGGTCTGATAGATCTTCTCACAGCTATTCATATTTAGAATTTAGCAACGATTCTTTGCTAATGACTGCTAAATAACTTGTACTAAGATGTTCTTTAAAGACAACCAATATTTTCTGTGAATAATTTTAAACGCTTTTATATGATAAAAAAACTGCTGACCATAGACAAAAAATTGCAACTTTTTTTTGTAACAATGTAACCAGATGAAGGGAGTGATATGGAAACAATTATGAGTAAAACACTGATTACAATATAACAGTCTCCGTGACACACAGAAGGAAGAACCCGCAATAACTTGACGACAAGCTCACAGTACTATACCTGTTAAGAAGTTCCCAATTTGCAAGTTTTGAGGAAGTAGAATTTGCTGCACAGTAATTATGCATTTCAACCATTTTTGGGAAACAATGATGCATAATTTCTGCTACAAGAACTGAAAGTACAAGGTACAATATTTAGAATACTTACGACTACAGTATTATACATAGCTACATTGAGGCATATTTGCTCCAGGAACATTTTTGGAAAACAAGAAAAAGCAAAAACCTTTCTAAAAGGTTTTGCCCATGGGGAACATTTCCCAGGACCTTCCTTAAAGGACCTTACAAAATGTGCTCTAGGACCTCTGTAAAAGTTTTTGCCTCTGGTAACAAGTCCCAGGACACGTCAAAATGCTTCTTTCTCAAGTACAATGTCCTGATCGGGCTAGGACCTCACTCATTGGTTATGCTTCTGGGAACATGCCCTCAGGACCTCACTAATTCTACCTCAAACATTTTTTAGTTTCTAGTTGCATCCCTGGGCTGAAAATGTTATGGCATTTTTACTGAATTGTTTTTTTCAGGTATGTCAACTACACTGAACACTTGCAATACGTATTGACAGCATAATATATTTATTAATTTATATGAACAATAAAGTTCACACTTAAAGCTGAATAAATGAAATCAAAAATATAAAACTCATAATGATGTGTACACTTCGAATCCAAAGCAACAAGTAACAGTTGCAACTTCTCTGGCAGGTCTCATACTATGTGTAGTGATATAATATGCATAAAGAATTCATAGGGAAAAAGTCAGCAATAAAAAGCGTAGAAGAAACACAATCAGCTGTAGAAGATGATGCTCTCTCGTCTGTCTCTATATACCTAGCATTAAAAGGATTCAAATTAATAAGCTGACAGAGTTTGAGGGCTTTAAATGGAAAAATGTCTGAAGTTTGACATGTTAAAACAATTTTCCATTCAGCCCTCATTATATGTGTAAAATTCATTATTATAATAAACAGAATAGCTGAGAAAGGTTTCACTTGCACAACACAACACATACAGGGCACATTAGCAGAATTTTGTCTATTCTAACATCTACTACAGTATATACTCATCCAGTAATAAATAAAGCCAAGTTCTTAGCAACTGCCCATCAAATAGATCATATCAGAGTCTCATAATTTAGTTTTAAAACCTTGACCTATTGGTCTAAAAGTATCCACTTAACCCTTACCCTGCTAAATTTCTATAATGAACTTGCCCATCTTTCAATTTGGACAGATTATCTGTTGAAAGGGGTGCTTACCAAAAACATACTGACTGAATGGCAAAAAGTGCAGATCTTGATTAGACTGCATGGTTGTGCAGGCTGATCATGATCTACACTGGTTGCAATGGCAGAATCAGTTGTATTCAGCATAATATGGGTTAATTTGAATGTTTTAGTAAATTTAACATTACACATGCATTAACGGACAGGGGATGGGGATTTCACCCTGCTATAGTGGTCTGAAACCTTGGCTACTTATCCTGTATCAAATAAAGTTCTAAATGGGAGTACTGGTACCCTAAGAGCCCCCTCTATATTTTGCAAAACCCACCTTCCACTTCAACAGAATGCATTACTTAAATAATGAAACCCCAGCTTTTCAGATGAAACTTATAACATTGCTCAGAATTAAACAGTGTTTGTTTGGTTCTTGATGAGTACATACATTTCTTAATGCAGATGAGTTGATAGCCAATAGAAGTATATATTTTACTGAAGAAAATGGATGAAATAAACAGATAATGCAACCACCAATGATTTTAAATGGATTTTCGTATGTATTCTACAGGTTTTTGAAACTGGCAAAGAATTCCAAGGCATAAATATTGAAATGAACTATAACTGACAATTGGTGACTGAAGTAAAACCTTTCTCTTGGCTGGAGTCAGTAATGCATAGTTTAAACAAAACTAATTAATTTACTATGTTGCCAGTGTTAGGATACATGAAAGCAGTTTTTCCTGTAAAAAGATTTTGTTTATATATTTTGTTGGGTTTAACGTCGCACCGACACATTTATAGGTCATATGGCGACTTTCCAGCTTTGATGGTGGAGGAAGACCCGAGGTGCCCCTCCGTGCATTATTTCCTCACGAGCGGGCACCTGGGTAGAACCTCCTGTAAAAAGAGAATGGTTAAATCATTCCCAAGTTATATTTGACATTTTAACGTTCTTACTGAATAAATATATTCCCAGCAAAATTGATTGTTATTCATTATTTGTTTTTACAAAAAGAACTGGAAAAAGTAAGGAAATAACTCCAGAGTTCAACCTTTAGCCTGCTGGGGGCAAGTGATTCTGCCTTTACGATCAGTTAAGACCAAGATCAGCCTGCACATCCACGCAGTCTGATCATGATCTGCACTGTTCGCTATTCAGTCAGTAAATTTTCAGTGAACACCCCTAGTAATAATAAATGGTACTGCCCAAACTGAATGATGGACCAGTCCGTTTTAGAAATTTAGCAGGCTAAGGGTTTTTTATTACCAAAATGGTTGCAAAGATTGAACAGAATCTATTGGGGATTAATTTAAGTTTGGCCAAACCATGCATTACTGTTACAAATATAAAATCTGAGTATTTTGCTTAGTTATGCACCAATCCACACAATTCAGACAAATCAAATAGCTCGCAGAAAGTTACTTTTTCACTAAGACTTTAGATAAGCCAGAGAACAGAAAAAATCCTGATCTATATTATTTCTCATGTAAAATAAAATGGCTTAAACATGAAAAAAAAAAAGTTTTTACCCAGATTTTATCAAGTAAACAGTTCAATTATCATGAATTATTGTTCATTCCAACATTGTTGAGTTACCTGTTGTACCATGAAATTATACAGATACCTGTTTAACTCTGTCCAGTTGTCTTTTTTTAACAGGAATTTATTTGCAGATGGTAATACTTTTCCAGTAAATTTATCTTTGTAGCAGTGCTTTATTATCTCTAGGACCAGCACTAATATAACAAAGCAAAAATTAAAGACTTCCAAGTATAAGGATTAACTTGTAAAAACTTTGTTTTAGAGATAAAAAGCTGTAAATGAACAATTACTGATTGGCACATGTCATGCATTTAAAACATCCATTATTATATAGTACCTACAACAAAATGATGTCAACAATGTATGGCACATGCTTGATAGCAAAACATTACAAAGTCCAAAAGGAGAAATTGGACAATATGTCCTTGATTGTCCACTTCATGTTGATGATGTATACCAAGTTTTAACTAAATGGGATAAAAACTGTAACAGTTTAGTATCCAAGGTACAAATGCAGTTGTATTATTGTAAGGTCTAAAAAGGAGCATATGAAAGAAATGGGAATGTATACCAAATTTCATTTGAACTAGGTGGAAACTGTAGGAGTTCAAAGTACAAAAGGTACAAAATTCGTTGTAACATTGTAAAGTTATAATTAAACAAGAGGACCATGATGGTCCTGAATCGCTCACCTCTTCCCACATGATCCAGTTTTGAGTATGACGTCGTTTTTTCTATTATTTGACATAGTGACCTAGTTTTTGAGCTCATGTGACCCAGTTTTGAACATGACCTAGATATTATCAAGATAAAAATTCTGACCAATTTTCATGAAGATCCATCGAAAAATATGGTCTCTAGAGAGGTCACAAGGTTTTTCTATTATTTGACCTATTGACCTAGTTTTTTAAGGCATGTGACCCAGTTTCAAACTTGACCTAGATATCATCAAGGTGAACATTCTGACCAACTTTCATGAAGATCCATTCAAGGGTATGGCCTCTAGAGAGGTCACAAGGTTTTTCTATTTCAAGACCTACTGACCTAGTTTTTGACCGCAGTTGACCCAGTTTCAAACTTGACCTAGATATCATCAAGATAAACATTCAGACCAATTTTCATACAGATCCCATGAAAAATATGGCCTCTAGAGAGGTCACAACGTTTTTTCATTATTTGACCTACTGACCTACTTTTTGATGGCACGTGACCCACTTTCAAACTTGACCTAGATATCATCAAGATGAACATTCTGACCAATTTTTATGGAGATCCATTCACAAGTATGGCCTCTAGAGAGATCACAAGGTTTTTCTATTTTTAGACCTACTGATCTAGTTTTTGACCGCACATGACCCTGTTTCAAAACTTGACCTAGATATCATCAAGACGAACATTCAGACCAACTTTCATGAAGATCCATTGAAAAATATGGCCTTTAGAGAGGTCACAAGGTTTTTCTATTATTTGACCTACTGACCTAGTTTTTGAAGGCATGTGACCCACTTTCGAACTTGACTTAGATATCATCAAGATGAACATTCTGACAAATTTTCATGAAGATTTCCTGAAATATATGGCCTCTAGAGAGGTCAAAAGGTTTTTCTATTTTTAGATCTACTGACCTAGTTTTTGACCGCACGTGACCCAGTTTCGAACTTGACCTAGATATCATCAAGATGAACATTCTGACCAATTTTCATGAAGATTTTGTGAAATATATGGCCTCTAGAGAGGTCACAAGGTTTTTCTATTTTTAGACCTACTGACCTAGTTTTTGACCGCACGTGACCCAGTTTCAAACTTGAGCTAGATATCATCAAAGTGAACACTCTGACCAATTTTCATGAAGATCCATTGAAAATTATGGCCTCTAGAGAGGTCACAAGTTTTTCTATTTTCAGACCTACTGACCTAGTTTTTTATGGCACGTGACCCAGTTTCGAACATGACCTAGAATTTACCAAGATGAACATTCTGACATATTTTCATAAAGATCCCATGAAAAATGTGACCTCTAGAGATGTCACAAGGAAAGGTTTACGGACGCACAGACGGACGCATGCACGGACCACGGACACCATGCGATCACAAAAGCTCACCTTGTCACTTTGTGACAGGTGAGCTAAAAATGTAAAGGAAAATGAAAGTCCCGGAAATATGTGCATGCAACTTCATGTTGGTAAGACATACTTAGTTTCATTTGAATTGGATGGAAACAGTAGGAGTTCAGCACAAAATGTACAAATTTAGCCGAAAGTCAACTAAAAGTGGCATAACTGAAGGAAAAATAACCTTTTATCAATGGAAGTGTCTAGCCAACCAGTAAGCAGACTCCTAGCCTAGGTTCTAACCGTGCTTCTATTTTTAGACCTACTGACCTAGTTTTTGAAGGCACGTGACCCAGTTTCGAACTTGACCTAGAATTTACCAAGATGAACATTCTGACATATTTTCATCAAGATCCCATGAAAAATGTGACCTTTAGAGATGTCACAAGGAAAAGTTTACAGACGCACGGATGGACGCACGCACGGACGACGGACACCATGCGATCACAAAAGCTCACCTTGTCACTTTGTGACAGGTGAGCTAAAAATGTAAAGGAAAATGAAAGTCCCGAAAATATGTGAATATTTTTAGACCTACTGACCTAGTTTTTGACCGCACGTGACCCAGTTTCGAACTTGACCTAGATATCATCAAGATGAACATTCAGACCAACTTTCATACAGATCCCATGAAAAATATGGCCTTTAGAGGGTCACAAGGTTTTTCTATTATTTGACCTACTGACCTAGTTTTTGATGGCACGTGACCCAGTTTTGAACTTGACCTAGATATCATCAAGGTGAACGTTCTGACCAATTTTCATGAAGATCTTGTGAAATATATGGCCTCTAGAAAGGTCACAAGGTTTTTCTATTTTTAGACCTACTGACCTAGTTTTTGACCGCACGTGACCCAGTTTCGAACTTGACCTAGATATCATCAAGATGAACATTCAGATCAACTTTTTATACAGATTCCATGAATATATGGCCTTTAGAGAGGTCACAAGGTTTTTCTATTATTTGACCTACTGACCTAGTTTTTGATGGCATGTGACCCAGTTTCGAATTTGACCTAGATATCATCAAGGTGAACGTTCTGACCAACTTTCATGAAGATCTTGTGAAATATATGGCCTCTAGAGAGGTCACAAGGTTTTTCTATTTTTAGACCTACTGACCTAGTTTTTGAAAGCACGTGACCCAGTTTCGAACTTGACCTAGATATCATCAAGGTGAACATTCTGATTAATTTTCATGAAGATCCATTGAAAATTATGGCCTCTAGAGAGGTCACAAGGTTTTTCTATTTTTAGACCTACTGACCTAGTTTTCGATGGCACGTAACCCAGTTTCACACTTGACCTAGAATTTACCAAGATGAACATTCTGACCCATTTTCATAAAGATCCCATGAAAACTGTGACCTCTAGAGATGTCACAAGGAAAAGTTTACGCACGCACGCACGGACGCATGGACGACGGACACCGCGCGATCACAAAAGCTCACCTTGTCACTTTGTGACAGGTGAGCTAAAAAGTAATGATTTAATACAATTTTACATGTTATTTACTTAATAAACCCAATACTTATCTTCAGAAAACAAATTGTATGAATGCATACTCAAATATATTATTGTCTCCAACAGATAACTGCATTTTCAGAAGATAAAACGAAAGTTTGCCAAATCAATAATGGCGAAAAGAATAGAAGTGGATGATTGTCATCTGATTGTTAGAGAGCATTTAACTACATAATTATGTGCCATCAACTGGGGAGATACCACACAGTACACAGGTCATATACAATGCCGCATCCAAGCCACACCATGAGGATCACTCTCATCATGGCCTAACTTTAAAAAAAAAAAAAAAAAAAAAAAAAAAAAAAAAAAAAAAAAAAAAAAAATGACATAGCACTGTAAAAATATTAGAAAAAAATATTTTGTAAGTAATTGTTTTCAAATATAATGATTTTTTTTTTTTAATGAATTACTAGGTGAAAATCTTGTATTTCACAATGGTTTTGTGGTTCATTTTATGTTCTTTTCAAATCGCAGATTAGTTCTATATTTGAAAATGATTTTGAAAAATATCTTTTTATTTTCGTACCTTTATCATAAAATCAAATTTGAATTCTTGATGATAATAATAATGACAATAAAAATGTGTAGAATCTGTATCAGTTAGGAATATGGAAAATGTTTTGTACACAAAAATAACTTGATAATATTATACGATTTTCAAAACATTAGTATCCCTAATATTGTCTTTCAGATACTTACTTAATCCTCTTCATGCTCAGGGGAGCAAATAAGTTTTTTGATTTCGGCAAACTTTTGTTTTATCCGCTGAAAATACAGTAATTTATCCGAGACGATTAAAAACATACTTTGGTCTGTCACTATTCACACAAAATTTTTCTTTAAAGATAAGTATTGATTAAGTTTGATAAAAAGTAAAATTATATTGAATTATAACTTATCCATTAAGAAATCGATTACTGGACAGCTTGAAAATCCCCCGGGGACACTTCCAGTTTAGCGGTCCCCGGTCGGAAATACATCATTACGTCACGTTACTTTGAGGGTTTCCTCCCCCACACCCCTGCTTTTTCCATTAGTGCTACTTGCCCCATACCAATGCTGTTATTCTAACAAGAATTTAAACACAACCCTCCTAAAATAAATAGTCAAAGTCAGTGGGGACTTGTTAAAATGGAATCTACCCATCCCCCGCACCCGTATGGCTAAAACGCGGGCTTGGCATCCGGTTACTGGATGGCGAGACACTTGCTTTATTATCGGGAAATTATGTTACCACTGATTCTACATCTTTTATTTACCTCCATCTGAAAAGTCTCTGCTTATATTTCGTTTCGGTCTGGAAAGTGGAATACTATCAACCCATGCGTATAATGATTCCAGTTCTTGCTCATCAAGTGGCTCTTCCATTTTTTCATGTCCTTCATGGTGATGATCGTGAGAATGGGAACTTGATTTTCCTCCTTTAGTTTTGGTAGCCATGTCTCTTGATGGAACGTTATCAAACCCTGTTCGTTGAAAATCAACACCTTACATGGATGAAAATAAAACTATTTGAGTTAATGATCAGGATAAAACACTAATATTGCTGTTTTGTCGTGAAGTCGGTCAGACATTTGTTTATCTCGGTAACGAGGCTTCCCACAATGCCCGAGATTTGATTTAAGGAAGTGTCTATCGGCACGACCGTCGTGCCGATTATTTTTCTTATCCGCACGACGGTCGTGCCGATTAGTATTCTTATCTGCACGACGTGTGTTTCGGTGGCATTTCTACTTTTGGCGTAATATATCTTAGTTAAAAATACTAGCTGTAACCACAGGCACCAGTATCGGACCTGGGACAAAAATATGGACTTATTTTCATCCTAAATGAAAAATATTTAATGAAATATGAGCCCCCTTCAAAAGGTACATATGTCTACTGTAGACAGTAGACATATGTATCTTTTGAAGGGGGCTCATACTTCACTACATATTTTTCATTTTGAATTCATTTAGGATGAAAACAAACATATTTTGTCCCAGGTCCGATACTGGTGCCTGTGGCTGTAACAGCATCATGTTCATTATTTGAGCTTCAATAAATAGACTTTGATGGATATTAAAACAACCATTATTCCTAAGTCTATTTATTAATATTAGTAATTTTGTAAAATTAATTGAATAATACATCCATTGCAAATAATCAAAGAATGCAAAGAACATATATCTTGCATAATTTAATAATATAGTTAGCATAACTCATGCCGTTATTTATTTTATATATGTTTTTCTCAATAAATCGTGTGTAAGCAAAGGTAAGTAAATTATTACCGTCGCTTTGTGAAACAGTTAACATAAGCTCTGTAGAGCTTTTGAGCGACCCTATTTTAAGACAGTAAACAATTATACCTTACCCCAGCAATTTGTAAGTGATTCAACATTATCGAGTAGGTGCATGCATGCTAAAATTGTACTTTATGGAGATTGATAAGGCTTTGAAAAATTAATTCCGGTAACCTCCCCCCCCCCCCCAAAAAAGGGGTAGTAGATCTAGATCGATTTTTTTTAATGAGACTTTTCAGAATTATTTATGTGACAAAATGAATACAAAAGGGGTTATGTCTTTCGAGCGTCATAAATGAATTCTAACATCACTGACCATGTTTAAAGCATAAGAAGTGCAGTAATGCAACTTTTTGTTAAAAGTGAGAAAAAATCTCCAAGAAAAAAGGGAAAACTTCAGAAAAGATTACTAAATTTCAATATGTATACAGTTTTTAGTTGTATCAATAACAAAAAAATCGACTTTCCCGTCATGTCAGCAGATCGTCGGCGAAAAACGAAAATATTCGCACGACTGTCGTGCGTATTACGAAAATCGACACGACGGTCGTAGGAATAAGGAAAATTATCGGCACGACCGTCGTGCAGATAGCCTCAGCCTTGATTTAAACCCGTCACGCAGACCGTACTGAATCCGTGCGCGCAAGGGAAAAAGTAAACAAACAATAACAAAAAGAAACAAAAAAAACAAAAATAAAAAAACTCTAAAAACATAATTGATTTTGTATTAGCTCGTCTGTTCTCCAAAGATCTTAACCGTGAGTATTTTGCACATCTGAGACACTATCATATGTGGAGTACATGTTTTATATCCATCTGATTGCTTTTCTTTGTACCATTTCTATTGTATTGATTTTAAGTTTAATGTAGGGCGACCAGACTGAGGATGAGTTTTCTACCTGAGGCATGACGAGAGTTTTATATGCCATTTCTTCAACCTTTTTGTTTTTAGTTTCATGTTAAGTATGAAAACAAGGGTTATATTTGCTGTTGTGCAGATTTTGTTAATATGTGTGTAAGAAAGAGGAGAGGCCTGGGTATCGACCATTTGGGGCACACCAGATGTCACAGCAACTTGAACAGATTTCCCGCCCTCGAGAACAACCACCTGAGTTCTGCCTATCAAGAAAGAGCAAATCTAGTCAAGAGTGCAGGCCCTGATACCATCATGCTCTATGTAAAGTAGTTTAGTGCGACCATATAACTTAAAAAATATATATAAAAACTAACTGCCCTAATAAAAAAAAACTTTTGTCTGTGAAAATGCTACTTTTCTTGCTTGAAATTCAGACAAAGCATTGTTTACTAATTTCATTGTAAAAATTATATTATGTGGACCTGTCACAAAGTTTGTAAAGCCCTTTCCTTTTCATTGAACAATATTTAGGTTACGTCAGGGTTGGGAATGCAGTTTTCAGACAAGTAACTTGTATTTACATGAGAACAAACTGTGCACCTCTTGTCGCAGATTTGTTTTTCATTATTATTAAAGAGATTTTATGTTGTACCTTTCCCCCAGATGCACAGGCAGATTTTATTACTGCATTTAATAGTACATCACGCTATCTAGATGATATGTTTCTATCTATCTACCTGCCGTTGACGTCAATCCCCTTGCGGGAACGTAGACATTTTGCGCGTCAAAATCAGGAAGAGAAAGAATATAGTGATAAAAAATTAAGAGTGGAAGAAACTAAAAATAAATTTGGTGATGTAAAAAATATTAAAACTTGAGTTTGCAGGATAACTAGGGCGAGACATGTTCTAGGCTGCAAACTGCAGCACTGAACTGCTCTAGGGTAGGGACGTGGGTAACACTCGGGGGAAGTTGGTTCCAATCGTACACTGTTCTTGGAATATAAGAAAACTTGTAATAGTCAGTGGTTGCAGTAATTAACCTATAACTTAGAGAATGGCCATAGCGGACATAGCGGGTCATTGGGGTCAAGTAATCTACGATTGGAATAGCAACCAGATCATGATGAATCTTGTAGAAGAGTGATAACCTAGAATCTATACGCCTTAAATCCAGTCGACGTAGGTTTAGGGGGTGTGGCATATCTGTACCACTGGAAGTACGGCCGTAGTCGGTCTTGATCCAACGGGCGGCTCTCCTCTGGACACTTCCAGTTTGGTCAGTTTGAGTTTGGGTGCGGGGCGACCATACCTCGGAGGCATATTCAAGCTGGGGCGGACAAGAGTCTGGTAAGCAATGGCCTTAATGGGTTGGGATTTGACCTTTATGTTTCTTCGTAAGAACCCTAGGGTTTGGTTAGCTTTCTTGGTTGACCTGTTTATGTGATTGTCCCATGATAGGTCATTTGAGATATCCACGCCTAGGTATTTAGCTGGGCTGACGGATTCAGGTTGGACTCCATATAGGTAATACTGGGTAGGGATAGGAAGTTTCCTTCTAGTGGTGTGAATCACTTGACACTTGGAGGGGTTGAACTCCGTATCCCACTCCAACTCCCACTTTTCTAGGAGTTTGAGGGTCATTTTGGAGACTGACAGATTGGTCTGCAGATGTCAGAGTTAGATATATTGCCGTCTCATCTGCAAACAGACGGACTTTGGAGCTGACGTTTTGTGGGAGGTCATTTATGTAAGCTAGGAAGAGCAGGGGACCAAGTACAGACCCCTGTGGGACACCTGACGATACTGGGATGGCATCAGAGGCAGTGCCATTTAGGACTACTAATTGGATCCTATTATATAAAAAGCCTTTGACCCGTCTTAGTGTGTTACCTCTGACTCCATATTCATGCATTTTATAAGAACTTTCTCATGGCTAACTTTGTCGAAAGCCTTACTAAAGTCTAATAGTATAAGATCTACTTGTTTCTTATTATAGACTGAAGTGACCAGATCATTTACTAACATAACTAACTGAGAACCACATGGTCTTTTTTCCCTAAAACCATGCTGCAGGTTATACAGAATAACATGGTTGGTGAAGTGCTTAACTATAGATGAGGGAACAATGTGCTCAAGAACTTAGCAAAGGACACAGTCATGAAACTGGCCTATAATTTACTGGATTTGACCTACCACCTTTTTTTCAAAAATGGGGGCAACATATGCGGATTTCCACTGGGATAGAAGTGACCCGTCCTCCAGGGAGTTCTGGAATATGACCTCAAGGATGAGGAATAGTTCTACAGAGAATGTTTTGAGTATTATAGGCTTGGTTTTGTCAGGACCACTGGCCTTATAGGGGTTAAGGTTGCTGAGAAGTTTCTCAATACCATTTGTGCTTATCCTAATACATGTATCTGGCATAGTAGGGACTGATTTACCATCTAGGGTTACTTTCATTTTGATGAGCGAGGCAAGTTTAAGTGGTGATTTGGAGCTAAAAACAGACTGAAACTGTTTGTTCAGTACTGTTGCCTTAGTTTGGTCATCCTGGTGGAGTTTATTTTCATACTTTATGGGAAGGATAGAGGAAGATTCCTGTCTCGAGTGTTTGATAAGCGAGTACAGTTTCTTGGTATTTAGTTTATCTGGGAGTGAGGCATCAGTGTTGTTCAAGTTAGGATGTGCTCAAGATACTGGCTATAAGCCTCTTTGACCTTTTTCCGCATTAGATGCTTTAAGTCTAGGAATTTCTTACGATCAGAAGATGAGATAGTTTTCTTAACCTTTTTAAAAGCCCTGTTCTTCCTTCTGATTAGCTTCTTAATGTTCTGATTGACCCATGAAAGTTGATTTCTCATAGTTGACCGTTTGGATGGAATCCATTTTTCTGTAAGGTTGTTTAGGGTATTTGAAAAATTTTGCCATAACTCTTCTGTGTTTGGTGCGGAGTATTTACCTTCATTGGTCATAACCTGGTGGTAGTCAATTAATGACCGTTTTATTTCCTGCCAGTTTGCTTTTTTATACAGAGAATTTTTCTAGGCTTCTGGTAACTTATATCCTTGCGGATGTATTGACATATGCTTAATATTGATAATCCGTTTTTTGTGTTGTTTTTTTTTTCTCAGTTAGTGGATACTATTTATCCCCAGGAGCTGCAGTTAAATAAAACTAACAACTCGGACACTTCTGCTTCAATTCTAGATTTACATCTCTCTTTTTACGATAATTATGAGGGGTTAATTGGAGGAAGTCAGACTGAAATTATTTGTACGGCGTATTACCACCCAAGTATATAAATGTCTTTATGTATTTGATAAACAAATAAGAAAAAATGTTGAATAACCAGGTTTCCTAAATATTACTTTCAACCATAGAATCGAGCTTTAAAACATTAAGCAGGATTTGGCTCTTGAGTATAATAAAATATTTATAAATGATATAGTTCCTTAAAGGTCGTTTTTTAATTATTAAATCCTTATTATGGATTAAAAATGAATAAAAATAAAAGACATTTTGTGTCACTTTTTGAAACAATTGTTTCTTGAAACAACTCTTTAGTGAGATCATTTTGCAGGCCACTTGACGGATATCGTGTCAGTATGTTTCTTTGAAGGAAACAAAGAGATACGCATAAATAACTTTAAATATCAAATAAATGGATTTTGTTTGAAATAAAGAAACATATAATCCGTGAAATGATTTTTTGGAAGCACAGAGCGCGGCTCCAAGCAACAACGGTATAAAATGTGCAACAACCTCACGTCTCCTACTACAGGCTTAAACGGAATTCTACTTTGGCGAAATTAACGTACAACATGACCCACATGAAGCATACAATAGTCAAACACTGAGCCAAAGTACGGGGTTTGATTTAGTGGTGTTCAAGCGGGACACCGTTTGATTCGATTAAGGAAATAGATACTAAGAAGTTATAGCCTACATCAAGCACATCATTTGTTTACACTGAACATGGAAACGGGATAAAATTTTATTTTAAAATCCTTATAAATATGTCTCTTGAGACCCAGACACAGACAGGAGCTTCAGGGTCTGCACGCCCATATCGACGACGTCGTACGCGTGTCGGAAATGACAAGAAAATCCAAGATGACGAATTTATGGCTGCCGCAATCGGAGATGTTGAATGGCTTAGACAAAGTCTAAGAGACCAAAAACTTGAACAGGGACAGATCAATTACGACAAAAATGTAATTCAGTTACTTACAGAAAATATGCTACTTGATCCCTTTATAATATGAAATTAGGTGCTACCTAAAAAGCAGAGCTCCCGGCATGAAAAATCACCAGTGCCCGTTAAAAATTAAAGGAGTGGTGCTTAAATTATCAGGAATTATGGATCCGTTTAGGAAGTTTATGTTCTTTAGATCTATTAAAATTATTAATGATAATTCGTGAATTCTGAATGCATGTTTTAGACTGCATCAAGATTAATCCTCGACATGTGAAAACTCCACAAATATTCTGTATATAATCAAAAGAAAGTTCGGTATAGATTAACATCTGCACCAAGATAAAGAAAAAAACGTACTTGAATAATTTCTGTTATTCTTATTACAACGTACTGCATCAACGATTTTACATAACTTATTATCATACTGGAAACCAGTCACAAAATGATAACTGCTTCAAACTGAAAAGCTTGAACTTTGAAAATTTCAAACCTAACAGAATCTCTTTACGCCAATAGCCAAAGGAATTCTGTGTCTTTACGTGTGAATGTTGGGCAATGAGGACTTAATGTAAAAAGTTAATGTTCCAATTCCAAAGTTAATAGAAATTAGAATTTACGTAATCTTGGAAATGACTATTGTAATTCTTTTAAATGTCATTATTGTCAAATTTTGGTTCTTTTTGGAAGGAAGAATGTGTCCAACTTTCAGTCAAAAATACTGCTATAACAGACGCCTGGTATGAGAAAATTACAATCATTTCCATGACTGTACAAAGCTTGTTTTAAACCCAAAAGTGGTTAATCTTTTAGCACTATAGAATAGGGATGGTAGTAAGAACCTTTTTGATGTTCGCCAATTTTTTTATTTTTTTTTTTGGATTAACTCTGGTCAGTGATTTTAAAGCTAATGGATGAAATATATGTGAACGGGAAGAAGAGCATTATTTGCTTTTCACAGTTTAATGCCTGTATATTTTGATCCTAAAGCTTTTCTTTTTTTAAGTTATGTCTACTGACTACTACACAGGTACTACAGTGGAACCTGACATCAAAACTAAACACATGAATGACTTTAGTTATACAATATTTTCAAAACTCGCAATAATACAAAAAATTAAATAAAAAAAAATTAAAAAAAAAAACCTGGTCCAGGTGAGATTCAAACTCGCGACCTCTGGATTACAACGCGAACTCGCTAACCACTACACCATTGTGGAGTTATGACGTCATAAGACAAACATAAGTATATATAATAAAGTTCAGTAATGGCAGCGTGACGAAAGTCGTTTCGAAATGAAAATATTGTGCTTTATTTCTTTTTTTCTTCGTAGAAAATGTATTAAGCACTTATTTCTTATTATCAAACGCTCATTTGCATTTTTATTCAATATTCAAAGCAGTAAGCGAGACGCTTTTGTCAACCGTAAACAGTAAGCGTCTACTGACGTGTTTACTGATTAATTACTATGTGCATAGTGTACTTGAAAAAATCCGAACAACACCGATTCCAAAAAGTACCACGAATTTTCAACTCGATAGTATACACAGTTAGATCTCTCTGTTCATTTTCTTTTTCATACGTCTAACCGTAATGCGACGCTGTCGGCGCCGGTAGCTCTGCTATTAAAGGCGAATATGCATGAACATGTCAAAATTTGCAAATTGTTTAGGAAGTGTCTATCTTAGGGGATTTTCTAGTTGTCCGGTAATTGATTTCTGAATGAATAAGTAATGATTTTATATAGCTTAAGTGTTATTTACTTAAAATATCAATGCTTATCTGACTTTTTCTGTCTATTTAAACGAAATAGATCATGTTTGTTTACAAATCCGTTGATATTCTATTTTTAGAAATGTAAAACATTGATTGCCGAATGTCTATATGTTATTTTGAAAAAGTGATGTTTTTCTAATGGCCTAAACTTTAATTCTTAAAACACAAATTTATATATATTTTTTGACAAATAGAAAGCTTAAAAAACAGTTCATTAATTTATTTTGGCTATAATTGTTTCGAAATAAAATGGATTAATTATGAATGCTTAACTATTGTTTTTCTAAAAGTTCTTAACATAACACTGCTGCGTTTGAAATTAGATGTCATTTAAACAGTTATTCATTTTAAAAAATGTTTGAATACTAAAATAAGAAAACTGTAAGTATTTCAAAATGGTTTTAATTTTGAAAATCCAGAGAAAAAGTTGTTAAAGTTCAAAAACTCCGATAAAAACCTCCAGATGAACAGAGTCACGTCAATCACGCCATTATTGAGTTCGGCAAACTTCCATTTTATCGGCTGAATAATGCAGTGATTTATTGTAATTCTTTATAGTATGTATTAACACAAAGTTTTGTTTGCAAATAAATATCGATATCTGAAGTAAATAACATTAAAACCATATAAAATCATTACTTATTCATTCAGAAATCAATTACCGGATGACTAGAAAATCCCCTGAGGATTTGCTAGCCGTCTGGTAACTGGACGACTAGAACGCATGCGCCGGTTACCAGACGGCTAGACACTTCCAATTGTTTAACAGGTCCCAGATAAGCCACAAATTAGCTAAAGGGCTAGAAGTAGCTATAAAACCAATAAAAAATTGTTCAAAATATGTCAGTATCAAATATAAAATAGTTATTTTCCCATTCAAATGGATTATGAGACAAAAGACAATCACAAAGAATGGAGATCTATGCATTTTTAGTTTCCGTACATGTTACGAATTTCTGAGATAAGTCTGTTATAAATTTGTCTTATACTATGATGATTATCACAAGCGAAAAATTCAGTAATGATTTATCGCAAAGTACTGCTGCATTTATTGAAAATGTGACTACAAAGACCTTAATTTTGTGTTATTGTCTTTCTTCTTGTAAACCATTTGCATGCAATTATGAGCATTTGCATTTGATTTTGATATATTTTGCATTATTGTTATTTGTTTTATAGCTACTTCTAGCTATATATAGCTAGATTTAGCTATATAGCTAATTTGTGACTTTTCTGGGACCAGTTTAAGTGAACTGTCACTGGTGCAGTAGACCCGTCATTTTTTGTTAAACATGTTAGTTTTGATTCATTTGCAATTGCATGCGAGTGTTGAAATTTTACATAATTAAGTGCAACACAGTTTTCAGCAATTGTTTATTTTTATTTCTTTACAAATGGCATTCATTTTCGAAGGGGGACAACTTTTTCAGAATATTTTCAGTACGGGACAGTACAGCAGAACATATAATGGTTAAGTAAAATATTGGTAACGATGTTATTCGTTTATAAAATATTTCTGTGTTTTGGTGATATACTCCTAAACCTTAAAATATTTGAATTTATCACTGCTTGTAGTGATTTATAAAAAAGGGAATAATGAAAAATTAGAAAATATCTTGAAACAACTCTTTAGTGAGATAAAAATAAAATATTTGAATTTATCACTGCCTGCCAATAAATTGATACTTCATTTTAAAAATGTCTCGGGTTAATTACCAGTAGTGTAAATGATTTGTTTGAACTTGCTCTATTTTGAGGGTTAGGTATTTTTGCCATGGATGCCATATGATGGAACAGTTCTCTAAATGGTGTCTAACATAAGTTTTATATGCAACCTCTTTGACTCTTTTATTTGGGGTTTGGACATTTCAATTGAGGAATCTTAGGGAATTTTATGCTTTGGATGTTATGTTGTTGACCTGTGGGTTGACACCTAGTCTTTGTAACTTTTGGACTAGTTTTTAAAATACAGCCTTGAAATTTGAATGACATACACAGTTTTGCACACCCGGTCTTAATACTGACTTTCAATGACCATGAGTGTGACTTACTGACCTACTTTCTATATCGATGGCTTAGCGCAATACTGGTCCAAGTGACATTTTTTCACAAAATCACTTTTTTACATATTTTTATAAACTAAGGTCAAATACACAGTCTGTGAAAAAATTAGGGTAATTTACCCTTTTTTACCCACTTTTACCCTCCAGAAACATATAGGTCTATCTCAGAATGTTGGTTTTTATCACTGCAATAAAAGTCTAACTTGAGTTGGACTTATATTGCATTGAACATTTTGTTTTATGACAAGTTTAATTTGAGTTGGTCTTATATTGCACTGATAAAATTGTTTGATTTTACCAATATGCTTTAGTTAAACCTATCAATGAACAAAAATGTTGTGATTTCTTTCAAATTAAGTACTGCATAGGTAAGTAATGTAATAAGAGCAAGAAGTGCTTGATCATTTTGATCAAGAATTACAGCCAAAATTTTTAATACTTGGAGCAGGCAAATGGTCTGGCAAGTCCACCTAAAATTTCTTTTTAACACTCTTATAAAATTGTACAGAAGCTGAAGTTAGTCCACTGCCAAGTTATCGATTCCCTGACGCCTGAAAGTGGCCAAGACAAATATGATACGAGAAAAAGAGCCTATACGTTTACTTGTGTAATTATATTTTTACCCTACCAAAGTTGGAAATTCAAACTCACACTGTTTTCCCTTGTTATACTTTTGTTATTCCAATTAAACATTAAAAGCAACATTTTTTTGGTGCTATAGCAAAACTTGAGTTTGTAGTAAATACCTGGGTATCATTTACTTTTTAACCTATATATTTTCAGTAAATGGATTTAAAATATTTTTGTTCCATTGTTGAAACAAATGATGCTAAGAATATTTTTCCTGGCATGGACATTTGACTGTCTCAATTTAATCAAAACTATTTTGATTGGTTGCATTATTTGCTATCAAAGTATCTTCTAATAGATTTGATTTATTACATCCAGGGGTTTTTTTTACGACTGGGGGAAGAGGCCCCAGCCTGTCATTGGGGGAAGAAAATAGCGCGCGACGAGCAGTTTTGGGGGATTTTTTCACTCGGGGGGGAATTTACAATTATGCATAATAAACACTTTAAACTATGTTTTTATTACATATTCTTGCAACTTTTAGCAACTATACACACTGTCACTTAGCAATAGATGGACTTGCACTAATGTTCACTTATCATTGTAACAAGGTGGGTGGGGAGAGTTGAAATGCTCAAATCATTGAATATTTAAAGGTCACATGCTTTTATTCACAAAAAATGCTTTAAAATAAGAGTTGCTTTTGCAAGAGTCATCATATTATTATTAAATGCATACTTTTGTTGGCTTTTTATTTCAATTGTATTAGAAAATCTTGTAAGAAAGGATAAAAAAGTCCGAAAATCACGGTCGCGAAAACGTGTGACAAATATGAAAAAAAACGAAAGCAAACATTAAAAATTCTTGATAAAATTTCATCTTTTCACCAGAACTATTCCATACTTATAATATCTGATTACTTAAAACATTTATATTTTATTTTGCTCTAGCAAAATACCTCGGCAAAGATAATAAATTTGCGTAACGGCCGACCGGCTTATTTAATCGAATCAAGCACATAAAATAATTACTTTAAATTAACAACACATATTACACAATACAGCATAAACTGTTACCGCTAATTAACAAGAGGTACAAACACGATAATCTGACGCTGCATTGTTTATCAATCATCTATATTACATACTGATGATAACCACGTGTCAGTCGGCGCGTGGCGTGATTGACATCTGTCAGTAGCTAATTAACATACGAAGCTCCGCCTACTGTCATACTTACGCTGGTGTCGACAAACAGTATGAAGTTCACTGCGATTTTGATTGACAAGGGGCAGAGCTTTCGAACTCGTTACGCATCAAAGAGTATTACCGCGAGACAAGCAGACGCCCACGGCATATTATGTGCGGGTCAGATACGAGTTTTTATCGATTTTCGCTGGTCAAAACCGGAACCTCGGGTCCACTGAACGCTCTTCTAACATTTTTCTACTATTTCTAAAGGTTTTCACACCCATTGAAAATTGTGAAAGACCGTCTGCAATTGTGAACGGGTCCGATATTCGGTCGGGAAAATCGCTGGGAGTAATCTCCATTGCTTTGTTTACGATTTTGGAGGGGGGAATTTCGGACGTAGGGGAATTTCGACTGCGGTAGGGGAAATCCTTGGCTGTGGGGGAAATCCTCGGCTGGGGGACGAGGCCGATATTCGGCCTCTGCTATAGAATAAAAAAAAACCCTGACATCAGATTAAGATTGTGATGCATAAACATTTAGCTACACAAAGATTTATGCAAAACATAATGAAACATGAGGCATAGCATTATCAAGCACTATTGCTATGACTAAATTTAAGTGTCATTTTTAGCTAATCTGATTTTTGATTGTCATCACTTGACGATTTGTGTTGATGTTGGTTAAAATTTTCGTTTAGGTCCACCTTTTCTCAAAAACCATAAGAGCTGCAGCTTTAAAACTTTGCTTACTTGTTTGTCATGTAGGCCAAAACTATAACCCTGATAAGCATTTTGTCAAAATTGTGGTCCTTTTTGTAAGAAAATTTGGTTAAAATGTTTGTTTAGGTCCACCTTGTCTCAAAATCTGTAAATGCTTTAATCTTGGCACACATATTTATCATCTTTAGATGGCTATGTAGGTCAAGAACCATAAGTTTGATATGCATTTTGTCAGAATTACCAGTTACAAGTTACAATCTACCAATTTTCCTAAATGATTTCTGCTAAGACTCTTTTTTTTTTTTCAAAAATAGGTAGTATGCTCACTTAAGTGACATTAATTAAACAATTTCTTGCATTATGCCGAATTTTCTTAGAAATTAGTACTTTTTACAAAATTTCAAAACAGCATGTTTTCACAATTCATTTTTACCATATTTTGCATGTTTTAACAACTCATTCTTAGCAAGAAAATGTGCAGGAGGCCAAGTAATTTGGTCAGCAAAAACCCTGGGTCTGAGTAAAAGTCCTTCTGCACATTTATCCGACCCTGTAGCATATGGTATCAAACATACCACTTTGACTTGGTTACAACACCAAGTGTTGTGGTTGGGACAAATTACATGGACATGTATAAGGCACAAGGAAAGAACGTATTTTCAAAAAAATTCAAAGTCAGGCACTGTCAGTGCACATGCTGGAAGGACACATTTTTTTTAATTCGATATCCAGTTTATCGCATGTTACCGCAGAGGGATCGATCCAGATTTTCGTCCCTTCGCAGCGAAAATCGGTTGGATCGATTCCCTAATAAATACATAATGACTGAAATTGAGGCTGAATTTCAATATAGTTGAGAAAAATGTAATGTAAATCTGGAAGAAAATTTGTAAACAGCCTGGTTGTTCAGTCTATAGAGCATAGGAACAGTATTCCAAGGCCACAAGTTTAAGCTTCAGTCTGGTTGCATATTTTTCTCACATAATTAACATCTTTCCATAGCTTCACCACAGAAATGATGATAGCTCCATTTCCCTAATGAATAAGTAGTTATGAATATTTTTTTTGATTTGCAAATTTAGTTTTATATATTAAGTTTAATTACTGTTGTTGAATTCCACATTTAAGGGTTGAAAATGCACTACCGGTAATTGTAGGATATGTTATTAGGTTGTGTTTTCATACAAATTGGAAGATTCTGTTGCTTTCTCTGAAATACAGTAATAGTACTTGGATCCTTGTCTGTATATTTAATGTGCAACACCCATTTCCCCTATTTTAATTTTACTGAAGTACCTACTTTCCCTATTCCAGCTGTACTTAGGTGCCAAATTTCCCTATTCCAGCAGTGCATTTTTACCCTATTTTGGTTGTACCGAGATGCCTAAATTCCCTATTCCAGTTGTACTAAGGTGCATTTTACCCAATTCCAGTTGTACTGAGGTGCATTTTAACCTATTCCAGTTGTACTGAGGTGCATTTTAACCCTATATCAGTTGTACCTAGGTGCCTATTTCCCTGTTTTAGTTGTACTGATGTTTCCAGTTCTACTAAGGTGCCTATTTTGTCTATTTCATTTGTACTGAGTCAGAGGTGCCGTTTTCCCTATTTCAGTTGTACTGAGGTGATCTGCTAACCTGCTCCCTGTTTTTTTCTGGATTAATACAATTACTTTTTTATGGCTTTAATATCTGAAGGTATATCACAAATTTGCCACTAGAAACATAGCTGCAATAGGAATGGCCAGTTGAAAACCGATTAGTTTTGCCTAAAATGTTTTGGATGGGCAAGACAAAATAATTTTTATCTTCATCTCCTCTCTCAAAAACATAATTATTTTGGGTATACCGGTAATTACAAAAAATGTTTTCTTTTCAGTGTAATAGAAGTCCAACTGCAGTTTAATTAGCTCTGAAACAGCAAAAATACAATGTGATAATGGTCTAATTCAAGTTGGTCTTTTATTGCACTGTAAAACTGAATGCAATATCGGTCCAACTCGCAAATACACTATTTTAACTGCTTTTTGCCAAAAACTAAATTCAAACAATAATTTCTTAAGGCATTTTATGCCAACATGTAAATTTATATTTTTCCATTCCAAATAGCTTTTTATAGGATCAGTTTTTTGTCTCTCCTGAATAATTTTAGAAAATTGAGTTGGACCAGTATTGCGCTAAGCCATCGATATATATTTTAGCATCAGTTTGACATTTGAAACATGTTCATACAACTGGCGAAAAGGTTTCAATGCTTACTTATATTTGACTTTCTTGTCTAATATCTCATACACTTGTCTATGTAGCTCATATTACTCAGGTGACTGAGTGATCAAGGGTCATCATGACCCTCTTGTTTACATAGAATTTCAGGTTAAGGTTTTAGTGCACTTTCTCTCTCTTTTTATTAGCTCATCTGATTTTTCGGGAAAAAATGATGAGTTATTGTCATCACTTGATCGGCGTTGGTGTTGCCTTGTTAAGTTTTATGTTAAGGTCAGCTTTTCTCCTAAACTATCAAAGGTATTGCTTTGAAACTTGCAAAACTTGTTCACCATCAATAGCTGACCCTGTACAGCAAGAAACATAACTCCATCATGCTTTTTGCAAGAATAATTGCCCCTTTTATACTTAGAAAATCAGATTTCTTGGTTAAGTTTTGTGTTTAGGTCAGCTTTACTAGTAAACTATCAAAGCTATTGCTTTGAAACTTGCAACACTTGTTCACCATCATAAGCTGACCCTGTACAGCAATAAACATAACTCCAATCTGCTATTTGCAAGAATTATGGCCCCGTTTGGACTTAGAAAATGTCAGATTTCTTGGTTAAGTTTTATGTTTAGGTAAATTTTTCTCCTACACTATCAAAGCTATTGCTTTGAAACTTGCAACAGTTGTTCGCCATCATAAGTCGAGTCTGTACAGCAAGAAACTTAACTCCATCCTGCTTTTTTCAAGAATTATGACCCTTTTTGGACTTAGAAAATCATGAGTAGGACAATATTTCTATTATACAAAGACAAAAAAAAATCAAATGAGCGTCTGCACCCGCAAGCCTGTGCTCTTGTTACTTAATGGATTTGTTTCAAACTTAAAATGTTTTTTCCACATCATCGAGTGTATATCAAAATCCCCTTGATCAAAATCCCCTCCACTGAAAAATGACTGGGTGTTACAAAATCCCCTTCACACATTTGCAGGGGGTATCATAATCCCCTCTGTGATTAACATTATAGATATATAGATATCAGTGCTCCAAATTATATTATGTTTGCTAAAGGCATTGTATTTACGTGCTTTATGCAATAGACTTTTAAGTTGTATATAGTTGTTTTTGAACTTGATGAAATAAGTAAAAATCACAGAGGGGATTATGATAACCCCTGCAAAAGTATGAAGTGGATTTTGTAAC
Source organism: Mercenaria mercenaria (assembly GCF_021730395.1). NCBI lineage: Eukaryota > Metazoa > Mollusca > Bivalvia > Venerida > Veneridae > Mercenaria > Mercenaria mercenaria. The sequence continues at coordinate 13,469,991 of NC_069369.1, read as the reverse complement.
ACCCTGTCATTTTTCTGAGTAGGGGATTTTGATCAAGGGGATTTTGATTGTCTCCCCACATCATCACCTACATCATATGACACAAGTACATAACTCTTGCATCAATACTTCATGAATTACTCTCGTTTTTACTTAGAATTTTCAGGTTAAAGTTTCAGTGCACTTTCACTCTATCTCAGTTATTACAAAATGGATTTGTTTCAAACTTAAAACGATTGTTCAACATCATCACCCACATCATTTACACATCATAACTCTGGCACCAATATTTTATGAATTATGTCCCTTTTTACTAGAAACTTCAGGTTAAAGTTTTGATGTACTTTCACTTCAGCTCTATTATTTCCATAATGGATTTGATTCAAACATAAAATTATTATTTCACACCATCATGCACATCATATGACACATGGGCCATAACTATTTCACCAATATTTCATGAGTTATGCCCCCTTTTGACGTAGAATTTCAGTTTAATTTTGATGCTTTTTCCCCATATCTCAGTTGGTACTAAATGGATTCATCCGCATTGGAGTCATTAAACACTCAAGTGGCAGCTCCAGCTTCCTCAAGTGTGCCCAGTTTCACTATCCAGCATCAAAATAGTTGGGTGTGCTGTCTCCTGTGACAGCTCTTGTTTAAAAAGTAAACTTATATAGTTTTAGGCATTTAAAAACTTATGTCTTAAAAATCATACTTGTGACATGAAACTTCTGTATTTTATGCATAACATACAAGTATTTTACTAAATCATAATTTATTAATCATATTCTAAAACAACTTTTAGTAGGGTGAATTTACCAAAATGATGATGAGTGGATTTGAAGACAAGCTGACTGACGGCAAGTTATCACTAAATCACAGCAGGCTAAAGCACATCAGTTGCTGTTCCTGACCTCTTTCATTACTGACTGATCTACCTGTCTATTAATGGGATAAATTTTGAGTATATTGGTAATGTGTAAAATATTAAGCAAATAAACAGACTGTTTCTTATTTCAGTGCAAGCTACAGTTAAACCTGTGTTTAAATCAACTGTAGGTGCTCCTGAATTCATGCGAGATAGAAAGTCCATATGTAAGATGACCAAATACAATAAGATTAATCTGAAGAATACAGGAAAATGGGAAATCAGCATACAAATATGAATCATATTTGAGCCATGCCATGAGAAAACCAACATATTGGGTTTGCGACCAGCATGGATCCAGACCAGCCTGCGCATCCACGCAGTCTGGTCAGGATCCATGCTGTTCGCTTGTAAAGCCGATTGGAATTGGAGAAACTGTTAGTGAACAGCATGGATCCTGACCAGACTGCGCGGATGCGCAGGCTGGTCTGGATCCATGCTGGTCGCAAACCCACTATGTTGGTTTTCTCATGGCACGGCTCATTTGTTTATTTTTCAGCATCAAAAAATTGTTACTATTACAGATTTTTGCTACTATTTTCAGGGCCTGACAGCCTTACATCTGTCTGCTATACATGGTCGACTTGAATGTCTGAAACTGCTTATTGAGAAGTATAAATTTGACATCAATTTGCCAAGCAGCACAGGTTGGAGGGCCATTCACCTTTGTATCAGTAACCAAACAGGAAAGAGAGCCATTCAATGTCTTCAGTATCTGCTAGATAAGAAAGCAGACTCTTCTGTGTAAGGAATTAAATCTTGTTACTTTTCTTCTATTTAAATAGCATACCATAATTGCTTTTAGAGCACATTCTGTTTTCCTAACATTCATATTATACCATGATGTCTTTTTTTAGACAGCAGAGGGGAAAGAGTATGGAAACATCAAATTTTGCAGTTTCTTTGAGTATCCCAGCAACATACCTTTTATTCCAACCAATGACAACTTTAACCCTTAGCATGCTAGATAAATTGTCGTCTGCTGGAAATGTCGTCTGCTAAAATTGTAAAGTTCATTCAATTTGCTCCAAAATTGGAAGAAATATTGTCAGAGAAGCAAACAGCTTGGAACCTGATCAGACGCCGATTTAATCGGCATCTGATCTGGTTCCAAGCTGTTTGCAAAGGCTGTTAAATTCGCCTGCAGCAGGCTAAGGGTTAATCAAACTTTTATTTCCCTCTGAATACTTCTCATATTTTTGTGTAAGCATATAAAAATATTTTAAGGAAAAATTGAGTAGGTAACTGGAGAGTAAATGGCTTATTTGAAATTGATGGTTTATTAACTTGGAATGTAAAATTGTAAGAGCTGGGAAAATTAATATTACAGGTCACTACTAGTGACTAGAGGAAAAGGCAAACCTCACAATGTTAGTTTAACTTTATTGCAACATTGTGATAAAATAAAGCAGGTCTTACACGAGTTAATGGTCAAAGAACACAAAAATTATTTCAAAGTTTCAATATTTTGAACATACATGTACTTTTTTTTTTACATAATTTGACAGTATCTTTCAACAGTTTAAAATTACAAACAAAATTTATTTCTAAATGGGTACCATATAAAATGTATTTTTCTGTTCATTTTTATTTTGTTTAAGAAATAATATATCTCATCCAGTGATTTGTAGTTGAAGAAATCATTGTTTGGAGTACAGATGTGGCAGAATTATATCACGAGGGTGCAGCCCGAGTGATATAATAATACGCATCTGAACGACAAACAATGATTTATTCAAGAGCAAATCACTGGATGAGATATATTATTTCGATTCTAACACGTTAACAAGGATTTTTAAGTACATCCTTGACGACATTCATTAAATATTTGCCCGTTTTCAATCGGTTTCTTTTCTAGCACGCCGCTATGCCATTTGACGCCATAACGTAATAACTGTGACGTCAGAACAGTGATTAGTTGTATTATAATTCACTGTTTTCTGCCTTCTTTGTTTAATAAGAAAATGAATCGGATCGTGTTAGAATATACATTATACTTCTTTGTCTGGAATTTAGTATGTTAGGATATTGGCAGTTTTAAATTGAAATTTACTCCCTATAATATTGTGCTTTTAGCTTAAAATAGTTAACATTGGTTAATTTCTAACAGCATTAACATTTGTGTACAGGACTTCAGTACATTTGATTTATTCATGTTTAGTTAGTTGTGTCTGGAGTATTTCTCTTGTAGATATTTCTGTGGTAGATTTTCATATACAATGTATATGAAAAAAATAAGTATAAAATGGTTCTCGTGTTCTATACAACCATTACAAGTGAAACATAACGTAACAACTGTGTTGTGATGCAATTGCAGCGGTAATGATGATGGTATAACTCCACTACACCAAGCAGCAAGTGAAGGACATGTACAATGCTTGAAGATGTTGATAGACCATGGAGCTAAAATTGACGGGGAAGATTGCCGTGGACATACACCTCTGGATCTTGCTAAACTGTGGGGTCACAGGAAATGTGCCAGGTAAAATATTTAATGCTAAACTCTTGGGTGACAGGAAATGTACCAGTTAGATATATGACACTAAATACAAGGTGACAGTAAATGTACTGGGTGAGATATTTGATCCTAAATTCTTGGGTGCCAGGAAATCATAGGTAAGATATTTGAAGCTAATCTCTGGGGTTGTTGTAAAAATGCAAGATTAGATTTGTCGCCAGGTAAGATATTTGTCTCTAAACTCTGGGGTACCATGAAATAAGTCTGATAAGTATAAGTAGAACCTCAATTCAAGGAGTTGAGGTTCTGTCAGTGATTTGAAGTCAGATATGCTCCTATATTAGCATTGAGGGAAGTTGACTGAATGTTAATTGACTGAATGTTAATTTGCGACCAGCATCTGCGCAGTCTGGTCAGGATCCATGCTGTTCGCTGGTGGTTTCTCTAATTGCAATAGGCTTTGAAAGTGAACAGCATGAATCCTGACCAGACTGCGCAGATGCACTTGTAAGCTGGTTTGGATCCATGCTGGTCGCAAATGCACTATGTTGGTTTTCTCATGGTGCGGCTCAATTATTGTGTTTCAGGATAATAGCTGCGGAGATGTGGCAGCAAGGGAAGGACAATATTGCGAAGGAAATGCAGCAGCTGCGCAAGCTGAAGATGCAGCAGGTTTTACGAGAGATGGAGCTAGAGGCAGAGTACAAGGCACAAAATGAACACTATAGTGAAGAGGCATTTAAGAAGTGGCTGGGAAAACAAGGGTAAGTGTACTGTATTTATACTAAAGTAATGTACACATAATGAAAACAGGTAATTTTCGTGCAGTTGTGTATTCCGGTATTTCAGCATTCAAGTTCACTTGAGCATGGAAAAGCTGGTTGTACTATATGATTGTTATATCAATGGATGAAAGGGCATGTTCCAGTGAACACTATATATACTTGCAGGTTATTTGTGTTTTAGGATAAAACTACTTTAAATATATAATGATTATATCATGAACATCACCAGGTAGTATTGAGTGGGTTGTTACTAGGACTGTCAATGAACACCACCAGGTAGTATTGAGTGGGTTGTTACTAGGACTGTCAATGAAAACCACCAGGTAGTATTGAGTGGGTTGTTACTAGGACTGTCAATGAACACCACCAGGTAGTATTGAGTGGGTTGTTACTAGGACTGTCAATGAACACCACCAGGTAGTATTGAGTGGGTTGTTACTAGGACTGTCAATGAACACCACCAGGTAGTATTGAGTGGGTTGTTGCTAGGACTGTCAATGGACACCACCATATGGAGTTATTGTCCCTGCACAGCCTTGTATGCGATTCACAGTCCCAGGGCTTAAGCTAAGCTAATACTAGGGAAAAGTGGAGAGGTTTTAGGGAGAAGTGAAGAGATTTTATGGGAACAGGAGTGATTTTAGTGCTGAATTGTCTGAACTATCAAAGTAATTGCTTTGAAACTTGCAGCACTTGTTCACCATCATAAACTGACCGTGTACAGCAAGAAACATAACTCCAGCCTGCTTTTTGAAAGAATTATGGCCCTTTTTGGACTTAGAAAATCAGATTTCTTGGTTAAGTTTTGTGTTTCGAATTGCCGAGCCTACTGTCAACAGACAGCTCTTGTTTAATTTATATAAGAAAATAACTTCATGCCGTTTTGATTAATACTAGTATATCTGATGTATTACAGTTTGGACAAGGATATGCCGACTGGCCCGAAGAATGTGAAAGAGAGAAAGGAGTCTGATAAGCATGAATCCTTGATGAAAGCAAACAGTGTGTCTACAAAGAGCTCCACTACTTCCAAGGACAAGGGTAAAGAAAGACGTGCTGACTCCATACCCACCTGGAAGGCACCCCGCCCTCGAGAAATGTCCCCATTAAGTCGAAAAACAACCAACATAAGTCAATTTACAGAAGATGATGGTGGTTTGTATGAAAAACCGGAAAATGCTGATCAACCACAACCAGACAAGAGAGCGAAAAGTGCCGGATTTGTAAATCCTAACCAGTGGAAAATTCCACTGAAAGCAAGTGATCCTCCATATATAACAAACCTTACAGATGATTATCCTAGAGATGATTATACCAAGATGCCATTGGTTGAGTCGGCACCAAAATATTTTGATGGCCGCACTGGTCCAAGATTATATAAGAAAGATGTCAAAGAAGGAAGTATTGATACAAAGAAGAAATTGAGAAAACCTAATGTACCAAAAGAAATTGCTAAAAGAATAATGACTGATGACCCAACATTAGATGAAAGGCCAGTTTTGTTCAAACCAAAGCACATAGCAGATGTTCAGGTTAAGAAAAAGTATGGCGATGAAGTTGTAGGAAAAAGTGAAGTTTCTCTTCACCTGTGTGATGATATGTCATCATTTCTGTTTAAAAACAGTTTGAATAAGGGAGCAGATGTTTTTAACGTGGGTTCAGCAGGTAAACCCCTGTCAAAGGAGCATCAGAAACTACTGGCAACCAACAGTATACTAGAGTCCCATCCCAGTACAAGGTCAACATCCTCAAGCAACTGGTCATCAATTAAATTTCCCAGAGAAAGGGTTCTACAATCACTGCATATAATGTCAAAACCAGGAGCATTTCCAGACATGAAAGGGGAAGAGTTCAGTATTGGGAGTGGTCAAACGGCAGTGTAAACTCACCGATGTTCATCTAAATACAACAACAGAATGGACAAACGGCAGTGTAAACTCACTGATGTTCATCTAAATACAACAACAGAATGGACTGGAATGCCTGAATGTACATTGTACAAGCTAGAATTAAACAAGGACAGGGTAGAAGTCAGCTGGCTAAACATTAACCTTTAGCCTGCTAAATTTCTGGAATGAACTGGTCTATTATTCAATTTCGGCAGTACCATTTATTATTTGAAGAGGTGTCCAATGAAAATTTACTGACTGAATAGTGAACAATGCAGACCATGTGCAGGCTGATCTTGGTCTGCACTGGTCACAAGGGCAGAATCACTTGCTGCCAGCAGGCTAAAGGTTAAAAAAAAAACAGCATTTCTCCATAAGTCAATCTCTGCCGAAAGTCAGTATTAACTTTACTGTGTTATTTATTTTGTTAGGTAAATATAACAGTTCACTTTTTCAAGGTAACAGGAGGTTCAACCAGACATACAGGGTTCAGAAGCCTACAGTATTTTAACATAATGAGTTGACTTGTGAATATAAATACATGGTAGTAAATCTCTTTAGTAGCTAATAATGTTTTAAATTTAATTATTTATACCTGCAGTTTAACTTTCAAATAAATATGTTTCAGATTCAATGATTTAGACCTGACAGTTTAATTTTCATATATACATGTACATGGAATGTTTGAACTGAGACTTGTTATAAACTTTGTTTAAATGTCAGGTAAGACCCTTGAACAGTAATATTTGTCAAATAATTTGAAAAAGGTTTTTAAAATTGTGTCATATTGATTTTTTAAGGAAAAATATTAGTCGGTGTGCAAGCATAGAGTTATTGTTTTATCAGTTTATGTTACCGAATGAGATAGATCCTTGGAACAGAAACTTTAAATGTGATGAAGTTTTGAATCGGATTATCTTAATATACAAATATTTGTCTTTTGCAGCAAATGTTACCTAATTCCAGACAAAGGAAATATACAATATTTTTCTCACAATTTTCTATTTACACCATAATAAATACTGGTATTCATAAATTCTAATTATTTACACAGAAGTGGCACAATTGGGTATGTAAATTGTTCTTGATAGTTCTATTTCACTGCCATTGTAAACTTTTACCAGTTAGTAAAGGAAATTTGAACTTTCATGTTGCATAATTGTTATGGCTTGTCAGTACTACCGCGTAATGTTAACCTTTATCCTGCTAAATTTCTATAATGGACTGCATGGATGTGCAGGCTGATCTTGGTCTGCACAGGTCACAAAGGCAGAATCACATGCCACCAGCAGGCTAAGGGTTAATTAAGGGGTTCCATTATTTAGGTTAGGCAGCAGCTGTTCATATGCCTTTCCTTCATGAGTTCTTTTGAATTGTTGAGTATTAGGCACTGTCATAATTGTAATATTTGTTTGTCATAACTTAAACCAGATTTTCAAAAATCATGGTATTTTAGTAAACAGATAAGATAGAGCTTTTGTTTTTAGTGCATGATGCATTAAAAATACAGTTTTCTTTCAGGTTGTAAGCAGATCCTTAACATTGAATATGTGACATACTTTTCAAGTTGGAATGATTGGAACTATTTGGTCTTAAAACTCCTGATTTGGTAAAAATATAATAAACGTTTTTCATCTGCAACACCTTTCACAAAAGTTTGATTTTCACTATATAATATATAATCACAAACATGATCAGATAATTCCTAGGTGTTTTGTGTTTTAATAATGTTTTCATTATATTTTGTTGTTATGCATTTTTTTCCATAGCTTAAATTGTCTTGACAATTCATCTATGTATGGAAGACACCATAGTATACAATGTCATGTGGTATTCTGAATAAATTCTATTCTATTCTATAATCAGTTAATAGTTAGATGCACGATCACTTCACATTTTTACCTAACAGATACTTAAAAAAGTTTGTTTCACTGCCATTATAATTCTTGTTATACCAAGTGAGCAGAAACTTGTTTTACCTGTGTTAATTGTCTCTAAATACAATGTATGTATTTCAGTGTGAAAACTGCTGATACAAAATATAGCTGTGATATAATTATGCACCATCAATATTTATGCACCTTACATATCTTGTATTTTATTATATACCTATATAAATTCTGTCAAAAATATGGCTTACTTTTCACAGGTAAATATGAACAGGCAGAAAAAAAATCTGTATTGTACCGTTTGTATTATATGTTGCTGAACTACTTTAACTTAATATGCATGATCTGACAGTTAAAAAAATAGGGCACATAAAAAACATCACTCGTTTCTGTTACATTGAAGATTTTGTTTGATAACAAAACAATAAACAAGAAGGTAGATGTATATAATAAAAGGGTCATTATAACAGTAACTTGATCTAGGATTTTGTATTCAGGTCTCGTGCATTTTGCAAGGTCTGATCACACTCGTCGCTTGCTCCACTCAGCCAAATACAGCATCCCAGATCAAGTTACTATTATAATAACCCTATTGTATCACAATGTGTCATATCTCAGACTGTATTAATTTTCCTGCTTTACAGTCAGACCTATGCTTAAGGCCAACCTCAGATTGAAGGCCACTACCGGTACTCTAAAATCTGTTTATAAAGGCCACTATTTTCTCTTTCCATTTAAACAACAATGTTAAAAAATTTACATGTGTTGGGAGACAACAATGACTACTTCCTTCATTTCCAATGGATGGTCTTTACAGTCAGGTTTATTAACCCTTAGCCTGCTGCAGGCGAATTTAACAGCCTTTGCAAACAGCTTGGAACCAGATCAGACGCCGATTAAATCGGCGTCTGATCAGGTTCCAAGCTGTTTGCTACTCTGACAATATTTCTTCCAGTTTTGGAGCAAATTGAATGAACTTTACAATTTTAGCAGACGACATTTCCAGCAGACGACAATTTATCTAGCATGCTAAAGGTTAACTGTATATGTATTGTCCTATTCAAAACTGATAATATTTTACTTTAAATTGTCACCATAAACCTGTTACAATAATAAAAATATGGTGATGTTTTGTAAACAGGTCATTTTGATTTGGCAGATCTACATGAGGAAAAATGTAATTAATTTCTCCTTGTCTTAAAAAATACTTTTTTTACATTGAAAAAGTTATTGACTGATTTTAATTGCAGTAGATTCTGCTTAATCAGGTATCACTTCATTGCGTACAATAACTGCCATTCATTGTAACGTCACTGTAATAATGAATTTCACATTAAGATAAGAAGGAAAATGGTTCCGGAAAGTGAAAATAGAGGTTACTTTACCTCATCACCGACACCAAATGTCCTAAAAATTGTTATTGTCAAGCCCTGGTCAGCATCATTTTTTATAAGAAATCATATATTTTTCCTCAGTTATTTCTAAATAAGATTTCTATAGTAATCAGAATGATTTATATATAGTTTTCTTTCCTAAGATTGATGTGAATCCGTCTTTAAATGTAAGAAATGGCTTTTGCCTGAATATTTACTATATTTGAGTCTGTGATATATGTCATAGCTTTGCTGGAAAATGCTTTTTTGTGTGTATAGAGAAAACAGGGTTGTACTGATACTTTTTGTTGTGTTAATACCTATTAGAATTTACTGTTTTATTGAATATAATTATGTGTATTACAGGAAAACAAATTGTTGAAATTGTTAAGGAGAACAAAAAAGTAGCAAACATGTTCAGAACATTTTAATAAACTTTTGTTGAGATAGATCTGTTCTTTTATTTGTTGCCGGTTTTTATCCACCTCTTCTCAGCATAATTATAAAACTTTGGAAATAATCTTGATAAAGATAAGTGTGCATTGACAGAATTCCTGAATATTTGAATTCTCTTTTTATGATACATTTGTTTTTCCTTCTTTGTCCGTCTGTCTGCCTGTCACAAAAGCTTTTCCAGACTACTCCTCTAAACAACAGGTTGCAGTTCAACAAAACTTTGTAGGATTCGTACCAATGCTAGTTTTGAATATTATTGGCATTTTTAGCTCACCTGTCACAAAGTGACAAGGTGAGCTTTTGTGATCGCGCAGCGTCCGTCGTTCGTCCGTCAGTCCGTGCGTGCGTGCGTAAACTTTTGCTTGTGACCACTCTAGAGGTCACATTTTTCATGGGATCTCTATGAAAATTAGTCAGAATGTTTATCTTGATGATATCTAGATCAAGTCCGAAACTGGGTCATGTGCGGTCAAAAACTAGGTCAGTAGGTCTAAAAATAGAAAAACCTTGTGACCTCCATAGGGGCCATATTTTTCAATGGATCTTCATGAAAATTGGTCAAAATGTTCATCTTGATAATATCTAGGTCAAGTTCGAAACTGGATCAAGTGCGGTCCAAAACTAGGTCAGTAGGTCTTAAAATAGAAAATCTTTGTGACCTCCCTAGAGGCCATATTTTTCAATGGATCTTCATGAAAATTGGTCAGAATGTTCATCTTGAGGATATCTAGGCCAAGTTCGAAACTGGGTCACATGCGGTCAAAAACTAGGTCATTAGGTCTAAAAATAGAAAAACCTTGTGACCTCTCTAGAGACAATATTTTTCAATGGATCTTCATGAAAATTGGTCTGAATGTTCACCTTGATGATATCTAGATCAAGTTTGAAAGTGGATCAAGTGCGGTATAAAACTAGGTCATTAGGTCTAAAAATAGAAAACCTAGTGACCTCTCTAGAAGCCATATTTTTCAAATGGATCTTCATGAAAATTGGTGAGAATGTTCATCTTGATGATATCTAGATTAAGTTTGAAACTGGGTCACATGCGGTCAAAAACTAGGTCAGTAGGTCTAAAAATAGAAAATCCTTGTGACCTCCCTAGAGGCCATATTTTTCAATGGATCTTCATGAAAATTGGTCAGAATGTTCACCTTGATGATATCTAGGTCAGGTTCAAAAGTGGGTCATATGCAGTCAAAAACTAGGTCAGTAGGTCTAAAAATAGAAAAACCTTGTGACCTCTCTAGAGGCCATATTTTTCAATGGATCTTCATGAAAGTTGGTCTGAATGTTCACCTTGATGATATCTAGGTCAAGTTTGAAACTGGGTCACGTGCGATCAAAAACTAGGTCTATTGTTAGGTCAAATAATAGAAAAACCTTGTGACCTCTCTAGAGGCCATACTTTTCATGAGATCTTCATGAAAATTGGTGAGAATGTTCACCTTGATGATATCTAGGTCAAGTTCGAAACAGGGTCACGTGCCTTCAAAAACTAGGTCATTAGGTCAAATAATAGAAAAACCTTGTGACCTCTCTAGAGGCCATATTTTTTCAAATGATCTTCATGAAAATAGGTCAGAATTTTTATCTCGATGATGTCTAGGTCAGGTTCAAAACTGGGTCACATGAGCTCTAAAACTAGGTCACTATGTCAAATAATAGAAAAAACGACGTCATGCTCAGTTCAAAACTGGGTCATGTGGGGACAGGTGAGCGATTCAGGACCATCATGGTCCTCTTGTCTTATATATAGGTATGGCACAGTAAATGGCATTTTTAGAGAGCAGTTATTGAGCCCAAGGCACCCTTATATGTTTGTTGAGGACTAGAAGGCAAATATCCTTCTAATAAAAGGATATGGGTTTCTTGGCATTAAGTGGATATTTCTAGAACTGGTTAGCCTGGTATTGGTATAATGTGATGAGAAGGGTATCGTGTTGCGTGTCATCACGGACCTCTGCTGCAGAACTCCAAATGCCACATTTTCTCCAAGAGCCCTAATCAGATTGTTATTCTTCGTGATATCTGTTTGAAATTGGGTCATTTGGTTAAATGCCTTCATGTTTAATACTGCTCCATCACCAACCCGACCCCTTTGAAGATGAAGGATGTAGTACTTTGCTCTTCACCGATTGGAAAACATACTGGTTTTCGATCAGTAACTAAAGAATACTTGTCACTGTTTGTTGATTGTTGTTAATACATTAATCTCGGACTGCTTTTTAGTCAGAAGGTCAACGTTCCAATCAAGTGGAGATGGATAATGGTTTCTGGTCAATAAAATTTAATGGAAAATAAATAGGTCTATGATTGATGCTCTTTCAAGGATGATATTTGACCATCTCATTAAAAAGTAATACCGGTAGGTCAAATGTGAAGACTATGTCACTGAATTTGATGTTTGATTAATAACTTATGAAGGCTTGGAATCTCGATATGTATCCATCAAACTCTTTAGAATGATTGCCTTTGGTCAGTAGGTAATTATGTCTCCTGGGGAGACATATTGTTTTTGCCCTGTCCGTCCGTCCGTCCGTCACACTTCATTTCCGAGCAATAACTGGAGAACCATTTGACCTAGAACCTTCAAACTTCATAGCGTTGTAGGGCTGCTGGAGTACACGACCCCTATTGTTTTTGGGGTCACTCCGTCAAAGGTCAAGGTCACAGGGGCCTGAACATTGAAAACCATTTCCGATCAATAACTAGAGAACCACTTGACCCAGAATGTTGAAACTTCATAGGATGATTGGTCATGAAGAGTAGATGACCCCGATTGATTTTGAGGTCACTCCGTCAAAGGTCAAGGTCACAGGGGCCTGAACATTGAAAACCATTTCCAATCAATAACTAGAGAACCACTTGACCCAGAATGTTGAAACTTGATAGGATGATTGGTCATAAAGAGTAGATGACCCTTATTGATTATGGGATCACTCCATCAAAGGTCAAGGTCACAGGGGCCTGAACATTGAAAACCATTTCTGATCAATAACTAGAGAACCACTTGACCCAGAATGTTGAAACTTCATAGGATGATTGTACATGCAAAGTAGATGACCCCTATCGATTTTGGGGTCACTCCATTAAAGGTCAAGGTCACAGGGGCCTGAACATTGAAAACCATTTCCGGTCATTAATTTGAGAACCACTTGACCCAGAATGTTGAAACTTAATGAATGATTGGTCATAAAGAGTAGATGACCCCTAACGATTTTGGGGTCACTCTGTGAAAGGTCAAGGTCACAGGGGCCAAAACATTGAAAACCATTTCCGGTCAGTAACTTGAGAACCACTTGACCCAGAATGATGAAACTTCATAGGATGATTGGTCATGCAAAGTAGATGAACCCTAACGATTTTAGGGTCACTCTGTTAAAGGTCAAGGCCACAGGGGCCTGAACATGGAAAACCATTTCCAATCAATAACTTGAGAACCTCTCGACCCAGAATGTTGAAACTTCATAGGATGATTGTTCATGCAGAGTAAATGACCCTTATTGTTTTTGGGGTCACTCTGTTAAAGGTCAAGGTCACAGGGGCCTGAACATTGATAACCAGTTCCCATCAATAACTTGAAAACCACTTGACCCAGAATGTTGAAACTTCATAGGATGATTGAATATGCAGAGTAGATGACCCCTATTGATTTTGGGGTCAGTCTGTTAAAGGTCAAGGTCACAGTGGCCTGTTCATGTAAAATCATTTTTTGGAAATAACTTGAGAACCACTTGACCTACAATGTTGAAACTTAATAGGATGATTGGACATGCAGAGTAGATGACCCCTATTTATTTTGAGGTCACTTGATCAAAGGTCAAGGTCACAGGAGCCTGAACAGTGACTTGAGAACCACTAGGCCACGAGTGTTGAAATTTAGCAGGATGACTGGACATGCCAAGTAGATGATCCCTATTGCAGCCAACCATCAGTGTCTCTTTGACTTTCGCTCCTGACCCCTATTGACTTCTTGCCTATAGGACTTTGCATTGGGGGAGACATGCGCTTTTTTACAAAAGCATTTTCTAGTTGCTATTGTTCTTCGGGAAAAGGTGGGCCAGAGGTGATGTCCCTGGGGCTGAAAATGATTTTAGATCAATTACTGGGGAATGCTTGCGTTTATATTTTTATATTTGTCGGTGGTCAATAGATGATAACTATTTTGTTGAGGTGTCAGTAGGTTCCCTTAGGAAAAAGGAAGGCAGTAAAACTGCAGTTTTTCAGCATTATATTTCAGGGCATTCAAAATGCAGTTTTTAGCAGTTATTTGTCTTCAAATGCCTGCATTAACATATTTAATAGAAAAGCACTGAAAATGTAGTGAAAAAGCAGTTAAATTGGCCGAAATATGTAAATGAGCTAAGAAATATAATGATGTCACAAAAAACTGCAACAAAACTGCAGGATCAGTTTTATGCAGTTAAATGTCACCATAAAATACTGCAAAAATACTACAATTCTTGCTTTAACCATTTAAATGACATCACAAAAAAAAAAAACTGAAGAAGAACTTGCATCAACTTGTCCAAGGGGAGTAATTCATTCTATACTTTCTTTTGAATATTAAACTGTGATGATTTAACCAGCCATAAAATGTACAATGAGCTGACTTTCTGTTTAAATACAAACCTTAGATTCATTTATACAAGTTATGAACTGGTTTGTCCTTTATCTTGTAAATCCTTTGAATCTGCACAATTTCACCAGTTTCCACCAAATGACTATAAATCCAACCAGTACTAGTCTGTGCATGAGTTTCACACTTTAATCCTGCCTTATTGGTTAACTCCATTAAAACAGTTGTTATCAATTATTTAACTATTTGTGCATCATTTTGTGTTTAACATTGCTTTTGAGCAGTTATAATCCATTTTTACCTTTCACATGCTTTAGTTTTCACTGTGAGTGGCCATCTTTCACACTGCATTATGGGACATCAGGAAGCAGTATTTAGCAGTTTTTTAATACTGCTGTTCATAAAAGATGCTAAAAATACTGCTCTTAGAAAATAACTGCATTTAACTGCCCGTAAAACTGCTTTTTGTGAAAACATTTACAAAAACTTCAAAATAACTACAGAAAACTGGCCGCCACCAGTTTTTAAATCCTCCAATTATATGCAGTTTCTAAAAAAACTGCTTTTTACTAGTCATTTCATGCTGGAAACAGTTTAAATAACTGGCAAAGAAGGCAGTTTTTCTGAAGAACTGCTGTTCCACTGCAAAAAGACTGCAAAATTGAGCAGTTTTTTCCCCCTAAGGGTTACATCAAGCATAACATTGAAAGTTACCTCTTACCGGGTATCATAGGGGTACATGTGTTTTACAAACATATCTATTAGTGTTATATATATGTATATTATTGATATGTTTTCTCCGAAAATTTGTGAATTTATTCTTATTTTTGATATTGAATTCTCATGTTGGCCTTTCTTATGACTGACACCACATATTTCCAGGGAGGGTCAGTAACAAACAAAATTTACTAATGTTGGCCTTTCTACAAGAGTAGATCTACTGAAGTCAGATGTTGGCCTTCCTTTAGAGTTTGCCTTTTTGTAGAAAGTGGACTATACAGTCTCATGTTGGACTTCCTGTAATTCAATGAGGAGTGGCCCTGCAATAGGAGGAAGAGATCTACAGGCTTACGGTGCATATTTTGCAGGAGAAACTCCATCTGTCCTATTGTCCTTGATTATAAATGGCCCAGTATATTTTACAGCCAGGCCCCCATTAGGAGACTACCTATTATATAACCATCTCATCTTAATTCTTAGGTAGATTTGTCTGACTGGAAATACGACATCATGCTGTGACTAAACATTTTTAAGACCAACTTGCATTCCTAATCTATATATTTTTGATACCTGGTGACTTGATCAGTATAAAGATAATAGGTAAAGTAAATCCAGGGAAAGAAAATACCAAGGTGCCTACTGGGCTTGAACCCCGGACCTGATGATACGTAGGAGGACACTCTAACCATGTCACTAAAGGGTTAAAAACGAGGAAGAATATCCAACAGGGAAAGCCACGTTCTAAAAACGCAGCCTTCCCAAACGTGCACATGATCAACACTGTGATGCACACACGCACAAAGTAAACACACAAGGACAAAACAAAGGAACACAGTGGTGCACTGCCTTGGAACAGTCAGTGGCAAAACCACCACTGGGGAGTTTAAACCGGTTTATGTAGCACCTTTTAACCTAACAGCAAGGCTGTTGGAAGTGGCCTATAAACCTACTGTCACTACACTTCTGTCCCCTTTACTTTTCAGAGCTCACTAGCTCGCCAGAATGACCCTCCATGCTTACTGCATGAGTCTGTCAAACATCCTCGTCAGCATTAAAGTAAATCCTGGGAGAGAAAATACCAAGGTCCCTACTGGGGCTCGGACCCCAGACCTCGTGATCCGCAGGCGGACACTCTAACCACGTCACTAAAAGGTTAACCCAACAGCAAGGCTATTGGAAGTGGCCTATAAACCTACTATCACTACATATGCTTATTTCATGTTTTATCATTATCATTTCAAGAAACGGTGCAATATATTTAGTGTGTTGTGACCTATTGTTGTGTTGGGTTACTATTTTCACAGATAAAGATTCACACGAATTTCACCGGCAAGGAAGAAAAAAAGAATAGTTTTTGTTAATTTTCAATACATTCGAGTTATTTGTAATTAATTGCACCATGTGGTTTTTGTATTTGTTAAGTTGGATTGCATTGAGCATTCAAATACTTGTCGTAACTTTATCAATAGGTAGGTAAAATTTAGAAGTCATCTGTTTTCGCGACAATTTTGTCGAGTTGTCAAATTTAACTTTTCAATAAAAAATCAGTTTGACCTTGATTTCAATATAAAAAGATCAGTTTCTGGTTAGTTTGAAATGGTATAAAGTTTAAAGTGTACCACTAGTGTTTCAGTGACCAAAGCCAGACATGGATTTGAAATAGTTTCCTTGACTTTAGGCTCGAGAGCCATGTCATAAATTGCATACATGGCCTACATAAACCGGAATTCTTTACTGATCAAGAAATACATGTTATGTTTAAAAGCATATGAAAAAGTGTTACTCAGTGACACATACTTGTAAATATAAGAATATCACAGGGTTCCCGCTGTCGGTCGCCAATGGCGCCAAATGCTACAACATCGATGTAAATTCTGACGCTAAAAATCTTCAATTGGCAAATTTCATTGGCGCCAACAAGATAATCATCTATCTGATGTTCTGATCTTTTTCATGGACGTAGTAATGGATAATCCAATATATAGCAATACACGAAGACAATTCACCAATGTGTCGAAATCGAATTACACCTCGGGGCATACTTTAAAACTTCCCGGAGTCACGAGAGTGTTCCTGCATGCAAAAATAATTATCAGTCAATCTGATTTGCCAAATTTAGCCCCCCCCCTACTTTTACGAAAGCAAACAAAAAGAAATATTAGCTGCGCGCTTCTAAAACTCCACCCATTTTTTATGCTAAAAACGCAAGATACATTTACAAGTTATTTTCAATATTCAGCCAATTCGCCGAATTAATGGTCATCACAAGGACTGAAAAAATGCTGGAAATAATGACATGTTGAAGCACGATCAAAGAATTAAAAAAAAACTAAATTATATGCGATCGTAAAACTATCAATATTAGATGAATTTGCGCGATCGTAAAATATCAGTGTTAAATGAATCTATGAGTTTGTAAATTTCAGTCGCGTTTGTAAAATTTCAGTCAGAGAATCTCTGAGATATAAATGAACTGAAGCAAAGCAGTTCTTTTGGTTCTTTTACGTGCCCAACATATAGCATTGATACACGGGATAAATTTTTAAAAGCACCACCCAAGAGCTTCAAAATAAAGAGCTACTTGTCAGTGATTTTTTTTTGCGTATTTTTACTGCCGAATATCGGCACTTTCCCCTCGCCAAAATAGGCCATTTTTTCCCAAAAAATTGTCTATTTTTCCCCTAAAAAAGAAATGTTTTCCCCCCTCAAATTATAATATTTTATTTCCAAAATGTAACAGTATATATTCGGGCGTGAGATCCACGATATCTAACATGAAATTGGCAGAAATGACATCCGTTTTAAGATCAGAATTGCATCAAAGTTACCGTCGCGAAAACACGTGACAAACAAAACATTGCCGATTTTCAAGAGAAATATGGACTACAGTTGGTTTAAATATGTTTCATTATGTCAGTTAATCATTTATGGTAATGAAAAATGACAATATTTCACCTAGTTTTTGAAAAATTGGTCATCAAAATCGCCGCGATTGTACCGAATTTCGGATAGTCAAAATTTCGGACATTATCAAATTTCAAGGGAATGAAGTGAAAATTGATAAATACAATTATTACAAGTTGTATTGGTGTCTTAATTTATTTTATCAACCAAAAATTTCACGATTTTAAATCCAAAAGTGGTTTTGAAAAAATATAAATTCTTTAAACAAAATTCAGTTAGGAAATGTACAGATTTATATCACTTAGTATGGAAATTAAACATATTTCTATTTTTCCCAATTTGGGGAATTATCGCGCTTATTTTCCCAATTCAGCGGGCACAGGCACCTTTATTTTGTCCAAAAAAATCACTGCTTGTACCTTTAGGTGGTATTTGCTATACAGTAATATGTATGGAACGAAAAAGAAATTTAGGTATATATAACGAAACTTTTTAAAAAGCTTTTGAAAAGTCATAAAATAAAACAACTCTGTTTTGGATGAATGACCTTATATAAATTTTAAAATAAAAAGTTAAAAAATAAAGAGCTAAATATTCATGTTTATAAAACATCTAAGAAGTAAAAAATGACCATTAAAGGGAGATAATTCAAAAATGGTAAACTATATATAGGGATACTTTTATAGATTGAGCAATTACTTTTGTTTTGAAAATGTTCTTGAAAATGGTTGGGAAGATTAAAACTATTTTAGAATCAATGTGTTATTAGGATAGACTGGTTCCAGAGCATATTGCATGGTTAACATATCAAATGAAATAGAGATTGAAAAAAAAAAATGGTATGTTGCCCAGCACCACAGGCTATTGGCTCCAACTTCAGAGCCACTGGCGCAAACTTTTTCTGATTGGCGAATTTGTTGGCGCAAAGGGAAATTGACCCAGAGTGAACCGTGATATCATATGATATATCAAATATTGATCATTTGGTATCCATACATGTATTGTTAATTCCAACTGATACACAGCCCTACTTTTATTTATGTGTGACAATAAGCTATTCCGTCAATAATGATGTTTTGTTGTTGCTGAAAATGAACGTTCAGTTTAGATATTCAGTAAATCACAAGTGAAATATATGATGTATTGGCTAGTCTAACAACTAGATTTTAGCCATAAAATGATTGTCACGAAATAGTTTCGAAACATAAGTGATGGATCCAAAAATCATAGAAAGCTTTCATGCAGAATAATTCAATTGCTAGAAATTTTGATCTATAGTGTAAAATTGTTTTTCATATATAAATGGAACTTAAGTTTGTGCTGGTGATCTACCAACATCTTTTTGCAGAGTTGCGAATCCTGAGACATATACTTTTACCCAAAACAATCTTTAGATCATGGTCATTTTGGTCTGAAATCTGTAAAGAGTTGTCATTTTTGTCAGAAATCTGTAAATGGTGGTCATTTTGGCCAGCAGTCTATAGATTGTGGTTATTAACTTGTCTGATTTTTTTTTTAAAAATCTGTAAGATATTGGTGTCACTTGATGTTGGCATCAGCATTAATAGTTAAATTTTTTGTTTAGGTCTACCTTTTCTCAAAAACAATAGCAACTACCAGTATAGCTTTGAAACTTTGCATCACGTCAGACCAGGTACTAAGGTAGGCCAAGAATCATAACTCTGATAAGCATTTTGTCAGAGTAACATTTGGCCCTTTTTATATTTAGAAAATTTGATTTTCTTAGTTTTAACCCAAAACTATAAGAGCTACAGCTTTGAACCTTTGCACTATTGTTTATCATTATTGGATTAGTAGACCAAAAACCATAACTCTAACATGCATTTTGTCAGAATTATGACCCTTTTTAGCTCACCTGGTGAGCTTTTGTGACCTCTAAATGTCCGTTGTGTCGTCCGTCCGTCAGCATTTTATAAAAAATCTTCTTGAAAACCACTGGACAGAATACATCAAACTTCATAGGAATGATCCTTGGGTGGTTCCCATTCAAAATTGTTCAAAGAATTGAATTCCATGTGGAACTCTGGTTGCCATGGCAACCGAAAGAAAAACTTTAAAAATCTTCTTGTCCAAAGTGACAAGGCGTAGAGCCTTGATATTTGGTATGTGATATCATCTAATGGTCCTTTATGAAGATTGTTCAATTTGTACCTGTTCAAATTATGCCCCTGGGGTGAAAAGAGGTCCCGCCTGGGGGGTCCCAAGTTTTACATAGACTTATATAGGAAAAAACTTTAAAAATCTTCTTGTCTAAAACCACAAGATTAAGGCCTTTGATATTTGGTAAGTAGCATTGCCTTGAGGTCCTCTACCAAAAAGAGGCCTTGCCCTGGGGGTCTCAAGTTTTACATAGACTTATATAGGAAAAAGCTTTAAAAATCTTCTTGCCTGAAACTTCAGGGCCTAGGCTTTTGATATTTGTTATGTTGCATTGCCTTGTGGTCCTCTACCAAGATTGTTCAAATTATTCCCCTGGGGTGAAAAGAGGCCCTGCCCTGGGGGTCACTTGCTATATCACATGGCGCGAAAACATGACGTAATGCCATGACAATCTAGGGCAAATGCCATGATACCGACATACTTCTTTTAGCTCTTTGAGGGGGTTTTAACTGATGACGAAAACAAGGCCAGTACTTATTTTATCAACAGAATAATTACCATAATTGTTAATGTTTTTATTTCCAAAGTATCAATCTTTCCACGAGGAACGCGAAGAAGATCAAGATTTCTTTCGGGGATTAACACGTCGTAATTAGGGCTGCACGGGATAGTGCATGAAAAATGAAGTTTTTACCGCTAGCGTACAATACTTAGGACTTAGAAAGCAAACATGGTAACAAATGGAGATGGGCTTGGCTATCTGAATGTGACACTGATTGTGATCGATGGGGTATTTGGCTACGAAAACCGGATATTGCAGGGTCTGCATTATGTGAAAGTTGTGCCAAACATTAAAATATGGTGGCATGAAAAAAACAAAAATTTTGCTAGAATATTCAGGTTGTTTCAGTCTGAATCTTACAAAAATAATTTATTTTGTTGAGGGTATATTGTTGAAACAAGTCCTTGACTTAGAAAAGTTACTGTGAACTGAAAATCACGCATTTTGTGCATTATAATTAGTAAACTTTTGGCACACATATAAGGCTAGAATAGGGCTGTTCTAAGCGTTCAAAATCACTAACTCTCAGGAGCTTCCAGGAGCTCCCCTCACCCCACCAGGGCTATGCCCTGGACCCACAGGGGGCCCTAGCCACCCCCAAGCCCCCAGCAAATTTTTCAGGATTTTCAATATTCCATACTTTCACCCATGTATATGAGTTATATAGGAATAATTACTCAGATCATATTTCCTAGACTGTTTTGATATAATTACCTGATGACCCCAAGTGATTAGGGGTCACCTGACAGTGACCTTGACCTACTGACCTACTTTCTTGTTTTTAGCTCACCTGAGCGGTCACAAAATATTTTTAGAAAATGTTGTCGGATGGACTACAGACGACGGACATTGAGCTAGACTGACTATGAAACATTTGTAATAAGTGGTTATTTTGGTAAGGAATCTGTAAGTAAATTTTAAAGCTTTAAAATAGCACATTTCTATCTGATGGCTAAACCATACATGTTTGGAGCCAGGGGCAATAAAAAATGTCAACATCGAAACAACCTGCTGGAGTTACTTCCACTATTCATGAAGAAACCTATATATATGAGAATATGACAGAACAAACAGGGAGTGGAGCCAGTCTAGCAGAGAGTGATCAGTTTGGCCAGGAATCTGTAGGTACTGGCCACTTTGGTCAGGAACTGTAAAGCCAATCTTCAGTATAAATTTGACATTATGTTTTTTTGCAGCTGCAGGTCTTTACTACTTGGCAGAGTTGGTTGAAGAGTATACAGTGTTTACAAGTAAAGTTATTGGATATTTGATCATAGTAAGTATTTATACAGCAAGGCTTCATCTTCTCTCATTCTTATGCAGAAAGTTTCTCATTGAGAGCTGTAGTTTGATGATTATCAGGGATCTCACAACATATTTAAAATTAATAAATAAGATTTGTAAGTACCACTAAATGATTACCAGTAGCTGAAACTGTTCCAGAACTGAAGTTTCTACTGTGTTCAGCTAACCAGAGCACAATGTGCTAAAAGGTGAAGTCTTGTGATCTCCCCGTGTCCGTTGTCCATTGTTGTCTAAAGTGCGTTGTTAACAATTTTGCAGCACTCTAGATGTCACAACTTTGGCCAAATATTAATGAAAGTTGGTCAGAATGTTACCCAACAAGTTTGTTCCTTGGTCAACTTTTGGTCAAAAACTAGGTCACTGGGTCAATTAATAGGAAAGCATTGTTAACACTCTAGAGACAACATTTTCTACCGCACCATCATAAAACTTTGTCAAAATGTTTGTCTTTATGAAATATAGGTCAAGTTTGAAAATGGATTACCCGAGTTCTCCAACTAGGTCTCTAGGTCAAATCATAGAAAACGTTGTTAACACACCAGAGGGCTCATTTTCAGCTTGATCTTCTTAAATCTTTGTCAGAATGTTTCTGTGAAATGTAGGATGAGTTTTACATTGGACTACCTGACGTTAAAAACTAGGTCACTAGGTTAAATCATAGAAAAACCTTGTTAACTCTCTAGAGGCAATATTTATTACTTGATCTTCATAAAACTTTGTCAGAATATTTATTTCTATTAATTCTAGGTGAAGTTTAAAAACTGGATTACCTTAGGTAAATAACTAAGCCACTA
This sequence comes from Mercenaria mercenaria, assembly GCF_021730395.1. Classification (NCBI taxonomy): domain Eukaryota; kingdom Metazoa; phylum Mollusca; class Bivalvia; order Venerida; family Veneridae; genus Mercenaria; species Mercenaria mercenaria. The sequence goes on along the minus strand of NC_069369.1, from coordinate 13,447,246 downwards.
GGTCAAATCATAGTAAAAACCTTATTTGCTATTTGATCCTCATAAAAGCTGTTAGAATTATATCTCCATGAAATTTAGATTATATTTTAAACCTGGTTTATCTGGCATCTTAAACTAGGTCACTGAGTCAGTGCATGGAAACACCTTGTTAATACTCTGTAAGCAACATTTTTGACTTGATCTTCATACAACTTTGTCAGAATGCTCGTCTGTATGAAAGTTAGGTTAAGTTTGAAACTGGATTTTTTTTTCAAAAATTAGGTCACTGGGTCAAATCATATAAAGACATTGTTAACACTCTTATGACCACATTTTCTATCTGATGTTCATGAGATTTGGTTGGAATGTTCATCTGTTTTAAATGAAGGATAAGTTTGTAACTGTGACACTTGTGAAAAAATCAGGTCATTAGGTCTAATCACAGAAAAACTGTATTAACACTTTAGAGGCAACTTTTTCAACATGATCATGAAGAATCTTTATCAGAATGTTTCTCTGTATGAACTCTAGGTCAAGTTCAAAAATTCAATGGGTATCTGAGGTTAAAAACTGTGTCACAAGGTCAAATCAATGAACAACTTTGATAATGATTAACCTGATGTACATACATGTAAAACATGGTCAAAATGTATTAAAGTACAGCTCTTTAAGCTTCTTTAAATCTCTCTAGCGTCTTAAATTAATAATCCTAATATAAGTGTAATAAGGGGAAGTGAAGCCACGACAAGCATTTCAGGTGACTTAAGGTGTAAAATGGGGAAGTGAAACTGTTGCTATCATTTCAGGGGGCACGAACAAGTGACTTTGGGTTGTAAAATGGGGAAATGAAGCCATGGCTAACAATTCAGGGGGCTCTAACCAGTGACCTAGTGTGTAATAAGAGGAAATGAAGCATTTGTTATAATAGGGGGCATGAACAAGTGACTTAGGATGTAATAAGAAGCACAGCCATGGCTAACATTGCAAGGGGGCTGAATCAGTGACTTAGGTTTGAGAACTTAACACTTTATCTGTATACTACCTCTCCTCTTGTAGTGTTCATTTAGAGAATTTTATGTATATTTAAGTTTACTACAGCTGTGTATGTATGCCTACTGTTGTTTGAGGAGCTACCATTCACTGTCATATTGTGTGGCCTGCTGGGAAACGGAGCTTACTATCTGCTGTTGAACGATTTCCCATACTTTGCTCTCACATCACCAGGATTTATTGGTTCTGTTGGTAGGTTTTAAAAGGAAATGAGCCGCACCATCAAAAAACCAATATAGTGCATTTGTGACCAGCATGGATCCAGACCAGCCTGTGCATCCGCACAGTCTGGTCAGGATCCATGCTGTGCGCTTTCAAAGCCTATTGCAATTTGAGAAACTGTTAGCGAACAGCATGGATCCTTACCAGATGCACAGGCTGGTCTGGATCCATGCTGGTCGCAAATGCACTATGTTGGTTTTTTTTATGGTGAGGCTCAAATGCAAAATGCTTCATAAACTCCAGCATCACTAATAGTTAGCTATATTTTTGATAAAAAATTAACTTTTACTTTAAATGTTAAGGTAACACACTCCTTGGAAACAATAAAAACACCAGTTTTATGCCAGAATGAATATTTGTTTACTCTCAGATGAAGGAGATCCTCCGTCATTTTGTTCTGTTTTTGATACAGAATGCTGTCAGTGGAGGAACCTTTAGAGCAACAGATAAGCTTTCAGGATGAATTGGGTATTACCCCATAATTTTGGTTATAACTGGGTATTGCCTAAAATCAATAGGGTATTCACATATTACCCCATGAAGTTTTATTGGGTTTCCATGCATTCTCATTTCATTTGACTTGCCTTTAATCAGCAGCCATGAATACCTGATTTTCCATTTACTCAAAGTTTTTTATTGACACTATCACCAGAATGTGTAAATGTTTTATAAGAATTTTTGTGTGACTGTGCATAACACATCGTCCAGTATTTGGTCTAGTAGATCACTCAACATTTCGTTTACTGGTGAATAACTTACGCAGCTAGAAATATTATCATTTAATATACGTATAACATCCTTCTCCCCATCTGAGACTGACAGGAGAAAATTACACCGGACTGCTTTAATTCCTTTGGATTTTTTTCTACCCCGTTTTAATGCAATTTTGCTAACAGACGCTTATTGTGAGCGCTTATCCATACAGATGAAAAAGTAGGATTACTTCGGACTGCATCGTTGTTATCGAAAGCCCGAGACTAATACAGCTGACAAGTGTAACAAGCTGACAAATGTAACATTATTTGAACAGTTGACTTACGCGGACAAATTATTTTAAGTATTTCAAAGATACGCACACATCAGGATGAGAATTGGGTATTTTGGTTAAATTTTGTTTGAGTTTTGATACACATTAAAAATAAATCTATTGGGTATTTTGCAAAATTTAATTGGGTATTTATGCAAATACGCAGCTTATCTGTTGCTCTGACCTTACCTTTGCCAAGGGTCATTAGTTTTAACCATACATATGCCAGAGTGTTATTGGTTTAAACATTGTATTTGCCTAAATGGTATTAGTTTAAACCTTACCTGTGCCAGAGCATAATTGATTTTAAACCTTATTTTTTGCATGAGGGTCAGTTGCTTTAGGGTTCTTCAGACATCTGATTAAGCATTACCTGTGCTGGCAGTTCATTAGTTTGATCTTCATTGTATTGTTGCAGTTTCGTAAAAATTTAGACATATTGATCATGGGGGTGTGGGAGGCATTTGTTCTTTTTGTCAATTTGATAGATGATAGGGATAGGGTGACCTTGAGATAACTTTAAAAGTACAAGAGATTTTTTCATGAAACTTGGTACATAGATAGATGGCAGTATGGAGATTATGCAAATGTTTTAAAGTACTGGTATATGACAGAGAAGTGAATTTTGCACTAACTTAAAAAGTACAAGAGAAGGCAATTTGTATAATATGCACATCATTTTATTTTGTCTATCTGCATGACTATCTATCTGTCTATCTGTCAGTGACAAAGATAAATTCCATGTTAACTTTTAAAAGAGAAAGAATTTTTTCATGATGGTATGCTATTAGGAGAATATGCAGGTTTTCAGTTCAGTTTAACCTTTAGCCTGCTGGCAGCCAGTTATTGCTGTGCAGGCAGATCATGGTCTGCACTGTTCGCTATTCAGTCAGTAAATTTTCAGTGAACACCCCCATCAAATAATAAATGGTATTGCCCAAATTGAATGATGGACTAGTCCACTTTAGAAATTTAGCAAGGTAAGGGTTAAAAAAGTGTTTTCTTTAGCTGTAAATATAACAGATGTCCCAATCAGTAGGGGACTTTTATTGCAGCTGTAGTCGTGTTTTTCAGTCTTGATAAAAGCTGTTTTATATCTGAATTATAACATATTGTTGAATAACTATTTCAGTGTCAGTGACTGTGAATCATTACCTGGCATTCTCACATTTTACATCAGAGTGGTATCCCTTCCATGAGGTAATACAACATAGGGAAGTATATCATAAATGTTTCTCTACTTGGAAATAAGTCAGTTAATCATATCTAAAATAACCAGGAATATCATAAATTTGAAACCCCACATGGAGGATGTTACCGATGTATAATTCTTTTATATGAGGAAGCAATCCCTCTTGCTCACAGAAGGTTGGTGGCACTACCCAGGTATCAGTGTGTGCCTGAAATAATGCCTGTATAAGTACTTTGGGATTTCCTCCACCGTTTAAAGTTGTCATATTACCTTAGTTATGTTGATGTGATGTAAAACCTAGCAAATCAAACAAGGCATTGTTAAAATCCTACTGTTTATGAAATTTGGTGAAAAAGGCATTTAAATAGACTTTGACTCATAATTTACATTCTACAAAACCTTAACTGCAAAATGTGACCCATTTGTTTCTTGCACAGTTTGTATGTATTGTATACTTTTATGATTATCTATATAGATCCATGTTTTGTAATTTTATCTATTTGTCATAAAATTTGTTATACATCGTTCAACATTATGCCGCATTTTGTCTAATAACAGTAACACCCTAGCCGGTCATTATACAATAACAAATTCAATACGCATTTCCATCTCTTCCATTTTGTGGAAATAAGGATTTTGGTTCATTGACGTGATCAAGTGATTCCTCTTGATGAAAAATATGTCCTTGTAGCCCTTCAGTAGAAGTTACTAAGCTGATAGATAAATATATTTCAGGTGCTGGCATATTTCACAGTATGTTTGTGGATGGTACCATTTGCTTTCTTTGTGTCATTATCAGCAAATGAAAATGTTTTACCAACCATGGCCGAAAGACCAAACATGACAGGTGATGAAACAGACGTTGTCTCAAATTATTTCAGCCGCAAAGGGAAGAAATACGGACTTCTTGCTATGTTGAAAACCGCACAGGAAAGTGTGTTACCGCAGAGAGTGAAAAAACACTTTTGAGGAGATAAATTTTAAAGCTGTTTTATGAGATTGAAGAAAACCATTAAGCTTTTATGTTATGTGCTGTAGTTGTGAACTCAATATTCACATTAATGTAGGAATGTAAATGGTAGTCCCGAAGAAATGCCAATACCTATGACTGTTTGTTTTTAGTAATGTTTACAGTGCTTTTTAAAACTTGTGATAGATAGAAAAAAATGTTTTCTGTATGGATAATTATAATGTACCCTGCAGTACACAATTGTTCTGCATTATATTCCTATATTTTGTCACCTTGGCTGGTTGAGAGAAGTTTATGATATATTTAATATTCTTTATTGCATAGAGTTAAATGAAGTGTGTTGTGACTAAGGGTACTGTAATACCATGTAATCCTGGACCAATACACTGAAAACACTCCAATGCTAATATGTTTTTACTGATCCAAGGCTATTTTGGTGAAAACACTGTAATGGTATGTGGTTACTGATCCTACATGTAGAACAGTGCAGACACTGCAATGTCATATGATCACTGATCTGGACAAGTACAACAAGAAACTGTAAAACAGTTTCCTGGTTTTGTAAATGAGCCGTGCCATGAGAAAACCAACATAGTGGGTGTGCGACCAGCATGGATCCAGACCAGCCTGCGCATCCGCGCAGTCTGGTCAGGCTCCATGCTGTTCGCTTTTAAAGCCTATTGGAATTGGAGAAACTGTTAGCGAACAGCATGGATCCTGACCAGACTGCGCGGATGCGCAGGCTGGTCTGGATCCATGCTGGTCGCACACCCACTATGTTGGTTTTCTCATGGCGCGGCTCAAATGATAACAGAAGTTTTTTAAAACTTGTATACTGATAGAGTAGAGAGAGAAGGTCAATATGGGGAACATTTAGTGGGATTTATTGCATTTTGGGGAAAATATTGGCATGTAACTTTGTATTTATAGATATTTATAGAATTCTTGGGAAAGTCTTTTATAAAAGCTTTATTGTTGGAAATTGTATTTATAAACTGATTCTAAGTTCTATAATTATGTGTCTCTAAGACTAGTTTTTGCTCAATTTTCTAAAAAAAAAAGTCTTTGGAATTCTGTTCTTGTGTATGTTAAACAGGCACATCTCAAATTGATTCCAAATGTTTCAAAACATAGAAACTTGCCTTGCTTATTAGTAATTATAGGTAAAAAGATAAAATGATTCAGTGAATTCTTGGAAACTTATTTATGAAGTTTATAAAATATATTAAAAAGCTATATACTGAGTAAAGAATCTTTAAGAGAGAAATTTAGCGCTACTTTTTATTAGCAATATTCATGGGGGTTTAACTTTTGTGGATTTTGTTGTTGATTTAATCTTGAAGAAAAAAACCCAGAAAATTCATTTCCTTATGAATAAGTTGTTTATGCATAGACCACGAAATTTTATACCCAAAAAATTCACTGATTTCACAGTATAATGTTCATGTAACGTATTTGATATTTCAGGCATAATATCTGTAGATTATCAAAACATTTTGATCTGCATCTGTAGGCATGTCCCTTTAAATTAGGTAACAAAACATTCTTTTTAAGACTACCTATTGCTTGAATATATTTTTTTGTTTTGTTTTTTTCTGTTGAGTTATTTTATCACTTTAACAATGCTTGTTTGGTGTTTTTGTCTCTATTTTGCTATTTAGTACAGACTTATCTGGTATGCTCTGTGCTTCTGGGACATCTATCCTTATTTTTCATCTTTTGCATTGAATCGTAATAAGACTAAAACCTGTTACAAAATTACACATGTACTTGTATACCTGATTACCTGTATATTACAAATATCTTGAATGAACAAATGCTATATATTCAAGAGGTATTGATCCAGGTGTATCCATTGACTTTACCCAGCTGTTAGATAAATCAATCATAATCTCTCTACAATGTAGTTTTATAGATTTCTTTGAACATTTTGAGAAAAAATATTCAACTAAAATGTAAAGATAAGAGAAGAAATGAAAATAAGTAATTATCACACTATTAAAGCTATTTCTTTAAGTTATATTTTTGTATGTCAGAAATGTTGCTATTTCATTTGAACAGTTGTTAACAGGTTCATATAATTGTTCTCCTGAAAAGTTTGTAAAATCAGAAAGAGATTTAACTTTTTACATGCTTAATATGCTCGTTTTGAAAAAAAAAATGGGGCCTATTATTGAATGGCTAACTATGCAGTTTAGTAGCACAACTGATAATATTATGCCCCCTCTTCGGAGGAGGGCTATATTGTTTTGCTGATGTCTGACGGTTTGTCCGTTTGTAGACCAATCAGTTTCCAGATGATAACTCAAGAACACTTGGGGCCTAGGATCATGAAAGTTGAAAGGGATATTGCTCATGACCAGCAGATGGCCCATTTTGATTTAGAGATTAGTAGGTCAAAGGTCAAGGTCACAGTGTCCCGGAACAGTTAAACTGTTTCTTTGAGGATAACTTGAAAATGCTTGGGCCTAGGATCATGAAACTTGATAGGGAAGTTGATAATGACTGAAGAAGACCCCTTTTGATTTTGAGACCAATTGGTCAAAGGTCAAGGTCACAGTGACCTGGAACAGTTGAACCATTTCCGAACAATATTTTGAGAATGCTTGGGCCTAGGCTCTCGAAACTTAATAGGAAGGTTGATCATGACCAGAAGATGATCCCTATTGATTTTAAGATCAGTAGGTGAAAGGTCAAGGTCACAGTGACCTGGAACAGTTGAACCATTTCCGAACAATATTTGAGAATGCTTGGGCCTAGGATCTCGAAACTTAATAGGAAGGTTGATCATGACCAGAAGATGATCCCTATGACCCAGAACAGTTAAACCATTTCCAGACGATAACTTGAGAACAGTAGAACTATTTTTGTAAAATAACTAGAGAATGCATTGGTCTAAGATCACATTTGATATGGTGGACACTTATGACTGGTAAATGACTCATAATGATTGAATTGAGGTCAGTATGTCAGACATTCAGTAGTGTTCACTGTGACCAAATAATTTCTGTTCCTTGTGCAGATACTGAATGCATCAAGGGAGGCATTTTGTGTTCTACGGCTGTTGTCAACTTTAGAGTGATGTGTAAATGTAAGTTATGAATTTTTGTTTAAAAAGTATTTATTCTGTTACAATTGCATCAATGTGTGACTCAAAATAATGTAATAATCATTTAGTTTTGTGTTTTTGGACAAGACTTTTATTATGCCCCATTTGGAAGACAGAGGGGTATATTGTTATGATAATGTTGGTTGGTCTGTCTGTAGACCAATCGGTTTCCGGATGAGAACTCACAAATGCTTTGGCCTAGGATCATTAAAGTTGATAGGGAGATTGGTCATGACTAGCAGATGACCCCTACTGATTTTTAGACCAGTAGGTCTAAGGTCAAGGCCACTGACCCAGAACAGTTTAACCATTTCCGGACAATAACTTGAGAATGTTTGGGCCTAGGATCAAGTTACTTGATAGGGAGGTTGATCATGACCAGCAGAGGTCAAGGTCATATTAACCCAGAACAGTAGAACATTTTTGCCAAATAACTAGAGAATTCTTCGGTCTAAGATCACATTTGATATGGAGGTCACCTGTGACTGGTAAATGACCCATAATTATTGATTTGAGGTCAGTATGTCAAACGTCCAGTTCACAGTGACCAAATAATTATGTCTCCCCCCAACTGGGGGAGACATGTTGTTTTTGCCCTGTCCGTCCGTCCATCCTTCAGTATGTTTCACTTCATTTCCGATAAATAACTAGAGAACCATTTGACTTAGAACCTTCAAACTTCATAGGGTGGCAGGGCTTTGGAGTAGACTACCCCTATTGTTTTTGGGGCTACTCCATCAAAGGTCAAGGTCACATGGGCCTGAGCATGGAAAACCATTTCCGATCAATAACTTGAGAACCACTTGCCCCAGAAGGTTGAGACTTCATAGGATGATTGGTCATGCAGAGTAGATGACCCCTATTGATATTGGGGTCACTCTGTTAAAGGTCAAGGTCACAGGGACCCGAACATGGAAAACCATTTCCCATCAATAACTTGAGAACCACTTGACCCAGGATGTTGAAACTTCATAGGATGATTGGGCATGCAGAGTAGATGACCTTTTTAGCTCACCTGAGCAATGCTCAGGTGAGTTTTTCTGAAAGTTCGATGTCCGTCGTCTGGCGTCTGTCGTCCGTCGTCTGTCAACATTTAGCTTGTGTATGCGATAGAGGCTGTATTTTTCAATTAATCTTCATGAATATTGGTCAGAATGATAACCTTGATAAAATCTAGGCCGAGTTCGAAAATGGGTCATCTCGGGTCAAAAACTAGGTCACTAGGTCAAATCAAAGAAAAACCTTGTGTATGCGATAGAGGCTGTATTTTTCAATCAATCTTCATGAATATTAGTCAGAATGATAACCTTGATGAAATCTAGGCCGAGTTCGAAAATGGGTCATCTCGGGTCAAAAACTAGGTCACTAGGTCAAATCAAAGAAAAACCTTGTGTATACGATAGAGGCTGTATTTTTCAATTGAACTTCATGAATATTGGTCAGAATGATTACCTTGATGAAATCTAGGCCGAGTTTGAAAATGGGTCATCTCGGGTTAAAAACTAGGTCACTAGGTCAAATCAAGGAAAAACCTTGTGTATGTGATAGAGGCTGTATTTTTTAACTGATCTTCATGAAATTTAGCAAGAATGATTACCTTGAAAAAATCTAGGCCGAGTTCGAAAATGTGTCATCTGGGGTCAAAAACTAGGTCACTAGGTCAAATCGAAGAAAAACATTGTGTATGCAATAGAGGATGTAGTTTTCAATTGATCTTCATGAAATTTGGTCTGAGTGATTGCCTTGATGAAGTCTAGGTCGAGTTTGAATATGGGTTATCTGAGGTCAAAAACTAGGTCACTAGGTCAAATTAAAGAAAAATCTTGTGTATGCGATAGAGACTGTTTTTTTCAATTGATTTTTATGAAATTTGGTCAGGATGATTGCCTTAATGAAATCTAGGTCGAATTTGAATATGGGTCATCTGAGTTCAAAAACTAGGTCACTTGGTCAAATCAAAGAAAAAACTTGTGTATGCGATAGAGGCTGTATTTTTCAATTGATCTTCATGAATTTTGGTCAGAATGATTGCCTTGAAAAAATCTAGGTCGAGTTTGAACATGGGTCATCTAGGGTCAAAAACTATGTCATATCTAAGAAAATGCTTGTTTTATCGCAAGAGACCAATTTTTTGGTCCAATCTTAATGAAAATTGGTAAGAATATTTGTTTCCATGAAATCACTAGGTCAAACATGTTTTACACTGTTATGGTGTGTTTCTTAGGTGAGCGACCTAGGGCCATCTTGGCCCTCTTGTTTAATTTTGGGGTCACTCTGTTAAAGGTCAGGGTCACACATGCCTCACTTTCCTCCTGAGGTTGATTTAGTATTAACACAGTTTTTAAAAAAAAATTCAGGCTGAAGACATAGGGTCGATTGTTTGAACTATGACCCTTTAAAAATATTTAATATAGGCAGGCTTTTAGTGTTTAGTGTGTTTGATTATGCTGCTATGCAGAGACTTTATAGATGGTTTATTATGGGCTGCTTAGATACTGTAAACTTACTTTGTGGGCATGAAATATTGTGGTTTAGTTCAAAAAGGCAGTTTCATTGGGGCCATGAATTTGTGGTTTTCAGATTGTAAATTTAAAACAAGTGGGACATTTCTGTAGTGGTTGTGATTTAATTTTATGGATTACCATAAACAAACCATGAAATCCACGAAAATTAATCCTCCACAAATATTAATGATTTTGCAGTAGATGGTTTTAGAATACCCGAGGGATACATTCAGAAGGTTGGTCTGAACGTTTTGCTATTACAGGTTGTCGGTTGCAGCTTTTATAGAATGTAGTTTACTACAAAATGAGGTCATTATTTGTTGTTTTAATAGAACTTACTGCAGTACTTGATTTAAATTTCTTGTTAATGTGTTATCATTTATCATACACTTACTACCATAAATATGTATACATAAACTTTGCAGTATGACTGAATTAAACTTACAATATTATATATTTGCGTTTAATTTTTATGATATTAAATAGTGAATGTCTTCATGCAATACTGTTAGTTGGTTAAAATGCTTTCAGAGTTTCCATGTATACTTTGCCCTTCGAAGACAAGATAATAATAAGATAAGCATATTATTAAAAAAGTACTAAACTATACAATAGTGTATTTAAGACAGGGATTTGAAATTTGCACTTAACCAATTTCATCAAAAATATGAGCAATTATGTAAGTTAAAGAAAATGTGTTTATACATAGTGTATAGTGTACATGTTCAATATCTCTTTTTGAAGCAAGAAATTTACACATAATTCTGTTTGTAATTTCAACAGCCAATTTTTCTATCACGTGATCAGTTTTTCTATAAATGTCTTGAATCCTTCAATGAATAGAACATAATTGTCATCTGATTGGTTGATTTTGTGCTCAATCTTGAAATTGGCCAATGGCATGGTTCGATTTCTAGACTGGTTCCCAAACTGAAGGCTGAAGATTGTTACTCGTTTATGGTAGGCAGTGTATATGTTTAATGAGAGTGTTGCATGTATAACATATGAAATGCCATAAAAGTTTGTAATTGTATATAGTTGCCTACAGTTTGACTGTAAACTGTTTCTGTGTATTTTCAACATTTTTATAAATACATAGACTATTTGGTGCAAATTATTGTCTTGTTGTCTTTCTTTAAATATTTCATAATTTATTGTACATAACTTTTATTGCTTACAGTACTTTAAGTAAATATTCATAAAAGGGAGGTAATCAGAAAAACACACCAAGGAAGTGGGCTGTTTCTAAGACAGATGTCTGTTAGCAGGTATATTGACCTGTCATTGAGGTATATGTACCATCTGGTAGAGCAGTGTTTCGAGAAAACTGTGAAGTACAAAAAATAAAGAAATGTCCATTAACTGGTGAAAGTAAATACTAGCTTATGATGGCCTCTTTAAGATAAGATAAACTCTCCTTAGAGGATATTTAAATCTATGATAAAAGTAATGTTTGTGTCTGGGTCTTTCCAAATAGAATGACAGTGAATTTGGTCAATTGATATCCCCCCGCAAATAAGTTTTTATGCCCCCCCCCCCTTTCGAAGAAGGAGGGGTGTATTGTTTTGCAGATGTCGGTCGGTCAGTATGTAGACCAATCCGTTTCTGGATGATAACTCAAGAACGTTTGGGCTTAGGATCATGAAAGTTGATAGGGAGGTTGGTCATCACCAGCAGATGACCCCTATTTATTTTAAGATCAGTATGTCAAAGGTCAAGGTCACAGTGACCCAGAACAGTTAAATGGTTTCCGGATGATAAATCGAGAATGCTTGAGCCTAGGATCATCAAAGTTGATAGGGAGATTGGTCATGACCAGCAGATGACCCCTATTGATTTTGAGGTCAGTAGGTCAAAGATCAAGAACATAGTGACCCGGAACAGTTAAACAGTTTTCGGATGATTACTCAAGAATGCTTGGGCCTAGGATCGTGAAAGTTGATAGGGAGGCTGGTCATCACCAGCGGATGACCCCTATCGATTTTGAGATCAGTAGGTCAAGGTCACAGTCACAAGGAACAGTAAAACGGTTTTCTCGGTAATAGCTCAAGAACGCTTGGGCCTAAGATCAGGAAAATTGATAGGGAGGTTGGTGATGACCAGCAGATGACCCCTATCGAATTTGAGGTCATTAAGTCAAAGTTCAAGGACACATTGGCCAGGAACAATTAAACGGTTTCAGGACGATAAGTCAAGAACGCTTGGGAGAAGGATCATGAAAATTGATAGAGAGGTTAATCATAACCAGCAGATGACCCCTATTGACTTTGAGGTCAGTAGGTCAGAGGTCAAGGTTACATTGACCTGGACCAGTTAAACCGTTTCCAGGTGGTTACTTGAGAATGCTTGGGCCTAGGATCATGACCCATAGGGATAGGGAGATTGGTCATGGCCAGTAGATGGCCCCTATAGATTTTGAGGTCAGTAGGCCAAAGGTCAAGGTCACATTGACCCAGAACAGTTAAACACTTTCCGGACGATAACTTGAGAGCGCTTGGGCCTAGGATCACGAAACTTAATAGGGAGGTTCAACATGACCAGCAGATGACCCCTGTTGAATTTGAGGTCAATAGGACAAAGGTCAAGGTCACATTGAACCAGAACCATGGAACTTTTGTTTACTGTGAGCAAATAATTTCTGTTCCTTGTGTAATTACTGAATGCATCAAGTGGGGGGGGGGGCGCATTTCGTGTTCTACGAGCTCTTGTCTTGTTGTCTTCATACATAGATCAGATGTTCATATCAAGACAGTTACTTTTATGGAAAAGTAGAATGATGAATAGAAAAAAAAAAGTTTACCAATTGTAAGAAATTAGTTCCATCACTGTACAGACCTATCCAACATGTTGTCACAACATATAACCAGCTTATGATGGTCACTTTAAAATAAGATAAACTCTACTAAGAAGATATTTTGAATCTGTGATATTAGTGATGTTTGTGACTTGGTCATACCACATGGCCACAAAAACAAAGAGTAAATTTGGATACTAGTAAATGATATCCCCCACAAAGAAGTTTTTGTCTTCATGCATTGGTCAAATGTTCATATCAATACAGTTACTTTTATGGAAAAGTAGAATGTGGAATAAAATGTACAATTGCTTGAAAGTCTGGCTGCAAGAATGTACACACGGTGTAATAATAAGAGGAAGCGGCATATGAAAAATACGTTTGTACGTATTGGTGAGAAAAAGCCAAGCATAGGCCTATATGCCACCTTTCTGATTGATAGTAATTTCATATGAATCCTTCACACGTCTGAAGAATTCGTTTCTGTGAAAGCAACTTCTGAAAATTGGCATACGTTTAGACAATCATCTTGAAAATGCCATTTGGAAGTGCCAAACCACCTTGTATTGTAATTCATTTTGGTACTGCACAACATTTTTAAAAAGTCTGTTGATTGTTCTAATCAAGTAAATTTGATTTTAACACAGTCAAATCATAAAACGTACAACAACCCCAGTATTTATTAAGCCAGTAGAAAATGAAACTATTTGAGCATCTGTTTGAGAAAATCATATAACTTCACTTTGTGTCCATTTAATTAAACTTGTTCAGGATATATAATAATACCCTCACATTTTCAGTTACTAAAATGTTAAAATCTTCGTATACTCATAGTTTGATTTGCATTGGAAAATAAAAAAAATGCGATTTAAGTACAAAAATGTACTTGCATGCACAAATGTTCATTTTCCTTATTCTATCAATGAGTTATATACCACTTGGAAATACTAGTATTTTGATCGCTTGCCAATTTAGATATGTCTCATGTTAATATCGAATTATATTCAGTATAGTGTGTTTATTTATTTATTTATTTATTTATTTATTTATTTACGTGTCATACACATTTACACAAATAAAGAGTGTAGACCCCATACAAATACAATAAATTTTGAATTACCTGAGCAAAAAATCTGTCGTCTTATAAAACATAATTCTTATCGCAATAATATTGAACTGAGGAAGTATGGAATAATTCATGTTAGAATGTAAACTATTCATATGCCGTTAAAAAATATCCTTTATAACTGTGTACTTTTCTAACATAATCTATTCAAGACTGGCACATTTTGACATGAAGTGAACATTCTTAATTCTAGCATGTCAAACTTGTTTTCATATTTTGCGACTACTTCAAAGTGTTAACATAAACAAGTTTATGTGATTGCAATTATTCAATTTTGTTAACAAATAAGTTACTTTGACATGTTGTTCAAACATGTTCAAAACTAATCCTAAATGTGTTTACAAATTAGAAGATACTGGCAAAAACTTAGAGTTGCGTTATCGGATTTGTTAAGGTAAAAAAAGTATAGTACCGTCGACGCTTTGTGAAACTCGGTAGACCAGGTACTTTTAAGAACATTAACATTTACTCATTTACAACTGGATCCATTGCGAATAGGACACTTCGCGACAGGAGCAGCCAGAAAGCGAACACGGGGTCTGTACATCTTAGCCCGCTCCACTGATATTAGTTTGGCTACCGACTACATTATCTTTTTTTTCTTTTTTAGAAAACATAATTCTTTTATACATTTTGACTTCATCAGTTTTGGCTCTGATTATCTATGTATGTTTGAATGGCCTCAGGAGTTATCTCCTGTGAACAAAACATAAGATCTGAACACAGACTACACAGATACATTCAGTAGTATTTTAAATCGAGCCGTGTTGAGATCCTCTGAATATTTTATATAGTCATTAATTTCGATGATAATAAATCTTCATATCATGTTAAAAAACATCGCCAGTTAAAAATTTGCGATATGGCCCAAGGGAGTAGGGCCTATGAGTTCTGCAATGTGTCATAAAGATGTATTTTGATATGTTTTAGTTTTTAGATAGCGGGGATACGGTCTTCGGTTCTTTTTATTTGATTCTAGCACAAAACTGCGGTTCTTGTCGCTTTTCAGGCGTGTAAATACGTGTGTAACATAGATTTTGCGCACACACGTGCTGTTATGCGCGTAAATATTAGGCGTAGGCCTACGGCCCCAAAACGGATAATTCCAAAATAAATTAGAATCTACGTTATTCCTTCGCAATTCATGGACATTTAAAGAGGTTGGGGAACAATATATTCATTTATTAGTTTTACACGATTTATGCTAGAATTGCGCTGCTTGCATGTAAAATTATTTCGTACTAGATCTAGCTTACAACAACTTCAGAATCTCTCTGCATAGGCCCTACGTTCCCCTTAGCGGGCTCGAGCACCAACCAATCCCTCGTGATTCTGCAGGAGTTTCTAACACGAAAAAATGTGTTATTTCTACATTAAAACTGGTCAAACTAATAAAGAAATAATGTGTAAAATAAAAAAGGGAGGTAATAAAATTTATTTATATGTCTGTCAATCGCTGATTGATTGTTACAATATTTATGCATGCAATATTTTTAAAAATTATTCAATTTTGAATTTAACTTTACAAAAAATTAAAGAAAACTGTAAGTATAAAAAGTTTACGAATAACCATAAAAGGTATGGTATATATACCCTGGATTTTTCCATAAAGCGTTATCTACTAAGATTGTTCAATGAACTTCGTGCTGCCATTGTAACTGAGTCAGCACAGATGTTTGAAATGCTATGCCGACCGCATAGCGTGACTTATAATAAAGTTAACGATATGAAATCTTACCAGTTTTCAATTCTGTAAGCGCATTTAGACGTACGAAAACATTTTTACCAAATAGTAGCAGTGACGGTTTAGATTTGAATAGATATACTACAATACATTAAATATGCTCATGTTATTATTAATACTTTTGGCAGACGTCCACTTCAGGTAGGGCTGGCGACAAGCTCGCGTTCACCAGAGAAAGAGAAAATGACAGTAACCATGAATTCAATGTTGTTAGATTTTCTGGTTGTCTAGGATTTTTGAGTCTATAAAATGCATGTTTATATGAAATACTTTTAACGTGACACGAGAAGTACGTGTTGCACATTTCAGGTTAATTAAAACAGTATTTGTGTAGTGCCAATGGTGAGACATGCTGTAAAAGTTTTTATGATGATACAGTCTACAAAGAGTATCAACTGTGATGCAGGGTGTAAAGGGTTTACTAGTTAGTAGTGATACAGACTGTAAAAAGTATCAGTTATGATACTGGCTTTAAATGGCTATCGTGGCGATACTAGTTTCAACGGGTACCAACGTGATTCTGCTGTAAAGGTTATCTGATGATACAGTCTACAAAGAGTATCAACTGTGATGCAGGGTGTAAAGGGTTTACTAGTTAGAAGTGATACAGACTGTAAAAAGTATCAGTTATGATACTGGCTTTAAATGGCTATCGTGGCGATACTAGTTTCAACGGGTACCAACGGTGATTCTGCTGTAAAGGTTATCATGGCGATACTAGTTTTAAAGGGTACCAACAGTGATTCTGCTGTAAAGGTTATCATGGCGATACTAGTTTTAAGGGTACCAACAGTGATTCTGCTGTAAAGGTTATCGTGGCGAAACTAGTTTTAACGGGTACCAACGGTGATGCTGCTGTAAAGGGTTATCACGGCGATACTAGTTTTAACGGGTACCAACAGTGATTCTGCTGTAAAGGTTATCATGGCGATACTAGTTTTAACGGGTACCAACGGTGATGCTGCTGTAAAGGGTTATCATGGCGATACTAGTTTTAACGGGTACCAACAGTGATTCTGCTGTAAAGGTTATCATGGCGATACTAGTTTTAACGGGTACCGACGGTGATACTGCTGTAAAGGGTTATCACGGCGATACTAGATTTAACGGGTATCAACAGTGATTCTGCTGTAAAGGGTTATCACGGCGATACTAGTTTTAACGGGTACCGACGGTGATACTGCTGTAAAGGGTTATCATGGCGATACTAGTTTTAACGGGTACCAACGGTGATACTGCTGTAAAAGGTTATCATGGCGATACTAGTTTTAACGGGTATCAACGGTGATACTGCTGTAAAAGGTTATTATAGCGATACTAGTTTTAACGGGTTCCAATGGTGATACTGCTGTAAAGGTTAACATGGCGATACTAGTTTTAACGGGTACCGACGGTGATACTGCTGTGAAAGGTTATCATGGCGATACTAGTTTTAACGGGTACCAACGGTGATACTGCTGTAAAGGTTATCATGGCGATGCTAGTTTTAACGGGTATAAACGGTGATACATGCTGTAAAGGATATCGTGGCGATACTAGTTTAAACGTGTACCACGGTCATAGATCTACTAGTTTTAACGGGTACCAACGTTGATACTGCTGTAAAAGGTTATCATGGCGATACTAGTTTTAACGGGTACCAACGGTGATACTGCTGTAAAAGGTTATCATGGCGATACTAGTTTTAACGGGTATCAACGGTGATACTGCTGTAAAAGGTTATTATGGCGATACTAGTTTTAACGGGTTCCAACGGTAATACTGCTGTAAAGGTTAACATGGCGATACTAGTTTTAACGGGTACCGACAGTGATACTGCTGTGAAAGGTTATCATGGCGATACTAGTTTTAACGGATACCAACGGTGATACTGCTGTAAAAGGTTATCATGGCGATGCTAGTTTTAACGGGTACCAACGGTGATACTGCTGTAAAAGGTTATCATGGCGATACTAGTTTAACGGGTATCAACGGTGATACTGCTGTAAAAGGTTATTATGGCGATACTAGTTTTAACGGGTTCCAACGGTGATACTGCTGTAAAGGTTAACATGGCGATACTAGTTTTAACGGGTACCGACGGTGATACTGCTGTGAAAGGTTATTATGGCGATACTAGTTTTAACGGGTACCAACGGCGATACTGCTGTAAAGGTTATCATGGCGATACTAGTTTTAACGGGTATAAACGGTGATACATGCTGTAAAGGATATCATGGCGATACTAGTTTAAACGTGTACCAACGGTCATAGATCTACTAGTTTTAACGGGTACCAACGGTGATACTGCTGTAAAAGGTTATCATGGCGATACTAGTTTAAACGGGTACCAACGGTGATGCTGCTGTAAAAGGTTATCATGGCGATACTAGTTTTAACGGATATCAACGGTGATACTGCTGTAAAAGGTTATTATGGCGGTACTAGTTTTAACGGGTTCCAACGGTGATACTACTGTAAAGGTTAACAAGGCGATACTAGTTTTAACGGGTACCAACAGTGGTACTGCTGTAAAGGTTATCATGGCGATACTAATTTTAACGGGTACCAACGGTGATACTGCTGTAAAAGTTATCATGGCGATACTAGTTTTAACGGGTATAAACGGTGATACATGCTGTAAAGGATATCATGGCGATACTAACTATCATAGATCTACTGGGTTTGACGGGTTATTATGGCGATACTAGTTTTTAACGGGTACTAACGGTGGTACTGCTGTAAAAGTTATCATATCGATACTAGTTTTAACGAGTACTAACAGTGATACTGCTGTTAAGGTTATCATGGCGATACTTTAGTTTTAACGGGTACCAACGGTGATACTGCTGTAAAGGTTATCATATTACCTTAAAGACATTTTTCCACCAACAGTTCACAATTCTAACAACTATGAACTTAGAAATAACACTAATTTTGTAACATTGCCTAGACGTCTCGAAATTTACTCAAAATCAGTTATACCCGATTCAGTAAAACTATGGAATAACCTTGACCTTCCGACACGCAATGCTAACACGCTTACATCTTTTAAGAGCAAATTGAAGAGTTAATTTAAATCTCCAATTGTTCCGTCTTTTTATCTAATAGGAGAACGATTCTATAATGTAGTTCAAACTCGTATTAGAAACCGATGCAGCAACTTAAACAATGATTTATTTTATAACCATTTACGAGACTATCCCGATTGCTCTAGTGGACATGGTATTGAAGATGCGGAACATTTCTTTTTTAAATGTAGCCATTATGCTAATGCTCGTCGATTGTTATTTATTACATGTAATACTCGAAGATTTCATCCCTTTAGTACTCACAAATTACTTCACGGAATTGATTCACTTATTGTTGAGGAGAACAAATCTTTGTTTTTAGAAGTACAAACTTATATAAAAAATACACATCGTTTCTCTAGCACTGCCTCCTGATCGTTTGACTATATATCTGTTTTGAAGGCTCTGGGTTGGGCTGGGTGTGGGGATTCGGCAGCGGATGCGGTGAGATGCACTGATTGATTTTACGCTTGTCTTTGTTTGTTTTATTGTTGTTGTTTTTTTCGATTGTTTTCCCCCCGCTTTTCTTCTTAACTCTTCTACTATATAAGTAAGTTAATATCTGAAAATTATATTTTTGTAAGCATATATTTATATTTTTTTCCATTCTAGTCCAAATAAAAATCCGCCATTTAGTTTAATCTAACATAAATTTGACAGCCAGGGACGGACCGATTTCTAATGTTGGCAAAACTTGTGGTCCAACCCTTTTGTATTATCGCACATTTGCAAAGTTACTGAATATTTCTTAATGTACAGTAGTATTATATATGTCTGGATGTAATGATAGTTTGCTAATGTATATATATTTACATATGTATCTGTATATTACTGTCTTGATGTACATTTACCATAATGTCTTGTGTGATAATTACAATCAAATATGATTAAACTAAACTAAGGTTATCATAGCGATACTAGTTTTAACGGGTACTAACGGTGATACTGCTGTAAAGGTTATCATTGCGATACTAGTTTTAACGGGTACTAACGGTGATACTGCTGTAAAGGTTATCATGGCGATACTAGTTTTAACGGGTAACATTGGTGATGCTGCTGTAAAGGTTATCATGGCGATACTAGTTTTAACGGGTAACAACGGTGATGCTGCTGTAAATAGTATCATGGCGATACTAGTTTTAACGGGTAACAACGGTGATGCTGCTGTAAATAGTATCATGGCGATACTAGTTTTAACGGGTAACAACGGTGATGCTGCTGTAAAGAGTATCATGGCGATACTAGTTTTAACGGGTAACAACGGTGATGCTGCTGTAAAGGTTATCATGGCGATACTAGTTTTAACGGGTTTCAACGGTGATGCTGCTGTAAAGAGTATCATGGCGATACTAGTTTTAACGGGTAACAACGGTGATGCTGCTGTAAAGGTTATCATGGCGATACTAGTTTTAACGGGTAACAACGGTGATGCTGCTGTAAAGAGTATCATGGTGATACTGATCGTAAAATGGCATCAGAAGCGATACTGTATTTAAAGTGTCCTAACGGTGATACTGCTGTAAAGGTTATCATGGCGATACTAGTTTTAACGGGTACCAACGGTGATACTGCTGTAAAGGTTATCATGGCGATACTAGTTTTAACGGGTACCAACGGTGATGCTGCTGTAAAGGTTATCATGGCGATACTAGTTTTAACGGGTACCAACGGTGATGCTGCTGTAAAGGTTATCATGGCGATACTAGTTTTAACGGGTACCAACGGTGATGCTGCTGTAAAGGTTATCATGGCGATACTAGTTTTAACGGGTACCAACGGTGATACTGCTGTAAAGGTTATCATGGCGATACTAGTTTTAACGGGTACCAACGGTGATGCTGCTGTAAAGGTTATCATGGCGATACTAGTTTTAACGGGTACCAACGGTGATGCTGCTGTAAAGGTTATCATGGCGATACTAGTTTTAACGGGTACCAACGGTGATACTGCTGTAAAGGTTATCATGGCGATACTAGTTTTAACGGGTACCAACGGTGATGCTGCTGTAAAGGTTATCATGGCGATACTAGTTTTAACGGGTACCAACGGTGATACTGTCGTAAAGAGTATCATGGTGATACAGATCGTAAAATGGCATCAGAAGCGATACTGTATTTAAAGTGTCGACGGTGATACATACTGTAAAGCTGTTTTAAACGGTTATGAAATGTGATACTGGCTTGAAAGGACAGCAGTGGCGATAGTGAAGCGTATCAATGGTGATGCAGGCGGTGAAGGGTATCCATGGTGATACCGGCTTTAAAGTATCAATGGTGATACTATAAATGGAATGAATGAGGGTAATGGCTTTAAAGGGTATCATTGTTATACGGGTTGTATACAGTACCGATTGTGACACAGACGGTGAAGGGTATCAAGTGAGATACCGGCTTTAAAGTATCAATGGTGATACTACAGGCTGTAAAGGGAATGAATGAGGGTAATGGCTTTAAAGGGTATCATTGGTATACAGTATCAATTGTGATACAGGCTATAAGGGTACCAGTAGTGATACCGGCTTTAAGGGTATCAATGCCGATAGTGGCTTTAAACGGTATCAGACAGTGGCATACAAGTTGTACATGCGCGGATCCAGCCACTTTTCTCAGAGGGGGTCCGACCGACACCCTCACTAAGACCAGGAAGGTCAAATACGTATCAATCGCTCCAGGTATGACAAACACGCATCTTTATACACTAAATAATTTGATGGTGCTTTTTTGTGGATGTTAGCCGTATACAAGAACAGGTTGTCAATAAGTCTTTGTTGAACAGGGTGAAATAGAAAATTCGCGGCCCAGTGGAAAATTTTGAAATTCAGTTCTTTATTTCCTGCATTCTGTGGCATTTTAGGAGCATTTAAGGACACCTTTTCCAGTGCTATTTTATATACAATGTATTCCTTATTTTCACAGTTTTAAGAACTAACCTGTTTGGGAAAAATAATAAAATTAAGTTTTCTTAAAGGTAAAATTCTTAGTTTCTTTGAGATAATTAACATAAATATGAATTACGTCGGGGTCGTATGCAGCAGCCACATACACTTTGCAGTCCTAATTTTGCCTTTTCGAAACACCATTTTCTTTCCTTTTTTATGATTTTCCAGGGGGGACCGGATCCCCGGACCCTCCCTCTGGATCCGCGTATGTTGTAAAGAGTATCAATGGTGATATTGGTTTTAAAGGGAATTAATGGTGATACAATCTATAAGAGGTATAAATGACGACACAGGCTGTACAGGGTATAAATGGTGCTACAGACTGTAAAGCACTGTAAAACAATATAAATGATGAGACAGGCTGTAAATGGCATAAATAGTGACAGCGGATTAAAAAGAGTGTATCAATGGTGATAAAAGTTATAGCCGGTATCAATGGTGATAAAATTTATAGAGGGTACCGATGGTGATAGAGGCTGTGAAGGATATAAATTGTGATACAGGCTCTACACTATAAATGGTGATAGTGGCTTTAACTGTAATCAGAGGCGATACGAGTTGTGAAGGGTATCAATGGCGATGCAGACTTTAAGTGGTACCAATGGCGATACTGTCTGTTAAGTTGTATCAGTGATGATACAGGCTATAAAGGATATCAATGGCGACACTGACTGTTAAGTGATATCAGTGGTGATACAGGCTATAAAGGATATCAATGGCGACACTGACTGTAAACGGAATAAATGGCAAAGGTTTAAAAAAACTGAATTGAAATATACTGGAAAGTAACCTTTCTACGAGATCATAATTTGTCTTTATGCAAGTTTTCGTTACAATTCATGTTTCGTTACACGGCTTCTAATGCATAAATTAATACCGGCGACGTAATGAATGGAGAAAGGAATAGGCATTTGGCACATTTGTCTGCCGAGATGAATGGCCTAGATATAACATGAAGAAACCATTCCTTTAACTTACAGCAATTTTTAATTCCTTGGTTGAAAGAGTTGTAAGACACAAAAGAGATTTTCAAATAACCAGTCTTCCATCTTTTACTATCATCAAAGATTACGAACAAAAATACAACAACAACAACAAATGCATTATTTTTATCAAGTAGCATAAAACAGAATTGATGCAATATAGTCGGCTTTAGAGGTACATTTTATTACACACCTTTGTCTGAATTCACAATCGAATGCATATCTACACGTATAAATGTAATGTAAATTTTATGAATTTGTTCAATAGCCTGAATAAGATTGGCAGTACGGAACTAAATAAAACAATTAATGTAACGACACACATTTAATTACGTCACGAACCCGATATGAAATTCAGACGTAAGTGTATGGAAAATATTGCCGTTTCCTGAACCAATGTAACTTGATGGGGTATAGAATGCAATAATATTGTGAATTGGAAATACAAAGCAGAGTTTCTAACGAAAGGTAGCCATTAACATCTACACTGACGGAAATATGGCAACGGAACAATTATAAATGCAGTGCAAGAGAAACATTTCAACAAAAATATATTAACATATCATTGGTTTAAATAATCATGCAAGAACATAGAAACAGAACCTGTTGGCTCTTCACAAGAATGGTGGTATGTAGCACCATAATTAACGAGAGATATTCTGGGTAAAAAAATCATTTTTTTAGTTTAATCAATCATATACTGTTGTATATTTTATACACGCATGCATACATCAGATCTGTAAAAGCATTCAAACAAATACATACAAATGGGTTGCTCTACTTCCCAGAGCGGAGCCTGTATGTAAATCAAAAGTAAATGAGTTATAGTTGTTTGGTTGATTGTACAATTTTGATATTTTAAGAATTTGAATATTTCGAGGTATATGCACTGAAAAGAGATCAAAAATTATTTTGCGAGCTAACAAATACAACGTACTAAGAGGTGCAAAAACAAAATAATAAGCAAATAAACAGGCAAATGGCATTAGACTTAAGACAGTAGGTAATAGATGTCAGATAAATTAAAAGTATTGACTTGACTTGACCGTAATAAATTAAATATAGATTATCATAGATTTAAACATGTACTGAAATGAAAATATAAGTGATAATAAGAAAAATCAAATCAGAGGCTTAACTGGCTAATAACTGTACACGGTTACCAACAGGAGACATTCAAGTCGCCTAGAAGCTTCATAGCTTCCGGTAATATGGTTCGCTTCAGTCAGATACCAACATCGGTTGACTATTTTCCTCAAAAAGAGTTGGTGCGAAACTCAACCACCACATGTTGTCTGACAGTGCTGACACAATCATAGGTCTGGCTGCAGTGTTAATCCCATAAACATATATCAACTGAGTTTTATCTTTTTAACCTAACTAAAACTATGTTCTCACACAGTTATATCATTGTATACTTCTTAAAACTTTTATAAGGATGCATTATTTTTTTTTACCGAGTAGTACATGAGTTTTGACTTTATTATACTTTGTAATTCCCCCACGATCGCTTGCCATCATAATAAACGAACTTCAAAATATTCAAAGAGCTGCAAAAATCTCTAGCTATAACAAAACTAGCAAACTTTACTTCACCAAAGCTTTTTGCAAAGTATCAATAAAGTTCAACCAACATGTTGTAAGCAAGTGAACGACGACGGCAGAATAAATAAACTTTTAAATGATATCTACCCGAAACACACACTAAGGGTTGAGGACTGATTTTTCAGAAATAGATTCAACTATTTTATACAAATAAATATTCAAACACTGAGGTCCTATAAACAAATTCGGATTTGAGAAAAAACTATATGTACCAATTCTTAAGAGTGCGTGCGCGCGCGTGTGTGTGTGTGCGTGTGTTGCGTGATGTATAAGTTCCACACTAAATTGTTTCTCCATAAAAGCACTGGCTACGGATGTTGCACTGGTTTCACTTTTATATTTTTCCAGGTATTGCACGTGCTGTCCTTCACCTCGAGCCCGTTAGTCATGATGGTCTGTATCAAGTACTCCACACGATCAAATTTCTGAAATGAAGTTTAAACAAAGCTACACTCGAAACACGACTTTATAAAAGCGGATGCATAATGAAACTTTTTAGTGTCTTTCCCACGGAAGTTATAACTTGAAATCATCTTGTGAGGCTGATGAGAGGTCATGTCCAAAGTTCCTTTTCGCAAGAAATATTTCAATTGGCATATCATAGTAGGTGAGCAATGGAGTATATAGGGCAAATATTTTCAATGGTTAATTTGAAATATTTCTTTACATTTGTGAATGTTTTAGCAGATTTGACAATACACATCAATTTCTGCTCTTCAATTTGATGTAAAGATATTTATTCCAACTGAATATCTTCTTGCTTCCAATTTTGTTTTACAAGTATCACCATAATATACATTGAGAATATACTGAAAATCACTGAAATGTACAATTTCTTTCAATTTATGGGCAAATAAATATTTTTTTCCAAATATGACAACTTATTAGCACATATACAGATTTTTTTGACTTTATGAATATTATGATAACGTATTTACAACTTTAAAAAGGTAAAAGCTTCTTGCTTCCATTTAACGTCAAAGTTAACCAAGAAACTAAAAACTGGCGGTTTTCTTAAAGCTCTATTGTACTGTACAGAACTTAAGCGGTGTTAATTTTCAGAACTACACATAACATAACATAACAGAACAGAACAGAGCTTTACTTCTTCCTGCTAACTATGGAGGTTAAGAATACGAATAATCATGAATTAGATCGGACAGAAAGTTAGATATTTTTAGAGTATTTGACAACAGGAGAAAACAAGGTCTATAAGAGTCAGATTATGGAGAAGAGTGTTATCTTATTTGGCGAACAGTACAAGTTATGAGTGGGGAGTGGAATAAGTACATTTATATAATAAAAGATACAACGGGAATTCCACAGATGTTCAAATCAGGGGAATATAACAAATAGGCAAAACCATGCCTATTTTAGCTAAGAAAAAAAAAACAATTTTAAGATTGGACAGAAATAAAAGACCAAAACGTTTTAAATAGCATGCTTTCCACAACTGTATACAGTAGGATTAACCATACCTCAATGTGAACTTCGTTTTTCTCACTGGTCTATTCATGAAAAGCATGCAAAACAGACACTAATATGGCTCAGGTTTTTATTTTATGATAAAACTGTAAAATCAGTGTGACACTTCAGATTTGCTTTTCTTCTTCTTCAAAATTAACACTATTAGATAAGTAGACGGAATGAATCAAAACTATTTTTTATAACTCGATGACATTTTCTAAAGGTCTATGATGACCATATACTAGTACCATATATTCATTAATTGAAAAGCTTGTTAAAATTGGTGATCAGTCAAATAAATAACTAACATGATTGTTTAATCAAGTTTTTTCATACTACTCGAAATTTATAAATACGCCAGATACTGTATTGCTAAGATTATAGATTTCATGCTTTTAAAAAGAAAACCTCCAGGCATGTGAAGTGACATAAAAATACCGTTATATAGAGACCATACAATCTAATTAGGATTACATCTGTCTTTATATTAGTCTCGTTTTGATCAAGGAGGAAACTTGCTTTACATGTTGTTGTTTTTGTTTGTTGTTTTTTTTCCGAAATATTTGGTCGTCTCTTTATGGCGGAATTTAAAAATTCAAAACAAAAGGATATATATTTATCTATATGTATTTATTTTCTATTACATGAAAACACGAACATCATTAAGCTAGCATAATGTTTTTATATGGTTTTTACTGAAATGTTTTATATTTTTACAGAGATAATATTTTTATATGAATCTATTAAGTAGCCTGAGACGCAATTTTATTTCAATGTATTGCCCAAAGCAACACCACAATCAATGTAAAATATATTAAAGTGAATTTGATGTACGACTTTAGCTAATGTAAGGGAGGCAATCCAATCAGGAGGGAAATGCTTTAAAAAACAATCGATAATCTTAATATTTCTCACCAAAAGCTGGCCATTTTTTTTGTTTAAAGATTGAAAAATATTTTCCAAGGCCATAAAAACATTTAGGGTCGGGCCAAAAATTTAGGTTGGGTCGGGATACCGGAAACAAACAATTTTTACGCCTTACACATTTCATAAGCCATGAAACTGGATTTGATGTTTTGCTTTAATATGGTTTGATATTTAAAATGTTAAACAGTTTATGTAACGAGAACATTTAGCAATACCGTTACCCGTCATTCGTTCTATCCTTTCATCATGTAATACAACTTTATTAACTACTTTATCTCATATTCCTATATTTTAATTTTATACACCTGGAATAAAAAGTATGCGATCTAAAGTTACCTTATCTTCATATTCCTTAAAGTGATATTTATCCTTGGTTTTCATAATCATAAGTTTCTTCACAGCATTACCATCTATAAACTCTATAGTGTACTGGTGTGCTGTATCCCTGCTATTTGCAGAGTCCCGTACCAGAAAACTGCCATGCTATAAGATATGTTGACATACAATACATAAATGTTGCTTCTAACAATTTCATATACATGTGCATTGCTTCTTTTGCATAAAGACGTTGTATTTTTATATTCTTGTAAATAGCATATTTCCCTTATGGTATAAAATCTGTTAATGCACATATAATTCCAAAAAAGGAATAAATATGTAGATGATTTTGAATCATTGTCTTCCTTTAAGTAAGAAGAGTAATTTGTTAAGACCATTGTACTAGTAACATGAGTGTATCAAAATTTCAATATAAAGTAGATGCTGATGATGAACTACGGTGGCACAGAGGTGACATCCGCAACACTTTATTTATATTGTGGCCACAATTTACTAAATTGAGGCCACAACTTAGTAAATTGTGGCCACAACTTAGTAAATCGTGGCCACAATTTAGTAACTTGTGGCCACAAATTAGTAAATTGTGGCCACTAGTTAGTAAATTTTGGCCACAACTTAGTAACTTGTGGCCTCAATTTAATAACTTGTGGCCACAATTTACTAACTTGTGGCCACAAGTTACTAAATTGAGGCCACAAGTTACTAAGTTGTGGCCACAATTTAATAAGCTGTGGCCACAATTTACTAAGTTGTGGCCACAAGTTACTAAATTGTGGCCACGACTTATATCAGCCAATCGAAACTATAATAGATGGATAGACAAACGGACAGATGAATAGATGGAATGCTATACCTACGTACCTACCTACTTATTTATTTAACTTCCGGTCGTCTATCTATCTTCCATTCCTGTCTTACCCTTTGCAGTGACGTAGACATTTTATGCGTCCATTTCGTATGGTTGCTGATTTCTGCCATTTTACGTTATCTCCCTGCGACCCTTTTTGAGCGAAAACACGAGATTTAACGATTTAAATGCGGGGACGCAGGCTGAAAACTCTCTATTGAGTGGGGAAGCGGAGCGAAAGCACGATAATTACCGGGGCCAAGGGGTGAGAATTAGTAGCTGGTATGTCAGGGGTGGGGAGCGAAAACACGATAATTAGCGCTTCTTAAACATAGTATTTCCGAACCGCGTTCCGACATCCAGTTACCAAATTTCACCCCGCGATCTTGTTAAACCACATGTTTCTGCTCCTTGCCCCTATTAAATAGCGAGTTATCACGCCAGACACCTACCATTTTAACTTATAAATTTCACGTGTTTTCGCTGTGCGCGGTCACCAGGCGAAAACTCGTTATTAAACGTTTAAGCAGTGCTAATTATCGTATTTTTGCACCGCGCCCCAGACATACCAGTTACTAAATCACCTTGCGGGGTTTCGGCCTGCGTTCTCGACATTTTAACTTGCTAATTCTCGTGTTTTCGCTCGACGGGCCCGCGGGCTGAAAATATAATTTAATTGGGCTAAAACGCGAATTGACAGAATTTAGCATCCTTACAAAATGGACGTGAATAAAAGTGTCTACATCCCTGCAACGGGTTAGACAGGAACGGGAGATAGACAGACGGACAGAAAGACAAATAAATAGGTAGATAGGTATTTACCATCCAATCCATCCGTCCATCGGTCTGTCCCTCTGTCGATCCATCCATATATCTACCTTTTATTCCTGTTTAACATTTGCTGGTACGTAGACACTTTTGTGCGCTCCTATTTTGCACTCCTATACAGCAGCGAAGAAAAAAACATTCGTTTCGATTGGCTAATTCTGTCATTCCGCCTTTTATCCCTATTAAATTATATTTTCGTCTCGCGGCCACGTCGAGAGAAAACACGAGAATAAACAAGTTCAAATGTCGAGAAAGCAGGTCGAAACCCCGCCAGGGAGATTTAGTAGCTGGTATGTCTGGGGCGCGGGGCGAAAATACGATAATAAGCGCTGCTTAAACTTTTAATAGCGATTTATCGCCTGGTGACCCAGCCGGGCGAAAACACTTGAAATTTACAACTAATAATGGCAGGGGCTCGGGGTGATAACTCGCTTTATAGCGGGGCGAGGAGCGGAAACATGATAATTATCAAGATCGCGGGGTGAGATTTAGTAACTGGAATGTCGGGGCACGGTTCGAGAACACTACGTTTAAGCAGCGCTAATCTTCGTGTTTTCGCTCCCCATCCCCGGCATACCAGTTACTTATTCTCACCCAGCGACCCCTGTATTTATCTTGTTTTCGCTCCGCGTCCCTGCTAAAATAGAGTTTAAAATATAGCATTTTAACTTGTTAAAATAGAGTTTAAAATATAGCATTTTAACTTGTTAAATCTCGTGTTTTCGCTCGTCAGGTTTGCGGGGAGATAACGCAAAATGGCAGAAATCAGAAACCATACGAAATGAACGCACAAAAATGTCTACGTCACTGCAAAGTGTGATACAGGAAGGGAAGATTGACGGACGGAAGTACAAACAAATAAATTAGTAGGTACGTACGTACGTACCATCCAATCTATTCATCCGTCCGTCCGTCTATCCATCTTTTTATCGTTTCGATTGGCTAATAAGTCGTGGTCACTAAGTTGTGGCCACAATTTAATAAGTTGAGGCCACGATTTACTAAGTTGTGGCCACAATTTACTAAGTTGAGGCCACGATTTACTAAGTTGTGGCCACAATTTAAATACAGGGTTGCGGACGTCACCTCTGTGCCACCGTAATGAACTGTAAAGTTATGATCCACTCTAATTCATATACAAACACGATTTTCTGACTATTGTATTGTATCGTAAGTCAATGACGAACTTTAAGGAAATAAAAGTGTTTGTTCGAAAACAAACAATATCATTGTATAGAAACGACATTTGAACATTTCAATAAATGAACCACGACCTACCCCTTTTCCTTTCAATCTTTCTTTAGCGACATATTTTTCTATTTTTCCGTGATACCATTTGTGTTGACTTAGATCTGCTGTAGAAACAAGAACAAGCGATGTTTAAAAATAATTCGCTTCAACGCATATAAAATCTCAAACAAGATGCTTTTTTTAAACGGGTTAGTGTTACTTTCAAACAAGCAATTCCATGTGACTATGTGAATAATGGCTTGATGTTATGCTGACAACTAATAACAGAAGTTTGGACATCCAAGTTCGATCCCCGAGCACGGCGTAATTTCTCCTTAAAGTTATGAAAGAAAATCTTTGAAGTCAGCAAAGTGCAAACCAATGCTGGGAAGAAACTGACCTCTACTAAACAACTGAAATACTGTTGAAAATGGTTTCGAGCATTTTTCAAACAAACAGTGACTATGACTACAGAATCTTGTAATGTTTATATCCGGTCATCACCATCCTATCGCTGTTCTACTACTAACCTACAATCCTACCAACCTACAACCCTACCAACCTACTACCCTACCAACCTACAACCCTATCAACCTACTACCCTACCAACCTACAACCCACCAACCTACTACCCTACCAACCTACAACCCTACCAACCTACTACTCTACTAACCTACAACCTTACCAACCTAAACCCTACCAAACTACTACCCTACCAACCTACTACTCTACCACTACTACCCTACCAACCTACTACTCTTCCCCTACTACCCTACCAACCTACTACCCTACAAATCTACAACCCTACCAACCTACTACCCTACCAACCTAATTCTCTACCAACCTACAACCCTACCAACCTACTACTCTACCACTACTACCCAACCTACAATCCTACCAACCTACTACCCTTCCAACCTACAACCCTACTAACCTACTACCCTACCACCCTACCAACCTACTACTCTTTGATGCAGGCAAATGTTTTATCACTGGCGCTGTAATAAAATTACATTTTTTTTTAAAAAATCGCTTCTATAATTATTCAAAGATAAAGATAGAAATACTAACGAATGTATTATATGTAAGGCATAAGACATTTGTACCAGCTTAAAATTGATAACTGTACATTTAATTTCATGTAAAGAATGTTACCTGGTTTTGGAGGAAGTTTTGGCGGTCTAGCAGGTACTCCAGGCTTTTTCAAATATTTTTCCGGATCACTGGTTCTGGAAACCACCTTTTGCTTACTCATTTCTTTATTTTCTACAGGAGGTGCTCTCATTTTAGCAGGGTCCGATATCGACCGGTGTATTTCTTTTTCATTAGTTGCCCTAATTCCAAGCTTGTTTATTCTTGAATAAATCTCTGTCTCTAGGAGTATATGAAAAAAACATTGATAACCAAAATCTCTTGTGTCACTGATGAATGTACAATTACAGGATTAAAGTATCCTAGCTGGTGCCTTTAATTTTATATCCTATAATACAAACAGACAAGTTTTAATTATACTGCTTGAAAACCATTATTTCACCGTTTTAAGTTACTGTTAACAGTCGGAGCAATCAATGGGAAGTAATCCCAAAAAGCTCATACGTATGACAAAACTACAAATATCAAATAGCCGAAACCCACAAAAATGGAATACACATAATAGCAAATTTAAATTATTTTCAGTTTTTTTGACCCTGAGGAAATTTATCTTAGGTCCATTTCAATTTCTGGCTAAAATCGCGTGTCCTTGTTTATGTTTTTTGTTTTGTTTTTGTTGGGTTTAACGTCGAACCGACACAATTATACGTCATTCCAGTTTTAATGTTGGAGGAAGACCCCAGGTGCTCATCCGTGCATTATTTCATCACGGACGGGCACCTGGGTAGAAACACTGACCTTCCGTAAGCCAGTCGGATGGCTTCCTCACATGAAGAATTCAACCCCTCTAGTGAGGCTCGAATCCACAGGTGAGGGGCAAGTGATTTGAAGTCAACGACCTTAACCACTCGGCCACAGCGGCCCCTCGCGTGTTCTTGTTCTCGACATTCTGACAGCATTTTTATCATGAAATAACCATATCTCAGAATCAGTCATAAAGTAAGGTTACACATCATATCTACTTTGAGCTAGGGAATTTACTTGTGTGACTACTTGCCTAAAACATTACACCTAATGTTTTCCTCTTTTTTGTTAAACAAAGTCCTTTAAAAAGGTTTCAGCTTAGTATTGCAGTTGATAGTAACAAAAAAGCAGTCATTTCAGTCATTTAATGTGTTTATGCCTAAGTGCATGGTATCAATTTTCGTTTTTTTCCTAAAATCTATTTATTAAAGGGAATTCCTATAGTTTTTTTATGCGCATCTTTCTCCGCAGCCGACACTTTATATGGAAAACTGAAGTGAAGTCAACATTTGTTGAAACATGTGACAGAGAATCTTAAATATGAGGAATCTTGAACGAAATAACATTTTTGATAAGTTTTTATCAGTAATCAAATGGTGATACGGGTTTATGTTATATTAACAAGTATCCTGCCTGACAGGTATCTTGCCATTTTTGTGGTTGTGTTTTCACATCGCATTTTAGTAAAAGACAGTGTTGTTCAGATAATGTAAGACAATTGACTTAGTACTGATAAGGCAATACCATCTTTCAGATTATTTAGTATTCAATTATAGAAAGAATTAAGAATTTTTAAAACTTTTTTTTAACTTCTAGCAGACATACATGTAATCAATTTGGCAAGGTTCGCCCCATTTTCCATCCGAAGAGGTGTTGTATTCTAGCGGTCTTAACAAAAAAATTAGCCTGGTGACCCATACATTTTTAGCCATTTTTATGCTCACAATACAATTATCTATACACAAGAAAAACAGGAAACAATTCTATGAAAGAGTTTTTTTAAAATCTAAAAAAATATTCTTCACTATGGGTATTTTAGTATTTTTCATTGAAAAAAGTTCACAAAAGTGAATATGAAACAATATTCATTTTTTAATTATTGTAAGGATATTAAAGATATAGTATTACAAATATGATTATGATATCAAATAAGTATATAATAAAATTTGTAAAAAGAATAAACCTTATTGTGCTGTCTTGATGTATATTTTGGTTGGTATTTATAAAAAAGCAGAAAATCATGAAAATGTTGAAAAATCGCTGGCAGTTTCAGCAACAGTGGGTGTGTTCAAAACAATTTTTTACAAAAACAAGCCTGGTGACCCATTGTTTTTATTTGTTCATTGGTTTCAGCACAAATTTTCCTATCATATATGTGAATTTGAAAAAATTCTATGAAAGGAAAAAAACTATAGGAATTCTCTTTAACTCACCACCTTCGTCTGCTTTATGTTCTTCTATAGGGGAGTCGTAGCATGGATCGCCTGACTGCCCGAATGTTGAAGCCTCGCGTTCTTCCAGTTCCTTGACACGTGGTCGACGATATTGTTGTATATCCGGTGGAATTTCAGTATAATCTTCATTTATTTCAACTGTAAAGTGAAAACAGTGTAGTTCTGCATGTAACAACATCCCATGCAGATAAGGAACAACTGGTCTTATACAAACTGGCTGTAAGGACCGTTATGCGGCTTAAAAATTGACGGTAACTTGAGACCATTATGCAGCTTAAAAATTGACTATAAAGACCATTATGCAGCTTAAAAATAGACGGTAAAGGCCATTATGCAGCTTAAAAATTGACGGTAAATACCATTATCATATACGTTACTATAAACAGTAACAAAAGAACCGTTTTAAACGGTCATTACGGCTCTATTCACGAATCCATAATGGCACAGTGCGTCTCACGCGCCATAATCATAATGGCCCCGGATAACCGGAACGTCAGCGCGTTCTGACGTTGACGTCATGTAGCAACGTCATTATGGCGGGGGAAAGGGCGCTGATCGATTGTCAAATATTGATGGCACTGTTGATGAAAAAATCAATACAAATGATGCTTCTGCCCCAAAAGTTTGTAGAAAAAATATGTAAAATGAAAATACCAAGATGAATATGAAGCGAATGTATATAATAACAAGAGGACCATGATGTTCCTGAATCGCTCACCTGTCCCCACATGGCCTAGTTTTGAACTGAGTATGACATCATTTTTTCTATTATTTGACATAGTGACCTAGTTTTGAGCTCATGTGACCCAGTTTTGAACTTGACCTAGATATCATCAAGATAAAAATTTTGACCAATTTTCATGAAGATCCATTGAAAAATATGGCCTCTAGAGAGGTCACAAGGTTTTTCTATTATTTGACCTAATGACCTAGTTTTTGAAGGCACGTGACCCAGTTTTGAACTTGACCCAGATATCATCAAGGTGAACATTCTCACCAATTTTCATGAATATCTTTTGAAAAATATGGCCTCTAGAGAGGTCACAAGGTTTTTCTATTTTTATATCTACTGACCTAGTTTTTGTCCGCACGTGACCCACTTTCAAACTTTATCTAGATATCATCAAGGTGAAAATTCAGACCAATTTTCATGAAGAGCCATCGAAAAATATGGCCTCTAGAGAGGTCAAAAGATTTTTCTATTTTTAGACCTACTGACCTAGTTTTTGACCGCAGCTGACCCAGTTTCAAACTTGACCTAGATATCATCAAGATGAACATTCAGCCCAACTTTCATACAGATCCCATGAAAAATATGGCCTCTAGAGAGGTCACAAGGTTTTCTTATTATTTGACCTACTGACCTAGTTTTTGATGGCACGTGACCCAGTTTTGATCTTGACCTAGACATCATCAAGTAAAACATTCCAACTAATTTTCATGAAGATCCATTCAAAAGTATGGCCTCTAGAGAGGTCACAACGTTTTTCTATTTTTAGACCTACTGACCTAGTTTTAGACCGCAGTTGATCCAGTTTCAAACTTGACCTAGATATCATCAAGATAAACATTCAGACCAACTTTCATACAGATCCCTGAAAATATGGCCTCTAGAGAGGTCAGAAGGTTTTTTTTATTATTTGACCTACTGATCTAGTTTTTGACGGCACGTAACCCAGTTTCGATCTTCACCTAGATATCATCAAGGTGAACATTCTGACTAGCTTTCATGAAGATCCATTGAAAAGTATGGCCTCTAGAGAGGTCACAAGGTGTTTCTATTTTTAGACCTACTGACCTAGTTTTAGACCGCACGTGACCCAGTTTCAACTTGACCTAGATATCATCAAGATGAACATTCAGACCAACTTTCATAAAGATCCCATGAAAAATGTGACCTCTAGAGTGGTCACAAGCAAAAGTTTACGGAAGGACGCACGGACGGACGGACGACGGACGCTGCGCGATCACAAAAGCTCACCTTGTCACTTTGTGACATGTGATCTAAAAAGGTCAATAAACGACTGGTTGTGCCTTCTTGCCATAATGGCACAACTAGTTTCATAATGGCCCTCGGGCTAAATCCCTCGGGCAATTATGACACTAAGTGTGCCATTATGGCAAGAAGGCACAACCAAGCCGTATATTAACCTCTTATTATGCAGCTTAAAAATTGACGGTAAAGACCATTATGCAGCTAAAAAATTGACGGTAAAGACCGTTATGCAGCTTAAAAATTGACGGTAAAGACCATTATGCAGCTTAAAAATGACTATAAAGACCGTCATCGGCTTTTTACAAAACCAGAAAAAAAAAGGTTCAAAGCTCTTAACTTTCAGAGCTGTATAGTTAATAATAAATTTTACGAAGACTAGTGATTACGTCAAGGTCCTTAGGGTTTATGGCACTATTTAAGCAGTCAACTAAACTATGGCTGACGCCTTGTCCTTCCATATTCTTTGCGTAAGGGCAGAAGATCATTAAACTAGAAAATTATAAGTGCTTACCTAGTGCTAGATTTGAAGAGATGTAACTGTAGACAGACTCCTCCTTTTCATACTCCCAGTCACAAATACTCATATCGAAATCATTTCCTTTATTTTTTAAAAAATCTATCACCTTGTCATGACTCAGAATCGGGGAATCCTTTAGACTTTCAGGGTTTAGTACGCCATGTTGATTCCATTTTTCAAACTTTATCATTAAAGAGTCACCTCGTTCTTTTATACTGATTGTGTTATACGGTTCCTCGTCGTCTTCTGGTGTGTCAAATTCATAATATTTTTCGTTACTTATATCTCCCATGTCCGAGTTTTCAGTTGGTTCACGTCGGCCAATCTTTCCTTCAACATAACTGTCGTTACGTGGAATGTTCGCAACATAATCATTTTCCCGTCTTACCCCGCTGTGTATATGATTTTCGAACACATTATCCGACAATGACGTCACATCTGACATGTCGTCAGATTGTAACTGACTCCGGCGTTTTATTTCTAACCAAACTGTAAAATAGAAAAAAGACTGGCTACTAAAGGTACATGTAGATTTCTAAATGATTATGTTTAGCATGGGTTGTCATCTTTACCTCATCAGCATTCACTCTAGGCTGATCAATACTGATGGAAGCAGCACCGTCTAGGCAGGTACTGATGGAAACAGCACCAGTCTAGGCAGATACTGATGGAAGCAGCACCAGTCTAGGCAGATACTGATGGAAGCAGCACCAGTCTAGGCTGATAATGATGGAAGCAGCACCAGTCTAGGCAGATACTGACGGAAGCAGCACCAGTCTAGGCTGATACTGATTGAAGCAGCACCAGTCTAGGCAGATACTGATGGAAGCAATGAGCACCAATTGAACAAACATCGGGATATCATCTGCGAACAGGAACTAAACACGGATCACTGGCGTTGTAGTCAAATCTGCTGACTACTGTATACAGACTTCTTTGGAGTATTCTTCAGCTTCTTAAAACTTACACATCCGGAATAGATCTAGCTCTACTACGGAGATGTAGTTTATAAAATTCAGAAAATTAAACATAGTCCTTATTGTAATCAGATGTTTGTAAAATGTGTTAACAAGTTTATCATGCGAAAATCGCGAAGCACAGTGTAAGTTTAGTGATAGACCCCTCTACAGTTAATCGCTGCGCTTTCCTATTTGATAATGCGATGACTAATAAAGTGTAAGACTCCTTGATGCTTTTCTCCTAAATTCTACATAAAAGGAGGGAGTAGAACTTTGTCTTGCAGCTTTCTTAGTCGTGCCCTTTAAAGTTAGGCTCGTGGTGCTCTGATTTCAGACAAGCTCTACCTTAGATTTACCATAATTTTATGTTTTACTTTTTATGATCTGGTATTTTTTCCTTTCTCAGCTGGAAATGATTTCATTTACATTGTGCTGTCTAACTTGTTGAAAACAGGGTAAGTGCGAGGTTGGCATGTCTTGTTTGTTGTTAGCGTTTTTTTTTGCCTCTTTCTCCTCACTCCCACCCCACTCCCCCAAAAAATATGGCCAGGTGCTACAAGATATACATGAAAACATAAAATAAGCATCTTTGTGTAAATATAAACTGTTGTATGTGTACACACTATAGCAACGTACGTGTAAAAGTAAATACAGTTGCCACTGAAAAACTGAGTTTTGTCCAACAAAATTGAAACTAGATATGACATTTGCTTATGACTGCAGATCTGCACACACATTTAGTTCATATATATAGCCAACCCATATATATTTGATGAGGCTTGTATACATTTAAATCAATCTCTTTTTGAAAAAAATGCTTTACTGAAGATGAGTACAGTAGGCCTACAAAGTAATTAAGGTATCTGACTACATACCTTCACCCTCACTGTCTAGAGGTATGATGCCCTTGTTAACTGGATCAATGAGCTGGCACAGGTTAGAACTCAAATTTAGATGTACAATAACATTCTTATTACCAACTTGTTTATAATAGATTTCAGATTTGGTTTCTTTTGGTTCATAGATAAGCATGAGATTTCTGTCCCCTTCTTGAACATAGCGTGCGTAAACCTTCTCAGGCCTACTGTAAGGTCTCGGGCTATCGTTCCTCGGCGGTATATACGGCGCCTTAGGCTCAGTATCACTTGATCTGTTATCCAAATTATCATTTAGAAGCTTTGCTTTGTTATTGTCATATGTATTTGTAGCGGAAATGTCATAACCATGGTGACTAGGATCTACTTTAGCTTCTATAAGCCTCTTAGCTTCCTCTAATTCCTTCTCAAAAATTGACAACGTGTAACGCCGATTTCTCCGCTTCTGGAAATATAAAAATACTACTGTAATATGGCGATAGTCCTAAAATACAAATATAGTCGCACAGACTGACGAGATCAAACTGGCGAGGTACACTAATAAACTCATTATAAGTTTGTTTGACGTCACGGAATATCACTGGGGATAGCAAGAGATAGAGACGGTGCTGACAAAATAACAAGGATAAAGGATTGGGCATATAAAGTCAGCAAAAGTTTTAGAAACCCTTTGACGAGGACAGTGTTTTCGCATGAGGCCCAGCTTGGCAGCTTCACACATTTATTAGAACAAGGAAAATGTCTCTAGAGCTTTGACAAAGTGAACTTCCGTTTATCACACTGAATGAAATGAAAGCCTTCCAGACTCTAAATACAT
This sequence comes from Mercenaria mercenaria, assembly GCF_021730395.1. Lineage (NCBI taxonomy): Eukaryota > Metazoa > Mollusca > Bivalvia > Venerida > Veneridae > Mercenaria > Mercenaria mercenaria. The sequence continues at coordinate 13,408,801 of NC_069369.1, read as the reverse complement.
TTTCTGCTTTAAATAACTGCGAAAACGTCAATGTTGCAAAATTTACATGTGTGGTCAGTAAGGCAATGGTCGAAACGTATAATACCTGTACATCTTAAAGTTTAGGGGTATATCATCAAAACACAGAAATATTTGGTAAACAAACAATATCTTGTCAATTACATGTTCTACCGTAATGTCCCGTGTGGCTGGATACCTAACTATTCTAAAAAAGTTGCCCCCTTTAAATATGAATGCCAGTTGTGAAGAATTGCTGAAAATTACGTTCCACCAAATTATGTGAAATTTCAGTACTGTGACATTATTGCAAATACTTAAAAACGAAGATAATTATGTAACATTTCTTTTGAAAATGTTATGTAACAGTTCTTTGAAAATGTTATGTAACAGTTCTTTGAAAATGTAAAGTTTTTAAAGGAATACAATGTAAATGGACCGGGTCTAAGTAGTAGGTGGTACATTTACAGATAATCTATAAATACATATTTTTTAGTCTTTAGATTTACAGGTTCAGTGTATGAAAACTGCTGCAATCACATTTGGCCTCAAAATCCTAGCTTGAAATTAATTGAGTTTATAGTATGCATAAAGAAAGGTCAGTTCTGAATTTCAATCATTACAGTTAACTTCAAATTTTCTGATTTTCTGAAAAAGCAAAAAAAAAAAAAAAAAAAAAAAAAAAAGTCAAAGTCAGCAAATGACTGAAACTCACAAATGAACATCATTTATGCATACTATCAATATACTAATTATACTGGGCGTCATTGAAAAGTTACAACTTAATATATACCTCTTTATTTTTTTTACTTTTTCATGGCCTGTGCGCGGTCTATTACTCATAGACCCTGTCTGATCATGTCTCCTAACCCATTTCATGACTGCCAGGTGAGAACAGCACATACGACGTGCAATTTCACGACATGAAAGTTCGGCGTCAACCATGCCAATTGCCTGATGACGTTGATCGTACCTTAAACGTTGCATTCTTTTGTCTGATGGCGTGGATCGTGCCTTAAACGTGGCATTCTTGGCAAAGATATTCTGTTTTTTAACGTATTCCTTTTAGACTGTCGACTAACTTTCAAGTGCGATGAATGATTTAAGATAGAATTTTCGTACATGTCGACATTGCTCGAAAAAGTCATTTTGCACGTGCAGCCCGTGCCTCAAATGGAGTTCGTCGAATTTGACAAATCTTTACACCAGTGACGTCTCAGTTGCGACAAAAATGTTGTTAATTTATGCTTTTAACACGGTCCAATGCGATTTTTAAAATATAAGGGCCATTAGGATGGTAACTTTTTAGTGACGCTGAGTATAATTTCAAACTGCGATTTTGAGAACAAATGTAAATGCAGCAGTTTTCATACAAACAATCTGTAAATACACCACTTTGTTAGACCTGTTGAGAGTGATATACATGTTTTATATGCTGTTCAATTTTCACATAATTTAATAAAAACAACCCTTTCTTTCTATGATCTGGTGTTGTTCGATATTTTTTTCTACCGTTAACTACTGAGCGGGAAGTTAAATAGGATGATTGTGCACTCTAGACCAGGATATATATTTTTTATATAAGCGGATATGTCCACACCTTACCTTATAACACCATCATGTAACTTAAACTTTAAAGGGAATGTTTAAGAAACCGCAATCTGGAAAAAAAAACATCTAATAATATTTAAATTGCAACTATCCAACGGCGACTACGGTGTGATATTGAGACTTGATACTTCAGTAACTGCATTATAATTTCCCCATCTATACAATAATAATTATCTGATTTTATATACTTCTCAAAACAAAAATATGCGTACTTCCGATGATATGCGATATTTATGACTGATGCAGTATAACAGGTGTAACATATTACATTCCACGTGATGGTCGACCGTAATTTCAAAACCGTTGCGATGGTTAACATGATAAACAGTTGTTAAATATTTAAGCATATACATTTAAATGGCATACTACAAAACATGGAGTGGAGTCGTGGAGTGGAGTCATGGAGTGGAGTCGTGGAGTGGAGTCAAAATTGGAGTGGAGTCATGGAGTTGAGTCAAATTTGGAGTGGAGTGGAGTCAAAATTGAAGTGGAGTCATGGAGTGGAGTCAAAATTGGAGTGGAGTCATGGAGCGGAGTCAAATTTGTTTTATCAATAATATTTATTTATTGATATTTTTATAACTATTCAACATAATAATGCTTTTGTCTTACATTGATTGTAGCCACACGGAACAGAGGGCTTGGTCAAATTGTTAATTGTCAGTATATTTTATCTCATTGTTTTTGAAGAGATTTTAAAGCATCACATAGATATGAAATACAATTTTATTTATTTGAGAACGGTTGTAAACAAATCAAAAGGCGGTCAACCCATGGGAACATATTCAAATAGACCACAGTATAAAATACTGGTAAAAAGTAATAACCAAGTTTCCAAAACTAAGTTCCAACTGAACAACTGTAGGAGCATGTTCTAATTACTACTTGATGTATTCTCTGATGGGTTGGGTATAATAATAGACATTATTTTTCATAACCTTTATCAGTGAACAAATATAACACTCCTCATCAGTGTTTTTTTTTTTATTGAAGTTTGTTGTTTTTGTTGTTTTACTTAACAAATTTTTCACTTGACCTTAGATCATTTTCAAAATTTGTCGACAGATTTATTATGAGAACCTGTCAGTCCCATTCTAAATACCAAAAAATCAATTAACAAGTTTAATTATCTTATTAGATGAATTATTTCAGCAGCATTTAATTTAAAATAAACAAGAGTAATTTATGAGTCAGATAAAATTTAGATATTTAAACTTGTTACATTAAAATTTAATATTTGTGATTACGGTATGCATTATTAGTGTTTGAAATTGTTTATGTCCACTGATATTGAAATATTGACTACCGTTTAGCTCGGGTAAATAAAAAAAAACAAGTAGCAGGCATGTTGGTGTGTTAAATTCATTAATTTTATTGCTGACAAAATTTCTATTGTATCAACCCGCGACCTGCAGCCCGAAGCCCGCAATTTTGTGTACATGTATATATTTTGCGGGCTGCAGTTTGCTAAAATGAAACATTTTTCCATTATAGCAACCCACAATTTAGTGTTACTGTATTAAATGGTTGCACATTTTTACTCGAAAAATGAGGAGTTGAGTACAATAAGCCCCTGCAATTTTGTCAGGTGTGATGTTGATCGTTGAAAAAATTCTTGTATTTTAAGTTTACACTAATTTCTTTATTTTCGATTGCGAAACAAGTTCTTACAACTTAAAATTAATCGCTCGCGAGACTCATTTCAGATGGAATTATTTAACCTCGAGTTAAGATGTTTTAGTTGTCTTGTAAAATGAAAAACGCAATAAGTATTTAAAAACAAACTCAAACTCAAACTCATCACAAATTGCTGTATCTTGTACAAAAATGATAGAATTTTGAGATTTCACAAGTTATTCTATTATTCTAAGACCTGGATGCCCAGGTCAAACCGAAGTTATGATTATTTTTTGATATGCTCCAGTAACCAGCGTGTACACCTCATTCAAATAATTATTTTTTATAATTTGGCTTTAACGATTTTTTTATTCCGATGTTACTTTGTTCCCAAAAAATTGCTTTACAGTGTAAAACCGCACTGAAAAATAACCACCGGTTAAGGAACTACACGTGGAGTAGCATTATTTATTGAATGACCCTCGTATTTCTGAGCGTCAAAAAGAATCCATCTGTTTAGCGTACACAAATTTTAGCAAATTTCTGATTTCCTGACTTATGTAATGATAACACATTGTTATGGTACATTACAATTTTATTTACAAATATTAGCGAATTTTTACAATTTGCCAAAATTTCCACCTTGCTAGGTTTACCACTTCTACGGCATGTTTCTGCGCATCCAAAACTGTCTATTACTTGGATTTTTCATTAAATGCTACAAATTTTTTTCATCATTTTTAATTGGAATTGACACCACTATGGTAATGCACAACCTTTCTCCTGTCACTTAAAATGAAAATTAATGTAGGCAACAACCATCCAATATACACTAATTAAACCTTTAAATATTTAATCAACCGCATGGTAGGTGTTAGAAATACATGAAACTAGAACATAGATATAGACACTACATTTATTTTTTCAGAAATATATTATATATATATACTGACTCGCATTTTCTCTAAAGGGCAATAAATCAATTTTTTTGTTAACAGGAATTTAGATGGAGCTCACAGGCTTAATACAACATTTCAAAATTTTGACTCAATTTCTCCACTCCAAATTTGACTCCACTCCAAAATTTGACTCCACTCCAAACTTGACTCCACTCCACGACTCCACTCCAATTTTGACTCCACTCCACCACTCCACTCCATGACTCCACTCCACGACCCCACTCCATGTTTTGTAGTATGCCCATTTAAATAAACGTACTAACATATTATGGTTTCGACAACGGAAAAGAGATATGACAATGTAATAATGCACTTGTTTTCAAACATGTACAGGAACGCTTAATTGACAAAAAAAAAAAAAAAATAAAAAAATTGGATCTCATAGAATCAATAAATCAGTGTTTTTTATGAATACTATGTCATGTGTGTGTAAATATTTAGGTTTCAGGTATATATGCACTAAACTGTCAGATCATTGATTAACAACTTCTAAAAAGTGGCATTTCAATGCATGTGTATCTTACTGAAATTGCATGGCAGACCTATGACTGACATTTTGGCATCATGTTGATGGATTTATTTCTTTTATATTTTGTATAATGTTGGAATGTCTATTTTTGACATTTTGCTATCATATTGGTAGATATAATTGAGCCGTGCCATGGGAAAACCAACATAGTGGCTTTGCGACCAGCATGGATCCAGACCAGCCTGCGCATCCGCGCAGTCTGGTCAGGATCCATGCTATTCGCTAACGGTTTCTCTAACTGCAGTAGGCTTTAAAAGCGAACAGCATGGATGCGCAGTCTGGATCCATGCTGGTCGCAAACCCACTATGTTGGGTTTCTCTTGGCATGGCTCATATACAGAATGATCAGTTAATCGATATTTTATATCATGTATATAAGAGTGACATTATTTTATCATTTTGGCAGATCAATTTCTAATGTTTTTTTCGAATGTAATTTGGAAGATCTATGCTTATCATTTTGGTAGGTGTATAACTGAAATCCTGGTATTGCTTGTGTTAGGTATATGATTGAAATCTTGATATAATTTTGTTACTTATATGGCTGATTTTAATATGATATCTTTTGTTAGGTCTATGAGTGATATTTTGAAATATTTATGGCAGGTCTGTTATTGACATTTTACTGGGTATCATTTTCAGTTCGACAAAATTACTGTCAGGGTTTTTTAAGTTAGTGCATCATTTTACTATACAAAAGTTTACTCATTAGCGTATTTGAGAATCTATGAAGGGTACCTAGATCACCGATTGAAACAGCATATGGGTACTTATTTCAGCCATATTGCACAACCAGTTTTCGCGACTGTGGTTCAACCAAAGAACTAATATATATCACGTCGTTTCCAGTGTTTCATAATCCATAATGTGAATTATCGCCGCTGGAGAAGACAGAGGCCGAAAACGACTACAAATGTAAAGCGTATTTATTGTATATATAGTGGTAGATAGACTAGCTCCTACAGTATGATATATTTTTTTTTTTTAATTTTATTTTTTAAAGCTGTGAATATAGCCAGTCTATATCCTAGGCCCATGATAATATTAGAATCAGTCCTCTGAGAACACTGTAAAATAGATCAGCAGTTTTTTACTGTTACATGAAAGAAAAGAAAAAATACAAAAAAATCTGAAATTTTGTGACGTCTAAGCTAAAGAGACCTTAGTATTTCTGTCTATAATCAAAGGCTAGTCCGTTAACATTTCATTTCACACGGGATATACATGTTCCAGTAACCACTGAAGCCAAAATTCAACCTTATCTGGTCTAAAACATAAATACAATACTTACGGTACGTCCTCGCCTATTGTGTGGATCATTTGAACTAGTAGGTAAATTGTTGTCATATCCAGGTACTTTAGTGTTGTCGTCAATACTGTCTGCTCGTGTTGATTTATTTAGATCATTCTGGTTGAACGTTGGCCATGCACGTGTAAAAGGTGATCTTGGAGAAGGTTGTGGCGGGTCACCAGGAGATATATTTAGAGCCATGCCACCGTGGCGCTCAGCCTAAAACCATAGTGGTAAAAAGCAATATAAATTGAAACTCAAATTATCTTAGTTAAAGGTCCATTACTAAGGGAAAGTAGTTGGCAATTTTTTTCATAGCCAGTGCATAGACTTCTGCAAGACACTAAATAATGAAGATTGGCAGGTCAAAATTTACAGAAGGTCTTTGGAACTCAAAGAAATGTATGTGTATTATGTTGAAATTTCAATGAATCGACAGAATGACCCCCAGGTCTTTTTAACTTTCTTCATACTTCATAGAAAAATAATTGTACATATACTGCGATTTATTTCGAATTTCTACATACCAACTTTCATTTTCCAATAAAATGAAATAGTTTCTGTGCTTTTTAAAAGAAATTAAAATGTTCACTTTCCTTAGTATTGGACCTTTAACCTGATATATTCGTAAAATACTAATAGAATTGGACTATCTATATAATCACTCATCTCCATTCACATGTATATTCTATTATTGTCTCTAAAAATAATTAAACTAAATAATCCGCCCTTTTCCTTTCCTAAATATTTCTAAAACATTATCCTTTCTTAACTTTTAGCAAACTATACCATATCTATACAGTGTAATATAGTACACTTTTCATTTATCCGTACACGTTCAAAGGTGCTTCAGAAAGTAGTTAAAAAGTTAGACACAATTACATAAAAAGATATAGATTTTAGCAAACCAGACACATAAAAAGAAAAACTACTCGAATGGATAGTCCAAAGTAGCTTTTGCCGATGTATTATCGAACTTCAACACTGTTACTTCCCCTTATCGGTACAGTAGTAGTTTGACAATATTCCTGTGCGGAGGTTGATATACTATCTGTTGTTCACTTTAATGAAATAAGTACTTGACCATGAGAAAGAATGAGCTATATATATACGTTATCCGTGATAATGAATGCACAATATATAAACAATGCAAAAATAAATTATACGTTTGTTGTGTATTGGTATCAGAGCAGATCGATTTTATACGGTTAAATGAACCGATCTTTTGTGTCCCTATAGATGTGTACTATTGTTTAAACAACAAAAAGCTCTTGTATTTGTGCTAAATGTACCGAGTCTTATCAAAATATTATGACATTATAACTAACACTAACAAATTTTAAACAAGCACTCCTTATTTAGAAATATGTGTAGCTACTGCCCCGAAGATCACAATCTAAACAAATCTTTCTGAAAAAAAAAAGTTATTTGAGCTGTCAAAAAAAATCTTAGGTAAGATATTTGGAAAAAAATGGAGACTTTTTTGTAGTCATAAGGGACTAGGTACTTTTCATCTCTTTTAACACTGCATTATTTTACCTCTGGGCATTGAAAGGGATCTATAATTACTGCAGATACATTTGGGTATATCCTTTATTGTTCGGTGATCAGCGACTTAATACAAAACGTGTAAAAATGTCCTTTAAAAATGTGACATTTTTTTTTTATAGAAAAATCAGAAGTTAAAAACCCACTGAATTTCATAATATGACATGTGTTGATAAAGCTGCTAATGGAAAACAGGCCCGTGTGCAGGATTTGTTTGCTGGGGGGGCCCAACCTGGGGTGGGTTCGGGAGGGGTACCCCCTCCCGATTGCGAAAATTTTTTAATATGGCACATGAATAGATGCATTTTCCTGCTGCCTGAAACACCTTTAAGGATGCATGAATTTATCATATATTTAAGGAAAAGTCTACTTTTTAATCATTTCATCAAGCCTTTTTCAATATATGTATGATTGTACAGTCACAGTGTATGGACTTATTTTTCTGTATGATACCCAGTTGAAAAAAATGTTGAAGTTTTAAGATGATTATTAAGAAGACTAGCTCCTAGACTATGATAATTTTTTCCCCACATTTTTATGATTTCATGTAGTGAACTGAGCAGTCTATATACTATGTCCAATATTACAATTTTAACATCAGTCCTCTTAGAAAATCTCTAGAATAGACTGGCTTTTGTCTCTATGAACATAAAAAAGAGAAAAAAATCATAGAAACTAGTGGCTAGTCTAATTATTAAGGGTATCCTATTTGCAAAATGGCCAAATGTTTTTAGATTTCCAACAAAACAAACGAAGTTTTATAACAATTACTATTTACATCATAGATTTCAAATGACAATGAACTCTTAACTGTACCAAAGATCTATAAAAATAAATAGATGTGTATTTTATACTTCTTTGACTGTACAAACTATAACATCACAGCACATATTAAATGATATTTTTATGTGTAAAACCCCTCATAAGTAACGAGTTTTAGATGCGTTTTGTGAGATTTACTGAGAAACTACTTTTAAAACTATGAGAGTTTTTAAGTAAGGTTATTAGACCCAAAAGAGTAAAATTGATACAGTAGTTTCAAATTCATAATTCTTGTAAAATAAAAAGATAGGATAAATATCTATCAATTTAATAAATTTGGGGAATGTGCCTTAATGTAGAAACAAAATTCAACCATCATAATGTTTCAATTTTCAGATTCATTTTAAGATTTACTTAACAAAACCAACAATGTTCTGCTCATTTTATAACACTTCCAAAGAGTAAAAAACATAATCGTTTCTCCACTACCCAATCAAGTACATGTACCGATCAAGCAATCAATGAAGCATGCACAGATAAACTTTTACCTGTGACATGCCTTGGGCTAATTTCCACTACCGGACACGGTTTTATGGCTCTTTAGCCTGTGTATTGCTGTCAAATCAAGCCAGTTGCGCTGGTGTATAAATTTGTTAATTGAGGGGCCCATAGTAATAAAAATCGTAACTAGGCAGCCAGCTGGGGGGGGGGGGGGGGGCCGGGCCCCCTGGCCCCCCACCTGGACACGTGCCTGGAAAAAGAAGTGTCTGTGTCGCCGACCTTGCCAGCCGGTAGATTGAGTAATGACAACTCAAGTCTGGGGTTCTTATGATATGTATTTGACGACAGATACGATCCTGCAACTATAACATAAACATTCGATCGTACCAATGGAAAACAATAATTATGAGTATTGGAACAATTGATGAATGCACAAAATCGATAATTACAATAAATACATGTTTATAAATTGAAACACACAATTACCTGTATATATATAAATGTATATAAACAATAGATGGGAAAATATTTTAGCATAAAATGGCTATGACTTTTGTTTACACTTTTGAATATGGCGGTGTGGTCGTGATTGGTTATCGATTCATGCAAATGAATGTTAAGTAGAAGATTAATCGAACATAAATATGAGATTAAAGGTCTAAAGGTAGTAAATTCTACATGATACGACTATTTTGGACTACTGACTACAACTACTATATTAACTAACGGAACTGTATAAGGTGTTTTCGACTGGGTATAAAGACTGAAATCTTTCTATTTAGCACTAACTAAACAAACCAAATTCTTGTAAAAAATAGTTATATAAACAAATGTGTTAAATACAACACACTCTATGACATCTGCAGGTCTGGATCCAGGGCCTTGCCAATGGTGCCCGTGCCCCCACCCCACCCCAGCTGACCGAGCACAAATGAATAATATTTTCTCAAAATTTAGACCCCAAAAGCACCAGAGGCCATAATTTCACACATGTATTTCAAAATTTTCCAGGGAAGACACCCCTGAGCCCCCTATAATGAGGGGAATACCCTCTCCCGTACTTCAATATTTAGAGAGAAAAAATGCACCAGAGGGCTCAGGGTACAATGTCATATTCCGGGGGAGACCCCCTCCCCCCTTCCCCTAAAATGAGGGGAATACCCTCTCCTGTACCTCGATATTTAAACTAAAAATGCACCAGAAGACACCATTACATATCTACATTTCACTTTTTTTACAGAGGAGACCCCCTGACCCCTCCCACCAAAAATGAGGGAAGTACCCTTTATCGTACCTCAAAATTTAGAGAGAAAAAAATGCAGAAGATGCCACCATTACTTTCCTATATTTCAAACATTTCCAGGGGAGGTCCTCTGACCCCCTAACACGAACAAAGTCCCGTACCTATCCCCACTCGGCGCTATGCGCCTCACCGGTGACTCATTCCTTCTAAGCTGGTGTACCCCATATTTCTGGAACCTGGCCTGGTCTGTAGCCTATATATGCATCAAAATATGGGACAAATATCAAAAGTATGAGAAAATCAAAGAAAACAATTTAAGGATACTTTGACGTCATCCTGTTTCGCAGGTAACATAGACAGATTACTTTTCCATTGTAATGAAATACCTAGGACAGAATTAAGCTTGACAGACGGTGTTCACTCTATAAATAGGTTGTTTCGTGTGAGCAAAGAGTGTGTCGAGTAAGTATCTATCATTTGTTTTATTAGATATGTATATCTGTCTCACCAGTTAAGCATAATGGAAGCAACTATACACCACAGCAGACCTGAATTCCGCCCACCCAGCTTCACACTACTGCGGCCGTGAGTACCGCCTATCCCATAGGAAGTACAATTTCACACTACCGCGATCGTGAGTCCGCCCTATCCCATAGGAATTACAATTTCACATCATAGCGGACGCGAGTCCTGTCCATCCCACAGGAATTACAACTTACACTACCGCGAACGTGAGTCCCGCCTATTCCACAGAAATTACAACTTCACAATATAGCGGACGTGAGTCCCGCCCATCCCACAGGAATTACAACTCACATTACAGCGGATGTGGGTCCCACAGAGGATATGAAACCCGCCCATCCTATCAGAATTAAAACTTCAAACCACAGCGGCCATGACCCCTGCCCACCCCATCGGAATTACCGCTTCACATCCCATTCCAACGGGATTACACCTTAAAATTCACACAACGCCAGACAATAGTTTGTCCCATTCCGTTAGAATTACAGCTTCACACTTGACTTCACTGTTTAAATGTATATAACATCTTTCTTTTTAATATGTGCAATGCCCCATTCCTATGGTAAAGTCTTTTAATATCTTATGTGCAAAATTTCTTGTAAATATTTGAATAATTTTTATGTTGAAGAAACATATCGTTGACCAATCGATCGAGTCTGTTTGCCTGTTTATCTGTTTGTCTAGCTAATTTAAAATGCACTTTCTTTTGTGTTTCATTTTTATCATTCACATATTTAAGCATAAATTTTAATATCAAAACTTCTGGAAAAGATGGTGATTATCCTGTCACTTTCATTTTATCTATTAAACTTATTTCAAAAGTTACTGTCTTATAGCTTGATATTTCTGTATACATTTTTCATAATGAAGAACTATAAAAGAAAACGAAACTTGGAAAACAAAACATAGCATAGGGGATTTTCTAACCTAGACCATGCAGTTCTATACTTGATTTAGTGGTGCAGTTTACGATTATCATATATTTACGAACTTTTTCGTCAGACATGGCCGTGTGAGGTTATATTTCCGGGATTATTTTCTTAATTTCCCCAAAAGATAACAGAGGCATGTTTCAAAAAATCATTTCCGAGCAAGGAAATTTATCTCATGTCCAGATTTATTGTATTTCCAATTTTTCATTCAATTGTTACATGTTATGATAGCACAAATTTTAAGAAACTCGGTGTGTTTCGCTTTTTAATGCTAGGTAACACTGCTCAAATGACGTACACAACATGATTTATTACTAATTTTATGTTCAGTGATTTCGAAAGAGCTGAAAACACTTCCCCGGACGAAAAGTCATCAGCGTGTGATCATGTCATGGTAAATAAAGTCATATATATCTAAAAACCTATGAATAAACATTATTCCATTGGTCTAGTGCACGATATATTTTATGAGTTTTGGGTCCTTGCTAACATATTTTATGGTTGATTGATATTCATTAACAAATACTTCCCGTAAGCGGATCGATGCAAGAAACGATCATCATGCATCATTCATCTTCTTTTATTCATCATTATTTATCTATTTACATCATACTAATCAATAATTCCTATTATTCGTCATCATCATTTATCATATATCGTTCATCAACAACATTATAATCATTATTCATTATGATCATTTACTATCATCACCATCACCATTCGTCATCATCATTTATCATCATCATCAACAGTTATCACCACCACCAACATTTATCACCATCATCATTTTGTCATCATCATTTATCACCGTCATCAACAGTTATCATCGTCATAATTTATCATCATAATTATCATCGTCATTTATCACTATCAGTATCAGCGTTATTATTATCATCATCTTTCATAAGCACCATCACTCATCATCACTATTAATCATTTATTCATCATCCTGTATCGTCATCATTATCAATCGTTCATTTGTCTTCAGTCACCATTATATATTACCATTAATCATCATCATAGTCACCATCATCATTTTTATGATTTTATGATTATTATGAAATCAATCTGTAAAGAAAATTACGATGATGACTGTGATCCCTAAAGATCTTAATTAAAGAACCATGACGTATGGTGTTTCCGTAACGGTAATGACGCATGGCATTAATTATATATATAATTATATAATAAAATAAAAACAAATTGACAAATATTAATACATTACTGTAGCTCTATTTAATTTATTATCACAGTTACAAGTTGACACTGATATTAGGAGGTACAGACCGGGACGTTTATAGAACAAACCAGAACAGAATTTTATTTCAGTGACTTCTAAAGTATTCGTTTAAATACATATATACAATTTTATGTAATTATATAATAATTCCATGGACACGCGATACACAGTCTTTAAGTAGAAGAAACAAATAGCATATTTTGATTATATTTTGAGCGGGGAGAATAGACCATATATAGCAGACGTGATTCCCGCTACCGTGGACTCGAGTCCCGCCCATCCAATTGGAATTACAACTTCACACTACCACGCACGTGAGACCCGCCTATCCCATAAGAATTTTATCTTCACATTATAGTGGATGTGAGTACCGCCGATCCCATAAGAATTATAACTTCACACTATAGCGGACGTGAGTCCCGCCTATCCCACATGAATTACAACTTCACACTACCGCGGACGTTAAATCCGTTCATCCCACGGGAATTACAACTTCAACACTACCGCGGACGCGAGTCCCGCCCATAGGACTTTCACACTACCGCGGACGTGGAACCCGCCTATCCCATAGGAATAACAACTTCACATTACAGTGGATCTGAGTCCCGCCCATCCCATAAGGATTATTACTCCGAACCACAGCGGACATGAAACCCGTTGATCCTAACGGAACTAAATTTTCAATCCACAGCGGTAATGAGGCCCATCCAATCTTATCGGAATTACGATGGACATGAGGCCCATCAGTCTCATCGGAATTACGACTTCAAATCACTGTGGACATGAGGCCCACCAGTCCCATCGGAATTATACTTTTAAACCTCAGTGGACATGAACCCCGCCCATTCCATCGGAATTACCACTTCACACCCCATCAAAACGGAATTACACCTTAACTCAACACCAGGCAAAAGTCTGTCGCATTCATTACAGCTTCACACCCTAGCGGACACGAGTCCCGCCCATTCCTTCGAAGATACAGCTTTACACGACAACGGAAAGAGTCCAGACCATCCCCTTGGAATTACAATTGTCGTGAGTCCCACCCCACTCCCTTGGAATTATAACTTAACACTTCAGCGGATGTATATGAGTCCCGAAAATTCTCAAGAAGTTACAACTTTACACCACAGCCGCCAGGAGTCCCACCCCATCACCTCGAAACAACAAATGGTTGACGTTCATGAAGAACTCAACACGTATAAGTTGTTTATCAAAGCTGCACAAATGAAATACTATATGCTTGTACATATTATGTAAAAGTGTATATATGTTATGCTCTTCAAATTCCATTAAACTGGTCAATCTGATCATTAATATATGAGCCGCGCCATGTGAAAACCAACATAAAGGCTTTGCGACCAGCAGTCTTGTCAGGATCCATGCTGTTCGCTAACAGTTTCTCTAACTGCAATAGGCTTTGAAAGCGAACAGCATGGATCCTGACCAAGGATGCGCAGGCTGGTCTGGATCCATGCTGGTCGCAAAGCCACTATATTGGTTTTCTCATGGCGCGGCTCAGTTATATATTGCATATTAGAACTGATTTCACAGTTTAAATGTATATAACATTTCATCTTTTTAATATGTTCAATGCACCATTCCTATGGTAAAGTATTTTATCTTTTATTTATGTGAGTAATTTCTTATGCTAATTTTCTTATGAAGGAAAAACATTTTCATGTATCGTTAAACAATCTACATGTATTGTATTGTTGAACAATCGATCAAGTCTGTTTGCCTGTCTGTTGGTCTGATTTAAACTGCATTCTTTTTTGTTTCATTTATGTCATTCACATTTATGCTATAACTTCTGGAAAAGACGGCTATTATCCTGTCATTTTATCTATTAAACTTATTTCAAAAGTTACTGCCTTATAGGTTAACATTTCTGTATAAATGTTTCATAATGAGTAGCTACAAAACAGAACGAACTTTAAAAAATCGTAACATAATGCGTAGTTAGAAGGGGATTTTTTAGCCTATACCCTGTAGTGCTAGACTTGATGAAGTGGTGCAGTTTATGATCTAAAGTTCTATATAATAACTGCAAGTAGCTTACTAAAGATCTAGTTTTTTCTTTCGTCAGATCTGACTGTCTGAGGTACACTTCTTTAGAGAATATTTCCGGGATAATTTTCTTAAATTTCCCCCAAAGATAACAAAAGCATGTTTCAAAAAATCATTCCCGAACAAAAAATAAAAAATTATCGCATTTCAAGATTTATCGTACTTCATTTTTTATTTCATTCAATCGTTACATGTTATAAAAAATACCAATTTCGAGAAACTCGGTGGTTTTCACTTTTTAATACTAGGAAACACTACGCAAATGGCGTACACAACATGATTTATTACTAATTTTATGTACAGTGAAAGCGCTGAAAACACCCCCCCCTGACGAAAAGTCATCAGCGTGTGATCTTGTCATGGTAAATAAAATCATATTTATCTAAAAACCTATGAATAAACATTATTCCATTGGTCTATAGACTGGCTTATATTGTAAGTCTAATTGGTCTAGTGCACGACATATTTTATATTTAATGAGTTTTGGGTCCTTGCTAACATATTTTATGGTTGATTGATATTCATAAACAAATACTTCTCGTAAGCGGATCGATGCAAGAAACGATCATCAAACATCATTCATCTTCTTTTATTCATCATTATTTATCTATCACACATCAAAATCAATCATCATTCATCATTTTAATTACCGTCAATAACATCCTTATCATTTATCATACATTATTCATCAAGAACATTATCATCAGTATTCATTATCATCATTTTCTATCATCATCATCATCATCATCATCATTTATCACCGTCATCATTTTGTCACCATCATCAACATTGATCACCATCATCATTTATCACCATCATCAACATTTATCATCAACATTTATCATCATCCACATTTTTCACAATCATCAACATTCATCACCATCATCAACATTTATCACTACCATCATTTATCACCATCATCAACATTGATCAACATCATCATTTATCACCATCAACATTTATCACCATCAACATTTATCACCATCATCAACATTTATCACCACCAACAACATTTATCACCATCATCATTTATCACCATCAACATTTATCACCATCATCATTTATCACCATCATCAACATTTATCACCACCATCAACAGTTATCACCATCAACATTTATCACAATTATCAACATTTATCACCATCATCAACATTTATCACCACCAACAACATTTATCACCATCAACATTTATCACCATCATCAACATTTATCACCATCATCAACAGTTATCACCATCATCATCATCAACAACATTTATCATCATCCACATTTTTCACCATCATCAACATTCATCACAATCATCAACATTTATCTCCATCATCAACATTTATCACCATCATCAACATTTATCATCATCAACATTTATCACCATCATCAACATTTATCACCATCATCATTTTGTCACCATCACCAACATTTATCACCATCATCAACATTTATCACCATCAACATTTATCACCATCATCAACATTTATCACAATCAACAACATTTATCACCATCATCATTTATCACCATCAACATTTATCACCACCATCAACAGTTATCACCATCAACATTTATCACAATCATCAACATTTATCACCATTATCAACATTTATCACCATCATCATTTATCAACATTTATCACCATCATCATTTATCACCATCATCAACATTTATCACCATCATCATTTATCACCATCATCAACATTTATCACCATCATCACCATTTATCACCATCATCATTTATCACCATCATCACTTAACACCATCATCAACATGTATCACCATCACCAACATTTATCACCATCATCATTTATCATCTTTTCCAGGAAGCGGACTCGAGAGTGGTTCCAATAAGCTTAATGCTTTCATCACAATCGAGATAAAACAAATTAGTATAAACTAACAGTTATCACCGTCATCAACAGTTTTCACCGTCATCGTTTATCATCATAATTATCATCGTCATTTATCACTGTCAGTATCACCGTTATCATTATCATCATCATTCATAAGCATCGTCACTCATCATCACTATTAATCATTTATTCATCATCCTGCATCGTCATCACTATCAATCGATCATTCGTCTTCAGTCACCATTATCTATCATCATAAATCATCATCATAGTCATCATTCATCATGAAACCAATCTGCCAAGAGAATTACGTTGATGACTGTGATCCCTAAAGATCTTAAAGAACCATGACATAATTATGGTGTTTCCGTGATGATAATGAAGCATGACATGAACCGTGCCATGAGGAAACCAACATAGTGGGTTTGCGACCAGCATGGATCCAGACCAGCCTGCGCACCAGGATCCATGCTGTTCGCTTTCAAAGCCTATTGCAACTAGAGAAACCTTTAGCGACCAGCATGGATCCTGACCAGACTGCGCGGATGCGCAGGCTGGTCTGGATCCATGCTGGTCGCAAACCCACTATGTTGGTTTTCTCATGGCGCGGCTCAGTCATTAATGAAACACAAAAAAGTTGACAATTGTAAATCTATTTAATTAATATATTATCACATTTACTAATTGGCACTGACATCAGGAGTAACAGACCGGGACGTTTATAGAAATTTAACCAGAACATAATTTTATTTCAGTGACTAATAAAGTATTCCGTTAAATATATACAATTTTATATATAATAATTTCATGGACACACGATATACTCATACATTCTTTAAGTAGAAAAAGAAAACAAATAGCATATTGAATATTCTAATTATATTTTGATTAGGGAGAATATACCATCACACATTTAACAGATGCTGTTATATATTACCTGCATGCACGGTATGAAATTGATATCAAATGTTGTACAAATTTTGCAGGTTGTATACAGTAAATATAACCCCTGATAAACTTTCACAAATAACTTATACATGACTGAAGTATACTTATAAAGTTACGAGCATTTAATGATGTCAAATAAAGGGTTTTTATAGTGACTTTTGAACAGAATCTAGAATATACAAACAAACTGACACCCAGCCACAAGAGCCTATAGGTCACTTTTTGGAATAACATGTAACAGAAGGCATTATAATACAACAGTTTTGAACAAAATGCAATATTGAGGATAAATTGAGTAATTTTATTTAGAAAATGAGAGATGGACTCACCATATGCTGGACTCATCATATGCAGAGGTTTTATTGAATTAATCATACGTACTTGGTGTATGCAGTTACATTTTTTATCTTTTTTTAAACAGGATAAAAAAAGGGATAAATTCATAGAAGGGCCTTAAAATTGTTCAACTTGTGATCTACCAATATCAGATATATATGAGCCGCGCCGTGGGAAAACCAACATAGTGGGTATGCGACCAGCATGGATCCAGACCAGCCTGCGCATCCGCGCAGTCTGGTCAGGATCCATGCTGTTCGCTTTCAAAGCCTATTACAATTAGAAAAACCGTTAGCGAACAGCATGGATCCTGACCAGACTGCGCGGATGCGCAGGCTGGTCTGGATCCTTGCTGGTCGCATACCCACTATGTTGGTTTTCCCATGGCACGGCTCATATATGCTCTTAATTACGTTAAATTATTTACAAAGTTTTGAGACATTTCACTAAGACTAAGATAATTACATGTATGAAAAGGTCTATCTTAACATCAGCGCCTATCTGAACAGTAGTGGTCAGCTGTTATTTACAAGTACAGAACAACTAGATGAAACTACTGATAATAATTTACAGAAGAACATGCATTTACAATAAACTAATAAAGTACTATTTAATCGTTATACATCAATATTTAAAATTATCTCGACATGCATGAATATAAATATATAACTATTATGGTCGTTCGTTTCCTTATTTCCTGATTTGTGCATTCCGTTTCTCTTACCACCACCATCCACAATATCATTCATAGGTGTTAATTCTTCATTCTTCGCACTCGTGAGTTCTCAGACATTGTAAGTTTCACGAAAAACATTCTTATATACATTTTTAAAGATATACATTCATTCACTACAAATCTTCTCTTGATGTGTTTTTTTTTAACTTACTTTACTTAGTGGCACTGCTTTCATTTTTATTCTCTTCTTATCTAATTAGTTATACTGCATATGACAATTTTGTCAAAAAAATAAATATTTTTCTTCTTTCTTATTTGTTTCCGTTTTTTCTTTCTTATTCATTTTTACCTCCCTTCATGTCTTATCAATAAGTGTAACAGCCTTGCAATGTTCGCATTTTTATATCATGTTTTATTATGTTTACTTTAGTCTATATCTGTTATTACATATGTGACATAATAACAATATTATTTCTTTAAATGTAATCCAACGCTTTCCCGTACTTTTCTTACAGAAGAGTTTTAGGGTCTTAGTGCACGGATTACAAATAACATTGATTCTTTCACCACTTATACATAATTTTATCTTATCTCTGTTCATTGCACTACATACTGTTTATGCAATGTTCACAATACCGTATTTTTATTCATGGCTTTCAATTCACTGTATGTATTAGGATGATTTTTTACATTATTATGTTAGAGGACCATATGTTAGACTGGCTATAGCCAAATATGTTATCCTCTTTAAATAAAGTTATTATTATTATTATTATTATTATTAACATGGTTCTACATACATATACTATTGAAATTAAAACACTTTAACAGGTTGTTATTACGGTGGTATGTTTAGGACATGCAATTATGTTTCTAAGGATTAAATTATCTTGAGCGATCAACATTTTATCTCGTGCGCACGACATCTTATCTTGAGCGATCAACATCTTATCTCGAGCGAGCAACATATTATCTTGAGCGATCAACATATTATCTTGGGCGATCAACATTTTATCTCGAGCGATCAACATATTATCTTGAGAGATCAACATCTTATTTCGTGCGCACGACATCTTATTTCGAGCGACCAACATATTATCTCGAGCGATCAACATATTATCTTGAGCGATCAACATATTATCTTGAGCAATCAACATCTTATCTCGAGCGATCAACATATTATCTTGAGCGATCAACATATTATCTTGAGTGATCAACATCTTATCTCGAGCGATCAACATCTTATCTCGAGCGATCAACATATTATCTTAAGCGATCAACTTCTTATCTCGAGCGATCAACATCTTATCTCGTGCGCACGACATCTTATCTCGAGCGATCAACATCTTATCTCGTATGCACGACATCTTATCTCGAGCGATCAACATCTTATCTCGTGTGCACTACATCTTATCTCGAGCGATCAACATCTTATCTCGTGCGCACGACATCTTATCTTGAGCGATCAACATCTTATCTCGAGCGATCAACATATTATCTTGAGCGATCAACATCTTATCTCGAGCGATCAACATATTATCTAAAGCGATCAACATCCTATCTCGAGCGATCAACATCTTATCTCGTGCGCACGACATCTTATCTCCAGCGATCAACATATTATCTTGAGCGATCAACATATTATCTTGAGCGATCAACATCTTATCTCGAGCGATCAACATATTATCTTGAGCGATCAACATCTTATCTCGAGCGATCAACATCTTATTTCGAGCGATCAACATCTTATTTTGTGCGCACGGCATCTTATCTCGAGCGATCAACATATTATCTTGAGCGATCAACATATTATCTCGAGCGATCAACATCTTTTCTCGGTCATCTTAATATATATTAAGGACCTTTGTGTGAATTCAGATCATTAGAAAAAAGATACAGTTGCCTACGAAAGACCCGTGGTGACATTTCAACTTCATTATTTCACGATTTCTGCTTCCTGATTTCACGATTTCCACTTCATGAATTCACGAATTCACGATTTTTGCTTCCTGATTTCACGATTTCCACTTCATTAATTCACGATTTCACGATTTCCACTTCATGAATTCACGATTTCACGAATTCACGAAAAAACTTCACGATTTCTTGATTTCACGATTTCTTGATTTCACGATTTCCACTTCATGAATTCACGATTTCACGATTTCTACTTCCTGAATTCACGATTTCTACTTCATGAATTCACGATTTCACGATTTACACTTCATGAATTCACGATTTCCACTTCACGAATTCACGATTTCAACTTCACGAATTCTCGATTTCACAATTTCCACTTCATGAATTCACGATTTCCACTTCACGAATTCACGATTTCGCAATGGTGAAATCATGAATTCATGAAGTGGAAATTGTGAAATCGTGAATTCGTGAAGTGGAAATAGTGAATTTGTGAAGTGGAAATCGTGAAATCGTAAATTCATGAAGTAGAAATTGTGAATTCGAGAATTCGTGAAGTGGAAATCGTGAATTCATGAAGTGGAAATAGTGAAATTGTGAATTCATGAAGTGGAAATCGTGAATTCAGGAAGCAGAAATCGTGAAATCATGAAGTGGAAATCGTGAATTCAGGAAGCAGAAATCGTGAATTCATGAAGTGGAAATCGTGAAATCAAGAAATCGTGAAGGTTTTTTTTTTTCGTGAAATCGTGAATTCATGAAGTGAAAATCGTGAAATCGTGAATTCATGAAGTGAAAATTGTGAAATCGTGAATTCATGAAGTGGAAATCGTGAATTCAGGAAGCAGAAATCGTGAATTCATGAAGTGGAAATCGTGAAATCAAGAAATCGTGAAGTTTTTTCGTGAAATCGTGAATTCGTGAAGTGGAAATCGTGAAATCGTGAATTCATGAAGTGGAAATCGTGAAATCAGGAAGCAGAAATCGAATTCGTGAATTCATGAAGTGGAAATCGTGAAATCAGGAAGCAGAAATCGTGAAATAATGAAGTTGAAATGTCACCACGGGTCTTTCGTAGTTGCCACCGTTTTTGTTTTTGTTTCAGTTATACTTGTAACCGTTTCACATGTTTGCTGGGTTAGAAATTTAAATACGCAAACTGATATAAAAGGCAGCAAGACATCAGTGATGGTGCAAAGAAATAAATTTAAGTCCTTGACAAATAAAAATTAGTATGTAGGCTTTGCCCATATATTAAAGAATTTTCTTGTTTCCCTTAATTCATGCATGCAACTTTTCTGTGCGAACTGATTAGTCGAACTGAAATGTGTTGCTATTTTAACATGCAGTATGCATCATTGGTTATGTTCATTTGATTTTGAAGATAGGATGACCAATTATATGCATTGCTCTCCCAAATGATGTGATAGACTTGTACATGTACTTGTGGTAAGTTTAAATAACAGCAGAATAGGCGGGACCCTAATAAACAACTTGTCCGTATGTTTTACTGATGACCTAAATGCACACACAAAGGGCCTTAATATATATAAATAAGATGTCGTGCGCTCGAGATAAGATGTTGATCGCTCAAGATAAGATGTCGTGCGCACGAGATAATTTAATCTTAAAAAAAAATAACGTATGTCCTAAACATACCACCGTATGTTAAACTATCCGTCCGTTAAATTTTAATCAAAAGTATTTGTCGTTGTGGGAAACAATAGTATGATGGTTTGATTTTACTGTAACGACATTTTAAACCCTTATAATCCTTAACTCATAAACTTTGTTCTTTAAGTCTTCTAAAATGTTGAAATATAACCCTAAAAGTTAATCGACTGTTAGCTTAATCGCCAGGTGTTAAAGTTTCGAACAACTGGGTTCAGGGCATTAAATCCACAAATAACCTATATAAATCATGTCGTAGTAATAACCTATATAAATCAGGTCATAGTATAATCTAAACTGTAAATGAAACAGGTAAAAAACACGTGTGTAGTTTAAAACTTTTACTTACCATAATTGAATGTTAATAAAATAAATAAACCAATTAAAATTCACTCTGTCATGATGTTCTTAGTGAGAAACAAACAGCATTTTTTGCGGTATTTTAAATAGTTCACTATGACTATTGAATTATGTAGACACTTAAATCCAATTTTCACAAAATGACACACAATAAACAGAGTTTACTTCCCTGTACGAAAATAGAAATTATTGCACTATTTGTTTCGTACCACAGAATTCTCGCCTGACCTACCGCAAAGTGAAAGAATGAAAAAATAAAAGTAGAATTATCATTGGAAGCCGGTGAGCCATGCTTAATTTAGCCTATGTACTTGGCATTTAGCTTAAAGTAACTGGCATTTAACATTAAATATTTTTCATTTAACATTTGGCAATTAACATGGCGCACCGGCCTTCCACATTATTATAGACACACAATGTTATGGATGCCGTGAGCCATGCTTGATTCCCATTGCTATAAATACCAAATATTTAGTGCTAAATACCAATTACCTAATGCTTAATGCCAAAATACTTAATGTTAAATGCTACATACCATATGCCAAATGCTAATCGTCAAATTCTTTAACCTTTTAAGTTAATGATTTTTAAAATTCAGCTTTTACGTATTTGAAAAAATATGAGCCGTGCCATGAGAAAACATAGTGGGTATGCGACCAGCATGGATCCAGACCAGCCTGCGCATCAGCGCAGTGTGGTCAGGATCCATGCTGTTCACTTTCAAAACCTATAGCAATTAGAGAAGCCGTTAGCGAACAGCATGGATCCTGACCAGACTGCGCGGATGCGCAGGCTGGTCTGGATCCATGCTGGTCGCAAACCCACTATGTTGGTTTCCTCATGGCACGGCTCAATTTTTATGTTCTACCAGCTTGATTTGAAGCGCAGTAATATGTCCTTAGAAACATGGAACCGGAACCCATTACTCTAAAATGTTTAAACTATAATGATTCGTAATAGAGACAAGGTTTTAAAACAAAGGCCAGTGACTATTTAAAAGAAACTGAAACTGAATAATTTGATTAAACGCCTATTTCTATACAATGACATATTCAATGGCGTTGTACATAATAATAATAATAACAGTAATAATAACGACAATAATAGTAATAATAACAATCATCAGCCTTATTTAAGCAAAACGTCATGACCGCACCCTACCCCCTGAGGTTATTTTACCCCTGTTGCGAATATTATTATTATACCAGATTTATATTGACATCGTACACCAGTGCTTAAAGTCTTACATGGTACACCCAGACGGGCTGCATATAGAGGTTCAAACCCCCTGGTTAACAGTGCCTTGGGGCACACTGCATTCAAGATGGCGGTCTGATGAATATACATTGTTGATATTATTTTACAAGTAGGAGTCTACCCATTGAAGAGCTGTTTCACAGACACCGTACTGTGCTTTTAGGACATCTATAAGAATGTCGTGTCGACAGTGTCAAATGCCGCACTGAAGTCAATTGCAATAAGGGCCGAGACTTCCCTTTTCTCCATATCACTTAGAAGATCATTAACCAACCGAAGCAGCGCAGATTCACAGGAGTGGTATTTCCTATATGCAGACTTACATGTTTGTTTACCGCCTCGGTAGCCTAGTGGTAGAGCGTCCGCTTTGAGTGCGGGAGGTCGTGGGTTCGATCCCCGGCCACGTCATACCAAAGACGTAAAAGATGGTACTAGCAGCTTTCCCCGCTTGGCGCTCAGCATTAAGGGGGTAGTGCTAGGACTGGTCAGCCCGGTGTCAGTATAATGTGACTGGGTGGGGTATCATGCCACGTGTCTACGTTGTGATATTCTAGTGAGGCAGCACTATAAAGATGGGCATTGTGCTCACTGCTACAAGTAGACACCGTCGTTTATATGACTGAAAAATTGTTGAAAAAGACACATACATGTTTGTTTAATCTGTAAAGAACAGCTTTTTCAACAAGTTTTGATAGAAATGATAAATTACACACAGGACGATAATTGGAAAGCTCTAGTTCAAGACCAGCTTTTTTCAGCAAAGGTCTAACAACTGCTTGTTTGCATTTCACAGGAAAAACACTTTGTTGTATTGAGAGATTCACCAATTTAGTGATACTAGGGAGAAGTTCATCTACATGTGATTTCAGAATACGTGTTGGCAAAATATCTAGCTCTGAAGACGTTGATGTTTTCACTTCATCTTGAGTCAGTTCAGTAAATTTATTTAAAGTTTATACATCCATTACTTGAGGTTCGAAGTTTTGGTGTTCACTTCCATGTACGCCCGGACTTTCTAACTTGTTGTTTTAGATGTTGCAAATTTTTATTGAACCATGGTTTGGGTGCTCTCTGAATTATAGCTTTCTCTTTTGTGGGAGCGTGCTTATTCAGGACATCCTCTTTTTCCGATTCAAACTCGATCATAAACTTGTTGATATTCTCTGAATCAACGTTTATTGCACTTAGGTCGCTAGAAAATTCTGATTTATTCAATTTTTTGAAGTTTCTAAATGATACGCTCTTACTAGTAATAGTCTCTTTTTTAACATCTAAGAGTACCTTAACAAACACAGTGATCCAGGCTCACATTTTTCTACTTGAACACCCATTAAGTGACTCCATTATGACTAGACCCAAGCTTGGTCCTCGTGTATGAGTGCTGAAATCAACATGTTGTCCAAGGCCCATTGCTACTAGGGAGTCCTTGAAGTTTGTAATAGAACTGTTGCCATCGTTAATATGCAAATTGAAATCACCCATTATAAGTAAATTGTCATAATGTGGTAAAATGTTTTCAGTGAAATCAAAGAATTCAACAACGAACTGGTTACCAGTCGATAGAACCGGGGGTCTATACAACGATATATTCAGAACTTTTTAGCAATAATTAAGCATTTGACATTTGATTTTTAACATTTAGCATATACAATTACAACTTTAACAATTATTTGGCAATTAGCATTGCACATCGGCCTTGCATATACATTCCTCTTAAAAAAAGAATAATTGTTTTCGTAAGTTCTTATTGCACGATTCAAATACTTATTCCCTCTCTATATCTTGCAATATCTTTCATATAATTTAAAACAACTTGTTTATATTCAAACTTAATTCATTGCGCAACCTTAACCCGAATTTTAAAAAGTTACAAAGTACCCTTAAATGTCTACACATAAATTTCGTTATAGTGCAGGAAAATAATGACAAAAGCCAAAAGGCTTCCTTATCCTGTCATATCTTACAAAAAATAAATTGATCATTTATCAGAAATAATTCAATGTTTACCCATCCGTATCCTTGTCGTAAATCATTGATTGCATCACTCAACTGTTTTGAATTTTCAGAACGGTATTTCTTTATAAATATGTGAGAAGCATAATTGTACTACTTGTTATATGTAAAGTGTTGCAAAATCGAGATGGGGAAGACGAAAAGGGGGGGGGGGGGGGGGGGGGGGGGGTGCGTTAAAGGTTTCGGTTAGTTTCGGTTAGTATATTTTAAAGGGGGGGGGGGGGGGGGGGTTGGGGAAGTGCGTTAGAGGTTTCGGTTAGTATATTTTAAGATAACGTAAATTCCTCTCCAAGTGTGGCTTTACTTGAAAAGGGTAACAGGACTTGAACCAGTTAACCTTTTTATTATCCTCCTAGTGTGCAACAAGTATCTGTTTGACCAACATAATACTGCGAGAAAGTCTTATTTACTTAAATCATTGGAATAATCGCAACCTTTTTGGGAGTGACGGTCGGCGGGCGACATTCGGTAGCGCTGCGCTCGGCTTGGCGACTTTAAAAGAGACACGTTCGGCTGGCGCCAAAACGACGTAAAGAATGATCTATTACAACGGATCATATCGTTTGATCTGGCTGGTAAGGAATTGTCTTTACTTTGTTTTGTTTTTATAGTATACAGCGTCGCACATATTCGAATGATATGTGCGGGTGAACGTCTATGTGAGAATTTAAGGTTAAAAGAGGTTTAAAGTAAAATTATTTTGAAATAAAGTTAAACAAGAGAATATACAGTTGAAAGAATTAAATAATTATTTTCACGTTAGTCATTGTGCGCAAGTGTGATCACACATTGACTTATTTTACATGGCAGGGACCTGCACAAGCTCGGGAGAGTTCCATAATATTACAGTTGCTGGAAAGAAGAAAAACGTGTAGAGTATACAGAAGCAACAAAGAGTAAATTAATACACAGGGTCAATGTGTCATGCACGAGCGATCGAGTTATCGATGCTTGACCCAGCCATGGTAATTTCACATAGAAAATAGAAGGAAATCGGCCGGGACCACATGAATTACTCGAGCGAGCCCGGGTGCTCGAGTCATCGATGCTCGAGCGGGCGGTGTTTCACTGTACCAGATGTTACTGAGACCTCATCTGATGTTCCCTATCTACTAAGATGGACTGGTGCCGATCTGTCAAGACGGACTTGACACATTGCGAAGTGTTGTCATGAACGCTATTTTGTTGAAGTTTATAAAGAGATTTAAGATGATGAACTTCTTTGAAAGCTTTCGAACAATCTAACAGTATTAAACCAGTGTGATGGCTTTTAAACTTCTTGAAAGGTATTCAATAAGTTCTAGTGGTATTTTCTTTCCCCTAAACCCATGTTGTAAATAGTATTGTTGTTGACTTGTAATGATGCTAAGATGTGCTCTAATAATTGTAGAGGGAATGAGAACAATTGCAAGTGCCAATGTGATTCACCTCTGGTTAGCTTTTGTATCATGTCTACTACTCAAGGAAACGTCTCCCTCTGCAACAGATATGGATATAGCACTCTGTATGTTTGCTTCTACTTACACAAAGTTCACAATTATGTACTGATTTACCCCCAAAGTGGATAAGGACAATTACACTTCGATGACGCGATGATTTCATACTTTTGCGCCGTGCTTTCGTGTTTTCGCATCGTGTTATTGTGCAACCACCTCTTCGACCAAAGGTCATATTAATATATCTCCCAGCAAAGTTAGCTTCTGCAGACAAGCGTCCGTCTTTGGCAACATGGTTGAAACTGGACATTGTTCTGCCGTCATCAGGGTTCATACCCTATGGGCGTCCGAGACAAATGACCATAACTCCTCTAGTCTTTGTAGTATGAACATCTACAAGTCGTGTGTGACCAGAAAGTTAATAATCAAGCAATAATAACTGGACCATAGAACCCTGTAGCCGGTGGCGATCACTGTATGATCAAAGTAGTCGTAATGGTAGTAGTAGCAGTAGCAGTAGTAGTAGCAGTAGCAATAGTTGTAGTAGTACTTAGTAGTCGTAGCAGCAGCAGTAGTAGCAGAAGTAGTAGTAGTAGTTAACTAAGCAACCAATAATGTGACGGGCGGACGGAATGACGCCTACTATTTCTGTTTCACCTTGCTAATTATTCTTTATACAGTTATTAAAATCATACAAACCGACCGTGGATATAAAATTTACTTGCATTGGTCAACTCTCGATCATGTGACAAACGGTTCAGTAGTGAATCTTTAAGACTGTCATGGCGTTGATACTGGTAAAACTAAAGGTTTGCGTTTAAACTGTGCTGAATTGTAGCGATTTAACTCAAAGTGCCGACAGAAGATTTAGAACTCCAGATATTACAGTTATTTAAAGTGCTCTCGAAGCTAAATACGTTTTTCAGTTGTTCGTTTACATAGGAAGTCAGGAAGTAAAGGAACTAAATAACATTTTAATCAGAACATTTCACAACATTTTCGTAATTGTTCATCTATTAAGTAGTCCGTTAAAAGTGTTGCATAAGGTTTACAGATTCCGTTACATGAAAATGCATGTAAAACGGTATATGTGTGAAAGATATCTGCATAATACTCGTAACTGTTTTCAAACATAGCATAAAATTCCGTGTATTTTTTACAGTGCAGACATGTACATAGGTCTTTCATTGTCATAGATGCGCATTGTTTGCTTCAAGTAAGACTTTCTTCATAGGATAACTCTATTATTCGATGAGAAAAGACGAAACTATTTTGTGAAATGCTGAAAATTAAAAGACTAAATATTTAATTATATATTTAATAAATCATAAATTTAGATTTCATTTCTTGAAAAAGATCAACATTTAAGTGTTCTGTCAATGAATTTTCAACTGCTTCCTACATGTTTTTGTATAAGATTTTGATAAATGCTTGCAAATTTAATTTTAATTCTGGTAATAATCGTGGGACAGACATTTTTAAAATGAGTACACAATTATTGAAACAAAATTCCATCCACGTAGAAGTGCGTACTAGTCTTGAGTTGAATGTGAGCAGAATTCATGTAGTTTAACGAAGCTTGGACGTCTCCTCATTCATTTCAATATCTGTCATGTTATTTCCTGTTTCATGAGATTCTGGTCCAGATACATACGTAGCCATTCCACTGGTTATACCGGCTAACAAAAGGAAGGCACCTACAAAAATCATATCAAATATGTACATCTATGTAAGAGCTACTTTCTTTAGCCAGTGAAACTTGTATATTCTATATTTAACACAATACAGTTACAAAATAACTGATTTTCCTCCTTGAAATATAGTATATGCACTGCCAGACACATTGCAATACGGTGGTACGGAATCATTGCAAAAATCTTTGCCACCATGTGGTCAAAGTTCTAAGGCGATTTCTGTACCTTATTCCTAGCCAGAGAAAATAACTAGATTCTGGCACTTATGTTAATGCTAAAATAGAGATAACTGTAATAGTACAAAGGCTTATCATTCGTCATCAAAATATAAGACTTTATATTCACTAATTGATTGATTAGAAATACAAAAACACACTAAATATCAGAAAAAAAAAACATCTACGTGGATACCTGCAAAGTTATTACTTTTCAAAGCCTGGTTGTAGAAAAGTAACTTTAAAAACAATATATGATATAACAAAAATAATCAGAAAATAACTGTCTATATGTATATTTACCAAATTGACAAAAGTGAAATATAATAGATTTTACACATTTAATATGACTGACTGTAATTTTCAAAAAAAAATTTCCCACTGTTCTTGTAATACCAATCAGTGAATTTTGATGATGATTAAAAGGTCTTCGTGTTACTATAATTATTTCTGTTATGTGACAGCATCAAATTAAGTTCCTGAACCTAATTTTTTATCAAATTTTAAATTTTATCTGGCTGCGAGTAAGGTATATAAATCAGTAAGAACTATCGCTCCTTAATACCTTACGTAAGATTTATTTATTTGGGTTTTACGGCGCACCAACACAGTATAGGTTATATGGCACCAAACAGGACAACAAATTTTGGTTTCACATCTCGTTTACATCGAAATAAAAACATGAGGTATGGAATCAAAATTTGCTGAGTTACAGCAAAACCAAGTGTTAAGACCCTATTAGTCGCCTCTTACGATCATGAAAGTGTAAGGCAGTGGTTCCAATTCTTTTTATACACAGACCGTCCCAGAACCTGGGGCACCTTACATAAGAATATAATGTTTAGATGAAACGCAAAAACTGCAAAGAACAACAGAAGAAACAGAATAGCAAATGGTTCAGTTTTCTCCTATTTCGTAAAACAAACGAAAAGCATAATTTAACATAACAAAATGTATTTTATCACCAAATATAGGATTACCATTCCATATTACGTATCGACAAAGCCTGTTTCACGGTAACATAAATTTCAAATTTATAACTGCAATTTATACTATCCTGCTTTTTCCTTGCTTTCCACACAATTACTGAAATACACATATTATCTGGATAAATTATTCACCTGCTGTATAAAAAGCGTCCTCATACGACCCTCCTGCATCTACAATGATTCCTGCTCGTGTAAAATGATTTGTTTTAACTATGAACATATTATTAAAAGGTAAAATATTTCTAATTTTGTCAAAACTAGAGAGGATCAACCACATACAAAAAGTAATTTTATACTCAAAATAAAACTATGACCATCTTTTTTATGTTACTTGTGCCGAAAAAGAAAGTTTACCCACATCACATGTTAAGAAACTATTCGTAATAATAAAAGGTAATTGTTCATGAAAAGGAAAAGCACTTATTTATAAAAGGAACATATCTTTAAATCTAAAATTTTACTTGACAATAAGTAATAAACGTACCTGCCATGATAGGGCCTAACAGTGCGCCTAAACCAGCAAAACAGTACTGTATACCGATGGCTTTAGCAAGGTTAACAATACCTATGTGCTTCACCGATACGCTTGCTGTGAGGACATACGCATTGCCAAAAAACAGTCCAAGAAATATCGCGTATGTCAAATGTCCAGCAAATGTACTTGATATATGCGGATATACAATTGTCATGATACCCAGTATAAACATAGGTAGGCAGTATAAAATGTCATCTCTTATATATTTGACAGTTGCTATGCAACCAGTAAGTATTCTCCCTACGATAGTTAAAATCCCAGATAAAGAAACAAGATTTGCAGCTACAGAAGGTTGAAAACCCATTTCCACTATGTAGTTTGGTAAGTGTAGGTATACTAAATAAGTTCCGAGACAAAAGTTAAACAGTCCTAAACTCAAGCAAAGCACCGCTTTATTTGTTGAAATAGCTAAGTGGCTCCTTATGCTGATACAGTTGGTCACATATTTGTTCTTTTCAGCAATAATTTGTTGCGCTCGTCTACATTTAGTGTATAACTCCAACTTGCTTGGTTTCGAGACCATTCCAAAAACAATACTTTGAGAGAATATTCCCGAAATCAATAAAAAGAATCCGAACGATCCATACTGATTGTAGATAAAGTGCATCACTTGAGCAAGTAAACTTATTCCAACGCCGGCTCCAGCTACGGCAATGCCCATGGCGATGTTCCTCTTTCTCTGGAAATAATATCCAACAACCACCATGTTAGCTGTATAGCCTACTGCTCCACCTACACCTAGAAATATATCAGATCAACACATTCCTAATGAGTAGGTATAAAGAAAATGACCATTTGCAAAATGTTTCAGAATACATTCTAGCATGAAACTGCTGTTCTTGTCACTTTTCGGGGATGTTTTAACAGGGGAGAAAACGTGTGTTAACGGAGAGATTCTCGCGCTCGCGTGCTGTTATAACACCTTTTTATATATGCGCGTTCCGTGGCAAAGCGTAAACGTCATTCGGCCCCAAAACGGATAATTCAAAACGAAATGACGTCAACCTTAAAAACAACTTAGACATTCCCGCGCATTTGGTGGAAAATTAATGACGTTGAGAGACATTTTATCCATTTATCAGCAGTTTCTACGCGTTTTATGTTAGAATAGCGTTAGCGCATGTTCATTTCGTTTTATAACAGTTGCAGAATCCCTCGCGATACGTTGGTAACCTCGCCCTAACGGGCTCGTGTACCAACCAATCCCTCGGGATTCTGCAGATGTTATAACACGAAAAAACATGCGCTATCCCTACAAAATAAATACAATGAATTGTTAAATATATTTCATTCACAAAAACTATTGCTTCCTGGCATACCAAGACATCTCTACCTCAGTCAAAGTGTCCCATAGCGTAATGAGCTATCACCGCGCCTAAAACATACATCAGTAGATGCAGAATGAATGCTATCAAACTAAAGTATATCATAAATTAAAAAGTCTTACCAGCAACAACTCCATATGTGAATATCACACATTCAATATTTGGTGCAAACGCTGTTCCAAAGTAACCCACGAAAAATAAACAACCGGATGTTACTATAGCAATTCGACAGCTGCACTTCTCTAATATGAATGTGGATACCGGCGCTGAAAAGGTTGTCAAAAGTGTTAACTATTTTCCACAAGAGGTTTCAAGTATCAAGTTTTGTTTGATGGATAGGCAATTAATTTAGTTCTTGAATAATTACATATAAATGATATGAAGGAAATAAAGGCTAGCAGATCATTTCAAATGATTAGATTTACATTAGCCTGAAATGGCCTAAGCTCTATACCATTCCCTGAGAAAATTTATAAGCTTAGAATATTTTGCCGAGACGTATAACGCTGCAGACGCAATTTGCCTTGCATGATAATTATTACGCTACTTTCAGACATCATGTATTGATCTTATTTATCATTATACTTAAATGTATAAAATTATCAATTATTCATGGTTGCAAGGTTGAAGAAAATAAAATCCAAAAGAAATAATACATTGTTAATCTTATTAGTAATGTCCAGGTATAACAACGGTTATATAAGTCATATAAGTAAAGTTTATTTCAATTCCAATAGGCTAGAAGCCCATGAGGACATAAACATGCACATTTTATGACGACCAGTGAAATCAGCATGTATATATAAAACATTTGTGTATATGTATACCAATTTACAGCGAGATGATGTTCTTTCTTTATGATTGGTGAGAACGACCTAATAGGTACTAAATTACACGTATTTTAGAAGAAAGAATGACCTATAACTGAAAAATCGTTGTAATCTTGTTTATTGTTTTGACCTTCAATCTTAATAGAAATGCTATTATGCTGTTATGCACCTATTGTTTTGTTTGTAAAGATGAGTTAATAAATTAAAACTTGTGTCGCACGCTCTTCAAAAACCGAGAGATTTGAAATGTCGCCTTTTGTTTAAAGTCAATGTCACCACCTCTAGTTATAAACAGGACAATAAATTGCTTAATAAATCTATTGTGGATTGATATATTAGTACGAAACTAGGTCTGGCAGACTGCAGGTAGTTTATAGTAAAAAACGTTGGGCGTGTAGAGTCGAGATCAATATAATCATACCTATCGTATGAAATATATGTTTACGAAGTCGTCGAAGACGATTATGAACTGCTAGGACGCTATATTCTAAAAACTCGGTTCAGCATGATAAATCCCCCTTAGAAACATATGAAGTACTTCATCTCTAACGTATGTCCTTCCACCATTGCACAATGTGACTCTTTTAATAACTTTAAAAATACACGTCTGCTTTCAATGTCTCTTTAAACATGGATAGATGACAAATAGAAAATATATACATAAGTGTGTTGTGTTGCTATGTCAAAACATATGGTTTTTATATAAATAGTCATGAATAGATCATTGAATTGCCAATAAAAAGACATTATCTGAATTAAGAAATACGGCTTAATTTGCTTGATATTTACATTTTCCTGACAGCTTTAATTATTTATTTTTCCAGACAATAAAGTAGGCGTATCATGAGGACAGCAGCTCTGGGAGCTTGAGTGATCTGAATGTAAGGGCGATTCGGAATACACGAGTTGATTGTATAAGACAGAATCCTGAATCTTTGACAGAAAAACAAACTTGTTCTTCTGGTATCTCATTAGGCATTTTTCTTTGGAAGTCTGAACAGTAAATAAAGGTGAGAAATTATCAATAACTATAACAAATGACCCTTACCTCCAATGCTTATTATTGAGACATGGACAGCTCCTGCAACAGATGTCAGTGACACGCTAGCCTGGTACTTATGTAGAAGGATCATGTGTATTATACCCGAAGCAAACTGCGTAGCTCCCATCAAACAAAATGTTCCAAAACTTCCTGCGAGCACCACCCATGCCCAGCCTTCGTCTAAGTCAGCAAACTGAGGATAAGAGCTAGCTCTGTTTTTCAGTAATGTCCCGTTCTGTGACTTTAACTCTTTTTCATTTTTTTCTTTTGTCGTTTCCCTGTCGGTCTCGGACATTTTCTCTCGTATATACCTGTAATATATTATCTTGTTCATACTTTTTTGTTGTGGCACTTTTATATAAACACTTACAGGTCTGTTTTGTTGCTAATGTAAAACTTATATAGAAAAAAATACATGATCGTTCAATAATTCTGCAGTCAATCTAGGTCATCACTCTTGAATGAACACATAAGCAAAATATTCAAACGACATACAAAAAATTTAAAACTATAACTGTAGGAGTTTTAATGAGCGGAATATATTGAATCAAAGCATATGACTTCTTTTAAAGATTCAATTCAGTAAAGCGACAGGTGATTTTTTTGCCAGAGATAAACACTGTATTCTTACAGTTTCTGTAAGAATTACACCGTATGACAGACCACGGTACGAAAGCAGTTTTTAACAATAAATTATTCCCATGAGATGAAATACAATCGGCAAGTCCTAAATTTGATTGAAAAACAGCTTCTAAAACACAGATTAAATAAATAACGGTGCAATTTATAATTATAATACATGTAATATTAACATTAACAATGACAAATGATAATAATTTACCAACATTAACTGTTGAAAATAATGAAATTTATACTAACTTTTAATCTATTCTTTTCACGTAAATATCCATTATGCTATGATTGTGTTGTGTATATATCATGCATGCAGGAGTCGGGGGGCTTTAGATTAAAATAAAATTCTGTTTTGTTCCGATATAAACGACAGTGAAAGGTCAGTTGTGCATACGATTTGTACGTCTGTGTCATGAATGTCACGTATGGATAATTCAGCAGCAAAATTACCATAATGTTACTTACAAAACACGAACTCTACTTTATCCATTTTCACAATTCATCTTTGTTCACTTTAATATGTAGCTGTATATCCTGATCAAATCAGTCAGTGATATAAGCTTGCAGTTCTTACAATTCAAAAGATCTATCCAAGAAAGTATTAACTCCAGTTCTTAGAAATCACCGTGTAATGCCTTTTCTCCAATAATAAAAAAAAGAATGAAAAAATCTACGTAATTATAGACCGACTTCCATAATAAGCAATTATAGACCGACTTCCATAATAAGCTGTGTTGGAAAAGCAATCGAAGAAGTTAGTTTCAAACGCATGTCTATCCAATAACTTGATATAGTCCATGTGTCATACAACGGTAATTCAGTTAGTAGATATATGAATCATTGGATTAGAAGAAGACGATACGACTAAGACAACAGATTTCTCAGTGTTTCTTTGTAGTAAGTAGATCTCCAAGGACACGCACCTTAGATATTGGTGATCCGTAGAAACTGAGAGCAGAACAGAACATATATAGTATTCAGAATAGAATTTCTCTTAGATAGTGTTTTTGTAGTATTGTGCTAATTTATAAAGTATTAACTTATTTTCTCAGTGAATCAAATTTAAGAAATTATACACACTTGATCTAGCATAAAAGTATTTTGAAATAATCTTTTTCTTGTAATCATATATATATATATATATATATATATATATATATATATATATATATATATATATATATATATATATATATATATATAGGGCATACGCTAAGAAAATGAAATTCATCTTCCAAGCCTGTAGACTGACAACATTGGCAATACCTTTCATTTCTAGGTGATCTCTTCTGGATTATCTACCTGTCTAAATTCAAAGAGCGTGTTGATTCTTAATCCAGTAGTATAAAAGTGCAATGAAATTATTTGTTAAACATACCTAGGGTACCACTACGTTCCGTATTTACAGCCAACCTCGAATAAAACAAACATTCGTTGCCTGAAAATATATAAAACGCTTTTTATCAACCGACCTTATATTATCCCATACATAAGCAAATCCGTTATCACATAAAGGTTGTTTAACATTGCATGTGTTACAATATTCCAACGACTGTGCATATATACGGTATGAAATCTGCAACTAACAATTAATACTAGTACAGTATAACAAACCTTGAAATGTACATGACAACGTAATGTATACATAATTCGATCGATTTCGAATATTTAAATTTTGAACAGCAATAATTTCAACAAGTTATTCAGCAAAACATAAAGTCAAAGCAGGAGCACACGTTACAAACTTCACGACAATATGTGCATGTCCGTTTGATGTTGATGATTTATACCAAAATAGAAAAAGTGGAAACTCTACAGGTCGCAATGAAAATGTTGCAGACTCGGTTTGATTGAGCCTGTTCATGAGCGGTAGTGGAAATACATGTTATTGCCGGAGGATGTGGGATACAGTATGTCGCAGAGGTCTTCGACACCCTTGGAATAAAAATACAAGATTAAACTTCTGATGGCTTTAGAAACCATTAACCATTAGAAGATTAGAGGAGGTTAAGCAGGACACGTTTGACATTTATTAACAGGTCCGATTAATACATTTGCTCAGAATAAATTGAACAATTACAAGAAGCATTCTGAGCTCTTATGCTAATCGTAAATTTCCGTCTTCTGCAAACAGTATCATATACAATATAATATGTATAAATGAATGAACGTAATATGCACACTGTAGCTAGCCATCAAGAACATATACTCTGCACTTCGTCTCGATCTGGTGGACTTTTGTGTCAAGTTTCTTCGAAATCCTTTAAGGGATTTAAGAGTTACATAGCGATTACCTTTGACCCCGAAGTGTGACCTTGATCTTGAAGCGAGACATCCAGAACATGCGCTCTGTATGTCGTCTCAATGTGATGAACATTTGTGCCAAGGTTCTTTACAATACTTCAAGCAGTTCAAGAGTTACAGAGCAGACACGAAATACACTCATATGTCTAGATCTATTGGTCTCTTCGGGCGTACAAAAATCGAACCAACGTTGACATAATATTTTAGGGTTAACTTAGTCTTTCTACAGTTGATTTATCTTTAAGCGCATTTCCAGTAAGATATTATTGATCAAAAGAAAAATTAGCAGTATAATTAGCAGAAAGGTATCATAAATAGTTATGAAATATTAAAACGAACCTAAAATTCACTAAACTGTATAGTATGATAAAACATTTATTTAAGCACGACGAACAGGGTACATATTTATATCTTTACATGTGTAAACGATAACACATTTATTGCCAATTTTACATACAGTATTTCATTAATAATGAAACAAATATTTAATTAACTCCCTATCGTAATAATAAAACAAGAAACGCGGCAATGCCACGAAACCAGGTTTTCAACACTTTTCATAAGAATAAACAAGAGTGCCAGAATGTCACAATATACGCCCGTCACAGCAAATTTCTTTACTCTAGCACCTGTATTTGCAGATGTAATTTTAATTTTGTGGTTGTTTAGTAATCATTGTAATTCTTTTGTTTTTCTATGTCCACAAAAAAACTCCTTACCAGGTAGAGATACCTTAAAGTACACCTAAAATTAGAAAGTAACAACTATGTTGTACCACAGAAAAGTGGTCTTGGTTTTTCCCTACGGTCAATTATAAAAAAGTTACAATATAAGTTATTTATAGTAACAAGTAAGGGAAGTTAATCGTAAAAAAAAAAAAAAAAAAAAATATTGTAAGTCCACACAGAAATCCTTACCAGGTAGAGATTGGTCAAAATACACCTCAAAATTGGATGTAACATGCATGTTGTACTACAGAAAAGTGGTCTCGATTTTTCCCTACGTCTAGTAATGAAAAAGTTACAATATAAGCTATTTATAGTAACAACAAAGGGAAGTAATTCTAAAGAAGGGAACTGCGCAAGACACTTCGTCTCATGATGGTGTATAATTGTGCCAAGTTACATCAAAATCCCTTTATGCATGAAGAAGATATGCTCCGGACAAAGTTTTCATTCTTGTATCCTTTGACCTCTAAGTGTGACCTTGACCTTAGACCTAGGGACCTGGTTCTTGCGCATGACACTCCGTCTCATGATGGTGAACAATTGTGCAAACTTTCATCAAAATCCCTCCATGCATGTAGAAGATATGCTAACCCTAACCCTAACCTAACCCTAACCCTATTTTTAGTAACAATGACATTGACCTTGACCCCAGAAATCCCAAAATCAATCCCAAGCTACAACTTTATATAAGTTTTCTATACACCAAGTTTCATCATGACAGCTCATTCCTAAGTTAAGTTATTGACCGGAAACCCTTTTTCTATTTTAAGTAACAGTGACCTTGACCTTGACCCCAGAAATCAATCCCAGCCTTTGTCTTGATATAAGCTACATACATACCAAGTTTTATTCAAATATCTTTACCGAAACAAAAGTTATTGACCGGAAACCCTTTTTCTATTTTAAGTAACAGTGACCTTGACCTTGACCCCAGAAACCCCAAAATCAATCCCAGCCTTTGTTTTGATATAAGCTACATATATACCAAGTTTAATTCAAATATCTTTACCGAAACAAAAGTTATTGACCGGAAACACCAGTTTGACGCCGCCGACGCCGCCCGCCCGCCCGCCCGACATCTTCCCCAATCTAATAACTCAGGTTTTCGTTGAAAACCTGTTTAAAAAAACACGACTACTATTTTTTACATTTTTAATGATGTCATCATGTGTTACAACAACATAATTGATTTACAGCAAAATCGCAGCTGAAAGCATTAAAATATCAACAGAACGAGTAGTTTCGGTCAAAGTACAACCTACCAACAATAACATGACTTTTATTCACGCAGGTATTGGAAAATAAAATATGGGGTTTATTGTTTGACCTAATACGGAAGAATTGTTCATTCTATGGAAAACAGTAGGATGAAAAAAGGTAAAGAATGGATCATACATTATTCATTAGAAATCAGAAGAAAAATGCTGTATCTATCTACGTTTGCTGTAAGAACATACTTCATATTTCAAGTAAGCGAGTTTTGAACCGAAAGGGGGTGCTGGGGACACCAATAATTTGACCGATTATGGTAATTTTCTTATCAATTTTTTGACAGTCAATTTTAGCTGATTTTCATAACGTGTGCCCCCCCCCCCCCCCCCCGTCCCCCAAATCTGAAAATGCTTCCTACGGTCCTGGTTACTAATGAGACCATTCCTAATAAGTTTCTGGAAAAGTCGCACGAAAAAGATACTGTTTTTCCTAGCCGATTTCATCACGGTAACAAAGAATGCATAATTTCCTGTCATTGACTGGGGTACCATCCTATCTAACAGTTTCTATTGGTAGACTGTGACTGGTAGTCGTCCTGAATTTAAAGAGGGTGCTATAATCTGGTTGAATAATGCAAAACATTGTTCAAACTTGAAATAATCTTTAAAACTTTCATATATATTATCATTTCTTTGGTGAAATAAACTGATGGTTCTAAGTATATTTGTTTGTCAGATGTTTTGTTAAAATGTAAAATTTATTGTAATTTGTTTGTATAATAAAACAGATTCGGTCAATGTATCACAAGAATCTGGTGTTTTGAATGAGTCTGAAAATAATACTTCCACTTTAAATGAATAACTTTCATTAAAAAGAAGTAAAAAGGCTATACCTGTGCTGTTGAGGAAATACCTAGTGAAGTGCTACAAAATGAAGCGTATTTTTGTACTGCTTGTTCAATATTATCTCTGCAAGAACTGTCACTTTCCATTGGGGTAAATGTATATAAATGGTAACATAAGTTTTAATAACAGTCTTGTAGATATAGTAGTAGAGATCAATCAATGACACAAATATTAATTCTGTCCTGCATTAACCTGTACACGTGCATGACACAAGTTAATAGGAATAATGAAGTAAATGTATGGTTAAAAACTTAGTGATAAGTCATTTCACTGTAATGTCAATTTTCATGGTAAATACTGAAGAGGTTTTTTTTCTTTTTTTTTCATATATGATGTGTGATATGGTACAATTAACATTATATCTAAATTTCAGTTTAAATATTGGATATGAATTTATTTTATTAGACTTCAAATATTGTTTGACGTCACACAATCATCATGTATTTGGCAACATTTTTGCATTGAGATAAATTCTTCCTGCAATAATAAAGGTATAATTTGGGATTAAATATTTATCAATGACTTGATAGGTAGGACTATCTGCAAGAGCACCTATGTAAATTAAATAAGAAGTTTCAGAAAATCTTCAATAATAATGCATTCAAAATGATTGAATCATGACTTTTAAAGTATTTTATTTTATGCTAACTAATGAAATACTGTATTCTATCAGTTAAATATTTTCATATCTCATCGCTCACACTGTGAAAATATGAAATCTATATTTTCACACTGTGAGAGATATAGCTCCGCCCCCTCATTACATTGTGTATGAACTTTAAATTATTTGCTTAAAACAGGAAGAAAATTATAGTCGCACTTTGTTCTTTATAATATATTTCTCGATTCAAATTATTTTACTTAAAGAGAATTTCATACCGTTATGCAGCAAAATATAAAACAAAATGGAACTTTATGTTGCGTGCGTCTTTATAACGTCACAGCTACGCGCTCGTGAAAATATTTGAAATTTTCTCACTTCTCAGTGAGATATATTCCATATTCACTCAAAACAAACAAATATCCTCTATACATTCAGTCTTAAATACCAGTTTTCAAAGTTTATTGTCCGTTCTATACATGTTTACATACATGAAACAATCATTATACATGAAACATACATGCATAGCCAATCTATTAAAGATTTGTAACAGACAATTATTAAAACATTTTACATAGTACAATGAATAGCACACAAATACAGTCCAAACTCGATAACCCGAACTCGCTTGAGTTGAACTCTCGCTTAAGTCGAACATATCTTTCAGTCTCAATCTAAATTTATTCCAATCTGACTTTGTTTAAATTGAAAATGTTTAAATCGAACCACGACTATTTAAAGTCAAAGTGTTTACATTGGTCCAACCGACTTCGAGTTATAGAGTTTCAGCTGCAATATGAAACTACTTGATATATACATATCAAACAGATAAAATTCAAAATACCCTTGTTAATCTTAGTTTAAAAGCTGCCTTAAAATCTATTTACTTAAAACACTGAATTATTAATACTATGGCAATAAGCTCAACATTACAAAATGGTATAAAATAATGGAACATGTTTGGTCAGACCAAACATATGTTAGATTAACGAGAGCATTTTGAGTGATAGATAAATATCATCAATACTTTTAAACAATGGATAAATTTACACTGGCCTAAAATAGTTTGACATTTAAAAATTACTTAGTAATTTTACTATATACATGTCATTTATTAAGAAATTGACATCTTCGATCAAGTATTGCACAGCAGGTTTTTGCACTTAATCTCAATAATGCTGGGTTTGTTAACACAAATTTAAGCTTTTCAAGATCAGACAAAGATTCAAAATTTGAGTTACTGGAAATTGCGTTCAAAATTAAGGGTTTCCTTAAATCTTCATATAAGTTACAATTCAGTAAGACATGTATTTCATCCTCAACCGTATTACAAAGAAAAGGACAGGTTCTATTTTCAACTTGTAACCCTTCATATCTGCCCGTCTCAAGACGGATGGGAGCTACCCCACATCTGAATTTACACAATGCAGATCTATGTGAAATAGGCATAATAAGTTGACAATATTCTTCAACTTTGTATTCAGGTTTCAGTGTACAATAAGTTCTGAGCTTATTTCGGCCTCTACCACTAGCACTTTCTATTCTATTTATACCAGTAAACCAAGCTCTTAGGTAATTTTCTTCAACATTTTTAGTGATCTTGTCAATGACATATTTCTTAGGTACATATTCAGAAATATTGTAATCAATTTGAGATTCCTCAAACTTTTTCTTGACATGGAAAAACCAATTTCTACAAGAAGTACCCAACTTAGAGCTAGCCCAGACTGCTATTCGTTTATTGAGCCTGGTCATTGCAGTGTTACAGATACGAGACACAAAGCTAGAAATAGTTTTCCATTGACGTACCATAGTAGGAGTCCAGGCCATCTCCCCGGCAAGAGCCAAATTAGGGGTATATCTTCCAACTCCTAGGAAAAAGCGCATAGCACGATTATGAACTATGCATGAAAATGACCTGTGCCCCCATATGGCCGCCCCATAGTTGATGACGGGCCAAACAATAGCATCATACAACTTAGTGAATACATCATATGGTACTCCGCCAATAAGCTTACATTTAGCAATGACCAGGCCCAGTGCGCGACTTGCACTTTGAGCAACTGCTCTAACAGTAACATTGATATCTAAATATTCATTTAATACAATGCCAAGGTAAGTATAATTGTCAGTTAATGCAATTGTATCATTACCACATCTAAAAACAAAATCTGTTCTATGCTTATGAGCTGGTCTAAAATGAACAACATTACTTTTGGTAAAATTAATATTCATACCATTTGAGATACACCAAGTATTTAAGGCATCTAGAAGTATTTGGAGATCTCTGGCATTTTCTGCCAATAAAACAATGTCATCGGCAAATAACAATATACAAACATTTTCGTTACCGATATCTATACCAACATTGAATGATTTAAGGTAGACAGCCAAATCATTGATAAACAGGTTAAATAATATTGGCGAAAGAATACAGCCTTGACGTAAACCACAATGTACCTCAAACCAATCTGTAGAAAAGGCATTGACTCGTACAGAAGCTGAAACAGATGCATACAATGACTTAATGGCAGATAGCATTTTCCCCGTAACTCCTGTATCAATCAACCTTTCCCACAGCTTGGCTCTGTTGATATAATCGTATGCCTTTCGAAAATCAATAAAGGCGGCAAAAGTGGACAACTTATGTGTTCTACGTGTATCAATTATATTATATAGAGAAGATACTTGATCAATCGTACTGCGTTTCCGCCTAAAACCGTTCTGTTCATCAACTAATATATTATTATGTTCTACCCAATTACTAAGGCGGTCATTTAACACTGAGCAATACAATTTATACATTGCAGGGGCAAGAGCAATGCCTCTGTATGACAAAGGGTCTCTAGGATCCATATTTGATGATTTAGGAATCGGGTTCACAATGCTTTTGCCCCACTCAGTAGGTGTTACACCACTATTAAAACAAGCATTAAAAAGAACATGTAAAAATACAACAGTGGTGTCATTTTTCAAAATTTCTGCAGGTATACCATCAACACCATTTGCTTTACCTTTCTTAGCTTTATCTACAGCTTTTTTTAACCTCTAAGATTGAAATAACATCATTACAACTAATAAATGTATTATTGATAGGTACATCTCTATCAGGCACATTTACATTATCATCATAAGACACACTATACAAAGACTGAAAATCTAATTTCCATTTTTGT
The DNA here is from genome assembly GCF_021730395.1 of Mercenaria mercenaria. Classification (NCBI taxonomy): domain Eukaryota; kingdom Metazoa; phylum Mollusca; class Bivalvia; order Venerida; family Veneridae; genus Mercenaria; species Mercenaria mercenaria. The sequence goes on along the minus strand of NC_069369.1, from coordinate 13,365,331 downwards.
AAAATATCTTCAAGTTTTGTTGATAAAACACCATTATCAAGTACAACTTCCATAGGTATATGTTTAGAGTTACTATGACCTACACCAATTTTACCAATAGATTTCCAAAACATATTATTATCAACATTACATTCATTTAATAGTTCATTTTGCATATTAAACCAGTAATAACGTTTAGCACGTTGAACCTCACGGTCAAAATCTTTTCTTCGTGTAACATAGATATTTCGTAAAACCTTTTTCTCAGATAAAACTTTACAGGACAACCATTTTCTTTCTGCATCACAGGCACTAGCCCACAAGGAAGACAAATTTTCAGACCACCAAGGTTTACTAGGTTTGTATTTCTTGCCTTTAAGGCCACAATTAACAGTTTTAAATGGAATATTATCCTTCATATTACATTTTAAAAGATCACACCATTCAGCATAGACATTATCAATTCTACTTTGATTGGAAATATCGTTTTCAAGTCTATGTATTAAATCATTCACATGATCAATTACATTAGAACTATTTAAAAAATCATCAGGTATACTATTAACATCATATTTAACATATCTGGATTGTGGTAAGCTAGCATAAGAATCAGGCTCAGAAATAGCATTTATATAATTAAATGGCAAACATATGTTCCAAGTTAAAATTGAATGGTCGGGCACTCCCTTTGTTGCAATAGTTTGTAGATTTAATTTATTGACCAAGTCACTCACATATAAAACTGAAAAATCCTTATACATTTGTAGTTGTTCTTGACTAATCAAACAATAGTCGACAACAGCTTTCCCTTTTGTAGAAATTGACGTGAAACCATTGAAAATACTGTTTCTACCATTTAAAATACAAAAATTTAAATTAATAAGAAAGTCTATTAAAAGTTCTCCATAAGCATTTTTTTTAAAATCTATAATTTCCCTTTCTGGCAAAATATCTACACCAGGTATATAATCCTCAAGGTCACCAGCTCTACTATTAAAATCTCCGCAGAGGTATATGAAACCTTCCTTTTGATTGTGATATACATCTGTTAAAAGTTGGTCAAAAAATTTAACAACATCAAAATATCTAGAAGTATTTTCAGGAGGTAAATAGCACACACATGGTAAAAGAACAAACTTTTCTAATTTATGTGTAAGTTTCATGACATATCAGCAACCAGCATTACTTTTTTAATTGGTTTTCATAATCTAAAATTTTAGGTACTATCTCTAGGATATGTATAGTCTATTTAAAACAAGACATGACTACGAATGCTATTTAGACATATTACTTTGAAGTCTTAAATTTTATTTTGTTAAACTTAAGACTTTCTGCTCATCCTTTAAGATTTTTACGAAACAATATTCCACAAAATGAACGTTATTGTTTGTGTTGAAATAAACGAGACTTTGAGGATTAATTTCATTTTATTTGTATTTGCCCATATTACCTACAAATAAGGAAAAATATCTTAAGTGTCAGTATTTTGTAAATCCATCAGTTTTTAAATTTAATACATAACTAAATTCGACCAACAAAGATGAGCTTATTAGTATGAGTAAGTATATCAAAGAGGCAATTAAAAAAGAAATTCGGTTATCAATAATACATCATAAAGTAAACATGTTATACTAGTCTCACTTCCTTTGTTAACTACATCATATTTGATTATAATGACTAGGTAATGTTTTCTCTTTTCTCTTTTGTTCATAACTTGTTTGTTACTTTCTTAAAAATTGTGTGAACGTGAATATGTATATTGTAAATGTTGGTGTTACGACGATGTACGATGTACACGTCTCAATAAAATCTGTTCTGTTCTGTTTCGTATAATAAATCCTATACCGAAATCGTCTCACACAGATCCGAGAGATCCAGGGTCTTACAGAGGGATTTCGCTAGCTATGTGCAAGAATTGCTTTCAACCGATGCAGTCGTATATAAACTAAATGCAATGTGTTAAGTAAGTAAAACTTGTTTTATTTTTCAAGATAACTATCAGTTATATTTTGAGGTAACATAAAACCTTGATTACATATTTCTCAACTATAAAATCATATTCTATCTATTTAATATGACATATTTCACAGATCGATGTTCTTACCTGGGATCAGGTCCACATGCAAAAATGTTATATTATGCTTCCTGCTATTCAATAGGCTTACATGGTATCATGTGATGTATTTACAATTTAAAACGATGCACCAGTAAAACTCGCCTAATACAATCACCGAAGCAATTTTTTTTTTTTTTTTTTTTTTTTTTGCAAAAAAATATGTACGTTTCGGTCTGACCTTGATTTAGTCGACATAGTGGTATGCGAAAAATTATGAGACAACTGTTAATAAATTTTGAAACAGAACTGTAATTGCTAAAAGCGTTTTAAAGTGATTAACAATAAATTTACACTTGCAGACTTTCAGTCTAGAATAGAAGTGTATTTAACAGTTACTTAGTGTATGGTAACAGTAGTTTTGGTAGTATACCATGCCCTAAAACCACAACAATAAAATAACAACAGAAAAAGCAACAAAAACAATCGAACAGCAACAACGTTGTAAATGATCTTAAAACTGTTACATAACTACTTGTGTAGTATCTTGCCGTTTGTTTGTAGCACCTGCCCTGTCTGGTGGACGCAAAACTCGAAATGTCGACGATGTTTATAGAACAGAAAAGAATGAAAACTTACTTACACATTTAAGGATTAAAATGTTATTTCCTGTGCTAAACAACATTTGGAAAATGAGTTTTAGCTATCACTCAATGTTCTTCTTGAAATTTCGGTTGCCTACTTCATAGACATATATTTTCGATTGTTACCAAGAACTATGACGCGCCAGGTATAAAATTAATGAAAGATATCAATCGCTGATTGGCTGAGTGTATACATCGATGTAAACGTCACGCGGTGCTTCCTGCTAGTCAGTAGGTCTATATACATTAAGACTCATTTGATTATGCGATGTAATTTACAAAAACAATAGTTTTCTGTAAAAACCAAATATGCGTTGTTTTGCATTAATAAAGAAAGAAACACACAGTACAGTTTCCTTATTTAAATTATTCAGCTGCATGCTATCAGAACAAATCAATCAGCAGTAAATACTTAAGTACATACTGTAAATAAAAGTCAGTTTAGATACCAACTATGTATAGAGTACTCACTGGAAATTTATAGCAAACAGTTTGGTTTTAAATTAAAGGGTCTCCTGTAAAATTATTCAGCTAAAAAAAAGGAGCCAGATCTCCTAAAATGTAAATATTTTCTTGTGTAATAATCCAATGGAATAATCAGGTGTGTACAATGTTGTAAAGGTATTGAACATTTGTGCCGTCTGAAGCAGACTTTCTCGATGCAGCTAGACTGAATCTCACCTTCAAGTTCGTAACAAGAAACGTGTCATGTTGGTGTACCTACCAGTTTTTTTTATATACTTTTTGTAAACGACGTCAAATATCACGTTCGGTCTCGCGGTAAATGTCGCCCTTGATACTGTTACGACAATATTGTTTATATTTTCCTTCTATGCACATTACATAATGAGTGTAAATACAGTGATATCGGAGTATCAAATATTGTTTTAATACACTATACACTGAAGACATTAAAATGGTATTCATTTAAGAAACTATGCTTAGAAATACTCCTCCCGAGCAATTTTGGAGTAGTCCGGAAAAAGGTGTCCCTGGTCTCATAAATCAATCAGACTGTGCACAATTATCAATTTTCTTGTTAAAAGGTGATTCAACTTCTTTTTCCATATTTACAGTTAATTCATTTGCTCCAACATCAGGAGTGAAACAAGAGGCAGTTCCACTGCTTACACTTGACATCAATATGCAGAAACCTGTACAATAAAAAAGATGCAAAAATAATGTATGTTATAACAATAACAACAACAATAATAGTGTTTTTGTTTTGTTTTTTGTTAAAGTTAAAACACGTCCGTCTCTCCAAACTGTACCAATATAAGGAACTGTATTACATTATATGTAATATCTGGAAGCGTGACCAATAGGTTATTGGACCGCCGTAGATGTGTAACGTAAACCTTCTGACGACATTTTACTTTGTGTGGTCGCGATAAAATGTTTTTAACTTCGATATATTTTCTATAATTAAATGATTTAAACAAGTTTTATATATTGTTTTAGAAATATAATAAATAACTCAGTAGACAGAAATGTCGCGTCGCACGTGCTCACTAACACCCTAAGCCTATGTATATTAGCAACTTTTTAGTCGTGTTAATAACAATTAAAGGCACGCCATATCCGTCCATTAAGTCATTCTGTCTCACAACGCAACATTCTCCTTGAAATATTGTCTTATTATCCCCCGACGAAAGTCGGAGGGATATAGTTTTGGCGTTGTCCGTCCGTCCGTCCTTCCGTCCGTCTTTCCGTCCGTCCGTCCTTCCGTCTTTCCGTCCGTCCGTCCGGAGCCATATCTAGGAAATGGTTGGGAATATTTATTTAAAACTTCATACACATGTTCATCACTATGAGTTCTTGTGGCCCGTCAAGTTTCAGTCAGATTGCCCAAGTAACACCAGAGTTATGGCCCTTAGAAATTTCTAGTGTTAACTATATAGGGTACTACAAATATGGCAATTTCTGCATCATAACTTTTGATATATTTGACTTAGAACTATGAAACTTAAACAGAATTTAGATCACCATAATATGGTTGTGTACACACAATTTCATTCGGATTTATATGTAAATTAAGAGTTATTGCCCTTTAATTGTATAAAAATCCACATATTTGTACATAACAAACTTACCATTTGGCATTTGGTAGAATTTCATTAAATTTATTTCATTCTTTTCCATGAACATTTATTGTAAACATGTGAAGTTGTGTACCCACACCTGGACACCCCCTTACCTTGATCACACCCCCCCATCCCCCGACCCCCACCCCCCGCCCAAAAAAAAATCATTCCTTATTGTAAATATTTTTCAAACAAACTTCATATACATGTTCACCACTATGAGGTTATGGGGCCCATCAAGTTTCAGACAAATTGCCGAAGTAACACTAGAGTTATGGCCCTTAGAAGTTTCTTTTGATATATTTGACCTAGAACTATGAAACTTTAACAGAATTTAGAGCACTATAATGTGGTTGTGCACAGACAATTTTGTACGGATTTCTTTTGTAACTTCAGAGTTATTGCCCTTTAATTGTCTAAAAATCCACATATTTGTACATAACAAACTTTCCATTTGGCAGAATTTCATTAAATTTCTTTCATTCTTTTCTGTGAACATTTATTATAAACATATGAAGTTGCGCACCCACACCTGGTCACCCACTTGCCTTGGTCACTACCCCTCCCAACCTCTCCCCCCCCCCCCCCCGCACAAATTTTTTTTTTTTTTCATTTCTTATTTTAGATTTTTTTTCAAACCTTCCAAGTTGTACCATTCCCCCACCTCACTTCTCCACCCAGTCATGCCCACCACTGATCATGCATCCTCTGCCCCCAACTTCTAAATCTGGTATAATAACTTCACCCTTTTACCCTTTTTTTTCATTTTCAATTTTCAATCAATATTTATAATCAACATGTGAAATTTTGTTTCCTCTCCCGTTCCCCCGCACCCCCACCCCATAAAAAAATAAATATATATACATATTATATATTTCCATTCCTTTTTTTTTAATGTTCAAACCTTCAACATGTTAAGTTGTGACTGCACAAACCTTGCCCTCAGCCATGTTCAAGATACCTTACCTGTGTTCTCTTAAGGACATCTGTTCTTTTAAGTTCAAATGTACATGTTAAACAGCAACACCTGGTGCCAAACCACTCAAAGACAATATTTCGTTCCAGTTAAACTTCAAGCTCACATTTCAATTAACTGCATTTTGTTTTAAAAGCTAAGCTTATTACAGTAAGCATATCCAATTCAAAATAAATTCTTTAGTCAGGATCAAAGTATCATACATTTATTATGTACTCTTTAATTAAACATTTGTTTTCTGTTAAATTGATTTTGACTAATGAAATTATTTGCTTCTTATTAACATCCTTAACTTTTTGCCGGATATATCTTTTTGCCATTCCTCACCACAAACCCTTTCGGCGGGGGATACCAATTCATCGAATTTGCTTGTTTTATTTGAAGGTTATCTAAAATCCTTAAAGGGTTAAAAATTCAATACAAAGCAAGCCTTGAACAGACATAACTCAACATACTCAACACGACTGACAAACAAACGGACACACACAGAGAGACGGATGGAACAAAATGATGTATCTTCCAATATTTGGGACAGATATACATGTATTAAAAATGTCAATGAATCTTATGAAACAAATACATAATATGTTTATAGTGTTAAGTGGAAGTGATAGTGAATGAACTTTTTCTGTACTTTTTAATTTCTTATAATTTTTTAGAAAATTCTTACCTGCTATCAAAAATACCTGCTTGTATGTTCCCCCTGCATCAACAAGAAATCCTAGGATTATAAACAAAAAAATACAAAACAGAGTATAAAGCAAACTTTCTTATTAAGACACCAACTTTCATCTCATCAAAAAGGAAGTTTGTTTTATATGATTTTAACGTCATTTTTCACTGAAAAAGTATTAGATCTAAATCAACGCGTTTTAGAAAAGACAAGTGATGCCACTAAAGTTTTGAAATATGAAATAGTTAGCCGCGATAGATATTTACACGATATTATTCATATATGTTAGATGGAGACTGAAATATGTACATACCATAGAGGACAGGTCCAATTAAGGCCCCGACGCCACCTGAAAAATACTGTATACCAATAGCTTTAGAAACATTCGCGATCCCAACATATTTAACAGTCATACTTGTCGTTAGCACGTAACAGTTTCCATATAATAATCCAAGAAACACAATAAAGATAACATTTCCAGCAAAATACGACGATGTATAAGGATAAACAAATGTAAACACACTGAGAACTAAAATTGGTAGGCAGTATAAAACATCTTCCCTAATATTGCCACAATTAGCTATAACGCCGGTTGTCACCCTTCCGATACTCGTTAAAACGCCGGACAAAGATATCAAATTTGCGGCTTCCATCTGTGTAAAGCCATTACTTACAATGTAGTTCGGTAAATGTAAGTATAATCCATAAGTCCCAAAGCATAAAAGAAACATTCCAACGCTAAGACAAAACACTGACTTATTGGTCAGTACATCAAGGTAACTCTGGTGACCGTTACTCAAAGTATGGTTGTCTGTTGATTCAAAACATTTTCTACTACGTTGAAGTTTTGCATACCGCTCAAGCTTACTTGGAAATGAAAGCATTCCAAAGAGTATAATTTGTGCGAATATTCCAGCAATGATGATAAAAAATCCCACAGATCCGTAGTGGTCGTATATTTTCTGCATTAGTGGTGCAAACACACAAAGTCCAACGCCAATGCCGGCATTCGATAACCCTATTGCCAAATTTCTCCTTTTCCGGAAGTAGAATCCGACGACAATCATACTGGCCATTAGTCCCAAAGCGCCACCTATACCTGTAATTAAAAACAAGGAAATGAAATAACAGTCGAAAGATGGTTACAAGCTAGTTGTATTCAGTCCAAGAAGATTTGGGTATGAACTTGTTGACATTTGTGAATTGAATGATTTCAAAACTAGTTAAACTGGCTGTATGCAATACAGAAAGCTTTGGGTATGAATTTGTTGACATCTGTAAATTATGAGCTCTCCAACTTTGTTAAAATGCTGACTGTATTCAGTACAAAAACCTTGGGTATGAATCTGTTAATATTGGTATGTAAAGTACTAGTATGCAGTATAGACTTAAAGTAAAATATAAGAAACAAAAACAACGATATGCCAGTGTTTCAACACCAGTTTTTTATAAGAAACAAAAACAACGATATGCCAGTGTTTCAACAGCAATATTTTTTTATAAGAACCTAAACTGGTGTAGGTAAATTATGACAGAAAAATAAAGTTACAGATTCAGTTTATAAATATCTTGTCTTACTTCGAAGGGAAGATAGACATAAAGGACTTTTTCTGAAATTTTGTCTTACATCATTCCTACATAATGATTTAGTTTGTGAGTTAAACAACAGTTAAGTGACTCAAATATAAGGGTCAATTGTCATCCTTAAAATATATATAAAACCACTACCTGCAACCACACCGCGGGTTAGAATAACAATCCATATATTTTGTGCGAATGCTGAACCAAGACTTCCTATGACAAAACAAATACCCGAGGAAACTATAGCAACTCGACAACTGAACCGATCTAACACTACACCAGCCACTGGAGCTGAAATATACAAGTTCATCTAGCTTCTTGACAATAGAATCAGCATGATTACTTCAACATTGGTCTCCATATTTCGCTGAAGGTAACCATGAACTGACAGGTAGTGAATTGTAACATTTGCCAAACAAAAATGTCATTCTTTTTTAACTGTATAATCACATTAAATTGCTCCCTTAGAAATCAATTAAAAGGAAGATGATACTTGAAATTCCTCCTTGAAAGCTGAGCTCATAGACTATTATGGAGGCCCTGCTCCAAAACACAAATAACGATGTCTGTAAAAGTACTTGAAAAGACAAATAATTATGGCCGCCTCGACTGGTACTACGTCGTCCAACAGAGCTAGCTCAGACGCACGAACGAATTTTTCTGACATTGTAGAATTGAATTATGCATTTAATACAATTTCAACTATACATCTTTGATTATTATATATTGTATGTAAGTACAGATTTAAGATGCCTTAAACTTGAAAACACATAACGCTTGTGTAAAGTTTCAAGAATCATACGCGCTTATGTACATGTGTGCTTTAATTTCATCAAACTGAAACGAAAGATAACCCTTCAGTTTATCAGTATTATGTAAAGTTACCTGCAATGAAAATAAGTGATGTATGTAACGCCCCAACTAATGAGGTCAAAGACTCGTTAGCTTGGTATCTCTCTAAGAGGATCATATGAACAATCCCGGACGCAAACTGCGTGGCTCCCATCAAGCAAAACGTCCCAAAACTTGTAAAGAGAACAACCCAAGCCCATCCAGTGTCGAGGTCACTAAATTCGGGTTCATCATTTTTGCCTTGTGTTACCAGTCTTTCACACGGTTCTTTTCTCATCTTTTCATGCATTCCTGAAACTGAAATTATATTTGCTAAATATTCAACATAAAAATCGTTTTAAACACAAATATTTAAGATTAGAGTAAGTGTAAGAAAATATTCTTATTTACTACATACAAGTGTATATCAGTAAAATGAACGGATGGCTTTATGTTAAAGCCTCTCACTTCAGCAATATAATATTACATGCAAATTTTGTAAAATTTAACAAAAACATTAACACAACAAGACATTAAACTCGTAAAACGAATGCTCTATTAACATTCGATATTTGCTGAAAGCATTTTAACAATTAGGTTGTAAATAGTTATCTTAATTTTATTTTAGATACTGATACTTACCGAAACGGCCAACAGGTTAGTAATGCATAAGCACATTTACATCTACATCTGACAAGGCGCTTTAAGCATTTGTCTTTTCGGCACTTCTGAGAAATGTGTTCCACTGGAGAAGATCTACTTTCATACGCTAGAATTGTATATATCCTACGATGATTTACTAATTAACATTACGACTGACGAGCCATTATCCTATACAACTCAATTAATTCATACAATACATGTCGAGGGCTTAGAGCGAAACTGGTTTATCTGCTTCTGTTTCTATATACAGATAGACCAGTTTCGCTCTAAGCCCTCGATGTGTACAAAATCTTCGCTGACCTCGAAACTGACCTGAAGGTCTTCTCCGTATTTTATATTAAATAAGTAACATATTTCTGCTCTTATCAAGACAGTTTTTAACATTTTGACCACTCGGCTAATTCTATGAATATTTGTTTTCTGTAAATGGCCTAAAATAAATAATTCAGTTACCATCTGGATATAAAGTGCACTGAGCAGAGACACTTTTGCTCATGCATCAGCAAAGATATGAATAATGCACCCCATATACGTCACACATCTTGACAATTTTCCTGTATGCAAAACCAACATCTAGAAACAACTGAGAAAAGAACACTTACTTTTCAATAGATTCCTGTGTCTTACTTATGATATAATTAATGTACCAACACTGCTTAAACACGATTGTATTCTTAAATCCATGCTTGAATACGCGCGCGTAGTATGTGTAAATAATAAAGAATGTGTATAAATTATATTTATAAACTGAACACAAATCAATTTATGAATATAAAATACTCGTCATAACACTTATATATCTATATTCACTGAACCGCTTTAAAAACGCAATATTAGTCCTGTTTTAGGAAAAGAAATCTAAGGGCGTTGCATTGTATGTGACTCATACTTAACAAAGAATCATTTATAATGAAATACCTAATCACATATCTACACTCTCCAAACATGAAAGTAACAAAATGACAAAAAGTTTTAAAAATAAATGGACTTTCCACTAATAAGCTGATCGAATCAGTAAATATTTTTCATCAAAATGAATTTGCGTGTATTCTTCATTGCCCATCGACCATTAACATTTTTAAATACCAAAACAGTCAACCTAAGTGTCTAAAAGTTTTAATTATATCTTATATAGATATTTTCACCAGTGATTACGTCCGTAATCTCTCGGTAACAGAGAAATTAAATATCCTAATTAATTCGCATCCGAAAGAATCAGTAAATTAATCATGTGATCTTGTATACACAAAAAAAAATTTTAACAAGTCTCATATGTAATGTTATGATGGTCTTAATTTTAAGTTTATTGAATATGTTGCTATTGACCGAATAGAACTGTTAATCAAATATAAGTCCCTTTTCCTATTCACATGCTTGTACTGTAAATCTTACACATAAGATGGAATGCAGCCTATATATTACTAACTGTTTTATTAATATCTTCTTGGCTGCTTTGATTATATTTCTGTGAGATGTATCGCAGATGTTATCCAGACTGTTTAAGTACTGGGACTGATTGCTTCACAGGCACAACGTAAGCTGTGTTTGGTCCACAGTCAATATTTACTCCCTTTGTATCATGAAATATATCTTTTAATAAAAATAAACACCAGCTCAGAGACATTTGCTGTTTGAATGCCTTTCAACTGGTAGCATGTTGAATATAATTACAGAGTAGGAAGTTGGTTTACTAACCTTTTTGACAAATGGAGGTGCTGTTCAGTATCTTATTTAAGACTAGCCCCAGACGTTATCAATTCACAAACATACATAGCATATCCTTCAATTCTTTATCCGGCAATGCAACAGAGCTGAAATGCAAAACGTCAGTGTTAAATACCCTTCTAGATTTGAACAGTAAAAATGTGATTATATTAGTTTAGCAAACAGTTGTTCTGCGAACAGAACAGCTCCTCTCGCAGACCTGAAATAATGGTACAATCCACGTTGCTGTTCTATGTGGACGCCACCCACAGACACAAACTCTGTAAGGAAACGCGAATTAAAGTTCCCTCTTTTGTGAGACCAAAAATATAAAAATGAACAGCTATCTGAGAAGCTAGATAACAGTTCATTCGATTTGGCTTGTTACTCGTTGAACTCTGCATCTCTAAGCCTAGGTAGAATCTCTGAAATAGCAACGCTTTTAGCACCCTCTGTGATACATTTTTCTGCAGAATTAATAATTATTCTTCAAAGCCTCTCGGGTGTAACTGAAAATTGCCGCCTATGTCAATATATGCTTCGAAGTGTGAGCCCAAATACAAATCTTCCCATAATGGATGCAAACTGGGTTTGTTTTTAGCAACAAACTGTTGCTCCAACAATGCCATGCATATTGATGCCATGCATATTGCATATAAACTTTCAGCCTGTTCTCATCTAAATTCATGTAAAATCTACCATTTCTAACTGTCCAATCTCTCAAACGTCTCGTGAAAGAATGACCAAGGATAAGAACATTGATCTGATTCGACATGCTGCGTTTTATCGATTATATAGAATATATGTAATCTAACATGTGTATTAATATATTGTATATTGAAGATTCTTTATGAAACCATATAATGAGAGGTGACCAGACAGTCTGATCCAAAAATCGATCTCTTTGTTTTACTTTTCTTGGAAAGAATGAGAGGGTTAATAGAAATCTATATGCGACTAAACGATAGACATTGATTTTATAAAAGAGAATATGTATTTGTGTTCTATAATTGATTTCCACTGGGGGTATTTTTGAAATTTGATTTTCCTATCATCTTTGCCGAACTACGAGTTGTCATTTTAGCTTAATTACGAATCTAATAAATAAACATTGCCTCAGGAAAGATGTGAATATAAGAACTATTAATTATATCTGTCAAAGATTTGCATTGACAATTATATATTTAGAAATGAAAATTTGTAAAATAATTATTACTCTCCTTTGTCTTTGTTGTGCAAGAAATAAATCAGTTCGGAAGATACACACTATCTTAAAACTTGCCTTTCAATTCAAATAACTATAATGCAAATGTACAACTAGAAAGTATGTTGAAATCTACAGAAATAGTCTGTTTTAATATCAAAGGGGGGGTTATTGTAATATAATAACTTCATAACAAGTAATAAGACATTCATTTTAACAGGGATCTAACACTATATAATTATGTATTGGGTCTAACACTCAGCATTAACTTTTGAGAAAAACTCAGTTTATTTATCAGTGATCAAGCCGAGAATGGATGCCGCCATCACTGCACTCCACAGATTACAGAGCACTGATGGCATGAGCATGCGCAAAGCAGAGCAAATCCTTTCCGATTTCAATGTCACTGCAACAGAACAGCAGCAGTCTTCAGTGAAACGGGCCGAGAATCAGTTCATCGACAATCTGATTGAAAATATTGAAATTCAACTTGAAAATAGTGAAATAATTGAAAGCATGGCAATATTCAGCATGAACAACAGTGATTCAATGGCAGGAAATGGTGAAATTGAGATTTTAGCAGAACATTACAGCTACGATGTAGACCAGTGCCTTGTGGAGTGGGATCAGTTCAAAAACACTGTGGAAGATCTTGATGATGCTAACGTAGACAGTCCATCTTCAGGTATGAAAACAATCTCTAAAATGAAAGGAACTCTTGGTGATTGAGAAAATATGTGCAGCAGCAGCCGTTTTACCAGTGAGCACTACAGAAGTGGAACGTGTATTTTTAAATGTTCATAGAACTGCCTCTGATGTACGAAACCGTCTAAAAGTGGAAACTACTCATAAGTTACTTCTCATCCACAAATGTGATAAGTACTTAGACTTTGAACCTAGAAAAATAAATATATGAACCGGGGTTACTAAAAATAAAGATGATTTATGCTTACTTATGCAAACAAACATTTTTAATGACAGTCTTGTAATATGGCACATGTGCATTAAGTACAGTACTTACTTAATTTCAATGTAAATATGTACTGCGTCTCTGCTACTGGATTTCTATAAGATGATTTGCACACTGTGTGTGCTTAGATAGTTGAAATGATCATGTTGTATTTTAATATTTTACAAAGGTGTGTTCTTGATGGCTGAAATGATCATGTTGCATTTTACAAAGAGTTATTCACCTTTTAAATAAAAAGATTTTGGTCTGCATTTTTGGTCATGTTGTATTTCATAAAGGTGTGTTCTTGATGGTTGAAATGATTATGTTGTATTTTAAAAAAGAGTTATTCACCTTTATTTTTAGATAAAAAAGATTTTGGTTTGCATTTTTGATCATGTTGTATTTTACGTACAAAGGTGTGTTTTTGATGGCTGAAATGATCACGTTGTACTTTACAAAGAGTTATCCACCTTTTTTAAATAAAAAAGATTTTCCTTTGCATTTCTTTTTCCTTCATATTTTGACATTAAAAACAGTAATTTAAACAAAATTTAGGCAAGAATTTTAATTAGTTATTTCTTGGGAAAAGGTGCTAAACTCCAGTTGTGAAAAAACATCTCTAAACTGAAAGAAATTCTTGGCCACTTTTGTCCACTGATTGAGAAAATGTCTGTAATGAAATCTAAAACTGAAAGTAAAAGTTGGTTTGGCATTCTTGCTTTTGAGACTATTTCCCTTGAGAAATAACTAATAGAGATTCTGGTCTAAGAACTTCAAACAGCTCTCAGGTCTAGAGTGAACTATATTTTTTGACAGAGGCTTTCGTCAGAATCAAAGCTTTCAAGACTGACTGTCCTAACAATTTCTGTTGAACTTGTTCTTGGCAATTATAGAATGAAAGAAATAAGACTGCATAGTAAGTCTGACAAAAATCTAAATTAAAATTTAGGTTCACTTTTTCCCTGTTCAGTAAAAGCTTCTTCCTGTTCTTATGGGCTAGCTTGGACCCTGCTTCGTTCAGATATAATTGAAATCCATAATCATTGCATGTGAGAACCATTAATCGCATTGAGATTCAGAGGACACCTCAGTCAATTGCCTGTGTTAAGAAAGACAAACAAATATTTTCAATAATATGTTTTAATATAATAGATATATAAATGAAGCATTATCAGAGAGAAATACAATGAAATACAATGGTACAGTACTACTACATCATCACACAAATACACACAAAATGCCTCCAGATTGCTCTAAATGGCGCGCATGATTTTATAATTTTCAGGGGGAGTATGCCCCCGGACCCCGCTAGCCCCATGCCTTTTTTTCACTGCCCCATGCCCTTTTTCATCCTAAATACAACATTAAACAGAATATACGAAACATGTGACTGACCACATTTTTATGGGAGTGGTAGTCTAATGTTTTTAAAATGTGCCGGCCGCTATATCCAGGAGTCGTTGGGTTGAGCACCAGTGGTGTCACTGCCACACCTTCTTATCAAGAAAACACTTACTTTTGTGTCTAGATACATTAAAAACGCACAAGATAATCAACACTGTCTTTTTGCATTGCTTTCACAATGTCTGACATGCACAAAATGATATTAAAGCAAGCTTTATTTGTAACTACCACAGACGAGCGGATGGTGGTACTGTTTGACTACGAAACCAGGGATCTAGAGTTCGAGCTCCCGCTCCACCGAAGCAAAGGCAAAGAGGCATATTTCAAGTGTTGACAAACTGTAAATTGATAAACGTCTATACGGTGGAGAAACCTAGGACAGTTATGAGAGTGTTATAAAATTTAGAAGGATTTACTTTCATCGGACGATTTTTTAAAAATATTCTTAGTCAGTGTGATTTAGTACGCTTAAGTCAAACTTGGACAAACAGTAAATCAAATATGTCCTTAAAGGAATACAGTGACCATTTTCATTCGCACATTGTTAACCATAAATATATCTTGATATGCCATGTTGTATGATATGTTATGTTATGTCAGTTGCCCATAAGGGCCTTGACTTTCAATAAAATCGAAAATTTCATCATAGAAGAGCAAAACGCTTTCTATATAAGGGATAATGTAAGAAAAGGAATAAAATTCGTTAAAAATACAGTAGATCTACACATAGATTCCATTGTATGGCTAAAGTTTGATAAAACATTTTTTCCATATAGAAAATGATATTTTATGATCAGGGGCGTAGCTGAGAATTTTGGAAGAGGGGTTTCTAGGGGTATGATCCCCATTGTCGAATATATTTCGGACGTATTTTTGAAATCATTATCACTCATCTACGATTTCGACTTGATGCTTATTAGCGATTGCCGCTTAACCTCCATATCACGACGAACGAGTTTAAATGGACTATGCTAATGGGATCAAAACTATTTGTGATTTATGTTACGAATCTGGTTGGAAAGAACACTGCTTCCGCGAAATTTCTTGAAAATGTAGGACTGTTTGCCTAAAGAGAACAATAGCTAATTTAAACATTTTGCAAGTCAGGATCTAGAAGCATGATGGCACGTGGTTGCCCATGCGGGTTCGGAAAATGTTGAAATCCAACAAATAAAATGATGCCTTTTTAAGTCAGTTTAGATTTTCGACAACAAAAACTAAAACCATGATAACTGAGAGCTCACCGTTCTCAGAAAATGATTGAAAAAAAAACCCAACAACATCGACTTTAGTTATAACTTAATGTGTATGTTATATGCACCGTTTTTTGTCTATTTGCTTTAACAAAGAACACAATAGTTATATCACACATTAACTGGGGCGTAGGTATCCCTCTATCCCTCTATTCATGTGGATTCATAATTGTGCTAGGGGGTGTTGGGGCATGCCCCCTCCCCCCTCCACACACACAAACCGAAAATTTGGAAACCAGTGGTGTAATCTGGTGCATTCTGGGCGTTCTGAGGTGCTTTACTTAGTACTGAAAATTGACAGTTTTAGGAGTAAAAATAACTTGAAAAATAAACCCTTTACTCGGTAGATTTTTCTCTGAAATAAACAAAACTGCAAGATTGGTTCCACCATCTGTGAAAGATCACTGTTTGTTTACGTCAATGACTTCAACAACAACTATAGTATGATATAGGTTGTTAGTGCAAGTGGTACAAATTGTAAAAAATTCTTGCGTAAACAACCTAGCTCGATTTCTGGGGATTTTTATTCCAGAGGGTTGTATTCAAGGTATTAAGTATAGAATTTTATATGTGCATGTAGTCATTTAGGCATACTGCAGTATGTGTAGCCTAAACTTTTTTGTCAGATTATCACTAGTGTGGATTAAGCCGCGTACTCGCGTATTGGCAACTACGCGCCTGATTAATTTTAAAGAAGTCAAACGAATTGTAATAGAAATTATTCTCCTTTTCAAAATATATGGATTTCTTTTGAATTCAGAGTCAGGGGTGGGGTTCTCAAATATCTTGTTAAGTCATGACCCATGTCGGTGACCCAGTAGATTTATACCTCTCTTGATCTTGATATTGACTGATTACGGTGAAACATTAGAAAAATTTACTCACCGCGCCTACGTCAAGTTGCTAGGATTTTAGAATTCACACCCCGCCCCCCGCCCCCCCCCCCCCCCTGACTGTTGATATAAATGTGGAGACTGGATTGGTTGCTGTCATGTGTTTTACTGATTAAATCCGGAGGTAGAGAGTTCCAGTCACTGACTGTATTTGGAATGAAGCTGTATTTTAATGTATTAGTTCTTGCATAAATTCTGTTGAAATGATCACTATGCATATTTGTAAAACGAGACGGTCGTTGCAGGTTATCAAAGATTTGCCATAGAATTGAGTCCTTTACAAAATTGAATTAGTCTGTTTTGCTTTCTTTTTTCTATCAACGGAGTAAGTTCCAATTCACTTTAAATTTTCGACATAGAACCAACGGTTCATAACTGAAGTTGGATGAAATAAATCTAGCTGATCTTTTTAGGACGTTTTCTAACTTGTCTTGTAAATACATCTGATGTGGATCCCATGCTGAACTAGCATATTCCAAACCTGGACGAATTAATCCTTTGTAGGCTTGAAGTTTAACTTCACGGGGACAAATGGATAAATTCCTTTTTAGTAATCCTAAAGTTCTATATAATGCTTTGTTGCAGATTTCGTTGATATGTTTATTCCAATTCAAATCATTTGTGATGTGTAGTCCTAAATATTTAATTGTTGTCAGAAGACTTATCCCGCCCAAAGTATAGTTATATTTAATAATATTTTTCTTTCTAGTAAGAGTCATCAT
Source organism: Mercenaria mercenaria (assembly GCF_021730395.1). Classification (NCBI taxonomy): domain Eukaryota; kingdom Metazoa; phylum Mollusca; class Bivalvia; order Venerida; family Veneridae; genus Mercenaria; species Mercenaria mercenaria. Next base: position 13,347,715 of record NC_069369.1, on the reverse strand, counting down.
ATTACATTTGGCGGGTTGGAATCTCATACCCCAAGATTTGGCCCAATTACCAAGTTTGTTAATATCTGATTGTAGGTCCAAACAGTCTTGCGGGTTTTTAATTTCCCTATAACAAACACAGTCGTCGGCAAACAGCCTTATATTTTAAGAGATGTCATTCGATATATCATTAATATGGATTAAGAATAAAATTGGTCTTAACACCGTTCCTTGGGGTACTCCTGAGTGTACGGTTGAAGATTCTGAGCTTGAACCGTTGACAATAACACGTTGGTTTCTGTTAACTAAGAATGCATCTATCCATTGTAAAATGTTCGTTGGGATTCCGTATTTATATAATTTTAATTTTAACAGTTCGTGGGGTACTGTGTCGAAAGCCTTTTCGAAATCAACTATAAATATATCGACTTGTTTAGAATTGTCTATTGAAGTAGCCCAATCATTAATCACCGTGACAAGTTGAGTTTCACAACTGTGATGTTTACGAAAAGCATGTTGATGTTTATTTAAAACAGAATGTTTATCAAAATGACTCATTAGGTTCGAGCAGATAATATGTTCCAGAATCTTACAATATACACGTAAGAGATACCGGTCTATAATTACTTGGTCGAGACCTATCGTTTTTCTTAAAAAGAGGACATATACTTGCGGATTTCCAGTCATTTGGGATTATACCACTGTCAATTGACTTTTGAAATAAATGTGCTAGAACGCCTGCCATACTAGGTGCAAGTTCCTTTAATACTCTAAGATAAAGGCCGTCTGGACCCGTGGCTTTAGAAACATTAAGACCTGCCAGTATTTTTTCAACACCTTTGTTTGTAATAACTTAACTCTTAAGAAACGCAAGCCGAAATACCTTCTTTCGGCCAACACAGGCCCATGAATAAAGCTTTTTTTTCAGATATGGGGGCATTTGTAACACATTATTTGCGAGCCGACTTGGAAGACATGTTCCTGCTAACTGCTGTAAATCTGGACCTGATGCACGGGACATTTCCATTATGTAGCTCTAGCCTAAATATTACAATCTATCAACATCTTTTAAGACGCATGCAATATTTATAATTTAGGCCTATATAAGCGTGCGATGTTTATATTACGGCCTGAAAAAAAAAACCCACCTCGAACTGCGCATTTTTGTCGTTTATAGAATTGTTATTTCTAATCAACTTTCTCAGCATTAGGCCTATTCAATTGCAAAGTTATTTAAGGCCACACCAAATTGATAAGTTGTTCATCGGATTTTTTTTTCTGAAAAACTTGAGGCGGCGAGCGAAAAAATAATTTAAATATCTTTTTTTTTGGTTTTTGAGAAAATCAGGAGCGAGCGAAGAGTGAAGAAATATATTTGTCTTCAATTGGCTCTCGACTGACTAATAAAAACCTTAAAATAGAATGTATAGCCCTTTTAAATTAAAAAGTAAGTCCCCAGGGATTGAGAAAATCTGACCTGCAGACGTAGACTGGCATCAGTCGTTAGAGTCATTAAATGTAAAGCACCTAGCCATAAAATCAATCCTCTCTGATACCACTTTCTGAAAAAATTTACAATATCTCTTGCCTCTGTCTCTAACGGAGATGAGCCTAGAGAGAAAATATTTTTTTTTCTGAGAAAACATCAGTGTCAGTATTAAGAAATTAATATTATTACAGATTATTTGATCTCAACAAACTTTGTAAGTCTACTGCAGGCGCACAACAAAGCGAACTCGTGAAAAAATGTAATACCATTGTCATACAGTACACTGTAATCAAATAATGCATGCTTTTGAAAATGCTGTTAGAAAATATGTAATAAACAACAATGCATAACCTTACACAGTACTTATCACATACATATGTGACTTGAATATTTACTGCTATGAAAATGTAGCATTTTTAGCTGACTTTACAAAGTTTTTGATACATCAAATATCCCTGTGAGTGTTACTAGATTTGAATTTTGATTTGAAACTTAGAATAGTTATTTACTGACAAAGTCTACACCAGGAGAAACAATACTCTTTTAAAGGTCTGAATCTAGACAGACTTATGCCCCTTTTTAACATAGAATATTTTTAATTAAGCTTTAGATAGGCTAATGACCAATAGCTCTGTTACTTTCAAAGCTTCTGATTATTATGCCCCTTTTACTGGCAAAGCTCTGATTCAGAGAAGTCTAGCATGATGTCCTATGTACAGCTCTTTTTCTAACTTTAAACTTTCATAACATATTAAATTTGTTGAAACAAAGTCTCAATTAAGGTCTGAAATGGAGATTAACGTGCATTTACATTAGTCTACTAAAATAAAATGATTGGAATATTTGAAAATCGGAACTGTTCTGAAAACAATTCATAATGTAAATTCCTTACCCCACCAACTTTCGTAGTCGAACTAATCCGACGTATACAGTTTGTTTTATATTGTGACGGTTAAACTGTAACATGCGGTGGCTGCAAAAGTCAGAAATTAAAAGACAGCCTCTCAGCGACAGTAAGCTTGTCTACAATTTTCGTATGCAAATTTATGCAGATCATCTGGACAGGAAAAACAGAAAACAGATGAGTGGCATGCATCGATAACCCTTACCAAAATAATGTAGATTGATGTTATTAAATAAATTAGTATGTTTTTCTTCATCCAGTTTTCAATGAAATAAATCGATTTTTGTAGCATGTAATTTGGTAAATTAGCCCGCCCGCTTAGCTCAGTTGTAGAGCGTTGGTCTACGGATCGCGGGGTCGCGAGTTCGATCCTCGGGCGGGGCGTATGTTCTCCGTGACGATTTGATAAAAGACATTGTGTCTGAAATCATTCGTCCTCCACCTCTGATAATTCATGTGGGGAAGTTGGCAGTTACTTGTGGAGAACAGTTTGTACTGGTACAGAATCCAGGAAAACTGGTTAGGTTAACTGTCCGCCGTTACACAAACAAACAAACAATTGAAGAAAATGGCGTAACTGCATAAAGGGGAAATAACTTTAATGCAACTAAATATAAGTGTTATGATTTATTATAGACGATGTGAACGTACTTATGTATTTATTTTGATTAAAATCCATTTGAGAACAATCTGGGACTGGAATTATAAGCATTTATACACTTTTACGTCCGTAAAAAGTAGCGCACAAAAAAAATTAGATTGATTTTTTTCAATGGGGCGAGCTCAAGCCAAAAACAAAACCGTGAAAAATTATTTTTTTGTGTGTTTCTGAAAATAAACGAGCGGCAAACCCGATGAACAACTTTTTAATTTGGTGAGGCCTAAGTGGTAGATCTAGAGCCTATTAAGTCCCCGAGTTCGAACCCCTAATGATTTTATTGCATTTAGATAGAGTGTTTCATTTACTTTTCATTGTTTGCTAAAAAAATGTGTAGGCCCGTGCCTGTAGTGCACAGGGCGTTAAGCAGATATAGATCTCTATGTTCGTTCGTTCTAAAGTGTCCATAATTATAATAGGGCAGGTTTCCTCTATATTTTTAAAGTTCATTATTTCCTTGGTAATTGTTACAATAAATAGAAAAGGCTATTTTTAAGAAAAAAAATCCTACATGATCAAGCCCTACTCCTCCCTTCACCGAAAGACATTATTCAAAATTTCTTTTTTCCCGCGTGTTTTGTGTTGCCAGAGAACGTCTGCCTACGTGAAAAAGTAGATCCCTTGACCTATATATAACTACGCTTACTTTGGTACAATTTTACTGTTCAAACTAAAACAGCTCTGTCAGAAAAATAATGAAAACAGTTTTATTTAAAATGCTTTAAAGTTTTTACTTGAAATAATCATAGATTATTTGATATTTTAGAAACTTCTCAATTTTCGACTTGATCTTGTGATTATTTTCTGAATTTCGTCACTTCCGGCGTATGTATTTACTTCCGTAGAAGTGAAAATATTCACACCAGATTCATCCGGCCGACGTAATCGACGCAAAATACAACACGGAAGAATGTTTTGAACTGTTGTGTATTTGTTGTAGGCAACCGAATACGGTTGTTAAACGTAATAGCTACCATGTATGATTAGAACTTTACGCTTTGATATCAAAACAATGCCAATTTCGGAGATAGACTGAGATCTGTCAAAATGACCCTGCGAAAACTGATCAAACGTGATTGCAACATTTTATATTTGAGGTAATTGTTGTTATTTGGTCTCAGTTAAAAGTTGCCAGTAAAATGTCATTTGTTGCCTTGAAAACAATCCAGTTGTTTCAAGCAAAAAGGTTCACGGCTTTATAGTCACGAGTGATATTCAAGGACAAACTTTGACAGGTGCCCCTCCCACATTTCATGAATTTGAAAATTCCTCAAATAATTTTAGAAACTGCAGTTTGCAGCCTTGAACATGCTTCGCCCTAGTTATTCTGCAAACTCAAGTTTTAACCTTTTTATATCACCAAAGTTATTTTTAGTTTCTTCCACTAAATTTTTATCACTAGTATATTCTTCCTCTTTTTGATTTTGACGCGCAAAACGTCTACGTTCCTGCCAGGGGTTTGACCTCAACAGAAGATAGATAGATAGAAACAGCTATAATTACTGAACCAGGTTTAAAGAGTCGTGTTGTGTATGCATTCATACAGATTCTCATACTTAGACATTGTACTATTTACTTGTTTTTATATGCAGAACACCAAATTAAAGCTCTGTCTGCTAGTCTTATTCATAATTTTAACATGTCCAAAACATTGCGGAATGATACTAATTTCACTTGGGTAATGATTACATTTTACTCGGACTTTATCATAGACTCCCTGTGTAAAATCTCAAACTTCCAACTAAAATAAAAGTATTAAATTGATATAATATTTCAATGAAACTTCAAAGTTTTGTTGTTTGTAGCATCATCTGGGGCATGTGCAGTGAGAAATCTTAATTTGATTTCTAAAATAGTGTGATATTTATTTCTAAAGTCACTATATGTTCATTGTAAATATACTTTGTTATACCCAAGTGGAAACTGGCAGGTACTCGAAAATGCAGCTGTCTGATTGGTCAATTAGAACCCCTAATGTACTGTGATGTCATGATAAAGTTATGAATGGGTATCTGGCTCTATGAATCGGTCTAATTTAGACTCTAAATATAACGCAGTTCAATGTAAACTTCTTACTGCTTGTGACAACAGATATTCTTATAAATAATAGAATATAATAGTTATTATTGTTAACTAATTATCGGCATTTGGGTACTTTAAAGAACTGCATAACATTATTGCAACACATGTGAAGGAACTATAAAAGACAACATTACATTTTTTTGCTGAAAAAATATATATAGAGATTATAGAGCTACTCTGTTCAAGAGACGTTTGCTTAAATTGCCCAATGATTTATGTTAATAAATATTTAATACATGGACAAAACAAGTTTTGGTCTATGCGAGGCATAGAGATAACATTGTGCACGAAGTCACTGCAAAATCCTGTCGGACAATCGGACTTGTCCAACAAAAAATTGCTGGGTCAGACGTGGAGGGTCAGGGCATCGGGCCATATTTCTGATACAGTATGGAACGAGTCAGTGTTTACTGCTTCGGAAGTGTTGTCTACAATGCAGTTTTCTTACGCACCTGCTTTTCATTACATTTCGCAAAACATCATGTTTTTAGTCAGACGGGTTATCCTTAGTTATCTCAGATCTTGAAATGAAACTATGAGCCAAAGTAATTTCTGCTTTGTGTGATCTTGAAACTTAAATTAGTTATTCCTCAGTCGTCATCAAGTTTGAGAACTTGAACAATGTGCTAAAACAATCAACAACTGGATGAATGAAAATAAGCTTAAAATGAACACTTCCAAAACCGAGTTCATCATGTTTGGTAGTAGGCAACAGCTCTCTAAGTGTTCAACTGACAAAGTATGCATTGTAGGTGATGAAGTGAAACCAGTGAGCTTTATTCAATATCTAGGTGCATTCCTAGATGAAAACTTGAATCTAAAAGAGCATGTAAAACGAAAGTGTAGAACAGCAATGCTCAACTACTTCAGAATAAAATGTATCCGGAAATATCTTACCAAAGAGGCTACCGAAACCCTTGTCCTGTCATTGGTGATATCCCATTTAGATTATTGTAATGTCATTCTGTATGGTATTGCTCAAAGCGAAGTAAACAAAATGCAACGAATTCAGAACATGTGTGCAAAACTTGTCCTAAATCGAAGAAAATATGACAGTTCCAAGCAAGCGCTGTATGACCTTTACTGGCTACCAATCAAAGCCAGAATCACATTCAAAATGCTCACCTACATGTATAATTGTTCAGTTGGAAACTCTCCAGAATATCTTTCTGAACTTCTCATAAAACAAACACAGACAAGAAACTTGCGTTCTTCAAACTCCGTTACTGGGTGTTTCGTTGTTCCTTTCAACAAGCGCAAAGCGTTCAGCGACAGAAGTTTTGGTACTGTTGGACCTAAACTCTGGAATGAATTGCCTCTCGAAATAAGAAACTCGGACTCAATAGATGTTTTCAAAAAGAAGTTGAAAACTCATTATTTTGGAGATTACTTTGCACTCTTTTAGAGACTGTGACTGTATTTTTTAAGAAACTGAAGTAACGTGAACTGGATGATTTTATTGTGTAAATACATTCGAAAATGAACTATATTATAACAAATACAAAATACAGTTGTGTGTAATAACTTCTGGACATGTCGCAATAACCCACTTATTCTTACTTAATAACAAACAGCTGTCTTACTGTATCTTGATATTCTAATATTTTATTAATCTTATCTGATGTCTGATCATTTTTTTTTTTTTTTTTTTTTTTTTTTTTAATGCTTACTAAATAGTTTATTCACAATGGTATTTATGTTATATGTCATTAAATATCTTAATTTTTGTCGTATTTTTATGTATTTGTAAAACGCCATTGAATATGTTTTGCGTAAAAATAGGCGTTTAATCAAATGAAACAGTTTCAGTTTCAGTCATCACCCACATCACCTTAACTTCATGAATAATCCACCCGCCTCTTTACTTAGAATTTCCAGTACTTTTATTACTAACAGGATTTGAATTAAACTTTAAATATTTGTTCCAAATCATCATCCACGTCATATACAATGTAACACACAGTCCAGAACTCTGACACCAATTTTTCTTGAAATACCTCCCCCCCCACCCCACCCAACACTTAAAATTTTAGGTTAAAGTTTTGATGCACTTTCACTCTATCTCTTTTATTACTACATGGAATTGGTGCAAACTTAAAATATTAAAATATTTGTTCCAAATCATCACCCACATAATATGACACTAGGGCCAAAAATTTTGCACCAATGTTTCACGAATTTTACCCCCTTTCTGCTTAGATTCTCAGGTTCATTTTGATGCACTTCTGCTTTATCATTTTTATTACTTAACAGATTTGTTTCAAACTTATAAAGCTATTCCACATCATCATCCTCATCATACAACACAAGGTCCATGACTCATGTGCAAATATTTCATGAATTATGATGATGTTTTACTCTTGCAGAAATCTTCCATGAATTACGTCCCTATTAAGTTATATGCTTAATGTTTTGATACACTTTCACTCTGTTATTATTACTAAATATATTTGACATAGACTTAGCTGTTTGTCCAATATAGTCATTTGCATTGGAGTCTTTAAACACTCCAATCATGATAGCTCAAGCTTCCACAGTCGTGCCCAGTTTTTCAGATCCACCATCAAAATAGTCAAGCATGCTGCCTCCTGTGTTGTTCTTCTATGCCATGTAGGTCTGTATAACTTTTAACATGATACTTTTATGAAGGTTGTGCAAACTAACTGTTTAGCTCTAATGGCTATCAGCATAAAATGTGACATCTTGACCATTAAGCTACTCTAACTTACGAAAGTAAGCAATTTGGTCGGTCTGTCTAAAATATTTTTAGTGGAGACAACTCTCTTGTTGTTTGCTGATGTCTTTAAAATATGGTCTTTTGCAATGTATTTCAGAATGCCATACTGTCAGTAAACTCGAGTGAGCCACAATGGATTCACAGTTGAAGACGTTCATCTGTACACGAAGTCATCTTCCACAAGTTTATTTTCATGGTGTTTGCTAAGAGATTTGATTGCATTATGATTGTCTGTGAAAGTTGTTAGATATTGATAAAGGTAAGAAACAGACCACAATCTCTACTATAAAAAGTTGGTTCAGAAATATTTTCTAACTTTAGGAAGAATTTTAAAAGGTAAGTATTTTTAAAGTGAGTTGGTAGAGATCTGCTCAAGCACTTCCTGACACTGTAAATTTTTGTTTTGAAATCCACTCGTGAAAATAAAAAGCTGTGAAAAAGCTTCTTTTGTAAATGAGTTTGAGTAATAATGGATAAAATGAAGCAGGTTGTATATCTGATTCAAAGTCATTGAGAGGTTTCTTTAAAAAAAAAAACTTAGGCGATAGTCAGTATTGGCATGTATTGCCTTTTAGAAATTATTTGAATTTAAGATGGTGGTCACATTCAGGGGTCACACTGGGAATATTTTTCTCTGAGCCACTGCTTTTTCCGAAGATAAAATTATGAGGCCAACAACGGCGTAGCATTGACGTTCTTGTAGGACTACATTATATGTACCAAAGTACTCATACTACTCAAGAAATTAATGTAGTTACTACATATTTCTTAGTAACCCTTTAAGAAGCTATTTAGAAAATCAATTTGTGTTAATTTCTAAAATTATCATTTTTATAAACATCTGCCATTTAACAAAAAAATTCTGAAAATCACATTTAAAATAAAGATGTCAAAAAAGAAAAAAAATGTTTAAAAAAAAACAGTGTCTTATTTTGCACATTGCCTATAAGTGGGTGGGGTTCGATGCCTTCGCATGTTTTATTCTCGAAAAATACTTCAAAATAAGAGCTCCTTTTGCAACAGTTGTCATATTTTTCTTAAATGTACACTTTTTATTGGCTTTTTATTAAAAAATATTCAAATCACTCTGCGTCCGTGGTCCGACGTCTGTCCTTCCGTCCTTCCGTTAACAATTTCTCGTTATCGCATCTCCTCAGAAACTACTGGGGGGATTTCGACCAAACTTTGTCAGAATGATGTATTGGTACCCTAGTTGTGTCCCCCTGAAAATCAGACTGGTTCAACAATTTATGAGTGAGTTATGGCCCTTTGTTTATTTCTGTATTTTACATAGATTTATATAGGGAAAAACTTTGAAAACCTTCTTGTCCAAAACCACAAAGCCTAGGGCTTTGATATTTGGTTTGAAGCATCATCTAGCGGTCCTCTACCAAAATTATTCAAATTATTTCTCTTGGGTCAAATATGGCCCCGCCCTGGGGGGTCACATTATTATTATTATTATTATTATTATACCAGATTTATATAGCGCCCTTTTCATGATCAATTTCACGTTCAAAGGCGCTTTACATAGTTCAAATGCAGCCACACAGGGCGCATAATTCATCCTCTACTAGTACAGACACAGAGCGATCTGACCAGAGGGACAGAGTGAGACAAAGCCCCCACGACAGAGAGATCAGAAATCAGATACAGACTTGTCCGGCTAACTTAGCCTAGCTCGTTGCGAATAGACAGCCTGGTTCTTTAACGTGCCCAGTGTATAGCACTGATACACGCAAGGATTGCCTGGGTTCCTGACCAGTACACCTCTAGTTGGGTGGGAAACACTGAAAAGCGTTTCTGAAAATTCCCGAGTAGCTGCCGGGGTTCAAACCCCCGACCTCAGGATTGGAAGGCCAGTGTGCAAACCACTGAGCTATCCGTCCACACATGGTTTATATAGACTTATAAATATAGGGAAAAACTTTGAATAACCTCTTGTCCAAAGCCACAGGGCCTAGGGCTTTGATATTTTGTATGTGACATCATCTAGTGGTCTTCAACTAAGATTGTTCAAATTATACCCCTAGGGTCAAATATGGCCCCGCCCTGGGGTCATATGGTTTACATAGACTTATATAGGGAAAAACTTTGAAAATCTTCTTGTCCAAACCATAAAGCCTAGGGCTTTGATACTTGTAATGTAGCATCATCTAGTGGTTCTCTACCAAGTTTGTTCAAATTATGCCCCTAGGGTCAAAAATGGCCCCGCCTGGGGGTCACATGGTTCATATAGTCTTATATAGGGAAAAGCTTTTAAAATGTTCTTGTCAATAACTACAACATTCCAATTTGGACCACATGTATATTTTTAAGTGGCAAGATGAACCTTGACATGAGTTGACCTTGATTTTGACCTAGTGACCTACTTTCACATTTCTGTAGCTACAGCCTTCAAATTTGGACCACATATATAATTTTGAGTGGCAAGATGAACCTTGACATGAGTTGACCTTGATTTTGACCTAGTGACCTACTTTCACATTTCTGTACCTACAGCCTTCAAATTTGGACCACATGCATAGTTTTGTGCACTGGAAAAAACTTTGACCTTGATTTTGACCTAGTGACCTACTTTCACATTTTTGAAGGTACAGGCATCAATTTGGACCATATGCATAGTTCCGTGTTTCAAAATTAAATTTGACATTGATTTTGACCTAATGACCTACTTTCACATTTCTCAAGCTACAGCCTTCAAATTTGGACCACATGCATAGTTTTGTGTACTGAAAAAAACTTTGACCTTCACATTGACCTAGTGACCTACTTTCACATTTTTTAAGGTACAGGCTTCAAATTTGGACCACATGCATAGTTTTGTATTCCAAAATAAAATTTGACCTTGATTTTGACCTAGTGACCTACTTTTACATTTCTCCAGCTACAGCCATCAAATTTGGACCACTTGCATAGTTTTGTGTACTGAAATGAACTTTGACCTTTACATTGACCTAGTGACCTACTTTCACATTTTTAAGGTACAGGCTTCATATTCGGACCACATGCATAGTTTTGTATTCCGAAATAAAATTTGACCTTGATTTTGGCCTAGTGACCTACTTTTACATTTTTCAAGCTACAGCCTTCAAATTTGGACCACATGCATAGTTTTGTGTACCAAAACAAACTTTTACCTTTACATTGACCTAGTGACCTACTTTCACACTTCTCAAGCTACAGCTTTCGAATTTGGACCACATGCACAGTGTTGTGTACGGAAATGAAATTTGACCTTGAGCTAGTCAGTAAGTCTAGAAATTTGGAACACTTAAAAATGGCACATTGGTGGGCGCCAAGATCACTCTGTGATCTCTTGTTAAGATTGCACTAAAAAATCTCGTCAGAAATGACAGAAATATCCGAAAATCACGGTCGCGAAAACCTGTGACAAATTTGGAAAACGTAAGTTAGAATTAAATATTTGATAAAATACCTATGTTTAATTGCTTTTCTATCATCATAGCTATTCAATACTTACAATTTCTGCTTGTCTAAAGCATTTTTATTTGTTTTTGCCCAAACTAACCCTCGGCAATCATAGAAAATTTGTCTAATGGGCGACTGCTCATAAAACCGTATAAAGTGCACAAAATGATGATTATAATTACCCAGTTTGTTATTCAATAATCTAATTATCGCCAATTAACTGCCTGATCAAATAAATTTGCAAATTGGCTCCCTCCCTTTCAATAACGGATGTTGTGTCTACACAGATTATCGATTTTTCACACCTTTTGGTTCGTAAAACTGGCAATATTCGTATCCTAGACATAGCTTCGGGCCATTTTCGCCAATTAGAAAATTTCGGAGCCACATTTCATTTTTTGACGCAAATGGCTCAAGTGGCGATCAACAGCGTAATCAAATGTCATTTGATTGAACTGGAAGAGTTGCATTTATCATTTTTAATAGCAGTTAAACCTAGAATAATGCCAGGAAACCACAGTACAAGTAGCATGAATTGTTCTAGAACTAATCTATCCTGTATATAACTTAAGTGTTATAACTCAGCAATACTGTCAGTGTCTGCCTTAAGATTAGTTTTGATGGTAGATATATTCTGATGTAAAATAGTTGAAAAATACTGATTGTGAAATATTATGCTTATCATGGACCCATACATTTAATTTGGCCATACCTACATTACAACTATGAAATTTCATTAAAGTCTACAATATATAACTTTTTACGCATAAAAATGTCATCAGACTTGCGATTTTCTGGTAGAAGCCCATTGTGAAAACTGACTGGAGGGCCAAAATTATCAACTCTGACAAGAAATCAAATGCTCAACCTTACCTTTTTAGCTCCACTATTCGGAGAATAGGGGGGCTATACTACTCGCCCCGGCGTCGGTGTCGGCGTGACCCTTCTTGGTTAAAGTTTTTCGGCAACCTTTCTTTTTCTGTCATATCTTTGTTACTATTGCTTATATCTTACTGTAACTTCACATAAACATTGTCCAGTATACAAACAATATATGTGTTTGGGCTGAGCCCATTATAGCCAAGGTCAAGGTCACCAAGCAGTTATACTTAGGTTATTTTTAAGGTTAAAGTTTTTCGGCAACCTTTGTGTTTCTGTCATATCTTTGTTGCTATTGCTTATCTTACTGTAACTTCACATAAACATTGTCCAGTATACAAAGTATGTGTAGGGGCTGAGCCCATTATACCCAAGGTCAAGGTCACCAAGGTGTTTTACTCAGGTTATTTTTAAGGTTAAAGTTTTTCTGCAACCTTTGTTTTTCTGTCATATCTTTGTTACTATTGCTTATATCTTACTGTAACTTCACATAAACACTGTCCAGTATGCAAACAAAGTATGTATAGGGACTGGGCCCATTATACCCAAGGTCAAGTCACCAAGGTGTTATACTTAGGTTATTTTTAAAGACACTGATTCTGGTATGCCTGGTATGTGGCCTATGGGAATGAGGTGATATTTCTCACCTTTATAGCAAATCAGTTCTCACCTTTATAACCAGTTTAGAAAGCTTGATTGAATTAGGGCTAAATAAAGTGATAAGATACAACAGTGTTTTTATCATATTTTTGATAATCAAATTTTTTAACAATTACATTGCATCATTGCTGTTGTTTTTTTAATTAAAAATATAAAAAAAGTGCTTTCAGGCACATAGCTTTTAGAAATAATAAAGTATGTGTATTTTGAACAATGATATCTCTTTATTGCTGGATATTATTATACATAAAAGAAACGTTATTTAGACAACACAAGGGGAATTATGCATTTTTAATATATAAAACCCTTCTGTCCATATTCCATTGTATCTATTAAAAATGCAACTGAACGCTTCTTTAATTTCGAATAAAATCCAGCAATTTAAATATCTTTTTTTTTTTTTTGTTACTTTTGATAAAAAGATCATAATCATTGAATAAACAAACTTTTAATTTCTTTTATTAAGTTTTAAATAATTAAAGGTAAAGGAGTGAGAATTGCTTTGCTATAAGAGTTGTAATTTAACTGGCCGGGACATTAATCAACATCAGTTAAAAAAACATTTGTGTACATTCTAAAAAAAAAAAAGGATTTCAATGAAATGCAAAACACAGGAAATAACCAATTTATCTGTAGGCAATAAAATTTATGATTCTCTGACAATAATTAGGCTACATGTCAAGTCTACAGGGGTTTTATGGACCCTTATAAGACTGGACCAGATAGGATCTTGTATACTGGGGATTTAAAAATCTGGTATTTAGAGAGGGGTGGGGGGTCACTTATTATATAGGAGATTTTCTTTGCCTTTTTTGGCAACCTTTGTTTTTCTGTCATATCTTTGTTACTATTGCTTATATGTTACTGTAACTTTACATAAACATTGTCCAGTGTGCAAACAAAATATGTACTAGGACTGGGCCCATTTTATCCAAGGTCAAGGTCACCAAGGTCTTATACTTAGGTTATTTTTAAAGTTAAAGTTTTTCGGCAACCTTTGTTTTTCTGTCATAACTTTGTTACTTTTGCTTATATCTTACTGTCAGTTCTCATAAACATTGTTCAGCATACAAACATAGTATATGCAGGGGCTGGGCCCATTATACCCAAGGTCAAGGTCACAAAGGAGTTATACTTGGAATTATTTTCATGTTAAATTTTTTCCAAAGCTTTATTAATAGAAATATCTTTGGTACTTTAAAAGATAATGACTTGAAATTAAAAATATTTGTTTATAATCATCATCTGCATGTGTGGTTACATACCTAATAACTCTAATTTTATTTTTGACAGAATTATGCCCCTTTTGTACTTAAACTTTTTTAGCAATCTTCGCTTTCTGGATATTACTTTAATGCAATATAAGATAAAGACTTAAAACTTAAAATGTATCTTTATCACCATCATCTGCATGTGTGGTAACAATCCCCATAACTCTGATTTGTATTTTTGACCAAATTATGCCCCTTTTATACTTAAATTTTTTAACAAACCTCGTTTTCTGGACATGACTTTGGTACTATATAAGATAATGACTTGAAACTCAAAATATATCTTTACCATCATCATCTGCATTTGTTGTAACAATCCTAATAACTCTTATTTGTGTATTTGATGGAATTATGCCCCTTGGTTTATCTTCCTTTTATAGTAGAGGTCTCTTATTCAGACATATATTCATTTTACTGTCAAATCCCCGAATAGTGGAGTGCGTTGTCTTACGGACAGCTCTTGCTTTTTTGTTTGTGGAATTTCCTTAAGATACAAATGAATATGATACTTGAAAAGATATAGTTTGATAAAAATCTGCATTGCAAATCAATACTTATTTCAGATGTGCAGAATTACTAAAGTAGAGCATGTATTATAATTATAGTTATATGTCTTTGCAGTGGCCTATGCCCTTCTTGCCCATGAAGTACCCGGAATACAGATTAACCATGGAGGCAGTGTTGCCTTCATCTGTGCATTGCTGGCTCACACATGAGCTGGAGCAACTTGGAATTGATTCTCTGGTCTACACACGTTACATCATTAGCTTACTCCTCCAGGTTTGTGCTTTCTTTATGTTATGTTGTTGAATTTTCCGAGTGGCATTTACCATGTAGGCAACCGAGTATATGCTAAATTTCAGAAATGTAGATCAGGTAAAATCTGAGTGTTGCATTAATACAAAATTTGCTAATTGTGCTAAAACAGAATGATTTGACAGTTATAAGAGAATAATTTGACAAAAACAGGAAAAATTAATAAATAACATTAAAATTTATCTACCAAAAATTGATTTTTTTTTGAAGTTTGAAACAAAGATTATGTATCAGGGCTCCAGATAATTTTTTTGGCCTATGAGTATTTACTCATAATAATTCTTGCGAATGAGTAAAATGGTAAAATCTGAAATTGACTCCTGAAAATTTTTAAATGAGAAAAAAAAAACAGTAATAAGTTTTATGCCCGTTTCTCGTCGATTCGAGCTTTCTCATCGATTCGAGCCCTTGTGTTTTAGTAAAATTCATGCTCATGTAGCATGTTCTTCCATCAGAAACTTGTGTCATTTACATTTTAAAATGCCTTGGAAAATATTAGTCATGAAACCACTGAAAAAATGAGTAAATACCTGTTTTAATATTTTGCGTCAAAAATTGCTTATATCAAAAGGAATTTACATAGTGGGTAATATTGTGGGCCCAAATTTCAAGCTAAAAGCATCTTGAGCATATTTCGGCTGTTGTAACGAGTGAACAAGAAGTCAGTCTTGATAGAAATTTGCTTTACGGAAATAGAATATGCAGACATTAACACTTAATGACCTTCCAAACAAAGGGCTCGAATCCATGAGAAAGTTTTAAAATGATGTGGAGTTTGACCTCCTTTAGTCTCGTGCAAAAAATACATAATTAAAATGATAAAATTGTAATTCTTATTGCCCATTGTTAAATGCAAATATTTTTGTAACAAAAAACAAAAATTATTTAATTGAACAGGTTTACAAAAATATGCACAACCCTAAAAGATTTAAGAGGCTCGAATCAAGGAGAAAGCAGCATATAACATATTTATTGGGTTTAACACCCATGAATTTGTTTGCAGTTCAGTTTCAATTCAGCATTCAAGTTTTTACTTCTTTTTCTCCATTGGTTTGCTTTAGCTTCACACTCACTGCCAAATCCAATAGATAATTCAATATGCCTTTAACAATGTTTTGGGAATCATTTTTTGTTGGTTTAAAGGATGCATAGCACGTTTGTTCGCTTCACGATACATTCTTTGAAAGAGACATGTTGTTGTTTACTCCACACTGGAAGTTGATATTTTAAATCAACACCGCTTTAAAATACACTACCTTACAATCAATATTAACGATTTGATTTACGCACGAATTGAGTGTATAATATAGTTTAACCTAGGTTTATAGAGTACCATTCAATGCCTGTGTACGATCAATGTGGCAGAATGAAATGCCGATCGTGCTCTGTTATGTAAAGCATCCAGACGATTCAGATTTTGTTTACGCTAGTAAAAAGTCATTGCATGCGTTTCTGTAATTTCATGTACGTTTTTTTACGCTAAAAATTCAGCAGACATGCGTATATGCATTATTTCAAAGCGTAATTTACGCTAATACACATCTTATCTGGAGCCCTGTGTATAAACATTTATAGCAGAATTTTACCTAAGAAAATTATTTCAATGAAACAGGATTCGGAGGATTTAGAAGGTCTTGATACTGATATAGACGCTTTCCCAAAGTCAAAGAGAAAGGGTCGAAAGTCCGACAAACAGAAGCAATTGTCAGCTAGCGATGAAGAGAGGAAAAAGTTTGCTGCTATCCAGTGTCTCTCTGCCATCACTGATGAGGTAAGAACATGCAGTTCACAGGATATTCTATGTATGTGACAAAATGGATGCAGGACAAGTGAATATTACAGAAAAAAATCTAGATTCTGTATTACAAATTTCCAAATTTCATATTTGAAAAAAAAAGAGCAGTTATTACACAGCGTCCATATGAATATGAAATAAACATGTCTATGTGTATTTATAAACAGCCTTGTGTATTAGCCCTTATCAAGCTGGACACGACTGATTCTGCCTTTGCGACCAATGCAGATCATGCTCAGCCTGCACATCTGTGCAGTCTGATCATGATCTGCACTGTTCGCTATTTAGTCAGTAAATTTTTGGTAAGCATCCCTTTTAACAGTTAATGGTACTGTCCAAACTGAAAGAAGGAAAAGTTCATTATAGAAATTTAGCAGGTTAAAGGTTAGGTTTGATATAGTAAGTGCTCCAGCTAGGATTAAAAAAGGGCAGGGTACTGGCAATGAAAAGGGCACTTGGAGGGAGGGGGGCATGTTCACCCCCTCCCCCCCATCAGAAAATTGTAACTGGTGCATGCATTAGGTGCATTTTAACATATACTTCAGGCAAGGTATTTTGCATACTTTTGGCATTATATTAGGCACACTTTAGGCATGGTATAAGGCATACTTTGTGCTTTGATAGGCTAGGTTTGTCATCTCTAATATACTAGTTATATCTGGTGCATTTTTAGGTCTAAATTTTGAGGTATTGCAGGGATATGTTACTCTCCTCTTGATTGGGTGGTCTGGGGCTCTCCCCCTGGAAAATTTCAAAATACAGGTATGAAATGGTGGTTGTAAAACGGGCAGGGTGCCTGGCGGGGCAACAGGGCGGAATGAATTTTGGAACAGGCGATGCGCCCTGCTAAAATAAGCTAGCTGGAGCACTGTAGTATGTATAAGGGATGCCAGAAATAGTAAGGGATTTCCAGTATACAACTCTAAGGCTGAAGGCATGTTGCATATGACATATGATAAAGTCTGGCAAGAGTCTGGCAAGAACCATGATGTTTACATATTAAAATGAATTAGTAGATCCAATTCTTTTTGCAAGTTTAATAGGGGAAGGGATGAATGGGATGTGGACTTGATAAACCCATGTTGATTATCAAGATCCCTTTTGTTAAAGCACCATGATGGAAGGAAGCAAGACAGACAAACCCCAGTAAAAAGACATGAATGTCTAACAAATTTATTGTACTGGTCACCGTCAATAAAATAATTGACTTGTACCAGATGCTTCAGGGGAAAAGACCTTACTAATTTCAGTACTCTGTACACTGGAGATTCTCAATATCCTGTCATTAAAATACTGTCATAATTTATTAATTAAGACAAACATTAATTATGTGTTTACTTTTACATTGTGATAATTAGAGCACAATTTGTTTCCAATTATAAAATGGAAAGGATGCTAGTCAGTGTGTTTATCCAAGCAAGGAGAAATGTGTGAATCCTCTTTACCATTTATTGTTTTTAGATGTATCAATTTGAAATCCAAAACTTGTGTTAAGAGCTAAATAAAGATGGTATATATGACATTGCTTCAAGTAAGATATTTTGTGTACTTAATATAATTATGATTATTGGCTTACCAGTAAATGCTTCATGTATACATAGCAGAGGACTGCTATTAAATTTCTTTAATTGCATGAATAGTTTTTTGTTTGCATTGAATTCAAACTTGTTTATAAAATCTTTGTTTTCTTGTATTTCAGAAAGCTGGTATAGAGACATTAGTAGATGAACTTTGCTCTCGGCTAAAAGACATTGAAATGAAAGGTAAATATTTTAGGGTATAGCTGTTTTAGAGGACCTTAATGTTTTGGCATTATATTATCGAAAGTCAATAATTTTGGCATATACTTTGAGATAAAACTGTATGCATGTTTGGCTAGACTTTAAGGAATGAGTAAATAAAACATGACACATGTATAGCTTGATTTGGTAAAACTTTGGAATTAATCACCTGAAGATAACACATGTATTGCTCTTTAAACCCGACATCATACTCTTAAATGAAAATTTATCTTGTGAGATGTTTTGAAAATTAGTGAAATCCAGTAAGTATTATATAGTCACCAGCAAGTCACCCAAAGCGTGTGGTACTAAACTACATTGTCATGATTTTTCACATGAATACCTTGAAGTCTGTCCTTTGCTATACATTCTTGAATTAAGTTTTATTTGTGCACTGGAAAAAATGCTTTCGAGAAGAATCTTCAGTAAGCTATATATCTGGTATAATACATAATATATATAATAAGCTTAAAATGCTGTATTATATTTTAGCTTCAGTGAGTCCGGAAACAAAATCACGATCTTGTAGCAGTGATGGTAGTGATGATAGTGGTACAGAGAATCAAAACCCTGCCCAGAGGTAAACTTTTAATATAATCTGTTTACAAGTTTTGAAAAGAAATTTATTTCCTGTGAAACGGGTTTAGTGATGTGTCATGAAAATCTGAAATTTGTATGTCAGGTTTCTTAGCTCCCCTGCACGTGATGTGGTGTAACAGTTACTAAGGTTCACTCTACTAAATATCAGCAACAACAACAACTCTGTTCTGTATGATAACTACTATTTAATATTGTACTAAGTTCTAAGATAATATATACATCAATGCCTTTCTTCATAATTCTGTAACATAGTTCACTAACATTTTCTCAGTTATTAACATAACTTCTATTCTTCGACATAATTACTCCAACGTTAATTGCCTCGGTCTTTATCTAACTAATTCATTTTGCTAGTATCGAACATACGCATCTAACCTAACTGAGTACCAGAATGATACTGAAGTTTTGTCTCAAAACTTCTGCTTATGAAAGAAATGATTAGTGACTTGAGTCATGCGGCGTGATCAAAAGACCGGGTGTTTATAATTACCTTGTCATTTAACCAGTTAGTCAGTTGTCAAAACAATTAGTAATTTTGAAACATGCATTGCTGGACAATGCATTAACTGGGCGATTAATGCACATGACTAATTTCTAGACCGTAAAGCTAAGTGTGAAAAGGAATGTGAAATAAATTCTTAAAGTACATGACTTATTATTGACCGAAAAGCTATCTGAAAAGAATGCCTAAGAAGTATTCGGTATAATGGATTCTTTAAACCATTGTATCACAGTGACCAGGTGAACTTTTGTGACTGCCCTTCGTCCGTCATCCGTCCTTCCACAATTTTTTAATTGATTTTAATCATATAGTGTTATTTCTAGAGATCAAAAAGGGCAGGGTGCTGTCCGAAAGGGGCAGGGTGCTCTTTTAGACGTGAAAGTTACCATAGCAGTAGTTGCATTTCTAGATGTCTATATATAGTTAATATGTATTCCATTTATCACTTAAAAGATATGTCACAGAATAAAGTGGTAAATCTTCCAAAAACCAGTTACATAGTTTACAAAGGCTTTTTACTTACTTTATAGTTAAGGTTAAACAATTCAGGCCTTTCTCTTAAAAAATATCACCAAGAATGTCAACTTATTCATATGAATATGAAATAGTGGAGGGCCTAAATATGAGCTTAATCTTGAAACCAAGATTGTGTTGTAAACAACATAGTAAAAGGCCTGTTTCAGGTCACATTGTAAACTAATAATTATCAAAAGCCATGTTGCATTGATGAGGTCTTTCATCAATATTTCATTAACAGAAAAGTACTATTATAATCAGGTTAAAGTTTACTAAAACGCATGTCCAAAATATACTATCCGGATACTGGTACACTTTCGGAATGTTGTCTGAAAGTAGCTTTTACTCAGTTTACATGACACACTAGGGTAAACCAGAGATATTTCCTCAAATTTTGATGTTTTTCATCATAAAAAATACGTCGACAGTCAGCTGTTTTAAAGGAAATATGGAAAATTTGCATACGACATCGGGAGTAATAAGACTCGTGAACGGACATTCTAATCTTCCTTTTTCTTTCGATATTCATTAAAATTTGTGCATTTTCTAGTTGAAATTACAGTAGAATCAAACTGCATTGATATATACTTGTTATTTAATACTAAACAACGGTCTAATTTAAATTTTGTACAAAGAAATCTAGGTCACTTTTCACGTGCTCGGTAATCAGCTGCCCGCTTACGAACGCCTTTTAAAAATTACACATACTCTTTATCAATTAGTTTTAACACTTCATTGATTCCCATTACCTGTGTGCACTCGCCATGACGTAATTTACTGATCAAAAAATCGTCGAGGCATGTCAACAGGGAAATTGGCGGGATTTAGCAGAAGATCAAAGGCTAGAGGGCACATTTTAAGGGCAGCGTGGCGGCAGTAAAAAGTGGCAGGGCGGGGCGCCCCGCTGCGTCGCTCTAGAAATAACACTATCATACTTGCACACAACTTGGCATAATATCTTGGTTCCTTTCGAAAACTGACCAGATCCTATCTTGGGTTCCAGAGTTATGGGCCCTTAAAGGGCCAAAATTTGCTTTTTTAGGTGTTTGCAGCCATATAGAGACTTTATTTATGGTTTTATTTGATATAATCGTGCAAAATATCTTTAACAACCATAGATCTTGGATTCCATCATAGGTTTCTGAGTTATGGCCCCTAATTGACCGCTGAAAGAGCCAAAATTTTTACACGATAGAAGTGGCATTTTACATTTAACTTTAAGCACACTTATACACAACCTAAGTCACAACAAGATCTTGGTTCCTTTTGAAAACTGGCTTGACTTTTCATGGTTAAAAAACATTCCATCATGGGTTCTAGAGTTACTGCCCCTGGCAAAATTTTCTATTTTGGCCCTTTTCAGTCATATAGATGTTTCATTTATGCTTTGATTTGATACAAACTTGCATAGAATGTTTATCTTGATGATCTGTAGGCCAGGTTGGAAACTGAGTCATGTAGGGTCAAAAACTAGATCACTAGGTCAAAACAAAGGGAAAGCTTGTTAACACCCTAGAGGCCACACCCTATCTTCATGAAACTTGGTCAGAATGTTTATCTTGACAATTCAGAGACCAGGTTCAAAACTTCGTCATACAGGGTCAAAAGCTAGGTCACCTAGTCAAATCAAAGGAAAAGCTTGTTAACACTATTGAGGCCACATTTATGACCCTATCTTCATGAAATTTGGTCAGAATGTTTATCTTGATGATTCATAGGCTAGTTGGAAACTGGGTTATGTGGGCTCAAAAACTAGGTCACCACTCAAATCAAAGGAAAAGTTTGTTAATACTCTTCAGGCCATATTTATGACCCAGTCTTCATGAAACTTGGTAAGAATGTTTATCTGGATGATTCCTAGGCCAGTTCGAAACTGGGTCATAAACTAGGTCACCACATTTAAGGAAAAGCTTGTTAACACTCTTGAGACCACATTTATGACCATATCTTCATGCAACTTGGTTAGAATGTTTTTCTGGATGATTCCAAGGCCAAGTTTAACAGGTGAGCGATATAGGGTCATCATGACCATCTTGTAATAGAGTACCAGCTGAATTAGTTCAGACTTACAAATGGTAAAATGTGATGGGTAGAAGTTTGTTGAGAACTGTTGAGGACCACCCCTTTCAATATAATGTAACTGCTTTCATCAATGATTGAAAATGAAAATAAATATGATGAAGGTTTTATCACATCTATGTCTCCATTCTTAAACTGACTTGTCACTTTGTTTATTTTTACAAGCACACATGTGACATTAGTAAAAAGATGTAATTCTAACATGTGAAACCTTGACTTTTCATGGTTAAAAAGTACATGGTCTGTTTGTTCTCCTTAGTGATTTATCATATCGTCACGGTATAAGTATATATGTATCTATATTTTGTACAGACATCTGTTTTTTTTTTTAGCTCACCTGAGCACAAAGTGCTCATGTTGAGGTATTGTAATCACGCTATGTCCGTCGTGCGTGCGTGCGTCAAGTCGTCCGTCGTCAACATTTGTGTTTAAACGACATCTCCTCTAAAACCACTGAATGGATTTTGATGAAACATGGCCATGATGTTTGGTGGTCCTCTACCAAATTTGTTCAAATGGTTCCGCTTGGTTGCACATAGGGGTTGCCAGAGCTAAAAATAGAAAAAAAACTTCAAACAACATCTCCTCCTAAACCGATGGTCCGATTTTGAAGTAATTTCACACAAATGGTCCTTATGTCACCCTCTACCAAGATTGTTCAAATTATACAGATTCGTAAAAAAACATGGCCGCTAGAGGGCGTGGTCACTTTTCCCTATATGTATATAGTGGAAACTTTAAAAATCTTCTTGTATGAAACTGCTTGCCCGATTTTAGAATAATTTTACACAAATGGTCCTTGTGTGACCCTCTACCAAGATTGTTCAAATTATTTTGATTCGTCAAAAAACATGGCCGCCAGAGGGCGTGGTCACTTTCCCCTATACATATAGTCGAAACTTTAAAAATCTTCTTGTGTGAAACTGCTGGCCCGATTTTAAAATAATATTGCACAAATGGTTCTTGTGTGACCCTCTACCAAGATTGTTCAAATTATTCCGATTCGTCAAAAAACATGGCTGCCAGGGGGCGTGGTCACTTTTCTTCTCTGAATCAATAATAGCTAGAGCCTTGATATTTGGCGTGTGATATCAGATTTGTAATGTCTACCATAATTGTTCAAATTATTGCCCTAGGTTCAAAAGCGTGTGTGACATGTATATAATATAGGCTAACACAGAAGAAACCTTACTCTGTACTTACACAAACACACTTGAAGCCTTGTACACAGGTGAGCGCTTTAGGGTCAATGACCCTCTTGTTTTCTAGAGAATCAATATTGGCATGATATTTGCGGTCATAATGTCAGAATTACTGGTTTATAGGTACTATGCAGCTTTTCCGGCCCTTCATGGACAGAATGCCACTGCCAACATGTCACCATCTGAAACCATCTGGAGAAAGAATCCTCTGGTCAAAATTCAAACTAGTCACACATCTGAAGAAGACACTTCAAGCGCTAATGAAGATGCAGAAATTCGTAAAATCAACATACCCTGTCCTGTTGCTATTCCAAAACATAGAAAACCTCGTAAAAGTAACAGTCGGAATAAAAAAGACCGCAATGATCAGTATCGAAAAAGGGAAAAGTCCACTGGAGGCACTTGCGGAAAAGGTAAAAAGTTACACATTGGAAAACAAGATCTGCCAGCTTGGCCACCAGGATTCGCTAAATTAGATCCATTAATCCTTCAGAGTCTTGATCTAGTGGATGATTTTTTCCCTCCACAAACTGAAAAACCTGTAAGGCCAAAGAATGAACTTTGTACAAAGGTAGAATCTATTTTGAAGGGTATGCTACTTCCAGCCCCAGAAAAAACTTACAAAGATCTTCAAGATGTAGACGACAACAGCCCTACAGAGATGAGGGAGAGAATTGAAAAAGCAAGTTCAAAACCAGTCATTATGTTGACACCTGTTGAAAATCTCACTGAAGATGTAGATGCACTTGATGAAAATACAAAGATCAGAGATGGAACAGAAATTCTCACTTCAAGTCCAAGAGATGAAAGTGTTAGTCCGGAACTTCAAGAACAAGAAATTTGGTATACACAGCCAATTGATGTTATATTTCAGTCACAAGATGATGAGGTCTCAAATTCCAAATTACGTCTTTACAAAAGACTTAGTGATCCAGCTTTTTCCCCAGATCATGATTCCAGCAGCTCAGCTGATCCAAACATTGAATGCTGCCAGAACTCAACATCAAGTCCCATTGTCTTTGCTCACAACAGAAGCTGTAGTTTTGCCTCGGATAAGAGTGATGATATTTGGGAAGGCTCTGTTCTAATACCTGCATGGTTAACTGAAGTGATATCAACAGATGAAAACGGTGATGACAACATTGAGGACATTGATCTAACGCATTCTCTGAAGTCTTCCAGTCCTTTCCCAGAGAGCGATTCTGGTCTTGGATTGTCACGGCTAGCTGACTTGAGCATGTCTGATGACAGTTTTAATTTTGTAAATGCTGACAATGTATGGAAACCGGTTTCTGAAGTTAGTTATATTGCAAGGTCAGACTTGCCTAGGGATCAGCTCCATGTATTGGATGATAATTGCACACCAACACCAGGTGATACTTCAGCTTTTCATGAAGAGACTACTGAACCCCCTGAGAGACCAGTATCTGTATCACTAGTTGACTGGGATTATATGTCCAAATTTCTAATCAACAAACCTAACTGGCAGTCTTACAGTCCCGAAGATAACTTCCAGTTTAGCAGTCCAAGGAGAACTTGCATCACAACATTGTGGCAAAGTCAGGTGTTATTTGACTACTCTTTGAACATGCCGTGCAGTGTGTCAGACCTTGTCCAGCCGTTTTTTGAGTTATATGACATACATTGTTGGCAGCCAATTGGAACCAGCCCATTTTCTCAGCTCTGGGATGTGAACATGCAGAAGAGATCTAAGGTGTCCTCTTGGGGCGGACAGATCTTCCATTCTGATAGTCAGATATGGTACGCTGAAAATACTCTGGTATTTTTACACAATGTTTCAGATATAGAGATTGATGTTGAAGGGTTTGACCAGGGAGAAAACACTCTCATACCACGTATATCAATTGATATTGTATCCGAAGCAGACAATGATGAATCTTCTTTCCTTAATGAGGAAGATGCGGAGGATGACAGAAACTTTTCATACTTTGATAGAAGTGTTTCAATGGGAGATGTTCCTTCTTTGTGGAATGATGATTTACCAAGAACAGCTGATCCTAAACTCTCAAAAAGCTTTGAATTAGTTCCTTCTGAGCATTCTGCATTTAATGATGTTCCTAGAAAGCTTCTGCATGTTCATAGTGAACCAAATCTTGTCCAGTTCAGGCAAGACTTTGCTGATGGAAATCAAAGTGTAGCTCATTCTCCACAAGAGCACCTCTATTTCTCTCCAAAGACACACTTCAGACCCATCACTCCAGCTTATGTTCCAGAATTGTTCACTTCGAAGTCAAAGCAGCAGGTTTGCCATGATCTGTTTGGTGGGTTGCCGTCTACAAAAACACCGTACCAAGAGTATCAAGTTCTTGATAAGGACAAGGAAAGTGATGAAGAAGGGTTTATTCCTCGCTTTAAATTGAAAAACTACAGCAAGTCTATACAGACCGGTGAGAGTTTTGAGAAAGTTGAAAGTCCGGCAGAATCGAATGAAACTTTAGAGAGAGATACTCCAGAAACATTAACTTTGAGCATGATTGAAGATGTTATAGAGGAAAAAATAGACACAATTGTAAGTATTTCAGATGATCTGGACACTGCAAATACAGATTCAGCTTATGAGACTGACTATGGTGGAAATGCGGGTACAGACTTCGATCACGATCAATGGCATACAAATTGCTGCAATAAAGAAAACAATACAGAAGGAAATGGTAGCATGTATGGATCATCAAATGTTGATCATGGAAATCTGGGAGAAATGATAAAATATTCTGTGCAAAGTTTTGTTGCTACTTTCCCTCACACAAATGACTGGCCGGATTTGAGTGCAAAACAGTCTGATTCACGCTGGACGGAAACTGAACTAGACTACCCATATGAAAGATGGCCACAGTCTGAATATCCAAATATTGCTAAAGAAGATGAAAATGTTGAAAGCAGTTACCAGGCCCATGGAGTGTGGGGTGATGACCTAGGTTTAGATCATTTATACCAGGAAAGTGAGATGGAAAAATATAAGAATATTTGGAGTTCAGCTGGCCACGACTATTATTCTGTTGATATTGGTAACACTGGCAATTCTTCACGTGTTGATGGTTTGGACATTGTTGGTGAAGAATATGATAATGTTCCTGCTGAGGACTTTTATGGAAACATGTTCATGGAGGCATATAATGACAAAGAGTTCCTCGAGTATCAGCCGATGTTGGACCCTGCAGATGAAGTGATTGAAACATTGCCAGATACTGAAGGAGTCTTCCCTACCTATGCAGGCTTTCCAGAACATGATGAAGTACCACTAGAGATGAAGCTCACTCCGGAGACAGACACTGGTGAATATTTTAGTGTGAAACTTGTGTATAAGGACAAACAGACATGTGAAGGAGACCAGCAACAAACACAGGTAAGGACACATCTACAGTTTATTTATTTTGCATTAAGGCCTCCGGCCCATACACATAACATATATACATATCAATAGCTTACATCATATACATCATCATGACACAGTATGTACATAAAAATAGCATATTTTAACACTAGTCATGTAACATGTACAGTAACAATTACAATTTAGTTACGCATTAATTTCATGTTAATCAACATAAAAATCAAAAGTTAATTTAGCAAACTTTTTCAATGTACATTTCAAAAGGTAACTAGGTTACATCAATACAATACAAAGTATATCTAACTGGATGAAATAATTTGCTTAGTTGTAATTTATTACTGTCATTTTCCCTGTTAATGATGTTTTTATATCAGTAATGGCTACCACACAGAGATAGAACTCTATTTTCAAAGCTTTTGGCAGATGGAGATGAAAAGCACACCTCATCTTGAGATTGAGCTTGTGACTGCTAGGTTGATAGTCAGGATCTCATTACTGGGCTTACTGTTTTATTAGCTCACCTGTCACAAAGTGACAAGGTGAGCTTTTGTGATCGCGCAGCGTCCGTCGTCCGTCCGTGCGTCCGTCCGTCCGTGCGTAAACTTTTGCTTGTGACCACTCTAGAGGTCACATTTTTCATGGAATCTTTATAGAAATTGGTCAGAATGTTTACCTTGATGATATCTAGGTCAAGGTCGAAACTGGGTCACGTGCGGTCAAAAACTAGGTCAGTAGGTCTAAAAATAGAAAAACCTTGTGACCTCTCTAGAGGCCATATATATCACAAGATCTTCATGAAAATTGGTTTGAATGTTCACTTTGATGATATCTAGGTCAAGTTCGAAACTGGGTCAAGTGCCCTCAAAAACTAGGTCAGTAGGTCAAATAATAGAAAAAGCTTGTGACCTCTCTAAAGGCCATATTTTTCATGGGATCTGTATGAAAGTTGGTCTGAATGTTCACCTTGATGATATCTAGGTCAAGTTTGAAACTGGGTCATGTGCGGTCAAAAACTAGGTCAGTAGGTCTAAAAATAGAAAAACCTTGTGACCTCTCTAGAGGCCATACTCTTGAATGGATCTTCATGAAAATTGGTCAGAATGTTCACCTTGATGATATCTAGGTCAGGTTCGAAACTGGGTCACGTGCGATCAAAAACTAGGTCAGTAGGTCTAAAAATAGAAAAACCTTGTGACCTCTCTAGAGGCCATATTTTTCAAGAGATCTTCATGAAAATTGATCAGAATGTTCACCTTGATGATATCTAGGTCAGGTTTGAAACTGGGTCAGGTGCGGTCAAAAACTAGGTCAGTAGGTCTAAAAATAGAAAAACCTTGTGACCTCTCTAGAGGCCATATTTTTCAAGAAATCTTCATGAAAATTGATCACAATGTTCACCTTGATAATATGTAGGTCAAGTTCGAAACTGGGTCACATGCGGACAAAAACTAGGTCAGTAGGTCAAAAAATAGAAAAACCTTGTGACCTCTCTAGAGGCCATACTCTTGAATGGATCTTCATGAAAATTGGTCAGAATGTTCACCTTGGTGATATCTAGGTCAAGTTTGAAACTAGGTCACGTGCCGTCAAAAACTAGGTCAGTAGGTCAAATAATAGAAAAACCTTGAGACCTCTCTAGAGGCCATATTTTTCAAGAGATCTTCATGAAAGTTGGTCTGAATGTTCATATTGATGGTATCTAGGTCAGGTTTGAAACTGGGTCAACTGCGGTCAAAAACTAGGTCAGTAGGTCTAAAATTAGAAAAACCTTGTGACCTCTCTAGAGGCCATATTTTTCAATGGATCTTCATGAAAATTGATCTGAATGTTCATCTTGATGATATCTAGGTCAGTTTCAAAACTGGGTCACGTGCGGTCAAAAACTAGGCCAGTAGGTATAAAAATAGAAAAACCTTGTGACCTCTCTAGAGGCCATATTTTTCATGAGATCTTCATGAAAATTAATGAGAATGTTCACCTTGATGATATCTAGGTCAAGGTCAAAACAGGGTCACGTACCTTCGAAAACTAGGTCAATAGGTCAGATAATAGAAAAACCTTGTGACCTCTCTAGAGGCCATATTTTTCAATGGATCTTCATGAAAATTGGTCAGAATTTTTATCTTGATAATATCTAGGTCAAGTTCAAAACTGGGTCACATGAGCTCAGAAACAGTCAAACTAGGTCACTATGTCAGATAATAGAAAAAACGACGTCATACTCAAAACTGGATCATGTGGGAACAGGTGAGCGATTCAGGACCATCATGGTCCTCTTGTTTAATGTGTCATTGTTACGACTTACGAAGAATTAGATCATTATCAGTGATTGCTACAACTTCTTACACAATGACAATGAATTATCCTTACATCCATTATTACACATACATTATAATGCTGGCCTGCACATTGTTTTACAGATCTGTATTCAGCGTTTATTCAATTTGGGGGAAGGGGTCAGGCCTTTAGTTGAGGGGAATCGTGTTAAAATGGTTCAAAAAGAGAAAAAACGCGCCAAAATAAATTATATTTTTCATGATGACTACCTGGAAAACTGATTGCATTGCCTTGCCATTCAGACATTTAGAAACATGTGATAAGAGTGTTAAATAAAATTTTAGATTTTGTCAAAAGTAGGGGAAATACTTGTTTATGAGGGAATGGTGCAGAATTTCATCCAATATTTTGTGTTCTTTTAATGGCACTATTAAATACCAAATATATGTTTTCAGAATTAAAAACATTATTTTATTGTTACATAAACTTGTATTCTTGTGTAGACTTACGGAACATATGAGCTGATGCCAATGCCAGATGAAGCAGTGATGTCAACAGAACTAGAAAAACAGTGGATGGATCCAAACATTCGTGCAATGTGGGCTGGGAAAAACCCGTCAAGTATGCTAATTTCTTTTCATACTAGAGTAGTAGACTTATGTAATACGAGTGAGTTATCAAGAAAGGTCCATTGAACATTTTAAACACATATACGTCAAATAATGCTTTTAACATTCATGCTGAAAACAGATTGGTTTTAAAAAAAAATCAAGTAAATTAAATGAGCATCTCCACCCTAATTGTTAATTACTGGTATGTAAATTCTCCTAAATTTATAGAGATCTTCATTTTATTTCTTTTAAAGTCCAGTAAGAAGTACACCAGACAGATTTTAGAAGCTTTGCATCCGCACACCTGGTTTGTCCCTTTCTAGACCTGCCTTTGTTTTGAATTTATCTGCATAACATTCTAGAAAATACATTAAGTGATATTATTACCGGTATATCTACCTGTAAATGTTTTTCAGGTGCACAGCGAAAACCTTGTAGTTTCTATTTGGAAGGAAATTGTCGCAGATCAGATTGCAAATTTGCCCATGATATCTCGAACATAACTTGCAGATTTTGGGAGGAAGGAGGGTGTTTCAAAGGGCCCCTCTGTCCATTCTTACATGGTTACCCTAGGTAAATATGATCATATTTTATTAAATCCAAGAATTTTATTTTAAAAAAAATGAGTAGATTTTATTAGATTTGAATTATACTTTGAAAGTACAAAAGTACAAAAAAGCTTTCAACTATAAAAAGTAATATATTTGTGGAAGAAATTAAAGATCTTGCTTACAATTTTGCACCAGTAAATTCAAATGCATGTAAGTAAAAACTTTGATTTTGACTTTTTAAATTACTTTTATAATGAAAGTTTCCTATTACTTTATTACTGATACAGTGATACATTGAAAATTGCATTGAAAGAGATATGCGTTTATGTCACAGTTAGACATTCAAAGCCTTGAAATTATATTTTGGCCAAGTGGAAGTCTAATTAAATGTTCAATGTTCATAGATTGGCAAGTCCAACACAAGACAACAGCCCTGTTGAAGTGGATAAAGAGAAATTTGACCTGAACAATGAAGAATTCCCAGAACTTTCTCTTACTGTGAAGGTAACACTTTTGTCATGCGTTTGTCATGCATTATATTATTTAAGTACTTCAAGACATAGTGTTTGTTATAAGTTTATAAGATGCAGGATAAGGAGATTGTCGAATTCAGTATATTTGAAGTGAACATTTTTAGTAAAGATGCCAAAAATTTAATTTATTGGAAATTTATACAAAATTCATTTTAACTCGGTTACAACACAAGTTTCAAGTGCATTTGAGCCACACCATGAGAAAACCAACATAGTGCATTTGCGACCAGCATGGATCCAGACCAGTCGGAACATCCGCGTAGTCTGGTCAGGATCCGTGCTGTTAGCTTTCAAAGCCTATTTCAATTAATTAGAGAAACCGTTAGCGAACAGCATGGATCCTGACCAGACTGCACGGAGGTGCAGGCTAGTCTGGATCCGTGCTGGTCAAAAATGTACAATGTTGGTTTTCTCATAATGCTTTCAAAGCCTGTTGCAATTAGAGAAATCTTTAGCAAACAGCATGGATTCTGACCAGACTGTGGTGATGTGCAGGCTGGTCTGGATCCATGCTGGTCACAAATGCACTAGGTTGGTTTTCTCATGGTGCGGCTTAGTTTTCAATTTCGAGTTTGTTTCCTTGATAAATCAGTAATGGTGTTATATAGGATGATGTGATTGTAGCCATAGTGAAACTTCAGCTGTTTCTGTAATATTTCAAGCATGAAATGCATTTAAAGTGAATGACAGCTAAA
The DNA here is from genome assembly GCF_021730395.1 of Mercenaria mercenaria. Taxonomy (NCBI): domain Eukaryota; kingdom Metazoa; phylum Mollusca; class Bivalvia; order Venerida; family Veneridae; genus Mercenaria; species Mercenaria mercenaria. The sequence goes on along the minus strand of NC_069369.1, from coordinate 13,316,314 downwards.
ATGTTGCAGGTACAACTTCCAATAAAACAAAAAAGTTCAATAAAAAAGAAATTGTAATTTGTTCTTCTTTTAAACTATCACAGGTAATACATATATTAATTGCATGAACAGTATTTTTATGTGCTGACTGTTTTAGAATAAATTGCAAAAGAATGTGTTTCACTTGGAGGAAAAAATCTTCTTTCTTTATTCCAAACACTGTTATCGCAGCGAAGAGTTGTTGTTACTTACTTAAGAAAAGTTAGGTTGCATAACTTTCTAACTCTTGTAAAATAGTGTCTGTATCAGTTATGAGCATACCTGAACCAAAAGGTCAGGAGGAGCTAATGTGATAGGGCTGCGTCTGTTGTCTGTTGTCCGTCGTCTGGCATTAGTTTTCACCTTTAAATTACTTCTTATGAACCACTTGATGTATCATCATAAAATTTGGTCTGTAGCATCCTTGTAAAGTTCTTTCTCAAGTTTATTCAAATGCTTCCTGCTTAACTGATTTTAAAGGCAGCCAAAGCTGAAAATAGAAAAACATTTATATAACATTTTCTCATGGAGTGCTGAATAGATTTTTACCAAACCCTATCAGTAGCAAGCTTGTAAGGTCCTCTCTCAGATTGGTTCAAATATTTCCACTTGAGGGGTCACCAGGTTTGAAAATAGAGAAAAACCTTTAACAGGTGTGAAAATAGAGAAAAACCTTAAACAACTCCTCTTGTACTGCCTGATGGATCATCACCAAACTTCACCAAAAAAAAAAAAATCTGTTTCATCTTTGTAAGGTCCCCTTTCAGTTTTATTCAAATGGTTCTGCTTGACAGATTTTGGGGGCTACCAGAACTGAAAATAGAAAAACTCTTTGTGTTATACACACTTGATTCTACTCTCGATTAAGAGGTTCAAACATTTATTCAGGATCAAATAGTTTCAGGTGAGTGTGAGGGCTACTTTGGTCCTCTTGTATTGCAAGACTGGAATATAATGTAAAAAAAATTCTGCTTAATGTCCCCAAGTGCAGCAAAATGTCCTCCGCAAATTTAATTAAACTGTTTATTTTACCTTTGACAGAATGGAAACAGTAACAATGTAATTCAGAAAAGAAGTAAACCCTCAAAAGTTCAGAATATCCTGTCATCTGGGAGGCGAGAGAAGAACAGGAAAGGTAGTGCACGTCGCCATAGCAACAAGGAAAATCGCTGTGAAATAACTATTGTTGAGAAGTGTTGTAGTAGCATATAAGTTTTAGTACATTGTTTGTGATCACCAACTACCATATTTGTTGTAAAGGCATTGTTATATGTTCTCATGTTTTTGTTCATGATCAGTGTTTTGTTTTTCCACATAATGTTAAGTACATGATGTATACTTTGTATTTGCAGTAACTGTAGTTAGTGCTTCAACTTTGGAATATTTCTTGCTCGTATATATATATAGTGTTTCCGAGTTGAAAAGATAAAAGGCACAAGTATTAGAGTAATCCTGTGTGTGTATATATATATATATGTAGCTGTAAGTTATGTTCCAACATGTCTTTGCTGACAAAATAACATGCTATTATTCAGTTTTTGAGTATGCTCGGGGGGTAAGGTTACACAATATGAGAAGATAAATATCAAGGAAAAGTCAAAAAAATAGTTATACAAAGTGTTAAATAAGATTAAAGTTATGCCAGCATTTTCAATCTTCCAAAACCTTTTGCGTTAAAGTGACTGTTTTTTTGTTTAGAGGCAGACCATCGTAATAAGTCGCCTACTGTTGTTGTTGAACTGAACTTTCTGTTTCATTCCACAGATTTCATTATCCATTACTGCTGAATGTTTTATTTCGGAGACTTAAATTCTGACATTTTTTTCTTGCCCAAATAAATTGTGTTATTTTTCTATAATAATATGTATCTTTCAAGTAAATTGACCATTAAAAATAAGTCATTGATTATCCAGCAACAAAAATGCATCATATCTTAAAGTTGCTTTAATTGAACCGGTGCCCCATGTGGTTCTGGGACGATCTGTGTATGAAAAGAATTGGATCCACTGCCTTACCCTTGCATGATTGTAAGAGGCGACTAATAGGGTCTTAACACTTGGTTTTGCAGTAACTCTGTGATTCCAGCAGGTATGCAAATTTTGATTCCATACCTCATGTTTTTATTTCGATGTACATGAGATGTGGAACCAAAATTTGTAGTCCTGTTTGGCGCCATATAACCTATTCTGTGTTGGTGCACCATAAACCCAAATAAATATATAAATAAATAATTGAACAGGTACAATCATACATGTGGCCAGAGTATACACTCAAAAATATAAACCTATATAAAAAGCTAGGAGTCTTAGAGGAACGACACTGTACAGTATTTACAGATCTCTGAAATAAATCATTCCCATACACACAGAATCATTTAATCACCTTGTAGTTGTAGTGTTATTTATTATAAATATTGTTAATTACTGTTGTTGAGTTTGAAAAAAAAAACATATGTGTTGATATATAAAACATGCATAAATTCATATGTATTGAGAGAAAAATACATATATTCGTATGTGTTGGTAGAAATATGCATATTTTCATGTGTTGATAGAAAAAACGCATGTTTTTAGAAAACACATTCAAGGAAGATGTGTAATTGTTGTTACACAAAATTGTTTTGCTGTGGGTTTTGTTGTGAACAAACGCTGTATTTTAGATTTGAAGTGAAGGGGTGAAGTGGTATGCTTACCATATGTTAGTGAGAGATATATTCTCATGTTTCATGGAGACTGATTAAAGATGGCATAAAAAAAAATCGGGAGTGGAAACTCGTGTTAGTTGTTCTATACCTGTTATGAACAGTTATATGTTGTAGACAACCTATGATTTTTATGTTGTTGCGTAAGGTTTACAGTGAAGTATCAGTTTTTTTAATGGTTTAAAGAGATTTTTATCTCGGTAATAAGCTCCGAAACAACCATTTGTTTAACTTTAATGTATATATATGTATGTGTAAAAGGGCTTACAGGCAGAAGAACGTAAATGCTTTCAAATGCCTTGTACAACCTTAAATTTAATCCGTAATAGGATATTTCTGCGCTGAACATGGCTGTTAGAATTTGAATAGTTGAAATGTTATTTGGTAATTTGATGTAAACTTTGATGTATTTATTCTTACTACAGAAAATATCCATTTTACCTCACTATCCGTTGAAAGGTATGTGAAGGAGTGACAAGTGTGTCTTAGTACGGTATATTTTTGAAAATTTCTTAAGATGTGACCCCCTGCATTTAATATGCTTGTATTTAGCAGAAATCTATGCTCCAGGATGGCTACAGATTTCGTAGATATTGCAAATTTCATTTTGATCAAGTACTTAGTTTTTAACTCATTAACTTTTCACCAGGGGTGCAAGAACATATTTTATGACATTAAAGATGAGACCCGTAAGTGAAGACTAAATTTTTTTTAAATTCTTACAATGTTAACTTGAGAATGATTGTCACTGGAAGTCCTTTCCACGTGTATTTCCTTTCGCAAGTTGCAGTTGAATGTCCTGTATACGTTGTGGTATATTTGGTGTTTTGTATTACTTTACCTTGATAACTGTGATTAGTTAGTAGGTCTTTTGCAAACCCAGGGTTGGTTTGCTGCATCTTGAAACATTTGTCCCAACTTGTAACCTAGTTACCTCCCCCTATGGTCCTTACTGGAGGAACAAGTAGCCACTTTTAAAAATCAGGTTAATTGTGTTGATTTGTACAGTCTGAAGCGTACTTGTTATGTTTGACTGAATCACTTAGGATTACACTGGTCTTTGATGTGGTTGGTTCAAATTATATTAGACTAAAATGAAATGCAGTTGATAAGTATACCACAATTGTTGCACTACTTGTAATATATTGCTAGAGATGGTTAAGATTACAGAAGTTTTCAGAGATGAAGTCTGGCTAGTTATGGTCCAGTCAGGGTCCTGAAAATGCATGATATCAAAGATCAGCAACAAATGCTAATACCATAATATTTTAGAATATAACATGGGATAACAATGTTGCTTTAAGGTGTCATTTTTTCTGATTTATAGTTTAACTGTGCAAAGAGAAAAAAACTATTTCTTGAAGATTTCCAGACCAAGCTCTATTTAAAATTGTACCTTTTCAATTAGTCAGTGTTTCACTTTCCTGGTGTATTCACTAGGAGAGTTAGCCAGCCTGGACAATTTACGTCTATGCTTTAATCTATGTAATCTGGTCTTCAGTGACAGATAACCTTTGGTGTCATTTTTTTTTTTGCTAAGTTTTATGTATTTAGTGCCATCATTTAGTATTTATTGATAAACAGTCATGCAATTTGCAGGTGTTAACTCCCCTGGATAGGAAAGTTGTATGCAAGGAGAGGCTTTTGTAGAACTACTTTTTTTGCAAAGTACTTTAACTTTTTGGAAAATGTGTCCAAGCCATAAATGGTTTTGCAAAGGAGCTACTGTAGTTTTAGATGAAAATCTTAACTTTTATCTGTGATGTATATGTGTATATTTTGTGTAAAGAAAATCGTTTTATCAGATTTTATCAGAAATATTGTTATGATATTCACACATGTTTTGATTAGACTATAGAATGATTTCAGTTATTGTATTTCTAGTCGTTCATAATTGTTTCCTTAGTGTAACTTTGATAAAAAAGAGAAAAAAAGATGGGGAAAATAAATAAAAATAGTAAATAATTTTTACCAGTATTTTAAACTGGCTAAACATAAGTTGGGAATAAATAAGTAGAATGAGGGAAAATAACAAATTGTATTATTAAAATTAGAGTCATGAAGCAGTTTTATGTATAATTTTGAAATATAAAGTTGGTTTGAAAGGAGGGAAAATGATTTAACCTATGCAGAAAACGTCATATCTCATAACTGTCACAAGTCGGGAAATCCTGACCAAGTGTCATCAGCACCACCATTTAAAGCATTATTGAGTATATGATTGCATGGTAGATGATTGAAAAAAAAATGAAAGATTACAAGAATTATGTCCCTTCATTACCCTTCATTCTTTATATTGAAAGTGGATGAATTCCAGTTTGCCAAAATAGTTTAGTGTGTATTATTATCATTAAATTGCATTACATCTTGCTTGTAAAGCTATTGCTCTTGAAAAAAAGAGAAAGAAAATGCAAGTAGAAATATAAGTGAATGATACATACTATAACAGCATTACAAGCTATCAGACTAAAATAATGTTGGAAAAATGTGATTAGAAGAGTTCGCTACATTATCAGTAAGCATTTATTATGTGTCCCACCACACAGTGGTGTGGGAGACATATTGATTTACTCCAGTCTGTGTATGTATGTCTGTCTGTCACAAAGCTTGTCCGCACTCTAAATCGAACATTTCTCACCCGATCTTCACCAGACTTCAACAAAATGTGTCTGCCAATAAGTGCTCGGCCAAGTTCGATAACTAGCCAAATCGACCAAGGCACTTCAGAATTATGGCACTTGATTTACCAAAAACACTCAGATTACTTGCGCAGTTTTACCCCTAAACCGGCACCTATACTACTAGTAGTATAGGGGTCCTTTTGGTGTCAAGAAAGCACATGCACATGTGGATTAAGTAAACAGTATAGAAAGACTGACTTACTATTTAGATGATAAGGCAGTTGTGGGAGACATGCGCCTTTCTCAAAAGCATCACTAGTTGTGGTCTGATAGTGTTGTAAAAGATGCTGTATTGATGAGCAAAGATAGTGTACCTAGTTTTTCTAATAAAGCAGACTGGAGAGTGATTCAGTGACATTCAGATGTGTTATATTTCTGTAAAAATAGAATAAAAGATGGAAGATATTTTTTGGAAATAAGTGATTATTCATTCTGTTCATTTTTGGGGATTTTCCAGGATATATATATAATTTTGTAGTGATAGCTGTATGAAGTATTTAAATGGTAATATAGCAAGCTTGATCTTGTTCGTAACCAATTTACAACAAATGTTACTGCTACTTTATTTGAAGAATTCAGACTGATTAACCAAATGTCTAGTATTTAAAACCTTGATCGCTTTATGTGTCGTTATTTTTGTTAGTTAAACTTTAATGCTAAAAGTATAGAAATATGCTCGAGTTATTCAAGTGTTTTTGGTAAATTTTCAGCTACTAGACACACTATACATTATGACCGATTTTATTTTATTTATTGTTGTGTCTTTAATATTTGTTTCACTTGATTTTTGTAAAAATCCAAACAATATTTATAGAGAAATGAAAAAGGAACCAGGAACATTCTTTTTCAAGTGTTTGAACAGTGATCTGATTTTACAGTGAATTGGTAAAGTGCTTCATTGACTTGATTTTGAACATGTTAATTCTTAGTTATATTAGTGTACACAAATGTAAATATGTATTGAGATTATTGGATGATTGAGTTAATTGATACAATGTTAAGTACCTACTAATATATGTTACCAAATGTAGGATACACAGATACAATGTTCAAGTAATTGTATGGAATGTTGTAAACAATCTTTTTAAAGTTATAGATATTTTTACTATGCTGGTATTTAGTTTACGGAGACAAGAACTTTGTTATGGCAGAAACTTGTTGAAATTTTGCTTGACTGGTGTGTCAAACAAATACATATGAACCTACAGCAGTAGTAATATTTTTATTGCCTACAAATTTTTTTATGAGATGAAACAGTTATTATTCAGACTTAGGTCATAGAGCTGTAGCTACCAAAATAGTCAAATATAAACACTGTACATTTGAATTAAAATACAAAACACTTTATTTTTAAAAGTTAAAACACATTAATACTTACGTTTTTTAGAGAAAAAAATTCCTGTATGGTACTGTCTGGTTATTGATACCTGTCCGCACATTCATGTTTATTAATTGATTTTGAAACATGTATATATGTTCCAAATTAGATATTGACCATCCTTTATACAATACTGTATCTGCTCATCCTTAAATCAGACTTGGCACCAGAGATGATACCAAGATTATTGTGTTATATATTCAGTTTATTCAGTTATGAAATGGGCCCATTTTATTGAACAAAACACAGAACAGTTATCAGACAGTATGTGACAAATTGTGTTTAAAAGAATTTGACCATCAAGTTTGGATAATCTTGTTTAGCTGATGATAAAAAGCAAGGAAAATTCAAAGTTGTAGACTTCATATATTGTAGAAGTTTGTAGGCTGTATCCTAGTACTGGCATATTTTTGCCAAGCTGACAGCATAGTAAGAACTAAGCACATCCCTCAGATAATTCTGTAATTGTCTCAAAGTAAGCCTGTCCGAAAAGTGGAAAAAATTATATTTCTAGAATTATAGCTGGGCTCTACCTTGAACGTAACATTGAATATCTTGGGTAAAACACTTGCAAGTTATGATAGGAAAGCTGAAGCGCAATGGTTAAAGTACTGAGTTGAGGTTGAGCATGTACATACATAGTGGGACTGGATAGTCTGTGTCAAAGTTTTATGTTGTTGTGTAAAAATAAAAATAATCCAGGAGAATGACCCAGTCATAATTGTTATAAATCACTGTTAGTGGAAGACTTCATTGTAACCCAATTCCTGTTTGAAATAAAAAAGTTACCTATTAAACGTAATGAATGGAAATATTGGTGTTAGTGTTAGATAAGACAGGTTAGGCCAGAGCGTCAACATCTGAAAGCGCTTCTTTTACTTGCTGATGGAGAGCAAATCAAATGAATATTTGCTACAAATGATTGAGTCATTCTCCACAAAAAATAATCACGAACTAACTTGTGTAAACAGAGTTGAAGTGTGACTGACTTGTTAGAGTCATATTTAATTTCTGTTGTAAAAATGTAGCAGCAGAAAAATATATTGACAACAACAAAATGTCGTCACATATTGAGGGGGATTGAAATTAAATGGGAATTTCTGCCTAGAAGATAAGATGGTGTAAATTATGTAGATTAAACAAATGTCTGGTTTAGAGACATTAAATCTTCAAGACTATTTCACCAATACCATGAGTAATACAAATTTTGCTTGTGACATATCATGGTATAAATATTTAAAAAAGGAAGATCTTTCGTGACTTGTCATCTAGGTATAATTCCCAGTCTTTTGTTCTATATGATTAGCTTCTAGATCTGGAAATTGAAAGCCTGTTTTTAGTACAGGGATGGTGCCATTTTAGAAAGCACATCTGGCATGATGTTGAATAATTAGTTGATAAAGCAATCTCCATGTACATTCATTATGTGCAAAGAACATCATGTGTGTTGTTTCATATACATGTTGAAATTTTATTGAAACATGTTACTAAAACTGTTTACACCAAAAGAAAATGGTGAAAATGATATAATTCTTTAGTATCTATGTTTTGGTATTTAACCTTTTTATCAGCCCTTGATTATTAAGATTTCAACTATCATGCCTAGGTGTTGCAGTTTGCAAACTCATTTTGGCCATGTTTTAACATACTGGCCACTTTTGCCATCTTTCAATAGAAATGTGTTTTTGTAGCATGTGTAAAAGGTAACAACTGCGAATTCAAATTCGAATGAATATAATGCAAATTGTAGAGGTTTGAGATTTTTATACATTTATTTAATTGTATGAATCACATACGTAACATATTTGTAATATATCTCTGCCTTGAAATAAGCTAAGGGTTACATTTAGTGCACAAATTAGTTGAACATTTTCTTGCATCAGTTATTGTTCATAAAAGGTTTAAAGTTACCCATAAAAGTTCTTTGTCAAAAAAAAAAAAAATGTTGAATATTGATTTGAATTATTTTTAGAAGATCCTTTAATATTTGATTTTGTTTTATTTGATCAACATCTGATAGAAGGAAAATTCTGCAATAGTTAATTTCTGTTGATAAGATGGCAATAAACCTGAAGAGAAAAAATTGAAAAAACAGTGTTCAGTTTTGTTTTTAACTCGAATGATTTTGTTCAGGATGGTTATTATGCCCCCCTACGAAGAAGGAGGGGTATATTGTTTTGCAGATGTCGGTCGGTATGTAGACCAATCCGTTTCCGGATGATACCTCAAGAACGCTTGGGCCTAACATCCCGAAAGTTGATAGGAAGGTTGGTCATCACCAGCAGATGACCCCTTTTGATTTTGAAATTTGTATGTCAAAGGTCAAGGTCACAGTGACCCTGAACAGTTAAATGGTTTATGGATGATAAATCAAGAATGCTTGAGCCTAGGATCATGAAAGTTAATAGGGAGGTTGGTCATGACCAGTAGATGACCCCTAATGATTTTGAGGTCAGTATGTCAAAGGTCAAGGTCACAGTGACCAGGAACAGTAAAACGGTTTCCGGGCGAAAACTCGAGAGCGCTTGGGCCTAGGATCAGGAAAATGGAAAGGGAGATTGGTCATGAGCAGCAGATGACCCCTATCGATTTTGAGGTCATTAGTTCAAAGTTCAAGGTCACATTGGCTAGGAACAGTTCAATGGTTTCCGGACAATAACTTGAGAACGCTTAGGCCAAGGGTCATGAAAGATGATAGAGAGGTTCATCATGACCAGCAGATGACCCCTATTGATTTTGAGGTCAGTAGGTCAAAGGTCAAGGTTGCAGTGACCCCGAACATTTAAACTGTTTCCAGACAATAACTTGAGAACGCTTGGGCCTAGTATCATGAAACTTAATAGGGAGGTTGGTCATGACCAGTAGGGGGCCTCCCTGGCCGAGTGGTTAAATTCGCTGACTTCAAATCACTTGCCCTTTATCAATGTGTGTTCGGGCCTCACTCGGGGCGTTGAATTCTTCATGTGAGGAAGCCATCCAGCTGGCTTACAAAAGGTCGGTGGTTCTACCCAGGTGCCCGCCCGTGATGAAATAATGCACGGAGGGGCACATGGGGTCTTCCTCCACCATTAAAAGCTGGAAAGTCGCCATATAACCTATCATGTGTTGGTGCGACGTTAAATCCAACAAAACAAGAGCTCGTCGAACACGAAATGCCCCCCCTTGATGCATTCAGTAATTGCACAAGGAACAGAAATTATATGCTCACTGTAAACAAAAGTTCTACCATTCTGGTTTAATCTGACCTTGACCTTTAACCTATTAACCTAACAAGAGATTACAGAGTGGTCTTGGCACCATCCACTGAGACATTTTTGAATGTTCCAAATTCAAGACTAGCTCAAGGTCAAATTTCATTTTGGTACAAAACAATGTGTATGTGGTCCAAATTTGAAAGCTGTGGCTTGAGAAATGTGAAAACATGTCACTAGATCAATTTCAAGGTCAAAGTGCATTTCGGTAGACAGAACTATGCATGTGCTTCAAATTTGGAGGCTGTAGCTTGAGAAATGTGAAAGTAGGTAACAGGTAAAAATCAATGTCAAATTTCAATTCAGAACACAAAAATGTGCATGCGGTCCAAATTTGAAGCCTGTAGCTTCAGAAATGTGAAAGTAGGTCACTAGGTCAATCTCAAGATCAAAGTTCATTTCGGTACACAAAACTATGCATGTGGTTCAAATTTGAAGGCTGTAGCTTGAGAAATGTGAAAGTAGGTCACTAGGTCAAAATCAAGGTCAAATTTTATTTCGTAACACAAAACTATGCAAGTGGTCCAAATTTGAAGCCTGTAACTTCAGAAATGTGAAAGTAGGTCACTAGGTCAATCTCAAGATCAAATTTCATTTCAGTACACAAAACTATGCTTGTGGTTCAAATTTGAAGGCTGTAGCTTGAGAAATGTGAAAGTAGGTCACTAGGTCAAAATCAAGGTCAAATTTTATTTTTGAACAAAAAACTGCATGTGGTCCAAATTTGAAGCCTGTACCTTCAAAAATGTGGAAGTAGGTCACTAGGTCAGTAACAAGGTCAAAGTTTTTTTCGGTACACAAACCTATGCATGTGTCTTAATTTGAAGGCTGTAGCTACAGAAATGTGAAAGTAGGTCACTAGGTCAAGATCAAGGTCAGCTCATGTCAAGGTTCATCTTGCCATTCAAAACTATACATGTGGTCCAAATTTGAATGATGTAAGTTATGGACATGAAGATTCTAAGTTTTTTCCTATATAAGTATATATGAACCATATGACCCCTGGGGTGGGGCCATATTTGACCCTAGAGGGATAATTTGAAGAAACTTGTTAGAGAACCACTAAATGATGCTACATTACAAAATAACAAAGCCATAGTCTTTGTGGTTTGGACAAGAAGATTTTCAAAGTTTTTCCCCATATAAGTCTATGTAAACAATGTGACCCCCAGGGCGGAGCCATATTTGACCCTTGGGGAATATTTTGAACAATCTTAGTAGAGGACCACTAGATGATGTCATATACAAAATATCAAAGCCCTAGGCCCTGTGGTTTTGGACAAGAGGTTTTTCAAAGTTTTTTCCTATAAAAGTCTATATAAACCATGTGACCCCTGGGGTGGGGCCATATTTGACCTCAGGGAAATAATCTGAACAATCTTAGTAGAGGACCAAAGATTTTGCTACATACCAAATATTAAAGCCCTAGGCCCTATGGTTTTGAACAAGAAGATCAGAAACCGTTTAACTGTTCCTGGCCAATGTGACCTTGACCTTTGACCTCAAAATCAATAGGGGTCATCTGCTGGTCATGGCCAACCTAACTATCAATGAGTTATTGCCTGGAAACCATTTTACTGTTCCTGGTCACTGTGGCCTTGACCTTTGACATACTGCCCTCAAAATCAATAGGGGTCATTTGCTGGTCATGACCAACCTCCCTATAAACTTTCGTGACCCTAGGTCTAAGAGTTCTTGAGTTATCATCCGGAAACCGTTTTACTGTTCAGGGTCACTGTGACCTTGACCTTTAACATACTGACCTCAAAATCAATAGGGGTCATCTGCTGGTCATTACCAACCTCCCTATCAACTTCCATGATCCTAGGCCCAAGTGTTCTTGAGTTATCATCCGGAACCCGTTTTACTAATCAGGGTCACTGTGACCTTGACCTTTGACAAACAGACCTAAAAATCAATAGGGGTCATCTGCTTGTGATGACCAACCTCCCTATCACTTTTCATGATCCTAGGCCTAAGCGTTCTTGAGTTATCATCCGGAAACGGATTGGTCTACATTCCGACCGACCGACCGACATCTGCAAAACAATATACCCCTCCTTCTTTGAAGAGAGGGGGGGCATAAAAAAAAAGATGACCCTTATAGATTTTGAGGTCAGTCGGCCAAAGGTCAAGGTCACATTGACCCGGAACAGTAAAACGGTTTCTGGGTGATAACTCAAGAACGCTTGGGCCTAGGATCACAAAACTTAATAGGATGGTTGACCATGACCAGCAGATGACCCCTGTTGATTTTGAGGTCAGTAGGTCAAAGGTCAAGGTCACATTGAACCAGAACAGTTGAACTTAAGTTTACAGTGAGCAAATAATTTCTGTTCCTTGTGTAATTATTGAATACATCAAGGGGGGCATTTTCTGTTCGACGAGCTCTTGTTAGTATTATATACCCCTTTAGGTGGATGGTTTGATATCTGTTGTCAACATTTTCGTTTGAACATCTCAGAAAGTTACGGTCAGAATTACACCAAACTTAACCTGTAGCAATTTCTAATCTCACAGTGTGCAGAACCATTTGAACAAGCTTTTATCGACATTTTGGGGTACAAAAATGGACACTATTTTACTGAAATTAATGGAACCCTGCTGGGCAGTCATTTCATCTCCTGAAGGAATTGTGGGAAGTTTAGAAGCTTAAAAACCTGTTCAAATAGAGATATGGTCTCTAAAAATTCGTAGTTACAAACAGGAAATAATACTGTAATGTGTTAGTCAGAGGTGTACATGGAGCCTGGCTCACAACGGTCAATCCATTTTCCCAAAGAAAGGACAGTTTAAAGCCTACTTCATATAGTATTTTATTTCACTTTTTGGAATTACATAATAAGCATAACAACAACAAAACAGTCGGACCATAATTTCAGCCAGATAACTTGCACAATGGTTTAAGCTCATGTCCTTCCTAAAACCCAAAACAAAATTTAGAAAAATTGGCTGTAAAATCTTACACTGTCCCTCCTCTTGATAACCTGCAGGTTATTTGATCTTAGCTGAACAGCAAATATAGTGCAATAACATACATGTGGTTTCCATACTGCTGAGCAAAAACTTTTAAGTTAAGGCAAATACTGAGTTAACAAGTTGTGAAAGCTTTAACAATTGCAGAGATTAATTTTCCTTGATTTTATAGTTGCATCAATCCATCAAATAGTACCAACAAATAATTCTTATTCACTTTATCTTCAAAATCTAAATTCACAGCTGAATCCCAACTAAACTACCATTTTGGCCAAAACTACAACATTTCATGCGCACAATAGTAATCTGATTTCAGAGTATAATAGGAAGTCAACACTATGTCAAATCTGAGGCTGCATAAAAGTTTTGTCTGGTCACCTGCTCCTTCAGATAATAAGCAGGATCTCTACAAGCCAAAATAATAGAGAACAGTGGGATATCTGTAGTTAGAGTAGTAAAACTTGTTTTATACAGATGTATCACAAATAAATACAGATTCTCATCAACTTTGAACACTTACATACTTAACTTGTTGTAAAAAATGTTCTTTTTTCTTTAGGGTCTACCTAGAACTATCTGTTGATACATAAGTCAGGGGTGCAACTGATATAAGTTGTGTAACCTATTTCAGTTACTTTTGCAAGCATTTTATAACCTGTATTAGTAATAAAATATAGTTAACTCAGGTAAGTTATTCAAAAAGTCTTTTACCTGTTCTCACAAAGTGACCTTTAAAGTGAAATTAGTAGCAAACTGTGGTTAATCAAATTCTCTTTTAGTCTGTTCATGAACTGATAAGCATAATGGGATGTTAAGAGTTTTATAGCTTTAAAACTTTTGCGTAAACCTTTATCAGCCTTGCGTAAACAATTTTACTGCATAGCTTGAAAGATAAAAGTTCAAGGATTCAGGAAATAATTGCGTTAGTCTCATTCAAAATGCGGAATTGGCACAGGAAGGCTTTGTAATATTTTATGATAACTGAAACAAGTTATGAAAGAATAAGCAATAACTCAAATGGGTTACAAAATGCGATAACTTGAAACAGTTACACCCCTGACTGTACATAGCATAAGTATTTACAAAATAATTCACTGTGTTACATAACTAAGGAAAGAAACTTTGGGCTTTATTGCACCATAACTGTCACTGTCCTCTGTCCACAATCTAAAGCCTGCGCTTCTCCAATAAGAAAAGAAAAACTTTTCTAACAATTGTCCATCCATAATCTGTTACCGGTAGTTACAGATTCAAAGATCAATCTAAGGTAGGTAAACCTCTGCTGCTGTAGGACAAAATCCCCATCTTAACCTGATATAAATTTAAATAAATCTTTATTTAAATGACATCATATATGAAGTTCATTTTTCTCCATTTGTGATTCCATTTGAAGTTTAGCTGAAAAAGGTGAATTTTGCCAGCCTAGGGAAGAGGGAATGTTGACATATCAAGTTGCACATGTGAAAAGAATTTATTACAGTTTCTAGTTTCACACCTGAATTTTACACACATCTAGAATACAGAAGACAGCCCTACATGTAGGACAAGGTGACCTGCTAGACAACCAGGTATCTGGTCTTTGTTGATCTTGTCTACTGGCAAACCATTTTCCCATACACTCTAAACACCACATAGGTCTACAGTAACACTGTACACATTCTCCAACATCTTGTTCACTGCAGTGTTTCTGTAGTTTTACGTCCGATTCTTTCTGCATGCAGCCAATGCAGGTATCAATCTCCTGAAAAAAAAAAGAAGTACAAGCTATAGAATTTTGAACTAAGCTACATATATAAAATTTTTGTTATGTTTTTGTTCATAATTATTTCGTTTAACAGTTTAACAGTTCTAACAGTTTCAAGCAATTTTGTAGTAAGTTAGCCTTAATTTCCTACCATTTTGTCCCACCAGAACTTATACAGTTACCTTGACCACTTTTTGTTTTAAATGACAGGTGTGGCAATTCTCATACCAAGTAAGACTGCAGGTGCAGCTTTTCTCGAAGTATTAACAGGAAGTGTGGCATTTCTCAAATGAATTATGACACAAGGTGTGACATTTCTCAAACATTGATATAATTGTATGACATGAGGTATGACAAAAGCTTATATTATTTCCATTTATTTGGTGAATGTGCCTTTATAAATGTATTATGTGTGTCGAGCAACATCATAATGCTATAAAATCCTGCTTTGAAATAAAGCAAGATAGCCATGATAGCC
The DNA here is from genome assembly GCF_021730395.1 of Mercenaria mercenaria. NCBI lineage: Eukaryota > Metazoa > Mollusca > Bivalvia > Venerida > Veneridae > Mercenaria > Mercenaria mercenaria. Next base: position 13,301,087 of record NC_069369.1, on the reverse strand, counting down.
TTATATCGCTCCCCAACTCAAATGAATACAAAGTCATATTGTTTTCTTCAGCTCAAGATGTTAAAATGGCCTGATGAATGAAGAAATAGCAGAAAATCATTCCTCACTATAGATTCTACCTTATATTAAGGTTACAATATTTACCATTCCATCAGGGGGATGAAAGACTGGATTTAATGACACCTGCTCTGCAAATGCTTGTAAAAACTGTTCACTCATTGACTGTCGTATCACTATATTTCTGGCATTTCTTACAGGAGCTTGTAATTTTTCCTTCAAGTCTCTGTAGTCTAAGGCATTTAACCTGAAAATAATCTCAGTATTATCATGTTAAAATCTCAAAGTGTCATTCTGTAAAAACCTCATTATCATCATCAAACATGTCACTGTCATTATGTAAAAAGAGCACCACCTTGTGGGTGCAGATGCTCCTCTGATTTTTTTGTCTCGGCACTTACGAGTTACGGTACTTGCTGTAAACAGTCAACTTTTAATGGCGAGTAACTGCTCCAAGCAAAAATTTAAAGGAATAGCTTTGACCATTAGGGAGAAAAGTTGACCTAAACACAAAACTTAACCAAGAAATCTGATATTTTCCAAAGGGGCCATAATTCCTGCAAAAAGCAGGATGGAGTTATGTTTCTTGCTGTACAGAGTCAGCTATTTATGGTGAACAAGTGTTGCAAGTTTTAAAGCAATAGCTTTGATAGTTTAGATGAAAAGCTGACCTAAACATAAATACTTAACCAGGCAACACCAACGCTGATGCCAATCAAGTGATGACAATAACGAATCTTTTTTTTCCCAAAAATCAGATGAGCTAAAAATGGACAATGAATCAATCTAGCTCATTGTGATCTTGTGAAAAATTTCACTGTCATCATGTAAAAATCTTATTGTCATCATGTGGAAATGGATAATGAATTAATCTTAGTCATTGTAATCATGTAAAAATCTCCTTGTCATCATGTAAACATCTTGTCATCATGTAAACATCTCCATCATATTAAAATGGACATTGAAAATAATCTCATTGTCATCATAGAATATTATGTAAGTTTGTAAAGAAGAAACAAATTCTGAATGTTTGTTCAGGTGAGAAAAATATAGTCATTAAAAACAAGAGCTATCACTGAAGGTGATGAATGTACCCTGACGTGTGTCAGTACATTGCAATTTGATGCACATAAGATTGCATAATTATGTCGACTGTATGTATAATTGTATGACTCTATGTATATAGTACAGTAACAAAAAACAAAGTCCCATAACTCTGCAGAATATTTTTCTGAAAGAACCTATTATGCACCATGCACATGCAAGGTTGGTACTGATCACTTGTTTGAAGTTTCATTAAATTGTGTGCAATGGTTCGGGAGATATGCAAAAAACAAAGTCCTGTAACTCTGCACATTTTTTTTCTGAAAGAACCTTACATGCACCATGCACAACTACTGTTGTTACTGATCACTTGTGCGAAGTTTCATTAAATTGTGTCAAGGGGATAAGCAGAGTTGGTGAGCACACGACTGTGTCTATGGACAGACGGACAACCTGAAACCAGGTACAACAAGAGCTGTCGGAGGACAGCAACGCTCGACTATTCAACAGCCTTGTCGATTGAATGAATAAGAAAGTCGAAAAAGGGCATAACTTAGTAAAAAAAGCAAAATAGGGTTATGGAACCTGCATAGTGCTTATCAGCTCATGACAGTGGACAAGTGTGTGAAGTTTCAATCCATTGCCATAAGTGGGTACTGAGATACCAGCTTACATATAAGAATTTAACAAAAAACTCCTAAGTTGAAAAAGGGGCATAATTTTGTAAAATGCGAAGTTGAGTTATTGACCCTTTGCACTGCATGTCATATCATGACAGTGAACAAGTGTGTGAAGTTTCAATCCTTTCCCATTAGTGGATACTGAGGTACCAGCTTACATACAAAAACTTAACCAAAAATGTCTGTGTTGAAAAAGGGGCATAATTTTGTAAAAAAGCAAAATAGAGTTATGGGACCTACTTTGTGCATGTCAGATCATGACAGTGAACAAGTGTGTGAAGTTTCAATCCATTCCCATTAGTGAGTACTGAGATACCAGCTTACATACAAAACCTTAACCAAAAATTTCCAAGTCGAAAAAGGGGCATAAGTTTGTAAAAAAGTAAAATTGAGTTATGGAACCTGTGCAATGTAAGTCAGTTTATCACAGTTAATAAGTGTGTGAAGTTTCAATCCATTCCCACAAGTGGTTACTGAGACACCAGCTTACATACAAAAACTTAACCAAAAATTTTTAAGTCAAAATAGGGGCGTAATTTTGTAAAAAAGCAAAATAGGGTTATGGAACCTGTGCAATGTAAGTCAGTTTATCCAAGTGAATAAGTGTGTGAAGTTTCAATCCATTCCCACAAGTGGTTGCTGAGATACCAGCTTACATACAAAAACTTAACCAAATAGTCGAGCTAATAAAATTAATGTGTATACAGAATATGAGTTACATGTAAATCTAAGATCTGCATTACTTACCTTAATCTAAAAGGTGATATTTTTTGATTTATACTGGCAACATCTATATGCACAAACTGGACAGAAGTCATGTTTTCATACGATATATTATGTTCTTCTGATGCTGCAAGTGTCAGATGAATATCATTTTGATGAGCAACATACACAAAATATGTTGAGGTTTTAATCACCCACGAATCCGTCACTATAACTCTGCGTCCTGTTGGTATTCCAGATGAAAATTTGTCGATTCTACGAAATTCTATGTTTATAGATGCTGCAACCGCTCTCCAGTTACTGTTCTCATCACCAAGGTAACCAAGTTGCTTAGCAATAGAATGGTTGTCCCAATTATTTCTAGACCAGTAGAAGACTTGAAGACATGCTGCAGTTGCTATGGTTATAGTTGATACAAGGAGAAGCTGGAAACCAGCAGGAGCAAGCCATGGAGTAAATAATTGCAGGTGTGGAGCAAACAGTCCCAAAACAACATAGTAACCTGTAATATAACAACATAGTAACCTGTAACATAACAACATAGTAACCTGACTGTAATATAACAACATAGTAGCCTGACTGTAATATAACAACATAATAACCTGTATCATAACAACATAGTAACCTGTAACATAACAACATAGTAACCTGTTCATATAACAACATTATAGTAACCTGTAACATAACAACATAGTAACCTGTGAATATAACATATAATTTTGAAGTTGTTGACTAATGTTGACATGTATAAGAAAATCATAATTATATAAATATATATATTTTTAAATATGTCATTTCACAATTTAAGTGTTTCCGTCACATTTTAAGTGATTACGTCACATTTTAAGTAAATCTCTCACACTTTAAAAGACATTATAAGTGAACAGGTCTCATTTTCTAAGTCACATTTCAAGTGAATCTTAATGAATTTAGGTAAATCTCTCACATCTTACATGTTTCTTTCAAATCTTAAGTAGTTCTCTCATATTTAAGGTGCTAAGTGATTCCCTCACAATCCCATTTTAAATAGTTTTCTCACATTTTCAGTGAATCCCTTCACATTTTAAGTACGGTAATTCTCTAACATTTCCAGTGACTCTCTCTCACATATTTTAGAGATTGAAATGCAACCCACTAAAGATGTGATTAAATTATAGAAATGAAAAGAAGAGACTTAGTTTAAATTAATATATGCATTTTTTTCAATAAATTGTTCAGTATAAAAATAGTATATTATAAGCCTTTGAGACACTTTATGTGGTAATTATTAATTAAAAACAAATAAGCGGCCTGAGGGTAATTATAATTAAACAGTCTTGAAAACTAAGTGACCCCGGGGTGGGGCTTTAAATGGACCCTGGGTCATGATTTGAACAATCTTAGTAAAGGGCCACTAGACAATGCCACATGTAAAAATATCTAAGCTCTATGCCTCTCGGTTAAGAGAACATTTTTTTTATATTTTCCTATAGAACTCTATGTAAATTCAAGGGAGTGGGACCAATACTGACCCTGGGATCATAACTTGAACAATCTAGTCCACTAGAGAATGCCACATACCAAATGTCTAAGCTCTACATGTAGGTCTTCAGGTTTAAGAGAAGAGGATTTTTGAAATTCACAATATAGTCATATAGAGAAAAATAAGCCTGGCGGCCATGTTTTTTAACGAAATAGAATGGCTTTTAAAGTAATTTTGGTTGAAAGTCACCTAGAGATCATTTCTACAAAATATTTTTGAAATCCGGCAGTTTCTGAGAAGGATTTTCCTTTCAGTTACCATGGCAACCACAGTTCTGAATGGATTTTAATTCTTTGGACAATTTTAAAAGGAGGCCATCAAAGGTTAATTTCTGTGAAGTTTGGTGTAAATCTGCCCAGTGGTTCTGAAGAATTTTTTTTGGAATTTACAATATAGCCATTGAGGGAAAAGAAGCCTTGCACCCTGGCGGCTATGGTTTTTACAGCAATAGAAAGACTTTAGCATTTTTGGTAGAGGGTCACCTAGAGATCATTTCTAAAAAACATTTTTTTGAAATGCAGTTACCACTTTCTGAAAAGAAGATTTTTAGTTTCTTTTTGGTTGCCATGGCAACCACAGATCTGAATGAATTTTAATTCTATGGGCAAAATTGAAAGGGGCCCCCAAGGATCATTCCTGTGAAGTTTGGTGTAAATCTGTCCAGTAGTTTTGAAGATTTTTTAAAAATTGTTGACAGATGATCGGACGACACACAATGTCAATCGGTTACAAAAGCTTACTTTGCGCCAATCGATCATAACAAGATTTATATTATTGTAAATTATATGAGAATGCACTTTAAAATAACACTGCGATTACCGCACGCCTTTGAAAGATAAATGAAGCAAGCTAAACATCATACTTACACAACAGTAATGTACTATGAAATATCAAAGTGATTGATGTTCGTCTAATGTGATAGTAAATAAAGTTTATGTCTTCACTTCCAAGAAAATTGGAGAACACGTTCTGAACAGTGAGCCCTGCTGATATAAATTCGGTTGGTGGAGCGATCAATAAAATTGCGAAGAACAGGTAAAGACATGTGAACAGCAGAATCGCATTTGTTTCTGATACAGCCATTTTCGATATGATGAATTTGTTGTTGACAAAAATCATAAGAAATGACAAAATAAAACAATTTTTGGATGAGCTGTCATTTTGCCGGAAATTAAAATTTGGCGAGCTTGATTGTTAATACTTGCTTGATTATTATTATTTTTTGGTTCGTGTTTTAATCGATTCGACGAAACTAGGAGAATTGGAAACATCTAGACCACAGGCACGGGTCCAGTATATATAATTTTTTGTTTAATATAAAAAAAATCTGTTTTTTTTTCCCCACACAAATATACTTTATATATGTTAGTCAAATGAAAAAAAAACCGATGACAAAAAATCCGGTCACAGTATCACATACATTGAATGTATGTGATATCTGGAACATAGACCTTTGTATGTGATATTGTGACCGGATTTTTTGTCATCGATTTTTTTTCATTTGACTAACGTATAAAAGGTTAATTGTGTGAAAAAAAGGGATTTTATATTAAACAAAAAAATATACACTGGACCCGTGCCTGTGATCTAGACTAGAGAAGATGAAATACTGTCGTTGCTGCTACCAAAGGGGACATTTATGTATCACCTACTGTTTTCATTTATTTTAGTACAAACATAACTGACAATCCAGAATCAGTCCAGTACGTGACGTGTAGACTGAATTTTACCCAAGTTGTTTCAGGAAATCCTACTCAGTTCGGTTTTACGATAATTGTGTAAGTAGCTGTTTACTAATTTTACATGCACCGGTTACCTTTCATATTGAGTTTGATGTGTTAGATATGATTGAATCATCTTAGTTCTCTCTGGAAGGACTTAACACTAAATTCTATAATTTGCCTTACCAATATCAGGCTCCAATAATCTACTTTCGTTTCTGAAAAAAAACTTCCTTGTTTAATTTTTATTTCCTGATTCCATTGATTCCAAGCGATAAAGTGTGCAGGGGTGCACAATTGATGCTTGATTAAAAGACGAGGATACTATTATTTTACTCTTTAGCAGTAAGCCATTAAAAAGGTTAATGCCCAAAGTTGTATTAAGGTTCATCAAAAGTGTTTGAGACAGCCCTCATAGTGAGTAGGTTATAGGAAAAAGATGTTTCCTTTTGTGAAGAAAGCACCAAACTTTGTATGTGACTATTTTGAAGTATGCTGAATCCAAAAAAAGGAGAAGACACGCAGTTCGCTAACCTCATTTAGCTTAAAATGAGGCCCCAAAAAGGGACCTATATTTTATCTATTTTAATCATATATTTTTGAAAGCAATGTCCAAAAGGTGAATTTAAAACCAAACTAAGTAACTATTATTGACATAATATCTTTTTAGTTACATTTTATACACATTTGATATATAGGACACTAACAAATGACATAGATGAGGCCCTAAAAGGGGGAAAATTGTTTCAAAATTTCATTTACAGGATTACTTTATTTTTTTAAGTGTGAATATTATATCACTCAGGTAAACAAAACTAATTTTAGTATTTAATTATATCAAAATATTATTTACACATTCTTTACATTTTGAGGTTCATTAAGGGTATTTTATAAAACATAAAACAAGTTCGCATATACGTAGTACTACATACTGTAATTCATGTAATCGATTTTACTGTACTTATACTTACATGGGGTACCGATAGTTTGATTTCCCTATGCATATTATTAAGCATTCAAAAGAGCAGCTATAGAAGGGGTTATTTTGTGTTTTCCTTGTAATTCAATATCTAGTTTAAATTCATGTAAAACGTATTATATAAAACATAATTTATATGTTTTTTCGAGACAATTAATGAGTTCAAGCTAAAGCATACGATCATCCTAATGATTTCTTTACAACAAAAGAGAAATGGGATGTGAGCTAAATGTATTGTTGTATTTATTATTAATCTATACTATATTCAATACTAATTTATTTGAATTAGATAAAGATTTCAAGTTTTAGAATCAGTCTAAATTCCGCTTTCTTGAAAATAGCACTGGTATTGTATGATAGTGTTGTAAATTTAGCAGCTAGTCTTATTAAAGTTGATTTATTAATTGATTCTACTGATGTGAAACTTTGACCTCTGCTACTAGAGATGTCATTCACCAGTTACCCTCATAAATTGCTTGGGACTGGAGTGTGTATCATTTTATCAGGGTATGTTGTCATCATGTACCATCGTAAACATGTCTGATCTGTTAGAGTTAGAGGTTGCTCCATATTTGGGATGGTACCATCAGTCAACGGTTATCCTCATAAATATTAGGAGTAATCTTTGTCTTTCATCACTATGATACACTCCAAATATGGGAGGGTACCTGCTTTTGTATATAAACCTAGGTCAGAACTAGGGGAGGGATTCTTTACTTTTGGCTCGGACTTTGAAAATGACAGATCATAGAAACAAGAAATGAAATATTTACAGTTATAATTATAAGTGACTTTAGACCAGAGGAACGAGAGAAATTATAATTTTGACAACATTATTTCCATCATTTAGACTATTTATCCATCACATAATAAACTGATGTAGTAATTGGAATTAAAGTGTATTTTATCAATGGAGTATAAACCCCCTCACCCGAACTTACGTTTTTCAACACTGGTGGCAGCGGCGGAAACGGACTTACACACGTGCTTATAAGAAATTTGGACATATATTTCTATTCAAATATTTGTGGTGACAATTAAGTGATAATTATGGGACCTAAAAAGCAACACGAAAAAGATTCTGTCACAACTGAAGACGATGATAGTCATGAACAATTATTAGCTGAAGTTGAACTTTTAAGACAAAAACTTAAATCGGCAGAAGTTGATAACTTGACCTTAAGTGAGAGACTACGCAAAAATGAACAGGAAAGTACTTTACAAAGAGATGAATTAGTACGCAGTTACCAACAACGAATCAATGACATTTCTATGGAAAAAGACAATCAGATAAGAAATTTAGTCAATGAAAGGGACACAGCTTCGAATGAAAACAGCAATACATCAAGGCAGCAAAATCAACAGAGAGGCCGTGATAAATACGAGGTTCCTCTACCAAGGCAAATTATCTTTGATGGCAAATCATCCTGGGAGAGTTTCATTCACCCATTTGAAGCTATGGTTGATGCGTGCAAGTGGGACAATAGTGAACGTTTGTTCCGCCTTAAGAACAGTTTTACGCGGTGATGCTGCGGAATACGCTTTCAGCAGCTGGGAGCTGACGAATTGTCAAGTTATGCGAAGATAAATCATCTATGGCGATGCGATTTCAGGAAAAGCGCTCCACTTCCTCCTATCTGGCTGAGTTAGAAAACCGGAAATACAATAGGGAAAAAGAATCGTTGGCTGAATATGTGGCAGAGGTTAAGAGGTTGGTAATAAAAGGTTACCCCACAGCAAACAACGAGACGAGGGAAACGATAAACCTTCGGCACTTCTTAAGGGGCATTCAGGATTCTCAGGCGGCTTTGTTCATTGGGATGCAGGACCCAAAAACTATCGATCAGGCAAGAGAATTGCTCGACAACTATTCCAGCATCAGAGATGACGTGAGAGGGGCGAGAATTAGGAACATTGACACGGGCAGGGAACCTTATGTAACAGAAGCAAGACTGCAAGAATTTGGTAGGGATCTGAAATCCAACATAGGCAAAAAGATTGATCATCTCGCGAACCAGCTGAATGTTAAAAGTAGTAGATCAGCCTCGGATCGTAAAGTAAATCAGCGCCCAAGAAAAGATGTGCAGTGTTTTAGATGCCAGCAGTTTGGTCACTATGCGGACGAGTGTAAGGCAAACCTTCAGGAAGGTAACAAGTCGGAAAACTAGCTTCGACCAAGCCTAACGGCCCAGACTTGGTCAATAACAGTGAAGTCGAATTTAAGACTATTAAGTGTAGGAGTGCTAATACGGATGGTGTTTCATTATATTGCCTGTAAATATTTTTCAAACTGTGCGCGCGAACTTAGTCATAGATACTGGTGCCTGTACTACAATTTTTTCTACTGCATTATATCATAGAATACCAGAGGATGTGCGACCTGAGTTGTGTAAAGTTGACCCTTCAATACGTCTTGAAGTTGCGGATGATGGTTTATTAGCCATAGATGGACAATGTGAATTTTCATTTAGTGCATCGGGTCAAACTTTTAATTACACTGTATTAATTGCACCTATTCATGAAGATGGACTAATTGGATTAGACTTCTTGTATGAAAATGATTACCAACTTAGTGCTAAAAAGGGATTAAAATTGAATGGGAAAATGTGTAGAACTCTAGTTGAAAAAGTTCCCTTGAGGGCAGTCAGAGTGACCACAAGGTCAAGAGTAACAATTCCAGCGAATTCAGAAACAGTAATACCTGGGGAGGCTAATAAATTTCGGTGCAATTAATTCATCATTGGCATCATTTACCCTTCAGAGAATAACAACCGGCTAACAATGTTTTGATGGGAAGTGTGCTCATTGCTCCAAAGAGAATTCAGGGTGATTCAATTCCCATTAGACTAGTTAACACCTCTAACAGAAAAGTGAAATTATCAAAAGGGTCATTATTGGGATATTTACATGAAACTAAACAAGAGGATTTATTGAGAGAAAATGTCGATTTAAATGACTGTGAAATATTGGACCAATAATACCAAAACAAGTGAAAATGACATTAAATATGACATGACTAAATGGGTAGTGTGGTTAAAGGACTTGTACCATAGATCCTCTGAAAATCTCAATGAGTCACAAAAAGAAGCATTGAAGTGTCTATTGGAGAAACATAAAAATGCTTTTTCCAGTTCCTCCACAGATTTAGGGCGTACTTCATTAGTGCGACATACAATTGAGGTGGCAGAAAATGTTCGACCTGTAAAAATACCACCTAGACGGGTGCCAAAAGCGTTCGAAGGCAAGAAGAAAAAATTATTCAACAACAACTTGAAATGGGAATAATTGAAGAAAGTAAGAGCCCATGGTCTGCACCTTTATGCTTTGTAAGGAAAAAGGACCCGCAGGCAGGAGTGCGTGTCGTTGTGGATTATAGGGGTTTAAATGATCTAAGTAAAAAATGTGCCTATCCATTGCCGAGAATTGACAGTTGTTTAGAAAGTTTGGGAGGAAATAATTATTACAGTTCATTAGATCTTTTGTCAGGATTTTACCAAATAGAACTGGATGAGAGAGATCGTGAAAAGACTGCATTTGGCACCAGCAGGGGCGGTCTGTATCAAATACGTTACTATGCCGCAGGGCCTTACAGGGGCTCCACATACATTTCAGCGGTGTATGGAATTAGTGTTTTAAGAACTTACAGTGGAGGACAATGATTATTTACATGGATGATATTTGTACTTTTGCTGAAAACTTTTGATCAGGCATTGTTTAGGTTAGATGAAATTTTAACCAGATTGGAGAAAAATAACTTGAAATTAAAACCAAGCAAGTGCAATCTACTCCAAAGGCGCATAAATATATTAGGTCACACAATTGACAGTTCTGGAATACGTCCTTCAGAAGAGAAGTTAAAGCTGTGAAAGAATGGCCTGTGCCGCGGAATTTAACCGAACTCAGAAGTTTTTTTAGGTTTTTGTAGTTATTACAGACGTTTTATCAAGGGATTAGTGCTAGGGCGTCACCACTAATCGCTTAACAGAGGCGGTCGAGCGTTTTATCTGGGGACCAGAACAGGATAGTGCTTTTATGGACTTAAAAACTGCATTGACAGGCGAAGAAGTGTTAGCATATCCAAAAGAGGAAGGCTTATTCATAGTGGATACTGATAGTAGCAATTTCTCGTGCGGGGGTTGCTTGTCGCAAATGCAATGGTCAGATACAGTTCAGGATTTATGTTGAAAAACCAATTATGTTTGCGAGTAAATCATTTGACAAAACCAACGACGTTATTGTGCCACAAGAAGAGAACTGTTGGGCGTAGTGACATTTATAACCCAGTTTAGACACTTTCTGTTGGGTTGAGAATTTTTATTAAGGACTGACTGTTCAAGTTTAAGGTGGTTAATGTCGTTTAAGTCACCTACTGATCAAATGGCGCGCTGGCTAGAGGTTTTGTCACAGTATAACTTTAAAATCGAACATCGTAGTGGGAAAAAGCATATCAATGCTGATAGCCTGTCCAGAATTCCATGTGAACCAGAGGAGTGTCAGTGCTATGATGGGAATACAATATTGAAAGTTTACCATGTAAGGGGTGTCAGACTTGTTTGAAGAAACACGATTCCTGGTCAGATTTTGCACAATTCAATGACGTTGTTCCATTATTCGATAAAAACTTTAATATGGGAATCAGAGTAGGCCAGTCATATTACGAGTGAAGGCTCAAAATAGTGGATTTTGGAGCAGTATTTTTTGTGCTCATGCAGCTGCAAATCATGAGTTGATAGGTTGTTTCAATACACTTTTCCATGGATTAAAACAGACTGGGAAGTACTTCCGAAATCGCGTTCAACGACTTCGATTCATAATAGTCTGGATTTAAATGGTGTACAAAGTGGAAATAGCTTAACTATGGTGACAATAACGAGGAGGGTTTGAACAAGGACGTAAATGCTATACTGGATGAACATGTTGCATTATCCGAGGATGCAGCGCAAACATCTAACTTAGGTTGTCTCAAACAGTTTAACACAGTTAATTGTTCACCTGTCAAAATGGCCAAATTACAGAGAGCAGACCCAGATTTAGGAATTGTGATACAGTGGCTTGAAGAAAACAGACGACCCCTGAGAGATAAGGTAGCAGGGAATTCACCCAGTGTGCGGAATTATGGCTAAATTATGACCTGTTAACTCATATTGATGAGTGTTATTTAAAAAGTACATTGTCAGTGCAAAGGACCATCGGCTTTTGTTGATAGTGCCAAGAGTACTATATAAGGAACTTTTGATATCTTGTCATGATTCAATTACTGGAGCACATTTAGGAATTTCAAAGACATATTCAAATTACATCTCAAATATCACTGGTATTAAAATGAAGGAATACGTCCAGTTGCATATCAAAAGTTGTGAAAAGTGTTGCATTCCGAAAAAGGCCGAAAAAACATACCGAGGGCACCATTAACAGAGTACACAGTCGGCAATCCTATGGATCGTATACAAACAGACAATAATGGGACCACTTAATGAGACAGAATCCGGAAATCGGTACATTATCGTGGTCATTGACGGATTTACCAATGTGGGCTGAGTGTTATGCAACCAGAGATCAGCTAGCAAGTACCGTTGCTCATAAGATTGTATATGAATTTTTGTCCAGATATGGTATGTGTTTGGACATACATTCTGATCAGGGACAAATTACCAATCCAAGTTGTTCAGTGGAAGTCTGTCGGATTTTGGAAATTAATCAACTAGGACTAGTGGATATAGGCCAATGGCAAATGGTGGACCAGAGAGATTCAATCAAGTTTTGCAAAATATGATATCTACTTATTAAACTCCAATCAAACAAACTGGGATGAAAATCTTAATTTAATCACCTCCGCATACAGAGGAGTGTATCAGGCGACCGGATTCACGCCAAATTATTTAATGATAGGACGCGAAGCTATTATCCCGGTTGACGTTTCACTGGCTGCATTTTAGAGAATAAAATAAGTTCAGTGGACTATGCCATTCAACTACAAGAGAAGTTAACAGAGGCGCATCATATAGCACGAACTAATTTGCAAAAGAATGCTGTCAGACAGAAGCGTGATTATGACACCCGGATTTCAAAAAACACATTTTAGTAAAGGACAGTTAGTTTTGTGCTTAGAGAAGTCTAGACATAAAGGAATCAGCAAGAAAATTGACCCTAATATTTGGAAGGGGCCTTATGTTATTACAAGGAAGATCACAGACCTTTTGTATGAGATAAGACTTTCCCCAAATGGCAAATCAAGAATAGTGCATCATGATAGATTGAAACCGTTTCATGGAATAAAACGACCCATTGGCAATCAAACATGGTGAAGTCTAAGGAAAATAACCATAAATCAAAAATGAAAGGGTTCCAGCAAACTTCCAAACCTGCCTGGACAGTACCAGTCAACAAGTGAGGAGGAAGTTCTAGGAACAGGACCCAATACAGACCATACCAACATGGTGCACAATAGTTATAAATATTAAAAGTGTTAATTGTTTTGGATTAAGTTCATTTCCTTCTGGATTTTAAGTGCTAACTAATATTCGTCCTGGATTATAAGTGTGTACTTATTCATTTCATTATTCTTTGTATGGATTTAATTAGTGGCTGCAATGGTAATAATAATCCATTCAGCACAAGTGTATTCAAATGGATTAAATATTCTTTGTATGGATTTAATTAGTGGCTGCATTGGTAATAATAATCCCATACAGCCTTGGTGTATCGAATGGATTTATTTGTTGGCTTCATTTTCAGATATGAAAATTTGTGCCATTTATTAAAATCATGTATGTTGTATAATTAGATGCTCTTGGCACACAGGACTTAAAACTTTGGTAGAGACGACTACCATAGCCATATAAAATCCAACATTGTGCCTATTCCCTTTTTTTTCTAATTAATTTAAATAAATTAAAGGCACCAGGACTTACATTAGTAAATGGTAAAGACGACTACCATATCAATGAAACTAATCAAATTGTGCCTATTTCTATCATCATACTGTGTTAATGTTAAAATAAATAAAGGCACCAGGACTTAGTGTGAGTGAAATAAACATTGTGTGAAAGTGCTTACAAAAATATATTCACCTTATAGATGAACTGAATTCAACACTGGATTTTATTTACATGTGTTTTACTAGGACAGTTGGCGATTTTTTTTTTACACTTTTACATGTTTCATACATACATTAGTATAATAGTCATTTTACATGTATACTACTTTGAGAAGTATTTAGTCACATAGTTCTTCCGAACTATAATCATGAGTTTTATTAAAACACAAAGTATAGCATGTTTGCTACTATTCATGACACTTAATCATTTATTATTGAGGAGCAATTCAGTGATAATATAGTTTAGGTATTCATATTCTTATGTACCTTCTTCATAGTATTTGAGAGCAAGAGTCTGGCTCAGTAGTCACTTATATTTTAATGTTAAAACTTAATTGGGGACAATTAAGAAGCTAAGGGTGGGGGAGTGTTGTAAATTTAGCAGCTAGTCTTATTAAAGTTGATTTATTAATTGATTCTACTGATGTGAAACTTTGACCTCTGCTACTAGAGATGTCATTCACCAGTTACCCTCATAAATTGCTTGGGACTGGAGTGTGTATCATTTTATCAGGGTATGTTGTCATCATGTACCATCGTAAACATGTCTGATCTGTTAGAGTTAGAGGTTGCTCCATATTTGGGATGGTACCATCAGTCAACGGTTATCCTCATAAATATTAGGAGTAATCTTTGTCTTTCATCACTATGATACACTCCAAATATGGGAGGGTACCTGCTTTTGTATATAAACCTAGGTCAGAACTAGGGGAGGGATTCTTTACTTTTGGCTCGGACTTTGAAAATGACAGATCATAGAAACAAGAAATGAAATATTTACAGTTATAATTATAAGTGACTTTAGACCAGAGGAACGAGAGAAATTATAATTTTGACAACATTATTTCCATCATTTAGACTATTTATCCATCACATAATAAACTGATGTAGTAATTGGAATTAAAGTGTATTTTATCAATGGAGTATAAACCCCCTCACCCGAACTTACGTTTTTCAACAATAGATTAACCTTTGTACGGTTTGAACCAACGACCTTCCTATTGATCTGACAACACCTTTACCACAAGACGGTCTCTCTCACTGAACCCCTCCACAGAGCTTATAACTATAAACATTTCTAAAGTGCAGTAATTTTAGGCGTAACAACCTTTTCAATATTTAACTAAAACTGTAATAGGTTTGCCAGTATTTCACTCTCTAGCACATATGTGTTCAAAATGTCTAAGTACACAGGATTGGCTTGATACATTTATATCTGCCTTTGTATGTATTCTTTTAGTTACATTGATGAGTTTCCTCCAACTTATAGCAGCTAATTATAAAGTGTATTACATAATTAAAGCAAAGTACCAGTTCTCTTGACCATTTTTAGTTGAGAGGATTAGCAATGTCAATGTATGCTATAAATGCCTGTCTACAACATGCTTGGTGCAATGCCATTTGCTACATTCGTGAACATCTCTCAGGGGGTGCTTTCAATACATCTAATTGCTTAATACATATATTCTCTGGCTTCATTTTGATATCTCTGCAAACGTATTGAGACAGTATCACAACCAGATAATGCATTATACAGAATGTTAGCTTTAAGTCTACGTTCTTTCATGTGTCTTTTCCTGATGGATTTTTGTCGTTGTTTTTATGCAAAAAGACGGCTTACTACGGTATTAGTCAGCATGTACCAGAACTGTTTGAAACGGCCAAATGAAGCTACAGCTAAAACTAGCAAACTGTTTTACTGCAGAACATAACAGTGTGTATCAGTGTTGGTTGCTCGTAACATTATGCCTTTGTGGTTTTGTTTTTATGCATTTACAGCAAACAAATGTGTACCATTTCGCATACCAGTTAGTGCACCACATGTTGTAGGAAATAGACAGCATGAAAACATCTAAATTACCTGATGTTCACATTTCTAATATTTATATATGAAGCCATGTTGGTGGAGAGACATTAAGGTATGGACATACTAAATAGCTGGCCTTCTTTACTTTAGATAAAGTTGACATATTTCAAATGGTTACAGCACAGAGCAGGACCCGTTTTAAATGTCTGTAGCTTACATTTTTACATTTTCTTAAAGAATATTGTCAGTGCTGAAAAAACACATCAAATGGGAGTCATGTACTTCAGTTAAACAAACAAACTACTATCTGTCATGCTATCATATTATTGCAAAAATGCTTCCTACATGTCAAGGATAGATCTGTTATGTGATTTCAGCAAACAAAATGTAAAAAAGGAAGGAAAAAAGCTCTACAGAGCAAAGAAGGAGGACTCTTTGAATGCGCCATTTTGTTATGTGATTTCAGCAAACAAAATGTAAAAAAGGAAGGAAAAAAGCTCTACAGAGCAAAGAAGGAGGACTCTTTGAATGCGCAATTTTGCAACTACCATGGTTTTTTCTGTGCCAGTTTTCTGTTTAGTGTCTGTATACCTTAATTGTGACCCTTGCATTGCTTACTTGTTGAATCTAGATTGACCGGTAATGACATTTGACTTTTATTACTATGTACACTTCATAGAACCAATTAAATGCCAGTGCAATAACACATTCATGTATAAGAAATATAAATTTGTCAAACAAATGTATTAGAGAAGTACTGAGAAACCTGTTACAATTCTTAGATATCTATTGAATGGGTGTAAATATCAGTTTCTTTTATTTTATGGGTCTTTGGACGAGTCATTTGATTTGAAAACATGATTATGTCATATTATACTGTTATTTAACATACAAAAATGATCCATTGAAGGGCCTGTCTTTTTATATAATCTATTGCCCTAATAAAAATACAGATATATAGGTTAACTCATGGACCTAAACATGTGAATATTTTTTACTTTTTTTTTTGGATATTTTATACATTTGATCCATGAATTTAGCTTTTTTACTTATGTTAAGTTCAGAAATATGATATTTTAACGATAGAAATAAATTAATTTGCCCTTAAAATGTGATTTTTAACAATTTCCCCATTAAGGACCTCATACTATTTTTTCTTAGTCATGTATATTGAGTGTGTATAAAATGTAATTGAATAAATTTTGTGTCAAGGGTTATAATTGGTTAAGGTAATGAATTAACATTTTTGAAATTGTTGTAGATATATTTATTTGAAATAAATAAAAGGTAGTTCCCCTCTGGGGCCTCATGTTTTGGTCTATTCAAGCCAACAAATCGTGTATGTAGTCCATTTCTGATCCAGTATACTTCATAACACTTTATAATACAACTTTCATTCTTTCTTCATAGGAAACATCTTTTCACTCGCAGTTTTGAAATTAAACATACAGTAAAATCTGATTACCTCCCTTTTTAGTATGTATCTTGAGAAATAAAAGTATTTTGTAGTAAACTTTGTATATTGTCAATACCAAATGGTTGTTTGGCTATGCTAGTGATGTTATCCATGTTTAGATCATATGAAACATTACTTTGTATATAAATTTCAATTTAAAGGAAAAAATATTATTATTTTCCAGACATTTTTACCTCCCTTTTTTAAACTGATTTAAAAGGAGGTTCCAGGGCAAATATAGCGTGTCTCCTCCTCTTGTAGGATTTGGGATACCTTAAAGTAATTTCATGCAAACTTTGGTGCTTTCTTCACAAAGGGGAACATCTTTGCCATTTTTTGTTCCATATCTTACTCGCTACAAGGGTTATAATTGGTTAAGGTAATGAATTAACATTTTTGAAATTGTTGTAGATATATTTATTTGAAATAAATAAAAGGTAGTTCCCCTATGGGGCCTCATGTTTTGGTCTATTCAAGCCAACAAATCGTGTATGTAGTCCATTTCTGATCCAGTATACTTCATAACACTTTATAATACAACTTTCATTCTTTCTTCATAGGAAACATCTTTTCACTCGCAGTTTTGAAATTAAACATACAGTAAAATCTGATTACCTCCCTTTTTAGTATGTATCTTGAGAAATAAAAGTATTTTGTAGTAAACTTTGTATATTGTCAATACCAAATGGTTTTTTTGGCTATGCTAGTGATGTTATCCATGTTTAGATCATATGAAACATTACTTTGTATATAAATTTCAATTTAAAGGAAAAAATATTATTATTTTCCAGACATTTTTACCTCCCTTTTTTAAACTGATTTAAAAGGAGGTTCCAGGGCAAATATAGCGTGTCTCCTCCTCTTGTAGGATTTGGGATACCTTAAAGTAATTTCATGCAAACTTTGGTGCTTTCTTCACAAAGGGGAACATCTTTGCCATTTTTTGTTCCATATCTTACTCGCTATCAGGGGAATATTAATTTTGGAAATTTATACTTCTTAGACCATTACCATTTATAATAAATGTACTGAATTGTTCAGAGAATGTAGGAAATACTTTATTCAAAGGTAAGCTTATGTGGGAATATGTATTTTGTTTAATACCACATCTGACAACGTTCTATTTTGAAGAAAACATCCGAACTTCTTTTTCAAAAGTATTTTTTTCTTAACTTTCTTTTAGTTGTGTGTGCAACATATACATCTAGCTACCCCCACTAATGAAATATGGTTAACTTGCATATTTTCTTGAACATAGCAATATTTTATCATGCTGAAAGATCTACTTTTACTTTCATTAAATTTTCATGCAATTTTTGCAACATTTTGAAATGTACATGTTTGAGACATTTTTAACACTGCATGCAGGGAGTACCTGGAGAAATATGTTAGGCACACAATAAGTATAGGCATAATGTCAAAATATTTTTAAACTAGAAAACAGGATGTGGACGAGCAAAGTAGCCTACATGTGACATAACAGAAAATTTATTATTCTAAACATAACAACTTCCCTTGAAAGAAACTTAGAACTACTTATATTCAAAACAGTTTGGTGTACTTTTTTGTTTGAAAAAAAAAAAAAGAAGCAAAAATTCACCCGAGTGGCAGTTTCAAAACATTTTAGGACTACATGAACCTTAAGGACTGTATGCCATATTGAATGGAATGGGTGAAGTACATAATATTTTTTTCTGAGGAATTTCGAAGTTGCTGTAAACCAAACTTTATATCATTGTGGCAATACGTTAAACTCTAAACCATGAAGTACAGAACTCCGACTTTAATTCAAAGACTAAAGTGGGAAAAACTCGGGTATTCCAAATCAGTCACTCAGCATGCAGATGTCATCAGTTACTTTAGCAAATTTAGAAAATGTTTGTGTTTGTAATCTTTAAGCATCTGTTTATATTAAACAACCGCAGGTTATATCACTTACATATTTTTTCAAGCGACAGCGTAGTATAAGGATATCGTATATTGACCAAAGATCCTAATTTTTGCCGAGAAAATATAGAGCTGCCCTCACATTATTGCCAGGTGATGCACAGATAAATTATACATTCTGACATGATGTACGTATAATTATACATGTCACACTATAAATATATACACTGACGAGAACCCCCCCCCCCCCCCCCCTCACGCTTCATTCAATGTCATTGTACACTGTTTTGTTAACTGTTATGAACAATTCCATTCGCAAATCTGATGATTTGATAGACAACATTCCATGGTCGTAGTATGCTTCAAATCTTGAATTTCAATATACTGGTCAAAGGAATTTCACTGACACAAGCAGTAGCGCGTGTGGTCACCTGTGCTGAAAAACAATAGCAGCAAGACGACGCCCCGTGAACCCGCACCGGTTACGTAATAGACACCGTGGGATTCTGGCCCTCTTCACAGTCCATAGACATTGGCAGGCTGTAGCTGACATTGACGTAACCACCGTCAAAGGTAATTCCAGGCGTGTTCAATCGGATTGCAGTCCTATGAGAAAGCTGCCCAAGACAAAACGTCAATATAGCTCGTGTGTAAAAAGTTCCCGGTGACACGTGCAACATGAGGTCGCGCGATGTCATGCTGAAAGACCAAGCCTTGACGTTGACGGAATATAGGGACAAACCCGGGACGTAATATCTGGTCGATGTAATGCCTAACTGTGAGGTTACCTTGGCACACGACGAGTTTGGATGTTGATGGCTACCCAGACCATAACACCGCCCACCATAAGGATTGTGTTGTAGAAGGTAATTGTTAGCATAGCGTTAATGACGCCGTCTGCAGACACGAATAAGTCCGTCGGCAGTCTACAAGTTGACGTGACTTATCACTAAAAACACTGACCGCGATGGTTGCGGGGCCCAAATTAGACGTTGGTGTTGGTGGCATAGCGTAAGAACTAAACCGCGGCAGGGTCGTCGACTGCGGTTCCCGCGGCTTTGTGGGACGGACGACGGGACAGGCGATTCCGGTTTAAAGTTCCGTTCTCAAAGCCGATTTGTCATTGTATGTCAACTTTAATAGGCCGCCCATGGCTACCTACACATGCGCCCGAATTTAGGGCTACGCACCTGCACCGCATAGCGCGGGCGCGCCAATGTACATCATACCATGTCATGCACTGTAACTCAACCTACCTATATAAAAGCTGAAAAGTCCACAAATCTCCCGTTTGAAATATACCAATTTTTCTTCTTAAAAAGTCATTTTGTTTTAAGTTTACTCATTTTATCACTTCAAATCATTTTCGAAAATTCCCAAAATAAGAGTAAAATCCAGCGAGATGGAAAGAAAGTGACATCAAAAAGATACTACCACTTTTAGGATATTGACAAAATAGCTAGTAGCAAATACATAGATATTATAAATATATTGCCTCACACACCAAAAATGTGGAACAAAGTCTTTCTTAAAATATTTAATGTTGAAAACAAGTCTTAAGAAGGTAAAGTCGGAAACCTCACACAGATGTTTAAAAATGAACTAAAGCATACTTGATGTACGTTACTCTAAAAAAACGCAAAAAGTAACAAAATTGCGAAATATGAGCACAAAGCTTCAAAATGACTGAATTAACAAGAGGTTAGAGACCACCAATTCTTTTCCCATAGACATACATTGTAACATTATGGCGTGTACCGCCTTCCATACATCGAAACATGTATATCTAATTACAAGTTTTTCAAGAACTATCTTAGTTCTACCAAAATATCGGACGAAAAACATATGAATAGTGATACTTTATTTATGTAATTTTCGTGTGAATGAGATGACCCCCTGTTTACATCATTGACATGGCGGGAGAAATTCGTTTGATAAAACTTTTTTTCAGTACACATAAAATGTAGCAAATTTTGTCAAATTGTATAATAAAATACTGTAAATGCAGTGAAAAAATATCAATTTTGAAAAAAATTATCACTTCCTGGGTTTGTTTACATGACTGACCAATCAGAACGCACAGATGTTACCTTATTCCCAGATATACACTTACCTCTTTCCCAGTAAGTCCCCTGTACTTTTTTGAATTGGTGGTCTCTGACCAAGATTGAATTTCCTATTCACGTTTGCTTATGCAGTCGAATTACGAGACATGCATAGGCGCACCATACCCGGATAACATTTCACCTTGCATTTCCATTTGTGGAAGATATGGTTGGGAAGTCGCCCGCAATTAGCTCAGTTAAAAGCCAAAGTGAGACCGACATTTGAATCGGGTATGGGTTTCCCTTCTAAAGACCTATCAACATCCCGAGTGAGATAGAGGTTAACATGCTGAACTAATACATTAACTTGTACCTGCTGGCGGCAAGTGTTTCTGCCATTGCGACCAGTGCTGACCAAGATCAGCCTGCACATCCGTGCAGTCTGATCATGGTCTGCACTGTTCGCCATTCAGTCAGTATATTTTTGGTAAGCACCCCTTTTAACAGTTAATGGTACTGTCCAAATTGAAAGATGGACAAGTTCATTATAGAAATTTAGCATGGTAAGGGTTATGCACCTGTCAATATTTTGCCCGCCCGGGGGAGCGTCGGGCACACACGGGACTTTAGACAGAAGGCCATTCCCGACAGGCGGGAATTAGACAAACATTTGATGTACCAACAAGGCTCTAGGGTGGGATTTAGACAAAAAAGCTTGTCTCTAGGGTGGGGATTTAGACAACAATTTTTTTGAAATGTCAAATTCCCCTGGGTCAGCCCGCCGCCCCCCTGGGCGGGTAAAATATTGACAGGTGCATTAATTTTACGTAGAGGCTCTTGCTAGCATCTTATATGCTAACGTTTCTTGTTTATGTTTTTGTTTTTATGGAGTGCTATCAAACGGATGTGCTTTAACTTCTCATTTTAAATAAACTTGTCCTTGTATATCTTGTAAAGAATATCTTAAAACATACATAACTATGAATACTGATCATTTTCTAGTTTGCTTAAAATATTGAAAACCACAGGTGGGCGGTCAGAAACAAACACAACAAAATTTAATCGCCGCGCACGATTTATGTCCAACTGTCTCCCGTCTTGAGCAATTTATTAATAACACATATAATATATACATAGGCTGTTCCTGTTTTTCATTTCACAGCTGCGGGGAAATGTTATAATGGCAACCGGGGAAGATAAAGGACCTAGGGTTCATAGACAGATGCCGGCTTCTTCACAACATGATCAACATCGAGCGTCAGCAACATCATCGTTTAATCCGCAGATAACAATAATGAGTACAGGACCAAGCGTTATATTCAAGCCTAGCATATCAAATAGTGGAAAATCAATGCTATTTAGTAAGGTATGGCTTTTATTTAACTAAATTATGAAAATGTTTCCAAAATTGACGAGTGCAGTGAGATACTTTTTATTACAGTGGCATACTTGCCATGTCTTAAAGCTCGGACACATAACTGTTAGCTTTTTGGGAATCCAATTGTATCAATATATTATTTATAGACTTTAGAATGTCAAAGG
The DNA here is from genome assembly GCF_021730395.1 of Mercenaria mercenaria. Classification (NCBI taxonomy): domain Eukaryota; kingdom Metazoa; phylum Mollusca; class Bivalvia; order Venerida; family Veneridae; genus Mercenaria; species Mercenaria mercenaria. The sequence goes on along the minus strand of NC_069369.1, from coordinate 13,278,528 downwards.
TTAATTGTGAGCTAGTTATTTTGTTGGTACTGTGTCCGTTGTCCGGCGTTAGCTGTTTTTTAAACGACTTCTCATGATCCAAACTTCATGGTCAGATGCATCCTCACATGAACCTCTCAAATTTGTTCAAATGGTTCTGGCGGTCGCTGGACTTAAAAAAACAAAAAAAAACAAAACAAAAAAAACAAAAAAAAAACAACAAAAAAACACGCTAAACCACTTGATGGATCCTTGCCAAACTGTGTTTTGAGAATCTCCTGTAACGTCCTGTTTTGAGCATCTCCTGTAACTTCCTGTTTTCAACTTTGAGGATGTTTAGCATCCTCGCAAGATATTGCAGGTTATTCGGTTTGACCATTTTTATACGCCCGAAAGGACGTATTACCGGGGTATGTTATAACGCCGGTCCGTTAGTAGTTTTGTGTCCACTCTGTAACTCTTGAACCCATGAAAGATTTTTTCTGAGAAACTTGACACAAATGTTTACACATATAGACGACGTATTGAGCGGATGTTTTGGATAGCTCGCTTCAAGGTCAATGTCACACTCGGGGGTTAAAAGTCATATGACTTTGTTTCGTGTCCGCTCTGTAACTCTTGAACCCCTTGATTTCGAAGAAACTTGGCACAAATGTTCAGCACATTGAGATGATTTGCAGAGCGTATGTTTTGGATTGCTCATTTCGGGGCCAAGGTCACACTTAGGGGTCAAAGGTCATATGTCCGCTCTGTAACTCTTGAAGGATATTAAAGAAATTTTGGCAGAAATGTTCACCACATTGAGACGATGTGCAAAGGGCATGTTTCGGGTGGCTCGCTTCAAGATCAAGGTCACACTAAGGGGTCAAATGTCATACCTTCGGGCGTATATTTTTCCGCATTGCGATGCTATTGTTTACTTTTTCTGTAATACCACTAGACGGATCTTCACAAATTGGTCTGAATTATATATCCCGTAATTTAGGTCCTTTCTCAAGTGTATTACAATAGGTCCGCTTGGTCCCAAGCGGCCACAACAGCTAAAAATAGAAACTAATCCTTTAAAACGATAATTGTTTCATTGGTAAGAACAGAGACGTGAATGATTTCTTTGCAAGTACCAAATTGTCAAGTATCAAAACTTACAGGGTTAAAAGGTAAAGGTTTTCTCATGTGAACGATTTTAGGCCAATTTGGATCCTTATTCTGGTATTCATTACTATATGATACACACCTAAAGCATTAACCTATTTATAGTTATTATTAACAAGGCACGAATCTGCATAAACAATCAATTTACTATGCTGAATTTTTATAATAAGAATCTTTCACTGGCTGCTTGTAAAGATCGGAATATCCGGCACGAGGGTAAGGCGGTAACGAGGCTCCTGCCGAGTTACCGCCTAAACAGTTACCCGAGTGATATTTCCATCTTTACTCGCTGCCAGTGATTGATTCTTTTTCTTGCATGCCTTATTCTTCAATTTGCAGAGGATATATGAAGAACGAAGTTTTTTCTTTCAGTCGCTATTATGTTATAGTAGCGTATGAATTTACGCATTCATTCATAAATTATAGCACGTGAGTCATCTTACACCAGTGGGTTTAAGATGAGTTTTTCTAGCACCGGAAAAGCACGGGAAAATCCTGTCGGGCATGCAAGGAATTGATTTATTTGAATTTAGTTGCCCAGCAATGCGTTTACCCAAATTGACGGTGCTAGGTATGACAGTGGTGAAGACGGAATACGAGCACATTATTCCAGTAAGCTGTCATGTTTACTTATCTCTTTTAAAATATGCAAGGAAAACTAAGAATTGGATGTGTATAAATAATCGAGTAATTGGTAATTTATGCAAAAATCAGTTTTTGTTTTAAACCTGAAAAAAATGAAGCAAGGAGGATTTAAGGGCTTGGTTTAACAGAAGACTTTGTTAAACTCCACCGCTTCCAGGGAATACCAACATAGGACGTTTTCATGTCAACCGTGAGAAAATGCCCATTGTTAGTACGATGTTTAATTGCTATAAGAAAGGAGGAATTGAATGTCTCATATGATTCAAACATATCGATTTTAGCCTTTCATTAAAATGAACATTTGTTAAGAATACATCTATAGTATATACAACTTTACAGTCACAAAGTTTAACTCTTGAATTACCCTTGTTACTTGAAGGTGCATTAATAGCGCAACGGGTGGAGTTTTCGACCAAATGAGGATATTATTTACTTAAAACATGTAAAGATGTGTTATATTACAACATTTAATCAGTGTTTTGATACTATGTTATAAAATATTATCGTATTGTTTTACAGTCTGTCGTAAATACAAGATCTTCGCTTGAATCAACAAGACACAATCTGTCCCACACGATCGGAGGTACTCGACCAAAGCCGTTTCCAAAGACTCCTGAAACTAGTAACAATAGCAAAGCTTTACCAGATGCTTTGTTGAATAGTCCGAGTATTTCCACAAATACAGACAGAGGTACGCTTTTACATTCTTACTTCTATGTAGTACCTTCAGCGCCCAGTTGTTTTAACTAAGTGGTATTTAAAGGTTTCGCTGTGAGGCGACGATATATTCTAGTGCATTTTTCGCGACTGCTTATTTTGATATACTTATAGGTCAGATGGAAGCAACTTCCAAGGCATCTGATGGGTTGAAAAAGTGTAGAGTATTCCGCAGTGTATATGTAGTATCCCAAAAAATATGGCTACCAGAGGGCGTGGTCACTTTTCTCTATGTATATAGTGAACATTTTAAAAATCTTCTTGCAAGAAACTGCTGACCCGATTTTAGAATAATTTTACACAAAAGGGCCTTGTTTGACCATCTACCAAGATTATTCAGATTATATTGATTCGTCAAAAACCGTGGCTGCCAGAAGGCGCTGTCACTTTTCTCTATATGTATACAGTAAAAACTTTAAAAATCTTATTGTGTGACACTGCTAGTTCAATTTTTCGATTTTAAAATAATTTTAAATGGTTCTTGTGTGACTTCAACAAATAGCATTCAAACTTTTCTGATTCATCAAAAACATGGCCACCAGAGGGCGTGGTCACTTTTTATCAACAATTTCTTTAAACAGTATCTCCTCAAAAACCACTGAATGGATTTTGACGAAACTTTGCACAAATGATATCTGGGTAGCCGTCTTTCACAATTGTTCAAATGTTTCCAGTTCATTGAACATAAGGGTCTTTTTAGTCGAAAATAGGTTTTTAGCGATAAGACTTTAAAAATCTTTTTTTCTAGAGCTTTGATATTTGGCATGTGATATAAGGATTTGACTCTCAAACCATACTTGTCCGAATTATTACGCTGAGGTAAAAAAAAAAATGGCCATGTCTCTTTGTCTTACATGTACTTAATTTCTGTAGGCTTTTATATAAGAAACATTGAAAATCTTCTTCTCTGAATCAGTAATAGTTAGAGCCTTGATATTTTGGTGTCATATCAGATTTGTAATTTCAAATTATTGCCCTAAGTTCAAAAATGTGTGCGACATGTACTAGTATATGATATAGAGAATAATAGGTTTGTGCCGTAGATGAAGGCGAACCTGATAACGTCCAGAGCCGAGCCAGATAAACTTTCTCCATCTTACCACTAACCTATTATTCTATTTATCTTGTCATTACTTCATTTTCCGATATTTGGCAATTTATTTTACAAAAATAAGTGTGCGACAACCGCTTTAATGACGTCATATTCGTAATGACGTCACTGATATAATGACGTGATTACCGGTAAAATCGCAATAACTTCTTCGTTTTTGAATAAAAACTCATTATTTGACCACTCATTTTCTTAGTTCGGACATTTCCAACACAATGACGATGGTTTCGTTACAACAATATCGATCATAAGGTCACATGATCAACTGACCGTATATAACTGGTCACATGATCAACTGACGGTATATCAAGAAAGATATACGGCACCCTGATATCGGGTCAAAAATACTGCAAGTGACAGGATATGCTTATTTATCCTGTCACTTGCAGTATTTTCGACCCGATATCAGGGTGCCGTATATCTTTCTTGATATACCGTCAGTTGATCATGTGACCAGTGATATACGGTCAGTTGATCATGTGACCTTATGATCGATATTGTTGTCATAAGAAATTTTGCAACGAAACCATCATCATTGTGTTGGAAATGTCCGAACTAAGAAAATGAGTGGTCAAATAATGAGTTTTTATTCAAAAACAAAGAAGTTATTGCGATTTTGCCGGTAATCACGTCATTATATCAGTGACGTCATTACGAATATGACGTCATTAAAGCGGTTGTCGCACACTTATTTTTGTAAAATAAATTGCCAAATATCGGAAAATGAAGTAATGACAGGATAAATAGAATAATAGGTTAGTGCCTAAGATGGAGAAAGTTTATCTGGCTCGGCTCCGGACGTTATCAGGTTCGCCTTCGGCTCACCCGATAACCTCCTCCACCTCGCCAGATAAACTTTCTCATCTACGGCACTAACCTGTTATTCTCTATATAGAAAAAACAAACCTAAATCTGTACTTTTACAGATACACTTGAAGCCTTGTACTCGGGTGAGTGCTTTCGGGTCAATGGCCCTCTTTTTTATAGTTCTTTGATAGTTCTTTCATCCTGAGTGGTTGGTATCAAAAGTTTAAATGTAAGGCGGATACAATACAGTACTGGTTTGATGCCGATAAATTTCAGTGTACTTTTTGTAATGGTTGGAAAAACGGCCCTGCTGATCTAGCTATCTATCTGCCGTTGACGTCAAAATCAAAAAGAGAAAGAATATAAAGATATAAATTTAGTGGAAGAAACTAAAAATTACTTTGGTGATATAAAAAAATTAAAACTTGAGTTTGCAGAATAACTAGGGCGAGACATGTTCAAAGCTGCAAACTGCAGATCCTCTTTTATTCCGGAAGCAGATATTTGTTCAATTGAGGTCTTCTACCAAACATGATAAATTCAGTTTTTGAAGTGTTCATTTTCAGTTTGTTTCTATTCATCCAGTCATTGATTATAACTGCAGCACACTTTCAAAAATATTTTTTTGCCTTATGTCAGATTCCGCAAGAAGGACAACTGATGTATAATTCAAAGAATAACATCCAGGTCATAATATGTATATGAATAAACGAAACTCTAAACCTAAACGTTTCAAAAATACCAAACTTTCCTTACAACTAGTAATACAAGAAACAAGGTAACAAGTTGCATTCATTCGGACAATCGTCTATCGTGTCTTTGCTAACGTTCGTCAAGTGAGACAGCCATCCATATGACCTGCGGATGGTCGGTGAGCTATCTTGTTGACCGCACATACGAAACGTGAATGAACACGTCTTTATTAAATAATTAAATATCTTTTTAATTTTTACAACATAGCACAACATTTGAAAATACATTTTTTCACATTCATGTACCTGTTAAATAAAACAGATAAATTTAGTGGAAGAAACTAAAAATTACTTTGGTGATATAAAAAGATTAAAACTTGAGTTTGCAGAATAACTAGGACGAGACGTGTTCAAGGCTGCAAACTGCAGCATTGAACTGCTCTAGGGTAGGGAGGTGGGCAACACTTGGGGGAAGTTGGTTCCAGTGGTACACAGTTCTCGGAAAATAAGAAAACTTGTAATAGTCAGTGGTTGCAGTAATTAACCTATAACTTAGGGAATGGCTATAGCGGACACAACGAGTCATTGGGGCCAGGTAATCTGCGATTGGGATAGCAACCAGATCATGATGAATCTTATAGAAGAGTGATAACCTTAATTATCGCATAGTGCGGCAATTTTCCTTTGATCTTTGCAGCATGTTATACATAGTAACACACATTATTACTACAAAACTGTGCTGATATCTTACAAAACTGTTGCGATATATATCAACACGGAAATCTCTATGGAGTTTCATAAGAAAAAAAGTGTTCCGATATATATCAGCACAGTAAAACTGTTCCGATATATATCGGAACACTTTTTCTCTATTGAGGACCTATCAAGGGAGAATAATTTTTTCCTTTCAAAGAAAAGATGATTTTAGCTCCAGTTTACAGTTCACAGAGAAAGAATTGTCACAAACACCTACATTTATAAAGTAAAAGAATAAATAAACTAGAATATTTCAAAAAATTGATAGTTATTGCCAAATTCAGAAATACATGAAATATATGAAATTCTGAGATTTCTCAAATGTTTCTTTTTCTTTGATTTTTTTACAAACAAAACAACAAGTTTTACAATATGTCTGGCCAATGAAATGCAAAGATTTAAAACCAATGCAGAAATTTGTTGGGTACTTTTATCTGGAGAACACACTTTCTAAAACAGAAGTTTTAGTGTTTCAGTCAGCGAGGCGCAGAAAGGGAATCAAAATAGTAAAAATAATAATAAACAAATTTAAATGAAAATGATATATAAATTTTAATGATAAACTATGCGATAAAACAGTTATAATATGTAGTGCTCGTGTGTTACCAGGATATATCAGAGCTAGGGGTACATCTCGTTATTTTTCTCTTCACATATCTGTCTCGGCCTACCGGCCTCGACGATATGTGCAGAGAAAAATACCCTCGACGTACCCCTAGCTCTGATATATCCTGGTAACACACTCTCACACATACTATAACTATAACATATATACGCCTTAAATCCAGTCGACGAAGGTTTAGAGAGTGTAGCATATCTGTTACACTGGAAGTACGACCGTAGTCCGTCTTTATCCAACGGGATTTGACCTTAATTTTCTTCATAAGAACCCTAGGGTTTGGTTAGCTTTCTTGGTTGATCTGTTTATATGTAGGTCCCATGATAGGTCATTTGAGATATCCACGCCTAGGTATTTAGCTGAGCTGACCGATTCATGTTGGGCACCATGTAAGTAATACTGGGTAGGGATAGGATGTTTCCTTAGTGGCGTGGATCACTTGACACTTGGAGGGGTTGAACTCCATATCCCACTCCAACTCCCACTTTTCTAGAAGTTTTAGGTCATTTTGGAGAATGACAGATTGGTCTGCAGATGACAGAGTTAGATATGTTGGAACTGACGTTTTGTGGGAGGTCATTTATGTGAGCTAGGAAGAACAGGGGAGTAAGTACAGACCCATGTGGGAACCTGATGATACTGGGATGGCATCATAGTTAGTGCCATTTAGGACTGTTGATTGGATCCTATTATCTAAGAAGCCTCTGACCCATCTTAGTCTATATCCTTGCACTGCTAGAAAAACTTTCTCATGACTAACCTTGTCGAAAGCCTTACTAAAATCCAGTAGTATAAGATCTACTTGTTTCTTATTGTAGACTGAAGTGACCAGATCATTTACTAACATAACTAACTGAGTAACGCATGATCTTTTTTCCCTAAATACATGCTGTAGGTCATACAGAATACCATGGTTGGTGAAGTGCTGAACAATAGATGAGGAAACAATGTATTCAAGAACTTTGCATAGGAGACATGTTAATGAAATTGGCCTATAATTTACTGGATTTGACCTATCATCTTTTTTTAAAAAATGGGGGCAACATATTTCTTAGTTATCGAAACATTTAATGATTCAAACCTAACCCAAATGGTCAACTTACCAACTAGAGGAAATAATATTCTAGACTTATTCCTTACTACAAATCCAACTCTAGTAAATCAGGCCAACATCATACCGGGCATCAGTGATCATAATGTAGTAGAAACAAAAGTCAATACATCCGCAAGTATATGTTACCAGAAGCCTCGAAAAATCCCCTTGTATAAAAAGCAAACTGGCAGGAAATAAAATAGTCATTGTTTGACTACCACCAGGTTATGACTATTGAAGGTAAATACTCCTCATTAAACACAGAAGAGTTACGGGAACATTTCTCAAATACCCTAAACAACCTTAATGAAAAATTGATTCCATCCAAACAGTCAGCTATAAGAGATCACCTTCCATGGGTCAGTCAGGACATTAAGAAACTAATCTGAAGGAGGAACAGAGCTTTTAAAAATGTTAAGAAAACTAGCTCATCTTCTGATAGAAAGACATTTCTAGACTTAAAGCATCTAGTGCGGAAAAAGGTTAAAGAGGCTTATAGCCAGTATCTTGAGCACATCCTAAACTTAAACAACACTGATGACTCACTACCAAATAAACCCAAATTGTAACATTCCAGAAAACCGATATTTATTAATTTTGTATTGCTATGTTTGATTTTTTTTATCTACAAAGCAAACTATCATTTGATCATGTCAGAAATTGCAAAATGAATCCTAGCATGATATAAATGCAGAAACACTTGCCAACTGCCAATGTCAAAATTAATTTGTTGCCATAATCCAGGCATAGTAATATTGCAGTCTAATATTTCTTATATAGTCTTTTTAATATTTTAAGTCATTTTTGACACTATTTTGTTAATAACGATCATATTAGATAGGTGTAGATTGCATGGTTAGATGACGAAAATTCTACATTTTTGATGCCGATGTCAGTTATGAGTCACGGTTTGAAGACGAGGTTTTTACTTTCAGTGTGTCTCCATTCTAGGTCACTTATTAGAAACTAACTGTGAAAGGGAAACACCATATTTTCAATCCTTAAAGCAATTCACAAATATCGGATGAGCAACTATTGACCATTGCAACGATCCATTTGTTTAAAGAATCTCACACAAATAGCGGTATAAGTAAAGTAATGGTCCTTATTTATAATAACTACAAGATGTCACTTGCTCTCCATGTTTACAATAAAAAGACCTTCTTGGCAATGACAATTTCTCATTATTACTTTGTAAATTAAACAAAACGTTTTGTGAATGGTTACATCCAACTTATTTATAAAATGACTTTTGCTTGCAGTCAGTTTGGGATTGTGTTTGTTACAGGCCAGAGTATTCATCATGATGATCTTTAGGTCAGATTTAAATCTTGGTCAGGTGGGGTGAAAAACTAGGTCACTAGGTCAAATAAAAGGAAAAGCTTGTTAACACTCTAGAGGCCACATTTATGACTGTATCTTTAAGAAACTAAGTCAGAATGTTAATCATGATAATCTTAAGGTCAAGTTCGAATCTGGGTCATGTGGGGTCAGAAACTAGGTCACCGGGTCAAAACAAAGGAAAAGCTAGTTAACACTTTCGAGACCACATTTATGACCATATCTTAATGGAACTTGGTCGGAATGTTAATCTTTATGATCTTTAGGTCAATAGGTCAGGTGAGCGATACAGGGCCTTCATGGCCCTCTTGTTTGTAAAAGGTCTTACATTTCAACATTTGTATTTTCAAGGTTTGTTTAATTATAAGTTATTGTTGGTAAGGCCCTATGGGTAGGATAGTGTGTAGATTTTCTTTTGCAAATAGTCTATGATGGCACCATTAACCGAGGGGGGTGGGTGGGTTTAAACCTCTATATGCAGCCCGTCTTGGCGCACCATGTAAGGCATTAAGCACTGGTATTCGCAATAGGGGTAAAAGTACCTTAAGGAGAGAGATGCGGACATGACCTTTTGTTTGAATAAGGCTGTTTTGATTTTTAGCTCACCAGAGCACAAAGTCCTCAAGGTGAACTATTGTGACCTGTCATTGTCCGGCGTCCGTCGTCGTGCGTCGTCCGTCGTAATTTGCCTTGTGAACACTCTAGAGACCACATTTGTGACCGAATCTTTATGAAGCTTGGTCAGAATGTTAGTCTTGATGATCTCTAGGTCAAGTTCGAAACTGGGCCATATGGGGTCAAAAACTAGGTCACCCGATCAAATCAGAGGGAAAGCTTGTGAACACTTTAGAGGTCACAATTTTGGCTCGATCTTTATGAAACATAGTCATAATGTTTGTCTTAATGATCTCTAGGTCAAGTTCCAAACTGGATTATGTGGGGTCAAAAACTAGGTCAGTAGGCCAGACCAAAGGAAAAGCTTGTGAATACTCTAGGGCACAGTTGTGACCCAGTATTTATGAAACTTGGTCAAAATGATTGTATTGATGATTTCTAGGTCATGTTTGGATCTGGGTGATGTGGGGTTAAAAACTAGGTCACCCGGTCAAATCAAAGGAAAAGCTTATGGACACTTTAGTGGCAACAATTTTAACTCAATCTTTATTAAACTTGGTCAGAATGTTTGTCTTGATGATCTCTAGGTCAAGTTTGAAACTGGGTCTTATGGGTCATAAATAAGGTAATCAGGCCAGATCAAAGGAAAATCTTGTCAACACTCTAGAGACCACAATTTAAGTTTGAAACTCACGAGAAAATTCAGAACGTTTGTCTGATAATCTTTAGGTCATGTTGAAATCAGGGTCATGTTGTTTCAAAAACTAAGTCACCCGGTCAAATCAAAGGAAAAGCTTGGGAACACTCCGGAGGCCACAGCTGTGACCCAATCTTATGAAACTTGGCCAGAATGTTTATCTTGATGATTTCTGGGTCAGATTCGAAACTGGGTTATATGGGGTCAATAACTAGGTCAGTAGACCAGATCAAAGGAAAAGCTTGTGAACACTCAAGATGCCACAGTTGTCACTCAGTCTTTACAAAATGTGGTCAGAATGTTTGTCTTGATGATCTCTAGGTCAGGCTTTAATCTGGGTCATATGGGGTGAAAAACTAGGCCATTAAGCCAGAACAAACGAAAAGCTTGTGAACACTCTAAAGGTCACAGTTGTGACTCAATCTTATTTATTGTTATTGGTACTGTTTAGTTTCTGAACATGAGCTATTCGGCCTGGGTGGTTCCAATACTCCCGCTTTTATAGCTTTGGGTATTGTACAATCACCCCTTGGATATGGCGCCTGCTTTTTAATTTTGTCTTTTGGCAGTTCCTGTGATATGCAGGCTCCATAACCTCAGATCCCCTTTCTAAATTCCAGTTTGTTTAGTTCTGCTCATTGTTTTCTCGTTTAGGGCAAACCCATTATTTTAACTGGGGACCATACGCCGCTTTTCATGGAATTACACGCTAGTGTAGCATTGAAGGTTCCATGTGCACCGCCGTATGAATACATCTGCGGATGTCTCTAAATTGTTGTTTGTACTTTTAACATGTGTAAATGTTGAGTTCTGCTCAACCCGGGGCTAGAGGGCGTGGACGGTAGCATGCATTTCCACTAAATCAAATCGAGCCTGCAACATTTTCGTTTTTGTTGTGTTGAGCGACCTGTGGAGTTTCAACTTTTTCTATTAAATAATTACAACTATTACTCAATTCATAGATTTGCGCGTTTCTGGTTGGCTGCTTCAGCACACGTGACCAACTTTCATTTCTCAGTGAAGCCATCACGTGTTCATTAGATGTAATTAATATTCATAATTTTACGGACTACTTTTTCGTTTCTGAAAAAAAGTTGCATTTTTAGCTCACCAGAGCACAAAGTGCTCAGGGTGAGCTATTGTGATCGCTCACCGTCCGGCGTCCGTCCGTCCGTCCGTCCGTCGTCCGTCCGTCGTCCGTCCGTCCGTCCGTCCACACTTTCCTTTAAACAACATCTCCTCCTAAACCAACAGGCCAATTTTGATGAAACTTCACAGGGATGTTCCTTGGATGGTCTTCTCTAAAAATTGTTTAAAGAATTGAATTCCATGCAGAACTCTGGTTGCCATGGCAACCGAAAGGAAAAACTTTAAAAATCTTCTTCTCAAAAACCAGAAGCCCTAGAGCTTAGATATTTGGTGTGAAGCATTCCCTAGTGGACCTCTACCAAGTTTGTTCAAATCATGACCCCGGGGTCAAAATTGACCCCGCCCCAGGGGTCACTTGATTTTACATAGGAAAACCTTAAAAAATCTTCTTCTCAAAAACCAGAAGCCCTAGACATTAGATATTTGACATGTAGCATTGCCTAGTGGACCTCTACTAAAGTTGTTCAAATCATGACCCCCGGGGTCAAAATTGACCCCGCCCTAGGGTTCGCTTGATTTTACATATGAAAATCTTCAAAAATTTTCTTAAAATAAACCAGAAGGCCTAGAGCTTAGATATTTCACGTGTAGCATTGCATAGTGGACCTCTACAACATTTGTTCAAATCATGACCCCAGGGTCAAAATTGACCCCGCCCCAGGGGTCACTTGATTTTACATAGGAAAATCTTCAAAAAATTTCTAAAAATAAACCAGAAGGCCTAGGTTTTAGATATTTGACATGTAGTATTGCCTAGTAGACCTCTACAAAATTACTTCAAATCATGACCCCGGGGTCAAATTGGCCCCGCCCCATGGGGTTACTTGATTGTACATAGAAAAATCTTCAGTATTTTCTAAAAATAAACCAGAAGGCCTAGAGCTTAGATATTAGACATGTAGCATTGCTTAGTGGACCTCTACAAAATTTGTTCAAATCTTGACCCCCTCAGGGTCAAATTGACCCAGCCCCAGGGGTTACTTTATTGTACATAGGGAAATCTTCATAAATTTGCTTAAAATAAACCAGAAGGCCTAGATCTTAGATATTCGATATGTAACATTGCCTAGTCGACTTCTACAAACTTTGTTCAAATCATGACCCCCTGGGTAAAATTGGCCCCGCCCTAGGGGTTACTTGATTGTACATCGGAAAATTTTCTAAAAATCATCAGTTTGACATTTGAAACATATTACTCTGGTGAGCGATCCAGGGTCATCATGACCCTTTTGTTTTCAAATAGGAAACAAATGGAAGAAGTTTTTATAGTTGTAATTATAAGAATTGAGTGGTATTTTTCTGCTGTTCATCTATGTATGAACTATCAGGAAGTGTACACGTAAGTTTTACATAAACACCTTCGGTGTTTATGCAAATGAGGTGTAAACTTCCTGACAGTTCATACACTTTCTATGGAAAACTGAAGTGAAGTCAACATTTGTTGAAACATATGACAGGCAATCTTTAATATGAGGAATCTTGAATGAAATAACATTTCTGATAAGTTTTATGAGTAATCAAGTGTTGATACTGGTTTATGTTGTATTGACAAGTAGCATGCCTGACAGGTATCTTGCCATTTTTGTGGTTGTGTTTTCACATCGCATTTCAGTACAAAGACAGTGTTGTTCATATAATGTAAGACAATTGACTTAGTACTGATAAGACAATATCAAATTTCAGATTATTTAGTATTCAGTTATAGAAAGGATTAAGATTTTTTAAAACTTTTTTAACTTCTAGCAGATATACATGTAATCAATTTGGTCAGGTTCGCGCCATTTTTCGTCCGAACAGGTGTTGTGTTCAAGCGGGTTTTACATAAAATTTAGCCTGGTGACCCATACATTTTTAGCCCTTTTCATGCTCACAGTACAATTATTTATACACAAGAAAAACAGGAAAAAAATCTATGAAACAGTGTTTTCAATATCTAAAAAATATATTCTTTACTATGGGTATTTTCATTGAAAAAAGTTCACAAAAGTGAATATGAAACATGATTTTTTTTCATTTTTACCCATTATTGTAAGGATATAGTATTACAAATATGACTGTGATATCAAATAAGTTTATAATAAAATCTGTAAAAAGAATAAACCTTATTGTGCTGTCTTGATGTATATTTTGGTTGGTATTTATAAAAAAAGCAGAAAATTATGAAAATGTTAAAAAATCGCTGGCAGTTTCAGCAACACTGGGTGTGTTCAAAACAAATTTTCGCAGAAGCAAGCCTGGTGATCTATTGTTTTTATTTGTTCATTGTTTTCAGCACAAATTTTCCTATCATATATTTGAATTTGAAAAAAAATTCTATGTAAGGAAAAAAAACTATAGAAATTCTCTTTAAAGAGGCAGTAATTGAAGCAAAAGAAGAGCTCAGTGAAATAAAAGAAGGTAGAGTTTCAGTACCGACAAGATTCTCGTGTCAAGAACATGAAAAAGAAGAAACTGAATGCTACCCAGTGCGTGACAAAGTACACTCCCGTTTCATGGAAAAATCTGTTTTATTGAAAAACATAGCAGAGAGGTTTAACGTAAATATAAACCTTCAACAAAAACAGTACCATGTGGAAATAAAAGGATCAAGAGGAAATGTACAGCAAGCATTGGAGGAATTGGAAACAATTGGGAAAGCCATTTGTTCTGAAGACGCCGTATTTTTGAATCATAGTAAAGATTATATGGATTCTGTCGAACGCAAATGTGACGTTTTACTTGAGAAAGAAGTCGTTTTCAGAACTGACAAAATAGCAGTTACAAAGCAGTTGTTCACAGAAAATATCATCTGGTCGGACTCGTTTGGTAGAGAATTGGTTGTTGAGATGAATCATTGGGATGATGTACAAACGTCAGCTAAAGTTACACCAATAAAACGTGGCCGATATGGTAAGATATAATAAAGTGTGTCTTAAACATTAAAAAAATCTATATAATGTAAAAACCTGCAGCCTTTAAAATTAAATACAGTGTATATTGATAGGACAGTTTCAGGCTAGGCTTTTTCCAAACACAATAGAGGTTCATTAGACGCTGGTCTTGAGGAAGTAGGTTCAAACCAAGTTGGGAACTAATTCATACCTCATCAAAATAACATTACAGGGTTTGCTTTCAAACAGTTTTCAATGCATAAAATCTTAAGTATTGTTGTCCAAAACTTTAAGAATTTAAGCTTTGGATTCATAAAAAACACTTTTTCCCACAAAACTACTTCTAACTTGATTGTACCAAAACTCTTTCATATCATGTTGACCCTTCACTCACTTGTTTAAAGTGTTTATGTATAACATTGCTAGTTTAAAAAATACTAGTCGATTACCGGTGTGCTTAACTTGTGATTATCTGCTTTTGCCCGTTTTCGTAGCCTTTGTTTAAACCGTATTGAGCAAATATCGTTTAGCTTTTCAAGTGTGTAGAACACAGACCTCATTCATAAACTTATTTTGTCACAATTTTAGCCCACCTGACCACAGTTTACTCATGCTGAGTTTTTGTGATAGTTCAGTGTCCTTCGTTGCGCGTCGTTAAAATTATACTGTTAACACCATAGAGGCCACAATTTCTGTCCAGATTTTAGCTCACCTGGTCACGAAATCCACAAGGTATTGTGACCTGTCATTGTCAAGCGTCCGTCGGTGTGCGTCGTCCGTCAATATTTGCCTTGTGAACACTCTAGAGACCGCAGTTGTGACCCAATCTTTATGAAACGTAGTCAGAACGTTTGTCTTGATGATCTCTAGGTCAAGTTCGAAACTGGGTTATGTGGCGTCAAAAACTAGGGCAGTAGGTCTGATCTTAGGAAAAGCTTGTGAGTACGCTAGAGGTCAATTTTAATCATACTTGTATTAGCATAATATTTCGATCCCATTATGGGTTTCAGAGTTATAGCCCCTTAAAGGGTCAAAATTTGCAATTTTTGCTTTTTCAGCCATTTAGAGACTTCATTTATGGTTTGATTTGGTTCAAACTTGCAAAACATCTTCAACAACAATAAATTGTTTCTTGTTCATTTGATGTACATGAAACTTTTTCAGAATGTTTGTCTGCATGAAATATCGCATGAATTTTTATCTGGGTTATGCGGGTCAAAAACTAGGTCACCAGGTCAAATCAAAGAATGAGCTTGTTTACACCCAAGGGGACACATTTTTGATTCTGTCTTCATAAACTTTGGCCAGAATGTTTGTTACTACTGTGAAATCATTTTTATTCGCGTAGGACGAATTTTCGCGTATTTCGCGCTAGGACCGATACGCGAATTTAAGACCGCGCTATTATTATTTTTTGATAATATTGTTTCCTTTCTAAAATTGAAAATGCGCGAATTAAAGCCCGCGCGAAACAGTCCTTCTTCACGTTTGCGCGAAATTTCATGCCAGCGAATTTAAATGACTTCACGGTATTAGGTCTTGGACGATTTTAAATCTGGGTCACGTGGGTCAAAAACTATGTCACTAGGTCAAATCAAAGGAAAAGCTTGTATACATTTTATAGGCAACTATTTGCTCCAGTTGTTTCGAAACTTTGTCAGAATGCTTGTTTTCATGAAATTCTGAACAATATCGAATCTGGGTCATTTGGGGTAAAAAACTAGGTCATTAGGTCAAATCCAAGATAATACTTGTTTACACTCGAGGTCACATTTTTAGCTTACCTATTACGTAGTGAGCTTTTGTGATCGCATTTCGTCCGGCGTCCGTCAGTCGTCCGTCCGTCGTCCTTTCACAATTTCTTATGAACACGATAGAGACCACATTTTGCAAACAACTGGCCAGATCTTATCATGGGTTCCAGAGTAATGGCCCCTTAAAAGGCCAGAATTTGCTATTTTTGGCTTGTGAATAGGATAGAGACCTCATTTTGCAATCAACTTTAATCAAATTTGCACACAACTTGAATTGGCGTAATATATCGAATCATTTTGAAAACTGGCCAAATCCCATCATGGGTTCCGGAGTTATGGGTCCTTAAAGGGCCAAAATTTGCTATTTTTGGCTTGTGAACACAATAGAGACTGCATTTTGCAGTCAATTTTAATCATCTTGCACACAACTTGTAGTTGCATAATTTCTCAGTTCCTTTCGAAAACTGACCAGATCCCATCATGGGCTCCAGTGTTAGTGCACCTTGAATTGCCCAAATTTGCTATTTTGGCTTTTGCAGCCATAAAGAGACTTCATTTATGGTTTGATTTGATACAAACTTGCAAAATATCTTCAGCAACAATAAATCTTGGATTCCATTTCTGCCCCTGAAAGTGGCAAATTTTTCTACTTTGGCCCTTTCAGCCATATAGAGGTTTCATTTATGCTTTGATTTGATACAAGCTTGCTTGCGTAGAATGATTATCTTGATTATTTCTAGGCGTGGATCGAAACTGGGTCATGTTGGGTCAAAAACTAAGTCGTCAGGTCAGATCAAAGGAAAAGCTTGTAACAACCTAGAGGCCACATTTATGACCATATCTTCATGAAACTTGGTCGGAATGTTTATCTTGATGTTTCCTAGGCTAAGTTCGAAACTGGGCCATATGGAGTCAAAAACTAGGTCACCCGGTCAAATCAAACGAAAAGCTTGTTAACACTCTTGTTCATTTGATGTACGTGAAACTTGGTCAGAATGTTTCTATGCATGAAATATCGGATGAATTTTTATCTGGGTCATGTAGGGTCAACAGCTAGGTCACCAGGTCAAATCAAAGAATGAGCTACGTTTTTTGGTCCAATCTTAATAATAATTGGTCAAAATATTAGTCTCCATGAAATCACTAGGTAAAACATGTTTACACTGTCTTTATTTGTTACTCAGGTGAGCGACCTAGGGCCATCTTGGCCGTCTTCTTTTGTCCAATCTTAATGAAAATTGGCCAGAATATTTGTCTGCATGAAAGAACTAGGTAAACATGTTTACACTGTTATGATGTGTTACTCAGGTGAGCGACCGAGGGCCATCTTGGCCCGCTTGTTTATTTGATGTGGATGAAACTTGGTCAGAATGTTTGTCTGCATGAAATCCCGGATGAATTTTATTTAGGTCATGTGGGGTCAATAACTACGTAACCAGGTCAAATCAAAGAGTAAACTTGTTTATACACTAGGGGCACATTTTTGATTCTATCATAAAACTTGATCAGAATGTTTGTTATCATGAAGTTCTGGATAATATCAAATCTTGGTCACTTGGGGTCAAAAACTAGGTCACTAAGTCAAATTAAAGGAAAACCTTGTATAATGTAGGCCACTTTTTTGTTCAATCTTCCCGAAACTTTGTCAGAATGTTTGTTTTTATGAAAGTTTGGACAAGTTCGAATCTAGGTCATGTTGGGTAAAAAACTAGGTCAGTAGGTCAAATCAAACAAAATGTTTGTTTACAACATTTGCGACGTTTATTTGTCTCCATGAAATCACAAGTAAAACATGTTTACACTGTTATGGTGTATTACTCAGGTGAGCGCCCTAGGGCTATCTTGGCCCTCTTGTTATTAACTTTGTCGGACTATTTCCCTCAGCACAGTTTCTGAAGATTTTATACTGGATCTGCTTTGGTCAGAAACTAGCTCACTAGGTCAAATCATATAAAAAACGTAGGTAACACCATAGAGGCCACATTTTTTTCTGGTCATCATAAAACTCATAGTTTTTCTCTTTACATAATCTAGACCAGTACCTGATATCAAAAAAAAAGTCACTAGGTCAAATAATAGAAGAACCTACTTAACAGTCTAAAGACTACATTTTCTGCTTTAACATCATAAATATTTTTCAGAAAGTGTTTTATAAAATATAGATCAAGTTCAATACTTGGTTAATCGTGCTCTTGGGCGTGGTTGTTGGTGGGGGTAGGGGCTCTGTGGTCGAATGGTTCAAATCAGTTCAAATCTAGGTGGCCTTGATGAAATAATGCACAGAGGGGAACAGAGGGTCTTCCTCCACCGCCGAAACTGTAAAGTTGCCAATCCCTACGAAAACAAAGTAATTGGGGACTTATACTACTAAGTCAAATCATAGGGAACCCTTGTAAATACTTTAGAGGCCATATCTTGTATCTTATCTTCCTTTAACTTTATCTGAAATTTTATCACTATGAAGTCTAGGTCAGGTTTAGAATTGGGTTACTTGACTTTTTTAACTAGGTCAACTAATAGCAATTCTTACTTATACCAGAGGTCATATTTTCTACTTGATCATCATCAGTGTGTGTGTAAAATCTAGTCCCAGCATAAAACTGAATTACACGGGGCCTTAAATTTACTTGGCCAAATCATAGAAAAGCTGTATTTAAACTAGAGACGACATCTTATATACCAGATTTTCACGTAATTGTTAGAATGTTTGTCTCTATATTATCTATACGAGTCTCAAAGCTTGGTTACTCAAGTTGTTAAAATAGGTCACTAGGTCAAATCATAGAAATACGTTGTCAATACTATATATGCGCCACATTTTCTACTTGAGCCTCATAAATCCTTGCCATTATATTTGTCGCTATGAAACCCGTTACGTAGCATTGCATGTCAAAGTGTTACTGTTAATATTTTGTGAAATTACATGTATATCCTGAAAGAACATTATGCTGTTGCTGAGGTCGGGTTAGTGAAACAAAGTAGTATTACACTAGTGTATTAAAATATGTCAACTTTTACGTCGTTGATGTTGGTCGATTTGACTTGTCTGCACTAAAAGCTACAGTTATCTGTGATACTTAATACTCTTAAATTTGTGTCTTTTTCACATTGTACTTAAGAAACTCGTGGAATGAATAAGATACAATGCCCGCATTTCGTCATTTTATTCATCTCGTTTAATAAACTTTGTATGAAAAGACGTGCATGTAAATCTGTCTTTACTATAACAGGAGGAAAACTTCTCAGAAACCGTAACAATTTTACAATGGGTGTGACATGTTGGATCGATGGCAAGCAGTCGGAAGAATCTGACTTGGAATGTCTTGTAACAACTCTGTTGACAAAAGTATCGAAGAGAGGAGAAAAATCAGTTGCTATACCTTTAACACCAATTGCTAACTGGTCATTCGATAAATATATGAGCTGTTTTGTGAAAAGTTCAGTGCGCTGGTTGCTGGAAAGTTCTGATGTCTTACCTACATTGGTATTGCTTTTTACGGATTCGCGAGATTCCTTTCGGAGGACAGATACATATGTCGAAGAATGTGTGACAAACAGACTGAAAGGTAATAGTCAAGCTTTATTCCACAATATCGCCATAATTAACGAGTGACCCATTTTTTGCCTGTACATCGGTGTTTAAAAATTAAAAGAAATAACTTGACTCTTTTATCTACCGTATATCAAAGACATATTTTTACACGCTCGTTTTAGAAAAACGGCACGTATTATGTGATGGCGCGTCCGTCAGTCATAATTCGTGTCCGGAGCATAACTTTATAACCTTTAAAGTTACTGACTTTAATCTTGACATATGGGTAGATGGCGATGGGACAATAGACAAAGCGCTTGAACTGGCTTTGTAGGTCAGAGGTCACAGATTGAGCTAAAAGGTCAAAACTGTCCATCATATTTTGTGTCTGGAACATAACTTTATAACCATACAATGTATTGACTTCAAACTTGGCACTACGTAGGTGGCGATGAGTCAGTGTGCAGCTGGTCTGTAGGTCAAAGGTCAAGGTCACAAAGTGAGCTCAAATGTAAAATCTGTCCGTCGTATTTAGTGTCCGGACTAACGTACCATTGAAGGTATTGACTTCAAACTAGGGATGTAGTTAGGTAGTGTTTAGACGATGTGCATAGTTGCGTGAGCCAGGGTGATAGGTCAAAGTTCAAGGTTCCAACAAGGTCAAATCTGCAAATTATATTTCATGTACAGAGCATAACTTAAAAAAAATTAAAGATATTGACTAGTAACTTGGAAGATAGGCAAGTGGCGATGAGACAATGTGCAGACTGCAACAATCTACATCACAAGCCCGCCCCAGCGAAAAAGTAGTATTTAGTTTAGTGCATTTAGTTTCTTGCCCATTAGTATCCTGTCACTACTACCGCACGCACACGCACGTGCGCAAGCACACACATGTACACATACCCTGCTTTCCCTCCCCCTACCCCGTCCTACCAAAAATATTTATATTTTGCCTTTTCTTTAAATTTTGCTTCCGTCCTCCTCTGTTATAACCCTTTGGTTGTATATTTCCCCGCTTGGTGGAGCTCTTGTCAAGTTGTTGACAAAGGCAAGAATGAAAAAGATTCACTTTTGCCTCAAAATGACCCGAAGCTGGTAGTCTCTGAGTAAATTATAAGTTTCGTTTCTTCAAGATTATCAAACTGCATGCAATATTATGCAAATTTACATATCAATGAAGAAAATAGCCAACGTAAGTATAGATACTTTAAACATTTAATACTATAAGTTTTCACCGATTTTGTAAATGGATCATTTGTAATATTTTCAATGAGGGTACACGTTCCGAGCACAGCCACAACAGGGATATATATATATGTTAGAAGCTAGACTTGCGGTCAAATGTGTTTTTGTGGTCCTTAGCTATGCTTGCTTCTACTCGATAGCACAGTATAACATAATATGGCAAAATGTATATTTCATATAAGAATCTGTGGTTTCAGTAATGTGTCAAGTTTGAACAAACTTCAAGTTTCAAAAGAAAGTTAGAAACAATAAATACATTTTTATTTACCGTTTAAAAATTGGGTAAGCACAAATTAGTGCTGAAGGTGAACTATTTTGTTCGCCGTTTCCGTCGTCGTTAAGTCTACAAAGTTAATTTAATTTACATCAAGTCAACGTGTAAGGTTTAAACGCAGATGAGTTGTTTATCAAAACGTAATATTTTAGTTTTTAAGGAATAAAACATGTTGAATATTTATTAATGTTTAAGGGTCTAATATTATACACTCATTGCATTGCTCCGAAGGACCGCGATATCTAATGGTTTTGACTATTTACCTGCAAGTCATTCAGAGTGATTTATAACATCGGCAATTTATTTTCAAATTTTTGACTGATGAGTACTCATTAATCATGTCATGAATATAGACAGGTCATATAGTACACACTATAACGGGCGATTTTTTGTAAGAAGTCACGTAAAAATGCATTAATTGGATACAAAATCGATATCTTTTCAGCTGCCAAAACAGCATAAAGTTTAAGTCTTTGGCAAAATGTCTGTCATACTTTTGCACACTAACAAAATGTGGGCATTTTTCTTACAAAACTCTGCTCAGTTAGCCATCACTTTGTATTTTGAGTTTGAGCTACAAGGCAGTGTCAACGCAATTTTTCAACAGAAATATTTTTATGTCATAGCTGTCTAAAACCCGGTTTGAACAGTCCGTCCACCAGCTATCCCGTCCGTCCGTCACACAATGAAGCTTAGTACACAGTATCACAATGAAACGGACATGTATTTATTCATTGGGGACTTTCATGCCCAGTTATTATTTTTTTGACTTGTGTCCCATTTTTGGACTTTCTATTTTTTTTATCAAGCCATTTCATGTTCACGTGTCTTATCTTGGATAAAGTACAATACAATATATTCCGTACTGGTTAATTAAATTTGAAGTTATTTTCTTTTGTTACTTTAAAACATAACGTCCAGTTTTTTATATTCTATTTCTTACAGAATTACAAAATAAGCCTAAAGCACCAGAAATTCGTCTCATTAAAGGACAACTGGACAAGACAGAGGTAATTATTTTCATTTATAAACTAGATCAATCGTTCCTTACCTGTCCAAACAATAAATATTTAATTACTTTTATTATTACAAGTATGCATGGATATTGCTTCATGTGTAAAACATTTTGGCTGAAGCAAAATCAGTTGAGTTAAACGTAATGTAGCAATCTAAAAATAGTTTTAAATATGGCATTGGGAATTTTAGGCTGATGTACTAGTGAATACAACCGCACCAAATTTGGATTTATCGTATGGTAAAGTATCATCAGCTCTTCTGAATGCAGTCGGGTCTAAGCTTCAACAAGAATGTAAAGATAAGTATCCAAAGGGAATTACGCCGGATACGATTGCTGTGACTGGTGGTTACAAGCTGATGTGTAAAAAAGTCTTTTACATTACCCTTCCGCGATACGATGGAGACATGAAAAACGGCATAGAGGTTTGTGAATTAAACCACTTTTTATACGCTCGTGAAATGGCAAGCGGATAGGCGCCGGGTGACGTCACAAAAGTCCTTATCCAGTATTCACTAAACTTGCTAAGAGTGTATAGTCAAATTCAATAACCAGCTGGTTAGTCACAGTTGCTTTTGAGTTATAATCATTGAATTAGACAAAATTGGGAAATCTGTACCTTTAGTAGGGCTAAGTAATTCAATGTGCACAAAACTTATTATGTCACCAACATGTAGTAGGGGAGACACATTAATTTAGTATTGTCTGTTTGTTTGTCTGTCTGTCTGTCTGTCACAGTTTGTCTACGCAACTCCTCCGATACCCTTGGACGAATTTACACCAAACTTCACATGAGTGATCATTGCATAGCCTAATTGTGCATATAATCAGATTTTTTCAGTTTGATGATTTCAGCGGAGTATTGGCCCTATATACGTCAAATCTTAAGATGTTTTTGCCACTTCTCAAATTATTTCGAAGTTTTCCACCAAGTTTTCTTATTATGCATATTATTGGCATGTTTCGAGGGGAATTATGACACTTCATTTGTTCTCTTTAGTGGTTAAGTTTTATGTTTAGGTCAGCTTTTCTCCTAAACTATCAAAGCTATTGCTTTAAAACTTGCAACACTTGTTCACCATCATAAGCTGACTCTGTACAGCAAGAAACATCACTCCAACCTGCTTTTTGCAAAAATTATGGCCCCTTTTGGACTTAGAAAATATCATAAAAATACACGGGTAGGACAATATTTCTATTATACAGAGACAAAAAAATTAGATGAGCGTCTGCACCCGCAAGGTGGTGCTCTTGTTCAGTTAATTACTAGAGTACTTTTTCTCTGAACTAAGCAAGATTTATACAGAAATTATAACTGTATATATAACCTACACCAAGTTCGATAACAAGTCAAACAATTTTATTCTCACCAGTATTATTGCTCAGGAATGTATAAAAATTACGAAAATCGGTAGTATTTTTCCTATGTGTATCTCTATAAAATCTAGACCTAGTCTTATTACCAGCAAATTTGGATAAGTATCTGGAGATTTGTGGCCTTTGAATTATTCAAATTGAGACATATATTTTTACAGCTTTGTATTCTTCTTGAACACTTCTTTACCTGCACGCAAAACCTCTTTTTAGTAATAAGGTCATTTTCTGAACACGGCACCACATTTACGGAATGACAGATTTTAAGCTTTGTTTTTGTACCAAACATGTAGCATCTGAGACCAACTGAAGATTGTATTCTACATTGCTATTGATAAATAATAAACTAGTCTAATACAACATCCGGTATTAGAACACTGTAATTTTGTATGCTGTTTTGGTTTTTCATATTCCAAATACATATATATTAAGTTATGTTTGTTATTGAAAAGACTTGGTGTTGATGCAGTATTTGATGTATCAACACTTGACACGAACTTGCTTAATTTGAAGTTTTGTAACATTTTAACATTCAGAGTATTCGGAATGCCATGTTGCTATGCTTGAAGACAGCGTCCGACTATGGATATGAAACTATTGCATTCCCAGTCATAGGAACAGGAACGCTTCTCTACCCTGTAGATATTGTTGTTTTTGAAATGTTTGGAAGCGTTGAGCGACACCATAATGAATGTCCTGATACAAAGTTAAAAGAAGTTCGATTTGTTATTTTCCCGAAAGATACTGAACTGTTTGAGGTATGTACATGAAGTTAATCTTGTTTTAAATCTCGTCATATAAAACGAGAAAAAGGGATTTCTTTGCACTGTAGAGATAGCCACATGATATAATACGTTTATTGTAGCTAGATCTTGGAGGCTGTATTCGGTTCGAGCGGATTTGCCAGATCGGATCTCTCGAGGCGTGCAAGCGCCGAGTGTAATCCGTTCTTGCAAAATCTACGAGAGCCGAATACAAAATCCCAGATCGAGCTACTGTTTTAATGACCCTTTTACTATATTCATCCACCTTTTTTTTTGTTGTTTTGTTTTCAAACGAAATATCTTCAATGTTTGTCGATGTTAGAATAGAAGTGAGTGAAGATTTAGTGCGCGTTATTTATAGAACTGTGTCAGGTCATGCATATAAGATGAAAATAGTCTGGCAAAATACAATAAAAAAGGTGCAATACGGATTTTTTTTCGTCCTGGTCATATTTACTTGTGACAGACAAGCCGTATTTTTGACAGACTTTATATTGGTATTTGATATCAGTATGTTTGCTTATGTCATCGTGTATTCGGGGTGTTCGTGGCCTTTGTGTGTAACGTTGGAATAGCATTACCATAAATCGTGCTTTTTGCAAATAATCTTTGCCATGTCAGAATGAAATAGTATTGCAACAAATTTATTTCGAATTCCAAAACTGTTTTCAATAGGTTGAATTCGAATCTGTAATTGTATTTTGCGTCTTTACCTAATAAATCAATTAAGCGATGTTTACTAATATAAACTGTGTCCGAATGCCTTTCTTTGAATGTTTGTTCATTTTTAAGAGGTAAAAAGTACGTCAAGTTAGCGAAACAATGCCTCTTGTTAGGTGTACCACTTGTACAGTATACGTCAATACACATTGCTAATAAATTTAATACCATTTGGTAAAAACAAGGGAAAAAGCATCAGTAGGAATGGCCACATTACAATAACTCTTAATTAGGAAAGAACCCAATTCGGTACATCTTTATTGCTTTAAAATTATAAAAAAAATCTAGATAATAGATAGATACTACATGACTCCTTACAAACATGGCCATAGGGACAATTTTCTCCACAAAAATCATTTGTTATATCGAATTTGATATCGATTAGATATCATAGGAATAATCGTTTGAAACCTGAAAATTTTGAGGGGAACATTGCATAATTCCCGTTGCTTTGATATCCATGATCTAAAGGGGAAAACAAAGCATCCATTTTTAATCAGTAACCAGGTAAACGATTACCAAAACCCATTCTACTAGAATGCTAGGCTTCTTTATAAGCCAAAATAATGTTTTTAATGAGATAAGTTAGTTTATTCTCATATTAAAAAACACAGTTGTAAAATTTCGAATGTTTTCACAGAAACAACTGCTAGTTAATAGTATGTCTGCATGAATCCTTAAAAGGTGTGTCTGCCAGTGATGGGACAATATTTATATGGATAACAGCAAACATTCTGGTAAGCGATGATCCTGATCCTCTTGTTTGTACAGTTAGACAGTTTTGTTTAAGCTGTAATGTTTCACTATTGATCTTCACTGAATAGTACTCTTACATGTTTAGGATTTGTTATGTTTGCATTTTTATGGTAATTGATAAACCTTATCGCCGAAGGTACATTGGTGTGAACTCAATTTAATTTATATTGGTTAACCGGAGTTTTTTCAAAATTGGAAACCTGGCTGTTCAATTTGCGATGTCCTTGAGCGGATGAATCGATGGATGGGCGGCGTCAAGATTTGGTTTCTGTTTAATAAATTTAGTTTTGGTTTAGATATTGAAAAAAAACTTGGCCTATAGGTAGTTAATAATAAGACCAAGGTTGGGATTGATTTTGGGGTTAGTGGAACCAAGGTCAATGTCACTGTTAATATAAATAGAAAAAAAAACTTTCCACTCAATAACTTAAGTTTCGATTGATGGATTGAAATTAAACTTGGCATATAAGTGGCCCATTTTAATGCCGTTGGTTCAAGATCCAGGTCATAGTTACTAAAAAGATATTTATTTTGCTGGAATCGTCATCCAAATTAGGTGTCTCTTCAATAACGTTTAGGTTGAGACATTGAAATGAAACTTGGCCAGTAGGTAGCTTATAAGACAAAAGTTTGGATTGAGTTTGGGGTCAGGGAAGTGAAGGTCAAGGTCACCGTTACTAAAATAGAAAAAAGTTTTCGCTCAATAACTTTTGTTTCGATTGATGGATTGAAAAGCATATAGAAAAACCAAGGCTGGGGTTGCATATGGGGTTGGTGGGGTCAGGTTAAAGGTCAGTGTGCATACTTAGAAAATTCCAGCGTTGAACAGTGGTCTAGATTCAATTTTGTTTTGGTGTAGTAAAAAAGTCATCGTCATGCCGCTCGGTCAAGGTCAAGGTCGTTTTTTTTTCAGGAATGATCATCCAAAAAGGTATCTTTTCAATAATTTTGATTTAGGTTGGGACATTGAAATGATACTTTGCATATTAGTACCTTATAGTAAGACCAAGTTAGGATTAAATTTTGTGTCATGGGAGTGAAGGTCAAGGTCACTGTTACTAAAAATAGAAAGAACAGTTACCACTCAATCAATAGCTTAAGTTGCTATTGATGGATTGAAATTAAACTTGGCATATAAGTAGCTTACAGAAAAAAAACAAAGGGATTGCATATGAGGTAAGTAAGGTCAGGTTCAAGTTCAGTTTAACTGATTTAATTAGCATACTTCATATGTAATTGAAAATTCCACCGTTGCGCAGTGGTCAGAGCCTTAAGCCAACGATACATTTTGTGCTATTGAACGGAATGGCCGTGGTTGAAATCCCACTGAGCGCCTATCTTTTATGCCCCGCCTTCGAAGAAGGAGGGGTATATTGTTTTGCAGATGTCGGTCGGTGGGTCAGTCGGTCTGTCGGTTGGTCGGTCGATATATAGACCAGTCCGTTTCCGGATGATAACTCAAGAACGCTTGGGCCTAGAATCATGAAAGTTGATAGGGTGTTTGGTCATAACGAGCAGATGACCCTATTGATTTTGAAATCAGTAGGTCAAAGGTCAAAGTCACACTGACCCAGAACAGTAAAACGGTTTCCTGACGATAACTCAAGAACAGTTGGATCTATGATTATGAAAGTTAAGAGTAAGGTTGGTCATGACCAGCAGATAACCCCTATTGATTTTGAAGTCAGTAGGTCTAAGGTCAGGGTCACGGTGACCAGGAACATTTTAACGGTTTCCGGATGATAACTCAAGAACGCTTTGACCTAGGATCATGAAAGTTGATAGGGTGGTTGGCCATAATCAGCAGATGACCCCTAATGATTTTGAGAGTAGCTCAAAGATCAAGGTCACAATAACCCAGAACATTTAAATGGTTTCTGGATGATAACTCAATAACGATTGGGCCTAGAATCACGAAAAGTGATAGGGAGGTTGGTCATGACCAGCGGATGACCCCTATTGATTTTGAGATCAGTAAGTCGGCCCCCTTCGAAGAAGGAGGGGTATATTGTTTTGCAGATGTCGGTCGGTCTGTCTGTCGCTCGGTCGGTATGTACACCAGTCCGTTTCCGGATGATAACTCAAGAATGCTTGGGTCTAGGATCATGGAAGTTGATAGGTTGGTTGGGCATAACGAGCAGATGACCCCTATTGATTTTGAGATCTGTAGGTCAAAGGTCAAGGTCATAGTGACCCAGAACATTTAAACGGTTTCCAGACGATAACTCAAGAACACTTGAGCCTAGGCTCAATAGGGAGGTTGGTCATGACCAGTAGATGACCCCTATTGGTTTTGAGGTCAGTACGTCTAAGGTCAAGGTCACATCGACCAGGAACAGTTAAACGGTTTCCGGATGATAACTCAAGAACGCTTTGGCCTTGGATCATGAAAGTTGATAGGATGGTTGATCATAACGATTTTGAGATCAGTAGCTCAAAGATCAAGGTCACAGTAACCCAGAACAGTAAATGGTTTCTGGATGATAACTCAAGAACGATTTGGCCTAGGATTATGAAAGTTGATAGGGAGGTTGGTCATGACCAGCAGATGACCCTATTCATTTTGAGGTCAGTAGGTCAAAGGTCAAGGTTACAGTGATCAGGAACAGTTAAATGATTTCCGGATGATAACTTAAGAACGTTTGGGCCTAGGATCACGAAAGTTAAAAGGGAGGTTGGTCCTGACCAGCAAATTATCCCTAAAGATTTTGAGGTCAGTAGGTCAAAGGTCAAGGCCTAGGGTCACGAAACTTAAAAGGGAGGTTTATCATGACGCCTATATATTATGAGGTCAATAGATCAAAGGTCAAGGTCACTTTGACCAAGAACAATAGAACTTTTTGCACAGTGACCAAATAATTTCTGTCCCATGTGCAATTACTGAATGCATCAAGGGGGCATTTCGTATTCTACGAGCTCTTGTTTCTTTTTTGGTTATAAAAAAAATGATTATTTAGGGTCATGGTTACAGTCACTAAGAATAGATTTTAATCAAGTTTTGCTGGTATCATCAAAAATGTGGTTTCCGGTTTATAATTTTTGACACTGACATACTGTCACCAAACTAAGTGTACAGCAAGCTTATTATGAAGAACTAGCTTTGGATTGTATTTGGGGCCACTGTTACTTCAAAACAAAAAAAACAAAAACACTTTCCGCTTAATAGCTGTAGTTAGCATAGGATCAATGACAATGTTAGGTCAATGTCAGTGTTACTAAAAAGGAAAATGTTTAAAAAACCAAGTTTTTCGCAGAATTTCCTTGTCTCTTGTTTTAAGTATGTACGGTATGTCAAGACGAGATTAGTGCTTATAAAACGTCGCCCAATGCCGACATATTTCTTGTGTCAGCGCACCGTCGGTATTATCACTTAACATTGTTCTTAACATTTGGTATTATCACATGCCAATAGTTGATCGCTTGTTTTACCCTAACATTGCAGGAATTTAAGAGACAGGAAGAGAAACTAGGTAAGTGCTATTTACTAATGCGGTCTTCCATCTCGCTACCTACTATCATTTTACGCTCTGTCAATCCTTATCTTTATCCAGTTGACATAGAAATGGTAGACATCATTCAGTCTAACAATTAATTCTTCTGTCACAGCTCTATCTCCTTTGCGGATGGTCGATGGTTCTACCAAAGCGCCCACCCGTGATGAAATGATGCCCGGAGGAGCACCTGGTTTCTCTCTCTACCATGAATAGCTGAAAAGCCGCCGTATGGCCTATAATTGTGTCGATGTGACATTAAACCCAACAAAAACAAACAAGAGATGCACATGCCAACAGTATTACTATAATTGTGATGAAACTGTCTGGTTACAAATTATGAAGAAGCAGAATACTAAGTTGTTTCGGTTACAGAAAATTTATACATACTTGTCAGGATTCCCTACTAAATGATTATAATATGTCAGCTATTATGTGTCTCCTCATAAACTGTCTGGAGTATCTCCGTCATAAGAACAAGTATGATGTAAAGTTTGCATATGCTGCGACCTTAACACTAGATGCGATTCACAGACGTTTTCACTGCTTGTATTATGGTACATAGTTACTTTCCTGTATACATATATATCTTTACAATTGAGTTGTAATAATTTTACAAATGACCCTCATTTGTATACCCACCAAAATGTACTCTAAATTATATATTTTATTCAGGACGTTTTTCGACAAAAGATCCACAGACGCTGGAACCAAGTTGTGATGTAAAAATTAAAATTACAGGCATGAGAAAAGATGTACTTGATGCTAAAGCAGAGTTGGAGTCTAAAGCGAAAGATCATTCTGTGTCACTCAATCAGGTAATAACTAAGGTAATTGAGAATGTTATAACGACAGAGTATTATGTTGTTAAGGAATTGTATGGTGACAAGCTCGCCTGTCTCAAAGAAGAAGGTGTAACAATCAATCAGAGCGATAGTAAAATGGAAATGTCTGTCACGGTTACGATGGTCGTAGTAGGCACTGCATTTTTGACCGTGCGTAGATATCTTCAGCATGTTAAAGACATGCAGAGTTGTGAAGTACCTGTTTCTTTCGAAGACCAGGAAGTGTGCAAGATTCTAAGTGATTTGCCGGTTAACCGAGAAATCGTTTATATACATAATAGAAAAGACTCCCGTATTGTTGTGTTTGCTAGAACGAAATAGGTACTAGACAGAGCATCAAGAAACCTATAAAGTAAACTTGAATGCATGGAACAGTACACAAGACAAGAAGAAGCAATGGATACGTCAGACGATAGACATTCATCCCTTGGCAAAGGAGCGTCGTTGTACAAGCCAAATGTCAAAAGAAATTTTTATTCTGTACTCTTCTGTGATATACTGAAATTTATCAGTGAAATAAAATTGATATTTTCACTGTTTCAAACAGTGAAAATATCATTTTTAGTTTTCACTGGTACGGAACTACATTTGAATTCGAAATGATATGAATTATAAATGATAGGAAGTTCCTTGCAAAATATTCTTCAGTAAAGGTAAAAATGTATAAATATAATAAAAGGATCATAAATATTTACATTTTATCATAATGAAATGTAAAAGAAATCGGGAAACGTAATAGAACTATTTATAGTTTTTTTCTATAAAGCATCCTGACATCACGACATTATGGTGTTATGATGCGATGCACGTGACGTTGCACGGGCAAACTGAATATAATTTGGTTAAAAACATTAAAAATACATAAAATAAATAGAAAATTTGTTTGCGCCACTCGTGAAAATATTGCATTATAGTGTTCACTCGGTAAAATATATATCGATCTTACACTGAAACAAACAAATATCCTCTATTTCATTGTCAAAGGATGTAAAAAACCTTGAAATATATGAAAATGGGAGCCTGGCGATAAGGGTGTATGAGGCCAACATCATAGATGTACCTGCTCAAGGTATAGTGAATGCTGCCAACCAGGATCTTAATCACGTTGGCGGTGTAGCCCGTGTCATTGCTAGAGCGGCAGGAGAAACACTTCTTAGAGAATGTGAACGTGCGATTTTATATAACAGAGGTAGGACGCATTTTATGTAGAATATTTTAATATGTTTGTTTGTTTTGGGGTTAGCCGGATTTTCAACATTATTTCAGTTATGTAAAGGTGTCCAGTGTTCTCGGATTTTGCTGCAATGCTTAGCTATTCTCCACAAGTGACTGCCATTTTAGCTCACCTGAACTTTGTATAGGTAGATGGTCCGACGTCCATCGTCCTGCGTCATTATTTTTACTTAAACATCTCTAAAACTACTGGTTAGAATTACGCCAAGCTTGGTAAGTAACAACCTAGTACTTTTTTTATTGTTTTATTACCTCTATTACATTTATTCAAATGGTTCACATTGTTCACTTTTAGTGCCGACTAAGCAAAAAAAAAACAACAGAAAAACTTTTACATGGCTTCTTCTCTTGAATAAACTTGATGGATCTTTATCAAAGTTGGTCTGTAGCATCATTATTTGGTTCTCTCTAAAATTGTTCAAGTGGGGGCACTTGTTCCCTTTAAGTGTCCGATAGTGATAACAATAGAAATACCTTTAAACGACTTTTACTCATGAACTGCTAAGGGTATCTTCCAGTTTTGTTCAAATGGAGGCGCACGGCCCCTTGTAGGGGCCGCTTTGCAGTGGCCGCTAGTACTTCTTCTCATGAACCGCTAGATGGATCTTCACCAAACTTGGTCTGTAGCATTATTATTAGGTTCTCTACCAGTTGTTAATTGGGGGCACTTATAGAAGCTAATAGAACTAACAATAGAAATTCCTTTAAACGACTTTTTTCATGAATAGCTGGATAGATCTTCGTTAAACTTGGTGGTCTGAATCATCGTTATAAGGTCACTCCAAATTTAGTGCAATTTGCGGCACTTGGTCCCTTTTATGGGCCAATAGAGCTTAAAATAGTAATACATTTAAAGACTTCTTCTCATGAACCGATGGATTGATCTTCACTAAACATTGTCCCTAACATCATTATAAGGTCATCTCTAAACTTTATTGAAATGGAGGCGCTCTACCAATTGTCTTTAAAATGGGGAACTTGGCCCCTTTTACGGACCATTATATCTAGAAAATGAACTACCTTTAAACAACTAGGCATTATCATAAGGTCTCCTGCCCATTTTGTTTAAATAGGGACTCTTGACCCTATGTAGGGGCCATTAGAGCTTACAATAGAAAAACATTGTTTTTTTTTTATCTTCATCAAACTTGATGTGTAGCATCACTGTAAGGTCCTCTCCCAAATATATATTCAAGTGGAGGTTTTTAGCCCTTTTATATTGAAAACGAGGGAAAAATGTTCAGTGACATCTTCTTATGAAATGCTGGCTTGATCATCATCAAACTTTGTTTGTGGCGTCATTGTAACGTCCTCGTCCAAATATGTTCATATCGGCCTTTGGCCCCTTTTAGGGGCCACTAGAGCTAAAAGATGGAAAAAACCCTCATGAACCACTTGAAGGACCTTCATCAAACTTGGTCTGCAGAACATTGTAAGGTCCTCCCTCAAAGCCTTTGTTCAAATGGTTCTTCATTAGAGAAATAAAATTTGTCATGCAGTTTACATTTTTGCAGGAAACTTCTAGACTATTTTATTAAAGTTTTGATATTTTATCAGGTCCTCTAAATGTGTCTGATGTAGTGCCTACTTCTGCTGGAAATCTGCACTTCAAGTATGTTCTACATGCAGTTGGTCCACGTTGGTCAGAATACAAACCAATTACAGAGGGTAGCTTGAAGCAGTGTTCAGACGACCTGAAACATACTATCACATGTTGTTTGACGATGGCAGAAACTAAACAACTTGAATCCATCGTGATGTCAACTATTAGTTCCGGTTAGTTCTTACGTTTATTCTGTTCGAATATTTAATAACGTCAGTACAATAAATGATATTAGTTATGTTAGCGCTATAAAATGTTGAAGTGTTCCACTTTAAAGTTTCGAAATGATATATTATCAAATCGATATTTATAGTCATTACAGCTGGTCTAAACACTGTCAGTAAAAGTAATGTTGACTCAAGGGTTGAGCCCAAAAGGAGATTGTTCACTTTTGCCCAAAAATGGCCTAAAAACTGAAAGTCTCAAAATGTAGTGAAGAACAAGTTTTCTTTCATCAAGAATTGATTTAAACTGCATGAAATATTTTACAATTTATTCATTATCAGAGAAAATATTCAAAGTAATTGAAAATACTTTTAGCATTACGGGTATGCATGCGCGGTTCCAGCCAGTTTTCTCAGAGGGGGTCCGACATACCCCATACTATGACAAACATGTCATCGTCCCCCTGCGCCCGCCTGTCTTTATATACTTAACAATTTGTTTTTTTTTATGTTAGCCGCTTACAGTACATGGTTGTCAATATTTGTTTTAACAGGCTGAAATAGAAAAGTAGCCGACCAGCTAGGGGGGTCCGGGGGCATGCCCCCCTCCCCCTGGAAACGTTTGAAATTCAGCGCTTCATTTCCTGCATTCTGGGGCATTTTAGAAGCATTTAAGAACACTTTTTTTTTACTGCAGATCTATATAAAATATACCCCTTATGTTGCCATTTTTATAAACTCACCTGTTAAAGTTCGAAAAAAATGATAAAATTAAGTTTCCTTTAAGGTAAAATTCTTTGTTTCTTGGAGATATTTAACATGAATATGAATTTTGTCTGGGTCGTATGTAGCAGCAGCCACATACCCTTTGAATGCGGTCCTAATGTTGCCTTTTCGAAAAAAACATTTTCTTTCCTTCTCTTTCTTTCCTATTTTTAGGATTTTCCAGTGGGGGGCGGTCCTCCCCCCATCTGGATCCGCGCATGGGTATGGGAAAAATTCATTTTGAAGGAATCGCAAATTTTCAGTATGAGCATAAATTGTTTAAAAGAAGCTGGACCTGTGGTCAAAATATTTATGTGGTCCTCAAGAAATAATCGTTGACATATTTTGATAAAAATAATAAAGTTGTTTATAAAAACTGAATTCACTATACAGGATAAATATTTTGGTAACAATGTATATTTTTTTCTAATTAGATTCTATAACAAATTAAAAAAAAATCAAACTGTTTAGGCCATATAAGGCTATATATCCTTTAACTTGACCCACAACAGTGACGTCATAGTCAAAACGTCGTGACATCATCAGATATGACGTCGTACACAATTAAAGATGAACGACCGAATTGTGGGATTCGGTAATAAAACAACTTTTGCCTTCAAGGCTCTGTCAATATGAGGTTTTCCTGACCTTTTCCCAGATCGATAAATCCTCTTATCGACCTCCTTAAAATGTTTAAAATGTTACCGAAGACACACCCAATTTTGTCACATTTCTTTTGTTGAGCCGCACTGCATTTTGAAATATCTGCTGGTAGATACGTCGAATTCATCGGCAACCTTAGTCATGTATATACCGTGTCTGATTTTCAAACCGTTATCCGTAATTCTTGGAGCAGATTGGGCAACTTTGCGACATATCATGATTCACTTTAAAGAACAGTACTAGAGTACTCTAGTGGAGATTATAGATTTTACATCCTTGTCAGTGATGGTGGACTGCAGCGAAGAAAACGCAATAACTTAATTCATTAGAAAGTCAGTGAGTGTTCTATAACCTATTTATGTAGTCATTCATTAGCAATCCTCTCATTGGCCAAATAAGGATCTTCTTCGTTAATTCACTGGTGTGTTCATGTATAATTATAAATAGACAGGTGAGATAAACGTTGAAAAACCTGTGACTGCTGATTTTATGTTTAAACAATTTAAAACTATAATACTGTTTTGGTGTAAACGAACATTTGTTTAAAATGATATAAGTGCTTTCAAAGATAAGTGAAAACGGTTATAAAAGATAATAGGTAAGGGTAGATTTCTCGGAAGCACAGAGCACCAAAAACACAGCCCCAGAGCCACGCACTTACATAGTAGGCCCACAACAAAAAGAAGCTGTAATGGAAAAATATTTCAGACGGGTTGCTTCAAACATCCAACAAGTACATATTGATATAAGCTAAATATTGATAAAGGGTAGGGAATTGGTAAGGGGCGAAATGGGGTTGGGGGTGGGGGAGGAATCCGAAGGGGAAAGTTGAACAAGGACGAATACACAAGGGAATGCCATGTTCTTTAAAAACAGTCGCACTACAACGTAAACCACAATAGCGCAGACACTCATGTACCAAAGATAAACACACAACGACGATCAGCTGAATAACATAGAAAAACGAACAAGCAACACATAAAAAAACAGTAGGGCACCGTTATAGACTCACAAGCTTACAAACGCACCCACACAAGTAGGAAAAAACAATCAAGTACCGTCTTGGGATTCGGCTGCCAAAACAAAGAGGAGCCACGAAAACTTACTAAAAGTAAAGGGGGAGGGGATGCAAAAAGTAGCGTAAATGCAAGGAAAAGGAGAGGGCAAAGGGGGGGGGGGGGAATTGGGCGGAGGAAAACGGAGGAAAAACGCTTACAACAAAAAAGAAAACATACGCAACACACAATACAAGACAGACAAAACAACCTGTTGAAAATAGGGGCACCGCCTTGGAACGGTCAGTAACCTAAATGAAGGAAACGGGGGATTTAAACGCGTTTAGGGCATGCCAACCTCGCACTTACTCTATTTTCAACAAGTTAAACAACACAATGTATATAAAATCCCCGCTGAGAAAGGCTCTAACATTAGTGCAAAAGTAACAGATAAATAAAGCAAAACATAAAATTAAGGTAAATTTAAGGTACAATTACACCAATGTACTCAACAACTTGTCTGAAGTCAGAGCAACAAGAGCCTAACTTTTAAGGACACGACTAAGAAAACTGTAAAGCACATGAATTGGTATGTTTGTATCTATATCTCAGCCAGTCGAAATTGTACATTATTCGTTTGTCAAATCGGTCAAGGCAAACCTGATAAAGGTATTCTCAACAAACTTTGAAAAGGAAAGATCTTGAGTCTCTAGTCTCTAGAAGTTATCCTGAAGGCAATAATACTGACACTTAGTCCAGCACATTCGTCTTATAATTGTTGGAAATATGATTTAAGTCTTCAAATTGCATCACCGGAGTTTAGTTTCCTTGTCATCTAGTAAGGATTCTTTTCCAACTAGCATGTGCTGTATCATTGATGTTTATTTGATTTTTAGTTAGACAATTTTAGCCCTTACAGTTTATAGTTTTATTGTTTTGCGAAATTCTGAGCTGAAATTTTGTACTTGTATGCTAAAAGAGGATCTACAGATCGAGTTCTACCTCAGTTCAGAGCAGATAAGCCGAGCGGTCCATCGTCCTGAAACATTTTAACTACTAGACAGAATAAACTTGGTCTGCAGCATCTTGGCATGGGCCTTTCTCAAAGGTGGTCACATGATTCTGCTAGGCATGCAAGGACCACCAGAGCATTTATCGATTTCCCCCATTAATCACTGATAGATCTTCACCAAACATGATATTAAGCGTTTCTAAATTTTGCGAATTGGTTCGCTGTATTGCATTTAGACACCACCAGAACTAGAAATAGAAACATATTTAAACGGCTTCATGTTCTGAATGAACAACTTTATGGATTTCTTGCATAATATTTCCTGAAATTTGATGAAACAGTTTTGCTTGATTGCACTTCACTCAAGGTTTACATGCTCTGCTTTGTGCTCTGCCTATAACTCTGCAATCCATCAGTAGATGTTGGTATTACAATTTTGCACTTCTCTTAATGACACTAAAAAGTGTGAAGCACAAGACTCGGGTTACAAAGGCCAATGTCAGACTCTGAAGTCAAAGTTTAACAGCGTTTGTTTCCTGTCCGATTGACACACAAGTTTTGCCCATAATATAACGACATGTCAAGCGCAAGACCAAAGCCCGTAACTCTAAGTTCCAATGTAATTTTATTTTGATATTACTTGGCACAAATATTTCCAATAACCTGTAGACATGTCAAGCGCAGGAACTAGACCTGAGGTTCCAATGTCAAAATCCTGATTGGGATAAAAGCGCTACATTTTTTCATGTCTTGTTAATAACGGATAATATGTTTTAACATTATATAACGAGACGATGTGCCACTTACGCTCGATGCTGCAATATCAAGGCTAGATGCTATCCACAAATGGAGTTTAGTTAAACTTTAATTATTTGTTTTCCGTAACAAATCAAAGTATTGCGCTGTTTAGGTCATATGATATGTGCTCTTGTCCTTAGGTGTTGGACATTTGTAACAATTTTATTATCGTACCGAATATATTAAATTGTGATGATATTTTACCATTTTAGGTGCGTTTGGAGTCCCAAAAGAGATTTGCGCAGAGCAGTATGCAAGGGCAATACTTGAATTCGGCGGCAAAAATAAATCATTACGTGAAATCCACATTGTCGACAATAATCACGAAATGATTGACATTGTCCACAAAACATTTTTCACCATGATCACTGAAAGAAAACCTACACCCTTCACACTAAGTATTTATGTGGAACAGTCAGCGGGACAAGCCACTTTGACAGATGAAAGGACCAAGAATACTGATGATAGAAGAAATTTCAAGTGTACGGGAAGGGACAGACCAAAGTCTACCACAGATTTTATTAGGGAAGAATTATTGTACAAATCTTACGGGGATAAATTGGTATGTTCATTGGCTTCATCCAACGAAGTTCAAGTGTATGCTGGAGATATATTGCACCTTGATGGTATCACTGCTGTAGTATGCAGCGAAACCAGTAAGGGAGATGCCAAAGGAAATATATCAAAATGTTTGTTGGAAAAAGGGGGTCCGGAGTATAGACGTAATAAAGAAATGCAATTTGGAAGTCATAGAAACATTGGCGAAGTAATTACCACAAAAGGCGGAAGAAACAAATACATTTGGATAATGCATGCGCTTGTTTCCAAAGAAGATCTGAATGTACTTGCCGGTTTATACAGACAGATATTCGAAGAGGCGAAGACAAGAGAACTTCAGGCCATTGCTTTACCATTGCTTGGAACAGCAGGTAAAACACGTTTGTTTATATTATTTACCAGAGAGGTGAAGCCTTCTTGTTAGGTTTGTTGTTCAAACAGTGTTAAATCATGCTGGTAATTAGGCCCATAATAATTACAACATCTGTATGGTTATATGTCCCTGAGACCAGACCATGCATTTATTCTGTAATTCATCATTACATTTGATAAAATACAAATGTTTATCATGGAACATCGATATGTTCGGTGAGCAATTCTAAGTCGTTTTTCTACGAGTCTATCATTTGCTGTTCTTAGTTCCCTATCAGTTGGGACTAAACATGGTTATACTGTGCCAACCACAGTGTCTGCTTTCTCTCTGAAATTCTTGTTTGTTCAAACGTAAAAGGGTTTTCAAATATTTTTACCGCAGCTATGTATTAGATAGGTATGCTGCGCTAAAGATCATCAAGGCCATTTTCCATGTCCGCTCAGTACTATTTCAAATATAATGCACATAACTCTCGTATCTGACTTAAAGGGAACCTTCACACTTGCCGTGAGGAACTTAAAACAGTTTCATTATATCAAAGTAAAAGAGTCACATTCGTTTATACGTTTTAAAAAATGACCAGTGCAAGATGATAAAATTGTATATATGTACTCGAATCTTAGAAAAAAGCACTGAAAGGACTTACTGTTTTGTAAACGACCATCACTAATCTATTCATCAGTTTGACAAACTTTAAACCAAAGATGTGGCAATGTATTTAATAATGTTCGGTAACGTTGGCGTCTCGTCACCTATTTGTAGCGATCAAGAAATAGTGCTATCATAACGGAGCTATTGTTGTACACATACAAAGCCTAGTAAGACTAGAATCGAAATAATACATTGCAAGGTTAGTCTTACATTAGAATCTATACATAACTACGTTGAATGTCGGTTAACAGGTGAAAATATAAGTCCAGTGGATAGTTCACAGGCGTTGTTTAATGAATGGATCCAGTTCTGTCAAAAGAACATGAAGTTTGGGCTTACATTACATCTGGTGATAAATGATGTTCTCATTGCTGATAAAGTGAAAGATGTTTTCAAACGGGGCATTGATGAAATGAAACAGAAAATCACTGACACCGACAGGGTTTATTTGCCTCAAGAGCAGAATACAAAGTCAAACAATGAAGTTGTAAATGAGGATCTAGTAAGTGCTTTACCGTTTAAATCAGGGCGTACTTTTTTAAAAAGGACTTTTGTATCTATTGTTTATATTTTCACATATATAGTATTTCTCATGGTATTATTTGCATCCATTTAGGAGTATTGAATCAATCAGTTTCGTTAAAAATAATGACTTGTTCTTAAATAAAACTGTTGTGCTATATTCTGATTTATTTGTAAATCGAGGGCTCAGAAACTAGTCTAAGTGTATATTGAAATAGAAGCAAACAGACTAGTTTCGCTCTAAGCCCTCGAAATGTGATATTAACTAGAGAATACATTAACTCGTGATGTCAACTATAGAGTGTGAAAGTGCATATCATTTAGAGATTGCGTAACATTTTACAAGCGCCCTCACAACTACGTTTAAGTTTGTGTCTTTGGAGATAAAACTGGACACGACACAACGTTCACCAAAATAAGACAATAATATCGGTAACAGGACCTAGACAATTTTAGATAATATTTTCACATTCATTTGAAATTTTGTTTTAAATTGCCTTGGAAACGATTGATGTATCAAGTATTGGAATGTGTGTCCCTTGTTCTTAATAAAACTTATAAGAACATCATTTTGAAGCATAGAGTGCAACCAAGTAAAATTGTAGCAGTTTTGATTGAGTCTACTCACGAGAGGTTAAGAATTGTGTAACACTCGCCACGACCCACATCCACGCCCACCCCCAGCACCGGTTTATGTGGAATTCTATTACAGTGACATTTAATTATTCAGTGTACTGAATGAATGTACTCAATGATCCCAAAGGAGAGAAAAATATCACGATATTGAGTTTAGTTAAGGAGAGGCTTTTTGCAGCCGCTACTCGGCACATAAAGATAGCTGTTGTGATGCAAAATAACAGTGTACACGCTTTGATCGAGTCCGAAGGTCGCTGACTTCGAATCTCAGTCCCCTCACCTGTGTTTGTTCGGAGTAAGACATTTTCATGTGATTAAGCTTTCTAGGAGGCTAACGGAAAATACGCGGTTTCAACCGGGTGACATATTCCAAGGAGGGACATCTGTGATCTCTAAATATAACAAACACACAGTGATCAAGACAGTGGTCGTACAAGTGATACTGATTTTATGTACAAGGTGTTACAAAAGTTCATTCTCATGACATTAATAACAATTTCTCGAAATGTTATACAATTTTAGTCTCGATAATTGGCTCTCACAGGCTTTATAAGTTGTTCCATGATGAGATGACGTGTCATGTGCAACACCCAGAACCCTAGCTTGAAGGTCAAGGTCACATACTTGGAGAACAAAGGTCATTTTTTAGCTCACCTGTCACAAAATGACAAGGTGAGCTTTTGTGATCCGCTGCGTCCGTCGTCCGTCGTCCGTCCGTGCGTGCGTCCGTAAACTTTTGCTTGTGACCACTCTAGAGGTCACATTTTTAACGGAATCTTTATGAAAGTTGGTCAGAATGTTCATCTTGATGATATCTAGGTCAAGTTCGAAACTGGGTCACGTGCCATTAAAAACTAGGTCAGTAGGTCTAAAAATAGAAAAACCTTGTGACATCTCTAGAGGCCATATTTTTCAAAAAATCTTCATGAAAGTTGGTCTGAATGTTCACCTTGATGATATCTAGGTCAAGTTTGAAACTGGATTACGTGCCGTTAAAAACTAGGTCAGTAGGTCAAATAATAGAAAATCATTGTGACCTCTCTGGAGGTCATATTTTTCAGGGGATCTGCATGAAAATTGGTCAGAATGTTCATCTTGATGATATCTAGGTCAAGTTCGAAACTGGATTACGTCCAGTCCAAAACTAGGTCAGTAGGTCAAATAATAGAAAAACCTTGTGACCTCTGTAGAGGCCATATTTTTCATGGAATCTTCATGAAAATTGATCAGAATGTTCATCTTGATGATATCTAAATCAAGTTTGAAACTGGGTCAACTGCGGTCCAAAACTAGGTCAGTAGGTCAAATAATAGAAAAACCTTGTGACCTCTCTGGAGGTCATATTTTTCATGGGATCTGTATGAAAATTGGTCAGATGATATGTAGGTCAAGTTCGAAACTGGGTTACGTGCGGTCAAAAACTAGGTCCGTAAGTCAAATAATAGAAAGACCTTGTGACCTCTGTAGAGGCCATATTTTTATGGGATCTGCATGAAAATTGGTCAGAATGTTCCTCTTGATAATATCTAGGTCAAGTTTGAAACTGGGTCACATGCGGTCAAAAACTAGGTCAGTAGGTCAAATAATAGAAAAACCTTGTGACCACTCTAGAGGCCATAGTTTTCATGGGATCTGTATGAAAGTTGGTCTGAATGTTCATCTTGATGATATCTAGGTCAAGTTTGAAACCGGGTCAATTGCGGTCAAAAACTAGGTCACTAGGTCTGAACATAGAAAGTCCTTTTGACCTCTCTAGAGGCCATATTTTTCAATGGATCTTCATGAAAATTGGTGAGAATGTTCACCTTTATGATATCTAGGTCAAATTCGAAACTGGGTCACATGCGGTCAAAACTAGGTCAGTACGTCTAAAAATAGAAAAACCTTGTGACCTCTCTGGAGGCCATATTTTTCATGAGATCTTCATGAAAACTGGTGAGAATGTTCACCTTGACGATATCTAGGTCAAGTACAAAACTGGGTCACATGCCTTCAAAAACTAGGTTATTATGTCAAATAATAGAAAAACCTTGTGACCTCTCTAGAAGCCATATTTTTCAATGGATCTTCATGAAAATTGGTCACTATGTCAAATAATAGAAAAAACGACGTCATACTCAGTTCATGTGGGGGCAGGTGAGCGATTCAGGACCATCATGGTCCTCTTGTTTTTCTTGTCCGGTCTATAACTTTGTCATGCAAAACAGGATTTAAACATCAGCTTACACAAATATTCCCCTGGATGAGACAACGTGTCATGCGCAAAGCCCAGGCCCATAGCTGAAAGGTCAAGGTCACACTTGGAAATCAAAGGCCAAAAGGGCTTTTTCCTGTCTAGTCTTTAACCCAACAATCTTTAAAGGGATTTTGATATTACTTTGCAAAATTGTTCACCATCATGAGACGGAATGTCATGCGCAAGAACCAGGTCCCTAGGTCTAAGGTCAAGGTCACACTGAGGTCAAAGGTCAAATTCAAGAATGACTGTCCGGAGCATTTCTTCTTCATGCATGGAGGGATTTTGATGTAACTTGACACCAATGTTCACCACCATGAGGCACATTTGTTTTTAGAATTACTTCCATTTGTTTTACTATAAATAGCTTATATTGTAACTTTTTTATTACTGGCTGTAGGGAAAAATCGAGACCACTTTCCTGTGGAACAACATGCAAGTTATATCCAATTTTTAGGTGTATTTTAACTTATCTCTACTTGGTAAAAAGTTATGTGTGGACTTTTAAAAAAAGATTATATTTTTTAGGAATAACTTTCCTTTGTTGTTACCATAAATAACAATGGAGAAAATTAGGTGCCTTCCAGTAGGGGACTTGTATTGCATGACAATACTTCATTCACTTGTTTATGTTGGAACTTTCTGCACGGGATTTGTTACACGCTGTACATAGCAACTTCTTTGTATGGTTTTCCAGGTAGTTGCTGACGAAGATTGTGTCATCTGTATGGACAAAGTCACCGATGCAAAGAAACTGAAATGTGGACATACATTTTGCACCGAATGTATCGAAGGCTATTTTCGTGTGAGTTCTGATTCTTTTTTGTTAGGTAAAAAGATGCCTATTTCAGAATCTTATTTTTATACAATATCCAGTAACAGGAAGAATCGCATATAAGTTTGAACTTGCAGTTCGATTCACCTTTTCCGTCACCAGGTTTTTCCTTTACTTCACCTTTATTATTGGTATAACACAATACTATTCATATCAAATTCATTCTAAAGAACACCAAAGTAGTAACAGGAACTCTTTAAATTTTCAAATATTTAAAAACTTTTAAAGTAACAACTGACAACGGTTTTGATAGGACATTGTCTTTACGTTGTTAATTTCATTTATTTTTGTCACCAACACTTTAAATTTTTCAGTTTGGGCTTTATTTGGTGCTTGATTATTACAAAATTTTGTTTACACAAAAGCATCGCTAGTTTTTCTCTTTTAAATTTTTTCAAGATAAACCTAAGTACAGAAAAATTCCTACTTTCACTCATGTGGATGTTTAGAAAAAAATATAAGTAATATCTGGTTTTGCAACAAAGTAAAGGTAAAAATAAAAGATAAGAACGATTACAGATTTGGTGAATCGAGTAGGTATTTTAGATAAAAATACTAATAACAAATTGTTGCTTGCTGAACCAATGACGAATAAAAAAAAAGTGAACATTTTTCAAAGTCCATGTTTTTCCATTTGGGCGTTAATATATTACAGTTGCACAGTGTCATGACTTTGATAGCTAAATTTAAAATTTAGAAAAGTAGGTACCAAAGCAGTTGTCATTAATAAATCGTTCTACCTATTATTAGGTTAAAATGGTGTGTCCTACATGTGGCAAAGTTTGCGGCACAATTACTGGAGATCAGCCAGACGGAACGATGGAAATCAGTAAAAGCTCGCGACACATTACAGGATTTGAACGTCACAAAAGCATTGTGATAACATATCGTTTCTATGATGGACAACAAGGGGTATGATAAGAATATATTAGTTTACTTTGGTGACTGATTTGTGCCATTTCGTTATTATACACAGGGAGTTATTATGTTATGACGCCGGTGTCCGTCCGTCCGTCCGTCCGTTAACAATTTCATGTCCGCTCAATAATTCTTGAACCCTTGAAGGATTTTGAAGAAATTTTACACAAATGTCAAGATACGACGTGCAGAGCGCATGTTTTGAATGACTCGCTTCAAGGTCAGTTCACATTTAGGGGGTCAAAGGTCATATCGTCTTCTTCTCGTTCGCGACTACACTGTCAGACCAGTAACCTTGATGAAACTTGTGGTTTGCCGAAGATCCTCAGTGCCTCCATACAGTTTCTGGCGGATTGAGGTATCTGTCGGCCAAGTCGCAGCTCGCTCCTGGTCATGTCTTTTACATCTCTGAAGTATATGCTCCGCACTCTGATCTTCCTCACCAAATGGACAAGTTGGCGATGATGCCAGTCTGTATTTCTTGTACATGTGAGCATTGAATTGAGCTTGTTGTGTCCTGAG
Source organism: Mercenaria mercenaria (assembly GCF_021730395.1). NCBI lineage: Eukaryota > Metazoa > Mollusca > Bivalvia > Venerida > Veneridae > Mercenaria > Mercenaria mercenaria. Next base: position 13,234,028 of record NC_069369.1, on the reverse strand, counting down.
CGGAGCCTGACAATCATCACTTGTTCAGACCGATCAAGGAGATGAAAAGCATCTTCCTCCATCCTTGGTTTCGTTAGTGCTTTGTTGATGGTGATTTTCTCCTTGTTACTCACAGGTGCTATTGGTTGTTCTGACTGAGCTCCTAGCTTAGCCAGTTTGTCTGCCTCTTCATTGCCTGCATGTCCACAATGGGATAGAATCCACTGAAGTGCTACTTTGCAGGTTGTACTCAGGCTCTGCATTCTCCTGGCTAGCTGCGGAGCTTTATTGTTGATCAGAGCTTCATGACAGACAGTGCATTTGTGAGAAAGACGGCTGAGGAGCTTTCTACTGCCGAGTCTTCAACCATTGAGACGGCCTTCATGAGTGCTTCAGTCTCTGCCTTGTAATTGCTGCAGTTTTTTCCTGTGGCTGCATGTACTGTTTTTTTCTTGCCAATTGGGTATTGAATGAGAACTCATGCTCCTCTGTCTTTGACGCGTACGGCGCGTGTGGCTGATCCGTCTGTCTAGACATGGGTCCATGATTCCGGATGATAGTCTTCATTGATCATAGCAGGTGTAAGGTTCTTCCGAATGCCTTCATCCTCTTGCTTCCCATGGTCAAAACCAAGGCAACAGCAAGTCTCACAGTCACTGAGGACAGGTCATACACTAGTGAGTTTATAATGGTTTCACTGCCTAGGGGAGTCGTTGGGTTATTCAGCTCAGGTTTGAACTCTCGATTGAGTTTCTTTGCCTCATGAACGAAGCTGCTACATTTGAGCCGATTTTGGTGTAGCCATCTAGCCTGGCTTTCATGGGATGGTCTTGAACTTCTCTGCTTGAAGCAGGACATTTGCATGTCTCCTGTCTTGTAACGGCTGTGTGCCAGTTAGCTTCTCCATGAAGGAGATTGGTGTAGACTTTATAGCACCTGTCACGATCTACAATGCTTGGTTCTGAACCTTGTCTAAAGCCTGTTGGTTAGTTTTGGCAGTAGTGGACCAGGCAGTTGATCTATACCCTAAATGGGGTCTCACTATTCCCTGATATACTGTCTTGAGTATTTGCTCATTTGCTCCCCACGTTGTTCCAGCAAGTTTGCGCATCATGGCAAGCTTCCTACGGGCCTTCCCTTCTGCTTGACTAATGTGGGGCTTCCAGGTTAGCCGTTTGTCAACGGTCGTTCCAAGGTATTTTGCCTCGTCTGCTTCATTCAGCGAAGTATTTCCCATCTTGATTTTATCCGCCCTCTGCTTTGACGACAGGGTCATATGACTTTCTTGTCCGCTCTGTAACTCTTGAACTGCTTGAAGGATTTTAAAGGAACTTTGCACAAATGTTCACCACATCGAGACGACGTGCAGAGGGCATGTTTAGAATGGCTTACTTCAAGGTCTGTGTCACACTTAGGGTTCAAAGGTCATACCTTCGGGCGTATATTGATCTGCATTGCGGTGCTCTTTTTTCCGCCGCAGCGACACAACGACAAACGTCGTAATGGCACCCAGCTAAACGTCGTTATCCGCCCCGACGAACGTCGCCCTGCCAAACGTCGCCCCACCGACGTTCGATGGAGCTGCATTCGGCGGGGCGACATTCGGTGGGTTTGTCGTTGTGTCGCTGCGGCAGAACGAGTAACAAAATGGCACAAATCAGCCACCATAAGTTACATATGTTTGTTTTAATGTATTGTGATGTCTTGTTATAGTATACTCTATAAAATGACTTTTGGGAGCTGGAATTCGACTATTGGAATTTGACTTTAATCTGTTCGTATGTCTCGTCCAACCCAACCATTTAGGAAAAACTTTGACACTACGAAGGGATTTAAATATAACTTCAGAAAATGTTAGATTGCACTGAGAGAGAAAGCACCGGACACCGTTACTCTACGAAGGATGTTAAACATGCCCGGATAATTGCTTTACTTAATTACATGTTGTTTTTTCCAGTGAATTACCGAAATATTATAATGAAATGTATCTGATATTTTAATAGTGAAACATAAAATATATTTATGACTGATAAGAAACTATAAAACGGGTAAATTTAGACAAAACATGAAATAAAAAGAAAATTTGTTTGTTTTACATGTAAGATCAAAATATAATGGACACAGTATCTTACAATATAGAATCTGGTGTTCACTCGTGAAAGATATTTCAGTCTTAAACTGAAACAAACAAATATCATTTATATGTTTAGTTTTAGCGCTATTTTGTCGAAATTTGCAAATATAAGAGTAGCTTGAATGTGATTACTTAATAGAGATTTCAGACAATGAACGTTATTTACTTTATGTGTCTAAGGCAACGCATCGCCTGATTAAGCAACCCAACATAATTGTGACGCTAACAAAGAAGATTATGCAATACAATTCAACGAAAAATAAACTCTTTTCATATAATATTCTAGTGTACTGATACACTGGGACACTCGGCTATATTACGTAGAAATCCATAGCAAGGAGATCTCTACTTTTCAAAAAGGTGACTGATCTAGCGCCATCAGTGGTAATCTCCTGGCTGCCCAGAACAGTGATAATATGTTGTTTTATTCAGTGATTTGTTCCTTAAACCTAACGGAATATAGCATTCATCTTTTTCCTTGATATTTTATTCGAAAAACAAAATGGCATCGCTTATCTCCATGCAGTGATGACCAACACAGTATGCTTTCCAAACATTTTTATTTCAGCGTTGTTGGCATAACGCTTTCACTTAAACATTCATCCAAGTTGAGAAAACGTAACTTGAAAAAATAAATTATTATGTAATTGTTTGGCGAACGCAAAACAGGAAAAACAACTGGGCCGGATGACGTCACATGACGTTGTACAGACTAGCTTTCTTTAAAGTAAATATTGTTTATTGTATCAGGTAAAAAATTACTTATCTGCATTATATAGCTGTCAAAAAACAGAACTGATTTCAGGGTGTTATTTGAACATTGAATAGTTTTAGAATTACTTATATTTTACAGTCTTTACCATTTAAGACATATTTCAATCGTTAAACCATTTCAGTAATAAATTGGCAAATAAGAGGCATCTTGGAATTTGTCTAAAAATGATCTCAAATTTTTAAAATATTTTTTAAATCCTTTGAAGATAAGTTAAATCTTACTTAAACAATGTAGGATAGCACAGTGAACGGTAAAGAATCGTATCTGTCTTTGGAGCTCTTTTAGAATTATATCCTTCTTAACGTAAAGTTACCTTTGAGACAATAACTTTAAGGAAATTTAATGTAACTTTATACAGTGCAAGATGACAATTACAAGAAATTCAGACCTAAAGAACTAGAGGTGTTCTCTCGTGTGTTTATTTTGTTCACATTTTATATAGACTCTAACTATGAAGATCGTTTCAGACAAGCCTTTGTTGATAAGTGAGTGTGTGGTGATGGTGTGTGTGTGAATCGCCTTCAAGTGATAACTCTGATATAATCTAATCTAATTTAATCCTTTTTCCCCCCATTTCTATTTCACTTATCAATAACGACACGAAGTCATGTATACAAATTGATAAAAGACTATGTTCTTTTTCTTTAATAATACTATTTCAGTTATCAATAACTTCGACACGAAGTCTTGTATACAAATTGATGAAATACTATGTTCTCTTCGTCATAGCAATTAAAATGAAATTGAAATACACTTCCATATTGAATGTACAAGATATAATCATTTTAGCCAGGAAGTGTTTTGTGACCAGTTAACAGACAAATTTACACTCAGAAACGCAGAGGATAAACCTAAACAGTCAGGAAAACTTCAAAATACAATGTGAAAGCCTTCTTGTATAGACGTATGTATTCATACTAATTTTGTAATTATACAACTCGGTACATTACAGTACGGAGATCAGATAACTCATATTTTATCTTACTTGTACATTTATGCAATGGACATACATGTATCATTTATTTCATATTTGTCAAATTTAGCACCTGGAAGGGTCGGCAAAACGCTTTATGACTAGCCAACTAAACGCTACACAATTGAATTAATTTGACGAAACAATTTAAGTATAACATGAGCAGTTAAGATCTACTTTGACACAGGGAAAATAAAATATGCGATCATGCGATCATGACCTTTAACATTCATTTCGAACTTGATCTCGAATATATTGCTTGAGTTGTCTTGATGAGATTAACAATTGGTTCAAATTTTCTGAAAATCCTTCTAGTGATTCAGCACAACTTAAAGCATTTTTATTCTTTGATCGCTTAGTGTAACCTTGATTTTACACATGGTAGCCAGGATTTAGCACTCTTCATGTTGACTGGATGTGGTTAACAATGGAAACTAATTTTATGAATATTTTTAGTTGTTTAGAATGTATGGAGGTAAAACTAACTTAAGCCATTTGATCTTTGACTTCTAAGTGTGGCCTTGGCCTTGACCGGTTCTATAAAAAGATAGATACGACCAATGTAATGTGCGGCGTCTCCGTGACCGCTGACTTTGAATCACTAACCTCCTCACTGCTGTGAACTTTCGAAAAGAGTGACTTATTTCATTTCATACGAGGAAGCCATCCAGCTGACTTACGAAAGATCATTGGTGCTACCCAAGTACCCGCTTGTGCTTGAAATAATGCCTGGAATGGAACGTTAGACGCAACAACAAATTAATAGAATACGTCTGACAATGTATTCAGTACTTACTTTAACTTAACCCAGTTTTGATGAACATAATCATGTTATCCTTAATTGTTTTTAGCCTGACCACCCGAACCCTGGTGCAGTATATAAAGGTATTGCTCGTTCTGCGTATTTACCTGACACAACAGAAGGCCGAGAAATATGCGCAATGCTGAAGGTAGCTTTTGAGCGGCGCCTGGTGTTCACTATAGGATCATCAAGAACAACCGGGCAGGAGGGAGTAATCACATGGAATGACATACATCATAAAACAGACATGAGACCAAATACTCAGTACGTTGATATTCAACATGAGCATTAACCACATCAGAGATTTATATACACTCCTGCTTCAGAATAATGAGAAAAACAGAAAAGTATTCCTTGCAAATTAATAGTATGGCTGTATGTTCAATTTGAATGCAGATCCGTAGAGAGTATAATCAATATTACAGTAGCTTTCAGTTGTGACTTTAATGACGATAAGTTTTCTGATCTTGTAGGATCATTTAATCTATTCAGCCACTGTATATAAAAAATACGCTTACTCTGATGTTTTTGTTGGAGGGGTCATGACAGGTGTTGCACATAACCTCATACGGACAGAGTGGATCATCCCGTGACTGATATTACTTGGGTTTTTTGTAGCTTTTTTTTAAATCCTTGCAACGAAAGGTTAATGGCTTCAGTTTTTACATTAATGTGCATTTTCTTTATTAGGTTTGGCTATCCAGATGACACCTACTTACAAAGGGTACGCGAAGAGCTAGAAGTAAAAGGTATCACGAGAGAAGACATGGATACGAAATTCATCAAACAACTTGGAAAAGATTGTTTCAGACAAACCATCAATTAACTATCAAATAAGTGGTCCGATGAAACACTGGAAAATTAGATCTATGTATCATAATCGTTGTACCATTGTTTCATTTCAGTTGTCGTTATGTGATGATGTTTATCTTGTAAATACAGAGGACGCCTTCAAAGGGAGATACATTTTCATAAACTTTAGTAGAAGTGAGTTGCTGGGCACAGTTTTGCGGGAATTATGTTCAGAATAAGTATTACAGGAGTATAGTGAAGTACAAATAATGTAAATAAATTGCAAAATTCTTTATTTAATTCAACGCTTAAATGTGAAAGCAGATTATCAATGCATTGTATCTAGCAGTTATGATTCAAATGAATATCCCTCATATTGACTTACGAATTGCAAAAATATGTTTGTTTAGTAAAGAGGCATGTCAAAATTTGTTTCGACGCCATTTTCCGAAAAAGCATAATATTACATGTGTATGGCTTGGGGACACATTGCTGATTTTATTCCTATTCTGTTATGAACGAGATTTCGTGCTCAGTTTGTCCACCGAGACGCAGTTTGACATCATTTAAGCTTTTTACGGATCCTCAAGGTACCTGTCTGACATCTTAAATATAGACAACCAATATTTTTCAGAAATAGTGAAACACATTTATTCAAAAGAATTACAACTTAACGAGGCTTAAATCTCATATTTAGAAGCGTCTTTTTGTACATACATTCATGAATAGTAATTCAGAAGACGATTTCAGTTTTTACGAGCTGTAGGGGGATTTCCCTCGAACGACATCGTACGGTGTCTTTCAGATGTAATGTATATACGACGGAAAATTAAAAAAAATGCTTATTTTAATGAAATATTTATAAAATGTGTGCAATGCGAAACTCGTTAAGCACAGTGCAAGTCTGCTATATCTTCTTACTACAATTTATTTTTGTTGCGATGTATGTCACTGGCTATGTTTGGAGTTGCCTGTTCTTCCTGGAAATCAACAATTACCTTTTATTTTTTTTTTGTTTATTTATGAAGCGTCAAGAACTAATTTACATACTGTAATGTCAAACCATTGTTAGCAGCTCATGCTCAGAAAGTAGGCTAGTACCACAACCTTTTAATTTTGCAGAGCAAATGAACAGGGTACTGTTTTGATATGTTTGTAGAACTGAATACATACAAATATTAACCGCAAAAAGAGTAATTGACTGACGCAAATTTCAGCCATGTCGGCGGCATGGTGAGATCAAAGATCAGATAGGGAATGTTTTGTTTCAGCTCCACCTTTTTATCCCCTGAAAGAATGATAACAAAATATTGACGTGCAACATTTGGGTTTAAGGTCATGTTCGCACGGATAGATAAAAGGTAAATTACAGACTATTTCCTCTCTATGTTTTACTCCGTGAAATTTAGGTTTAGAATGTAAATCGGTCTTCCTTTTTAGCTCACCTGAGCCAAAGGCTCATGGTGAGCTTTTGTGACCGCTCAATGTCCGTCGTGGGTCGTGCATCGTCCGTAGTGTGTCCTTCAACATTTTCTATAAAAATCTTCTTGAAAACAAACACACTTCACAGGAATGATCCTTGGGTGGCCCCCTTTCAAAATTGTTCAAAGAATTGAATTCCATGCAGAACTCTGGTTGCCATGGCAACCAAAAGGAAAAACTTTAAAAATCTTCTTGTCCAAAACCACAGGACCTGGGGCTTTGATGTCTGATGTGAAGCATTATCTAGTGGTCCTCTACCAAAATTGTTCAAATTATAGGGTCAAATATGGCCCTGCCCTGGGGGTCACATGTTTATATAGACTTATATAGGGAAGACTTTGAAAATCTTCTTGTCCAAAACCACAGGGCCTAGGGCTTTGATATCTAGTGTGTAGCATCATCTAGTGGTCCTCTACCAAAATTGTTCAAATGATCTCCCTAGGATCAAATATGGCCCCGCCCCGGGGGTCACATGGTTTATATAGACTTACATAGGGAAAACTTTGAAAATCTTCTTGTACAAAATCACACAGTCTAGGGCTTTGATATTTGGTATGTAGCATCATCTAGTGGTCCTCTACCAAGATTGTTCAAATTATTCCCCTAGGCTCAAATATAACCCTATACGGGGGTCCCAAGTTTTACATAGACTTATATAGGAAAATAAGTTTAAAAATCTTCTTCTCTAAAACCACAACACTTAGACTTTTGATACTTGGTTTGTAGCATTGTCTTATGGTCCTCAACCAAAGTTGTTCGAATTATACCCCTGGGGTGAAAAGAGGCCCTGCCCTGGGGGTCCAAATTTTTATATAGACTTATATAGGAAAAACTTTAAAAATCTTCTTGTCTGAAACCATATGACCTAGGCTTTAGATATTTGTTATGATGCATTGTCTAGTAGTCGTCTACCAAAATTGTTCAAATTATGCCCCTGGGGTTAAAAGAGGCCCCGCCCTTGGGTAACTTAGCTATTATGTGTGTTATATAGGAAAAAATACTTAAAAAATCATCTGATCCAATTTCCAAGACTGTTTAATTATAATTACCTGATGACCTCAAGTAATATGATGTCACTTGACTGTGACCTTGACCTACTGACTTACTTCCCTGTTTTTTTAAGATACAACCTTGAAATTTTGATGGCATTCACAGTTTTGCACACCAATCGTAAAACTGAATTCCATTGACCATGAATATGACCTACTGACTTTCTTAATATTTTATCATCAGTTTGACATTTGAAACATGTAGCTCATATTACTCAGGTGAACGATCCAAGGTCATCATGACCCTCTTGTTACACATTTATTATCAAATTATTATGTTATATCAATTAAAGCAAGGAATTTAAGTAGACATGAAATACTTGTGGTTAAAATTTTACAAGAGAAGTCGTTACGTCGTCCTACAGATTAAACAAACACTTACACATAAGTTTATATAAAAAGTTTAAATTTTATATCCGAAAATGTATTCCTTTTATACAGTTCGACACATTTATGTTTCATACCATACTGATAAACAAACAAAATACATACAGAACATGTTACCGTTGAAATTATATTATGTATAGGGAAAGTTTCTAGAACAGCTATCAGCTTCCTACTCAACCCTCTATGTTGATATATGTAACATTGTAATAACTGCAATTATGTTGAATAAATAGTTTTTAAACCAAACATTTACACATTTGATTTCAATAACATCGAGTGTATATAAAGGATCTTATTATAGATTTAATTATTATTTATTAAAATACATTTTTTTGTACAAAGCTTATCGAAAGTTATGCTGTACATGTATGTATTATGTCACTATTCTTTGCTGAGCGCGAAAGTATTGTAACTATACTGTACATAAATAAAGAACAAGATACAGTAGTTCGCGCTCAGTCCTGGAAATAGTTTTGATATGGATTCAGAATAATGTTATAAAATTATAGTTTGAAATTTATTATAAATTATAATTATGATGTGTTATGCATTATTTTCTGTTTTACATGTAATTAAAAAGTTTCGTTATTCATGTGTATAGTGTTGATAAATGGTTCAATGCAATCTCGTGTCCTCCTGGACACTTTGAATTACAACAGTAACAAGGATTCGAGCCCATTTTCGGACACCTAAAAATCTTTAAAATAAAACATCTTTAAACACATATCACTGTTTGTTCTCGGCGCATAATGCATAAATTGCTATAATTAATTCTATTTTATATATCATAAAGACTCCAACAACGACCTAAGGTGACCAAATCTTGGCTCAAGTCCATCTTGTTGGCGCAGAATACAACAGTGTCATAGGCACCAAAACATGTTCCAATTTCGTAATGAAACAGTATTTTGACCGTATGGCGCCCTGAAATTCCGTCTGCAGTACAATATTTAGTATTATTTGGACATACACTCAACAAAATTCCTCGTCGGTCAGTTTATATTATAATATTATATTACTGTTTTGTTAATAATGCATATATTTACAAGAAATTTCACATACCGACATTTGAATACCTACTGCAGCTTATTATTGATTTATTTTTGGCCGACTCCTGGTCAACGTAACCGCATTAGGCGTTTTGACCAATATAGCATATTTTGCACGTGCATGTGTACCAATGTGCATGTGCTAATGAACACTTTTAGCATTACTGACGAAAGTCCTACTAGAAAAACACATATCATCGTGAAATTGACAAAAGAGCAACGCGCCCGGGCTGTCGGAATTTTACAATAAAATTCGAAATCGGTCACTTCAATGAATTATACTTGTGTTAAATTTCGCCAAAAGAGCGCGGACGGTAGATAACCAACAACAGACGGTTCTTGTACACGGAAATAAGGTTAAAAATGGAAATAACCATCAAAGTAACAGCTACAAATAAATTATATCAAAATTCTTTTGAAATTGCAAAATTAATTACACGTGTCGTAAATGTGTCCCGGCTAACAACATTCTAACAGCTCGATCGAGTTGCTCTTGTGTCAATTTCACCATGACGTTCGTCAGTAATGCCAAAAGTGTAAAGGAATACATGCATGCTGGTGCACATGTCCTGCACGTGCAAAATATACAATATTGGTCAAAACGCCTAATGCGGTTACTTTGGCCGTGAATCGCCAAAAATAAATTAATAATTAGCAAGAGTACCTATTAAAATGTCGGTATGTGAAAATTTGTATGAACACATGCATTATTAACAAAATAGTAATACAATATAAAACTGGAATTTTGTTGAGTGTATATACTAGCAACATATCCACATACTTCAATTCATCCTTAAGCACCTCCCCACTCCTGAACGCTGTGATTAACAGCATTAAACAAGAATTCAAGCCCATTTTATGACAATTGAAAAATGCTTTAAACTACGATTATCAACAGATTTAATCGTTCTTCGCCGGTATATAATGCATAAACTACAAAAACTAATTTCATTCTCTGTATATCATATAGACCCCAACGATGACTTGAGGAGACCAAATCGTGGCACAGCATACAGCGGTATCTAAGTACCAAACGTGTTCCAATTTCGTAATGTGACCTTTATTCAACCTATGCAGTCGGCATCCTGAAGATCCGTCTGCAATGTAATATGAACTAGTATTTTGACATACTAGCAGTATATCTATATGGTTAAATTTATCCTCAAGCCCTCTTGTAACATGGATTCGAACCCATTTTTGGACCCCTTAAAGTGCTTAAATTTACGATTTTCAACATATTTAACCGTTCTTCGCCGGTATATAATGCATAAACTGCTAAAACTTATTTCATTGTTCATACGACGACCAAATCGTGGCGGCACAGAATACAGCAGTATCTAAGTACCAAAACGTGTTCCAGTCGTCGAACCTATGCTGTCGGCATCCTGAAGATCTGTCGTCAATGTAATATGAACTAGTATTTTGACATACTAGCAGTATATCTATATATGGTTAAATTTATCCTCAAGCCCTCTTGTAACATGGATTCGAACCCATTTTTGGACCCTTTAAAATGCTTAAAATTACGATTTTCAACATATTTAACCGTTCTTCGCCGGTATATAATGCATAAACTGCTAAAACTTATTTCATTGTTCATACGACGACCAAATCGTGGCGGCACAGAATACAGCAGTATCTAAGTACCAAAACGTGTTCCAATCATCGAACCTATGCTGTCGGCATCCTGAAGATCTGTCTTCAATGTAATATGAACTAGTATTTGGACATACTAGCAGTATATCTATATGGTTAAATTTATCCTCAAGCCCTCTTGTAACATGGATTCGAGCCCATTTTTTGGACCCCTTAAAATGCTTAAAATTACGATTTTCAACATATTTAACCGTTCTTCGCCGGTATATAATGCATAAACTGCTAAAACTTATTTCATTGTTCATACGACGACCAAATCGTGGCGGCACAGAATACAGCAGTATCTAAGTACCAAAACGTGTTCCAATCATCGAAGCTATGCTGTCGGCATCCTGAAGATCTGTCTTCAATGTAATATGAACTAGTATTTGGACATACTAGCAGTATATCTATATGGTTAAATTTATCCTCAAGCCCTCTTGTAACATGGATTCGAGCCCATTTTTTGGACCCCTTAAAATGCTTAAAATTACGATTTTCAACATCTTTAACCGTTCTTCGCCGGTATATAATGCATAAACTGCTAAAACTTATTTCATTGTGTATACCCATACGACGACCAAATCGTGGCGGCACAGAATACAGCAGTTTCAATCATCGAACCTATGCTGTCGGCATCCTGAAGATCTGTCTTCAATGTAATATGAACTAGTATTTGGACATACTAGCAGTATATCTATATGGTTAAATTTATCCTCAAGCCCTCTTGTAACATGGATTCGAGCCCATTTTTTGACCCCTTAAAATGCTTAAAATTACGATTTTCAACATATTTAACCATTCTTCGCCGGCAAATAAGGCATAAACTGCAAAAAAAAACAAAAAACAACAAAAAAAAAAAACAAAAAAAAAAAAAACAACAAAAAACAACAACCTAATTTCATTTTGTATCTCCTAAAGACTGCAACGATTACCTAAATAGTCCGTCATTTCAGTGCAGAATACAGTAGTTTCTAAGCACCAGGACATGTCTAAATTACGTAATGAGGCCGTCTTTGACACAGTCCTTATTTTAATCAAATATTTGTAAAATGTGTTAAAAAGTTTATCAAAAGAGGATACGATGCGAAAAAAGTGAAGCACAGTGCATGTTTGGTGATTGACCCCTCTGCAGTTAATCGCTACGCTTTCCTATTTGAAGCAGCGATGACTAATAAAGTGTAAGACTCTATGATGCTTTTCTCCTACATCCTACATAAAACGGACGGAGGGAGTGGAATTTTGTCTTGCACCTTTCTTAGTCGTACCCTTAAAAGTTCGACTCTTTATGTTCTGACTTCAGACAAGTTGTTGAGTACATTGGTGTAATTATACCTTAGATTTACCTTAATTTTATGTTTTACTTATATGATCTGGTATTTTTTCGCTGATGTTAGAGCCTTTCTCAGCGGGGATTTTATTTACATTGTGTTGTCTAACTTGTTGAAAATAGGATAAGTGCGAGGTTGGCATGTCCTAAACGCGTTTAAAGCCCCAGTTTCCTTTATATAGGTTACTGACCTTTCAGAGGCGGTGCCCCTTTTTTAACTTGTTTTCTGTCTGTCTTGTATTTTGTGTTGCGTATGTTGTCTTATTTGTTAGCGTTTCTTTTCTCTTTCTCCTCACTCCCCCTATTGCCCCCACCCTTTCCCCTTGCAATTGCACTCCCTTGTTTTGGCATCCCCTCCCCCTTTAATATGAGTTAGTTTTCGTGCCCACCTTAATTTTGGCTGCCGGAATTCTAAGGCGGTGTCCGATTGTTTTTTTCCCTGCTTATGTGTGTGCGTTTGTTTGCTTGTGTGTCTTGATTGGTGTCCTACAGTGTTTTTATATCTTACTTGTCTGTTTATCTATGTTAGTTAGTTGTGTATGGGTATGTGTGTTTATCTTTGGTACATGAATGTCTGCACTACTGTGGTTTACGTTGTAGTGTAACTGTGATTAAGGAACGTAGCATTCCTATCGTAAATCCTTGTTCTACCTTCCCCTTCAACCCCCACCCCCTTTGTACCCCTTACCCCATCCTCCCACTCTATATTTTGCATAAAACACCTAGACATCACATATATGGTCATTCACACGGCAGTAAGACTATTGTAAGAGACCGTTGGAGACTACAGACGGGATTTCCCCCAGTACATGTGGAGAAGGGCGATTTCTTCCGTCTATCCATTGTGTCTGTCTATGTGATCTCTAGAACTGCTATAGTGTCCATACAGACTGCAATTTTGGCCCACCACCATTATCGAACAGTCATTTTCTTAATTAATTAAACTAGGTAAAGAAAACACAAGGAATAAGAATCAAACTGAAAAAACAGGAGTCAATATTTCAAATGAATGAAAGAAGACTTATCAGAGGGCATTTACGTCGTAAAATGTGACTTTGCATTCAAATTATAACCGCAAGCAAAGGAAAAGGTTTCTCAAAAGTTTATTTAGCATCGATAACTATACAAAAGAACTTCATACAAGTTCATGTTATGAAAGGAATATCTGCCATGTTTGCATTTTATTAACACGGTTGTCGTGTCATAAATATACATTATTTACACAGTGATCGTAAAAAAAAAACATTTGCACGGCTGTCATGTAAATAGTCGCGTTGTAAGAAATATTGGAATGTCACATGTGTTTCTGTGCGAAGGTAGTCACATTGGGGAAGAATATGCAGCCGGTTTGTTTAGTTGGTACAGCATTCGCCCTGTCATCGAGCCGCACCGGGTTCCATCCCTGACTGGTTGCATATTTTTCTCAGTTACATATGGAATACTTCTTTGCAGCTAAGTGCAATGTTTCTACAGGATGTGTAACCTCTTCATTAAGCTAATTGCTAATTTGACTTCATGGCATCGGCTGACTTCTGCCACTCTGTTGACAAAAGCTACAGTCAAGATAATTTCTGACAAAACACGTATAAATATCCACAAAGCCCCTTTTGTGCAACCCGCCATCCACGTCACATGCTGTCAGCGGTACTTGTTCTAATTTACACTTGCGACAGTTCTAGATAGTTAACTAGCACATCAAGTTCAACCAAACGCCTGCCTTCCGCCCACCACGGCTGACAATAGAACCAAATTCATAAAAAAATGCATTTTGCTGGCGTGCATTCTTTATCATTACATGTACCATCAATATTTATCCGGATCAAACTTGCTGGTCTTCATTCCTATAAATGACGCCATCGGATAAGAAATTCCGATCTCTAATTGAAAAATAAAATCCCCATGATGGATTGTTTTAATTTTGAAAATGATATAAAAGATCTATGTCAAAATAATTAATAGATTGATATCACTCTGCAAAAATGACTTTTCAAATCGAAAATAAATTTGCATTCCGAATTATGCAACAATTCACCCTACTACTTCTATTACACTCCATCTTGTAATAAATTGTATCTTGAATTATCCTGTTATATTTCTAAATATATTTCTAAAGATATATGAGTGAATTTTCGCCTTCATAAGATTGAAAGTGTCCTCCGACTCCTATCACAGCTATGATTGGGAATAATGTAATAATATAATATGGAAATATCCATTACCCGTCATATAAGCACTCCTGTTTCACCAATTAATGCCATTTATTCAAGTATGTCCCTGAAAAATATTACAGACTTTAAATGGATTAGGATTTAAATGTCTATATAGATTATTGTTCTTTGTGAATTAAATACTCTTTTTAATGTCCACATAATATAGGTTCACCGTTGTATTAAAAGCAAACACACTTACCTATCACCTTTTCAACTGACAGTGAGTAGAATATAAAGAGGTGTGGCAAAATTCTTACAGTATATATATAAAACATACATTTTCGCATTTCTTTTTCTTTTGATAACCAATGAATGCATGCGAATAGATTAAACTTAAACGTGACATAAACATTGATGTGAAAAAAGCATTTAGAATCTGCACAGTATATCGCAACTGCACTGAGCTATGCATGGGCCTAATTTTCAGCAACAAAGCCGGATAACAGTAACTTTAAGTATATTAACGAATGCTTTGTCGTTACAAGGGGCCAAAATGTATTTATTCTCCCGATTAATATCTGGGCTATTTGATCATATTTCATTAGAACCGGAGTCGTCTGTGTTTCACAAACTGTTTTCAATTACTTTTGTATAAAACGGTAGGTAGGTATGACTTGAAAAATCAAACACTTTACTCATGCGTAAAACTCCAAATCATTTCATGTATACGGACAGTACGTGACGTGCAGACAGACTTTATACTCCTTGTTTTTTGGGGAAATCGTACTTTCGGTTTCACAATGTTGGGTAAGTATCCTATTACTTTTATAATTTTCTACATGCACCGATCCTTTTTCGTTGTGGGTTGTTGTAAGAAACAATGTAAATTATAATGTTAAGTTTGTTGTGTACGGAAAGACGGCGCAAAAAAACTTTATTAGCCTTATAAGTTACTTTCGTTTTTGAATCACTTCCTTAAATTTTATGGTTCTGTATGGTACTATTATACAAGTACTTGAAACATACTATTTTAATGTTTTTAATGGGCTATATACTTATAAAATAGAACATTAAATAAATGGGACGATTATCATATGACTCATTGTAGAAAATAATATGCACTATGTACAGCATATTGTCCGTAATTGACCTGGCACTCATATCTCCGTAAATTAATTTCCAGTGTCCGAACAGAAATAGCGATATAACTAAATATTACATATATAATTCTTACTTGATATACCTGTCGCATGTGCAGGTAGATGTGTGGACAAAGCGCTTAGCTGCCAATATCAGAGTTGGAGGTTCGAGTTCTACGTCTGACCATATCTTTTTTTGTCTTTTAATTTTATATGCAGACTTACTGCTTGATTAAACGTATCGTGATATTTATGGTTCATTTATTAACAGTAACCATATTTACCCGTTTTAAAAAAGCAGAATAAAGTTGTTTTAAATTTATCTTAGATAAAAGATAAATTACCTGTCACCAGCGTTCCAGAAAATAAATACTACAAGAGAAAACAATTAAGATTCATGAAATGTGATACATAAAATAATGTAAAAATAAAAAAGGTATCGATAACAATACAGTACATTAAAAAATTATCTAAGTGATTTCGAGCCCGTGGTAACGTGCGTGGAAGTCAGACACATTACCTCTAGGCCACCGTGTAATCGGTTAAATTCATATGTTACTTTAGTAATATAGATACTTTCAGGATACAAAAATTGCGTAAATTAAAGAAAACGCCCGAAAATATAAGCGAAGATTAATGAGTGCTATATAGGTCAATACTTACGGACAATGCCCCAACGATAACGTGATGTTCACAAACATGACTATAAATAGATTTAAATGTATTATTGGAAATTCAACCTTATTGTAATTTACCAAAATCTAAATATTTCAAGAAGTTGTATCAATTACAAATTGGCACAGAGCTAAAACATACTACTTATGTTCAGTGTGGGTTCAATGTTAATTTTATTTTCTTGCATAAAAAATAGATTCCTTCGTCTTCTCTCTGCCACAACGACAGAGAAATTTTTGTAGCCGTATGGCAGATGAGAAAGATTTAGTACCATATCAAAGATGATATTTATAATTAGTTAAATGCATGTACTATAGCGAATAATGAACACAATATTATGTTATATAAAGACATATATGCAATTATAAACATCAAAGAAAGCAACAAAGGATAGGGGGAACAGAATGGAACTGAAATGAAAATGAATAAATATATATATATATATATATATATGAAACAACCCTAATGAGGATTCGAACTCATAAACAATTTCTTATTTTTTATTTCACTACTTATCCGACTGAGTTGTTTAGCCGTATACTTGTTACTGGAGTTCAAATGAAACAGATACTGATATTTACTTGTCAAGTAATGTACAAGAAATATGAATTATTTTATCAGTTACCATGAAATGTACGCGTCCTTGCGTTTACGCATGAATCATGTTACCATTTACAGTCATTTAGCATTTATCAAAATAATACAAATTCTAATGCGAAGAAAAATTGTTAACTATGTTCACTGTCTTATAGAGGATAGGTTGTTATTTTTTGTATTTTGACTCAAATTAATGTATAAATTTACATATAATTGTTTTACTGACTTGCAGACATTCTGACATACATTTTAGATATTTGCTTGTTGTTTTATTTTTCATCTGTGATCATATAAAAGCTATATGAAAGCACATCGAACCTATCCAGTTCTGGCTAAATCAGTGTAAAGCAGTGTGTATGTAATAAACATCAGTGGATGAAAAGCATTAGAAGAAATTTAAAAAAGCTGAATATTTTTTAAAAGAGTATATATTATTACTCTGATCTAAAAAAATCCTGGGAAGTTTGTTTAGATGTGGATTTTAAATTAATGATTGCAAAAAAATGACTAAAGCTATCCTGTACACTCTTACTCAGCGCATATGTAAACAATGGCAAGGAGAGGAAAACAAGAATTTCTATAAAATGCTGAATGTTTTTAAAAGAATAGCCATTTTCCTCCTGATATACAACAAAAAACCTACTGAGTTAAATTTCTCTGAATAAAAATGCAGGAAAAAATTGTTAGCTATCCCCTACACCATATTTTAAAACACTGAACTTTAAGCTAGAATACTACTTAGTTTTGGTACAAAGTAGTGCATCTTAAAAGACACGGTGGGCAAGTAAGTTCAAGTTCCAAAAATAAAACGAGAAAATTTAATATATTAAACGTTAATGGATGCTTGCAATAAGAGCATAGAAATGATTCGATCATCGATTTAACCTTACATTTGCGAAAAACAAATCACTTAAATATTATAACAAAATGGTTTGTAAACAATATGATTGATATAAACAGTCGGATCGATGCGAATACAGGTAGAATAAATACAAGGTTTACTCAAAATATTTAGTAACATTTGTTATAAAACTAAAATATTACTTCATTTCATCATTTCGCTAACATATATGTACTTAAATTTGAAGTGAACTATATAGACTTGTATCCATAGGACACAGCTGTTCCCACTCCTGTGGCTGTACATGATTTCATGACTCTAGGTTAAAATATTGTTTTAAGATGTTTGCAAAATAAACCTTTAAGAATGTTGTGTGTATTTTTTTTCACTTGGTAAAGGACCATAACTCTGGCCTAGTTGAGTGAAATCTCAGAGTACTCAAGGTGCGCAACTTCACATGCTATAAAACAACTGTCTAATGATTTATGACTCTAGTCAAGTATATTTTGAGATACACGAGTCATTAACTTTTATTTTTTACTAACTCTGGTCTTGCAAAGTGAAATATAAACAAAATTTCCGGTGCACAAATTCACATGCTAGATAATAATCCTACACGATTTTATGACTTTTGGTGAAATAACTTTTATGATATATGCAACACAGACTTTTAATCACTTCATGTATATTTTTCAAGACAAGGACCATAACTCCAGTCTTGTTAAATTAAATCCCAAACAGAACACGGGATGCACAATTTCACATGCTATATAACAATCTCCTACTGTTTTATGAAGTAAAAACTATTTGAGATACATGCAGCACACACATTTGTATCCGATTTATGCACGTTTTTGACAATCAAGGGCCAAAACTCTAGCCTGAATAAAAGAAATCCGGAACAAAATTCCAAATGCATTATTTCACATGCTGAATGATATTCCTATGATGTTTCATGATCCTAGGTCAAGTACTTTTTGAGATGTGTGCGACACAATGATTATGCCTTTTATGTATTTGAATAACTGAAGGGTCAAAACTATGGTCTGGCTGAATGATATCCGTAACAAAACCGCATATGCACAACTTCACGTCCTGAATATTTCTATAAAATATTCATAATACTGGGTCAAATACTTGTTGAGATACAGGCGACACACACTTAGGCCCTTTTATACTAAGTGGCTGTGTGAGATCACAACTTCCCGTGCTGAATAACAGTCCTGTTAGGTTTGATGACTATGGGTCAAATACTTTCTGAGATATGAACAATTCAAATTCGGACGGACGGACAAGGGCAACTCAAAGTGCCGCCTTCCTCTCTCCTCTACCCCCCACCTCCCTACACACACACACACAAAAAAGAGAAAGATATGAAATGTCTCTCTTGAATTTTAACACTGTTGCTTTCCCACGCCATTAAATATGTCCTCTAAGTCTTTCCTCCTGCATCTTCAAAAACTGTTCTTTTTATCACAGAGCCTGTTTCTCAGAACTCTGCTGTCTTAGGTCATAAAACTTACTTATGATTACAGCAGTAGGAATATTAAAGATAAAAACTCACTAATCCTCAGTTATATGCCACTTTAAATTTGTCCTTGAGTTTTTCAACATAATTTTCATTAATATGTTGATACTGGAGTTTTACCTGAACGCTGATTAGTTTGTACCACGAATCTCGGGACTCCAACTTGTTGTAGCTAAAGTGAAGTTGACGGTCGTGAAGAGCTCGGCAATCTCCGTAAACTCTGTACTGTACTTGAGAATTTATTCCCAACATTTGATTAAACTAATAGTAATAAAAGCAAGTGTGTGATAAGACTTTAAATTACAAAATACCGCCTGTTTGCTGGTGAAGTGTCAGAAATGCAGTACTAATTAAAAACTACACTCATAATTTTGCCAAGAAGTTATGAAAGAATGACTTAATTGCACTTCTTTATCTATACTGCAACGAAACATTTATAACACACCAGATCCCAACCAACGTCGAATATTTTTTTAGGTCACCTGAACTTTGTTCAGGGAAAGTTATTAGTATAGGTGGATGGTCCGTCGTCCATCGTCTATCGTCCTACGTTAACATTTTTACTTAAACAGCTTCTACTTTGAAATTGCTGGTCAGAATTACACCAAACTTAGTCAGTATCATCCTGGGATGAACCTCTATCAAGTTCGTTCAAATGGTTCACCTTGGCCCCGTTTACGGGCCGCTAGAGCAAAAATAGAAAAGATTTAAAGAATTTCTTCTCATGAACCGCTGAAAGGATCTTCGTAAAACTTGGTCTGTAGCATCATTATAAGGCTCTCTCTGAAATTAGTTTAAATATGGGCACTTGGCCCCTTTGAGCCAAAATTAGAAGAAAAAACTTCGATCTTCATCAAACATGGCATGGTCCTCCCGAACTGTTGATCAAATAGGGACACTTAGTCCCTTTTAGGCAAGTCCCTTTTAGGCACCACTAGAACTAAAAATAGAAATACCCTTTAAATACTTCTACTCATAAGCCGCTTGATAGATCTTCATCAAACTTGGTCTTTAGCATAATTATACGGTCGTTCATCGAGTTATTTTAGTTGTGGACACCTGGCTCCTTTTATGAGCTTCTAGAGCTAAAATTACAAGTACTTTTAAATGACATCTAATGAAAGGCTAGATGTAGTTTGATCACACTTGGTATGTAGGATAACATTAACAGGTCCTCTTTTAGATTTGTACAAATTGGTCAGCAGGCCCTTATAGGGGTTGTTAGGGCTAAAAGTGAAAATACATTTTAATAACTATTTCCCATAAACTAGTCCATGGATCTTCATCAAACCTGGTCTGTAGCATCTTTATAAGGTCCTCTCATAGATATTTTCAATTTGGGGTGCTTTCCTCCCCTTTTTTTGCTTGGCCCCTTTTAGGTGCCGCTAGAGCTTAAAATAGAAATGCCTTTAATTGACTTTTTTTTCGCATGACCTGAGCAGGAAGTGCTCAAGGTAAACTTTTGTGATCGCCCTGTGTCCGTCGTCCGTCGTGGTCCGGACGTCCATGCATCCGTCCGTTCGGGGAAACACTCTAGAGGTCACAATTTTGTTAATGTTACCCTCAATAAAATCTTGGACGAGTTGAATATTGGGTTATCTTGGTTTAAAAACTAGGTCACCGGGTGAAATCAAAGGAAAAGCTTGTTAACACTCTAGAGGTCACGATTTTGGCCTAATCTTAATGAAATTTGGTCAGAATGTTAACCTTAATAAAATCTTGGATAAGTTCGATATTGGGTCATCTGGGGTCAAAAACTAGGTCACCAGGTCAAATCAAAGGAAAAGCTTGTTAACACTCTAGAGGTCACGATTTTGGCCTAATCTTAATGAAATTTGGTCAGAATGTTAACCTTAATAAAATCTTGGATAAGTTCGATATTGGGTCATCTGGGGTCAAAAACAAGGTCACCAGGTCAAATCAAAGGAAAAGCTTGTTAACACTCTAGAGGTCACGATTTTGGCCTAATCTTAATGAAATTTGGTCAGAATGTTAACCTTAATAAAATCTTGGATAAGTTCGATATTGGGTCATCTGGGGTCAAAAACTAGGTCACCAGGTCAAATCAAAGGAAAAGCTTGTTAACACTCTAGAGGTCACTTTTATGACTATATCTTCATGAAACTTGGTCAGAATGTTAATCTTGATGATCTCAAGGTCCGATTTGAATCTGGGTCATGTAGGGTCAAAAACTAGGTCACCAGGTCAAATCAAAGGAAAAGCTAGTTAACATTCTAGAGGCCACATTTAGGACCATATCTTAATGAAGCTTGGTCAGAATGTTTATCTTGATGGGTCAGGTGGGGTCAAAAACTAGGTCACCAGGTGAAATCAAAGGAAAAGCTTGTTAACACTCTAGAGGTCACGATTTTGGCCTAATCTTAATGAAATTTGGTCAGAATGTTAACCTTAATAAAATCTTGGATAAGTTCGATATTGGGTCATCTGGGGTCAAAAACTAGGTCACCAGGTCAAATCAAAGGAAAAGCTTGTTAACACTCTAGAGGTCACTTTTATGACTATATCTTCATGAAACTTGGTCAGAATGTTAATCTTGATGATCTCAAGGTCCGATTTGAATCTGGGTCATGTAGGGTCAAAAACTAGGTCACCAGGTCAAATCAAAGGAAAAGCTAGTTAACACTCTAGAGGCCACATTTAGGACCATATCTTAATGAAGCTTGGTCAGAATGTTTATCTTGATGGGTCAGGTGGGGTCAGAACCTAGGTCACCAGGTTAAATCAAAGGAAAAGCTTGTTAACACTCTAGAGGTCACAATTTTGGCCCAATCTTAATTGATCAGAATGTTACCCTCAATAAAACTTGGAAGAGTTCGGTATTGGGTCATCCGGGGTCAAAAACTATGTCACCAGGTCAAATCAAAGGAAAAGCTTGTTAACACTGTAGTGGCCATATTTATGACCATATCTTAATGAAACTTGGTCAGAATGTTAATATTGATGATCTATAGATCAAGTTAAAATCTAGGTCAGGTGGGATCAAAAACTAGGTCACTAGGTCAGATCAAAGGAAAAGCTTGTTAACACTCTAGAGGCCACATTTATGACTATATCTTCATGAAACCTAACCAGAATGTAAATCTTGATTATCTTTAGTTCAAGTTTGAATCTTGGTCATGTGGGGTCAAAAACTAGGTCACCGGGCCAAATCAAAGGAAAAGCTAATTAACGCTTTAGAGGCTACATTTATGACCATGTCTTAATGAAACTTGGTCAGAATATTGATCTTGATGATCTTAAGGTCAATAGGTCAGGTGAGCGATACAGGGCCTTCATGACTCTCTTGTTCAATTTAGTTCTAAAAGCTGTCGACTGCGTTACTCACACAAGAAAACATGTAGTAGGAATACAACTAAACTGGGGCCTCCGCTGACTTCAAATAACTTGCCCGTCATCAATGCAGGATCGAGCCTCACACGGGGTGTTGAATTCTTCGTGTGAGGAAGCCATCCAGCTGGCTTACGGAAGGTCGGTGGTTCTACTCGGGTGCCCGCCTGTGATGAAATAATGCACGGAGGGGCACATGGGATTTTCCTCCACAGTCAGAACTGGAAAGTCGCTATATGACTTATAAATGAATCAGTAAAAACAAAACAAGCAACGACTTTACTAGTACCGCAATTTGAATCGGGTATGGTTTTCTCTTCTCAAAACAAAACAACAACCTGATTGCCGTAGAGGTTAACATGCTGAACCAATGCATTAACTTGTACCTTTTTAAGCCATTGATTTACGTAGATGACCATACTAGCATCTTAGGTGTCAAAGTTTCTTGTTGTATTTTGTTTCGAATGGGGAGGGGCGGTTATCGAAGTTTTGAGGAGGTGTTATCAAACTAAAAAACTGTTGCTGTAACTACTCATTTTAGATGAACTTGTACTTGTGTATCTTGTAAAAATATTTTAAAATAGAATAAATACTGATCATTTTCTAGTTTCCTTAAAATATTGAAAACCACATGTGGGCGGTTAGAAAATGCAATAGCCTTGCACGATTTCATTTATAACAAAGACAATACATATTCAGTTCCTGTGTTAACTGATTTATATATTGCCAGTCATTTCATAACTGCGAGGAAATGTTAAAATGGCAACTTGGGAAGATAAAAGACCTAGGGTTCATGGACAGACGCGGACTTCTTCACAACATGATCAACATCAAGCGGTAGCAACAGCATCGTTTAATCCGCAGATAGTGTCGTTGAGTACAGGACAAAGCGTTATGTTCCCGCCCAGCAAATCCAATAGTGGAACATCAAATACGTTAAGCAAGGTATGAGGTCTATGTAACTTTACTATGAATGCCAATATTGACGAGTGCAGTGAAATACTTTTTATTGCATTGGCAGATCTGCGATGTCTTACAGATAGGTTAGTAGAAAGCGAACACATAACGTTAAGTTGTTTTGGACTCAAATTGTGTCTATATAATACCTATAGACTTTAGAATCACAAGGTTGAAGGTGAGCTATCTATATTGATGATGCTGTGTGCGTTGACCGGTGTTAGCTGTTTACTTTTAACGACTTCTCATGAACCACATGATGTATCGTAACCAATCTTCATTGTCCAATGTTTGTTTGCTACAAAAATGGGAAAAGTGCTTCTGAATCATATGATGGGTCATTACCAAACTAGATGAGTAGCATCTTTTTCAACTCTTGTGAAGCATCCGTATAAGGTATTTTTGCAAATATCTGCAGGTTATTCTGGCAATTTTTGTCTTCTTCTGTTGCACCATTATACGGATTTTCACAAACCTGGTCTGGAGCATCCTTGTAAGGTCCTTTCTCAAGTGTGTTAATATAACTCCGCCGCTTCCAGAGAATACCAACATAGGACGTTTTCATTTCAGCCGTGAGAAAACGCACCTTCATGCCCAATGTCAGCACGAAACAAAATTTTCGTCATGAGGAATTGAATATTTCAAATGATTCAAACGTATCAATTTTAGCCTTGCATCAAAACGTTTCGTTAAAATGTTTTTTATGCTCCCCGAAGGGCGAGCATATACTTACCACTTTGTCCGTCCTTCCGTCCGTCTGCCCCAGCAACTTAAAAGAAAGAGAGGGCCATTTAATTGTAAAGAGAACAAAAGAGAACAATAGCTTCAATCCGTTAACAACAGATTGTAGGGCCAGGGCCCCGTATACAACAAAAGAAAATAACAATGGAAATGGCCCCTTCCATCCGTCCGTCACACTTTTTTCCGGAGTATTACTTAAAAGGTATTAATGAAACTTCACATAATCATTGAGGTCATTGAGATAAAGTGCAGTGTCCAAGAACCAAAACTCTACCTTGCCTAATTTTTGAGTTATCTCCCTTTATTATACAAAATAAGTTTTGCCAAGAGCATTACTTAAAAAGTGTTGATGGCATTTCATTGAAGCTTCACAAAATGACAGAGGCCATTGACGGGAAGTGCTATGTCAAAGAACCATAACTCTACCTTACCTTTTTTTAAATTATCTCCCTTTATTATACAAATAAGACTTGTCATGGTGATAACTTGAAAAGTTTAAATGGCATTTGATTGAAACTTTACATAATCATAGAGGCCATCGAGACAAAGTGCAGTGTTAAAGAGCTATAACTTTACCTTACCTAATATTTAAATCACCTCTATTATACAAAGTAAGGCTTGTCAGGAGCATTACTTGAAACGTAATAATGGCATTTCATTGAAACTTCACAAAATGATAGAGGCCATTGACGGAAAGTGCAGTGTTAAAGAACCGTATCTCTACTTTACCTAGTTTTTGAATTATCTCCCTTTGTTATGCAAGTTAAGGTTTGTCCGTAGCATTACTTGAAAAGTATTAATGTCATTTCATTGAAACATTACAAAATGATAGAGGCCATTAACGGGAAGTGCAGTTTCAAAGAACCATAACTCTACATTACCTAGTTTTTGAATTATCTCACTTTATTGTAGGGCTTATCCGGAGCATTACTTGAAAAATATTAATGGCATTTCATTAAAACTTCACAAATTGATAGAGGCCGTTCTTTGTTTTTTGGTTTCTAATACGTTATTCCCCATTTTGGGACAAGCACTTGCATCGGTCGGGGAGCATCATTCGGTTTTACCGATTCCCTGTTTAAGAATAAATCTATAGGTTATACAACCTTAAAGTCTCAAAATTAACTCTTGAATGACCCGTGTTACTCGAAGGTGCATTAACGTGGCAACGGGTGGAGTTTTCGACAACTTGAGGATATAGATATATTTCAGACATATTTCAGAATATTCCAATTATTTACTTAAAATATTTAAAGATGTGTTATTTTAGAACATTTTATCAGTAGTTCGATACTAAGTTGAAAAATATTTCCGTATTTTTTTACAGTCTTTCGTAAATACAAGACCTTTGTCTGAATCAACAGCACACATTTTTTCCAACACGATCGGAGTTACCCGACCAAAGCAGTTTCCAAGGACTCCTGAAACCAGTAGCACTAGCAAAGCTTGGCCAGATGCGTCGTTGAACAGTCCAAACAATGACAAAAAATCAGACAGAGGTATACTAATAAATTCTTGCTTCCATGTTGTCCCTCAGCACCAAATTGTTTAAAAATTTATAGATAAAGAAGGGGATTCTATGTTTTAGCGGTAAGGCGACGATATCGTGACACGTACCCTGCTTGTTATGCCCCGCCATAAAATGGGATGGGGGCATATAGTGTTATCCCTGTTCGTGTGTATGTTTGTTTGATTGTGTGTGTGTTTGTGTGTGTGTTTATGTGTGTGATTGTGTATTTAGGAAAGGGTAGTGTTCGTGACCGGGCCATAACTTTGTCATGTATGGTCCGATTTCAGAATAATTTGACACAAATGATAATCATGGATTGACAATGTGTCTTGCGCCAAAACAAGCTAAAAGGTCAAGGTCACAGTCCTTGGTTGAACTTAGCCAATTATAACTACATAAGTGGTCTTCATGTCCGGGCCATAACTTTGACAAGCATGGTACGATTTCAGAATAATTTGACACAAATAAAATCATGGATAGACGATGTCTCATGCGCAGAAGACATTTCCCTAGCTCAAAGGTCAAGGTCACAGTCCTTGGTTGACCTTAGCCTCTTCATTACATATATACTGGTATATGTATATATATAATGTGGTCTTCGTGTCCGGTCCATAACTTTAACGTGCATAGTCCGATTTCAGAATAATTATGTCTCCCCTCCCCCCCGTGGGGAGACATATTGTTTTTGCCCTGTCCGTCCGTCCTTCCGTCCGTCCGTACGTCACACTTCATTTTCGAGCAATAACTGGAGAACCATTTGACCTAGAACCTTCAAACTTCATAGGGTTGTAGGGCTGCTAGAGTAGACGACCCCTATTGTTTTTGGGGTCACTCCGTCAAAGGTCAAGGTCACAGGGGCCTGATCATTGAAAACCATTTCCGATCAATAACTAGAGAACCACTTGACCCAGAATATTGAAACTTCATAGGATGATTGCTCATGAAGAGTAGATGACCCCTATTGGTTTTGGTGTCACTCCGTCAAAGGTCAAGGTCACAGGGGCCTGAACATTGAAAACCATTTCCGATCAATAACTTGAGTACCACTTGACCCAGAATGTTGAAACTTCATAGAATGATTGTACATGCAAAGTAGATGACCCCTATTAATTTTAGAGTCACTCCGTTAAAGGTCAAGGTCACAGGGGCCTGAACATTGAAAACCATTTCCGGCCAGTAACTTGAGAACCACTCGACCCAGAATTTTGAAACTTCATAGGATGATTGTTCATGCAGAATAAATGACCCCTATTGTTTTTGGGGTCACTCCGTTAAAGGTCAAGGTCACAGGGGCCTGAACATGGAAAACAATTTCCGATCAATAACTTGAGAACCACTTGACCCAGAATGTTGAAACTTCATAGGATGATTGAGCATGCAGAGTAGATGATCCCTATTGATTTTGGGGTCAGTCTATTAAAGGTCAAGGTCACAGGGGCCTGGTCATGTAAAATCATTACTGGAGAATAACTTGAGAGCCACTTAACCTAGAATGTTGAAACTTAATAGGATGATTTGACATGCAAAGTAAATGACCTCTATTTATTTTGAGATCACTTGATCAAAGGTCAAGGTCACAGGAGCCTGAACAGTGACTTGAGAACCACTAGGCCAATAGTGTTGAAATTTAGCGGGATGACTGGACATGCCAAGTAGGTGATCCCTATTGCAGCCAACCATCAGTGTCTCTTTGACTTTCGCTCCTGACCCCTATTGACTTCTTGCCTATAGGACTTTGCATTGGAGGAGACATGTGCTTTTTTACAAAAGCAATTTCTAGTTTGACACAAATTATAAGCATGGATAGTCGTGTGCAAAACCATTTCACTAGCTCAAAGGTCAAGGTCACAGACCTTGGTTGAACTTATCCAAGTTTCAGTACATATACAGACTACTAAATTCTCTGGTTTTCCTGTAGTATTTTTTTTGTAAATAAATGGGGCCAATGGTCCTTCTTTTAGTTTGTGAGCAGTACCATGCCTGTGACCTTTCTCATGTTGCGGGGGCATCCGTGTCTGTGACACATTTCTAGTTTTGATATTATTTTGTTTACACTTTAAAGGTGTATATTGTTAATTCTTCATTTGTTATCTACTTTATTCGCGAAACTCTATTTCTTTAGTTGGTGTGTGATATTATCTATGATTATTTATGTCTTGTCAAGTCAAGTTCTTTACTTTACTTGAGTATATTATTACCTGAGGGGATGCACTATATAATACGAGGAATGACTGAAGGCGGAGTAAAGTAACGGTTTGATGCCAAAGAATGTTCTGGTTTTGTACTTTTTGTAACGGTTTTAATGAAAGTCCTGATTTTGTTATTTTCCAGAGCACCGATATTTATTAGCTTTTTTTTTTCTAACTATGTTTGATTATTTTACTTTTCGAGGCATACTATCATTTGATCGTGTCGAAAGATGCAACATTAATTAAGCCTTGTTTGTGCAGAAACGGTTTTTATATCTATCTTTCAATGTCCAAATATCTATACTTTTTATTTTGTAAACGACCATATTAAATAGGTCGAGATGTCATGATAAGATGACGTGTTTGCTACAGTTTTGATGCCGACGTCAGTAATGAGTCACGGTTTGAAGACGAGTGTTTTGCTTTCAGTATGTCATCGTTCTAGGTCACATGGCAGAAACTAATTATGGAAGGGAAAATCATATGCTAACTCTTCAAATGCAGTTTCGTCATATAAATATCTGATGAGTAACTGTTAACCATTTCAACGATCCCTTTGATTACAAAATGTCGCACAACCTGCCGTGCAATAAAGTAATGGTTTTCATAACATAGCTACATTATGTAAACTTACTTAATTATGACAAACAGGCCACTTGTTCTACATGTTTAAAAAATTCTAGCCAAAGACAACTTCTCATGAATACTTCATCATTGAAACAAAACGTTTTATCAATGGTTAAATCAAACTAATTTATAAAATGATATTCGCTGGAAGTTCCTTTGGGATTGTGCATGTTGCAGGTAACTTAACAACGTATAATTTCATCATTAATAAGGGTTCAAGACCTAGATTTAAGACAAATGACTATTATTTTGAAGTAAAACAATAAATTTCAACCATTTGGATTTTTAACACACATAATTAAATAAAAAACTTCATGAAACAAAAACAAAACGTTTATGATGTAGATTGCAAGCTGTTTAATTTAATCAGGTAAATAAATGTGAAAAATAGTTTTAAATGTTTTGCTATGTATATAAAACTTAAAAGATATTTAATCACTTACAAGACGTTTGTTACTAAAATAGTGTTTATACGCGTTGCGCACGTGTGTTCAGCAAGATAGAACAATCCGCAGTGGGTCGTATGGACGGCTTCCTCACTTGACGAAAGTAAAAATTGATCACTTAGCAAAGACATGATACACGGACAGCCCAAATGAATGCCATTTGTTACCTTGTTACTTGTATTACTAAATGTAAGAACAATTTGATATTTAAAAACAGAACTAGGTTTAAAGTTTCGTTTAATTCATCATTCAATTCGTCCAAGGGACGGACCGATTTCTAATGTTGGTATAACTTGTGATCCAACCCTTTTGTATTATCACACTATTGCAAAGTTACCGAACTTACTTTGATGAACTGTAGTGTTGATCTACTGTTGCTGTTGCATATATCTGTATAGCATAATTATGTCTTGATGTATATTTACTATCATGTCTTGTGTGATAATTACAATAAAATATGATTAAACTAAAAACTAATTCATCTTCATCTAACAAAATGGATATATAAAATTGTATTTTGTTATTCTTTGAATTGCACATAGTTTCGTAGCTATCTCATGCATCTTAAGTCGAAAATATATTTTTGAAAGTGTACGATGCTGCATTTCTAAACAATACTGTTTTCTTTTTCCAGGAGTTAGTTTTGATAATAGCGGACAATGTCAAATTGGAATCAATATGTCCTTCGAGATCTGTGGAATACAAGGAAGAACACTGGAATGGTTCAACTGTGAAAGTAGCGATTACATGAAATGGAAATGTGTCATGTCGTCAGCCGCAAAGATATATGAATGTAACGAGAAATTGAAAAGAACGTATGAAAAAAAGATACCTACAACTTGTTATAAAGAAAATGAGGATTTACCTCCATCCAGGGGAAATGTGTGCTTTGGAAGAGATAATATGCTGGTAGTAGGATTTCCACTTACCAACAAGGAACATGCGAAACAGATAGCAAGGCAGGTGTTAGCTATAATTTGTAATGAGATGGAACTAATGGTCGAGACATATGATGTTAACAAAAATGAAATTAAGAAAGCTGTAGAACAAATGAAAAAGACTGTTTTGGGAAATGCATATGTTGACGCCATCAAAAGTAAAGTTTTTGTAGTGTTTCAAACCTCCCTTAGGGAGCAAGTAAAACTAGCATTAAATAAATGTATTGATTGCAAAGGAGGGGATTTTATGAAAGAAGAAAGGGTGCTGTTGAAAAAGAAGCTTAGCAAATTTACTGACAATATAAAACAGAGATTGTTTGACATCAGTCCTCTCTTGTCCGTACGATTTCAAGCGGGTGATGACAGTCTAATCTGCATTTTAAGAGGAACGGAAACATCACTGCTTGAGGGAAAAGATATATTAAGACGTTCTGAAAAGGAATTAAAAGATAGAAGAGTTACCTTCACAACAGGTATACACTTAGCGTTGCGTGAGTTATATGTCGAAAGCCTGATCAATGACCGGTTGAATAAAGAATATTCAGGATGCATTGCAGAGCAAGAGCAAAATGAAATACATATATACGGACTGGTTGATGAGACCGAGCTCAAAAAAGCATGTCTGTTTGTCGGCGGAATGATTATTGAATGTAAACCGATTCCTTTGTGCGGGGATCTCAGGGGAAACAGAAAAGATATTATTGAGACACATTTTCGTACGAAATTTAAAGATAAGCTTGCTGTAAGTGTAGATAGTTCATGGCGATTGCACTTAGTCGGGTTTAAAGAGGCAGTAATTGAAGCAAAAGAAGAACTCAATGAAATAAAAGAAGGTAGAGTTTCAGTACCTACAAGATTCTCGTGTCAAGAACATGAAAAAGAAGAAACTGAATACTACCGAGTGCGTAAAAAAGTACACTCCCGTTTCATGGAAAAATCTGTTTTATTGAAAAACATAGCAGAGAGGTTTAACGTAAATATAAACCTTCAACAAAAACAGTACCGTGTGGAAATTAAAGGATCAAGAGGAAATGTACAACAAGCATTGGAGGAACTGGAAACTATTGGGAAAGCCATTTGTTCTGAAGACGCCGTATTTTCGAATCAACAAGCTGTGACATTTTTTGCAAGAAATCATAGTAACGATTATATGGATTCTCTCGAACGCCAATGTGACGTTTTACTTGAGAAAGAAGTCGTTTTCAAAACTGATAAAATAGCAGTTACAAAGCGGTTGTTTGCAGAAAATATTATATGGTCGGACTCGTTTGGAAGAGAATTGGTTGTTGAGATAAACCATTGGGATGATGTACAAACATCAGTCAAAGTTTACCCGAAAGTACAAGATCCAAATGGTAAGATATAAGTATGCTTGTCTTAAACATTTGAAAATAAATTCGAGCTTTTATCTAATGAAAAGCTTGCAACCTTTTAAAACGAAATATAATGCATGTGGATAGGGCGGGAATACGGTTAGCGTTTCAGGCTAGGCTTTATTGTAACACTGTAGAAGTTAATAAGAGGTTGTAGGTTCGAACCAAGGTAGAAACCTTCATACCTCATTATATAACATTTCTATCCTTTGGAAAGTAATCTTGGATTTGTAAAACGCATGCTTTCTTTCGCTAAACTTGCTTGAACGTATTTTTTTTATAAAAACGGCTATACCATGTTGAAGTTCATTCTCTTTACTAAAATTTGTTTATAAGTTACAAATCAAAGCTGCTAGGCTAGTTTAGGAAAATACTTGTCGATCAATCATCAATGTATTTAACTTGTGATTGTCAGCTTTTGCCTGTTTTATAGCACTTGTAGAAAACGTACTTAGTCATGTTTAGCTTTTTGTCCTAGTCATAGTGTCAGTTTTGGCCGCATCGTTGTGCCCCGTTTCTGACAACCACGTTTTTGGAAATTTCAGGCGAATGCAACGATATGCCAAATTGTGGCTGCGCGCTTGCCACGTGATAGCTACGCTGTTGCCTCGCTGTAGTCCCGTTGTGACACGATTGACAGGTGACAACGAATATCAAAGCCTGATTATGCCTCGCTTCCGACCTGCTGTCGTATCATTGTCGCCACGTTGTTCTACGCTTTGCTTCGTTAAGCCTAGCTGCCGCCGCGCTGCAACCACGTGCAGCTTAAACTCATCATGCATTGGGTGGCATACTGACCTAAACTACCAACGTAGGTATACGTGGCAGCCAAAACACGACATTATGACTGGGGCAATATAAACCGGCCGAATGCGCAATGTTCACGTTCTGTTACGTTTTGCTACGTTTAAAATAAGGTGGAATGCGCCAAATTTGAAGTTATTGGGTTTCGTTTCGACATTTTGATTTATATAAAATTCAGCATATTCCTATGGAATTCCATAAACGACAGCATCCTGCTTACTGCGTACTGTCTACTGCTTACCGTGCATATTTTATAACAGAAACATCTAAACATTCCGAATATTGTGCTGACGTCACAACAAACGACAGCGTCCTGCTTACTGCCCACTGCCTAATGTGTCCTGCCTACAGCTTACTGCCTATTGCCAACTGCTTACTGACCACTGCTTACTGCTTACTGCTGACTGCCTACTGCTTGTATATCTTATAATTGTAGACATTTCGATGTCATAATCTGGGCATCAATTTGACAGTGCCGTTACTTTGAAATCTTATGTCAAAACTATTGACCATCCGCCTTTGACTGTCTGTAACTTTTAATGACTCATTCAATCAATGTACTGCATTGTATTTTAATAGCGCTAACTACACATAACCAGGATTTATTACATAATGTAAGATCCCCGATGTAGCCGACCCAGAAATTAAAACCTTGTCTGCGAATGTCCTTAGGTACTTTCGATAATATAATTTCAAAAGAAGGAATTTCTGTTAAGGTATTAGGATCATTATAGTGATATTCAACTTCGACGGTTTTTTCTTAGAGTACTACCTTGTTTCACACTGTTTTGCAATTTATTAACAAATTTTCCCGTTCAGTTTTTAAAATTTTGTATAATTTACGAGATTTCCTCAAAGCTCAGATACCGACAGCTGTAGGAAAACCGCAGAAAATTCATTTTACCAATTATTTTGATTAAGTAGCCCTAAAAGTTATATTGGTAAACAATAATTATAAAACACATAATATATGTGTCAATAACATTTTTTTCTAGGGACAATCAGACAGAAATCTAAATTTTTAATTTTGCGCAATACATTCAAAAATAACCATGGGGCAAAAGTAGAACCTGCCAATATTTCTTACAAAATGTGTAAACTATAGAGTAAAGGCAAAATAAAGAACTTTTACTTTATGTAACTCTGTATTTCTAACCCTACGTTCACTTTAAACAACAGGAAATCGCTTATTCAATGAAAAATTATATCTTTTAAGAAATCATTTATTTATAAGTCATGAGTAACATTAACAACCAACTAGTAACAAGAGAGTGCCTAATTGGCACAAAATACGCCCGTCAGGGAAGTAATTCTAAAACTAAAATGTAAGCCCACGAAAAGAAATGTCTAAGTCCACAAAAGAATCCTTACCAGGTAGAGACAGGTCAAAATACACCTAGAAATTGGAAGTAGCATCCATGTTGTACCACAGAAAATTGGTCTCCGTTTTCCTCTACGGCAAATATTAGCAAGGCTAAAATGGTCAATATTTATAGGTTATTAGCTTTGTATCGGGAAATATGCACGAGTTCTTCAGCGAAAATATTGCGCGACTTTAGGAGCGCAATATTCTGCCGCTGAAGAACGAGCGCATATTTCCCGATGCAAAGGTAATAACCTTTTTATTACATACGCATCTACACTTATAAATATAATGTAAATATCATAAATATGTTTAATAGCCTGAATAGGATTGACAATACTGAACTAATTAGAAAAAATAGTGCAACAACACACACTGAATTACGTCACGCACCCGATATGAAATTCAGGCGTCAGTGTATGGAAAAATATTGACGTTTCCGGTACCAGCGTAACTTAACGGGGAATAGAAACGTGTATGTAATAATGGACAATTCAAGGGCCATAATTTGTAAGTGCCTGTGGCGGTTTGGCTCATTACTGAACTTGATTGAGATATAATGCCTATGAATATTGTGATATCATGTTTGATGCCGATTGATGAAAAATGACCGAGATTGAGAGCGGACAAGACTAATTTGGACAATTTTGGTCTATTCAAGGACCGTAATTTATGATTACCTAGGGCGATTTGACTGGTTATCAAAATTGAGCCAGATATTATGCCCATAAATATTATGATCAAGTATCGGGATGATCCGATCAAAATTGTTCGACTTTGAAAATACTTATTTACCATCCCTGGAGAAACAATCCCCATAACTCTGATTTGAATTTTGACATAATTATGCCCCTTTTTAAATTAGTATTTTGGTTAAAGATTTTGATAAAGTTAAATATCTTTGTTACTATCAAAGCTTTTGGCTTGAATTTTAAAATACTTACTTACCATTAAAGTCTACACCAGAAGAAACAATACCCATAACTCTGGTTTGGTTTTTGACTGAATTATGTCCCTTTTTAACTTAGAATTTTTTGTTAAAGGTCAATATCTTTGTTACTATCAGAGTTTTTGACTTGAAACTCTAAATAGTTATTTACAATCAAGGTCTACACCAGGAGACACAATTCCCATAACTCTGATTAGATTTCTGTCCCTTTTTAACTTGGAATGTTTGTGGTTTTTTTTTTTTTTTTTTTACTGGCAAAGCTCTCATTCAGAGTCAAGCACTGAGAAAAGTCGAGCGCGCTGTCTTATGGACAGCTTTTGTTTTTTTAGATAGTCTCTTGTAATTCTATATAGAATGGCCATTTACTGATGATATATATGCTTTTTATTGTTTGTATATATGTTTAAAATGGATGAGACTCAAATAAAATATTAAAAATGTTTGATGCCGATTGATGAAAAATGACCGAGATTGAGAGCGGACAAGACTAATTTGGACAATTTTGGTCTATTCAAGGACCGTAATTTATGATTACCTAGGGCGATTTGACTGGTTATCAAAATTGAGCCAGATATTATGCCCATAAATATTATGATCAAGTATCGGGATGATCCGATCAAAATTGTTCGACTTTGAGAGCGGACATCGCTATTTTGGACAATTCAAGGGCCATAATTCAGGAGTGACCGGACGATTTAGCTGATTATTGAACTTACGCGAGACATTATGCAAAAAAAAAACAAAAAAAAAAACATTGTGGCCAAGTTTCATGAGGATCTGATAAAAGCTGTTAGTCTTAGAGCACGGACAACATTTTAGGACGCCGCCCACCGTGGTCGATCCCATAATACGTTTTGTCTTGTCAAAACAAGAGGGTCATGATGACCCTATATCGATCACCTGAGTCATATTCACCTTGACAATAACCTTTACATTCAGGCCCTACTAAGTTTGAGGGTGTTAGCCATAAGCATTGCAGAGTTATAAGCTTGTTTTGGAACTTAAGGTCACAGTGACCTTGAACTTTGACTTCAAAGGGCCTTTTGCTTTACGTAAACAAGTGACCCCCGAGGTGGGGCCTCTTCACCAAAGAGGCATAATTTGAACAATCTTGTTAGAAGACTACTAGGCATTGCTACATACCAGATATCAAAAGCCTAGGTCTTGATCTTTCAAACAACAACAACAAAAAATTGAAGTTTTTTCCTTTATAAGTTTATGTAAAATTTGGACCCACGGGGCGGGTTCTCTAATCACCCAGTGTTAGTACCTTGTTATAGGACCACTAGGTAATGCTACAAAATATCTAAGCTCTGGGCCTTATTCTGTATTTTTTTATAAAATATACAGTGCGCAGTATATAAGCAGTAAACAGTAGGTAGTAAACAGTATGCAGTAAGCATAAGGCAGTAGGCAATTAGCAGGACGCTGTAAGCAGTAGGCAGTAAGCAGAACGCTGTCGTTTATGGAACTCCATATATTCCTCATAGACTGCGTATTTTACTTTTTTGATATTTCTGTAACTTTTTTTCTCTGAAACTGCGACCATTGACGTCCATTTTTGATGAACCGCGATTTCTCGTCCGTCAGAACATTTTTGGTGGCTGCTGCCACCAGTGTTAAAAAGAATACTCTGTTTGAGAATTCTTGTCAGTTCTTAAGACCATCCTAACAACACAACCAAAAATAGTTCCAGGCTTACCAGGGAAATGATTATCTACACAACGTGCAGAATATGCAATGCTACAATATATGCCTTAATACCATTTTTAATGTAAATTCGGCAACTAAAATCAATAAAAACTGAAATCAACGTTTTAATTAAAACAACCACGTGTATGAATACAAATGTGCAAATTTATGATCACGTGAATAAACGTTGACCTCATGTCACCTGAACTGAGCGATGATATTGATTAGCTATTGCATAGTACTGCCCTAGATGTCACGTAGCTTATAACGTAGAAAAGATAGAAAGCTAGCCGGGAATCCAGACTGACAATTTAAACATGTTTCCTAACCGCATTGTCACATGTATAACTCCCGAAATATAAGACTGTATTTGATAAAGAACGATGACTTCTAATAGCAATAATCTACAGATTATATACATCTACAGATAATCCACGGCTAAAAATAGAAACGGAATTTCAACGGAAAAGTTTCCGAACATTTCCGGTCCACAGACAATACCAGTTTGTACCTACCATAGCTTTTCCAGCAAGTTGTAACAATTTTCAAGTATGTCAGAATAAACTTAAATGTTCGACAATCATAGCTATCAAATTATAAGATATTATATTAATGCAACCCTAATGATCTAAGAATGTTACCGAATTTTAGACAGTATTGTCTCGTTGTCGTTTCAAACACTCGAAAATATGACCACATGTTAATTAGGCTATTTATAGAAAATCGATAATTAGCAGTGATACGGATTTCCTCAGGCGTTGCTACTGCCAATTAACACTAATTAGCGCACTAATTTGGTAAGATGATTTATGAACAGAACAGAACAGGACAGTAATTTATTGATATAACTTGAACATGTACAGTTCATCGTTATATTAAGAACAAAATATAATTAAACATGCTTTGCAATACGAGAGTGAACAAAACAAAAGAATATTCAGTTAACATTCATTTAATATTGTTTGCAATGTGACCTGCCATGAGAATCAAAGACATGTATGTTTTCTAAATAATATTCCCTCACGGATAATCTTCCTTCAGCAAATGTACAACATAAGATACTATATTAATGCATAGATACACATGTATTCGGTACAATTTCGTCTAACAAAACACGAGTTATCAACGGGCGCACCGATGATATTAATACTCGCCGTTTAGAAACGGCAATATGTCAGACTGTTGCAAGCCATCGGATAACAGATTTGACCAACTTAAAAATTGAATTGTTTTAAGACAGATTCTGCTCACTTCAGTCGCACCAAGAGTAAACTAACATAGTGCATTTGTGACCAGCATGGACCTGCGGATCCGCATGCACAGTCTGGTCAGGATCCATGCTGTTCGCTAACGGTTTCTCTAGTTGCAATAGGCTTTGAAAGCGAACAGCATGGATCCTGACCAGACTGCACGGATGCACAGGCTGGTCTGGACCCATGCTGGTCGCAAACGCACTATGTTGGATTTCTCATGGTGCGGCTCAAAATATCTGAATTGATACAAATATGTATAAAAATTAAAACGGTTTCGTTTCGCCAGTTACACAATTTATTTTTCGACTTTTTTCTCGGTCTGACTAAAGTTGTAAGTTTGCCAATGTCTAACATTTTTGCGAAGCCTGCTGTTATGTCTAGCGGACTTTTGAGTATAACAGATGGAGTGATAATTAATGCGCCTCTTAAATACACTGGCTGCAGAACTGAAATTCTGAGGTGCATTTGTGGTGCATGTTTTATGCTGTTTTCTTCCATAAAAATCTCATGAAAACCAAAGTTATCCAATAAGGACTAAATCAGTGTGTATATAATTAATGATAGGCACTGTCCAAAAGCTTTAGAAAGAAATCTTAAAAGCTGAATGGTTTGTAGAAAAAGCTTCATGACTGGCAATGAAAAAAGGATTAATTTTGAAACCAAAGCTGAATTAAGAATTCCTCAAATGTCACTTTCTTTGTAATATTTTGCACATTGATTAGCAGCCACCATCAGCGCTTTGAGCGCTTTGATTGTAAATGGTTCTGTTCATTCTACAAATATCGATTTCCTTGTTACTCATCATATTTTCATCTAAAAATGTCTTTAAAATGGTGTATAATTTATAGAGATCATTTTAACGTAAAAGTCGATATTTACGTTAAAGTGAGGTCAGAGCAACAAATATGACTTTGAGTTTCGAATAAAAATTTTACTTTAATCTCGTCTCCTGTAAAACCCAAACGATAGAATTTGAGGAAAAACTGATGCAAACGTTATTTTCTATCGATTGAATAAATAAAATTATGGGGTCACCCAATTCATATTCG
This sequence comes from Mercenaria mercenaria, assembly GCF_021730395.1. Taxonomy (NCBI): domain Eukaryota; kingdom Metazoa; phylum Mollusca; class Bivalvia; order Venerida; family Veneridae; genus Mercenaria; species Mercenaria mercenaria. Next base: position 13,195,472 of record NC_069369.1, on the reverse strand, counting down.
CGTAAAATTACATTATGCTATCCCTACCCCCAAGTCGAAAGATAGCGCAATTGAGTATTTTTCCATTATCTGATCTTTTATTCCATAAATCTACTATTTTGTTTTTATTAGTACAATTAGATCAAAATTCTCTTTAAAACTCTGCTACCTTCGGCGAACTCCTCTCGGTGTAGAACTCAGATTTTATTCAAATTAAGAAAATGCGACAAAATCGACAACGCATTACCGTTGCCCCAAATTGCATTACTCTACCCCATCCCAGATAAAGAATGCGTAATTCAATGGATTTTCTTATGTCTTGGGATAAAGACAAACTCATTTTTTTTTACCTTTCATTTCATCTTAAGTTCTTTACAACTGTGCAATGATTTCATTCAACATTAAGACTGAAGTGATTTATTTCGCACGTTAATGATAATACATGAACAGTCCTGTATCAATGCACATTTACAAAAATAAATAAGAAAACGACATAATATAATTAAAATCCTTTACTTGAATTATCACAGTCTTTTAATTTTAATAATTACTTGAGCAGAATACCATTTCCATCACAGGCCGCTTTTCCGTGACGTACTATCTGTTCGTAAAACTGGTTTCATAAAGAATTGAAATTTTATGCATGTTATAGCATAGAGGCAAACAAATAGAAATTTAAAAGGCCCTAGTACCCCAGTCACACATGCAGCGCGGATAGCTACGTCTAGCCATGGATAGAAACGTAGAAATCCGTATCGATCCGTACCTGAGTCATACCTTATAGTAGTAATCCGTATCAATCCGTAAGGCTCAGGTACGGATCGATACGGATTACTACGTTTCTATCCGTGGCTAGACTTAGCTATCCGCGCCGTATGTGTGACTGAGGTATTAGGTAATTTATATCACCATGTTTAAATGAACTTTATTTATTCATTCGATCTAACTACAAATTTTACGTTTGGGAAATACTAGTATTTCGATTGTTTGGAGAGTAGTCGGACACACTGGCACCAGACCAGAAAGAAAATGCCCCTGTACGTGTTATACCCTACCTCTAGGTATTCTATAAGAACCATGGTCATGAACGGGAAAATATACTAACCCGTTTCAATCGTACATTTCTCAATTTAAACGCGCAGTTCGGTGAATGGGTACCTAGTATATTGAACAAGCGAAAAATTATGTTCCATATATTGTGCACCAGTCATATTGTCTCAATATTTCATATTGCTGAGATTATCAACATATTTTATCCTTTCGTCAAGGTTACAGAAAAAACTTGCGTGACCTTCCCTAATGAACATTCGGCCTAGAGGTCACGGCAGTGTGCACATGTTATCTGAGACAACAGGCACAAGGTCTGAGAACCCTATGCCAACTGGACATGACAGTACACTGGCTGAGAAATTTGCAGATCATTTGATGAATAAAATCGAAAAAATTCGAGAATCGTTGAAACATTTCGATAAGTTTCAACCATGCGAAAAAGATATTCCTTGTTTTGACAGTTTTAAAGACCTGAGCGAGGAAGAAGTTAAAAAAACTTATAAACCAACTACAGACAAAATCATGTGAACTTGATATTCTACCAACAAAAGTACTAAAATCATACTTGGATGAGCTGTTGCCTGTTGTTACCAAATTGGTTAATTTGTCGTTGCGCGACGGCATCTTTCCAACAAAATGGAAACAGGCAATTGTAAGACCTTTGTTGAAGAAAATGGGACTGGAACTTGAATTCGCAAACTACAGGCCTGTTAGTAATCTATCGTTTCTGTCAAAATTAATTGAAAAAGCAGCTCTGTTCAGGCTCAATGATCATGTAAACAAACACAATCTTCTACCAAAAAACCAATCTGCTTACAGGAAAAACCATTCTTGCGAATCAGCACTGTTACGTCTTGTAAATGATTTACTGGATGCTATGGAGAAGAAAGAAGTTACAGCGCTAATTGCCATCGATCTCAGTGCCGCTTTTGATACTGTAGATCATGACATTCTTATTGATGTGTTAAACAAGCAGTATGGCGTTCGTGGAACAGCACTGAGCTGGGTTGATTCCTATCTGCGCCCCAGAAGTTGTCGTGTAAGTGTCAGTTCAGTCATGTCATTTCCACGCCAATTAAATTGCAGCGTTCCACAAGGGAGCTGCTTAGGACCGTGGCTATATTTGACATATGCGGGGACACTGTTTGATGTTATTCCGCCGTCGATTTCAGTTTACGGCTTTGCAGATGACCACACTGCTAATAAACGCTTTAAACCATCATCTCCAACAGTAGAATCCCAGGCAATACGAGAACTTGAACAATGTGCTAAAACAATCAACAACTGGATGAATGAAAATAAGCTTAAAATGAACACTTCCAAAACCGAGTTCATCATGTTTGGTAGTAGGCAACAGCTCTCTAAGTGTTCAACTGATAAAGTATGCATTGTAGGTGATGAAGTGAAATCAGTGAGCTTTATTCGATATCTAGGTGCATTCCTGGATGAAAACTTGAATCTAAAAGAGCATGTAAAACGAAAGTGTAGAACAGCAATGCTCAACTACTTCAGAACAAAATGTATCCGGAAATATCTTACCAAAGAGGCTACCGAAACCCTTGTCCTGTCATTGGTGATATCCCATTTAGATTATTGTAATGTCATTCTGTATGGTATTGCTCAAAGCGAAGTAAACAAAATGCAACGAATTCAGAACATGTGTGCAAAAACTTGTCCTGAATCGAAGAAATATGACAGTTCCAAGCAAGCGCTGTATGACCTTCACTGGCTACCAATCAAAGCCAGAATCACATTCAAATGCTCACCTACATGTATAATTGTTCAGTTGGAAACTCTCCAGAATATCTTTCTGAACTTCTCATAAAACAAACACAGACAAGAAACTTGCGTTCTTCAAACTCCGTTACTGGGTGTTTCGTTGTTCCTTTCAACAAGCGCAAAACGTTCAGCGACAGAAGTTTTGGTACTGTTGGACCTAAACTCTGGAATGAATTGCCTCTCGAAATAAGGAACTCGGACACAATAGATGTTTTCAAAAAGAAGTTGAAAACTCATTATTTTGGAAATTACTTTGCACTCTTTTAGAGGCTGTGACTGTAATTTTTAAGAAATTGAAGTAACGTGAACTGGATGATTTTATTGTGTAAATACATTCGAATATAAACTATATCATAACAAATACAAAATACAGTTGTTTGTAATAACTTCTGGACATGTCGCAATAACCCACTTATTCTTACTTAATAACAAACAGCTATCTTACTGTATCTTAATATTCTAATATTTTATTAATCTTATCTGATGTCTGATCTTTTTTTAATGCTTACTAAATAATTTATTCACAATGGTATTTATGCTCATTTATGTTATATGTCATTAAACATCTTAATTTTTGTCGTATTTTTATGTATTTGTAAAACGCCATTGAATATGTTTTGCGTAAAAATAGGCGTTTAATCAAATAAAACAGTTTCAGTTTTTCAGTTAGGCGAAATGTAAATAAACAAAAACAGAATTAAAAAAAATCACAATTTTACACTCAAACTCGAAATGATGAAATGAAATTCATCTTATATATGATCTTTAATTTGAAATCGTACATTGGTCGACATCTGTTCTGTTTATTTTCTTCATTTTGTACATTTACGCTGCATTTTCACATTTTAGTGAACACGTGTAATAAAATGACGATTGACATACATTTTCACAACAGCCAATCAGAATGGTTTTGTAATCTAGAACGGAACTTCACCAGGGAAGTTCAAGCAAGTTTTTGTGTGTAACGTTGAAATAACTATAAACTACGCGTTGTTTTTCTAAGATAAGAAGTATTGAAGAAATGTGACCGGTACACAATGAAAGGTAAATTACCACTTGTTTGATATCCATAGTAAACATTTACCGATCTGCGTGTTTTAGGTATGAAATGCGCGATTGAAACGGGTTAGTATATTTTCCCCTTCATGACCATGGTTCTTATAGAATGCCTAGGGGTAGGGTATTACGTGTACAGGGGAATTTTCCATTTTCTTTCTGGTCTGGTGCCAGTGGTAGGACACCCCGATTTCGAAGAAAGTGCTTCCTCTGTGAAAACCCGCGGGGAAACAGAGTTTATTTGTTATACGGATGCTGTTGCTCTGAAAAGATTAATTTATCTGGGAACTTGGCTAGAACAGAAACACCATGCTTTGCAAAGAGGTTTTTGCTCTCCAGATATGTGTGTAAGAAGGTTATCCTTGTATTCACAGACACGTAATAGAAACATATCCCATATATTATACTTTTTCCTAACAGTAGAAACCTATCAAACACTACAAATATGTGTAAACATTCGGCTAAAACAAATATTCCACGAAATAAAGAAATTGTTTGTTTTGGGTTTGGTACTGTTTTCTCTGTTACGGCGGACAGTTAACCTAGCCAGTGTTCCTTGATACTGCATTCGCAACAAGAAACTTTCAACTTTCACACATAAATCAGACTTGGATGACGAATAATTTCGGACACGTGTCTTCTATCAGATCTGCACTTTTCTACTACTTCTGCTATTTTCTTTCTTTCTTTTACCCCACCCGTTGAGCTCAGAGGGTGGGGTAAAAAAGAGAGAAAATAGCGGTAACCGTTGTTACTGAGACTCGCTGTAATTCTACGTCGCTATGATCTATACGTGCGACTCAAGAATCGTAACTTTGTACGGAGGACTGGAGGCTCAAACTTGTAACCCCCTGCTTTCGTATTTGTTGTGTAAGGTTTCATTTCTTATTTTGATAAGCGTCTTTGGTGTCAAAATTCTGAATATAACATTTTCAACATTGATCGGAAGTTTATAAAGATACGCTAACGTGTATATGTAACCTAGGGGTAGTATCTCTTACATCATGATTACGGAAATTACAGAAGTTACGATTTATTTCAATTAGAGACTGTGGTATAAAATATCAACAACAAAAAAAAAAACACACAAAAAAATGAAAAATAAACTGGGACCTTTAAAACCGAATTCTGCCGTCAATATACATTGTATATGGACAATTACGTGGAGCAGGTATAATGAACCGATCAAGCCCGTGGCAACTAATCTTATGGTCATCTTATGGGATGTGCGTGCGTGCTTAGGGAGTAGGGATAATAGAAAGAAAAACAAGATTCAAACAACGTTTACTCCCTTGGCGGGGCGGCAAAGTCAATGGCTAAACGTCTGAAATAACAAACATAAAATATCTGAACTTGTTGTTTAATATTGAACTATGATATTTTACAAAAAATATGTTTCAAGTGTGATTTCTTTGAACTATATATACAATTGTATATGCATAAACTTTTCATTCTAGCAGCGCATTACAACGGAAAACTTGTTTATTGGTATTTTGAATAAGAAAAAAAGATTATTCTATATTTTATTATTTAAAATATATATATATTTAAAGCGATTTTTTTTTAAATAGCATGATCAGTATTTTACGCAAAGTTGTCGCACTGGCGTATGTAAATATTCTGCATTGAAACTATTTCGCACCGATCGCCAATTTCACAGTTATAAAAACCTCTTTTGAAAAGAAAACCCTCTTTCTCACATAACAAGATTCGTTTCACGTCTGTAGAAAATCTCTGGTGAATGAGAGTTTAAGATAATAAGATTTGAAAAGAGATATAACAGAAAAACAAGTAAACTAAGCTATGGTGTGATTTGGGGAAAGAGAGGGGGTTGGGGTGTCGTAACGTAATTTTACACGAAAATGAATACTGTGTCCCCATAATTTTATTCCATGAATCGACAGAAAGTTTTCATCATTAGGTTAGGTTTTCAGTCTCAAATTCTATCGTTTGGATTTTACATGAGACAAGATTAAAGCAAACTTTTTCTTCAAAACTCAACGTCATATTTTTCACTCGGGTGTCACTTTAACGTAAATATCGACCTCAAAGTTAAAATGATCTCCACAAATTATACACCATTTTAAAGGCATTTTTAAATGAAAATATAATAAGTAACAAGCAAATCGATATTTGTTGAATGAATAAAGCTATTTACGAAAATAATCTGACAGGCGTGAAATCATGATTCATAAAAGATGAACGTCAATGATTCCCAACGTAGCTACAAGTAACGGCCAAAACACGTGACACTATGACTCGGGCTTTACAACGAGTTGAGCACATACCTAAATTGTCACATTTGGCACACCCAGTGTCCGTCGTTCTCCGTTGTTCGTCGTCAAAAATTTGTTGTGAACGCCATAGAGGCCATAATTGTTGCGCAATGTTTAGGGAGACATATTATTTTTGCCCTGTCCGTCCGTCTGTCCGTACGCACGTCACATTTCATTTCTTGTCAATAACTGTAGAACCATTTGACCTAGAATCTTCAAACTTTATAGGGTGGCAGGGCTTATGAAGTAGACGACCCCTATTGCTTTTTGGGTCACTCCATCAAAGGCCAATGTCACAGGGGCCAGGAAACTTGAAAACCATTTCCGATCAATAACTTGAGAATCACCAGACTCAGAATGTTGAAACTTCATAGGATGATTGGTCATGAAAAGTAGATACCTCCTATTGATTTTATGGCCATTGTGTTAAATGTCAAAGTTACAGGGGCCTGAACAAGGAAAACCATTTCCGATCAGTTACTTGAGAACCACTTGACCAAGAACTTCATAGGATGATTGCTCATGCAGAAAAGATGACCCTTATTGATTTTAGGGTCACTCCGTTAAAGGTCAAGGGCACAGGGGCCTGAACATGGAAAACTGTTTCTGGTCTGTAACTTGAAAAGCACCTGACACAGAATATTGAAACTTCGTACAATGATTGGTCATGCTGAGGAGATGACCCCCTATCGATTTTAGGGTCACTCTGTGAAAGGTCAAGGTCACAGGGGCCGGAACATGGAAAACCGTTTCCGGTCAGTAACTTGAGAACCACTTGACCCAGAATGTTGAAACTTCATAGAATGATTGGACATGCAGATTAGATGACCCCTATTGATTTTGGGGTCACTGTATTATAGGTCAAGGTTGCAACGGATAGAAAATGGAAATCCATTTCCGGTTTATAACTTGAGACCCATTTCACTTAGAACTTTTAAATTTCATAGGGAGATAGTAATTACAGAGTAGGTGACCCCTATTATTTTTAGGCGTCACTCCTTCAAAGGTCAAGGACACAGAGGGCTGAACATTGAAACTATTTCCAATGAATAATTTGAGAACCACTTGACCCAGAATGTTGTAACGTAATAGGATAAATGGACATGCAGAGTAGATGACCCCTTATGATTTTGGGGTCACTTTATCAAAAGTCAAGGTTACAGGAGCCCAGACATGGAAAACCGTATCCAATTTATTACTTGAGAGCCACTAGGCCCAGAGCAGCCTTGTTAATAATTACTTGCAAAAGTAATGCATTAAATTAGCATTACTTAGAAAAAAAATGCATTAAAATAGCATTAGCATTACTCATTTTTTGTCAAAATAATGCATTAAATTAGCATTACATAGAGTGCATTAGCATTAGCATTACCTTTTGTGAATCATTGCAATTTATAATCACATACAATATTTGTTTGTTTTTCATTTAATCATTTTAGTTGTTTATTTCATAGCAGCACCACATGACTTTATTACATTTATCATTTGTAATGAATCAAATCTACCAACTAGGGATTAATTTGTATGAAATACTTGAAATGATCCAACAGCACCATAAGAAACACAGCATTTAAGTTCTACAGTATTTTGTATCTGTCTATGTCTCCATTGATTGATACCGTTTATGTATAACTGCCTTAAGGTCTTCAACATCACTATCAGTGGCATACTGTTAATTGATAAAAAGGTGTCAATAGATAACAGTAGACTCTGTTTGATATTTTGGTTAACAAAACTAATTATGTCACACTTTAATGGCTGTTATAAATGCTGTTTTAATTGTATAGTGCAATGCATTAATTTGCATTAGATACACTGTGAATGTTATTGAATATTTCACTGGTTTTACCTGCAGTAAGTCTGAAGCAGCAACTGATTTTCTAATGTGTTCAGCAATTTTGATACAGAAAATAATGCCTAAGTAATGCTAAGCATTAGCATTACCATTACTAACTTTGGCATTAAATTAGCATTATTTTTAATGCTAAAATTGTGGCATTAATCATTACTTGGCAATATTTGAAAAAATAATGCATTAGCATTAGCATTAGCATTACTACAAGCCTGGCCCAGAGTGTTGAGACTTAATGGGATGATTGTACATGCCAAGTAGATGATCCCTATTGCAGTCAACCATCAGTGTCTCTTTGACTTTCGCACTTGTCCCCTTTTGACACGCGCCTTTCTACAACAGCATCTTTTAGTTAAACTTTGTTACTTCGAATATATCTATCAATAAAATAGCAGACGAATTTGAAACTGGATTTTCTTACATAAAAATATAGGGTCACATCGTCTTTACGGTTAAAGAAAAAAGATACTTTTCAGAAGATTTTTCAGCATAAAAAGTTATGTAAAACGTGTGAAGCGAAAGTCTTTTCGAATTGAACTTACGAAACTTTGGTATATGTTAAAATGTTTGCATTTTATAATTTCATTCATCTTGTTAACATTGCACATGTAAGTTTCGTTTTTACTTTAACAGAAAGAAGATTTTCCAGAAACAGTAAATGTGTTACAATGGGTGTGCCATGTTGGATCGATGGGAGACGGTCGGAAGAATCCGACTTGGAACGTCTTGTAACAACTCTGTTGACAAAAGTATCGGATGGAAAAGAAAAATCAGTTGCTATGCCTATAACACCTATTGTAAACTGGCCATTCGATGAATATATAAGCTGTTTTGTGAAAAGTTCAGTACGCTGGCTACTGGAAAGGTCTAATGACTTACCTAAATTGGTATTGCTGTTCACAGATTCGCGGGATTACTTACAGAGGACAGATACCTATATTGAAGAATATGTGACAAACATGCTGAAAGGTAATGGTGAAGTTTTATACCAAAATATCGCCATAGTTAACGAATGTGCGACTCTTTGCCTGTAACGGTATTAAAATTTAAAGGAAACAGTTCGACCATTTCATCTCCCGTATATCAACGGCATATTTTAGACAAAGGCAAGGAAGAAAAAAAGTTCACTTTTGCCCAAAAATTGCCTGAAGTTGATAGTCTCTAATGGAGTAAATTATAAGTTTTGTTTCATCAAGATTATCAAAATGCACGCACAATTAGGCAATTTATATATCATTGAAGAAAATAGCATGCGTAAATAAAGATAATTTAGGCATTTAATACCGTTATGGGAACTCTTGGATGTTTTACTGATATTGCAGATAGATCTGTTATTATAGTATTTTTGTAGTTCTTGGCTATGCTTTCTGTTACTTAATACCTCAGTATTACATGAATATGGCAAAAATGCATTTTTTATTCAATGCATTTTATTTAGAAATTTGTGTTTTCAGCAACTTTCTCTTTGAAGCTTGACTTTCAAAAGAAAGTTAGAAACAGTAAATGCATTTTCATTTACCGTTTCAAAATTGGGTAAGCACAAATTAGTGCTGAAGCTGAACTATTTTGTTCGTCTTTTCCGTCGTCGTAAATAGTTTTCACTATTGACACTCTAGGGGACACAGTTTTGGTCAAGTTGCAATGAAACTTTATATTCAGAATATTCCCTTCAGTACAATCTTGAACGGTTCTGAATCTATTATCTTGGTTCAAAATTATGTCACGAGGGCAAATTATAGAAAAATCTTGTTAACACAGTAAAGGCTTCATTCTCCACCTAATCGTCATGAGACTTTGTCAAAATGTCTTTTCAGGATAAATGAAACTGGGTCACTTAAGAAAAAAACAAACAATGTCATTAGGTCAGATCATTGAAAAGCTTGGTTGATATGATATAAATGTTGTTCGATTTACATCAACAGTCAACATGTAAGGTATAAACGCAGCTTGTTTATAAACACATAACATTTTAAGGAATAAAAGATTTTGAACATTTATTAATATTTAAGGGCCTAATATTATACAATTATTGAATGGCTCCAAATGACCGAGATCCAGTTGTTTTGACTACTTACCGGCAAGTCATTTAAAGAATGTATGATAACATCAGAAATTTATTTTCAACTTTTATTTTTAAATTTCTGACTGATTAGTAATCAGTAATTATGTGATGAATATAGACTGCTCATATAGCAGAGTATGGTCGGGCGATTTTTATAAAAAAAACATGTAATAAAATGCATTAATTGGAAACAAAATAGATATCTTTTCAGCTGGCAAAGCAGCATGAAGCTTAAAATCTTTGGTAAAATCCTTACCTGATTACAATTTTTTTTAGATATGTTTGACATACTTTTGTTCATTTACAAAATGCCGGCATTTTTCTTAGAAAACTCTTTTCAGTTAGCCGTCACTTTGTATTCTGAGTTTGAGCTATAAGGCAGTGTCAGTGCATTTTTTCAACAGATTTTTTTATGTCCTCGTTGTCTAAAACGCGGGTTGAACTGTCTATCCATCAGCCATCCCGTCCGTTCGTCACACTCTTTTGTGTACTCAGCTCCACCTTTCCATCCAATTAAACGGAGCTTGATGCACATCACCAACATGATGCACACATTTACATATTATCGGTACTTTCATAACTGAGTTATGCCACAGCTTTGGACTTTATAATTTTTAAAGCTTTTTCAGGTTCACGTGTCTTACAAATGTTGACAGCATTCTTGTTCTCACCTTGGATATAGTACAATATAATATATTCCATACTGGTTCTTTAATTTTGAAGATATTTTCTTTTATTATATACCTATATAAATTCTGTAAAAAATCAGCTTGTATTTCACAATTAAATGTGAACAGACAGAAAACATTCCGTATTGTACCTTTTAAATTCCATATTGCACCTTCCGTATTGTATGCTGCCGGACTACTTCATAAATATGCATGACCTAACACAGTTCTATAAAAACGCACATAAAAACTTGACTTAGATCCATTTGAATATCGATTAACATTGACAATTTCGTTCAATAACAAAACAACAGACATAAAAGGTAAAGGTATATAATAAAAGGGTCATTATAACAGTAGCTAGATCTGGGTTTTTGTATTCGGCTCTCGTGGATTTTGCAAGGTCGGATCACATTCGGCGCTTGCGCGCCTTGTGAGATCCGATCTGGCAAAAAACCACTCGAGTCGAATACAGCATCCCAGATTTAGCTACTATTATAAATACCCTATTTTAGCCAACCATCATCAGATGGTGGGCTATTCAAATCACTCTGCGTCCGTGGTCCGTCGTCCGTTCGTCCTTCCGTCCGTTAACAATATCTCGTTATCGCATCCCCTCAGAAACTACTGGGGGATTTTGACCAAACGTTGTCAGAATGATGTATTGGTACACTAGTTGTACCCCTGAAAATCAGAATGGTTCAACAACTTTTGAGCGAGTTGGCCCTTTGTTTATTTTTATAATTTACATAGATTTATATAGGGGAAAAAACTTTGAAAATCTTCTCGTCCAAAACCGCAGGTCCTAGGGCTTTGATAGTTTGTATGTAGCTTCATCTGGTTGTCCCCTACCAAGATTGTCCAAATTATTTCCCTAGGGTCAAATATGACCCCGCCCTGGTGGTCAATGGTTTATATAGACTTTTATAGGGAAAAACTGGAAATCTTCTTGTCCAAAACCACAGGGCCTAGGGCTTTTATATTTTGTATGTGACATCATCTAGTGGTCCTCTACTAAGATTGTTCAAATTATTCCCCTAGGGACAAATATGGCCCCGCCCTTTGGGGTCACATGGTTTACATAGACTTATATAGGGAAAAACTTTGAAAATCTTCTTGTCCAAAACCCCAAAGTCTAGGGCTTTGATATTTGTAATGTAGCATCATCTAGTTGTTCTCTACTAAGTTTGTTCAAATTATCTCGCTAAGGTCAAATATGGCCGCGCCGGGGTTCACATGGTTTATATTGACTTATATCTAGGGAAAAACGTTAACAATCTTCTTGTTTATAACCTTGGACCACATGTATAGTTTTGAGTGGCTTGACATGAATTGACCTTGACCTAGTGACCTACTTTCACATTTTTGAAGGTACAGGCTTCAAATTTGGACCACATGCATAGTTTTATGTACCGAAATGAACTTTGACCTTGAGATTGACCTAGTGACCTACTTTCACATTTCTGTAGCCACAGCCTTCAAATTTGGATCACATGCATAGATTTGTGTACCGAAATAAATTTTACCTTGACATTGACATAGTGACCTACTTTCACATTTTTGAAGGTACAGGCTTCAAATTTGGACCACATGCATAGTTTTGTGTTCCGAATTGAAATTTGACCTTGATTTTTACCTACTACATGTACCTACTTTCACATTCCACAAGCTACAGCCTTAAAATTTGAAGCACAAACATAGTTTTGTGTACCGAAATGAACTTTGACCTTGAAAGTGCTCTAGTGACCTACTTTCACATTCCTCAAGCTACAGCTTTGAAAATTGGACCACATACATGGACCACATGTACAGTTTTGTGTACCAAAATGAACTTTGACCTTGATTTTGACCTTGAACTAGTCTTGAAATTTGGGACATTCAAAAATGGCTCAGTGGTGGATGCAAAAATCACTGTGATCTCTTGTGTTACTTTAAAACATATGATAACGTTCAGTTTTTATATTCTCTTTTTTACAGAATTACAAAATAAGTCCAAAGCACCAGATATTCGTCTCATAAAAGGAAAATTAGACCAAACAAAGGTAATTAGTTTTTATTAGCTCACCTGAGCCAAAGGTTCTCGATGAGCTTTTATGACCACCCAATGTCCGTCGTCCGTCATGTGCCATGCGTCTTCCGTCATGTGTCGTCCTTCGTCACAATTTTCAAAAAAAAATCTTCTTGAAACCCACTGGGCAGAATTACACCAATCTTCACGGGAATGATTCTTGGATGGTCCTCTTTCAAAATTGTTACGCCCCCGAAGGGAGGCATATAGTTTTTGAACCGTCTGTCAGTCTGTCCGCAATTTTCGTGTCCGGTCCATATCTTTGTCATCGATGGATGGATTTTCAAATAACTTGGCATGAATGTGTACCACAGTAAGACGACGTGTCGCGCGCAAGACCCAGGTCCGTAGCTCAAAGGTCAAGGTCACACTTAGACGTTAAAGGTCATTTTTCATGATAGTGCATTCGTGTCCGGTCCATATCTTTGTCATCGATGGATGGATTTTCAAATAACTTGGCATGAATGTGTACCACAGTAAGACGACGTGTCGCGCGCAAGACCCAGGTCCGTAGCTCAAAGGTCAGGGTCACACTTAGACGTTAAAGGTCATTTTTCATGATAGTGCATTCGTGTCCGGTCCATATCTTTGTCATCGATGGATGGATTTTCAAATAACTTGGCATGAATGTGTACCACAGTAAGACGACGTGTCGCGCGCAAGACCCAGGTCCGTAGCTCAAAGGTCAAGGTCACACTTAGACGTTAAAGGTCATATTTCATGATAGTGCATTGATGGGCGATATGGCCCCGCCCCGGGGGTCACATGGTTCATATAGACTTATATAGGGAAAAACTTTTAAAATCTTCTTGTCCATAATCTACAACACTCAGATTTGGACCACATGTATAGTTTTGAGTGGCAAGATGAACCTTGACATGAGTTGAACTTGATTTTGACCTAGTGACCTACTTTCACTTTTCTGTAGCTACAGCCTTCAAATTTGGACCACATGCATAGTTTTGTGTACCGAAGAAAACTTTGACCTTGACATTGACCTAGTGACCTACTTTCTCATTTTTGAAGGTAGAGGCTTCAGATTTGGACCACATCCATAGTTTTGTGTTCCAAAATGAAATTTGACCTTGATTTTGACCTAGTGACCTTCTTTCACATTTCTCAAGCTACAGCCTTCAAATTTGGACCACTTGCATAGTTTTGTGTACCGAAATGAACTTTAATCTTGAGATTGACCTAGTGACCTACTTTCACATTTCTGAAGCTACAGGCTTCAAATTTTGTCCATGTGCATATTTTTGTGTTCTGAATTGAAATTTGACATTGATTTTTACCTAGTACCTACTTTCATATTTCTCAAGCTACAGCCTCCAAGTTTTGACCACATGCATAGTTTTGTGTACCGAAATGAACTTTGACCTTGAAATTGATGTAGTAACCTACTTTCACATTTCTCAAGCTGCAGCTTTCAAAATTGGACCACATGCATGATTCACATGCACAGTGTTGTGTAACGAAATGAAATTTGACCTTGATTTTGACCTTGAGCTAGTCTTGAAATTTGGAACATTCAAAAATGGCTCATTGGTGGGCGCCAAGATCACTCTGTGATCTCTTGTTTATAAACTAGATCCATCGTTCCTTACCTGTCCAAACAATAAATATTCAGTTACTTCTAATATTATTATAACAAAAGGTAATAGGTAAGGGTAGATTTCTCGGAAGCATAGAGCACCAATAACACAGCCTCAGAGCCACGCATTTGCAAAGAAGGCCCACAACAAAAAGAAGCTGTAATGGAAAAATATTACAGACGGGTTGCTTCAAAAATCTAACAAGTACATATAGATATATGCCAAATATAAATAGAGGGGTTGGAGGTGGTAATGGGGTAAAACGTGGGGGTGGGGGCTGGGGGGGCATGGGGGAGGAAGATGAAGGGGAAAGTAATCACAAAGGGAATGCTACGTTCCTTAATCACAGTAACATTTACCATAAATATTACTTCATGTGTAAAACATTTTGGCTGAAGCAAAATCAGTTGATTTAAATATAATGTAGGGAAATAAAAGTTTTAAATTATTGCATTGGGAATTCTAGGCAGATGTGCTAGTGAATACAACCGCACCAAATTTGGATTTGTCGTATGGTAAAGTATCATTAGCTCTCTTGAATGCCGCCGGACGTAAGCTTCAACAAGAATGTAGAGATCAGCATCCAAAGGGAATTACGCCGGATATGATTGCTGTGACTGGTGGTTACAAGCTGATGTGTAAACAAGTCTTTCACATTACTCTTCCGCGATACGATGGAGACACAAAGAACGACATAGAGGTTTGTGAATGTAACCTTTATCTATACGCTTGTGAAATACGAAATATGGCCACCCTCTAACTTGAATAGCTATTTATCCAATGTTCACCACACACAGAATATCAAGAGGTATACTATCTATACCAAGTCCGATAACCAGCCAGATTGTTTTAGTCGTTATTGAGTTACCGTCATTGAATTACTCAGAATTGCAAACATTCATCGTGTATTTTTTTAATTACTAATGTATTTTTGTCTTGGAACTAAACTGAATTTATACAGAATTTGTATCCATGTGTACATATAACCAAGGCCAAGTTCAGTAACTAGTCAAACGATTTTAGTCATGATCACTAGAGTTTTTGCCCTTGAATAAGGAAAATAACGAAAATCGGCAGTATTATTTCTTTAATCTCAAACATACTTTTTTAGAATGTGTATCTCTATAAAATTTAGATATAGCCTGATTATAAGCAACTTTTGATATCTTGCCATTGAATTAGACAAAATTTAGACATATATTTTGACAGTTTGCCACTATTCGTAAACTGTGTGGTCAACCCCTACTTATTGATAAGGTCATTTTCTGAATACAGTTCCTCATCTGCTGAATGACATATTTTATAAGCGCTTGTTTTTGTATTGGAAATGTAGCATTTTAGACAACTTGAAAATTTCAGGTTTTGTCTACATTTTAATTGCTAAAGTCATTTGAAGCTTTTCCTATATATGAAGCCGTTAATGGTAAATAATAAACACTACTCTTGATACAACATCCGGTAAGTTTGTGTGTTCGGGTTTAACGTCTTGTTCAACAATTTTTCAGTCATATAAACGACGGTGTCTACTTGTAGCAGTAAGCACAATGCCCAACTTTATAGTGCTGCCTCACTGGAATATCACGCCGTAGAAACGTGGCATGATACCCCACCCAGTCACATTATACTGACACGGGGCTGACCAGTGCTAGCACTATCCTCTTAATGCTGAACGCCAAGCGAGGAAAGAACACTGTCATTCTATATGCTGTGATGTGTTTAAATAATTTATATGTTTATATATTCATTTCTGTGTGTTAAAGAAGAGACTTTAGCAGTATTTTATGTATGAAAACTTGACACTATCTTTATATTTGCTTAACTTGAATTTTTTTTTAACATTTTAACATTCAGAGTATTCGGAAGGCTTTGTCGCTGTGTTTGAAGACAGCGTCCGACTATGGACATGAAACTATTGCATTCCCAGTCATAGGAACAGGAACCCTTTTGTACCCTGTAGACCTTGTTGTTTCTGAAATGTTTGGAAGCGTGGAGCGACACCACAAAGATTGTCCTGATACAAAGCTGAAAGAAGTTCTGTTTGTTATTTTCAAGAAAGATACTGCATTGTTACAGGTACGTAAGTAAAATAAATCTTTAAAAAAATCATGAGATAGAATAAGAAAAAAATAATTTACTTGCACTATTGAGATAACCGCAAGATATATCAACATATTAACATAAGATTAGCTTTATCAAAATTCGTGCTTCTGCAAAAAACCTTTGCATTGTCACAATGAAATTATGTTGCAACAATTTTATCTACTTCCAAATACTTTTTCTATAGGTTGAACATGCTAAGCTGAAATTTTATTTTGCGTCTTTACCTAATTGACACAACCTTATAGTCACCATTAATCTAGCGTAATTATTAAAGCTTCTCATCGACAGTTTGGACTATTTTTTCAACATTTTAGTTTCCACCAAATTTTGCAAAAATGTATGTATTGCATTGAAATGACGCAGATTCGGCTGAATTTTGAAATTGAGAAAGAGACCAGATATTTATAAAAAGAAAGTTTTACTGCTTTTTAGTCCCCTAATGGTTAAAATCCAGTTTAGGGGACGATAAGATTGCGCTTTTCCGTCTGCTCGTCCGTCCGTCATTACATCATTCTGTCGGCAATTTCGTGTCCGGTCCATAAGTCTGTCATTCCTTAATTAAGGGATTTTAATATTTCGTGGCACAAATGTTCTCCATGATGTTACTACCTGTCATGCGCAAAAGCTAGCTTAAAGGGTCAAGGTCATACTTGGAGGTGAAAGGTCAACAGTTTTTTTTTATCCTGTTCGGTCTGTAACTGAACCATGAGGAGATTTTAATATTACTTCGTACAGATGTTCCCCATACGAAGATGGTGCGCCATGCATATCGCCCATACCCCTAGCTCAAATTTAGTAGAGTGCTTTTCCGGTAAAAAGCCAGTAGAGTCAATTCGAGCTTTTTAGTTAGCCATTATGAAATGTCTCCGTCCGTCGTAAATATTTCAATCGTCACTTTAGGATTTTTGGCGTAATCTTAATGAAGCATAGTCCGAATGTTTGCATTTTAAAATGTCGGACAAGTTCGAAAATGGAACACGTAGGGACAAACTAGGTCACTCGATCAAATTATACAAAAACTTTATTACCACTTTAGAGGTCAAATTTTCAACAATTTCTGTATGAAATCTAGTTAGAATGTTGGTCTCCGAAGGGTCAGAAACGATGTCATTAAGGTAGTTCTGCACGTTCGGATCAATTTTTTCTACGCAATGTAGATTTTGATTAAACACTGAATTTTCAAAACCTCAGAACATACTTAGAAAATTCAGCAAATAAAAAAGATAGGGTCGTATTCTTGATTATTTTGCTAGACTGATTTGAAATAATAGGACCTCACGCAAGTTTTCATAATGGAAGTCTATGGGAAAATCACTATTTTCATAACATTTTAGCGGATAGAATTTTTTCTGCAATGTAGATTTTAATGAAACTTCTCCCAGTTGTAAATTAACATATTGCCTATAATATGATGAAATAAAATATATAGGTCTGTGTGCTTGTTTTTGAGATATTTGCTCACAATATATGATCCACAAATTTCAAGCTAGTTTTAAGCCATTATTTTGAATGACTTAGCGTGTTCAAATGTTTTAATATCATATTTTAACTTTAGAAAGATAGTAACGTTGCTATTGTAATAAAATTTACTCATCGGTGCCAATAATTCATAAAACAATTTTCATTTTCGTACGCCGAATCCAGGCTTTATTCTAGGTTTTCCGGATAAAAGACGTTACGTCCTTACTTCCGGTTTAACATAGAAAAGGCATGTTGCTGTTATGTATATACGGCAAAAATGTTCCTATGGACAAAATTTCTTTAAACTTTGTGTACTGACAGAATCAAGTTTAAAACGGAAATATGTAAACCCAGGCTTTATATTGAATTATCTGCCCTTGAAAATATATTTTTAGCTCTACTATAAAATAAGTAGAACTATCCTACTCACCTTGGCGTCGGCGTCGGTGTCAGCGTCGGCGTCACACCTTGGTTTAGGTTTTTCGTACTAGTCCACATTTTGTCAAAGTCTTTTGAGATAAAGCATTAATTTTTCAACACTTGTGTACCACCGTCATGTCCAGTTTTAGGCAAGAGGACATAACTGTATCGAGGATTTTGGCTGAATTATGGCCCCTTTTAACTTAGAAATCTTGGATAAGTTTTTCGTACCAGATCACATTTTGTGCAAAGTGTTGGACATATGGCTTTGAAACTTTCCTCACTTGTTTATTATAACAGTCTCTATCTGTAGTTAAGAGTACATAACTCTGTCAACAATTTTGGCTGAATTATTGCCTTTTTTGGACTTGGAAATTGTTACAAGTCTCATATGGGAAAATTAGACCCATCGTGAAAATCGCCACAAAAGCCGATAATAAGTTTGGCCAGGTAAATCTGCTGTCGAGACTGTTCGCTAGTTTTCGGCCTACTCCGTATTTTAGACCGATGTCTAACAAGTAATCCCTTCTTCGCCAATGTACCGTTACAATAATACTTTTGATCATATGGATTTAAGGAATATTGTCAACTAATTTGCAGCGATTGTAAAGATAAATTAGAAAATAAATTAGAACTGATCGGAACCTAAATGGTATTTAGTGGATGAATCAGAATACCTTTATAACGGTATTCTCAACAAACACATTATTATAAAACCGAACAATCATTTTGCAAAAATAATTTCTGCTATAAGTGCCGCACAGTATTATGGCGTTTCTATTTTAGCAACATATAAATAAACAATCAGTACTTAGCAATCTCTTTTAAAACAAAAGATATTGGCAGTAAGGTTGAGTGGATAGACATGTAATCATTTTGTAGTGATAGTTTTGATGGTTCGAACCTTGCGTTCGTCATTTTTTTTTAATTTCCATTTAATTTATATACTTTGTATAAGATTGTTTTTCTCTGGTGTCTAATTTATTCACGAAAGCCTCAAAAAGATTACATCATATTAAAGATTAAGCGTATTTAAACATGATTACGTGTTTACAATGACATATATAAGTTAGTTAACAAGTAAGTACTAGATTAACAAACTTGTGTTGTTTTCGTTGTATCGTATTTAAAGAAAAGAAAAGAAATTAAATACAGTTTTCAAAATACTTTTTAACGGGTCCGGGAATCGAACTCCCGACGAAAAGGTATAAGACGGATACCAATACCGCTGGGCCAACGAAGAATTACTACTTGCAGCGTAAACGTTGTGTATTGTCTTAAGATTTATGCTATTGTTTTGTTTGTTCACATTTTAAAGCGCCTTATTACTCGATACCTATATCTTACAATCAGATGGAAGCTCGCTTTTATAATACTTTGTTTGATTATCGCAATTATGAAATAAAGGTTTTAAACAGTTTTTGTGTAGAGCTAATCAAATAACTGCACATTTAATATTACGTCGTGAGCAGTGTCCAACTAGCTTAGAATCGTATGCCAATTCGAAGATCGAAATTCAACTTCATAACTTGTCGAATTTTGATCCCAAGCTACACCTGAAGATTGAAAAACGTCAAATTTCAAAATTTCTTTTAATTTCGGGCCAGCTCAGTGATCGGAATTTATAATATTCAAAAAGCCAAATTTCGATCTTGTATTGAATGAACAGCCTGTTTAAAAATTGATATTGATTTTTCAAAAGTTTTTAAAGTCAATTACCGAGCAAGCAATTAGTATCGAGCTAGCTCTAAAATTGTACTTCAAATTTTGAAAAGCTTAATTTCAGTATGAAACTGAAACTGCGATCTGCTGAAGATCATAATTCAAAGATTAAAAATTGTGCAAGATCGGATATATCGAAATTCAAGTTTTTAAAAATCTAAATAGAATATTCCCGGTATTATATTTCAAGCGCGCTAGGATTTTCAAAGCAATCGAAAATCTAGCACTGCATGTCGAACAAGTTTGAAAAGTAAACTGAATCATTATGTCATGTCCTAGGTTACAGAAGGACAAACATTTTGAGAAAGTTCATGGAAATCATATACAGAATGTGTTACCACCAGAATGCAAACAATGTATTCTATTATTATATCTTCTATCTTAATCAATGACCATGGAAACGGTTACCAAACACATTTAACCAGAATATAAGGCTTCTTTTTGCGCGAAAAGGATGTCGTTTAGGAGATAGGTTTGTTTATCTTCATACCGGTATATTGAAAAAAAAATACACATGTATAGTCCCAGAAAAGAAATGATATCACATTTATTTGATTGAGAGTTAATAGTCTATCTGCGCGAGTCCTTACAGTAATGGCTACCAGAGTCGAGTCAATTTTTTTCTTTTGTTGTGGATACCGGCAAACACACTAGTAGTCCCATATAGTTTCATGTTTGAACATAAGACACTTTCGTTAAGCCCTATGTTGTCACTATATTGATGTTCAATAGCATTCTTACATGTATTTTGATATGTATATTTCCATTTTTGTCGAGCCCGCTTGCGGAAGCGAAGACATAGTTGTCCAAATGGCTGTTCGGTGTCTGTGCGTGTGTGCGTGCGTCCGACCGTCAGGATTTATTTGTCCGGACCATAACTTTGACATGCATGGAGCAATCTCGTTTATATTTGGCGTGAATGTTTCCCTCAGTGAGACGGAATGTCGTGCGAAACCGCAGGTTCCTATCTCAAAGGTCAAGGTCACACTTGGAGGTCAAACGTTAAATTCAATATTGACTTTATACGGAGCATTTTGTTCTTCAGGCATGGAGGGATTTTGATGTAACTTGGCACAAATGTTCACAACCATGTGACAGAGTGTTATGCGCAAGAGGTCACACTTAGAGGTCAAAGGTCAGATACAAGAATGACTGTTCGTGGCATTTCTTTTTCATGCATGGAGGGATTTTGATGTAACTTGGCATAATTGTTTACCATCATGAGACCGGGTGTCCTGTGCAAGAACCTAGAATTACCTCCCTTTGTTGTTACTATAAATAGCTTATATTGTAACTTTTTTATTACTGGTCGTAGGGGAAAATCAAGACCACTTTTCTGTAGTGAAATATGCATGTTACATCCAATATTGAGGTGTATTTTGACCTATCTCTACTGGTGAGGATTTTTGTGTGGACTTAGATTTTTTAAAAGATTTACTTCCCTTGTTGTTACTATAAATAACTTATATTGTAACTTTTTGCAGATATTTTTTATTTGGCATAAATGTTTGCCTCAATGAGACAGAGCGTCATGTGCAACTCCTAGTCCTTTTAACATCTGGCGGGCTCGACATGTTGCTCGTTGGCATCTAGTTATGTGTATTCATTATATCAAGTTATAGCTAAAGATTATAAGATTCTTTCACTGGTTGTAGGTGCAGATAGGAATATCCGGCCTCGAGGGTAACTGTTTAGGCGGTAACGAGGCTCCCTGCCGAGTTACCGCCTAAACAGTTACCCGAGAGCCGGATATTTCCATCTGCACCTATAACCAGTGACAGACTCTTTTTCTTGCATACCGATTTCAAGAACTTGATAATAATAAAAATAAAATCAATCGAACGGCTTTCGTTTTAGAACTATTTCTTATGGCAGTATATTTAAACAGTGCGCGGAAAACCAACGTCCGTAAACAGAAAAGACGTCATGACGTTTCAAAACAAACAACAATGTTTAGTTCCGGTTTTGTTTTATCAGATGCAGCGTAACGTTATGAATTTTTCATAAAATAACGTGATTTGAATCGAGAAATATACTATCAGGAACCAATAGGAACTGTCAAGGTATTGAATCTTTATTCCGTTTTTTAAAATAAAACATAAATAACTACATAAATCTTCTGCATATATGTAGTTCGTTATACGTCATTTACAGCACGAGAGTCATCTTACACCCCGGGGTGTAAGATGGATTTTACCAGCACCGGTAAAGATACCGGAAATCCCCCGTCTGGTATGCAAGAAAAATTAATATGAATTAAATTGAACTTTTACTTGTTTTGATTATATCACGACGAGGTAAGTGCTCATAAAACAATGCCCGAAATGGATAAATTTCTTGTTCTAACTCCGCATTTCACATATCTCGATTTCGTTTCATCGTATCGCATGTTTTACATTGTAGAAATTTGAGCGGCAGGAAGAGAGATCAAGTAAGTGTCATTTACTGTTGTCATCTTTCATCCAACAATCTGCGATCATTTTGCACTCTGCCAGTCCTTACCTGTGTAAAATTGACATAGAAATGATGGACATTATTCGGTTCATTGCACATTATGCTAGGTCTGTTTTTACACTTGTGATGAATCATGTCAGTTGTACAGATATGCTGGGCAGAAAACGTTGTTGCTTTGGTCAAAGCAATTTTATACACACTCTCCAGGATCCGAGATTAAATGATTATGATATGCTTTATCAAACGTTTGACGTCGTGGCAGAGTAATAAACAATTACATTACAAGATCATTTCAGTAGTGGTAGGTGCAGATGGGAATTATGCGGCGCGAGGGTATCTTTTTTTGGCGATAACGAGGCTCTGCCGAGTCACCGCGTAAACAGTTAACCTAGAGTCTGATATTTCCATCTGTACTAACCACAAGTGATTTCAATCATTTTCCTGCATTCCATTTTCATCAAATAATACTAAAATAAATTCAAACAAATGACTTTCTTCTAACACTTTTTTCTTACAGTAACGCATTAACAAAGCGTGGGAACATTACGTCCGTAAACAGGAACTACGTCTTGCCGTTACAAAGACAAACGCAACGTAATAGTTCCAGTAGTAAAATGAATATGCTACAAAGGTGTAGTTAATTATACGTTATTGGTTATACGAGTTTATCTTACAACCCGGGTTTTAAGATGGAGCTTACTGGCAGGTGTAACGGTCAGTTTTTTCCCCAGTCAGTTTCTTCCCCGGGGGAAAGAATTGACTAGTCAGTTTTTTCCCCGGGGAAGAAACCAGTTCTTCCCCCCCCCACTCTAGTCAATTTTCCCCCCCCAATCGCAACTGGTTACTCTTGATCATTCTTATGGGGGGAAAAACTAACTAGTCAATTCTTTCCCCCCTCATCAATTTTCCTGGCTAGTCATTTATTTCCTCTGTTACTGAATTGGAACTGGTTATTCTTGGTTATTCTTAACTAGCCTGTTTTTTATTTCCGATAGTCGGTTTTCATTTAAATTTCATATAAAATATGAAATATGTTTCATATTTTGTGTAAATTAAAGAAATGTTTTTAAATGAACTTATTTTAATTTCTGTTGTATTTTTTTATTTGCATTTTTCCTGTTTCAATTTCTTCTAAGGTAAGGAAATTACTGCTGGTCAGTTCTTTTCCCACGTAGCCAGTACTTGACCAGTAAGGTGGGGGAAGAAATTGACCGGTCAGTTCTTTCCCCCCTAGCCAGTACTTGACCTGTCGGTTGGGGAAATGAAATTGACCAGTCAGTTCTTTTCCCCCAGCCAGTACTTGCTCTGTTAAGTGGGAAGAAATTGGCCGGTAAGTTCTTTCCCCACTAGCCAGAACTTGACCATTCAGGTGGGAAGAAGAAATTGACCGGTCAGTTCTTTCCCCCCTATCATATACTTGACCTGTCAGGTGGGGGAAGAAATTTACCAGTCAGTTCTTTCCCCTCCTAAGCCAGTACGTGCTAGAAAGAACTGACCGGTCAATTTCTTCCCCCTCTAGCAAGTACTTGCTCTGTTAAGTGGTCAAAGAAAATGACTGGTCATTTCTTTCCCCCCAGCCAGTACTTGACCTGTCGGTTGGGGAGAAGAAATTGACCGGTCAGTTCTTTCCCCGCTAGCCAGTACTTGCTTTGTTAGGTGGGAGAAGAAATTGACTGGTGGTCAGTTCTTTCCCCCCAGCAAGTACTTGACCTGTCGCGGGGGTGGGGGGGGGGGAGAAATTAATCAGACAGTTCTTTCCCCCCTAGCCAGTACTTGACCTGTCGGGTGGGGAAATAAATTCGACCAGTCAGTTCTTTCCCCCCTAGCCAGTACTTTGGAACTGGTTATTCTTGGTTATTCTTAACTAGCCTGTTTTTTTAGTTTCGATAGTCGGTTTTCATTTAAATTTCATATAAAATAAGAAATATGTTTCATATTTTGTGTAAATTAAAGAAATGTTTTTAAATGAACTTATTTTAATTTCTGTTGTATTTTTTTATTTGCCTTTTTCCTGTTTCAATTTCTTCTAAGGTAAGGAAATTACTGCTGGTCAGTTCTTTTCCCACGTAGCCAGTACTTGACCAGTAAGGTGGGGGAAGTAAATTGACCAGTCAGTTCTTTTCCACCTAGCCTGTACTTGCTCTGTTAGGTGGGGGAAGAAATTGACCGGTCAGTTCTTTCCCCCCTAGCCAGTACTTGACCTGTCGGGTGGGGAAATGAAATTGACCAGTCAGTTCTTTCCCCCCAGCCAGTACTTGCTCTGTTAAGTGGGAAGAAATTGACTGGTCAGTTCTTTCCCCCCTAGCCAGAACTTGACCTTTCAGGTGGGAAGAAGAAATTGACCGGTCAGTTCTTTCCCCCCTATCATTTACTTGACCTGTCAGGTGGGGGAAGAAATTTACCAGTCAGTTTTTTCCCCTCCTAAGCCAGTACTTGCTAGAAAGAACTGACCGGTCAATTTCTTCCCCCTCTAGCAAGTACTTGCTCTGTTAAGTGGTCGAAGAAAATGACTGGTCAGTTCTTTCCCCCCAGCCAGTACTTGACCTGTCGGTTGGGGAGAAGAAATTGAACGGTCAGTTCTTTCCCCGCTAGCCAGTACTTGCTTTGTTAGGTGGGAGAAGAAATTGACTGGTCAGTTCTTTCCCCCCAGCAAGTACTTGACCTGTCAGAGGGGGGGGGGGGGGGAATTAACCAGTCAGTTCTTTTCCCCCTAGCCAGTACTTGACCTGTCGGGTGGGGAAATGAATTTGACCAGTCACTTCTGGCTGGGGGGAAAGAACTGACCGGCCAAGTTCTTCCCCCACCTGACAAAGCAAGTACTGACTAGGGGGGAAAGAACTGACCGGTCAATTACTTCCCCCTCTAGCAAGTACTTGCTCTGTTAAGTGGTCGAAGAAAATGACTGGTCAGTTCTTTCCCCCCAGCCAGTACTTAACCTGTCGGTTGGGGAGAAGAAATTGAACGGTCAGTTCTTTCCCCGCTAGCCAGTACTTGCTTTGTTAGGTGGGAGAAGAAATTGACTGGTCAGTTCTTTCCCCCCAGCAAGTACTTGACCTGTCGGGGGGGGGGGGGGGGGAAATTAACCAGTCAGTTCTTTTCCCCCTAGCCAGTACTTGACCTGTCGGGTGGGGAAATGAATTTGACCAGTCACTTCTGGCTGGGGGGAAAGAACTGACCGGCCAAGTTCTTCCCCCACCTGACAAAGCAAGTACTGACTAGGGGGGAAAGAACTGACTGGTCAATTTCTTCCCCCACCTGACAGGTCAAGTACTGACTAGGGGGGAAAGAATTGACTAGTCAATATCTTCCCCCACCTGATAGGTCAAATATATGCTAGGGGGGAAAGAACTGACTGGTCAATTTCTCCCCCCACCTGATAGGTCAAGTATATGCAAGGGGGGAAAGAACTGACTAGTCAATTTCTTCCCAACCTGACAGGTCAAGTATATGCTAGTGGGGAAAGAACCGACCGGTCAATTTCTTCCCCCACCTGATAGGTCATATATATGCTAGGGGGGAAAGAACTGACTGGTCAATTTCTTCTCCCCATCCGACAGGTCAAGTACTGGCTGGGGGGGGGGGGGGATGGGGGAAGAACCGGCCGGCCAATTTCTTCCCAAACCTGACAGATTAGGTACTGGCTTGGGGGGAAAGAACTGATTAGTCAATTTCTTCCCCCACCTGACAGTTCAAGTATAATGCAAGGGGAGAAAGACCTGACTGGTCAATTTTTTCCCCCACCTGATAGGTCAAGTATATGCTAGGGGGGAAAGAACTGACTAGTCAATTTCTTCCCCCACCTGATAGGTCAAGTATATGCAAGAGGGGAAAGAACTGACCGGTCAATTTCTTCTCCCCACCCGACAGGTCAAGTACTGGCTAGGGAGGAAGGAACTGACCGATCAATTTCTTCCCCCAACTAATAGGTCAAGTGTATGCAAGGGGGGAAAGAACTGACCAGTCAATTTCTTCCCCCACCTATATGCTAGGGGAGAAAGAACTGACTGGTTAATTTCTTCCCCCCACCTGATAAGTCAATTGTATGCTAGGGGGGAAAGAACTGACAGGTCAATTTCTTCCTCCACCTGATAGGTCAAGTATATGCTAGGGGGGAAAGAACTGACCGGTCAATTTCTTCTCCCCATCCGACAGGTCAAGTACTGGCTCCAGGGGAAAAAGAACTGACCGGCCAATTTCTTCCCCCACCTGACAGGTCAAGTACTGGCTTGGGGGGAAAGAACTGACTAGTCAATTTCTTTCCCCACCTGACAGTTCAAGTATAATGCTAGGGGAGAAAGAACTGACCAGTCATTTCCCCCCCCCCCCACCTGATAGGTCAAGTATATGCAAGGGGGGAAAGAACTGACTAGTCAATTTCTTCCCCCACCTATATGCTAGGGGGAGAGAACTGACTGGTCAATTTCTTTCCCAACCTGATAGGTCAAATATATGTTAGGGGGGAAAGAACTGACTGGTCAATTTCTTCCCCCACCTGATAGATCAAGTATATGCAAGGGGGGAAAGAACTGACTGGTCAATTTCTTCTCCCCACCCGACAGGTTAAGTACTGGCTAGGGGGGAAAGGGGGGAAAGAACTGACCGGTCAATTTCTTCCCCCACCTGATAGGTCTAATAATGCTAGGGGGGAAAGAACTGACTGGTCAATTTCTTCCCTCACCTGATAGATCAAGTATATGCAAGGGGGGAAAGAACTGACTGGTCAATTTCTTCTCCCCACCCGACAGGTCAAGTACTGGCTAGTGGGGAAAGAACTGACTGGTCAGTTTCTTCCCCCACCTAACAGAGCAAGTATATGCAAGGGGGGAAAGAACTAACTAGTCAATTTCTTCCCCCACCTATATGCTTCGGGGAAAGAACTGACTGGTCAATTTCTTCCCCCACCTGATAGGTCAAATATATGCTGGGGGTGGGGGGTGGGGGGGGAGAACTGACTGGTCAATTTCTCCCCCTACCTGATAGGTCAAGTATATGCAAGGGGGGAAAGAACTGACTAGTCAATTTCTTCCCCCACCTGACAGGTCAAGTATATGCTAGTGGGGAAAGAACTGACCGGTCAATTTCTTCCCCCACCTGATAGGACAAGTACTGGCTAGGGGGGAAAGAACTGACTGGCCAATTTCTTCCCTAACCTGACAGGTCAAGTACTGGCTTGGGGGGAAATAACTGACTGGTCAATTTTTCTCCCACCTGAAAGGTCAAGTATATGCAAGGGGGAAAGAACTGATTAGTCAGTTTCTTCCCCCACATGACAGTTCAAGTATAATGTTAGGGGGAGAAAGAACTGACCGGTCAATTTTTTCCCCACCTGATAGGTCAAGTATATGCTAGGGGGAAAAAAAACTGACCGGTCAGTTTCTTCTCCCCACCCGGCAGGTCAAGTACTGGCTAGGGGGGAAGGAACTGACCGGTCAATTTCTTCCCCCACCTAATAGGTCAAGTATATGCAAGGGGGAAAGAACTGACCAGTCAATTTCTTCCCCCACCTATATGCAAGGGGGGAAAGAACTGACCGGTCAATTTCTTCTCCCTACCCGACAGGTCAAGTACTGGCTAGGGGGGAAAGAACTGACCGGTCAGTTTCTTTCCCCAACCTGCTAGGTCAAGTATATGCAAGGGGGGAAAGAACTGACTAGTCAATTTCTTCCCCAACCTATATGCTGGGGGTGGGGGTGGGGGGCGGAGAACTGACTGGTCGATTTCTTCCCCCACCTGATAGGTCAAACAAATATATGCTAGGGGGGAAAGAACTGAGCGGTCAATTTCTTCTCCCCACCCGACAGGTCAAGTACTGGCTAGGGGGGAAAGAACTGACTGGCCAATTTCTTCCCTAACCTGACAGGTCAAGTACTGGCTTGGGGGGAAAGAACTGACTGGTCAATTTTTTCCCCCACCTGAAAGGTCAAGTATATGCAAGGGGGAAAGAACTGACCAGTCAATTTCTTTCCCGCACCTGACAGATATTAAATAGTAATGGCAATCAAACAGAAGTTAAAAAAATGATTTGACAAAAACAACATTGTTTAAAGTTACAAAAAAAAGAAACATATAGGTTTATTCAAATGAAAAACAATACCTGTTTCATCTGAAATTTAAATGGAAAATGAATAGACACTTGTATCCCAAATTACAATACTGAAAGAATCCAGTACTTGAAGGGAGAAATCTGACTAACTAGTCAGTTTCTTCCCTTATCAGAAAACTAATTCCAAGGGGGGAAAACTGACTGGGGGGTGGGGGGGGGGAAGAAACTGACTAGTCAGTTTTTTCCCCGGGGGAAAGAATTGACTAGTCAGTTTTTTCCCCGGGGAAAGAACTGACTGGGGGAAAAACTGGGCTGTTACACGGCACCGACGAAGTCGCCAGAAATCCAAGTCTTATATGCTAGAAAAAACAACTGAAAAGCTTACATACGATAAAATGTTTATATAATTTGTGTCTTTCAATATTGAAAATATGAATTAAAATCATTGAATAAAATGAATAAATGCTCGGCAGACCCTAGCAGTTTATTATTTTATTCAACTCGTTTAATAAATTCAAAATGAAAAAGAAACTCGTGTAATATCCTCAGTAAAAATTAAACCCGTCCTCATTACCTATGTGTAGTATTTCCTTAAGATATTAAAGTTTGCATATGATGCGACATGACACTAGTTGCGATCCACAGACGTTTCGCTATTTACAATATGATGCAGTTATTTTCATTATATGTAATATTTTACATTTGGTGAGTTGTAACTAGTTGTTTTACATTTAAGCTACGGTAGTAGGCCGGCCCAGATGTACTGTAGATGATATATCTTATTCAGGGCGTTTTGTGACAGGGTCTCTACCGACGCTTCAACCACGTTGTGAAGTAAAAATCAAAATCACTGGCATGAAAAAGAACGTACTTGATGCTAAAGCGGAGTTGGAGTCTAAAGCTAAAGATCTTTCCATGTCACTCAAACAGGTAATCACTGAGCGAATTCATGATGTAACAAAGATTATATATGATGATGTTATGGAATTGCACGGTGACAAACTCGCCATTCCCGAAGAAGGTGTTACAATCAGCCACAACGATAGTAAGGAGGAACTGTCTGTCACGGGCACAGTTAGCATAGTAGGCACTACTTTAGTGACCTTGCGTAAATATGTTCAGGATGTTAAAAGCATGCAGAATTGTAAAATACCTGTAGATACTTCCGAAGAGGAGGAAGTGTGCAAGATTGTAAGCAAGATGCCGGTTAACCGTGAAATCGTTTATAAATACAACAGAAAAGACTCGTGTATTGTTATGTTTGCAAGAACAAAAGAGGTACTAGACAGAGCATCAGGAGACCTTCAAAGCAAACTTAAATACAGGGGACAGTGCACCAGACAAGAGGAAGCAATGGATACATCAGACGATGGACAGTTATCCCCTGGCAAAGGAGCGTCGTTGTACAAGCCAAATGTCAAAAGAAAGTTTTCATTGTCAAAGGATGTGAGCAATCTAAACATATATGAAAATGGGAGCCTGGTGATAAGGGTGTATGAGGCCAACATCATACATGTACCTGCTCAAGGTATAGTGAATGCTGCAAACCAGGACCTTAATCACGTTGGCGGGGTAGCCCGTGTCATTGCGAAGGCCGCAGGGGAAACACTTTTAAGAGAATGTGAACAAGCAGTTTTGAATAATGAAGGTAGGACACATTTTTACTAATCTCGAATGACTCTTACGTAGGAAGTCACTGTTTGGGTTTAGCGCTGTTTTTCAACATTATTTCAGTTACGTAAATAGACAGTTAACCTCACTAGTGTTCCTGGATTCTGTACCAATACTAACACGTTTTCCGCCAGTTACTGTCAACATACCTTATGAATCAGACACAATATCCTCTATCAAGTTGTCATGGAGAACATATCCTTTGCGCGGGGTTCAAATTCACTCCCTTTATCGTTAGATCTGAGTTAAGCAGGTGGACATGAGTTTTGTTGGGAATTAAAATCAGTGCAACCAATAGATTTTGTAACATATCAAAATCCAATGTTTAATTATATTCATATTTCTTTCCTAAATTTGTAAAACAGAAAATAATAATAATATAGAAACAGCATTGAACAGTCTATCGTCGGTCTTTTGGGTTGCTTACTAGTATCCTGTAGGTTTTTGTAAATGTAAACTTGTCATATTTTGAAGAAATGATATAAGAGACGTGAGAAATCTAGAAAATATAATCATTTTATTTTATGCTTTTCAGTGATATACTGAAATTCAACAGTGAAATAAAATATTTTCACTGCTTCAGCACCGGTTTCAGAAGAACACTAATAATCACTATAGGAATTTAAAAAAAAACACGCGAAAAAAGAGAATATTTTCGTAACGTATCATTATAGAATAGGTATTCAGGTGGTATTTTTTTCTGTGCTACACGAAGCTCGACTTGCTCTAGTAAAACATATGTTCGGAGTAGTTTCTAATTGGATATTCAGATCTGCTCGTCGGAAACGATAAAGAATACCTGTCCAAGTCGCTACACCGTTACAAGATAAATAAAATGTCCAGC
Source organism: Mercenaria mercenaria (assembly GCF_021730395.1). Classification (NCBI taxonomy): domain Eukaryota; kingdom Metazoa; phylum Mollusca; class Bivalvia; order Venerida; family Veneridae; genus Mercenaria; species Mercenaria mercenaria. The sequence goes on along the minus strand of NC_069369.1, from coordinate 13,164,375 downwards.
ATATTCAATGATTAAAAGTTAAATTGACGTTTACGTTGTAAAATTCCAACGTATGTGATGTTAACGTAATGTAAACCGTTCACATGGTGATGTCCAACACGAAACGTTAGATCGAAGCTTGTCCAATATTTTCGACGACTCTCTCATACCGTAATAAAATAAGTAAATAATCTTGCCGTGTTTTAGCGTTTCAGTACACTTGTTTTAAGAAACGCCAACCTAAATGATTTGAAAAGAATAAAGGTCGATAATATTTTTAGCATGTCTTAGCACAAATTGATCATGGTGAACTTTAAGGATCGTTGGATGTCCGTTGTCCGTCCGTCCGTCCATAATTTCTTTTATGAACATCTACACAGCGCGAATTTCTACCGAACTTCACAGGAATATTTCTTGGGTTGTCCTTGATGGAACGCCACAACTGTCTTATGTCGGGCATTTCATGTTATCTTGTCAAAGCGTGATATTAACTTGTCACAACAGTGTCTTAGTATTGTTTAAAGGATATGTTATTGTTAACTTGTTGAACCAGTGATTTCATTGTTGACTAGCCATTTTGTCTTGTCACAGTGTGGTGTTAACTGGTCAAAACATGTTTTTATTATGTTTAAAATCATTGTCATAATGGTAACTTGCTCAAATAGCTTCTTTATATGTTATTTAGCCTAATGTTATCATGTCAAAGTGCGATGTTAACTTGTCCAAATAGTGTCTCATTATGTTAAAGTGGCAAGTTATTATGTCAAAGTGTTATGTTAAAGGGACTGACCTCCAGATCGGTCGACAACAAAAATATTTTTAACCTGGAAATAAATGTTATATTTCTTAAGTCTTTAAAACTTAATAACTGACAAACTATATGTTACGGAAACACATGAGAGGCTGTTTTTGCTACTTCTTTACGATGAAACTCGAAAAGCGCTTTACTCCAGTAAATGGTCTCGATTATAAATATCTATAGTTTGAAGTCATCATTCACTGATTCCAAAATAGCTCTATTAGTTACGACGACAGGAAAATATCTTTATTACTGCGGCGGTCAGGAGTTCAATCCTCTACGCGGTCATCTGTTTTTCTCTTGATTTAGAATTTTTGAAATATGTTAGAAACAAAAACTCGTATTCTGATGTTCATAATATGACCAAACTTCAATCTGAAAGAAAGATTATTCATAGCCAAATCTGGAGGTCAGTGCCTTTAACAGTCTTATGCTAAAGAGATATAGTATCATGTCAAGTTACCGTTTGATCTTGTCAACCGGTCGTGCTATTATGTTACAAAGATGTGTTCTGTTAACTTGCCAAAATGGTGCCTTCTTATGTAAATATGCTATGTTATCATGTTAAAAGTGTGATGTTTATGTGTCCAAATAATGTCTTATGTTAATTAGGCATCTTGTCATGTGAAAGTGTGCTGTTCAATTGTCTGAACACTGTCTGATTATCTTAAAATGCTTATACTCTGAGAACATAACATGACAAGTTAACATAATAAGGCACTGTTTTGACATGGCATTTTTACCCTGAAATTTACCTATATAAGACAGCTGCGGCGTTCCTTAGTACTTCAATTCTAGGTCAACCGCGCTGAATTTTGCTTGACTGGCAACCGAAACGAAAAACATTATAAACCTTCTTCTAAGAAACCGCTGGTCCGAATTTAAACTTATTTCACAGAAATGTTCCTTTGGTGACCGTCGACCGACTTCCTTCAAGTCATTTTGTTTCGTAAAAAGCATGGGGCGGGGCTAGTTTTCTGTAAATGGATGTTTGGAAAACTTGACCCAGAGTCATTAAACCTCACATGAGTCTTATTAGGGAAGTTATGCACCTGGTGAATTATTGGGATCTCAAACAGACAGACCAGAGTTATGGCCCTTGACTTAGTCAGAACATGCATAAAAAGCATAAAAAATACTTGACTCAGGATAGTAAAAACATTACAGGAATATTATTTAGCATATGAAGTTATGCACCTAAAGTTTTATTAGAGATATCTCCAGCCAGACCATAGTAATGGCCCTTGTCTTAGTAAAAAATATGCATAAAAAGTGCCTCAGTTTTTGTCAACAGTATTATGAAAACTTACAGGAGTATTATTTAGCTAGAGATGTCACTCAGCAAGTGCAGACGTAGTCAAAATATGCATCCAAGGGGTATAAACGTTTAATTCGCACATATCTCAAAACATCATAGGAATATTATTCAGCATGTGAAATTATGCACCTAGGATTTCGTTCCGGATTTTTGTTAGTTAGACAAGAGTTATGGCCCTTGATTTTCAAAAAAAAAATGCATAAAGGGCATGCAGTATTTAGTTTGTGCCGTATGTATCTCAATAAGTATTTGAATTTTAAAGAGTCTTAAAACGTAAGGGTATTGTTATATAGCTTGTGAAGTTACGCACCTGGTGTTTCGTTCGGGATTTCACTCAACCACACCAGAGTTATCGTCGTTGACTGAGTAAAAATACACTTTAGGTGCTAAAACGTTTGTGTTGCAAATATCACTAAAATCACTTAATATATCCAGCATGTGAATTTGTGCACCTGATCGAGTGCTTTTTATTTAAGTTTTGCAAGACCAGAGTTACGGTCCTGGACTTAGTGAAAAAATAAAAGTTCGTGTCCCATGTATATCAGAATGCACACAGCCAAGAGTCATAAAACATAATAGTATTATTATACAGCATATGTAACTGCGCGCTTAGCCAGAGTTACACTCCTTCACTTAGTGAAAAATACATATAAAGTTTTTAAATGTTTGTATTGCTTATATCTTAAAAAAGTATTTCACCTAGAATCATGAAACCATATACAATGTCAGGAATTGGGGCACCTGTGTCCTATGGACTCACATCTAGTGTTAAGAAACATTGCCTTGAGGCAGTTTTAGTTTTCTCAAAATGGTCCTATATGATCCCCCAGAAAATTCTTTCAAATCAAACTGTTTCATGAAAAACCATGGCTTCAAGGGACGTGGATAGGGTTTATGATAAATGGAAATGTTTGAAAATTTTCGTCGTCTATCAAACCGTTTCAAATCATTTGACAGCAATGTTCCTTGGGTGACCATGTACCGGATTCCTTCAAGTCATACTGATTTGAAACAAAACGTTGCTTGCTGGAACCGACTAAATTTTCTCTGCATGGAAAATTCTAAAAAAAATTTTCCTCTGAAGCTGCTGACTCCATTTGAAAATAATTCAAAGAAACGATTATTGGATGACTATGTACCAAAATTATGTTCCCATTAAGAATTCATGATCATTAGGGGACGGGGCAGTGTTTCCCTATATGGCCTGCTGGCTCGATTTGAAACTAATTTCACAGAATCGATTCTTAGATAATCCTTTACCCAGTTCCTTCAAATCATTCTGTTGGCATTAAGAATCCAAGGCCACCAGGGGGCGGGAAAATGTTTCCTTATATGGCCATATGTCAAACGTTGTAGATCTATTTTCAAACCGCTGGTTCTATTCAAAAATTATTTGACAGCAATCCTCATTGGACGACCCAGTATCAAAGTCCTTCAAGCTACGCAGAAATGTTACAACAAAAGGTTTCCTGCTAAAATCTTCTTCTATTAAGCTGTTGACCATAATTCAGTATCTGATGTCATCATTCTCTCATCTCTTAGCCCCATCATCTCTCCACACATTTACAGTAACACTTTATTCGTACATATTATAAAAGTGGAAACTTTCAAAATCTTACCGTCAGAAAACATTGGCCCTATTTCAAAATAATTTCACAGGTAATTTCCTTGTTTGACCATTTAAAAAGCTGTTCAAGCAAGCTTTTAGCGTAAGGCCTGTGAGCGATCTAGAGCAATCATGGCCCTCTTGTAAAAGATTGACGTTTAAAATGGTAAAAAGTTTGGATGGGAAGAAAAAGACTTTTTATGAATTTGTTTCGACAATGTGTTTGCATTATATATAAAATATATTTTGTAATTTGTATGATACGAAATACAACACGAGCACAGGTTATAACGGTCACGCTCCAAGTATCACAAAAGAAACCAAACCACCCTATAATAGGCCTATTGAATCAGATTTAATGAATAACAATAAACGGAAATCAAAATGTTTGTCTACAAGTTGCAGTATTTAAATAATTGTCATATGTGATGTAGGCTTTTTAAGGTCACCTTTGATTCCAAAGGAAACAACAGTTACTGGTAAAGAAGTAAAATACCTAGCAACATTATCTCTTCTTTACATTTATACAGGCAAATTTTAGGCCTATTTTTACAGTGTTTGATGATTTTATCAGGTCCTCTAAAAGTGTCTGCTGTAGTGTGCACTACTGCCGGAAATCTGGACTTCAAGTATGTTATACATGCAGTTGGTCCACGTTGGTCAGACTACAAACCAATAACAAAGGATCGCTTGCTGCAGTGTTCAGACGATCTGAGACGTACAATCGCAAGTTGTTTGAGGATGGCAGAAAGTAAACAACTTGAATCCATCGTGATGTCAACTATTAGTTCAGGTTAGTACTTATTCTGTGCGAATAATAAAGGATATAAGCTATGTAAGCGCTGTAAAATATTTACTGTTTCACTTTAAACTGAAGTTCTGAAATAGTATTTTAATAAATCTATATTTATATCTATGCACTGACGAGATATGAAAACGCAACAAACATGTGCCTGAAGATATTTTGTACTACAACAGGCATCATCTTGAAATGTTCAACAAATACATATCTCGATACTCTATGCCCATTGTGTTAAAATTTAATCAGCATAAAAGACCGCAAATTAAACTCAAAGGGTAGATCTACAGAGTATCGAGATGTGTATGAGTTGAACTTTTCAAGTCGATCCTTTTTTAAGTACAAAATATATTCATGCATATGTTTGTAGCGTTTTCATATCTCGTCAGTGTAGTCATTACAAAACTGGTCTTAATACAGTCAATGAAAATAATGTTAACTCGAGTAAGAAGCAATGACGTCATAGCCATATCATTGTGACATCATCAAATATAACGTCGTACACAATTAAAGACTTTTACACACAGGTGTCCGGCACATGAGATGATCGAGTTTTTATGGCTTATTTTTAGTCCCCTACTGGTTGAAAACCAGTTTCGGGAACTATAGGAATGCGCTTTTCCGTCATTCCGTCCGCAATTTCGTGTCCGGTCCATAACTCTTGTCATCCATGAAGGGATTTTAATATTACTTGGCACAAATGTTCCCCTTGATGAGACGACATGTCGTGCGCAAAACCCGGACCCTAGCTCAAAGGTCAAGGTCACAATTGGAGGTCAAAGGTCAACAGGGCTTTTTTCCTGTCCGGTCCATAACTCTCCCATCCATTAAGGGATTTTAATATTACTCGGCAAAAATGTTCCCCATGATGAGACGACATGTCATGCGCAAAACCTGGACGCCTAGCTTAAAGATCAAGGTCACAATTTGAGGTCAAAGGTCAACAGGGCTTTTTTCCTGTCCGGTCCATAACTCTCCCATCCATGAAGGGATTTTAATATTACTTGGCACAAATGTACTTCATAATAAGACGATGTGTCATGCACAACTTTCAGACTCCTAGCTCAAAGGTCAAGGGCACACATAGCAGTCAAATGTTAACATAGCATGAACAGGGGTTGTTTCGTGTCAGGTCCATAACTCTGACATTCATTAAGGGATTTTAACATCACCTGACACAAATGTTCTCCATGATGAGACTACGTGTCATGCGCAAATCCCGGACCCCTAGCTCAGAGGTCAAGGTCACAATCGGAGGTCAAAGATCAACAGAGTTTTTTTCCTATCCCGTCCATAACTGCCATCCATGAAGGGATTTTAATATTACTTGGCACAAATGTTCCCCATGATGAGACAACATGTCATGCGCAAAGCCCAGACCCTTAGCTCAAAGGTCAAGGTCACAATTGGAGGTCAAAGGTCAATAAGGTTTTTTCCTGTCCGATCCAGAACTCTGTCATCCATCAAGGGATTACAATATTACTTGGCATAAATGTTCCCCATGATGAGACGACGTGTCATGTGCAATACCCAGTACCCTAGCTTAAAGGTTAAGGTCACACTTTGAGATCAAAGGTCAAGAGGATTTTTTCCTGTCCGGTCTATAACTTTGTCATGCATAACAGGATTTAGATATCAGTTGGCACAAATATTCCCCTGGATGAGACAACATGTCATGCGCAAAATCCATGCTCGAGGTCTAATGTCAAGGTCACATTTAGAGACCAAAGGTCAGACACAAGAATGACTTTGTCTGGAGCATTTCTTCTTCATGCATGGAGGGATTGTGATGTAACTTGGCACAAATGTTCACCAACATAAGACGGATTGTCGTGCACAAGAACCAGTTCCCTAGGTCTAAGGTCAATGTCATATTTAGAGGTCAAAGGTCAAATTCAAGAATGACTTTGTACGGAGCATTTCTTCTTCATACATGGAGGGATTTTGATGTAACTTGGACCAAATGTTCACCACCATGAGGCACCCTTGTTTTTTGAAAAATAACGTCCCTTTGTTATTACTAAATAGATTTTATTGTAACTTCTTTATTACTGGCGTTAGAGAAAAATCGAGACCTCTTTTCTGTGGTACAACATGCATGTTACATCCAATTTTTAGGTGCATTTTGACCTATCTCTACCTTGTAAAGACTTTCTTGTGGACTTATATAGATTTTTTTTTTAAGATTAATTTCCCTTTGTTGTTACTATAAATAATATATATGATAACATTTTTATAATCAGCCAAAACAATTCAATATGAAAACAACTGTGGGTTTTTATATATGCACAGTAACTCGAGGGCTCGGCGCAAGACTATTCTAACTTGATTTTCAGAAATTATTCAGGAAGTGAAAAAAATTGCGTTGTATTTTTGGATTTGGCCATGGAAATTGTCTTTTATCATCTGTATATCTTAAAAGGCTAAATTAATACCAAACACTTTTCAGTTTTTCAATTAGTTCATTTATTTTGATTTTATACACATTTTTAAACATAGCATAGTTTTGCACCAAAAACATACACTACTTAAGCTGATTTTTTATGCAAGACTATTATATCTCAAGTTAGAATAGTTTTGCATTAAAAAAATGTTGAAACCAAATTATTTTGTAGTGCAGAATTATTCTAACTCCAGTTTGAATACTTCTGCAATATATTTTAAGTCATGCAGACTCTTGTCTTATGAGTAAAATAATAAATTTAAGCAGTCCAATAGGAAAAGTGGAACCTGGAGCCCCCGACACCCATGTTTTATAATAAATTTAAGAACTGTAACAGTTCCAATTTATATGACTTTAGTTACAAATTCTGCTTATTTTTTACTTCTGACCAAGCTGTCTCCCCCTCCACCCCCCACCCCCTCCACCACTTGAGCATTCTAGCAAGCAAAATAACAGAATATTATTCACAAGTGTTAAGATTTTACAAATAACTGAGGCCACTAAAAAAATTCTTGCAAATATATCCCTACTCACAATAGAAAATTAAGTACCAAGCTAAATTAGTAAAAGTTATAAAATGACTGCTGATTGGAGGTGACCGTTAGTACAGGTTATTACCGTTAGTACAGGTTAGACCTTACAACATATTAGTAGCAATTTTCTTACAATTTTAACATAATTTAAACTTACATTGCATTTCATTCAATAATTGGTAAAATTTTGCATGATAAAGCAATTCCACAAATACATTAAACACAACAAACTAGGTGTCTTTTAATATACATTTCATGCATTTACCTTTTCATTTGAAAAAAAAACAAAAAACAAACGGAGCTGTCCATACGACAGTCAGTGCTCGACTATTCGAATTAGGGTAAGTAGAATAGGTAGATTATTCTTTAAATAGTTGAGCTAAAAAAAAACAACGAACTATTCAAATTTTAAAAATTTAACACTAACAGATTACTGTTAAGAGAAAAGACTGTCTGAAAAAAGCAACATTCATTGCACAGATCAAAATTAAACTTTTCATTTTGTGCACTTTTGTCACGATAGTTTTCAAATAGTCAAGCTAAAAAACAACGAACTATTCAAACTCTAAAAATGTAACACTAAGTGTTAACAGAAAAGACTGTCTGAAATGTAAAGTGCACTGAAAAGCAACATTCATTGCACAGATCAAAACACTTTCTAGAAACAGTTTTAAACATTTTCATTTAGTGCACTTTTGTCATAAGGAAGAAGCATATAGAACAAGTGATGGACTTTTGGTATAATACCGCTCCTGCAAAGGGATAGCAAATCATGGTATTTCTGCCAAGAAATATTTGGCTGATCTGCATTCAACCTGTCTAAAGCTATGTTATTGGGGTTTTCAGTAACATTTACTCTGCGCAAACGATGGGCCAGATTAAGGAAATGGACAGGTCCATCATAGTCATACTGTATCATAACAGTATTTGGAGCATTGATATTTAAAGAAAACCTTCTCACTTCAGACCAGTAAACCTTCTCTCTGTCTGTGTCAAGGTCAAAATTTTTCAAAGCTCTTGCTGTTTGAAAATATCCATCTCTTTAACTTTATATGGATTTTTAGGCCTTGCTGTTCTTATGATGGCTGCCCACTGAGATGGAGTGTACACAGAGACATGACGACTTGCTGTTTCAATTGCAGCATGCACTGCATCGTTTTCATTAAAAGTGTGGCCCTTTTCAAGGTACTTATGTTCAATTGAAGTGAGATTGAATTTTTGCAGAGCATACCAAAGCATGGAGACGTAATATTTATTTTTGTTTTGTGATCCACAGTTATCTGAAAAAAATACAAAGTTCTTTTTACCCTTTTCTGCCATGTCTTGAATATAACTAAATACACAACTTGAAATGTCGCATGTACCCCTTCCAGACACAGACTCGTTCCAAACATAACAATGCGCTTCACTTGTCCCCAGATTATAGATACTAAAGTTAGAAGTATTTAATCTACGCTTGTAAAATAGGGCAGACTCGAAGCCTTTCGGTGTGGTCAAAACTTTTTGTAAGTCAAAACATGAAGCAATATAACTATCATGCTGGTTCGACTTGGCTTTCAGTTTGTCTTTCTCCTTATGTTCCCTAGCAGCAATCTTATTTTTCAAATGAGTCTCATACTCACATTTCTCTTTCTCAGTAAACGAAGCTGAATTATTTCTGTATGAACTACATACATCACATTGGTCTTTAACTGGCTTGAAAAATGCAAGATTGAAATTGTGATCAAACACTGACCTATACACAGACAGTGTAACTTGCTGTATGCTGTCTTTAGCACACTTTTCACAATAGAGATTATACATTTTTGGAACAGAGAGGTCAGGACTTAGATACATTTTTTTTGAGTCCTTTCTACAGTAGTGGCTTGGTATGGTAGGAAAGGAAGCTATATGATTTTTAATGTAATTCACTTTATCTTCAGGGGTTCTGTTGGGTTTTGTATGGTGCTTCCCTCTTTTATCAGATGCACACACACCAGGAAGTGAATCTACAGATTTTTTCAGGGCTGTCTGCACCATTTGGCCAGTTATGTTTAAAGTGTGCAGAAAAAATGTTTTACAAACTCTGATTGGAGTTTCATTACAGGGCAGTGTATACTTAAATGAATATGAACGACGACTTTGTCCTGATACAGTTTTATGTGCTTTTTGTTTTGGTTCGGAGTGCTTTAGTATAAACTGTCTTTGCTGAGTGATATCACCTAAACCCCAGAATTTGTGGAATATATCTTCTCTAACATCTCTGCTTATGAAAGAATGACATTTAAACCTACAAGTCACCCCACACCCTGGTTTTACATATTTTGCAGGTTTTTCAGTTCCCTTTTCATTTACAAATTCTCTCCCTGTACTTCTATACCTTTTTAATACTGACCTCTTCCATTTTTCAGGATTGCGTGTACGTTTTCTACCCCTATATTCTAACCCATGATCCCTACTGCTCAAATTACTATCAACAGAACTATCTCCTGTTACATTACTATCTATCATATCATTGTCTACTATACTACATGTACTGCCCATGGTGTCATCACAAACTAATGTGTGACTTCCATTCATCACATTATCAGTACTAACTAGTCTTTCACTGCTTCTTATGCAATCTCCCATACCGTCAGCTGTCTCTCTACCAGAAGCACCTACTAAACCTTCTACAACCTGTTCATCAATATCAGCCTCATCACCTTCCACAGTATTACGAATACAATCATTCATATCAAAAGTACCGTTACTTCCTGAAATTTGACTGTCAACAAACAGACCATCAGAAACTCCCCCCACATCCTGTACAGATTCACCACCTTCAGATCTTTCTATCTCACCATTTCTAACCACCATATTGTCACAATCTATTTCAACATCATTACATGCAGTATTATTAATATCAACATTTTCAGTGACACCTCCATTTACCACAATATCATCACTTGCAGAAACATTTCTACCTACAATATTACCATCACCCACAATATCTCTCTTGATATGCATTCTATCAATGACATTAGTTTTTGATACAACTTTAGGTGTACTTGTTCTGTTTCTCAAAGTTTTATTTGCAACACGTTTTTTTTACTTTCCTTAACCTCTTTTTCTTTAATTTGGGTGCATTTTCATCTGATAGAGTCATTTCTGAATCTAACATCTCATTCTGAAGAAGTTTTCTTTCATCAGAAGTGAACTTGTACTCACTTCCAGAGCTACAAATATCAGAACTGAGTCACAGAAGTCATCAGTAAACGACTTTATCAGTATCAGATTTTGCAAACTTTGTCCGCAGAACGGATAGCGGAACATTGTCACTAGAATCTGATTCATTGCTGCTTGTTTCAACTTCAACTGAATTAATAGTATCTAGAATTTCTTGTGCCATGTAAAGTTTACAGGAAATTTCACCTTCACTTTGATCTGAGAAGCCACTGAACTCACTACTGGCAGATGAGTCATAGTTTTTGGTATCTTGTGATATACAAAAGTTTGCTGAATCCAAAGTCACATGTGGGACCTCAAAAATTATTTCTTGCGGCTCTTTAAAAAGGCTTCCACACAAGTTTTTCACAAATGAACATAGCTGCTGTAAATTGTCATGCCTTGTAACAGCTGCAGCTCCATCAGTATGTGACATGCCACTGCTACTTCTACTGTGAAAGTCAAAGACCCAGTAATCTTGAAATTTCATAATTGCAACTGTGTAACAGTCAACAGTGAGAAAGGCAAATTTTTCCATGACACCAAGTGCATCCTCTATACACTGGAATGGACCATTAGATTTCTCAGTACCCATTGAACCACTACATGTATTGACAACTTTGATACAGTTTCCATCAATATCATTCGGCAATTCAGATATTAGCAGATATTTGTCCAGGGCTATTTTACTGTATAGAGTATCACCAACTTCAAGAATGTGATCTATGTCATCTGATTTCCATATAGTCTGCCAATATATTGAGAAAATGTGACTTCTGATGGCATTTTTTGTTAATGCTCGGATATTAGTATAAAAGTGTTCCTTAGGATCGTACATGAAATTTAAAAGGGGCTGTCGCCTTCTAGGGTTCCTAATTACAGTACAATGGGGTCAAAGGTCAAATAAGTGCATTTACAAATAAACTATGCCGCTATGCATTCGTTTTATTTTCATATACCATCTAAATTAGTTTAAATATTGTGTCTCAACGCCATTTTGTATTTTGTAAATAAAACTGATGAAATTATATAAAATATATATATAATATATATAATATTATATAGAATAATATATATCTGGGAAAAGTGGCATACGATGGCAAAGTGTGTTTTACTTCACATGTTTGCTAATCTTTATATGTGGATGAACTAGAGAAATATTTTTGAAACTGTCGTATCCAAGGGTTATTTCAATGTAATTTCAAGGTAACAGACATGTCAAGGTCAAAACTGAACTTTTAAAAATGACTTCTATGTTATTAAAGGTAGCAAAATGGTGCGTATATGAACAATATACTCAAGAACTTTTCTAACTCCACACCTGTTTTTTCCCTTTATTGCCAAATTTTGACAGACTTGAATGAATGTTTTACACAATGTTAAATGATTATTCTATTATAATATAACATAAAAACGATCATAGCCTGATGGAAATTCGTTTAACTGTAAGGGTAAAAATAAGGTACATTAGTAAATTCCAAATTACAGTAGTACACTTTGATCCTATTAATTCAATGATATTAAAATTATCATATTCTGAATGTTCAACTCTGTTTAGTTGTAATGGAACGTCTGTTAATATTTTCAATATGTACATATTATTTTTTTATCAGGTTTGTGACATCATTAATAACACCAAATTAATGACAAAATTGTTTAATCCCGCAGATGACAGTACTTGCCGCATACAGACCAGCACCAAGTTGCATTCATTCAGTGACATTTTTTTTTTTTGGTAGGTGGACGGGGGTACCTTATTTAAACTGTCATGGCACAACGAATGTACGAACAATTGATATCGTTGTTATGTTTATTTAATTCAACTGGTCATTAAACAATGTGTCCAATTTTCATTCAAATCTGTCAAAAAAAAACAACAAAAGTCAGGTGTGCAGTTAGTAAAATTGTTGAGCAAATGATTACAAAATCACACTGCAATGCATTTCTTGCATTTCAGGCAGCAATAGAACTTGAATTTAAGCTTTGAACTATGAAAAGAATATTTACATAGTGTACACCTTCTGAGAAATGTGTGCGAAAGAGAAAATATGATAGGTTTTGAAGAAGAAGACTAAAGCGGAAAATGAATTACATATAAATATATGAAATTCTCACGTAAATAGTTAAAATCACTCTACTGTCATGTATACAAACAAGTATTTTTAGCTCAATCAGTAGAGCGCAGATCTATGGGTCGTGAGTTCAATCCCCGGGAGAGGTGAATGTTCTCCATGACAATTTGATAATAGACACATTGTCAGGAGTGATTTTGTCCTCCACTTTCTGAATCATTTGGAGATGTTGGCAGTTACTTGCAGGGAAAAGGCTACTACTTGTAGAGACTCCAGAAACACTGATTAAGTTAACTGACCGCCGTTACATGACTAAAATAATGTTGCAAGTAACATTTATAATATTATATGGAATCCTTCTCCAGCCCCTAAAGAAATGATTTCAAATATGGTGATGAGTCATTATATGATATATGTTTATGTTAATTTGTCCACGTGACGATGGTTAAATAGAATAACTGAAATATTGGTTAGAGCATAGGTTTACACAGTACATGTACGGTAATAAACTAATCAGAACAGATCTGTAGGATTTCTACTAGTTAATCTATACACTATTCCCTTGATTTACTGTAATATTCCTTTTGTTGCTATAAGTCAGGCACTTATCATCATATTTTAGATATTTCAAATTAAATAGCACATTTCAAGAACTAGATTTTCTATTACCGAAGCTCTTAATGCGATATTTGCATCATTTAATCCTAAAAATTCACCATGCTATTTCTGTTTCGATCTTTTTTATCTTTGGCTTTGCTTCTACACTCTCACTTCCTATTCAAACCAAAGTTGAAAAACGAATCAGATCGTAACAATTTACAGATCTGACACATGGTTTCAGACAGGATGTCCTTGATAAAATTGTGAAAACAAAGCTTGTGTCTTGACACTGAAACATTAGTCATTCAGATGTTTTACAAATAAAATTGTAAATTAAAGATATAAAAACATCAGAAGATTGCTTTAGAATTTTTTATAATGGTAACATTCAGGCTCGTTCAGTGATACATTGAAGTTATACCTTCTGATATTTTCATGATTACTGACATATGATGGTTCAGCTAATCAAAATGATGTAATATGGCGGTTCGATAGTTACCAAGAGATATAAAATGCGTAAAAATTACTTCCTGCAGGATGAGAAGAGCATGAAGAAGATATTTGAAATTCAAAATGATGGATTTATAATAAACAAATAATGCCGATTGATAAATTATGTCAGGCTAACCCGTCTATAGCTTGTGAAGTGTTATGGAGTTTATTCATTTTTTATATATAAGGGTAAGAAGTTATTTCTATATAAGGGTAGTTCATTCTAACATTCCGCACTGAATTTAACTGAAAATATATTTATTTTTACAAGTTTAAGGCTACAATAGCATTAGCTCACAACTGTTTATATTATATCATGAGTAGATTCCTTCGTGATACATTGGTAAGTTTGCTCCACACGGTTCTATCACCAAACAATCACTTGGAAATCTAAAGGTGTTGTAACAGGAAAACAAACATGCTTTGCCCCTATATTCACAGTCATAAAGATCATACTAATAACATTCGATATACTATCGAATTCACTGACAATTATCAAGCCTTTTGGAAGTTATGACATCTAAAGAACCAACATAAACAAATATTTACGAAATGGTAGATACTGAAACACTTGAATAGCGGTTACAAGTTCTTATAATAGCCTAATGCCAATGTGCAAGGAATAATTGTTTAGCTGATTCAAAAATATGAAAAGGACCATTTTTCATGCTGATGCACTTGCGTAAACCAATGGAATAGAGTTTTGATTGACAGCATGGACAGTTTTAGATAATGCTTGAGAGAATTTTCACATTTCATTTTATCTCACAAACAGACGTAATCAAACCGAGTTTGCTATTTTTGCGTTCTTGAGTTCTATGCCTCCGAATGAATCATTAGATCTGTCAACAGTTTAGTACAGTCAAACTATTTTCGCTAGAGCTTGATAGGACAAGCAACATGTGTTCGAGATAACAGTAGTACAAGCCAACGTGAAGTATACATTATATAAACCTGACACCGAGTTCGAGCGAGCAAAAGTAGTAATTGGATAATCCGAATTCGAGCAAACGAAGTTTGACTGTTCTAGTCTTTATAGTAAAGTAAAGTAAAGTTTCTTGTTTAACGTGGGTAGTCGACGAAAGTCCCCACCTGGAATGGATGGAACAACTTATTTCCAGCCGAGCCCACGGCAGGCGTCATATTTACCTCCCCAGCATCCAGTCTAGGCCTATACTGCTGGAAACAGTACCAATTTAAAAGCATGAGAAAGATAACTTCCATAAATGAACAAAATATTAGAACGTACGAAAATTTAAGCTCATTCTATAGAAATAACTTTAGTCGTTTTGAATTTTGCCAGTCTCAAATGCAATAAATCTATTTGAAGTAATTTATTTTACTTCTGAGATTCATAATTATTACCGAAAAATTACAAGTTTGTATTAAAATGTAGCAAAAATTGCAAATATTTGAAGTTTATAACAAAAAATGCACTTACTGACCTTTGACCTTGTGCTGTGACCTTACTATGACCCTTAGAAGGCGACAGCCCCCCTGAAAAGTTTCCAATTTTTATAAAGTTAACAATGAACATGGCTGTCGGGCATTAACAAAAAATGCCATCAAAGCCAATTTCTAGGCCTCTTTTTTCGATATATAGGCAGACTAATAACACAGGAGACTTTTCATTTGCAAGAATCATAGCTGTAACACTATTTGCCACACACTGCCGTCCAGCCCCATGGTACCGGGTATGCGCTTGATGGTATGTACCTTGTACAGACAGCATAATGACCTGAAAAAGTAATTTGATTTATTTGAGCTCTTTGAAGTTTTTGAAGTTAGTGAAACAGGGTCAAACCATTTTTCAACAGTAGTGACACAGTCTTATGTTTATTAAACCTTAAATAGCGAGTAAGATAAGGAACAAAAAATGGCAAAGATGTTCCCCTTCGTGAAGAAAGCACCAAATTTTGCATGAAATTACTTTGAGGTATCCCAAATCCTACAAGAGGAGGAGACACGCTATATCTGCCCTGGAACCTCCTTTTAAATCAATTAAAGAAGGGAGGTAAAAATGTTTTGAATTTTTTCCCCTTTAAATTGAACGTTATCTATAAAGTAATGTTTCATATGATCTAAACATGGATAACATATTACTAGCATAGACAAACAACCATTTGGTATTGACAAATATACAAAGTTTACTACAAAATACTCTTATTTCTCAAGATACATACTAAAAAGGGAGGTAATCAGTTTTTACTGTAAGTTTAATTTCAAAACTGCGTGTGGAAAGGTGTTTCTTACGAAGAAAGCATGAAAGTTTGTATTTAAGTATTATAAAGTATTCTGGATCAGAAATGGACTACATATACGATCTGTTGGCTTGAATAGACCAAAACATGAGGCCCCAAAGGGGAACTACCTTTTAATTATTTCAATTGAATATATCTATAACAATTTAAAAAATGATAATTCATTACCTTAACCAATTATAACCCTTGACACAAAATTTATTCAATTACATTTTATACACATTCAATATACATAACACAGGAAAATAATATGAAGTCCTTAAAAGGGAAATTGTTGAAAATCACATTTTAAGGGCAAATTAATTTATTTCAATCGTTAAAATGTCATATAACTGAATCAAACTTAAGTAAAGAAACAGAGTTCATGGATATTATGTATAATAGTCTAATGTATAACATATAAAAAAAGTAAATAATATTCACATGTTTAGGTCCACCTACATATCTGTATTTATTAGGGCAATAGATTTATATAAAGAAGAGAGGCCCTTCAATGGATCGTTTTAGTATGTTACATAACAGTATAATTATGACATAATCATGTTTTCAAATCTAATGACTCATCCAAAGACCCATAAAATAAAGAAACTGATAATTACACCCATTCAATAGATATCTAAGAATTGTAACAGGTTTCCCAGTACTTCTCTGATACATTTGTTTGACAATTTTATATTTGCACATAGTAATGAAAGTCAAGTGTCTTTACTGGTCAATCCAGATTCAACATAATTAAGCAATGCAAGTGCCACAGTTAGGGTATAAAGACACTAAATAGAAACCTGGCGCGGAAAAAAATCATGGTAGTCGCAAAATGGCGCATTCAAAGAGTCCTCCTTCTTTGCTCTGTCTTTGCTTTTTTCCTTCCTTTTTACATTTTTTTTTTGCTGAAAAATCACATAACTTGTAAACTTGTAAACTTGCATAAGAGATCTATCCTTGACATATAGGAAGCATTTTCGCAATAATATGATAGCATGACAGATCTGTTATTGAAATAAAATTTGGGGTATCATTTTTAGTTGTTATTGTTGTTGGTTTGTTTGACTGAAGTACATGACCCCCAATTTTCTTTTGATTTTTTTTTCAGCACTGACAATATTCTTTAAGAAAATGCAAAAATGTAAGCTACATACATTTAATACCTTATGTCTCTACCTAAACATGGCTTCATATATAAATGTTAGAAATGTGAACATCAGGTAATTTACCTGTTTTCATGCTGTCTATTTTCTTTAGGAACTAGAATTTTATCTGGCACCATTTACTGTCTTACAGCTTGATACCTTTGTTTATAACATGACCATGTATTGTTGCAAAAGTTTGAAGTCACAACATGTGGTGCACTAACTGTTATGCGACATGATACACATTTGTTTGCCGCAGATGCATAAAAACAAAACCACAAAGGGATAATGTTACGAGCAACCAACACTGATACACGCTGTTATTTCCTATAGTAAAACAGTTTGCTAGTTGTTAGCTGTAGCTTCATTTGGCCGTTCCAAACAGTTCTGATATATGCTGACTAATTCCGTAGTAAGCAGTCTTTTTTGCATAAAAACAAGGACAAAATTCTAACAGGAAAATACACATCAAAGAACGTAGACATGAAGCTAACATTCTTTATAACGCATTATCTGGTTGTGATACTGTCTCAATACGTTTGCAAGGCAAAAGATATCTTTGCATATGGTTAGGCTGTGTTAAAAGATTCAAGAAGTGCACATGGCAACTGGAAGGATAGGTTGCTCTGTCATGCAAAGAAATATAAAAATGAAGCCAGAGAATATATTTTCTTAAGCAATTAGACGCATTGAAAGCAACACCCTGAGAGATGTTCATGTATGTAGCAAAAAATATTGCATCAAGCAGGTTGTAGACGGGACTTTATAGCATACATTGACATTGCTAATCCTGTCAACTGGAAATGGTCAAGAAAACTGGTACTTGGCTTTAATTATGTAATACGCTTCATAATTAGCTGCTGTAAGTTGGAGAAAACTCATCAGTGTAACTACAAGAATACATACAAAGGCAGATATAAATGTATCAAGCAAATCCTGTGTACTTAGACATTTTGAAGACATGTGTGCTAGAGAGTGAAATACTGGCAAATCTATTACAGTTTTAGTTAAATATTGAAAGGGCTGTTACACCTTAAATTAAAAGTTGTTTGTTTAGGGTATCTTGATTGTTATTTTTCTTTCAACTTTTGTAAGTTCACGAAAACATGCTTGGGACATTACCCTAAACAAGTAATTATTGCGCTACTGAGAGGTATTCCTAACACAGTATTGGACAAAGAGCACATATCAGCTATGATTATAACCAGGACGGCCTGTAATAGCCATTTTACTCGTGCTGAATGAGCTCCATCGGCTATACCGAAATGCAGAGTATACTCAACTCTGACCCACAAGTACAATGTTCTGAATGATCATTTCTTTATCAGATACATGATATCATTATATAGGCCGATTTGGAACCTAAGACAGAAAATACACTGTTTCGTTATTTGTCAAACGCTTAATTAATATGCATGATAACTGTAGCTCAGTATATTTTAAGGAGACATTGTTTATAAAGTAATAGATTAATCTTTACCTTCAAAAATTTGCATCTAACTCTATTTGGTATGACTTTCTTTATTTTTGTATCATATTTTCATCTTAAACAATTTTTATATGTAACTATTTGCGTTCTAAGGGTGTCTGCAGTAAATCACTGCACTTTAGAAATGTTTATAGTTATAAGCTCTGTGGAGAGGTTCAGTGAGAGAGACCGTCTAGTGGTAAAGGTGTTGTCAGATCAATAGGAAGGTCGTTGGTTCAAACCGTACAAAGGTTAATCTATCATACAATACCAGTGCTATTTTCAAGACAGCAGAATTTAGACTGATTCTAAAACTTGAAATCTTCAAAATAAATTAGAATCATTGAAAATAGTAAAAATTAGAAATAATAAATACAACAATACACTTAGTTCACATTCCATTTTCTTTTGTTGTAAAGAAAGCATTAAGATGACCGTATGCTTTAGCTTGAAGTCATTAATTGTCTTGAAAAACATATATTAAATTATATTTTGTATAATACGTTTTACATGAATTTAAATAAGATATTGAATTAAAAGAAAAACACAGATAACCCCTTCTTTAGCTGCTCTTTTGGCAGCTAAGAATAGGGAAATCGAACTAACGGTACCCCATGTACAGTATAAGTACTGTAAAATCGATTATAATTATGAATTACAGTATGTAAAATACCCCTAATGAACCTCAGAATGTAAAGAATGTTTAAATAATATTTTGATTTAATTTAATACCAAAATTAGTTTTGTTTACCTGAGTGATATAATATTCACACTTAAAAATAAAGTCATCCTGTAAATGAAATTTGAAACAATTTTCCCCCTTTTAGGGCCTCATCTATGTCATTTGTCAGTGGCATATATATTAAATGTGTATAATATGTAACTAAATAAATATCTTGTCAATAGTAGTTACTTATTTAGGCAATAAATTAACGTTTTGGACATTGCTTTCAAAAATATATGATTAAAATAAATAAAATGTAGGTCCCTTTTTGGGGCCTCATTTTAAGCTAATTATTGTTAACGAACTGCGTGTCTCCTCCTTTTTTTTGGATTCAGCATACTTCAAAATACTTACATACAAAGTTTGGTGCTTTCTTCACAAAAGGAAACATCTTTTTCCTATAACCTACTCACTATAAAGTGTTGAAACGAGTGCTGAAAAACGGCATTAAACCCAAAACAAACAAACATTATAAATATGTACTTAAAAGCAAGGTCCTGTGGATCTGGAACAGTTGTACAGTTTCAAGATTTGTGCCTCTTGGTAACGTTTGTTTGCACATTATTTTAAATACATGTACAACATTTTGAATTGGTCACTTTGTCACGGTACTTTATCATTATCAAAAATCAAACTTGGAAAAAAATACATTGAAACAGGTCACAAAAAAATATGATCTGTCAATAACTCAATATAGAACATGATTTTCCTGACAAGTGGTTTCAAATCAGAAAAAGTATGCCCATGGGCAGAATGTCCAGCCCTCCGGCTGTCTTAAGTGTGACCTCAACCTTATAGACCTATGGACCTGGTTCTTGTGCATGGCACTCTGTCTTAAAATGGTGTACATTCATGTCAATTTACATAAAAATCCCACCATGCATGATGAAAAAATGCTCTGGATAAACTTCAGTTTGACATTTGGCTTTGTCCAGGACACTCCTCATTGAGGTAAATATAAACAAGATTGGTCCATGGATGCAAAAGTTATGGTCCAGACAAAATAAGACGGACGCATGCCTACATACGGACACTCGCACATACACCAACCTGCCAAAAGTGACGACTAAGTTGAGCCCACCGCAAGGGGGCTCAACAATAATGGTCAGATCTTTTATGAGAACTGTGCGAAAATATCTAGACAAGGCTTAACATACATAAAGTAAGCTATAATTAGAAGGCTTTCATCATTTCACTCTATAAGGGACTCTGTTTCTAAAATATTTCATCTCTTTATAAAGACTTAGTGCCAATGAATAGTAAAAAATATGATTCATAAACTAGGACCTTTTTAAAAAGAAAACTGTGATACTTACATTTAAATTTCTTGGAATCTTCAAAAATAGTCTTCCGCTCTGCTTTATAAAAGATGGCTAACCCCAAAAAATCATAATCTGGCAGACATTTTCAGAGAATACAATAGAATCATAAGTGCCAAAAGAGCTATGACATCATAAACTCATATGATGACATCATCAACAATAGTTAGAATAGTCTTGCATAAAACATATCAAAGTTACAGTTACATTATCTTTTTGCAAAACTATTCTAACTCGAGTTAGAATAGTTTTGCATTTAGGTGAGACCTGTAACGATATAAAACTGTATTGCAAAACTAATCTAACTTGAGTTAGAATAGTTTTGCACAAAATAACTTATACCTGGAAATAGAATATATTTTTGGTATTTGAAAAAAAAAAAAAATATTGGAATATAACCACAATAGCTGACAGAATTATGTAATTCCAGATTTTGTAACAGAAAATGTGAAATAACCATTTTCTGTAAAATACCTAGTTAGAATAGTCTTGCGCTGAGCCCCCGAACTGCCAACCTCTGATTCATGTGGGGAAGTTGGCAGTTACTTGCGGAGAACAGGTTTGTACTGGTACAGAATCCAGGAACACTGGTTAGGTTAACTGCCCGCCGTTACATGACTGAAATACTGTTGAAAAACGGCTTTAAACCCAAAACAAACAAACAAACAAACATTTTAATCCAAGTGTGTTGTTATAACATATTGTATATATAGTACAATATTGTTTATACATCAGTGACAGATATCAGTTCATTATGTTATACTGCAGTAGAGAAAATTAGGTGCCTTCCAGTATAGGACTTTGTATTGCATGGCAATACTTCATTCACTTGTTAATCGTAGAACCATAATTATGAAAAAAACGTACTAATATAACTTCTCCCTAGACAAGGGTTTTAACCCCTCAGAAGCTATTTTTTTCAACCATTTTCTTTATATGGCCAGAAAAAACATTATCCGCTATTTTCTTATTCAGACATTGCCTTCAGTTATTCAAATGAATTAACTTTTAAAATTACCTCAACACTTTTTCATATATGTATCTGTTTTTTTTTTTTGACATCGTACTGTACAGAGAGCGAATCCTAACTCTTGACAACATCGCGTAACAACGAATCAAGCTATAAGCAGTAAGTAAAGTAACATTCTGGTCAAAGCAACCATTGCAATACAAATTGTGAATAAAAACATTAAACTAACAGGCAAATTTAAATTCCTGTAAAGCCGAGGTTGTCTCCAACACTTCATTATTTTATTCGATCAAATGTTTCAATCAAGTAAGTACCTGTCATTACAAATCACAAACTCCAACGCAGTGATCTCCCTTGCCGCTTCGCTCATTGATCACTGCCACCACAACATTCACGTGACCATAGTTCATCACGTGATGATCGGTTTTTAAATTAACATACATATTAATATGATATACCAAACTTCTGTCAATAACATATCTTGGCCAGCAGGAAAATATTCAAAAGCCTCCATCCGTTTCGGCTTGGGTCAAATGGCAGCATTATAATAGTGAACCGCATCAAAGATTAACGTGGACATACTCGTTTGTTTACTTTCAGTTTCGTTTCAGGATACTTACCGGTGGTGTAAATAAATACCTGTTTTCATTCAAAATCATTATCTTTTTCATTATGGAACATTCGCCTGTGCTAATAGAAGTGTAAACTTCGAAAACATTGGGGAAAAAATAACTAAATGATTATATAACTAAAAGAAGTCCACTTAGCTGAATTTTAGCTAAAAACATTGTGTTGGCAGTGATCAATGAGCGAAGCGGCAAGGGAGATCACTGCGTTGGAGTTTGTACAAATCAAGCGACTTTGGAAAAACCCATAGATAATACAATTAAGTCGCCGATTGGTCAGGAAATAAATAGAGGATATTTGTTTGTTTTGAGTGAATATGGAATATATCTCACTGAGAAGTGAGAAAATTTCAAATATTTTCACTTCGAGGTGAGATATATTCAATATTCACGAAAAACAAGCACATTTTCTTTTTATTTTATGCTCAATTACGTTGAGATGTGCATTTTGCAACTATTTTAACGTAAACATACATGACGTCAGACGTGCTGTGACGTTATAAAGACGCATACAACAAAGTTCCATTTTGTTTTATTTTTTGCTGCATAACGTTATGAAACTCTCTTTAAGTAAAATAATTTGAATCGAGAAATATACTATAAAGAACAAAAGGCGACTACAATTTTCATCCTGTTTTAAGCAAATAATTTGAAATTCATGCACAATGTAATGTGAAAATATAGATTTCATACTTATTCATGATCTTTTCTGTTCAGTCGAGATTCGATTAGTCAAGAAACAAAAATCGTATAACCTTCCCATTGAGATTAACAAAAAGGACTTTCGCACCACCAACACCATATAAAGAAAACCAAAACATATCTCTCTTCAAAATTGTTTTGACAAATTAAGAAAAAATGACAGTCATAGAATGCCATTGTAATGGATTTTCTATATTTAAAGTTTATATCTTAAAAGAAACAATTTTAGTGATATATTTGATTTCAGGCAAGTAGCTAAGACTTTGTCATAGTATGCAGAAGTGGTTTGGGTATCCTCCCCGGTAATTTGTCACAGCGATGACGGTAATTGGTGCAATTTAGCGTTTATTTGAAGTCATGCATTATTAATGATATTAGTCCTGGTAACATACAAAATTAAATGTACAATACGGATTTTTTTCTGTCTTTTCATATTTACTTGTGAAATACAAGCAGATTTTAACAGAACTTATATAGGTATATAATAAAGCAAAATATTTTCGTCATACAACTCGTATAAAATTTATTGTGCATGGACATACATAGATATATACATGCAGTCTCCGCACAACGAAACAAACGATGCTCTATTTGATAATGACTTGTCCGCTGAGCCATGACGTTATTTTTGAATGAATCGGGAATAAGCGGCTTCAGGTGAGTTTTTGTGATCGCTCGATGTCTGTCTGTCATCTGTCGTCTGTCTGTCTGTCTGTCTGTCAACATTTAGCTTGTTTAAGCGATAGAGGTATTTTTCAACTGATTTTCATGAAATTTTGTCAGAATGATTACCTTGATGAAATTTAGGCCAAGTTCGAAAATGGGTCATCCGGGGTCAAAGCCTAGGTCACTAGGTCAAATCAAAGAAAAACCTTGTGAATGCGATAGAGACTGTATTTTTCAATCGATCTTCATGAAATTTTGTCAGAAAGGTTGCCTTGATGAAGTCTAGTTAAAGATTGAATATGGGTTACCTGGGGCTAAAAACTAAGTCACTAGGTCAAATCAAAGAAAAACATTGTGTATGCAATAGAAACTGTATTTTTCAATTGATCTTCATGACATTTTGTCAGAATGATTGCCTTGATTGAATCTAGATCAGGTTTGAATATGGGTCATCTGGGATCAAAATGTAGGTCACTATGTTAAGTCAAAGAAAAACCTTGTGTATGCGATAGAGGCTGTATTTTTCAACTGTTCTTCATGAAATTTTGTCAGAATGATAACCTTGATGAAATCTAGGCCAGTTTCGAAAATGGGTCATCTAGGGTCAAAAACTAAGTCACTAGGTAAAATCAAAGAAAAACCTTTTATACGCGATAGAGACTGTTTTTTTTTCAGTTGATCTTCATGAAATTTTGTCAGAATGATTGTCTTGATAAAATTTAGGTTGAGTTTGAATAAGGGTCATCTTGGGTCAAAAAGTAGGTCACTAGGTCAAATCAAAGAAAGAGCTTGTATATGCGATAGAGACTGTATTTTTCAATTGATTTTCATGAAATTTGTTCAGAATAATTGGCTTGATCAAATCTAGGTGGAGTTTGAATACGTGTTATTTGGGGTCAAAACATAGGACACTTGGTAAAAAAAAACAACAACAACAAACTTCTGAATGCGATAGAGGCTGTATTTATCAGTTGATCTTCATGAAATTTGGTCAGAATGATTGCCTTGATAAAATCTAGGTCAAATTTGAATATGGGGTAAAAAACTAGGTCACTAGGTCATATCAAAGATAATACTTGTTTAAACTCAAGAGACCACATGTTTGGTCCAATGTTAATGAAAATTTGCCAGGATATTTGTTTCCATGAAATCACTAGGTCAAACATGTCTACACTGTTATGGTTTGTGTCTCAGGTGATATACATATACCTATTATCCTAATTTATTGTTTAGAAAGCATTTTGATGTCGTCGTGCATCGTGTATATTTGACAAATAATGTATATCACTTACTTGGCATCTTTAGAGACAGTTTGATAATATTTTACTGAAAAATTAGCCGTGTATTTTTGGTTTCAACAAGGGCCTTTTATTTATAAACCTCTGACTTCTCATGGTGCATGGCTTAAAATTTGGTTGCCATAACAACATCAATAAAATCTGGTAGAATTTGGATAACTGAATTACACTTACTAGTTTCTGCTTGAAAACAAGAAAAAGAATGTTCTCCCAGGATTATATATTATTTCTTATGCAATACTTATAACATGTATACTGAAGTAGAAAAATATTAAACTGAAATTGCTCTCAAATGAAGAAAATCAGTAACTACTGTCTGAATGGCTAAAGAGAATGACCTTTTTATATGATGAACTTCTTCATATGCGTCGTTTTATGGGACGTACAACACTAATTTTGGCATATAGTACCCCTACGTCAGCATTTTTTGCCAAACTATATATGTTTATTAGTAACTTGTTATTCTATTCTCGCGTTAAACAGGTGAACAGTCAATAGAATTGTTCTGAGAGACAGAAAGTGAACTTGAAAGTGAACATCCGAGTTCGAAACCGACTTCACACGTCAGTTAACTCGAATGTTTGAAGAAACAAGAGAATAACTAGCCAAAACTATATTACCATGGGAAGCGTGAATTATATGTCGCTCGTACTTAATATATCGCATTCGAATGTTAGAAGAAACTAGAGAATAACTAGCCAAAACTATATTACCATGGGAAGCGTGAATTATATGTCGCTCGAACTTAATATATCGCTTCTTTAGACACATTGAACTTCAATGAAAATAAGTAGTTTTTCTTACCTCACCATGTACAATGTAGGATGTTGACAAAATCAACGGGAAATGCCGGTAATGGAACGTACAATATACCGTGTATTTAGCGAACCCGCCGTAAATGCGACATATACGTTGGACACGGTTAAAATGGTAGCGGTTAGTGATTTTAGAAACAAAAAATTTTGAAACAAGGACGATGTTGGCGCTGTACGAATAGAAGTGAATTTTACTGACTGCTTATAGCTTGCTCCGTTGTTACGCGATGTCGTCAGAGTTAGTATTCGCTCTGTGTACTGTTCGATACCATGTCGGAATGTCCAAAAACAGTTAAATATATGAAAATGTGTTGAGGTAATTTTAAAAGTTGATTCATTTGAATAATTGAAGACAATGTTTAAATTTGAAAATAATGTTTTTTCCTGGCCATATAAAGAAAGTAATTGAAAACATAGCCTCTGAGTGGTTAGAACACTTGTCTAGGGAGTAGTTATATTAGTATGGGTTTTTCATGATTATGGCTATAGGACTAAAAAGTAAGTCATTAAACTCATGTGCCGGATCCCTGTGCTTTAACACAAGAAAAAATGTTTGTATCTATCAGTCGAAGATTTACATAATTTGATTGACAAATCAGTCAAGGCAAACCTGACAACGGTATTCTCAACAAAGAACAAAGACAACTATCAAACAGGGAATGCCACGCACCAAAAACGCAGCCTCCTCAAAACGAAACCCACAGCACGCAGACGCGTGCACCACACACACACACACACACACAGCCAACACATTAGGACAAAACGAACAAACAAAGGAACACACACACACACAGCCAACACATAGAACAAAACGAACAAACAAAGGAACACAGTGGAAAACCTTAAAAAGGAAAGTATCTGAGTTTCTAAAAATTATCCATTATGCAATTACAATGACACTTAGTCCAGCACATTCTTCTTATAGGTAAGAGAAATATGATATAAGCCTGCAAAATAAACCACCCACGTTTAGTTGCCTAGTTATCTGGAAAGGATGTTAGTAACGGTCCTGTGATGTATCACAAAGTCCAATGATCCAATGATTTTTATATGGTTAAGTTTTTAGTTAGACAATTTTAGTCCTTGCACTGGGTAGTATTATTGTTTTGTGAAATTTTGTTTGCTAAGAGGATCTACAGATCGAGTTCTACCTTGGTGCAGGACAGCTAAACCAAATGGGACGTCGTCTTAAATCATATTAATTACTAAACAAAATACAATAAACTAGGTCTGCAGCATCTTTGCATGGACCTCTCTCAAAGTTGGTCAAATGATTCCGCTAAACTGCGTGTAGGGACATTAATCACTGATGGATCTTCACCAAACCTGTTTTGAAATGGTGATTCTAAATTTTGCGAATGGATACGCTGTATTGCATTTAGGCACCACCAGAGCTGGAAAAAGAAACACGTCATAAATAAACGGCTTTAAGTCATGAATTAACCGCTTTATGGCTTCTTTACATAAATTTTGATGAAATTTGATCAAACAGTTTTACTTTATTGCACTTAGTACATCGAAACGCTCCGAGGTCAAGGTTTTACATGCTCTGCTTTGTGCCCTGCTTACAACTCTGCAATCCATCTACAGATTTTGGTATTACAATGCACCGATTCTCTACTTGACGCTAAAAAGCGTGAGGCACAAATGCCAATGTCAAACTCGGAATTCAAAGATTTACAGGATCTGTTTCGTGTCCGATTGGCATAAAGTTTACCCATAATATAACGACATGTTTTGCCCATAATATAACGACATGTCTAGCGCATGCCCATAACTCTAAGTTCCAATGTCAGTTGATTTTGATATTACTTGGCACAAATATTTCATATAACGCGAAGACATGTCAAGTGCAAGAACTAGACCTGAAGTTCCAATGTCAAGGTCCAGATTGGAGATCAAAACCGCTACATTTGTCATGTCTTGTTAATAACGGATAATAGATTTTAATATCACATAACGAGACGATATGCCATCTAGGCTCGCAGCTGCAATATCAAGGCTCTGCAATCCAGAAATGGAGTTCATTTAAATTTTAAGTAATTGTTTTCCATAAGAAATCAAAGTATTGCGCTATTAAGGTCATATGATATGTGCTATTGTCCTTAGGTGTGGGACATCGGACCTTTGTAACAATTTTATTACCGTAGCGAATATTTTAAATCGTGATTTTAGGTGCGTTTGGAGTCCCAAGAGAAATTTGCGCAGAGCAGTATGCAAGGGCAATACTTGAATTCGGCGACAAAAAGAAATCATTACGAGAAATCCACATCGTGGACAACAATCACGATATGATTGACATCGTCCACAAAACATTTTCCACCATGATCACTGAAAGAAAACCCGCACCCTCCACACTAAGTGTTTATGTAAAACAGCCAGCGGGACAAGACACTTTGACAGATGAAGGAAAGAAGAATACTAATACTAAAGAGAGAGAAAGCTTTAACTGTACGGGAAGGGTCATACCAAAGTCTACTACAGATTTTATTAGGGAAGAATTATTGTACAAATCTTACGGGGATAAATTGGTATGTTCATTGGCTTCGTCCAACGAAGTTCAAGTGTATGCTGGAGATATATTGCACCTTGATGGTATCACTGCAGTAGTATGCAGCGAAACAAGTAAGGGAGATACCAAAGGAACAATATCAAAATATTTGTTGGAAAATGGGGGTTGGGAATATAGACGTAACAAAGAAACGCAATTTCGACGTCAAAGGAAAATTGGTGAGGTAATTACTACAGAAGGCGGCAGAAACAAATATGCTTGGATAATACATGCGCTTGTTTCCATAGAAGATCTAAATATACTCGCCGATTTGTACAGACTAATATTAGAAGAGGCGAAAACAAGAGAATTTCAGGCCATTGCTTTACCATTGCTTGGAACAGCAGGTAAAACACGTTTGTTTATATTATTGGTGTTGCCCTGCTTGTTTGGGCTTGTTGTTCAAACTAAGCGTTAAAGCGTGCTGGTACTTAGGCCCATAGTAATCACACCACAACTTATGTATGGTTATATGTCCCTGAGACCAGACCATACCATAATTCTGTAATTCATCAATAAATTCTATGAAATACAAATGTTCATCATGGAATACCGATGTGTTCAATCATTTTAAAATACAAGTCTATCGTTTGCTGTCCTTGGTTCCCTATCAGTTGGGACTAAACATGGTTATACGGTGTCAATCACAGTGTCTGTTTATCTGATATTCTAATTCGTTCAATCGTTAAAGGGTTTTTAGATAATTTTACCGCAGCTATACATTAGATACAGTATGTTTCGCTAAAGATATCAATGCCATCTTCCGTGTCCGCTCAGTACTACACCTCCGCACTTTAAAAACGCACCACTTAATAAATACACAAATTACACTTTCTGAGTAGACCAATTTATTCATTCTTGTATTATATAGTAATCTCAATATCTCTTCCATAAGATGTGCAAAAATGAAACAGATCTATAAATAAAAACTACTTATTTAAGATGTTTATATCTGGTACCCCTCAGTTTCAAAATTCACGAAATAGAATTTTGAGATTTTTTATTACTTATTTCACGCATAAAGTCTTCCAATATTAATTTAAATGATAACAAATGTCTTTTTCCAATACACTAGTCACTTGTCGCTTAATTAAAATTATATTTATTCAAAACCACTCATCCGTGACTTATTATGCACAGGTAAGACGTTTAGCACGTTTTGCATGTGCACTGTACATGTGAGTTGTCAAATAATATAAAATTGATAAATTCGTGATCTCTAATAAAAATAAAAATAAAAATACTGACATACTGGTCGTCTGTGAATTTTGACTTGGAGGGTGGTGCTGTTTAATAGGACGAAATGAACAGTTTTTGTTAACCGATTTTTGTTAAATTTTCCTTGTTTGTGGTCATATAAAATAAAATTTTATGACCTATTTTCTGAGTGGTGCGTTTTTAAAGTGCGGAGGTGTATTTTAAATATAATGAACGTAACTCAGGTCTCTGAATTCACGGGAAATGCCATTCTTGCCGTGAAGAACTTGATACAGTATGAAACTATCAAAGTAAAGGAGTCAGATTCGTGGCTCGTGTTTTATACTGACCAGTGCAAGATGATAATATTGTATATATGTACTCGAATCTTAGAGAAACGCCCTAAACGCACTTATTATTATGAAGACGACCATCACTAATCTATTCATCAATTTCACAAACTTTAAAGCAAAGATGCGGAAATATTTTAAAAATACACGATTACGTTGATGTCTCGTCACCTCTTTGTATCGACCAAGAAATAGTGCTATCATAACTGAGCTATTGATGTACACATAGAAAGTCTAGTAATTTAAGACATATTAGAATCGAAGTAGTACATTACAAATGGTTAATCTATACATAACTTTGTTGAATGTCGGTTAACAGGTGAAATTATAGGTCCAGTGGATAGTTCACAGACGTTGTTTAATGAATGGATCCAGTTTTGTCAAAAGAACATGAAGCTCGGACTTACATTACATCTGGTGATAAATGAAGTGGGCATTGCTGATATAGTGAAAGATGTTTTCAAACGATGCATTGATGAAATGGTACAGAAAATCTCTGACACCGACAGGGCTCATTTGTCTCAAGAGCAGAATACAAAGCCAAGTAATGAAGTTGTAAATGATGATCTAGTAAGTGCTTTACCGTTTAATTCAGGGTTTACATTTCTAAAAAGGACTTGTGTATCTATTGTTCATATTTTTCTGATAATTATATAGTATTTCTCGTAGAATTATTTGCATTCATTTAGGTGTACTGAATCAAGCAGTTTCGTTAAAAATATTGACTTGCTCTTGAAATAAAACTATTGTGCTATATTTTGATTTATTTGTAAATGTGATATTAACTAGAGAATACATTAACTCGTGATGTCAACTACTGAGTGTGAGAGTGCATATTATTCAGAGATAGCATAACATTTTACAAGCGCCCTCACATGGCTGAAACTATATTTTGTGTCTTTGCCATGGAGATTAAAATGGACACAGCGTTCACCAAAATAAGACGATAATTTCAGTAACAGGACCTAGACAATCTTAGATAACAATATCACATTTCATTTGAGATTTTGTTTAACTT
This sequence comes from Mercenaria mercenaria, assembly GCF_021730395.1. Taxonomy (NCBI): domain Eukaryota; kingdom Metazoa; phylum Mollusca; class Bivalvia; order Venerida; family Veneridae; genus Mercenaria; species Mercenaria mercenaria. The sequence goes on along the minus strand of NC_069369.1, from coordinate 13,133,456 downwards.
TGCATTGAAATTATTGGTTGATCAAGTATTGGAATGTGTGCCCTTGCTGACGAGAGGTTAAGAAATGTGCAATACCCGCCACGCTCTCGCACCCCCTCCCCCTCCCCCTCCCGCCAGCACAGGCTTATGTGGAATTCTGTTATACAGTGACATTTCATGTACTGAAAGTACTGAATGATCCAGACAGTCACCGTAACAAGCTCATATACAAGACTCAGACCCCTTACTCAAAATCAAGATTACAATTCATAGGTTAAATATTTTATTTCGGTCTCGCACTGCTAAGTAAAATAGAAAAAAAGAAAGAAAACTCCACAGGTCGCTCAACACGACAAAAGGAAATGTTGCAGGTTTGGTTTGATTGAGCCTGTTCATGGACGGTAGTGGAAATGGATGCCCTGTGTTGAGCACAACTCAACATTTACACATGCTACAAGTACAAAAAAAATCTATTTAGAGACATCCGCTAGTAGAAAACAGGCAGAACTAAACAAACTGGAATTTAGAAAGGGGATCCGAGGTTATGGAGTCTGCATATTAAAGAAACTGCCAAAAGACAAAATTAAAATGCAGGCACCATATCCTAGTGGTGATTATACAATACCCAAAGCTAAGAAAGCGGGAATATTGGAACCACACAAGCCGAAATGTTCAAGCTTAGGAACTAAACAGTACCAATAACACAACATAAAAGTCGTGCTGAACGGTCTCATATAACTTGATATTGTCATTCTCTAGTGCAAGTCGTCATGTCAAGAATTTACGTCTTTTTCAGATGTATATTTGTTTATATATGAATGGATATTTAATGAACATGGTACAATGATAAACTATTTGACGTTTTTAGAAGACGATGAAATATTTGTGACAAGTAACAATAAACTTCTTATAGATTTAATACCTCCTTATTAAGAAAGATGTTGGCAATGAACAGTAAGTTACAGATAAAACTTACCGTACACAAATGTCATTACTCATACTACACAGCAAATACACAGATACAAAATGATATACGGTTATTTCCAGGCATGTGCATAATTAAATGTATTAATTAAGTGACACTGATACTCATTATGTACAGTGTTACAAAAGTTCGTTCTCATGACATTAATAGCAGTATCTCGAAAAGTTGTACCATTTCAGTCTTTTCAGATCGTTCAGCACGACTTTTATGTCGTGTTATTGGTACTGTTTAGTATATCAGCTTGAAGGTTTCGGCCTATGTGGTTCCAATACTCCCGCTTTCATAGCTTTGGGTATTGTATAAGCACCTCTCGGATATGGTGCCTGCTTTTTAATTTTGTCTTTAGGCAGTTCCTGTGATATACAGGCTCCATAATCTCAGACCCCCTTTCTAAATTCCAGTTTGTTTAGTTCTGCCGATTGTTTTGTCGTTTAAGACAAACCCATTATTTTAATTGGGGACATACGCCGGTTTTCTTGGAATTACATGCTGTAATTGCATGTTCCATGTGTACCGCCGTATGAATATATCTGCTGATGTTTCTAAATTGATTTTTGTACTTGTAGCATCTGTAAATGTTGAGTTCTGCTCAACCCGGGGTTAGAGGGCGTGGGCGGTAGCATGCATTTTCACTACTACTGAACAGGCTCAATATAAAACCGAGCCTGCAACATTTTCTTTTTTGTCGTGTTGAGCGACCTGTGGAGTTTCTACTTTTTCTATTTTGATAATTGGCTCTCAAAGGCTTCATAACTTATGCCATTCGTTTCGATTTTCGACAGTGTAGACAAAATTATTTTTTTAAGCATATCTGATACAACATAAAGATTTTAATGCTACTGCTTTTACCGATACAGCATATTCCATTAAATGCAGTTTTATACTTTTAGCATGCATTAGAAACTATATTCCTAAACTGTACTGTACAGTAAAATGAAATGTCAACATAAGATCTTCTTAAATAAACTACAAGCCAACATTCGAATGTTTTCGTCATATTACGATCGGATTATTTAGATTTTGGTTTTAGATTTCAAAGCTTTAAATATCGTATAAATGTCAGAGAATGAGATAAACAGTTGCTTGTTGTCAAACAAAATAACTAGTTTCTAGTATTTGATAATATTCGACAACAAACATTGCTTCTAGGGACATAATTTTACGTAAATTTGAAGAAAATGTTATTCTAAATACAATCAAAGCACGACGTCTTGTATATTTCTTGGTGTACAATAAGCAGTCAAATTAGAAGTACTAAATTGTATTACTTTTGTACTTAAAGGGGTCCATTTCTGATAATGGGAAGTTGAAACACTATCAATGCTACCAATTATATGGAGTTATTTTACATAGATTCTACCTCTAAACCATTAAGATGTGCTTGTTTTAAAACATCAGGTTGGCCGTAAAAATAACTTTTAAAATATCTGCTGCAAGAATTCTTTGAGTAATATTTCAGTGTATACATTACATTTGTAGAGTTAATGACACAATTAGAAATGAGCTAATTGTTAAAAAACAAATTTAAGAAAGAAAGTACTGTTAACTAGAATCTGTGTTTCATTGATGCATTTCTGAATGTCATAAATTTATACATTACATACATTACTGTATTCTCAATAATGCGCACATTAATAGCACTTCAATGGACCAAAGTACTAAGCGTGTTGTTTTCTCTTTAATATGGTATTCGTTTATTCACGTGATGTTATGAAAATTAATGCTGGTTATTTATGTTGGAACTTTTTACACTCTCTTTGTTTGCTTTTGCAGGCAGCTGCTGACGAAGACTGTGTCATCTGTATGGACAAAGTGACCGATGCAAAGAAACTGAAATGTGGACATACATTTTGTACAGAATGTATCGAAGGCTATTTTCGTGTGAGTTATGATTCTTTTTTGTCAGATAAAAAGATGCCGAGTTCAGAATCTTTTGTTATACAATTGCCAATAAAAGAAAAAGTTGCTTAGTGATTTAATTCCATATAAGTTTGAACTTGCTGTTCGATTCACCTTTTCCGTTATCAGGTTTTTTCTTTACTTCTCCTTAATTATTGGTAAAAGACAGTAACTTTCATATCAAAATCATTCTGAACAACATCAATGTTAATAATAGGAACTCTTTAAAATCTCAAATATTTTAATTGTTTGAAAGTGACAACGGTTGTCAGCTCACCTGTCACGTAGTGACAAGGTGAGCTTTTGTCATCGCCCTTCGTCCGTCGTCCGTCGTCCGTCCACAATTGCTTGTGAACACGATAGAGACCACATTTTGCAATCAATTTAATCAAATTTGCACACAACTTGTATTGGCATAATATCTCGCTTCCTTTCGAAAACTGGCCAGATCCCATCATGGTTTCCAGAGTTATGGCCCCTTAAAGGGCCAAAGTTTGCTATTTTTGGCTTGTGAACACGATAGAGACCACATTTTGTAATCAACTTTGATCAAACTTGCACACAACTTGTACTGGCATACTATCTCGCTTCCTTTCGAAAACTGGCCAGATCCCATCATGGGTTCCAGAGTTATGGCCCCTTAAAGGGCAAAAATTTGCTGTTTTTGGCTTGTGAACATGATAGAGACCACATTTTGCAACCAACTTTAATCAACTTGCACGCAACTTGTATTGGCATAATATCTGGGTTCCTTTTGAAAACTGGCCAGATTCCATCATGGGTTCCAGAGTTATGGCCCCATAAAAGGCCAAACTGCTATTTTTGGCTTGTGAACGCGATAAAGAGCACATTTTGCAATTGATTTTAATTAAACTTGCACACAACTTGTTTTGGCATAATACCTCGAATCCTTTCGAAAAATGACCAGATCCTATCATGGGTTCCAGAGTTATGGTCCCTAAAGGGTCAGAATGTGCTATTTTGGCTTTTGCAGCCCTATAGAGACTTCATTGATGGTTTGATTTGGTACAAACTTGCAAAATATCTTTAATAACAATAACTCTTGGATTCCGTAATGAATCTGTCAGATGCATTCATAGGTTCCTTAGTTACAGTCTCTGGTTGACCCATTAATTAATTTGTTAATTTTTGGCTTGTGAACACGAAAGAAGTGACATTTTATTTTTGATTTTAACCATACTTACACACAGCTTAAGTCACAATAAACTCTCGGTTCATTTCGAAAACCGGCTAGATTCCATCATGAGTTCTAGAGTTACTGCCCCTGAAAGTGGCAAAGTTTTCTATTTTGGTCCTTTCAGCCATATAGTGGTTTCTTTTATGCTTAGATTTGATACAAACTTGCCCAGAATGTTTTCTTGATGATCTCTAGGCCTGGATCGAAACAGGGTCATGTTGGGTCAAAAACTAGGTCAACGAGTCAAATGAAAGGAAAAGCTTGTTAACAACCTGGAGGCCACATTTATGATCCTATCTTCATGAAACTTTGTAAGAATATTTATCTTGATGATTCCTAGGCCAAGTTCAAAACTGGGTCATATAGGGTCAAAATCTAGGTCACCCGGTCAAATCAAAGGATAAGCTTGTTAACACTCTGGAGGCCACATGTATGACACTATCTTCCTGAAACTTGGTCAGAATGTTTATCTTGATGATTCCTAGGCCAGGTTTGAAACTTGGTCGTGTGGGGTCAAAAACTAGGTCACCGCTCAAATCAAAGGAAAAGCTTGTAAACACTCTATTGGCAATATTTATAACCCTACCTTCGTGAAACATGGTAAGAATGTTTTCCTGAAATATTCCCAGGTCATGTTCGAAACTTGTCATGTGGGGTCAAAAACTAGGTCACCACTCAGATCAAAGGAAAAGCTTGTTCACACTGTAGATGCCACATCTATGACTCTGTCTTCATGAAACTTGGTCAGAATGTTTATCTTGATGAGTCAAAGGCCAAGTTTAACAGATGATCTATATAGGATCATGACCTTCTTGTTAAAGGGTATTGTCTTTACGTTGTTTAGTTCATTTATTTTGGTCACCAGCACTTTTTATTATCAGTTTAGGCTTAAATTGTTGCTTGATTATTACAAACATTTTGTGAACACAAAAGCAACATGAAGTTTTCTCTTTGAAAACTATTGAAGATAAACCTAAATACAGAACAATTCCTACTTCCACTCCTGTAAATGTTTAGAAAAATATATATATTATATCTGGTTTTGCAAAAAAGTAAAGGTAAAGTTAAACGGTGAGACCGATTACAGATTTGATGAATCAAATAGATATGCTAGATGAAAATACTAATAACAAATTTGGTGTTGCTTGCTTGAAACAAAGACGAATCAAAAGAGAGTGAACATTTTTCAGATTCCATTTTTTTCGTTTGGGCGTTAATATATTACAGTTACACATGACTTTGATAACTAAATTTAAAATTTAGAAAAGTAGGTACCAAAGCAGTCGTCATTAATTAATTGTTCTACCTATCAATAGGTTAAAATGGTGTGCCCTACATGTGGCAAAGTTTGCGGCACAATTACCGGAGACCAGCCAGACGGAACGATGGAAATCAGTAAAAGCTCGCGATACGTTACAGGATTTGAACGTCACAAAAGCATTGTGATAACATATCGTTTCAATTCTGGACAACAAGGGGTATGATAAAAATATATTAGTTTACTATGGTGGCTGATTTGTGCCATTTCGTTATTATTATACATTATATTATATTATGACGGATAGCTCAGTGGTTTGCACACATGCCTTCCAATCCTGAGGTCGGAGGTTCGATCCCCGGCAGCTACTCAGGAATTTTCAGAAACGCTTTTCAGTGTTTCCCACCCAACTAGAGGTGTACTGGTCAGGAACCCAGGCAATCCTTGCGTGTATCAGTGCTATACTCTGAGCACGTTAAAGAACCAGGCTGTCTATTCGCAACGAGCTAGGCTAAGTTAGCCGGACAAGCCTGTATCTGATTTCTGATCTCTCTGTCATGGGGGCTTTGTCTCACTCTGTCCCTCTGGTCAGATCGCTCTGTGTCTGTACTAGTAGAGGATGAATTATGCGCCCTGTGTGGCTGCATTTGAACTATGTAAAGCGCCTTTGAACGTGAAATTGATCATGAAAAGGGCGCTATATAAATCTGGTATAATAATAATAATAATATAATGACACCGGTGTCCGTTCGTCCCTTAACAATTTCGTGTCTGCTCAGTAACTTTTAAACCCTTGAAGAATTTCGAAGAAACTTAACAAAAATGTCGGCATACGACTTGCAGAGCGCATGTTTTGCTTCAAGGTCAAGGTCACACTTACGGGTCTAAGGTCATATGACTTTGTTTCGTGTCCACTTGCTTGAAGGATTTTAAAGAAACTTGGCACAAATGTTCACCACATTGAGACGACGTGCAGAAGGCATGTTTTTATTGCTCGCTTCAAGGTTAGTGTCACATTTAGGGTTAAAAGGTCATAACTTCAGGCGTATATTGCTCCGCATTGCTGATGCTCTTGTTTTGTTCTGTCGCAGCGACACAACGACAAATATCGTTATGTCGCCTCGCCCAATATCGTTATGGCGCCCCGCCGAACGTCGCCCTGCCAAACGTCGCCCCGCCGAATGTCAGCCTGCCGAACGTCAACCCGCAAAACGTCGTTCAGCGGAGCGACGTTTGGTGGGGCGCAATAAAGACGTTCGGTGGGGTGTTAAAACATGCCCAGCTAATTACATTCGGCGGGGCGACGTTCAGTGGAGCGCCATTACCAACGAATAACGAAAAGGCACAAATTAGCCACCACAATTTACACATGTTTGTTTCAATGTATTCTGATGTCTTGTTAAAGTATACTCCATAAAATGACTTTTGGTAGCTATATTGGATTTGGACTTGGATCTGTTTTCTGTCTCGTCAAACCCAACAACATAAAAAAAACTTTGACACTACTGAGGGATTTAAATGTAACTATAGAAAATGTTAGATTGCACTGAGAGAGAAAGCACCGAGCACCGTTACTTTATGAAGGGTGTTAAAACATGCCAAGCTAATTGCTATACTTAATTACATGTTTTTCCAGCGAAATACCGAAATGTATCTGGTATTTTCACAGTGAAATACAAAATATATTTATGACTGATAAGAAACTATAAAATAGAAAAAGTGGAAACTCCACAGGTAATTCAACACGACAAAAACGAAAATGTCGCAGGCTCGGTTTGATTGAGCCTGTTCGTGGACAAACTTGGTAAATTTATACAAAACATGGAATAAAAAGAAAATTTGTTTGTTTTACATGTAAGATCAAAATATAAATGACACAGTATCTTACAATATAGCATCTGGTGTTCACTCGTGAAAGATATTTCAGTCTTACACTGAAACAAACAAATATTCTCTATATTGTAAGCACCCAGGCTTTTGTGTTTCTGACAAATATGTATACAGGATGGACTAGGAATATTTAATCTGCACTCTTAATCACTCTTATCATATTCGCTGAGTAAATCGCATCATTGCTGTGTCAGTCTTGTCGAGTGGAAGATCTACGTTGTTTCAGATGATCAGTTTTGGTGGAGAAAGCTGAGTGCGAAAGTTGAGCCAGTGGTGAGAAAGTTGTTTGTGACTAAGAGCACGGATTACGAAGAAACCATTTCTATAAAATGGTTTGTTGTAGATATGGATCGGGCTATGGTGGAGGAACTGATCCTATAAATACACTTTAAATGATAACAGTAATGAAGTTCAGAGTTTTATATGTTATTTAATTTAACGATAACGTATTCAATATATTAACGACAAAATATGCTTCTTACAATAAAAATGATAAACACGTAGGAGATTAAAGGCAGACACAGCAATGGACCAGTTGCAAAGAACTACTTTCAGCCATTTAGTTTTTATCAAAGTTCTACTAAAACCATATTTTATAGAGATCTACGATATAATTCACGATTCTAGAATATAGCGATAGTATAGTAAAGGAAATTTGGTAAACCGCTTGTACCTAAAGCTTCAGAGCTTGACTGCATTTTTGAAAGTTGTTGAAGATCGAACTTTAAAAGTAGATTAATGTTATTGTTATTGTTGCAACTGACCCAGATTGCTGGAACGTGCGTCCTTTTATAAGTGACGCAATGCTGGAAGTGATGCTGGAATGCTGGGGACCAATCAAAATCCTTGACACAAAAAGCGCGCTGTCAGTGTAATCAGGTCCAGTCACAGTAAACATTAAATAATATGGAATTAACGTAAACTGTGCTGCTATAAAGGGATTAAAAGGTAAGGGCAGATACAAAGAATTGATTTAAAAAGGGGAACTGATATAATTGTCTCCGATAAACCAAAATAGAGACGAAAATATAGCGTTCCAGCATTTTCCAGCATTGCGCGTTCAAAGCAGACAAATAGTTACACGGAGCGTTCCAGAATATTCCTGAAGTTTGCTAATTACATATTCGCTTCCGAATAAGATTTACTTTGAAAACAATCAAAGTTAACAAAACAGTATTCTATGGCAATATAAATCAGTCATTTAAGCATTCCCTGCAAAATTACCAAAATTCATGCGCGAACATTCATAACAAAAATGGCGGACATATTCAACTTGTAAATACATCATGCAGGAATGCTGGAAATCGAAATATTAACAAAAGTGATTTATAACAAGCAAAGATTCTCTGATGAAATCAAAGTGTTATGTCAGTACTAAACATACATTAAAGGAAACTGGATTAAAATCTGTATTTTACACATGGTGAGTACTGGTTCGTAAAGTGAATGATATCCGGATACACGAAAGTTCGGTTATCAGATTTCCAGCTATTACACTCTCCCCACCTTAATATATGAACTTCTCCTGAAGTTGACACCATACAATAAACATCAATGAGCAATTATATGATTATGAACATGCACAGTTAATAATCAATTGATAAATAATGCACATTATTGATAATTCAAATATAATCTTTGGTACAGTTTTAATATGAAACATCTCCGTTAGATTCTCTATCAAAATTTTAACTGAACCATTTCACAGTTCATAACTAAGTACATTTCTTCTACACTTCATAGTTCATAATGGTGCATCTTTTAAGTCTTTTCACAGTTCATACAGAAATACCTTCTAACACTTCACAGATCATAGCATTATACTTAAAACTTCACTGTTCATAATGCTTTTACTTAACGCTCCTCATTCAAAGATACGTCATATTTAAATAGTTCATCAGCACTTCATAGTTCATAATGTGCAAATAGTTCATGAACATTTCACATGTAATACTTTGAAAGTTTGTGATAACTTCGCTGTTTGCAATACGTAAAAGTTAATGATCACTTCATTGTTCATTATACTAAAGAAAGTCCATGAATGCTTCGCGTATAATATTTTGAAAGTTCATGATTATTTCACAGTCCATAGTACTTAAATAGTTCATGGTCACTTCACACATTTTTAATACTTACGAAGTCCATAAATATCTCACAGATAATATTTCAAAAGTTCATAATCACTCCACAGTCCATGCATGGAAATATAATTCACAGTTTATAATTCTTAAATAGTTCATGATCACTTCACGGTCTGTAATACTTAAAACAGTTTGTGATAAATTCACTATTATACCTAAAAAGAATGTCCATAGTGCTTGAATAGTTCATGGTCCTTCACAGTTTGTAATACTCCAAACAGTTCAGAGTTCTTAATGTGGTAATAAGTTCACCAGTTATAATACTTAAAAATAATCCACAGTCCTTGCGCGGAAAATAGTTTACAGTTCATTACGTTAATGAAAAATTACCAATGTATGTATGTATATATATATTAATCAGTATTATGTATTCCAGGGTGTAGATTCCTCAGATGTGTTAAGATATGGTCCTGGCTTTCAGAATTTTCAGGATGATGTTTGTGGTCGCCCCTCGATGGTTAATCTTAGTGGAATGTGTTTCATACTTTGAAGAAGAGTGGAAGGTGGAGTTGGTAAGAATGACCGGATTATTGCTATCTGATTTTCTGTTGGGCTGGTATCTTTTCCTACAGCGATGTTCTTGATGACCTCATAGTTGTAGTCTAGCATTTTTGTTGTTGGTCCAGTGTGGTGCAGTTTGGTTCCAGGTAAGACTAAGTAATTGTATTTAAAAAAGTAGTGTGGTTCGGTCCAGATGTTTGAAGTTAATGTTGTTTTGGAGTTCCAGGGACATTGCCGCAAATTCAACTGCCAAAGCTTTCTGGTCATGTGTGAAGGAGGTCCAGTCATTTGGTGGCCAAAAGAGAGTAGGTGTAATTGAAATGCTTCCTTCTGGTACAGCGCTCCACTCTCTTCTTCCGGGTGGAAGAATTGGCATACTGCCGCTCATCAGAAGTGTTTTTGCTAATACAGATGGAGTGATGTGTATCGGTGTTGGTCTATATATCGGTGCTGCTGCTGGATTCTGTGTGGGGGTTGTTGGTTCATACAAATGTGCTGGTGCTGCTGGATTCTGGGTGGTAGTTGTTAGTCTAAATGATGTTGTTGGTGCTGGTGGTGTCGGATTCATGATGGTCGTTGGTTGGTATGGTGGTGTTGGTGCTGTTGTATTCTGGGTGGTTGTTGTTGGTCTGAATGATGGGTGTCGTTGGCTCATATGATGGTGTTGGTGCTGAGTTAAAAAGTGGTGGAGGTGAGTCAATGTGGTACCTTGGTGATGATACATTTGAGTGGTGATCTGGTGAGCTTTGTGGACTGTCAGTACCAAAAGAGATAGGTGTCGGTGTGTGAAGTGAGTCTAGATCATCTTCGTAGTCAGCTTGTTTTGGCGAGAAGATTGTCGTTGTTAACACTGGTGCTGTCGTGACGGTGTTTGTTGTGAGAAGTGTTGTTGCTGTAGTAGTTGTTGGTATTGCGTTGGTGCTGGTCACTGCTGAAGAAGTTGTTGTTGTTGCTGTCGTTGATGTATTGGTGCGGGTCGCTGTTTGAGATGTTGTTGTTGTTGTTGTTGTGTTTACAAGGGTGCTGGTCACTGCTGAAGAAGTTGTTGTTGTTGTTCTATCGGTACAGGTTGCTGTTAGTGCTGTAGTTATCGCACTGGTGCAGGTCACTGGTTGAGATGTTGTTTTTGCTACTTTGGCTGGGACATCAGTCTTGAACCACACAGAAGTTAGAAATTTAACGTCAATCCCAAGGATAGTTGCTAGTTCTGACTTGACTGAAGTTGAATCTGGATGAAACCTCCAGGGACCTGTCGGTGGAGTGAAGCTGGGATCCAGCGACATCATTTTGTGGATGAGGGGTGTTGTGAGGGCTGGATCCCTTAAACCGGCATCTTGTATCTGTGCCTTGATGACTTCGTTATTGGTGTTTAGAAAAATGACCACTGCATCTTGATTAGACATGTTAATTTGCTTAAGAGTAAACATTGGACCATGCTGTCTTTTGTTTGCCTTCTGAGGGTTGGCAGCCTTTGATCTTGCTGTCCGCCAGCCCTCTCGCCAGCCTGTAATTCCGGGGACACGCCCAGTTGCCCATCTGGTGATGGCTTCACGAGCAAACTTGGCCTCTTCGGAGTCGTAATTTGGCTGCTTATGGTAAGTCTGTATAAATGACTCGGGATTCCTGGCAAAGAAGAAACAGTTCTCCAGGGACAGTGCTCTTTCAGGAAAATCCTGATATATGATCGTGTGGTGATCCCGTACATGCCGTTTAAGATCTTGCGGATGACGAAATTCACGTACCTTCTGTTCCACACACCATGCACAGACAACTCTGGCAGAAGTATGGTTTGCCTTGATGTTATGGTTTGAAAGATCCCTCTGGTTATTAAATACTGACGGACACTTGTCACAAGGGAACGTTGCACTGCCCGATGATTTACCAACTGGAATGTACAATATGCTATAGTTTAGTTATCAAGTAAATATCATCTTGAATAATTTCACAATTCAGCAAATTACATCACATCGACTTATCCTAACATATTCGGAACTTTATTGGCTGATTTAGTGCAACTCTTGCTGTGTCTACCAGTTGATTCACAATTCACAAAAAAATATTCTTGTTGACTTCACATCTATATCAAGTTGGATACTATATCCGGATGTAAAATTAAACACAAATACTGAGCAAATCGCAGGTGGGTGATCAGTCCTCCTTCATTACTCTGGTTGAGCGCTCAAAAAAAAAAGTATATATACGTGCACGCTTTGATGGAGACCACTGTCTCACTGATATCACTTCTACACAAGAAATATTTTTGAATTGAATCAGACAGCAGTTTTTTTGTTTTTTTTTTTTTTATATGCACATCTCAGCCGGTTGAGTTTATTTGAATTATAATTGTGATGACAAAATAATTATCTAGGTGTGTGGTGGATGGGGGCAGATTTTCTTGTTGAATGTTGACTTTGTTAACTCATATAAGTATAGGTACTGATGACTGGAACTGTTATGGGTAGTGAACCTGGGGAAGTATTACTGAAGTGCATTGGACAAGGCCTTTCTAATAGAAATCAGCCATTCAGGTATATGTGAGCATTTGTACAAAGTAAGTCTGTCTATATGTATTGCTTTTGCTGGAACACTTTGTGAACGTTTGACTAGGTATACTAGGTCATCTATTTTCTTCGTAACTATGTAGGGACCTTTCCATTGTGCGGACAACTTACTGCAAACACCATGGCGTCTAGATGTATCATGCAACCATACGGGATCTCCTGGGTTGAAAGCTCGCTTCTTGGCATACAGGTCATAATGCCGCTTGCGATACTGGCTTTTGGTGTGGAGGGTTTTTCGTGCAATTTCATGAACACTTTCTAGCTGCTGTTGGAGGTGTTCTACATAGGTTTCTGGTGTGTCAGTTGTACTACTTTGTGGGGGTAAACCTATATAGGCTTGCAGAGGAAGGACATTCTCTCTCCCAAACACCATTTTATTTGGAGTTTGACCTGTGCTGGCGTGAACTGAAGACCGATAGGCCATCATAACCTGTGGTAAGTACTGGTCCCATGCGCGCTGGTTTGTGTTGCAATACATGCTCAGCATAGTTTTAAGTGATCTATTGAAGCGCTCTACATTTCCATTCGCTTGCGGGTGGAAGGGCGTAGATCGGGTGTGATGTATTTGCAGCTGCTTACAGATGGCTTCAATTAAATTAGAGACAAAGTTTGTACCTTGATCTGTGTGGATTTGCATGGGTACACCAAATCTGCAGACATATTCATTAACAAATGCTTTCGCTATCGTTTCGGAGAGCTGATTTGGCAAGGGTATGGCCTCGGTCCAACGTGTGAAACAGTCACATATAACTAAAATATAGACATTCTGTCGGTCAGTCTTTGGAAGGGGACCAAATATGTCCAGTGCACACTTTTCCTGTGGTTCAAGTACTTGTGTCAGACCCATAGGTGATTTAGGGGGTTTAGAGGGTTTACGTGCTGCGCACATGTGGCATTTCATGCAGAACTTTTCAACATCACCCTTCATACCAGGCCAGTAAAAGGTTTGTCTGATTTTCTCTAGTGTCTTATCCAAGCCTAAGTGGGCTGACGAAGGAATATCATGCATGCAATGAAGCACGTCGGCTCTTCGCTGTATAGGTACCACCAGTTGGCGGTAGTGATGATCACTGTCATCATACCAGGTGCGAAACAGACAACCATCATGTAGAGATAACCGGTCCCACATACGCCACAGTACTTTAGTAGTATTGTTTGTACCAGCAACTTGTTGCCAAGTGGGTCTGTTGTCTGAAATCTCTAGTGCATTAATGATGAAATGAATAGAGGAATCACCAAGCTGCTGATCTCTAATTTCTTTAGAAGACCAGTTTGGAATTACAAAAGATGTGTGTTTAAAAACAGAAAAAGAATCAGTCTGACTTCGTGTCGTTACCCGTGCAACATGTGAATCCGGATTGTCAGAAGAGGGCAAGAGGGCAGAAGGGTCTGAATCGCAATTATGTTGCTGCAAATGTGTATCGTCTGATTCATTGTCTACATTAATTTCATTGGTCACATTATCACTTGCATTTTGTTGCTTAGTACATTTTGTGCAAGGTGATCTGGAGAGGGCATCTGCATTTCGATGTTGGGTGCCTGGGCGGTGGGTCACATTTAAGTCATATGTGCCCAGTACTTCAAGCCATCTTGCGACTTGACCAGAAGGCTGTTTAAGGTTCCTCATCCATGAGACCGCAGCATTATCAGTTCTCAATAAGATGGGTTGCCCATACAAATAATGGTGAAATGCCTTGAGTGCATGGACGACCGCCAGGAGTTCTTTTCGTGTTACACAATAGCTTTTCTCATGTTGATTTAAGCTTTTACTGTAGTATGCGATAACAACTTCTCTATTGTCTTGCAATTGCGAGAGTACTGCTCCAGTAGCAAAATGGCTCGCATCCGTGTCAAGTATGAATTTCGCGTCTGGTCTTGGATAACCTAGTATTGGGGCTGACGTCAAAGCTTGTTTAAGTTGATCAAAGGCATTTGCGCAATCTTCTGTCCATAGAAATTTGTTACTTTTCTCACAAAGCTTGTGCAATGGGCGAGCTATTTTGGCATAGCCATGTACAAAACGTCTGTAATACGAACAAAGTCCGAGAAAAGATTTTGTCGTTTTTGCATTGTGGGGTATGGGCCAGTCGCGAACCACTTTGATTTTCTCAGGATCGGTGGCTACGCCATCCTCTGAAACTAAATGTCCTAAGAATTTAACTTGCTTTTGAAAGAAGATGCATTTTGATGGTTTACATTTCAGACAAGCGTGCTGTAAGCGTTCGAAAATATGTTCTAGGCGTTCAAGGCCCTCAGTTACTGTTGTACATGGCACAATGATGTCGTCCATATATAAGAGACATTCAATCCATTGTAGGCCACGGAGAACATTTTCCATCAGTCTTTCAAATGTCGATGGCGCATTAGCGAGACCAAAACTCATTACTGAAAATTGATATAAACCCATAGTTGTAGCAAATGCTGTTTTCTCTTTATCTTCTTCTCTCATACCAACTTGCCAGTAGCCACTGTTCAGGTCTAGAGAACTGAAATATTTAGACCCAGACAGTGCGTCAATGCAGTCGTCCACACGGGGAAGAGGGTAGGCATCCTTTACTGTGAGATCATTTAATTTTCTATAATCTAAACAAAATCTAGGGGTGCCATCCTTTTTAGTAACTAATACTACAGGTGATGCCCAAGCACTTTTAGAAGGCTCAATGATACCTCTTTTTAGCATTTTATTAACTTCATCTTTTTCGATTTGACGCTTACCGAGGGGCAAACGCCTGGGAGGTTGACGAATAGGGTGAGCATCTTTAGTGTCGATAGCATGTTGAACAATATCAGTTCGACCTATGTCCTCAGCATTTTTTGAAAAGACGCCCTGATATTTATGCAGTAGTTGAGCAAGACTTTGTTTTTCGGGTTCAGTTAGATGCGTAGAGCTACGTTCAAGGAGATCTAAAAGGTGGTCGGGGAAAGGAGTGTTTTCTGTAGGTTCTAGTACTGAGGCAATTCTCTCCTGTTGAATTTCTGGTTCAAAGTAAGACTCACATGTACCTAAAGTAGTTTTCTTATATAATGTTATATCAGACTGACCATAGTTCATTACATTCATTATGAGATTTTTAGAGGTCACATCAACAATGCCGCCCATGATGCAAACTTCACTTTTTGCCATGAGTTCAATTGAAGGCTCTACAAAACCCTGCTGCGTCAAGTGTTCTTTTTGTGGTATTTTAATAGAGACCATCTTGCGAGTATGGGACGGAAGTTTCACGGTCTCTTGAAGTTCAACTCTACAAATCTGATTAGCTTGACCACCTGTCCAAAGTGGGACAAAATTCTGACCTATTACAAGGCAAGACTTTCTGTAATTAATGCTATCAACATGTTGGCGCAAAAAATCTTGACCTAAAATACCGTCTGTTTCCATGCTGCAGACGACAAAAGATAGATCAAAACGTTCATTGGCCATTTCAATCAGGAGATCAACACTTCCTGTAACAGCCATGGAGTCCCCATTTATGGTCTTAAGAACCTTAGACATAGGACGAAGTTGAAAAGTGCGTTCAGTTCCGATTTCACGTAACGTTTTCTCAGAAAGTAGCGAAGTAGTTGCACCACAGTCTATTAGAAAATTTATAGATGCAGACCCTACTTGACATGTTACATAAAAAACATTGTCATATTTATTGAAATTCGAACCTGAACGAGCTGAGTGAACTTCGTGTTGTGTATTTTGTAATGTAGGCCTATTTGTTGACATTGTCGCTGACCCTTGACCTTCAGAGTCAGCGCAAATTAGTTTTCCTGCCTCGGTGCAGGAGAGGAGTTTGCCTTAATGTCAGTGGTATTGTTGCTGAAATGTCGTACATCAGTATTTCTTTGAATATTGTCATGTACATTATGTTGCTGGGGATGTCCGAATGCATTTTGCCTATTTCTGTTTGTGTGGTTATGCCTGACATTGAGATTTTTCGGACATGATGCCCACATGTGATCGGTTGAATTACAACCAAAACATGTTTTAACACTTCTCGGTTGCGACGCGGATCTGTGAACATTTCGTGATGATTCTATTTTATCAAGTCTAGACTCGATGCGTTTGAGGGACAATTCAATGTCTGAAGTCGTATTGCGCGAATCGCAAGCTCGAACATTTGACACAGGAGTCCCGAGAATGGACTCGTAACGCTCGATTACCGCTACCGCATCGTTGATAGTAGAGCAGTTGTGATCCATGCACCTACATTTCATTTCAATTGAAACTAGTTTGTACAGCTGATTCAATGCTAGTTTCTCTTGTGAATGATGATCAAGGTCAGAATACGCCTTCTGTGAGAGCTGCCGGAGATCATCTGCCAGTGATGCAATGCTCTCCCCCTTTAAACGACGCCTGTTTTCTAACTTGCTTAACCATAAACATTGATGTTTACTGCTGCTACCGAAGCGCTCGGACAGACGGACAGACAAAAGCCGATAATCACGTCGTTCATGCTCTGTTAGACTCATGTAAAAATTTCTTGCCGGACCGCGTAAACTTGTAGCAAGCATTAAAACTTTCGTTCTATTGTCCCATAGAGACAACTCGGAACAGTCTTCGAAATGAGATACATACTGTTCAAAACTATTCGATCCGTCATACGTGTCGGGTTTAATCATTGTATGCTGGGGTGTAGCACGTAGGGGACTGCGGTATAAATTGTCGCCACGATCTGAATCAAAATGATATGCAGGTTCATACAGAGGGGTCCTGTTCTCATTGATGTAGTTCATTCTGTCGGGAACACGGAATGTTCGCGGTGCTGGATTATGACAATCATTTCGCAATTGTCTCATCGCATCATTATGTTGCGGAGCAGAGTTTGTGTTATTTTGTGAGATATCATGTCTAGATCCAGTACTTTCATCATTGTTGAAATTGATTAACATTTCTGAATTATCAGTTGCGTCTATCGTCTGCGTTTCGGATGAAATATCACGTGCATCAGGCCGATCAAATGAAATCTCAGGGTCAGGTGTAGCCATTTTGATATGTTTATTGAAAAAATAAGTTGACAATCTTTTTGCCTATGTATTTGTTTATTTATTGCATAGAAATATATGAATGAATAAAGCTTATAAATACATGCAGATATAGGTGTTTCAGTTCGATCACTCGGTCTGTTTTATTAGGCACTTACAGACCGCGCTTCTGACACCAAAAATTGTAAGCACCCAGGCTTTTGTGTTTCTGACAAATATGTATACAGGATGGACTAGGAATATTTAATCTGCACTCTTAATCACTCTTATCATATTCGCTGAGTAAATCGCATCATTGCTGTGTCAGTCTTGTCGAGTGGAAGATCTACGTTGTTTCAGATGATCAGTTTTGATGGAGAAAGCTGAGTGCGAAAGTTGAGCCAGTGGTGAGAAAGTTGTTTGTGACTAAGAGCACGGATTACGAAGAAACCATTTCTATAAAATGGTTTGTTGTAGATATGGATCGGGCTATGGTGGAGGAACTGATCCTATAAATACACTTTAAATGATAACAGTAATGAAGTTCAGGGTTTTATATGTTATTTAATTTAACGATAACGTATTCAATATATTAACGACAAAATATGCTTCTTACAATAAAAATGATAAACACGTAGGAGATTAAAGGCAGACACAGCAATGGACCAGTTGCAAAGAACTACTTTCAGCCATTTAGTTTTTATCAAAGTTCTACTAAAACCATATTTTATAGAGATCTACGATATAATTCACGATTCTAGAATATAGCGATAGTATAGTAAAGGAAATTTGGTAAACCGCTTGTACCTAAAGCTTCAGAGCTTGACTGCATTTTTGAAAGTTGTTGAAGATCGAACTTTAAAAGTAGATTAATGTTATTGTTATTGTTGCAACTGACCCAGATTGCTGGAACGTGCGTCCTTTTATAAGTGACGCAATGCTGGAAGTGATGCTGGAATGCTGGGGACCAATCAAAATCCTTGACACAAAAAGCGCGCTGTCAGTGTAATCAGGTCCAGTCACAGTAAACATTAAATAATATGGAATTAACGTAAACTGTGCTGCTATAAAGGGATTAAAAGGTAAGGGCAGATACAAAGAATTGATTTAAAAGGGGAACTGATATAATTGTCTCCGATAAACCAAAATAGAGACGAAAATATAGCGTTCCAGCATTTTCCAGCATTGCGCGTTCAAAGCAGACAAATAGTTACACGGAGCGTTCCAGAATATTCCTGAAGTTTGCTAATTACATATTCGCTTCCGAATAAGATTTACTTTGAAAACAATCAAAGTTAACAAAACAGTATTCTATGGCAATATAAATCAGTCATTTAAGCATTCCCTGCAAAATTACCAAAATTCATGCGCGAACATTCATAACAAAAATGGCGGACATATTCAACTTGTAAATACATCATGCAGGAATGCTGGAAATCGAAATATTAACAAAAGTGATTTATAACAAGCAAAGATTCTCTGATGAAATCAAAGTGTTATGTCAGTACTAAACATACATTAAAGGAAACTGGATTAAAATCTGTATTTTACACATGGTGAGTACTGGTTCGTAAAGTGAATGATATCCGGATACACGAAAGTTCGGTTATCAGATTTCCAGCTATTACAATATGTTTAGTTTTAGTCCTATTTTGTCGAAATTTGCAAATATGATATAAGAGTAGATTGAATATGATAACTTAGAGATTTCAGACCATGAACATTATTATGCCCCCCTTCGAAGAAGGTGGGGTATATTGTTTTGCAGATGTCGGTCGGTCTGTCGGTCGGTCGGAATGTAGACCAATCCGTTTCCGGATGATAACTCAAGAACGCTTAGGCCTAGGATCATGAAAGTTGATAGGGAGGTTGGTCATCACCAGCAGATGACCCCTATTGATTTTGAGGTCTGTATGTCAAAGGTCAAGGTCACAGTGACCCTGAATAGTAAAACGGTTTCCGGATGATAACTCAAGAACGCTTGGGCCTAGGATCATGAAAGTTGATAGGGAGGTTGGTCATCACCAGCAGATGACCCCTATTGATTTTGAGGTCAATATTTTAAAGGTCAAGGTCACAGTGACCCTGAACAGTTGAACGGTTTCCGGATGATAACTCAAGAACGCATAGGCCTAGGGTCACAATAGTTGATAGGCAGGTTGGTCATGACCAGCAGATGACCCCTATTGATTTTGAGGTCAGTATGTCAAAGGTCAAGGTCACATTGACCAGGAACAGTAAAATGGTTTCCGGGCAGTAACTCAATAACGCTTGGGCCTAATGTCAGGAAAATTGATAGTTAGGTTGGTCATGATCAGCAGATGACCCCTATTGATTTTGAGGTCATTAGGTCAAAGGTCAAGGTCATATTGGCCAGGAACAGTTAAAACGGTTTCTGATCTTCTTGTCTAAAACCACAGAGTCTAGGGCTTTGATATTTAGTATGAAGCATCATCTAGTGGTCCTCTACCAAGACGATTCAAATTATTGCTCTGGGGTCTAATATGGCCCCGCCCCAGGGGTCACATCGTTTACATAGACTTATATAGGGAAAAACTTTGAAAATCTTCTTGTTCAAACCACAAAGACTAGGGCTTTGATATTTGTAATGTAGCATCATCTAGTGATTCTCTACCAAGTTTGTTCAAATTATCCCCCTAGGGTCAAATATGGCCTGGCCCTGGGGGTCACATGGTTCATATAGACTTATATAGGGAAAAGCTTTTAAAATCTTCTTGTCAATAACCTACAACATTTAAATTTTGATCACATGTATGGTTTTGAGTGGCAAGATGAACCTTGACATGAGTTGACCTTGACCTTGACCTAGTGACCTACTTTCACATTTCTGTAGCTACAGCCTTCAAATTTGGACCACATGCATAGTTTTGTACACCGAAAAAAATTTTGACCTTGACATTGACCTAGTGACCTACTTTCACATTTTTGAAGGTACAGGCTTCAAATTTGGACCACATGCATAGTTTTGTGTTCCGAAATGAAATTTGACCTTGATTTTGACCTAGTGACCTACTTTCACATTTCTCAAGCTACAGCCTTCAAATTTGGACCACATGCATAGTTTTGTGTACCAAAAAAAAAAATTGACCTTGAAATTGACCTAGTGACCTACTTTCACATTTTTGAAGGTACAGGCTTCAAATTTGGACCACATGCATAGTTTTGTGTACCGAAATGAACTTTGATCTTGAGATTGACCTAGTGACCTACTTTCACATTTCTGATTGTACAGACTTCAGATTTGGACCGCATGCATATTTTTGTGTTCTGAATTGAAATTTGACATTGAATTTTACCTACTACCTACTTTCACATTTCTCAAGCTACAGCCTCCAAATTTGAAGCACATGCATATTTCTGTCTACCGAAATGAACTTTGACCTTGATATTGATCTACTACTAGTGACCTACTTTCTCATTTCTCAAGCCACAGCTTTCAAATTTGGACCACATACACATTATTTTGTACAGAAATGAAATTTGACCTTGATTTTGACATTGAGCTACTTTTGAAATTTGGAACATTCAAAAATGGCTCAGTGGATGGCACCAAGATCACTTTGTAATCTCTTGTTGAGTTAAAGGTCAAGGTCAGATTGAACCAGAATGGTAGAACCTTTGTTTACAGTGAGCATATAATTTCTGTTCCTTGTGCAATTACTAAATGCATCAAGGGGGGCATTTCGTGTTCGACGAGCTCTTGTTTACTTTCTGTGTCTAAGGCAACGTCTCTCCAGATTAAGCAGCCCAACATAATTGTGACGCTAACAAAGAAGATTATGCGATACAATTCCTACGAACATATAAACAATTTTCAAATAATATTCAAGTAGTACTGATAAACTGGGACACTTAGCTATATGTAGAACTTCATATCAAGGAGATCTCTACTTTTTAAAAAGTGATTGATCTAGCGCCGTCAGCGGTAATCTCCTGGTCGCCCAGAACAGTGATAAAATGTTGTTTTATTCAGGGATTAGTTCCTTAAACCAAACAGAATGTAGAATTCATCTTTTTCCTTGATATTTTATTCGAAAAACAAAATGTAATCGCTTATCTCTGTACAGCGATGACCAACACATTATGCCTGCCAAACATTTTTATTTCAGCGTTGCTGGCATAATGCTTTCACTTAATTAATCATTTATCCAAGTTGAGAAAACTTAACTTGAAAAATAAGAAATTATCATGTAATGGTCTGGCTAATGCAAAATAGGAAAAGAAACGAAACTGGACCGGATGACGTCAGATTGCTTTAGAGACTAGCTTTGTTTAAAGTCAAAATTGTTTTACGTATCAATTAAAAATTATCTTATCTACATTATACCAGTATAACAGTGAGTGAGAGCAGTTTCTTCAGGGTATTTATTGAACACCCCTCGGATCTTGAATAGTTATAGAGAATATTAGGTTACTGTTTTTGCAAACCTCGGGGTGGATAAACCTTTCTCCAACTCGGTGGATAAACTCAAGTTAAGAAAGACGGTAACCTTATATTCTATTTATCCTGCAGCCAATAAAATCTGTGTGTAACATATATTTGCTTAAAAAAATGTTTTTCGATACCAATTTGCTCCATTCTATGCAAGACAACGTGAGATAATAATTCCTTACACCATGATTGGTTTAGATCCAATAACTACAATAACGACTGCCTAATTCTGGTTATTTGTGTAACTTTCTAACTAAAAATGAGTAAACGCCACAATACACAAAGTTATGGTCGATTCAACCAAACTTAAAAACCGTCACCGTACCATTCCGTATTGAGGTATAAAAGGATAGAGTCAAATAATTGTTTTTTACCGTGGCTGTCCTCATAAGATGATGAAATGTTTGAGTTTTGGACATTTGGCCCAGTTAACACTGCCTATAGTACATATACTTGAAAAAGTAGTGTATAAATAGTGTTAAAAACTCTTTTGCTTTAATTTATTTTGATTCTAATAATTATGTTATGTCTTTTATTGTAAAATATAGATAAAATATGATAGAACTGTTTAACCGACCATCTGCATAAACAGTGTTTAAGCACACTTTTGCTATATTATTTATGAAATAAGAGGCAGCATCTGTCTTGGATATTGTTTAAAATGATCTTATATTTTTAAAGTATTTTTCATTAAATCTAACTTAAAACAATGTAGGATAGCACACGAGACAAACTTCTATTTCTTGACTAATTGTCATCTTTCACTGTATAAAATTACATTAAATTCGATTAGAATAGGGCAATGATATTGTCTCAAATATAACATATATAAACGTTAAAGAGGATATAATTCTAAAATATTTATGAGACAGATATGATTCTTTGCCCACATTTTATATAGACTTTGACTATGAAGACCATTTCAGACAAGCCTTTGGTGATGAGTGTGTGTAGGAGATGGTGTGTATGAATCACCGTCGTGTGATAACTCTAGTTTAATATAATATTTTTTATATCGCCTTGCAAAACCAATACTGTGGCATAGTCTTTTACAGAAATTTGATATGCAGCGTAGTTTTCTTTCTTATTTCTTTATTAATTAATTAAGTTAAGCAATTGGCTTCTAGTGATTCGGTACAACTTAAAGCATTTTTAATCTTTGATCGCTTAGTGTGACCTTGGTTTTTTACACATGGTGGCCAGGATTTAGCACTCTGCATGTTGACTGGATGAGATTAACAATTGAAACTAATTTTATGAATATTTTTAGTTGTTTAGAGTGTATGGAAGTACAACGAATTTAAGCCATTTGATCTTTGACTTCTAAGTGTGGCCTTGACCTTGACCTGTTCTGTAAAAAGATAGATACGATCAATGTAATGAGTCTCCGTAGCCGCTGACTTCGAATCACTAGCTTCCTCACCGCTGTGAGTTGAAACTTCGAAAAGAGTGACTTATTTCATACGAGGAAGCCATCCAGCTGACTTACGAAAGGTCATTGTTGCTACCCACGTACCCGCTTGTGCTTGAAATAATGCCTGGAGCGGAACCCGGAGTCTTTCTCCGTCACCTAAAGCTGGAAAGTCACAATATGACATATAATTGTGTCAGTGTGACGTTAGACCCAACAACAAATTAATCGAATGCATGTCTGACAATGTATTTAATAATTTATTTTAACTTAACCCAGTTTGGATGAACATAATCACGTTATCTTTAATTGTTTTTAGCCTGACCACCCGAACCCTGGTGCAGCATATAAAGGTATTGCTCGTTCTGCCTATTTACCAGACACTACAGAAGGCAGAGAAATATGCGCAATGCTGAAGGTAGCTTTTGAGCGGCGCCTGGTGTTCACTATAGGATCCTCAAGAACCACCGGACAGGAGGGGGTAATCACATGGAATGACATTCATCATAAAACAGACATGAGACCAAATACTCAGTAAGTTGATATTTAACATGGGCATTAACACATCAGAGATTTATTTACACTCCTTACTCAGAATAATGAGAAAAACAGAAAAATATTCCTTGCACATGGACAGTATGGTTGCATTGTTCAATTTGATTGCTGTACCATAGAGAATATTACTATAGCTCCAGTTTGGACTTTAGTGATGTTAAGTTTTCTGATCTTGTAGGATCATTTAATCTATTCAATCACTATGTATAAAAGAATTACGCTTACGCTGAATGGCAGTGATGTTTTGTTTGGAAGGGGCATGACAGGTGTTGAACATAACTTCATACGGACAGAGTGGATCATACCGTGACTGATATTACTTGGCTTGTTTGTAGTTTTTTTTTAATCCGTGCAACGAAAGGTTAATGGCTTCAGTTTTTACATTCATGTGCAATACATTTTCTTTATTAGGTTTGGCTATCCAGATGACACCTACTTACAAAGGGTACGCGAAGAGCTAGAAGTAAAAGGTGTTACAGGAGAAGACGTGGAGACGAAATTCATCAAACAACTTGGAAAAGATTATTTCAGACAAACCGTCAATTAATTATCAAATAAGTGGTCCGATGAAACACTGGAAAATTAGATCTAGATTATCATAATCGTTGCACCATTGTTTCATATCAGTTGTCTTTATGTGATGATGTTTATCTGGTAAATACAGATGACGCCTTCAAAGGGGGATACCTTTGCAAAAAATTTAGAAGAAGTGAGTTGCTGGACACCGTGTTGCGGTGATGATGTTCCGAATAAGTCTTACAGGGGTATAATGAAGTACAGATAATGTAAATAAATTACAAAATTCTTTTTTTTAATTCAACGTTTAAATGTGAAAGCAGATTATCAATGCATTGTATCTAGCAGTTATGATTCAAATGAATATCCCCCATATTGACTTAACGAATTGCAAAAATATGTTTGTTTAGTAAAACGGCATGTCAATAATTTGTTTCCGCGCCATTTTCCGAAAAAGCTTACATGTATATGGCTTGGGAACAAACTGCGTCCCACTCATTGCTGATTTTATTCCTTTTCTGTTTTGAACGAGATTTCATGCTCTGTTTACTAAGAAGCAGTTTGACATTATTTAAGTTTTTAAATTGTTTTGATGGAACCTCGAGGTACCTTGCTGATATTTTAAATATAGACAACCTATATTTTTCAGAAATAGTTAAACACATTTATTCTAAAGAATTACAACTAAACAAGGCTTATACCTCATAATAATTATTTAGAAGCGTCTTTTTTGTACTTACATTCATGAATAGTATTTTAGAAGACGATTTCAATTTTAAACTTGTCAATTTCTCCCAGCTGGAGGAGGATTTCTCTCGAGCGACATCGTACGGTGTCTGTGGGAATGTAGTGTATATACGACATAAAATTAAAAAGAATACCTATTTTAATGAAATATTTATAAAATTTGTAAAATACAAAACTCGTAAAGCACAGTGCAATTCTGCTATATCTTCTTACTAAAATTTATTTTTGTTGTGATGCATGGCTCTCTGGCTTTCTTTGGGATTACATGTATCTGTTCTTCCGGGAAATCTACCATCACCTTTATTTTTTCTGTTCCTTTACTTATGAAGCGTCAGGAACTGGTATGATGACCGACATTTACATACTTTAATGTCAAACCATTGTTAGCAGCTAATGCTCGGAAAGTAGGCTAGTACCATAACCTTTTAATTTTGCAGCAAATGAATAGGGTACTGTTCTGATATGTTTGTAGAACTGAATACATACAAATATTAACCGCAAAAAAAGTAATTGACTTACGCAAATTCCGGCCATGTCGGCGGCATGGTGAGATCAAAGATCAGATAGGGAATACTTTGTTTCAGTTCCACCTTTTTATCCCCTTAAAGAATGATATGCAAAATGTTGACTGCATAGGGACATGGTCGCACGGATAGATTAAAGGTAAATTACAAATCATTTCATTGCCTCTACATGTTTTACTCCGTGAAATTTAGGTTTAGAGTGTAAATCGGGCCCTCTTTTTACACATTTACTATTAAATCTTTGCGCTATTGCCAATTATTATGTAATATCAATTAAAGCAAGGAATTTAAGTAGACATGAAATACTTGTGGCGAAAACTATACAAGAGAAGACGTTAAGCCGCCCTACAGATTAAACAAACACTTACACTTAAGGTATTAGAGCACTAATAATAATGTTTACAAAATGGCCTTTGCTTGGTATATTCTAAAAGGTAACCGTATTTTGCACTATTTTGCAATTTTTAAACAACTTTTACCGTGCCGTTTTTTATAAATTTTGTATAACTTATGGTATCTCCTCAAGCTCAAGTAGAGACAAATTTCAAAGCGATAGCCACTATCCAAAACGTTTACAGAGAACTCATTTTACCATTTATTTTAATAAAAGAAACATCAAACTATTGGTAAACAATTATAAAACACAAAATAAAAATGTCAATATCATTTTTTCTATGGTGCCTCAAGTAAACGGATTTAATGAGACAGAATTCATACTTCAACATTGAAAAAATAAGGTCGAATGCTGTGTTTCTGTTTTTAATTTGTCTTACTCCATTTAAAAATAACCTTAGGGCAGAGGCAAAACCTACCTACATTTCTTCCACAATATATAATCTAAGAGTGAAAGCAAAATAGAAAACTTTTACCGCGTGTAACTCAATATTTTTAAAGATGTGTAACTCTACCCCTTCTATTTAAGTAGTAAATTCACTTTGAACACCAAGAAATCGCTTATAAGATTCATTTTTTTTCCATTTTTGTACAAGAAATCAATAATACGTCTTGAAAGAAGTAAAAACTTACTAGAAAAAGGAAAATAAGGGGAAAAAAATTTGGTCCCAGTAGGGCTTGGACCTACGCCCCCCTAAGAATTGCAGTAAAAGTAGGTTTATTGTAGGAATTGAATACTCTTCAAAAAGGAGGTTCTCTATTAGTGATCTAATACCTTAAGTTTATATTAACAGTTCAAATTTTATATCTGAAAATGTATTCCTTTTTATGCTACAGTTCGACAAATTTATTTCTCATACCATATTGATAAACGAAGAAACTACAAGCAGAACATGTAAGATAGATTATTTATTTTGTTACCGTTGAAATTATATTATGTATAGGGAGAGAGTTTCTAAAGAAAGCTATTGGCTTCCTATATGTTGATATTTGTAACATTGTAATAACTGCAATTATGTTGGAAAAATATTGTTTAAACCAAACACTTACACATTTGATTTCAATAACATCGAGTGTATATAAAGGATCTTGTTGTAGATTTAATTATTATTTGTTAAAATACATTTTTGTGCAAAGCTTATCGAAAATTATGCTGTACATGTTATATGTCAGTATTCTTAGCTGAGCGCGAAAGTATTGTAACTAAACATAAAGAACAAGATGCAGTAGGTCGCGCTCAGTCCTAGAAATAGTTTTTGGTATGAATTCAGAATAATATAATAAAATCATAGTTTGAAATTTATTATGAATTATGATTATGATGTGTTATGCATTATTTTCTGTTTTACATGAAATTAAAACATTTTCATTATTCATATGCATAGTGTTGATAGATTGTGAAGAACAGAATGATTCAATGCAATGGACACTTTGAATTTAAAACAGTAACAAGGATTCGAACCAATTTTCGGACACCTAAAAATCTTTTAAAAAAACAAAACACTTTTATACACATGTCACTGTTCTTCCTCGGCGCAGAATGCATAAACTGCTGAAACTTATTTCATTCTGTATATCATATAGGCCCCAACGATGACTTGAGGAGACCAAATCGTGGCACAGAATACAGCAGTATCTAAGCACCAAACGTGTTCCAATTTCGTAATGTCACGTTTATTCAACCTATGCAGTCGGCATCCTGAAGATCCGTCTGCAATGTAATATGAATTAGTATTTGGATATACATAATAGCAATATATCTATATGGTTAAATTCATCCTCAAGCCCTCCTGTAACATGGATTCGAGCCCATATTTTAGAGACTTACCCTAAGCCTTCTTTACGCAAGGGAAACAATCTAATTATATAGTGAAATTGTTGAGTGAACACCGTTTCTTAATCCTAATCCTGCCCATGTTATATCAGTGCAAAGGAAAAGTAACCTATCTATGATAAATGCCATGTATGATTACACAGTTATGCATCTAACAGTCTCGATATTGATTTCTTCGATTTTCTCATATTTCTAGATATTTTTCCCATACTTTGACGCATATGTATGGGTAGTTCAGATTGTTCTCTTTCCAGTAGAAGCCTTTTCAACATATTTCACCTTGTGAAATTCTGTGGGTTTTGACTTTTTTAGAAAAATCGTCTGTTTGTTTACAAATTTCACCACAAAATATGTCCTACTTTCCCCAGGGCAATCAATTATTTGATCTTTACATAGTTTTGTATTCAGGTTGCTAATCCATGTGGCAAGTATGCATGCTTTTTTCATGATTAGAAGTAAAAAGTGGGTAGGTTGCATGAGGTACTAGGTCAAGTGTCACCTAAGCCTATCATAAAGTCTTTGCGGAGTTGTCTCCATTTTTTCCAAATATTTCACCCGGGATCATTTTTTCAGCTCAAATAACTCTTTTTTCAGTAAATGATTTTTTAATAATTTTTTCAGTCCTTGTATTCTGATGCAGTTAACTTCACATACATTTAATATAGATAGCTCCTACTTAAAGTTTGTATTTTCAGTTACAATGCCTACATTTTTGGAACCCTTAAAATGCTTAAAATTACGATTTTCCACATTTTTAACCATTCTTCGGCGGCATATCTTGCATAAACTGCAAAAGACTAATACATTTTGTATCTCCTAAAGACTGCAACGATGACTTAAATAGACCAAATGGTGGTTATAGTCCATCATTTCAGTGCAGAATACAGTAGTATCTAAGCACCAAAACATGTTCCAATTACGTATTGAGGCTTTGACATAGTCCTTATTTTAATCAGATATTTGTAAAATGTGTTAAAAAGTTTATCAAAAGAGGGTACGATGCGAAAATCGTGAAACACAGTGCATGTTTGGTGATTGACCCATCTACAGTTTACTCTACGCTTTCCTATCTGATTTTGCGATGACTAATAAAGTGTTAGACTTCATGATGCTTTTCTCCTAAATCCTACATAAAACGGACGGAGGGAGTGAAATTTTGTCTTGCAGCTTTCTTAGTCGTGCCCTTAAAAGTTAGGCTCTTGGTGCTCTGACTTCAGACAAGTTGTTGAGTACATTGGTGTAATTAGACCTTAGATTTACCTTAATTTTATGTTTCACTTAATATGATCTGTTGTTGTTTTTTTCGCTAATGTTAGAGCCTTTCTCAGCTGGGATTTTATTTACATCGTTGAAAATAGGGTAAGTGGGAGGTTGGCATGCCATAAACGCATTTAAACCCTCCCCCTTTACTATGAATAAGTTTTGGCATGTCCATCCCCTCCCCCCCCCCACTTTACTTTGAATAAGTTTTCGTGCCCACCTTAATTTTGGCTGCCGGAGTCCTAAGGTGGTGCCCGATTGTTGTTTTTCCTGCTTATATGTGTGCGTTTATGTGCTTGTGTGTCTTAGGCGGTGCCCTACATTGTTGTTATGTTTTACTTGTCTGTTTATCTATGTTAGTTAGATATGTGGATGTGTGTGTTTGTCTTTGGTACATGAATGTCTGCGCTACTGTGGTTTACGTTATAGTGTAACTGTTATTTAGTAACGTAGCATTCCCTTTGTATATTCATCCTTGTTCTACTTTCCCCTTCAACCCCCTCTCCTTACCCGCTTCTACCCTTTACCCCTTCCTCCCCCTCTATTTATATTTTGCATAAAATTAAATTGTACTCGTTGGATTCTTGAAGCAACCAGTCTGTAATATTTTTTCCGTTACAGCTTCTTTTTGTTGTGGGCCTACTTTGCAAATACGTGGCTCTGAGGCTGTGTTTTTGGTGCTCTGTGCTTCCGAAAAATCTACCCTTACCTATTATCTTTTCTTTGGACCATTGGCAATGTAATATAAACTATTATTTGGACATACAAGCATTTATCTACATGGTTAAATTCATCTTCAAGTCCTCCTGGACACTGTGAACTGCAGCAGTAACAAGTATTCGAGCCCATAATTGGACACATTTATTTATTTTATTTATTTTATTTGGGTTTTACGGCGCACCAACACAGTATAGGTTACATGGCGCCAAACAGGACTACAAATTTTGGTTTCATATCTCATTTACATCGAAATAAAACATGAGGACACATGGAAAATGACAAAAATTACAAGTTAGCGTTCTTCGTCGGCAAATAATAAATACACTGCTAAAACCAATTTCAATTTGTACACCATAAAGGCTCTAACGATGACATAAGGACCAAATCTTGGCTAAAGTCCATCGATCCAGTGCAGAATACAGCAGTATTGAAGCACCAAAACATCTGTACTATAAATGATAATTTTTCATCACTGTCAGATGAAGATTGTCAATATATATAGCCGACTGCTTTCAAAGAAGAAACGCATTAATGAGTTTGCGTTAAACAATGGATTATATATATGTGTAGTAACATCTTGTTTTCAACACAATAGTCGTATATGTATGTGATACTAGTATAATATGACGATTTGATATTGTACTGTAGATATTTAGCTCACCTGAGCACGAAGTGCTCAAAGGTGAGCTTTTTGTGATCACCCTGTGATCGTCGTCCGTCGTCCGTCAGTCGTCAACAATTTGACTGTTAACACTCTAAGAGGTCACAATTTTAGCCCAATCTTAATGAAACTTGGTCAGAATGTTACTCTCAATAAAATCTTGAACGAGTTCGATATTGGGTCATCTGGGGTCAAAAACTAGGTCACCAGATCAAATCAAAGTTAAAGCTTTTTAACACTCGAGAGGTCACAATTTTGGCCCAATCTGAATGAAACTTGGTCAGAATGTTACTCTTAATAAAATCTTGGACGAGTTTGATATTGAGTCATCTGGGGTCAAAAACTAGGTCAAATCAAAGGAAAAAAGCTTGTTAACACTCTATAGGTCACAATTTTGGCCCAATCTGAATGAAACTTAGTCAGAATGTTACTCTTAAGGTATTAGATCACTAATAGAGAACCTCCTTTTTGAAGAGTATTCAATTCCTACCATAAACCTACTTTTACTGCAGTTCTTAGGGGTGCGTAGGTTCAAGCCCTACTGGGACCAAATTTTTTTTTCCTTATTTTCTTTTTTTACTAGTAAGTTTTTACTTCTTTCAAGACTTATTATTGATTTTTTGTACAAAAATGGAAAAAGATGAATCTTATAAGCGATTTCTTGGTGTTCAAAGTGAATTTACTACTTTAACAGAAGGGGTAGAGTTACACATCTTTAAAAATATTGAGTTACACGCGGTGAAAGTTCTCTGTTTTGCTTTCACTCTTAGATTATATATTGTGGAAGAAATTTAGGTAGGTTTTACATCTTCCCTAAGGTTATTTTTAAATGGAGTAAGCAAAATCCAAAACAGAAACACATCATTCGACCTTATTTTTTCAATGTTGAAGTATGAATTCTGTCTCATTAAATCCGTTTACTTGCGGCACCATAGAAAAAATATTGACATTTTTATTTTGTGTTTTATAACAGTTTACCAATAGTTTGATGTTTCTTCTAATGAAATTAATGGTAAAATGAGTTCTCTGCAAACGTTTTGGATAGTGGCTATCGCTTTGAAATTTGTCTCTACTTGAGCTTGAGGAGATACCATAAGTTATTCAACATTTATAAAAAACGGCACGGTAAAAGTTGTTTAAAATTTGCAAAATAGTGCAAAACACGGTTACCTTTCAGAATATACCAAGCAAAGGCCATTTTGTAAACATTACTATTAGTGACCTAATACCTTAATAAAATCTTGGACGAGTTTGATATTGAGTCATCTGGGCTCAAAAACTAGGTCACCGGGTCAAATCAAAGGAAAAGCTTGTTAACACTGTAGAGGTCACAATTTTGACCTAATCTTAATAAAACTTGGCCAGAATGTTACCTTCAATAAAAGCTTGAACAAGTTCGATAATGAGTCATCTCGGATCAAAAACTAGGTCAGCAGGTCAAATCAAAGGAAAAGCTTGTTAACACTCTAGAGGTCACAATTTTGGCCCAATCTGAATGAAACTTAAGCTTGGTCAGAATGTTACCCTCAATAAAATCTTAGACAAGTTCGATATTGGGTCATCTGGGGTCAAAAACTAGGTCACCAGGTCAAATCAAAAGAAAAGCTTGTTAACACTGTAGAGGCCACATTTATGACGGTATCTTCATGAATCTTAGTCAGAATGTTAATCTTGATGGTCTCAAGTTCCAGTTTCTGTGGTACAACATAGATGTTACTTTCAAGTTTTACATGTATTTTAAGGCATCTACCTTTTAAGGAGTTTTTTATGGACTTAGAAAAACAAAAGAATTACAATAATTACTAAAAATATCATTGTAAACAACCACAAAATTAAAATTCCATTTGCAAATACAGGTGCTAGTGTAAAGAAATTTGCTTTGATTGGCGTATATTGTGACATTCTGGCACTCTTGTTTAAGTTTTTAAGATCTAGTCATTTAAATATTATAAAGTGATAAATCGAGGAAACTCCTCGATACCAAATGTATGTTCTAGTCGTTTTTGATAATATGTTATTGTATGAGATATAGTTATTTGAGTTGCATTAGTTTAGCTTAGATGTTCTTCCTTTAGAAACTTAAGACATACTTATACATACTTGTATTTGTACCCGAAAGGGCCCAAAATTATTGAATAAAAGTGATTCTCTTCTATACTATTCTATTATGTTCTATTCTTTTTTATTCTATTCTATTCCAATTCCGTAATGAGGCCTTTATTTTTGACGTATGACATCGGCATCCTGAAATCCGTCGGCAATGCAATATGCACTGTTATTTGGATATATGTACCAGCAACATATCCACACGGTTCAATGCATCCCCAAGCCCTCCTGGGCACTGAATTACAGCAGTAACAACGATTCGAGCCCATTTTTGGACATCTAAAAGTTCTAAAAATAACATTTTTAACACGTTTCACCGTTCTTACTCGGCACATAATGCATAAATTGCTACATGTATTTCTATTTTGTATATACTAAAGACAACGGTGACCAAAGATATCAAATCTTGGCTACAGCAGTATAAAGCACCAAAACATGTTTGAATTTCGTAATGTATGCCGTCGGCATACTTAAGATCATTCGGCTATGAAATATGTACATTTATTTAGACATATATACCAGGAACATATCAATATGTTTCAATGCATCTTCAAGCCCTCCAGAACACTTTTTGACACCTGAAATGTGCTTAAAATTTACGATTTTCAATAGATTTAACCGTTCTTCGCCGGCATATAATTCATAAATTGCTAAAAGCAATTCTATTTTGTATCTCATAAAGACTCCAAAGATGAACTAAGGTGACCAAATGTTTTCAACACAAAAGTCGTATATGTATGTGATACTAGTATAATATGACGATTTGATATTGTACTGTAGATTTTTAGCTCACCTGAGCACGAAGTGCTCAAAGGTGAGCTTTTGTGATCACCCTGTGTTCGTCGTCCGTCGTCCGTTTCACTTTATCATCGCTGGTATATGTATGATTGCTTGCTGAAGGTACACTATTAGTTGTTATTATTTCTTCTTTGGTCTTATTTGAATGATTTTCGCTTCAAAAAATTCACATTCTTTTGTAGTTTCCACTGATTCCTCTTTATTTATTCCACTGAAGTTTTAAGCAGTCCATCGTAAATTTTAGCAAAACCTTTTCGTTTTGGTGTTTTTAATGGCGAAAAAGTCATGTGTCTCTTAGAGAAAATCTGCACTTTATGAAACTTAGAGATACAATAGTTCATCTCTCTTTTTTTTTTTTTAAATGCATATCCGCCACCTCTTCATTGCGCGGTTTATTGGACTATTTTGCTTTTCGTTTGCTAAAGTTAAGGACATTTTTATATCCTGGCGTGCTGGAAACTCGTCTTCAACCTTAAATATGAAAAGGAAATTTAAATAATATTCAAAGTATTGAGATTTATAAGATTATGAGATTTATGAAATAATGTGAATTATTGAGATTGTCTTATAGAGTTTAAGTTAAAGTCTGTGCATTCAATTGTAAGTCGCGCATTACACTCAAATTTTCAAGCTTTTTATCAAAACAAATTTTTTAGTTCAAAACATCAAAGGGTCGCGTGATGCTGCAAAAATGTACATGTAACACAATCGACATGTTCCGAGAGTTGTGCACCATTTCCAAAGTAAAAGTTTGCGTCCGAAATTGCTTGAAGTACAAGTTTGCAGCAAAAAAAGAGCTCGAACATGATTTAGCCCTATTTGGATATAAAATCATTTGTGAAACATGCAGAACCAAACTTTTATGAAATTCTGCATAATTTGTTGTTTTGTCTCGTTTAAGGGTTTTAGTTTGATCATAATACTTTTTAAAAAAATTGGCAAGAAACAAACCCGTTCAAATATCAAAACCTGCACTTGACCATTTTATACCTTCAATAAATTCGAAAATTCGAAATCTACGATGCTGAAATGCAAAAACCGTGTGTGGCGTAGACATCGAACTGATGCATGCACATATCCGTAGAGTTCAAAATAGGTTTGCAACCATTTCACTGTCTTGAAGTAAGTTTGCAACCATATCACGTCCTGCCCCTTGATATTTCTCGATGCAAATCTAATAATGTTTTTATAGCATTGACATACTACGCTTGTAATCATTATATAAATGATAGAGATTTGTTCTTTAGCCTAAGTAAAACTAAAAATGTCGTCGTTAAAGAACAACTTATAAACGTGACGACATGTATGAAACTTACGTAAATGCACAAGTTTCGTGAATGTCCGTCTTTAAAGGAAATTGGGAGCTGAAAAAAACGCGAAATAATGAAATATTTCAGTAAATGCACGTTTTTAAAAAAGGACGAGGCAGAAAGAAATGCAGTAACGTATGCAATTATAAAATTGTTGTGTTCTTCCAAGTATTAAAATCTTAAACACTTTTTGTTTCAGGTTCTCTACCCGCTCTGTAACGTAAAATGTAAACATTGAAATGCATAACATGTATACACTTTTTAAAACTGAATGTATGAGTAATGTTTCAGCTGAACAACACTATCTTTAGGAGTCACCGACAATGCTTGCAGCACTCCATGGTATTTAAAATAAGTGGAACACCTGAAGATACTTGTTTCTATCGTAGGGCATTGACTTTACGTTTTAATTCATGATACAGTTGTATAATTATAAATTGTATGTATCCATTTCGAAGACTTTTATTCCAGTCTGCGCAAGACTTTAATAATGTAAAATGATAGTTCAGCAGCTTGTGAACAGCCATCATCCAGTCATTTATGAAATTGTCCAAGAAATGGTCTCGACGAAAATAGAAAATGTAAATACGATTTGTTTACCATTTCAAATGGTAATTATGATGTTGAGACTTTGCAACTCTGTATGTGAGATGTTGTCATATTTTCTGTTATCGTTGCGACCATGCAACATTTATGTAGCTTACATATATTTATTTGGTCAGACACTGCTATTAATTTTTCCATAGGCTTACATTGTAAGAAATGACTCTGTAGGACCCCCTCAAAACTTTTGTTGACACATGAGGTGCCATTTACCCTGTCAAATAGCCTTCCAGACACAAAAAAAACAACATTTTTACCTGGGCATGCAGGATCCATTTTTTTCTATTTCCATTCAAAGACAACCACCCTCAACTGTGCATGGAATTTAGTGGTGAATTCCAGCAAGTACTTACTTCACTAAATTCCTAATTTCAAAGTTAAATATATAGCCAGGCAGCTATAAAATACTTCAAAATGCACAAAAAACATTATATTTCCAGATTTTAAAGATATTTTCATGATTCAAAGCAACACATTTTTAACCAATCAGCTGAAGTCTCATTGAATGCTACGGGTTTCCCTACACATTTTTCAACCAATCCGAAGCCGGCAAATAATAACAACATTTGACCATTTGTAACTAGTTCGTTTTATTTGCAAATAGCTTATATAGCTTTCACACATTAAACTCACCTTTTCAGTTATGAAAACGTAGAATCAATGCTTTATTACGCGTAATAATTGAATCAACAAGGTCGTACGGAGCGACACCGTAACAATTGTCGTGGAGATGTCGTCTCATGTTATCGTTGAGACTTGACTTACGTTGGAACGTACTTCTCCCGGAGTGCATATAGGACTTATTGTGTAGAGCCTTAAAGGTGTGGGTCAGAACCTTGTATTGCACCCTATATTTCACTGGCAGCCAATGGAGCTCCTTCAGAACCGGTGTTACATGATTGCGACGGGGCGTCTTAGTGATAACGCGAGCTGCCGTGTTCTGGACATGTTGCAATTTGTTAAGTGTGCTCTTTGGAATACCACTTAACAAGGCATTACAGTAGTCTTACCTTGAGGTAACCAGGCTGATGACAAGGGTCTTTGTGGCATCACTGGTAAGATACCGTCTGATGTGACCTATTCTGCGTAGTTGTGCATATCAAGTCCGGCACACAGAGTTAACTTATTGTTCCATATCCATATTTTGTCAAATACTTTACCAAGATTCCTGACATATTTTGTGGAACAGGGAAATAACCATACTGACCTTTGACCTCCGAGTGTGACTTTGATTTTGAGCTAGGGGTCTGTGTGTTGTTGTGCATGACAAAAACATTAGAATCATTAGAATGGCAGCGTTATGGACCAATCAGGTAAAAGAACTATTGAAATTCGACCCCCAAGTGTGACCTAGACCTTTGAATTAGGGATCTTGGTGATGCGCATGACAAATCATTTCATTATGGGAAACATTTGTGCCAAGTGATGTTAAAATACTTTGATGAATGAGTTATGGGCCAGACTGGAAAACAAACCTATTGAACTATGACCTCTGAGTGTGACCTTTACCTTTAGGCTAGATGTCTGAGTGTTGCGCATAACACATCATCATATTATGAGATAAATTTGTGCCAAGTAATTAGAGAATTCCTTCAACGATGACAGAGTAACGAACCAGATAAGAAAGAAAAAACACTACTGACATTTGACCTATGAGTGTGACCTTGACTTCTAAGCTATAGGTCTGAATGTTTCACTTACAAATTGTCTCATTATGGGATACATTTGTGTCGAATTATATTAAAATTGCTTCAGTGATAATAGAGTTATGGACCGACAGGAAAAAATCACTATTGACTTTGATCTCTGAGTGTGACCTTGACCTTTACACTAAAGGTATGGGTGTTAGCGTGACATCTCCTCTTATTATGGGATACATTTTTGCAAAGTAGTATTAAAATCCCTCCAAGGATGACAGTGTAATGGACCGGACAGGAAAAAACACTATGACCTCTGAGTGTGACCTTGACCTTTTATCTAGAGTTCTGGGCTTTGCGCAAGACACATCGTCTGGTTATGAGGAATATTCGTAGCAAGTGATATTTAAATCTCTTGATGGATGGTTGAAATACAGACCGGACAGGAATATTCGATTACAATCAAATCTTGATATGTTCCATGTGGAAAAGCTCATATTATCGACAGCTTTCAAGTTTCTAGGCTCCTTTTCAAGGCACAAAACTTTCAAAAAATAATTATGTCGGAGGTAAACAAACTGATTCGCCTACATTATATAAACCTTTTGAGTTCTGTACAGGGAGTATTGACAGCGTCAACTAAATGTAAGATTCTAAAAGGAATTTTCAGATAAAAGCTGATCTTATAGAAAATAGTTTAATTGATCGATAAACACTGATAAGCAAGATCTAAAATGAATGCTATACGAATGCAATAGCTATTTTCAAACAGGCAATATATATATTGGATTGTGGCCATTTCATCACAATCAGTGTACATAAAATATATATTTGTCACATCTATAAACAGTAAATTAAGACTATATTGCAAAATGATTTGAAACGTTAAAATATTAATAAATGGCATCATTTGACAATGTACGGATTAAATTATCATTTCGTCCTAAAAAAGCGGTAATAACATTTTTTACAGAAATATTTTCCATGACATTCATTTAGTTGGTACTGTGTTTTTCTTCTTGGAACCAAACACTTCTATTTCTTCATTAATACGAACTAAACAGTATTCAGTTCCCTGGCATCCATGCAAAGTTGATTCATCAAATGTCCATACACGTCGTAGAAATGGAACTATGTACATCGGTTCTGTTGGATTGTCTTTATCTTTACCTAGTATTGAAACTGGAATTTCATCATTTGTTATCATATCGAAATTATACTGTAAATCATAGAATAAAGCAGCTTGAATCCGACATACGGAAATGTACAGCAAGAACGCTTTGCATTAGTTGATAAAACTGGCAATGCTCCTCTCTTTCTAAAGATTATATATATGTATGAAAATTTTGACATGTGAAAAAATCCTAATTTGGGCATAAAACAGCTCGAGATTTCTTCAGTTATAGCCTATAGGCAAGTATCTCAAAATAAGCACACAGACCGATACATTTTATCTAACTAAATGAAAGACAATATGTCAATTTACAACTGTCAGATGTTTCATTAAAAATCTAATTGTAGAATGTTTTCCCATAGCGAAAGTATCATCAAAATTATTATCTTCAAATTGACTCCGAATATGAAAACTGGATAGATGTATATATAATTTAAATCGTTCTAGCAAAAATCAAGCAACGACCCTATTTATTGTCTTAGCATATATTGACGTTTTGATAAATTGTGGTTTAATCAAATTCTACATTGTATTGAACATGCGTAAAAAAGTTAAGTGTCCAGCAGGTTATACCAAAGACAAGGAAAAGCTAAAATCCTATATTTTGGGAAACAATTGACTTGCAGTGAGAACACCTCAGGTCGCACATGTCGAAAGTGGTTGAACAGGAATAGCGTTAGAACGAGAAGGTTTTGGTGGGGAAATCGTAGTACCGGGGGTAGCACTTTCAAATAGGTTTCGAATCATGGTCGTGATATTTACACAATATATTGAATAAAAAAATTACGCCCTAATTTATAATTTTTGTTTACCTTTCCACTTTCACTTTCGAGCTTGTAGCGGGAACAAAGTGACGTAGCGCGATCACGTGATTGGGCACACTGTTGTTAAGAAGCTTAATATTTCATAGAAAACAATTCAAGTATTCATAATATATAAATGTCTCATTTAACTGTAAAAAGTTCTAAAAGGTTGGCATGATAATTTGTAACAATGTGTGATTGACCTAAGCAAAAACAATAAATGATATACTCAAGTATATGACGTGTTGTGTATCCATAACAAAAGGAACACATGAGAAAAAGAAGATCACCATTCTATGTCTGACGTCGCCGTATACGACTCTATATTTCACACTCATAAGGTATATGTCTTCGGTTTGGATAAAACGTGATTGTGCTTCCATGCCAATCAGAAGGAATTGCTATTTAATTACAAGCTAAACCTTGCCTAGTCGCGCAATGATCAGTATAAACAGTACGTAGTTTTGCTAATAAGATCAGTAGTGTATAATCAAGTGAGATAACTAGATGCTATGTACAAATAAACATATGTCATATTTCCAGCTTCGCATCATAGCTTGTATAAAGTATGAGATAGTGGTTCCTTCATGACGATTATGTCTTAGTATATTTAAGATAACGTTTCATATAGATTTTATGCTTTGATCGCAAGATAAAATATCTATAAGAACAAGTAGAGAATCAAGAACCATTTTTATCTTTAAAAAATATGTTTGCATTACTGTTTAAATATATGTTAAGACCCACAACATGGTTTTACA
The DNA here is from genome assembly GCF_021730395.1 of Mercenaria mercenaria. Classification (NCBI taxonomy): domain Eukaryota; kingdom Metazoa; phylum Mollusca; class Bivalvia; order Venerida; family Veneridae; genus Mercenaria; species Mercenaria mercenaria. The sequence continues at coordinate 13,093,828 of NC_069369.1, read as the reverse complement.
CACAAGAAAACACAAACAGATTGAAAGTAGCATTATAGGCTTCGGAGAGTAAATTTGTTAAATTTCTACTTTTGCAGAAAAAGAAGCAGTTAATAAAGGGGGAAAAAAGTATATTTTATAATACATATGAAAATGTACATATTTTCAATAGTATGCTGAAAAAAAGTACATTGGAAAAGGTCTTTTTTGTCCAAGGTAGACCCTTTTCATCGACACCACCACCCTCCCCTACGCCACCCCATTATTCATTATGAATATAAAGAAACAGCAGCTGTAAATACTTGAAAGAAAACACAAGAACGCTTTGTCGAGACCGAAGCCATTCTGTATGAGAATAACACTGAGATTGTATGCGCAAGTCGAATACGGTGTTGAATAGGATATGATTAAGCGTTTAAGAAATTGTGAATTTGATTATTTTTCCTTTCCTGTAGTTATGTATACATAACAAAAACTTACATGTAAATGATATACATGATTCATGCTAAGATCAACCTGTCAAAAATGCATTTTTAACCCTTTCTGCATAAATTGAATGTACAATTTATACAATATACAGATCGATATTGTTTTCTTTGTGTATAGTTTATCTTTTGGCAAGTCATTTTTGAAAACATATTTTAAAATTCATACTTAAGATACAAGCTTTCTCAATACAAAGACATCAACCAATGTAGATATGGATCGCCGCCATATCAGACGCCATCTTGACAAAAATACAAATATCGCAATTAAAAAAAAAGTATCTATAGTTTCTCAAAATAAAGGGGTTTTAAAAATCATTATCTTTCTTTCACCTGCTAGGAATAAATTTCAACTTTTAGTCTAGGGTCCTTATAATAGGGAAAAGCGTTGGATTACTGCAAAAAAAATGATATCATTGTGCGTAAACCATTTTTGTAGTATTAGAAACTTGACCAACGCATCAACAAATTCAACAAAAACCTTTGTCTTATATGCAAGCTGCCTATGCCAAGAGCTTTTTTTTTACATGTCTCATTCCTAAATGATGTAACGGAGTTCCGTTTAAACGATGACCTTGACATAGATCGCAACTGAACCTTGGCCTTAATGCAAGCTACTTATTTACCAAGTGTGGTCAAAATACCACACTCTTAAAGACATCCCATAACCTTGAATTTTAAGTACTTACTTAAAATGTAGAAAATCCTCATCAAAGGTATTTAACTTTACTAGATTTTCTAAATATATAAATCGCTTGTTTGTAAAGCAACATTCATAATTACATTTCATGCAGTAACAGTCGCTTGTTAAAAAAACTTCCAACTTTTTTAGCGGCTTTACACAATTATACTGTGTTTAGCTATACGTGATATTTGAGTCAAATATACCTTTAACTGAGGTAATTGAACATAGTACACAGAAACATCCAGAACATTTTCAAGACAGCTACATAAACCATATCTTATCGCGAAAACTGATCTCTAACTGACGTCATTGACCAAAAATGGACCTACACGAAGCATAACACAATATAAGTATTAAAGGCCATTTCTATTGTGCTCTTAGGTCATTTTGGCTCCAGCTTCCGTATGGCACTGAAAGTTCCCACTTAGTGTTATTCAGACTCTAGAAGGAAGGAATACGTCAAAACTTTGTTTGTTCTGTATATAGATCTAATACAGAATTGTCGTGTAAAAGCGTAAGTAATACATCAGTTTTGTCGTTAGATTTGTATTACCTGTAATAAAACTGACAGCCAAGCCGATTATTACTGTGATCAAACATCCTATAAATCCAAGCCATACATAGGATAAGTCATAGATAACAAGGTGATTGTTATCAATGCTGTGGTGATAACTGAAATAAAGAATAAACTTTTGCATAAAAAATTCTACCCATTGGCATGAAATAATAATAAACTATACCCGCATCGGATAGGAAAGAAATGTTTTTCCTAAATATTCTCTGTCAAGAAGATAGTAACATTCTTAATTTTGGTGACATAAACAGGAATTTTCATACTGAATATATTAAAAACAAATGCTTAGAATATATCAATATCCTAAAGTTCAGACAGAAACTTTCTTCTCAATCATACTAATATCAGAAGTTCAGGTTAAATCTTAATGTATGAAAATCACCAGGGTTTGATATATAAGACCAAAGTTGTTTCGTGAACTTTTAAATTTGTGTAGAAAAATGATAGTGTAAAGCCTGTACATAAAACTGGTGATGACGATATATATATGTAAATAACGAACAACTATCTTCCGATATCCATTCTGCCCACTCGATCTAAAATATGCCGTTGATTCATTTATGTCTTTTAAATTTTAATATTTTATACGAAAAGCAAAGCGGATGTCGAAAATCTCACCCAATGGAAACTGTGCTTGAAATAGAAAACACTTTAATACCGTTCAAACCAAACTGATACTTATTACTACGTATGAAAGACGACGCTTTCTAGAAAACAATGAAATAAAATATAAAGTTAAAATGAAGTCTGAGGTTTATTTACGGGATGCTCTTAGGTAGTATGCGCATATTAAAGTATTTTCTGAAAGGGTATCTTCCTATCATTAGTTACTACCTACATTAAAAAAAGATACCGATGCCAAATACAAAGTATTGTTTTATATATTTAAACATATACTCAGCCACATTTAAATAACTGCTATATATCATGGCGAGACTCAGCATGTAAACATATCAACAAAACCAAAAAAAATGCCAAAGCGTGCATGTAAAATCATCCTTGGATAAAATTATTTGTACTTCAGCCAATCTGTACATATTTTAGATATGTAGAATATATATAATTCTCCAGTCCTGTTATCACGAATTGTTTAACTTTAGATGTTAACCCGTCCAGTACGCCCAGTTCAGCTGCAGTGAAACAACTGGATACATATGTAAGTGTTTATACAGTTTGTTATAAGCGATATATTCACTTTTTTGTCACACGCACTGCATAATAAATAAAACCAATTAAGAATCAAAAGTTTGAATATTTTTGATAAAAATGAGAAATGCAATTACTCAAAAAAAAACCAATATATGAAAAATTAACATTCTTCAACATTCTGTAACCTGCAAATATTTGTCCATTGGTATAATATAATGTTAAAAGCATTTAGATTACACTTTGTGATAAAGTGGGTTTTCTGTCAATTGTTTAATATTATTTTTCTTACCGTGCAACTATTGTTCCGGATGTATTATTGCTTAATTTTCAACCGTTTTTCTTTATTACAAAGAAAACTATCCCGAAAGTTTTCGTCTTGAACTAGAAGTTGGGTTGCAAAGACTTTTGTTATAAATGCATTATGTTCAAAATTATTAAAACGTACCTGTATATATAACTAGGTTCGAAACTTATATATAATCGGATGCTAATAACTGATACTTGCTTGAGCCTATCCATTGGTGTAGTATCATTCAAATAACGATAAAAAGAGGTATCAGTTGTTGAACTGTAAATCCTTCCTGTTGTCAGTGTTAAATTCAACTCAGGTAAGTCTGTTTCATTTTGGATGCACCCGGATGTAGTGACTGGCTTTGACAGTGGAGCTTTATTTCTATATAGGAAGGAACCAAGAGCTATCCACATATTGAGAGCAATACCACAGATTCCGCCCGCAAAAGCACCCTATTTATCAAAGTAATAATATTACAATAATCTCAACGTTTAGATTTACTTATAATCACAACATTGGTAAATTTACTACACACTGATTATATATTTGTTCAAGAAAGCAGTATTCAAAATCTGAATATAAACTGATTTTCTGGGAAAACTACCAACTGTACTTATTATTCTAACTTATATAAATTGATTGTTGATAGACAAAAAAGAACTAACAGAACGTAGATTATGTTCAACAAACTATAGGACGCAAATATTTATATTTTTTACTTTTTTGTTAGCCTGTGGAAAAACAGCACCCAGGAAAAATATTCCAACAATTGGGCCACCGGCTGCACCAAAAGCTGTATCACACATCTGTATTTGATAGGCAAAAACAATGAAGATTGATGTATTAGAATAAACTTACGTGACAACAAAAAACTTGATGGGAATATAAACAATGGGATTTATACTTCGTACAAGGACAAATCAATATATCAGTTCTTAATAACAAAATTTGAACATTCTTTCAAAAATCACAACATCAGCATGATTGTGGTTCTAAATTAAAACATCGAAAACAACAAACTGTCCATTTTAATGAGTTGTAATACCCAATAAATTAAAATATAACATTTACAATTACCTGTGTGACAGGTCCTGTCAAATACTGGGACAGGTAAGCCAATACAACACTCAGTATTCCATACACCAGAACTTAAAAATTGAATGAAAGTAATGAAAAATAACTATATTAACTGATAATACATACATTGTTTCAATTCGACTCAACCCATTTAATTGATGCAAACTAAAATGTACACCTGAAATATTTTTAGGTACTTCGTTTCATTCGACATAAGATCTAAGAATAAAGAACACGGGGTCATGAAAATGAATATAACGTTATTAATTATAACACTGCTGCACACACAATATATAACCTATGTATTTATAAAAATATTTATTGCAAATTGAAAACAAGTAATATTACAAATAGTTCTACTTCGCTGTATAAAACATGTGTTACAAACCTAATAGTTTTAAAATGAATGTTTTTTTACTCTGCAACGCTCCTTTCAAGTAATCACCCAAGATATCCTGAAGAGCGTTTGTAGCCATCGAGTTGATACCCGAAGACAATGTACTACAATCAAATAAGAATGCTGGTAACAAAAACGTGTTTAATACTTTTCTTCAAATGCGTAAAAGATTAATTAGTCTATTGACTTTATCACTTAGTTCATTACTGAATGTTGCATTTTATATAAATGTTAGCGTAACTTACGAAATGTAATTTAAAATGTTCAAATATTTCACGTGTCCATGTGTTTTGCTACAACGAAATTTTGTCGTTTCATTTTCTATTTCATTGCTCAGATGGTTGAGAAAACAAGCCATATTTAATCCCATTAACAACATAAGCACCCATTAGCTATCCTCGTCTGGCTGAAGGGGAAAAAAAACCACATTTCATTATTAGTGTTTACCTTAAAGCTCCACTGAAAACTGCTGCAAGAAATATCCCAGCCAGTCCTGGTACATCGTTTAACGTATTCATGACGAAATATATCATCAACTAAAATTCAAAGCATATCCATATATAATTTCAGGAGATTAATATATTTATTTATTTCTACGTAGTATACTTCCGGTGCTTTATATTCGGAGTGTAAAAACATGCAAAAAATACAAAAAAAAAGAGTGCTTTAAATGTACGTATACATTTAACCTAAAACTAAGTAGTTTTATTTCTCGTTAAAACTACGATATCTCGCACATACATTTAAAAGCTGCTCAAGAGACGATAATCATGTCTTTACTTCGTATATTTAAAAATCAATATCTCGTACATGAAATAAGAATAAACAAATTTCATATTACACGTACATCAACTTACTGATATGTTAACAACAAACCTGATTCGGGTTTGACACCTGTTCGCTAGCTAACGGATCACATGCTTTTATAACGAAGGATGCATAAAGCACCAGCCCAGTCAATATAATGATGGACTTGAAGGTTAGCGCCAGTGGTATATTCAGGAGACTGGCACTAAATTAATAAATAGAAGAATCAAAGTTAATCTAAAACTAAAGACAACTGACGGAATAATTTAATGTTTTGAATTTTAGACAGAAGAGAAAATTTTTTAACTACAATTTGCAAAAAAATCGATAAAAAGGAGGGAACGGATACCAGAGTAACAACTAATTGCATGAAACTGAAATTGTCTGTAAGGCTTATCACAACCAAAACAAATGTAAGCCTCTGCAGGTCTAGTCACAAGTAGTCCAAATATAAATAGTGCTAATCTTTTTTCCTTTCCTAGTGCCTTTTCTCAATAGCAACGTGTTTACTTTTACTCTACCGCGTTTCAGTATGTATCACTTTGCATTCTATTGAAATCGGCATGTTCCTATCGCATGCTAGGTAAAAATGGCGGCGTAAGAATTTAATGTCTCGAAAAGAGAAATTGAAAGAAGCGAAAAGGAATAAATTCAGCAGAAACTGTAATTTTCTTATATAAAATTTAACACCCCTTTTTCTTTTTGTTTTTCTAAAGTAGCGATATAGTTCTTTATGAGAATATAAGTCTCTGAAAATCTGATATGCTAGAAAATGTCGAAAAACCGTTATAAAGTAAGTGCATTTTATATGAAATAAAGAACAGCCGGATTAAGTGGTGTTCAGCCTATAAGCGCAATCCATGGTTTTTTGCCAAACTCCGTGAAAATCAATGAAAAGGCCATTAGTCTATTCTATATGATGTAAAATGGTGACAAATGACTGAAAACTCTAAAATTTCTAGTATTTTTGGAATTTAGACCCAATTTTCGACCAAGTGGCTCTATTTTGGTCGATTTTAGGACCTAGTAAATGTCTTTTCTCACATTTTAGCGCTGCAATTGTCTAGATGTTATTGAAATTAGCATGTTTCTGACTGAAAATGACAAACATCTTAACGATTAAATGGATCTTGAATCAAAATTTCATGAATAATGTAATAAAATTTGAGATATTGCTTGCACAGGGCCAAATTTCATGTATTTTTTTTAATGGGGATGACCTGTAATAAATGGTCATTTCTCTAGATTTTCTCAATATTTTGCAACGAAACTATTTATTTATTTATTTTGTTGGGTTTAACGTCGCACCGACACAATTATAGGTCATATAGCGGCTTTCCAGCTTTGATGGTGGAGGAAGACCCCAGGTGCCACTCCGTGCACTATTTCATCACGAGCGGGCACCTGGGTAGAACCACCGACCTTCCGTAAACCAGCTGGATGGTTTCCTTACATGAAGAATTCAACACCCCGAGTGAGGCTCGAACCCACATCGATGAGGGGCACGTGATTTGAAGTCAGCGACCTTAACCACTCGGCCACGGAAGCCCCGCAACGAAACTAAGCAGATCATTGTGAAATAGGTGTACCTTGAGAATGAATGCATATTCGTGAAAAATATCAAACACGAAATATTTCTTATAGGCTGATCACAACCAAAACAAATATAAGCCTCCGCAGCGCGTTGTATTTAACGAACTGTAGTTTTCTTATATAAAAGTTAACACCCCCTTTTCTTTTTGTTTTTCTAAAGTAGCGATATAGTTCTTTATGGGAATATAAGTCTCTGAAAATCTGATATGCTAGAAAATGTCGAAAAACCGTTATAAAGTAAGTGCATTTTATATGAAATAAAGAACAGCCGGATTTAGTGGTGTCCAGTCTGTAAGTAATGTTTACACAGATGATCAGACATTAGCATACAAAAGGCTTCACATACATTTTAGCATCCTTTGCTGTTTCTACGGAAGAAATCCTTTGTATTGATGACTGGTTAAAACAATTTGGCAGCATGTTAAACACACCACCAATAAGACATCCCCACACTGTATGGCGTACACGAGGATCTGGGCTTATCCTATAAGGGAATGATAAAGACTTCATAAATGTATTTGCAAACGCTGATATATTTTGAGTATATGGTAATTATTCGGTTTGAATCAAATCCATACAGTGCCTAATAGAACTGAGAATAATAATAGACTTCGTTTATTTGAGTCTGTTCATGATAGGTTATGAAATTTGCAACCTCTAACGCCCGATGCCACTGACTTAAGAGGAAACCTTAATCAGGCTCATAGGTTCCATGATACAGAGGGAAAAGAAATAATAACAACATTAAATCTAATTATACAGTCAACGACTGTCATATAATGATTGATATGTTAAGATCATTAGCGACTTGAGCGGCATCTGGCATTCAGCCGCCCCGCCTACGGCGCCGAAAAAATAGTTCGGCCTTACCCACTCAGTCATAGACGTGCAGGAAGGCCAGTCATTTAGTACTGAAATATGAGGCTATTTGCTTGTCTGGAACTGGACTGTTTCTTAGCAAACCTTTATACAAAACTTGCTATGATGAGAAGGACAATTTTAAACGTTCATTTATCATGAATAACACATAATAATATGAAATTATAAACACCTGTCTTAATCAAGTAAGGAGGTTAATACTAAAAAAAAGCTTTGGCGAGCCATCATACTTGTTTTCGTCACGATCCTACAAACCTTATATTGCGAGACATCCATCTACTGAATATTTCATTAAGCATTTTAGATATCAATCCAGAAACCTAAATGGAATGATGCAAGGGAATTTACGCCCGTACCTGATTTTTTCAAAAGCGCACAATAACATATAGTTCCAGCTTAGTATTGTTATCTGTAGAGTTAAATATGTTTTGTAAATTTATCTTTTCCAAATTTAGGACTTTACGGTAATGATCAAGGCGTAATAATTAAGATATTTATACACTATTTTACATTAAAAGATAAAAGAATAAATGAATACACTAGCTTTATACAGCTTTTAAAATTATCATCCTTCTTATTCGATGCTGTATTTAGGTTAATAGCGACGTAACGATGCAAGTTGAAAGAAAATAGTGACAAGGAACAGAAGTAAAAAAGCCAGTTGGGTTAAAAATGACCATAAATACCAAATGTAAAAAGTGATATAAATATATACTCATCAAATTTCATCCGACCACCTTTCGACGACAATTCAAAAACTTTGGATAAGCTCCCTATTTCCTTTATACTCTAAAAAGAAGAAAATATAATCATACGAATAGTATGACATAGTAACAAAGATAATGTTTCTAAAATACGGTTTTGTGTTCATAATATATGTACATGACAAATGGGTTCGGACCGGTTTAAACTCCAAAGTGTTTGTTTTTCCACTGACTGTTCCAAGACTGTGTCCAATTGTGTTTTATTGCTTATATGTGTGTTTTATGTCTTCAATCATGTCAAAAGTCATTCACTATAGTAGAGGATGTTTAATCCTTTTATACTCTTCTAGGACTTTGGAACAAGGAGGGGATAAAGAATGAAGTGAGGATCGGTGCGCCGTTAACCAGTTTAAACTCCAAGTGACGTTTTGCCACTACCCTTTCCAAGGCGATGTTCCACTGTGTTAATGTATTTGTTCATTTAGTCATTGTGTAAATGCTTTAAGTTGAAGTTTTGTGTATATGTAATTAAGTACACATCAATGCCTATACTACTATGGGGTTTCAGGGTACGGAGGCTACATTATTGGAATCTGTCATTTCTAAACGGATATTTATCCTTGTCTTTCAAGATTGGGTGTTCCTTGCACTACACAAGTCTCTGCAATTGATGCTTCATTTAATAACTGTACATACATACCGCATTAAAGTTTTAATCTAGCGTTTACGAGAGGATGATTCAGTTTCGTTATGGTGTTAAACCAGACTGATGATTTTCGCATGTCAACTGCAAAGTCTCGACTTATTAAGATTCCAAGATAAACATGAAACAGTATCCGGTAGAAAAATCAAGTTCAAACAGTTACCCTAACAGTATATGTATGGGTGTGTACGTGACTAATATATGTACAAAACAAACATACAGAGTAAGAGAATGATACGAACATATATGCACCGCATTGAACTGGTAAGATGCAAAAGCACACCTGGCGAGTTCAAACTAATTCATTGTGCACAAGCTGCAAATCCTTATCTCGTATATGACCAAATGTTACAGGAGATTGTAATTCAAACAACAAAACACACGATATGTTATAAAACATGTTCCCATAAATAACCGTATATCAAATCTAACAAATCATACATGCATGTACTTAACACTTTTGCAAAACACAGAAAAGCAAGAGAAACAGCATTAAGGACAACAAACATCATGTTGACTTTCAAACCGCCAATCATGGATTCTCCTCACAATCAAGTAGGAAAGCGTAACTGTTAAAGGACTGAACACTCAAACAAGTCACCCACCTTAGGAGGACCACGACCTTAAGACCTTACTTCTGAGCAAGTGTGGTGAACATCAATTAAACGGTTCATTAAAAGTTATTTCAAAGGACTTTTTTCTATTTTTTCCTGTGGCAGCCCATAAATGGGACTAAGTGCTCCTATTTGAGAACATTTTTGAAGAATACATTGTAATGGTGCTACATACCCAGTGTGATGAAGATCCATCAAGCAGGCCGCGAGAAGATGTCGTTTTTTTTTTCTTTTCTATTTTTGGCTGTTTGGGCTCTTAAATTTATCCGGTAGCCCCCATTTAAAGTAGAAAAAGTGAAAAACCACAAGTCTCCCAGCATGACATAAATGGAAGTGTTGCAGGCTAATTTTGACTGTGCCTTTTCAGGGACGGCAGTGGAAATGTACTCTTCGTCCGTGCCCTATAGCAACAGGTTGAGCAAGACTCAGCGTTTACACATATACCAAGTACCAAGATATAGTTTAGAGACACCCTTAGACGTATAAATATGGCGTGGTACATGGAAGCTTCAATGATACATAGAGTGCATTCTTAGTGAAAAGCGGCGTATGGTCTCCACTTAAAAGAATGGATTTGCCATAAACAAGAAAACAATGAGCAGAACTAAAAAACTGGAATTTAGGGAGGGGATCTAAGGTTATGGAACCTGTCTCCTTAAAACCATTTGGGAGGGGACATTTTAGTGATGCTACAGACCAAGTTTGCAGTAGATACATCTAGCGGCTGATGAGAAGAAGTCGTTAAAGCTTTTTTTGTTTCAATTCGAACGGCCACTACAAGGGGCCGAAAACCCTAGCTAATTTGAACAGAATTTGGCGAGACCATTTTACTGATGGTAGAGACCAAGTTTGATTAAATCCATCCAGTAGTTAAAACGAAGTTATTTGCAGGATTTTTTCTTTTCTAAATTTAGCTCTAGTTGTCCATAAAAGGGGCCGTGTGCTCCTATTTGAACAGATTAGGAGAGAAGCTTACTATAATGATAAAGACTAATGGTGATGAAGATCCATAAATCTCTTCGTGAAAAGATAGGTTTTTTCTATTTTAGCTCTAGCTGCCCATAATAAATTCGGGAGTGGACTATATAAAGATGCTATTGACCATGTTTCGCGAAAATTCATCTAGCGATTCATGAGAGGAAGTTGTTTAAAGATTTCCTTTCTATTTTTAACTCTAGCGGTGCTATAACGGAGCTATGCGCCTCCATTTGAACACAGTTTAGGGAGCACTTTAACCAAGTCTGTTGGTTTGTCAAATTCATAAGGAATTGCTAACCCCTGGGGGGGGGGGGGGGGGGGGGGCTTAGGTTTTTTGTTATCAGTACAAATCTTAAAATGTGATCTTTAAAATATGTTAAAGACTTGTCACAGTTTGTACGTTTCCATTGTTATCGACCTTTTAAAAGTCAGTGACACTGAAAGACTTCGTCTTTGATTCTCTTTAGAGAGTTGTATAAAGCTTACAACAATAAATTAATAGACGATATGTTTTTGAAAGTCCGTTTCATAAGGATTCTTTTGCTAGTTTTTTTCTGGTTTGCAGGTTAGTATGTATTTTAATAACACCACCATTACAGTCAATTTCATCAAAGGTAAAATAAAATAAAAACATCAATTGTAATCAATGAATTGGAATCAGTGTGTTGCATGTTACGTTATCATTTCAATAAACGTGTTTTATCATGTTCATTTATTTAGAAAATATTTTAGAAACAAACTACATTTACTATTTAGTAATGCAACTATAAAATATACTAGCATTCTTGTCAAGCAATGAGTGTTTCCGTAATAAAAGCTTGACATACGTTACTTTATTATAATTTCGAAAATATGTGGGGAGAATTCAGGAACAGTAATTTATATGTTGATGATCATTTATGTGAAAGGTATTAATCTTAAATGTTAAGTAAAAAAAATTTCAAACCTATATTACAAACTTTATTAAATAGATGTATCAATTTGGTTGAGATTTCAATTAGATGCATCATTATTACTATTAACTTGTTTATGTTTGCTTTCATTCGTGTGATAAAAGTATTCTAATGACAAAATATTTGTGCATATGCAGTCATCCGTACAAGATAAAACATTCATGAATCCCAGAAATAGATGCATATAACCATATACTTTACATATATTAATCGTAATTCAAACGATGTTAATTAATGATCGTATAATATCTAGCATGTTTATCGTAGAATTTCATTATTGTTTACCATACAATCACTAGCGTCGGTTACAATACAATTCCTCATCGTTTACTATACAATATCTATCGTCGTTTACCATGTAATCCCTAGAATTGTTTACCGTAATCTCTAAAATTGTTTACCGTACAATCTATTGTATTGTTTACAGTACAATCTCTAAAATTGTTTACAGTGCAACCTTTAGCATTGTTTACCGTACAAATTTTAGAATTATTCACAGTGCAATCTCTAACATTGTTTACTGTACAAACTCTAGAATTGGTTACAGTGCAATCTCTAGTATTTTTTTATGGTTTATCGTATAATTTATAGTATCGTTTACCGGGCAGTCATAAACATTATTTACCGTACAGCCTATTAGTATTGTTTGCCATAAACTAGCATTGTTAAGCAAAACTACAATTTTCAATGAGATAGCTCGTTTCACAATGTTTCTTTACAATGTTAAGTTTTGTTCTTCTATGTAAATTCGTGTCTTCACTACAGGTTTATTGTATTATACACATGTAAGAGGCTATAAATGTATTAAAGTTATGTTATGTTATGTTATATATTAATCATACAGTCAAGATTTAAGGTTTAAATTTAATTTTCATCACAGCGAGTCTGCTATTATTTTGCTGCTCGCAACTATTATTTACAACAGTAGTCGCGGTGGAAATTTATATTTTATTTTTGGTTGATAAAAATGAAGAAAGAAATATAGTAATGAAAACATAAATCACTGCATGGCTATATTATACAAGTACAACTTACATACATATTATTATTGAGGGGTTTTTAAAGGCTAAGGCAGTTTCTTCATGTTTGGCAGTTTGTAAAAAATATTGATTTTCGTTTGTATATATACCTTATATATTTACATTTAACATTTTACATGAAAACGTTTGAGGCACAATTAAGAGAATTTATATTAAAAAGTATACTTGATGAATATCTAATAGTACCACATGTACTTTAAATCAGAAAAAGTTATTATTAAATAATTGAAGTTTACTGAAACATTTTTAAAAGAATTAAAATTTTATTTTCAAAATATAAACTTATTCAATATGAGCCATCATTGTTACAAAAAACAACAACATGCGTTGCAGCTGTTCAAATAATTTTATAACCGACAATATGTTCACTCGCGAGTAGCATACCTAAACTTATCTGCTTATGTACATGAACTGTATACTGCTTGAAAATGCATGTCATTGTTTTTACTAGACAAAACTGTAGGAACAGACATAGGCTATTCTAAATGAGGAATTTTTATTACATGTGAATACAAAACAAAACTCAACAATTCATAGCACAGCCAAGTTCTTCTAAATCGTTCATGACCAGTAAATTTATAACAATTATGCTTGCATATATCTGCCAGCGACGTATATCTTTATTAGATATATTGACAGATGATTACAGAGACATACGGAATGCAGACTGTAACATAATACAAAACAATCTTTTGAAAGATACTGTACTTTTCTTTACTATTTTATGGAGCAAACTGAGACATGCTGATTAAACAACAACAACAACAACAACAACATTTTATTAGCAAACATCGACAAGAACTTGCCTTTGGCTAATGAACAGAAAAAATACTGATAGAATAGATATGTAATCATACATGACATGTTAAAACAGTTAAGCCTACATACTACTTGTAACAGTCCTACAATCCAATTAAAAAATACTTATCATAGGAGAATTAGACATGGAATCTTTTATTATACACATTTTGAAAATGGGTTCAATGTATATTTAAACTGCTATTGAAAATTATATTTTTAAATGATATACTAATTGCTAACAGTTTCAGTTATAACTATAAAAATATGAACATTATTTTCAAAGATTGGAGCCCAAAACCCCACTAAGTAATGAAAAAATGAAGCATTTGCATTGTACATTAGTGTATATCAATTGTCCTTTATGTACTAGTATTTGAGAAACGTAAAATATATTAAATCAAATACTGTGAAATAAGCGTATCAAGAACTTTCAAGAGGACTAACAAGGCTCATGGCATTATCATCCTTCAATCAATTGCAGTTTAAGTGTCTGTATTTCCCGCGAATATTAACTACAAATTAATTGTTCTATAATATTACTTTGACCTAGGTTATGAGGCTCAAAAACATACACGAAGGGCCTATTTTGCAACATCTTTTCGGTCACCTTTTGTTGCAAATACGCTACAGTATTATCAGTTTGATTAAAATATTGTTTGCTAGTCTCTAAAATAAAATTTTTTAATAAAACATTCATGAATTATTTTAACTTTAAAGTTTAGTAATGAAGTAGCGTAAATACTTACATTCACATATCCAAGTATTATGGGTATTATTGTGTTCCTAAATTGTTCATGATATATAAGCATAAAGTAATGTCCGTGCCTTCTAGGTAATAAAATATTCAATTAATAATAATTATCAAATTAGGTCATAATGTATAGAAAATCAGCACTGTTACATACAGATGGACTATCATTAAGAGATTAATTATGTCTCATTTTGTGATGTTTACCACGAGATCTTATTATCATGCCGGTTTGGCTATTTCACATGAATTTTAATTTGTTGGCGCATACTGATTTACATTTGATACATGTGGGTTACGCTATACACACCATTATATTCTAGGAAAGGTGTAAGGTTACGATAAATCAATGGAGATCTATAAAGGCTTTATGGTTAATGTATTAATCGCGACTTCCAAGGTAACGGAAACGTTTTACAAGTCTAACATCTTTAAGTTACTGTAGATATTGCAAACCTTCCGTTGATACCAAAAAACCTTAGACTTCTAAGGGGGAGCGAAAATATTATGTCGTTGTCTCAGATATCGGTTTTGTAAATGAGAAGGAAGAAGTCATTTTAAGTGTTTTCTAGCTGTAGATGCTCTTAAAGGGGACTGATCACCCCTATTTGAACACATTTGGACGAAGCCGTTATAATGATACTACAGATCAAATGTGCTAAAGATCCATCAAACGATTTCTGAGAAGTCGTTTAAGAGAGAGCCCAAGTTTGAACGAAATTGGGCGAGGCCCTTATGATGACGCTACAGACCAAGCTTGATAAGATCCATCAAGCAGTTCATGAAAAAAATGTTTACTGGTTTTATTATTTTATCTCTGCTGGCCACTAAAAGGGCCCTAGTGCCCCTTTTCAAACATATTTGGGGTGGGCTTTCTAATGATGCTACAGATTACATTTGACAACGATCCAACAAGCGCTTCAGCGGAATAATTTGTTCAAATGTTGTTTTTTTCCTATTTCATACGGCCCATAATACATTTGGGAAAAGAACCTAAATGATGATGCTACATACCAAGCTTCATGAAAATCCATATAGCGGCTCATGAGAAGAAATTGTTTCAAGGTTTCCCTATTTTCAACTATTGCCGTGCCTTAAGGGCGCCAGGCACTTTCCAATCGATGGAATGTTGGAGCGAACCTTACACTAAGTTTGATGAAGATCCATTAAGCGGTTCATGAGAAGAAGTCGTTTGAAGGAATTTCAAATTTTAGCTGCAGCGACCCGCTAAAAGAGGACAATTGCCCCCATTTAATAACCGTGAGACAGGACCTTACAATGAGGTTATAAACAAAGTCTGATGCTGAAGACGTGTAAATGTTTTTTTTCTCTATTTTTAGCTCTGGTGGCCCCTACAAAGGGCTAATCTAAACCATTTGAACAAACTTGTTACAAGTTCATGCCGGGATGTGACTAACCAAATTTGGTGTATTTCTGGCAAGCAGTTTCAGAGGAGAATATGTTTAAGTAAAATGTTTAAGCAGAACGCCATACTATCAACCTATACTTATAGCTCATCCTGAACAAAAAAGGGTCATAGCCTCTTCAATATAAAGCTTACAATTTTACTTTCTGACAAAGTTGGTAAATAACATCCTCATAATATGGAAATTTGATTTATAGCTATGTTTACTAACTCATGTACCCCTATAATATTTCGAAATAAATTGCACGCAACAGTCATTTCTTAAGAGTGGTAACTTGGCGACGAGAAATAGTAAATGTTACAACTATATCATTTCTACAAAAGTGGTAAAGCATAAAAATATTTGTCATGTCATAATTCTATAATAATATACTGAAATGTGATAAGCATGCGGCAAAAAATATAATTTTCAAAATAAATTAGCAGAAATGAACCTTTAAACGGCAAAAATTCCCAGAAATATATTTCAGCTCGATATGCAAAGCTAGCTATGTTACTGAACATTCCTGAAAAGTTTGGTTGAAATCAGGTCAGTTGTTTCAGAAGATTAGTCCGGACAAACTTTTGTGACAGACAGACAGACAAACGGACAAAATCAAAACATCTACCTACATATATTGAGGAGACAAATTTATTTGTAAATGAAGAATTGAATCAAAGATCGATATGTTTCAATCTTTTCATATATGAAGAATATGTATAAATATCTTGTGATATATTCACGGTTTGGCTCACCCCACCAAGAGCTTAAAGATTAATATTCTGCTGCACGTTCTAGCAAAGAGCACGAATATAATAAACTGAGTTTTATTGTTTTAAGATACTGAACATTGAGAAGAACTGTTTTAGTACTAAAAGGTAACGATTATTTGTTTTTAGCAATTCATCGTTGAAGATGGCCGTAATTATGTGTATATTTTGGTTGAAACGTGCATGATTTTGGCACGGTGATTTTTTTTATGTATTCAGCGGTAAAATGAAAACATTTGATATTTTCTGTTCTCAGAGTTGCAGAATAAATCAATAGCCAAGATGAATGATTAAAACGATGCCCTTGCAATCAGCGGATTTGGTAACAAACACTGAAGGACAATTATATACGGATGTGAAAAATAAAAATGGGAAACGAGGGTTTTCGAATGCGCAATAAAAGGTACCCACAGGGTTTGCTAAAAAGAAAAAAACAGGTATTAACTATGCAGAACAAACTGTTAAGTCTGCACCTGAAGTCTGTAACGAAGATAGCGTTAGGATGTAGTGTCAGATGTCCGTGAAAATCAAGAATGCTCCGATTTTGAGAATCTCGGGATACCAGATTGAGCCAAATGCTATTCAGTGTGTCATGTGACATGAAAAGAATGTCGTTTAATATGCATCGTACAAATACTGACATAAACAACATGATTACAAATGTAAACAAGAGGATTGATAATATCGAGCGCAATATTGGAAACAAATTAACCAATAAATTAGATAATAGATTAAATATGGAAGTGAAGATAATGAAAATAGAAATAAAAGAAACAAGAAATAATTTAAGTGCAAAGTTCATTGCGGGGATGACAGATACAAACGAAACCGTTGATGACATCCAGGCAATGAAAAAAATGCAAGAACCAAGAAGACATTTCTTTGAACATTGTTCTTAGGTATGTACATGAAACTAAAACAGAAAATGTTTTGCAAACACTTAATGACGTACTTCGGGATGGGGTCAACGTAACTGCTATAGCTGTTAAAGCTGTACGTAAAGGATCGATTGAGGACAGAAGAGATTTCAGAGATATTACAGCAACCATGGCTAATTTCAGTGATAAGTCAAGTGTTTTTAAAAAGAAAAGCTTTTTTTTAAAAATGTCAGAAGCATTAAGATGTTTTTATTCATAATGATTAGTCAGTGGAAGACAGACTACAGACCAGTAAGTTAAAGGAAATATTAGAGTCTCTGAAAAGGGGTGACGTGGATAAACTTGAACTTCGCGGATCATGATTAGTAGAAAAATACGCATAGGGTATAGGAACTGGAGAAGTCAGGAAGCTACGAGCGAAATGGCAATAGGAATTGCAATGGAAAGCAACGGGGAAATGCTAGGAAATATAGATAGGAACTTATGGGTTCTGCAATGTCAATAAATGGAACATTAATGAAGAAACAGACAATGAAGAAAAAGAGAATGTTATGTAATTTTGTATCAGTTTGATGTTTTACCAGTAGCGAAAACTCATTTAATAAGAGGAAATGAACTAACTGATTTTAATAGATATTTATTTTGGCTAGGTCAAAATAGGGTTTCTCTACATAAAAGAGCAAAAATGGGATCTGACGGGGTAGGGTATTAAATTAAAACAGACCTTCTGAAAGAATGTGATTTTCAAATTGCTTTTGAAGATTTTATATCAAGATATTTCATGGGTTAAGCTAGTCAATAAGTTTGACCAAATGTACGATGTTTATATCTGCGATGGTTAATTACCACCAGAAAACTCCACTCGGCAGATTTTTGATAATCTGGTATATACAATGTAGAGGAATTTCAGAAAGAAACTCAATGTATTTATGTGCGGTATGACTCTAACAGCCACTGTGCTGATAATTTAGATTTCATACAAGTTGTAGATGTTTTACCTGACAGAGATGTTTTCTGTAAGTGCTTACGGCAAATACTTACAGATTTTACCACAAAAGTTTACTTATTGAATGGATTAAAAGTATCAAAAATGCGATGTTACATTTATTGGGCCTCAAGGTTGCTCAGTTGTAGACTTTTGTTTTGTGTAGGAACAGTGGTAGACCTGATCATTCGGTATTAAAATGGAAGTTGCATTTAGATATTATTTCTCAAGATGTAAATGTAAAAAGTGTAGAACTTTCATGTTCAGAAACTGTTTTTGACACAAAGAATTTCCCTCCAGATTTCTTTTGGAATGATGATTTAGATTTAGCTATACAAATAAGAAATTCCGAAGTGGTAAGCCGTGGTGGACAGATGATTTAACTGCATGGAATGAAATGAGTAAGGCAGAGAAATGTTGGTTGAAATGTAAAAATGCACAAAAGAATAATTTTGAACATATTTATCTACAAAAGAGGATATATTTTGACCACTGCGTATAGCCTGCTATAGGTTGCATACTAAAAGCTTGCAAGATGAAATGGAAAAATTGGCAGACACAAATTGTAGTAATGTCTGGGAAAAGATACTTGATATTTTATTCAATATTTTCTACTTGTATGGTACCATCTGCATGGTCGGAAGGGATCATTACTCCTATTCCAAAGAATTCTACTGCAGACCCCCGTGATTCTTTGTCATATAGAGGAATCTCTTTGGCTCCAGTTATTTATAAATTACATGCGAGTGTTTTAAATGATAGATGTTATACAAAATGGCTTTATGAAAGGAAGAAGCACAACAGACCATGTTACTTCGATTACTAATATCATAGAAACAGGAAGTCTGAAAATGCAGTCAACATTTGCTACATTCATTGATTTTTAAAAGGCCTATGATTTTATCAATCGATATAAACTTTGGGACAGGTATTCATGGTATATTGCTACATGCAATTATCTCATTATATAAAGATGTAAACTGTTGTGTGAGACTAAATGAATTTGATACCATTTGGTTCGAAACAAAACAAGGCTGTCCATTGTCCCCTCTATTTTTTAATTTGTTAATATAACCGACCTGGTAAATGCACTTAAAAAATTAGAAGTTGGCATTAAAATAATGAGGACATTGTATGCATACTTTTATAAACTGATGATGTGGTTCTTTTAGCTGATTCTGCAGAAGGTCTACAAGTATTGCTTGATAATGTTAATGTTTTGGTGTAACACAAATAGAATGTCGGTTAATTGTGATAGATAAAGTTTTATGGATGAGTAGTGAATAAAATAAGGTTTCTAGGCCAATTTGACCCCACTTGACCCCATATTCCTATTTTATAAGTGGACTTTAACCTTACCCTAAACTTAAAATACTAACTTAGTACCCTTGGTACCCTGAAAATCTTTTAAATCATCTTTAGTTAAACCAAACGAAAACCTCCGGTTTAACCAAAAAACATTTGATTTGATAGACGTAAGGTTGAAGGGTCAATCTAACCTTATCTAACCTTTAGTCTTTGGTCCGGACTAACCAATGCCGGACAATTAAAAAACATAGATTTTAACTTTACTTTCGTTTTCGTATTTTCGGAAAACCTGGTTATAAATAACTGACGTATTTTCTGAAAATGTTATATGGGATTTACGTGATATTTTCTGAAAAATGGTCATGAACGGTTGTTAAGCTACGTGTAAACAAATATAGCGTATTTCGCAACACAAACGTAATTGATTAACACCAAAACCTTCTTTGCTAGCATAAAAAAGTTGCATGGAAGCAAATAACTTTATACTGCTAACTTATACCTACAACAACAGAACAGAAAGGAGTTTTAAAGGACTATAATGTAAGTTATATTTTGTTATATATCTTTTTACTAATTTTAGACTATTAGCCCGCTGCTTAAATATTTTAATATGAATCTAAACAATGTATTTATACGTTGTAGAATACGTAAGTGGTACAAAACTTTAAAGAACTATTTCTTTATTTCATTTCAGGAGTATTCAAGAATTCTACAAAGATATTGATTATCTGACTAGGTATTTGAATACAAATTACCCCAACGACACAGAAATACAGACCTGGAGTTCATTATACCGTGATAAGTATGTAAACCTTATTGGACAGGATGTCTGGAATCAGCATCAGTACACAAAACTCCAGGAAGAAAACTATCAATTAAATCAAAATATAATAGAATTACAGCATCAATTGGCAACATTTCAAAAAGAGAGCAATAATACCAAAGAAAACACATCTAAGAAAACAACAACACGCACTACAAGAAAAACCAGATACAATGAAGTAAAAAAGAAATTGGAAGAATCCTTCTCAAACGAACGAAAAATAACCGACGAATTTACCCGCGACCCATCAACTTCAGATGAATGTGCTGAATGTTTAGAAATGTTGGATAAATTGATACGCTCAGATACAAGAAATATAGTTTTAAACTCATGTCAAAAAGGAAAAGTTTTAAAAAAGTTTAAAATGTTAACAAAAAGGGGGAAAAAAGGATTTATGGTAACACTTAAAAATTTTAATTTTAATTATTCATTATCACATTGCAACTTTTTAATACGTTTGTATGATTTTGCAATGAAATATAATGACATTTTAAAATATGCTGTATCTATTGAATATATTTACAAAAATTTTACAACTATTAAACAAGTATTACAAGATTTAAGTACAAACAACTGAAATCACTCAACCGTTTGAGTATGCCATAGGCATATGCATGATTGAATATCATAATACTTTTATGTTGTGAGAATCACTCAACCGTTTGAGTATGCCATAGGCATACGCATGGTTGAATATACGCTTTTGGAAGTAGTATGGAATATAACGTTTATGGTACATTTTTGTTAGTAGTAAAGAATATTATGTTTTTGATACATTTTAACTCATTTTATTAAAATAATTTATCTTTGTTTGTTCATTATGTTTTACATTGTTTACTCTCAGTGTTTTATACAATAAATCATAAATGTTTATACCATTTTGTAACATTTTTATGAAAAATAAACAATAATATCCACAGAGTGTACTTGTTTTGTCTTGATATTCAATGTTGTTATACTTAACCCCAGGTATATATCTAAATACTTCTTTCGGCGGAAGAAGTCCAAATGGGTCAAAATACATATTATTTAAGTAACAAACCCAATGTGTTCCAGGACCAACAGAATCATCTAAATTTTTAATTCCACATTCAACCTTTTCTTTCGATTTTGGTAAATTATTTCTACTAAATACACCCCTGAAGTTTTTAATTTTTAATTGTTTTACCCATTGTTCAATTTCAAAGTTAGAAATTGGTTTGTTTATAAATTTTATTTTTTTTTACTATAGGAATTCGTCTGTAAGGTCTCCGTTGTGAATCAATCTGTATACCCTGGCCATGTCCCTTACCACTTAACAAAGATGTAATCAAAGGTATTCCTAGACTAGCAGCCAACATGCCTAAAAAGCCGCCATTTTGTTTCTGTTTTTGTGTTAATTTAATCACTCCAGATCCTACTAGTTGCTTTCTTTGATTAGGTGTAAGATATGGCGATATAATATTTTTCTTATCATTAGCTACCGAAATCATACCATTTCCAAGTATTTTACTAACACCAGTACTGGCCAGTCCAGAAAGGGCTCCAATGCCTAGAGGGGCTAATATTTTTGGAACTATTTTTGCCTCCATTGGAAGAATTGTTTTTCCTAACAAACCAGCCAAAGCTCCTAAAAATCCGCCATTTTGACCTTGACTGGACATTTGTTTTTTTGAAATTGTAATTTCTAATCCCTTCTTATTTGCAACAGCTTTTTTAATTTGATTAATTTGTGTTTTTGTTAATAGTAAAGGAAAGTTTCCACGTAATTGTTCATGTTTTAATCTAAAAGTATGTGGAATTTTATTATTATAAGCTTGTGCTAAATTTTTCTTTTGTCCATCTGTAAGGTTAACTTTATATTCAATATAATTTGATGACATTATATATTTAAAATTTATTTTATTTAAACAATAACAAGTTCATTTCCAATAGTATTTATTTCAACTGTTTCCTCATACAATACAATTGCATAAACACGGACATGTGCTGCCGGCCGAACATTTAATTTAGCTGTTAATGTAATGTGTTTAGGATCTTCTGTAGTTACTTTCTTTTTATATTCCAAGTTAAAATGAACAAAACAAATAAATCATTAAAGTTTGATCTATTTAGCAGACTTCCAGTAGTCTTATTATTTTGTTTATAATAATAATTAATTACATCATCATATATTCTTGATATACTTGTGTATTCTGTTTCTGGATAAAAAACACCATTACCAACTTCAAGACGACAAGATTCCAATGTACAATCATCATCTGCTGCATTAGCTTTAAATGTATCTAATAAATGCGGATTCTGTCTTTGTGCATTACTTTTATCAGGTCGTTGTAAATAAACAAATACATGTTGTGGTTTTGTTACACCAGCTGTTATTCTAAAAGTTATGTTCGTCTGTCGTGTATCAGTTGATTGTGTTATCATTTCCCGAAGGTATGACCATCTTGCTTTTGTAAATCTTTTAGAAATTAAATCAAGTCCAAATTCATTAAAAATCAAACGTGGAACCCATAGAATTAATTTTGTTACAATTACTCTACCAGCATCAGCAGCATTAGCTCTAAAAATTAATTCATCATCATCTGTCAGCTGCAGTGTTATTTGAATTTGACTTGGAGGTATAATATTAGTTTCTAAACCCTGCAAAAATGAATAATTATTTAATGAAATCTTAGCATTTACCTCATTACCGCCTTCGATTGCTGTCTTCCTAGAAGCAAAACCTTTATTATATCCAGCTTGACCACTCCTACTCTCAGCAGTAGCAGTAGTATCTAAATAAATATATTCGTTTGTTCCAGTTGTTTTTGCATAATCTTCAGACAATTCAACCAAACTCTTTACATTTACTACCTTATATAAATTATTACAATCATATACAATTTTTCCATTTTGTTTAACCACTAACTGATCAATTAATGAAGCTGCATTATTAATTAGAGCAATTTGGTCTCCATCAGCATAATTATTACCATTAGCAAGCTTATTTACTTTTAAACTTACTTCAAAATAACCATTAAACCAATCAAAATATGAACTTCTATCATTAATTGTAAAGTGATATCCGTTTTTTTTTGTTGCTTAACATTATTTCCCAAGACAGATATTAAAGCTGTATCTAATTGAATAGGAGTTAATTCATATCTTTCACAATTTTGTTTTGTTCTAAACATGTATATATTATATATTATTTTATTTTTTATAAATTAATCTGTTAATACGTTTACGCTGAGCTGAAGTTCCAGATCCTGACAATATTCTATTTATTCTCGTATGAATATTCTCCTCCTCCTTATTATTTTTACTGTTATTCTTTTCTTGTAATTCCTTAGCAATTAAATTACCAACTGCCGGAGCAGGTTTCTTTTAAAGTTTTTCAACAATTTTATTAGCAGCTAAATTTCCAACTTCCGTTCCAACCTTTTTTGTTCCACTTTCTAGCGCGGCTTTTCCTGCTGTTTCTAATGCTTTTTTTCCAGCTGTGCTAATTGAAGATGCAACTCCACTTGAAAACAATTTCGTTAAAGTGTCAAAGATACCTGTACCGCGTATAATTTCTTCTTCAGTCTGAGCATCAACATAAATAAATATTCCTTTATTTTTGTCATAAACTTTTTTGTACATTATATAAAACTAAAATTTATATTTCTTTTAAAATTAGTGTAAAACTTGTTTCAACTTCATTAAAATTAATTATTCTACCAAATACATCTGTAATATATATTCTAATTGAATTTATAATATATTTATTAATTTCAGAATATCCAACTCTTTGTGGTTCTTTTGTAAATGGATAAGCTCTTGTTAAATCTGCAGTACTTAAAGCATAGATAATATCACTGAAATTACCATCAACAAGTGAATTATCAATAAGATCACAATGAATGTAAATTGTATCCACAGAGTTAGTTATATTTGGTGTTGTAGTTCCCCATTCAGTATTGTTTAATTTTTTTTTCTCAAATCCAAGCAATGTATGAAAATTTGATATTTCCAAATCCAACTTAAAATTATCTTTAACTGAAATCAAAATCTTAAAACTACTTAAATCAAATTCCAAACTTATTGGAGCAATGTCTGATTTATCAAATTCATAATCATCATTAGTCATTAATGTTTCCCTAATATAATTATTAATATCTGTGTAACTGTAAGAACCATTTGTAAATATGATATCTTTCCATTCTTTACCATTATTATAACGAATTCTTTTATTGTCATATTCATCACTAATATTATGCAAAGAGTAGGTCATAGTGTTAATACTATCCAAACCAACAACATAAGTTTTATTTTTATCTAAAATTAAAGAACGACTAAATCTGATTGTAAAATCACTCGGAGTATTTTTGTTATCATTTTTAACTGTTTCAGAACTTAATACTATTTTTTGTTCCATTTATATATTCAAGAAAAATAATTTTTATATAACATTTCATGTTCTTTTGTAACAATTTATTCATTTTTAATAGTTCATCAATTATACTAATACCTTCATTTTTTAGTTCTTCATTATTATTTCCAGCATTAATTGAACCACAAATTAACTCCAAGTCATTAACCAATTCTTCCGGATTACATGGACAAACGTCATAACCTTGTCCTCTAATTACTTTTTTAAATTTCATAGATCTTTTATTGATAGGCAATCCTGATTTTTCTGTTAATTCTTTAAATATTTTTCTTGAATGAATTGAATGCTTTTTATTATTGTTATATCTTTTATTAATTAGATCAATCAAATCATTATCTACTTTAGTGTTAATTACTTCTTTTCTAGTTATTCTATCCTTAGCAATTAATTTGTTTTGACCATAAAGTTTATTTAAGTTAATAATTAAATTACCATAATGTCCATTTGGTGAAACTTTATATGAATTATGATATCTTATTCCTTTTCCCATATATTTTCCAGATTTTAGAATATTTCTAATAGTTTCTCTATATTTTTTTTAATTATTTGACTTAGCTATAATTGCTTTCTTTTGCTTTAGATCAAGATCTGTTTTGTTTTTCTTTTTAGTTATTACACTAGATTTATTACCCAATTTTTTTATATCACTTGATGCCTTTTCTATGATATCCTCTACTTCTTCCCTAGTCATTATTTCATCAGGATTTTCAGATTCGGTGTGAAAAAATTCAAACACTTCTTGTGGCGTATAATATTGTTTTTCATCTAAAAGATCTAAATCAATGTTTTTATTAAAATCAACTGTAAATTCTTTTGGTCTTGTCCCAACAATTTCAGGAAATTCTTCAGTTGTATCATACTCATCTTCTTTTAAATATTGTGGTAATGGTTGTAATAATGGTTGTTGTAGTTCCGGGGGTGGTGATTCTTCCAATAACTCTGCCAATCTTTGTTCTTGCATTTTATCAACAAAACTTTTTGGAAGTAACGCTAATTGCTCCTTAATTCCAGGTAATGCTTTTAACTGACTTGATAATTGTTCTTTTTGACTTTCTATTTCTTCAGTAATTGGCTTATAAATTTCAGTGTACATATCCCGATTTGTAGCTTTCTTAATTTTTTCTCTCATTATTTCTTCTCTAAGAGCTCTCATCTTTTGCCCGACTAAGTTTTTTCTTATTCTTATTTCATTAAGTTTTGATTGCATTTATATAATAATGTAAGATAATGTAAAATAATGTAAGATATTGTAAGATAATGTATTATTATATATAAATGGAAATTCCAAATTATGATACAAAAAGTGATAAATCCAATAACTTTAAACAACATTATCCTTTTATGCCAGATTCATGTTTTAGAATGTTAATATGTGGATCTTCTGGATCTGGAAAAACAAATACACTAATGCATATACTTCGAAAACCTCTTATATATTATGATAAATTATACTTGTATGCTAAAAACCTAGAACAATCTAAATATCAGGATTTAATAAATCACTTAAATGAAATTGCAAAAAAAATTAAAGTAGATCCAAATGAAATACTTGAATATTCAGCTGATTCCGACCAAATTGAACCATGCGATAACCTTGAATCAGAAAAACAAAAAGTAGTAATATTTGATGATTTTGTATGTGAAGATAAAAAAGTTCAAAATGAAATAACAAAATACTTTATTCAAGGACGTCACAAAAACTGTTGTGTTATTTATTTAAGTCAGTCTTACTATAAAACACCAAATGATATTCGAATTAACTGTTCACATTATATTTTATTTGAAAGTCCAGGTAAACGAGAAAATGATATGATTTGTAATGAACAAAATATTAACCCTAAATCTTTTACTAATGCAACAAATCAAATATATGATTTCTTATATATTGACAAACCAAGGAAGTTTTTAAGAAAAAACTTTACTGGTAATATATAATGGGAGTTTTTAATAATATAGAACAAATAAGTGAACCTGACAGTATAAGTAAAGTTAAATTTGATATTGATTTAAGTGATTATGCTACTAAAAAACAATTCAAAAAACTTAAAAAGGAAACGGAATCGTATCTTCATAAAAATAAGGAACTTGATAACACAATGAACAGAGCATTAGATATGGGAGGTAATGAAATAATCAACCTAGGAGATCCAGATAAACCCAACGATGCAGTTTCAAGACGATTTATGTTTAAAAAAGTTCAAAGTGTAATAGATAACTATAATCTTGAAGATGTCAAAAGTATAAAACAAACACTAGAAGCAGAAGTAAAGAATATTGAAGAATTAACAAAAGATTTTAAAAAGAATTCATTATTAATAATTCAATTACAAGGTAAAATTGAAGAAGAAATGAAAGCTATGACTGATTCTATTAAAGAACTTGAAGAGAAATCTGATTTGACAGATGACAACATAAAAGAAGTATTTCGAGTCAATTTAAACATTTTATTCACTCAAATTCAAGAATTAAAAGATAGTATGATTAAACATGAAGAACTAAAAGACAAGATTATTGAAGCTGAGAAAAAGTTACAAAATATGTATCAGTTAGAAATTAGAACAGAAATAAATAAACTAAATACTGAAACTGAAAAAAAGCATAAAGATTTATTAGAATTAATTTCAAATAAACTTGCAGAATATAAATCTGAATTGGAAAAGGCAGCTTCACAAAGAGGAGATGACCATGACACAGCAATAGAGGACTTTAAAAAACAAATTCGAGGTTGGGTAAGTACTATTGATGTACGCCACAATTTACAGTACGCAAACTTAAGTAATCTTACAGAATTATTACAAGAAGATATTAATAAATTTAATGATAAAATTAAAAATAATAAAAATGAACTGGACTTTATAGTTGAAAAATCAGTTAAACAAGGAGAGTTAATTACTGCTAATACTGAAACAATTAACATAATTAATGATCAGCTAGAAAATTTAAAGAAACAACTTGTAGACATGATTAATAATGTTGATGCACGTCACAATATAAAGTACGAAGAGTTAAGTAAACTTACAGGTTTATTACAAAAAGATATTAATAAATTTAATGATAAAATTAAAAAAATAATAAATGATTTGGACTCTGTAGTTGAAATATCAGTTAAACAAGGAGAATCAATCACTGCTAATACCCAAGTAATTACTGCTAATACTAAAGCAATAACCACTAATGTCGAAGAAATTTCTACTAATGCCGAAGAAATTAAAAAAGTAAAAAATGTTTTCTTAAAACAAGAAACACAATTAGCTAGAACAAAGAATACTGTTGACAATCTATCTGCTTCTAAAGTTGCTACAACAAAACGACTTGATGATTTAGCTGAAATAATTCTTAAACTTAAAAAGAAAGACAAAAAAATAAAAGAAGAATTGGAAAAAGAAATAGAAAAAGTAAAACATGAAGTGTTTCTTTTTGAATACTATAATAACAGTTTTTATGATTACGTAAAAATGAAAAAGTATTTTGACCGTCAGGGTGCCTGGATATATTCAACATATGAAGATCTGGCCGGTCTGAGCTATTTAAATACATTTCAATTAAGACCTGGAATTATCGTAGATTTTAAAGATTTTATACACATAAACCAACAATATAAAATAGCTGTACCAGATGTGCTTTTGAGTGGTGTGTTTATAGTTGAAAAAACCGGAACTTATATAATAGATATTAAGATTTTATTAACGGGGGCCGTGCCCATAGGTGAACCGAATAAACCGATTAAAAGCCCAATATCACATTTTATATTTAGGTGGCGGAATGATAGGTGGCGGAATGATGTTGATGATCTAATTTTTGGTATATTTGATAATGTAAATATAGCAGCTGAGGACTTTGACACTGATCAGTTAATATCTATTTATAAGAAAAAAATTAAAGTTTATCTAACAGAAGGGACAATGTTTGACATTCATCCTTATGACGATTCAACATCTACAGAAGTAACATTTTCGCTTTTGAAGAATAGTTACATCAGATTCTACATATCGGATGAACCTGTATCGGATGATAGAAACAAACTTTTGAGTTAATCCCTAGTTTTTATTAATTACTGTGTTTTTATTTAACTGGAATAATTAATATAATGGGAATATTTAATAATATAAATGAAAAAGTAAGTAAAATAGAAAAACAAATAATAAGAAAACCTCCATTGTTTCTAACATGTTATACCCAAGATACCGATAGTGGATTATTTCAATGGAAAACTGTAAATGCTAGTCCTGGTTTAGTTCAAAATGGTAATAATGTAACAATTAAACAAAATTGCATCTTAATTATTCTTGTTGATGCAATTAAATTAGATAAAGGAGAAGCTAAATTACAACTAAAAAATAAAGAAAATGTAATTCTTCAAAGTTATAATGTAAAAAATAACAGAAAAAATGAATTTATTTCTATTAATTATGCAAATGAATTTAAAATAAATGATGTTATTTATATTAATTCTTTAAACGTTATGAATATACAGTTAACAATTTATGGTTCTATAATTTAAGAATAAGCTAATGTATCAATACCATTATCAAGAATATATCTTTTATCGTCATAACATGATAAAGATGTTTTATTTATAACATAACTGGAAAGATTGTGTTTATCAGAACGAATAACTTTAAAGGTGTGATTACTTTGGGTTGAATTAAACAAAGTATCTTTATAATTTTTATGAACTATTGTTTTCTTAACAACAAGTTTTTTAATTCCTTTACATTTTTTAACATTAACTTCATTTTCTAATAAATATGAATACATTTTACTTCTTAATCCGACAAATTCAACAATGGGAATGCCGGCAGCTTCATCTTTAAATTTTCCAATTACTTTTTTATTATTATCAAAATAAAATTTTGAATTACTATCGTAATCACTATTATCAAATAAATCTTTGTCCTTATAAAAATCCTCATATGCATCTTTGGTTTTTATTTCATAACATAATGAATCAGTGTCAGTAAATAAAAGCTTTGCTAAATCCTCGTACTTTTCCTTAATGTAATTATAATGAAAATCATACATTAAATATTTTGATAAATCTAGAATGCACATTCCAACATAACAAGGTCTGTTTAATAACAAGCTTTCTTTTATTCTATGAATACCAAACAAATTCTTGTTAAACATCGTTGAACTAACAAATGAAGGTTTGGCTATTTATTTTAATAAAATATTTTCATCATGTGTTAATTTAATATTAACCCTCTTGCGTAAATTCTCCATCGTCTTACCGAATACAGAGTTGTTCATTAACTTAAAAAAGTCCTTTTCAAATGAATTTTTTGCTTTAGATCTTTTTTGAGTATTAAAATCAATATACTTTTTTAACCAAGGACTTTCATTAAAAGTTAATATTTTGTGTATTTTTGTTACTTTTAACCCTAATTGTGCATATAGTTCAAGATTTTTATAATGAACTACATAATTTTGTTTTTTCATTAAAGTTGGAACTAATTTTTTTACATTACTTTTTCCTATTTCAAATTCTGTTTTAATATTTTTACTATAATCAGAAGCCATTGATCTGGTATTTTATTTTTTTCAGGAGCTAAAGGATAATCATTATGTACAGTATGTAATTCTTTTGGATATTCAAGATCACATTCAACTATAAAGTTAGTTTTACCTTTTGCAATTAATTTCTTGAATTGTTTTTGGAATATAAATTTAAAGTTTCCAGAGGGCAAAGGTTGACACATAGCCCAACCGTAAAGGTTATTGGCGTCAAGGTACATAATGTATTTAGATTCTAATTCAGGATCATAATCTTTCATATATTTATTGTTTGCTTTACTGTATCTGTTTGAAATATAACTTATTCCTCCTCTCAGTCCCTTTTCAATAAAAAGATACATATCAATATCAGTTATTAAATCTAACTTAATTCCAGTCATTTTTAACATTGCATCCCAAGCTAAACCAGGACTACTAAAACAATGACAAGGATCTAATTTGTAGTACTCTAAACATAGTTTTCTAAAATTTTCAAATACATCAGCTAAAAGTAATACGTCAGTTTTTAAATATAGATCATGATATTCTCCCATTGTTTTAATTTTAAATTTATTCCAAACATTTTTAGCATGTTCATATTCGTTGTCAGATATGTGTGTTTCATTTAAAATTGAATAAAAATCTTCTTTAGGGGGTAATTTTGTTTCTTTGAATTTTTTAAATGAATCCATGTAATCATATGGATAAACACCTTTTGTTTTTAATAATTCAATGTAATCAAATTCTTGAGATAAATATTTAAATTCTGGAATATTTTTTACTAGGTTATCCAATGATTGAGACATAAATTGAAATGAATCAATAAAAACCAAGTCGGAAATCATAAATGCCATATATCTTTCCATATTGTTAGGAATAACATTAATTTCTTTTTTAAATTTTCCTATTTGTTGCATAATAAAATGACCGTCATAACCTCTTAAATTATGAAAAATAACAGGAATTTTATGTGTTAGTTTAAAATTAATATTACATTCTGAGTGAGCGCTTCCTCTAAATTTTCCTGTTATATGACAATGGTCTCTTACTTTGATTGAATCTTCTATATATTCTTTTTCACAGATATGACAAAACTTTTGTTTTTTAAATTCACTTTCATTTTTTTTTAGACATTCTTAGTTCTTTGTTAAAGTGCTCTTTAAATATTTCTTTACAATATTCCTCTTCATTCACGAGATAGATATTTGTGGTGACAAAATCAAGAGACAGAGTAACATCAGATATTTGGGGGCCTATTTGGACGAAACTTTAACTTTCAAAGAGCATATAAAAATAAAGTGTAGAACGGCAATGTTGAATTTTTTCCGAATCAAAAACATTCGCAAATATTTGACTCAGGATGCAACTGAAACCTTAGTGCTATCGCTGGTTATTTCGCATTTAGACTACTGTAATGTTATTTTATACGGTATTTCTGATTGTGACATCGCAAAACTGCAACGCATTCAAAATATGTGTGCGAAGTTAGTTCTGAATCGTAGAAGAAGAGACAGTTCTAAGCAGGCACTCTACGATTTGCACTGGCTGCCGATCAAAGCCAGAATAAACTTTAAGATCTTGACGTACATGTTCAATTGCCATGTTGGAAATGCGCCTGCATATTTGATTGAACTCTTAACACCGAAAATCCCCCAGCGCTCCCTCAGATCCTCGGAGTCATCAGTTGACTATTACATCGTCCCTTTCAACAAGCGAAAAACTTTTAGTGATAGAAGCTTTAGTACTATAGGGCCAAAGTTGTGGAACAATTTGCCGTTGAACATCAGACAAAGTTCTTCAATTGACTGCTTTAGGAAAAAGTTGAAAACGCATTTCTTCAGAGACTACTTTGCATTATTCTAAGTTTTGACTGAGTTTTAAACAGTGATGCTGGTGACAGTGATAGAAATTTAATGTTTGTCTGTGATAATTGTATGTTAGTAATATTTTAAAATATAGTATTATCATTGACTTTAAATTAATAATTGCTATTTTGATTCGTTTTAATTAATCTTATTTAAAATATTTTATATTTAATATTTTATTTCAACTTGTATTGTAAAACGCCATTGAATATGTTTTAAATGTAGAAATAGGCGTTTAAGCAAATAAACCAGTTTCAGTTTCAGTTTCAGTTTCCTCAAGCATTTTCTCAATAAATTTATAAACTGCATTAGGGCCTCTATAAATCTTGGTTGGTTTAGTATAACTGTTATCATAACAACAAACAACTTTATAGCCGTAACCACAATCTATATGATTTTGATATGGTTCAGTAAATGAAGATTCAGTTGATGGTAAAGCAGTTAAAACTTTTTTAGTTATTGATTCAAAATCAGTATAAATTACAAAAGGTCATGCTAAACCTTTATGATAATTTTTAAATTGTACTTTACTTCCCTCTTTTGGCATTTTTACGCCTTGGGTACCATTAATAGCTAAACAATTTGGTATGTGTTCATTTAATATTCTTTCTTGAGAAAAATGCTGCAGGCAGCTTTTACAAAAATGTTTTTTATTTTTACATTTTGTTTTTTTAAACATTAATCTATTAAAGTCTTTTATCCAAACATAATGATGGACCGGGGTCCCTGGTGATTTACAGTCGCCATTTATCTTATCTTTATTAATTAATAACATGTCACAGTGTTCTTCGTATTGATATTTTGATATGTACAATGGATAAATACCTGCAGGTTCTTCATAACCAAATATATTAAATGATATTTCATTTAAAACTTCTATTTTAGGTATTTGATTTTTAACAGGAAACTTTATTCCTTTATAATCAAGATCGTTTATATGTTTTTTATAATTTGAAACTCTTTCAGAATGTTTTGTTACAGGAAATTTGTAAGCTAAATGACACCATCTAAAACATTCATTATCATCATTCTTTATATTTATCAATCCTTTCTTTGGATTTTGTAATGGTTTTGGTAATTCTAAATAACTTGAAGCAGCCAATGGACTATACTTATATCTATTTATATAATGAGCATCAACTGACTCTATTCTCCAGCCGCTTCCTTCAGAAATCCAATTACCAATTCTATTTATTATTTCATCAAAAGCTTGACGTAAAGTGTTTTTTATTTCGTTTGTGTTAATAATTTCTAAAGCCTTTGATTGAAAATAAGCCGATTTATATATTGTATCAGTTTTATCCATTTTTGCAAAAGTTATTTTTAAAACAACGTTTATTTTTATACCTTTTAAAGTTTTAAGTTCAGATTTAAGTATTTCATAAGAGTCGTTTATAGTTAAATACAATTGATTTTTTGTATCTTGTCTATATTCAACTTTAATTTCAAATTTCTTATAATATTGCTTTGTAGATCTCTCAATTTCCATCTATATATTATATTTAGAAAATATAATTCGTTAAGCAAAAAAGGATTAAAAAAATAATAAAATAAATAAAGTTTAAGAAGAAATGAAATATTTAAATTTATATCTTTTTCCATTAGTTTTTGATATTCCACTTTTTACTCTGTTTTTCCCTTCGCAGCACATTTTTATTAATCCAGAATTAATATCAAGGTCTTTAAATGCTGCGTAAGTGCTTCTATATATTTTTTCTTCATTAGTGTCACAATTGGTTGCAATAACTTTTTTAGGGTTGTTTCGATGATTATTTGGTCTGGGACAATCACATAACCTTTCAGCATTTTCTTCTTCAGTTAACAGACAACCACAGTCCCATTCAAATAAATTATTTTTTAAAAGGTAAGGATCTATAACATTTTGTAATTTATCAATAACGTGATTTTTATATTCATCACTAACTATTTGATCAAGTTTTGATTTAATAACATTTCTTCTTTTTAGAACTTTTTTATATGAATTTTTGTCTGGATTCATTATTTCTCCTAAAGTGCTAGATAATTTTGGCATAATCATTCTATCTACCTTTCTATTAACCATCTATATAATATACTTATAGAAAAAAATCTCTAAAAACGCACGTAAAATTTAATACAGCTCTTCTTCTTTTTTACTTTTATATCCGTTCAGTTTAAATTCCTTCATATACGTTTCAAAAGGCATTGAATATTTTTTTCTTCCTGCATTTCTAATAGTATTGTAAAAATATCCTGAATAACTTTTTTCTCTTCTTCTTTTTTTACTTTTCCAATCCGTGCTTTTGTTATTAGTTGTTTTATTTTGTGATGATGTGCTTTTAAAATAAATTTCTTGTCGTCAAGTTTTAGTCTGTTAGTAAATATGGTAATTACTGATGGAACAGCGCCAGCAACTGCTACAAATATAGGAATAGCTGGAACAAGTGCTAATGCAGCTGAGCAACCAAAGATACCTGCTGTAATATATAATCCGGTACTTACTCTCCCACAAAATTTATAACTTTTTCTGTAAGCAGCAGCTAGTTTAGTTAAGTGAATAATTAATTGATCTATTGTTTCTATTCCATTATTAGAAATTAGATTTTTATGACTCATTTATATAATATATTTTTTAAATTAAATTTCTTCCAATTCACTAAATGGTACCCAACTATTAAATTGTTCACTATAACCTTTCCATTTTACTAAAGCTTGTTTTTTCTTATAGTCCCGTCTAATAACTTTTTCTATTCTAAAAACTTCTTGTGTAGTAGGTAAAAGTTCTTGTTCATAAAATGAACCTTGAATTATTTCATCATTTAAATCTTTAATAGTGTATGTTTTGGCATTTGTATTATTAATTTTATAAATTATAAATATTTCCTCTGTCCAGTTTGGTGTATATCCTTTTTCAAAATATCTTTTAAGTTTGCTTAAGCGAACTCGATCACCAATTTTAAATTTTGTTTTACTCTTTGGTATCTTTAAATTACCATATAAGTTAGAGTAAACAGTACCTTTATTTAAGCTTTTACTGGCTTCGGTTGGTGTCATTTTTATACTAGAATGTTTTGCTTTGTTATATTTATCAACCATATCCTGCAAATTATCTAAATAAGTATAAGTATTATTTGCTGTAAAATATTTCCACATTATTCTTTTTAAACTTCTATTAAATCTTTCTATTACTACAGCCTTTCCTTCATTAAATGTATGATACATATTAATCTTATTTTTATCTAAAAATGATTCAAACTTTTTATTATAAAATTATTTTCCTTCATCTACCCATAAATTTGTTGGTGTTCTACCTTCTGAAACTATATTATTAAATGCTTCAGTAACAAATTCTCCAGTTTTATTCTTTAATGGAATAACCCAAGCATATTTACTAAATATATCAATAACGGTTAACAAGTACTTTACTCCTTTATTATATTTTGAAAAAGCTTGCATGTCAACTAAATCAGCTGACCAAGTATCATCAATATCATTAACTATCACTCTTCGTTTCCTAAATTTTCTTTTAATTGGTTTGTGTAATTCTTCTGCTAATTCATCGCTCCATGTGATTCCGGGGGTATACTCTACCCCCTTTTCCCGTTTTTTTACTTTTGTCCCAGCCCAAGTTTATATTTCGTTTTATTATAGGTTTCACAACTAAATGTTTTGCAATCTTTTCTCCAAATGTTTTTGATTTAGTGTTATTTAAATTGGAAAGCATTTGCTTATCACATGTACCCTTTTTTACACTTCTGTCATAGCAAAAGTCATGGTCCATACATACTGCGTCTAGTTCGTTAACAGGGGGTCCATTATCTAAAGGATTTCCTGGCCCACAATAGTTATATCCTGGAAGTGTTAACCCCTTTTTAGGTAATAAAGGTAACATTGCTTTGTGAATATCTAAATTACCCCCTGTACTTTTAACAAACTTTGATTTCATTTTTCCACAAGATGAACAGGTAGCCATTATCATTTTTCTCCCGTTTTTTGTTGTAACATAATGAGGATTTATATTATCAGTAAATCTTCTTTCTTTCAAACAATATATTCTATTCTGTAAACTCATCTATATCATATGTATTTAAAACTTTTTACTGGGTTTAAAACCTGTGGGTTTTTAATTGTCCGGCATTGATTAGTCCGGACCAAAGACTAAAGGTTAGATAAGGTTAGATTGACCCTTCAACCTTACGTCTATCAAATCAAATGTTTTTTGGCTAAACCGGAGGTTTTCGTTTGGTTTAACTAAGGATGATTTAAAAGATTTTCAGGGTACCAAGGGTACTAAGTTAGTATTTTAAGTTTAGGGTAAGGTTAAAGTCCACTTATAAAATAGGAATATGGGGTCAAGTGGGGTCAAATTGGCCTAGAAACCTTATTTTATTCACTACTTGGATGCATAATTTTTTTTGGTCGTTGAACAGTAACAGCAATTCGTAAATGTTTTAGTTTTTCGCATATAATTATGGTTTGGCCAATCAAAAGCGCCCGATTAGTCACGTGCTCGCTCTTGTCCAATCATTAGTTTTCTAGGCATTGTTCTTTGTTTTATTGGCGAGGAAAGATCCCTTGCCAATTTTCGTTACATAGTTCCAAGCTAAGCCAACGTTCACATTTAGTCACAGTCTGTCTCTCTGGGCGGCGGTTCCCCTTTTGGCGTTTTTTTTGGTCGCCCAGATATTACGATTCGGAAATTTATTACTTGTATTGCTTTTGTAATGTTTGCACTGCTTTAATGTTTAATTTTGCCTTTTTATGGCATTTTAATAAATGCCCATATTTCATTCAAATCAGCTGTGTTTGTGTTTCTTCCTCATCTCCATACAAGTTCGCCAAGCCTGTGACCTTCCCCACAGGACAACCCTGACCCTGGACAATACATAAATAAAGTTTTACGGAGGCATATTTTTTTATGTCGTTGAACAGTAACAGCAATTCGTAAATGTTTTAGTTTTTCGCATGTAATTATGGTTTAACCAATCAAAAGCGCCCGCTTAGTCACGTGCTTGCTCTTGTCCAACCATTAGTTTTCTAGGCATTGTTCTTTGTTTAATTGGCGAGGAAAGATCCCTTGCCAATTGTCGTTACAAGGGCGGCGGTTTTTTTGGTCGCCCAGATATTACGATTCGGAAATTTATTACTTGTGTTGCTTTGTAATGCTTGCACTGCTTTAATGTTTAATTTTGCCTTTTTATGGCATTTTAATAAATGCCCATATTTCATTCAAATCAGATGTATTTGTGTTTCTTCTTCATCTCCATACAAGTTCGCCTAGCCCAGGACAACCCTGACCCTGGACAATACATAAATTAAATATAATGCACTTCAGAACAAAGACATTTACAAATTATATGATGCTACAGTTTGACCCGTTATAAGTTATGGGGTATCAAATTAGGGTTACCGCTCATTTTGCTGTATAGATGCCATTCAAAAACGTACCATGCGTTATTTCTTATGTACGGAATCCTGTTTGGACCATGTCGTATGTCGTCCGTCGCGCTTTGAGGTCGACGCACGACAATGCGACACGACATCGCGACAATGCAACACGACACATGATAATGCGACGCGACATCGCGACAATGCGACACGACACACGACAATAATGTCTTAGTGTCGTGTCACATTGTCGCCTTTCAAAAGCGCGATATTTCGCATTGTCGCGACGCATTGTCGCGATGTCGTGTCGCATTGTCGCGATATCGTGTCGCATTGTCGTGCGTCGCGGTCTGACTTTTTTGCTGCTCGCGACGGGCGACAATGCGACACGACACGCGACAACGCGACGCGACACTCGACAATGCGAAGCGATATTTCGCAATGTCGTCTTGAAATGTCATGCGTCGTGACTGTGCCGGAATCGCGACACACGACAATTCCAAACGACACACGACAACGCGACACGCGACAACGCGAAGCGACGCTCGACAATGCGAAACGACAATTTTAATAATGTCGCGTCGCATTGTCTAGCGTCGACCACAAAGCGCGATGGCCGACATACGACATTTTAGTGATAAATACATGAGGAAGAACTTTTCTAAAAAAAATTTTTACATCAATTAAGGCTCTCGAGTAACACGCTTTGGTGTATATCAATTATTTCTATTGAAATAAATAGTTTAAGGTAAGTTTTGTCCGTTTGCACGATCTCTGGACTTGCTATAGGGACCGCAAAATGCTTTGGTCGCATTTTTTTCGAAATATTCATCAATTCCATTTTATTATAAAAAGCGTTAGGAGTAAGATATCAAACTGAAATTTCTTTTAATAAATAGTTGGAAATATTGTCTAAACGAATGTGAAAAACAATTTTCGTCCCCTTCGTAGCCGTATATGACCTGCCCTGACCTCTAGGGCTACCCCAGGTACTTTAACATGGTTTCAATCAATAGCCAGGACTCCCACCTACATGAAAACGTATAATATATGTATATTACTTTGGCATAGGGGCTCGAACCCGGTTAAAAACTTGGTATATGGTCAAAATAGGAAGTTAGAAGACCTAATGGTGATCTTACATGTCCCGCCTCGACCCCTAAGGCTATCCAAGGTAGTCGAACATGGTCTCAATTGATAGCTAGGACCCATGCCTACACGACCATGTATGATACGGGTATATATTTTGATCATAGAGGCTCGAACTTTATCAAAAACCTCTCAGACATAGTCGAAATAGTCATTTTATCTAAGTTCGAACACTACCAGGTGACCTTGTATGACCTGTCCTGCCCCCTCAGGCTATCCTAAGTACCCAAACTGGGTCTCAATCTATAGCCAGGACCCATACCTACACAACCATGTATAATACTGATATATATCATGGTCATAGGGGTCATAGGCCGGGTCTAAAGCCTTTCAGACATGGTCAAAATTGTCATAAATGTATTTCCTAAGTTGGAACACTACGTGGTGACCTTATATGACCTGCCGTGACCCTTACTGGTGTGTCTGATATTCGAACTTGGCCTCAATCAATAGCCAGGACTCACACTTATATGACCATGTATGATATAGGTATATTTCTTTGGCATAGGGGCTCGAACCCGGTCGAAAACCGTTGATAGTCAGGACCCATACCTACACATCCATGTATAATACGGGTATATGTTTTGGTGATATAGGCTCGACCTTTATCGAAAACCTTTCCGACGTGGTCAAAATAAGCAGATTTTCAAAGTTCGAACACTACCTAGTGACCTTCTACGACCTGCCCTGACCCCTCGGGCTATACAATGTACTAGGTACCTGAACAGGGTCTCAATTTTTAGCCAGGACCTACACCTACACGACCATGTATGATGTATGGCCATATACGGCTACAAGGTAGGGTTCGAAACGGCTTTTTTGACCATGTCTGGAAGGTTTTCGACCCAGTTGGATCCCTTTTGACATAACTTGTACCACTTTTATACATGGTCGACTAGGTACGGGTCCTGGCTACAGATTGAGACCATGTTCGAACAACCGGGTGAGCCATAGGTGTCAGGGGAGGTAATACATGAAGGTACGTTATTGTAATTTAAACTGAATTTCAGTTGATAATGACACTATGTTAGATTTTGACCCTTCTTTGAGTCTCTACATCCCAGGTACCTACCTATACCATATATGAAGATGTTTGTAGATGTCTTAGCTTTACATTTAAGCTAGTACAAGTCCATATGATGCCATCAGAGCTCAGGACAGCTATCAGAAAATGTTTTATGCGGTAGGGTGCTGGCCAAGACTAAGCTGGCCCAACCCGGGAAGCTATGAGTATTGTTCCAATGGTGTCGTTGGACTCAGTGAAGATATTGCTTGAGTTTTCAAATAATATACAAATTACATATCTGTTTAGACAATGTTTAGATTTAATTCATAAAAGTTATTTCATAAAAATATCTTGTGTTTGGAACATTCTACAATTATTTGAAGTTAATGAAAAACACGGACTTGTCCGAACGGAAATACAGCTTTAATCCTAAATTAAGACGGACGAACAGATGTTGTTGCTGTTGTTTTTTGTCACAAACTTTAAGATTTTGTCATTTTCTATCAAAACAAGTTTTTATTTGCAGTTATTTACCAAAAAAAAATATTTTATAAGCACTTATTTTACGGCTAATATTTTAAGCAAAAAATGGCAAAAATCAGCAAATGTTCCCAACGGCGTGTCCGTCGGGGAAGAAGATTGTTTTTCACATTCGTTTAGATAATATTTCCAACTACTTATTAAAAGATATTTCAGTTTGATATCTTACTCCTAACGCTTTTTATAATAAAATGAAATTGATGAAATTTTCGAAAAAAATGTGACCAAAATTAGCATTATACGGTCCCTATAGCAAGTCTACAGATCGTACAGACGGACAAAACTTACCTAAAACTATGTTTTATTTCCATAGAAATAATTGATATACACCAAAGCGTGTTACTTTAGAGCCTTAGGTGATGTAAAATTTTTTTTTTAGAAAAGTTCTTCCTCCTGTATTATTCACTAAAATGTCGTATGTCGGCCGTCGCGCTTTGAGGTCGACGCACGACAATACGACACGACATCGCGACAATGCGACGCGACATTATTAAAATGTCGCTTCGCATTGTCGAGCGTCGTTTCGCGTTGTCACGTGTCGCGTCGCGTTGTCGTGTGTCGTTTGGAATTGTCGTGTGTCGCGATTCCGGCACAGTCACGACGCATGACATTTCAAGACGACAATGCGAAATATCGCTTCGCATTGTCGAGCGTCGCGTCGCGTTGTCGCGTCGCATTGTCGCGCGTCGCGAGCAGCAAAAAAGTCAGACCGCGACGCACGACAATCCGACACGACATCAAGAAAATGCGACATGACGCACGACAATGCGACACGACATCGCGACAATGCGACACAATACACGACAATGCGACTCGACAATGCGAAATATCGCGCTTTTGAAAGGCGACAATGTGACTCGACACTACGATATTATTGTCGCATTGTCGCGATGTCGTGTCGCATTGTCGCGATGTCGTGTTGCATTGTCGTGCGTCGACCTCAAAGCGTGACGGACGACTTACGACATGGACCAAAAAAATGTCCGTACTTCTGCGTTGGAAAATATACACCTAATGCAGCAGTAAGTGGGGAAATGGGTTGGAAACTAATGACAGATAGACTTTGGGGGTTCAGTTACCAGGCAATTTGCAGAATGGTTAATATGGCAGGCAGCAGTATTAATAAATGAATATTTGCATGGGTAAGACACAGGGCTCCGGCCAGATTACAACAGCCTTTTTAGAGTAAAAAAATGCTTGATGATATAGATTGTCATAACATTGAAATTGTTGATATGTTTTCAACAAAATATTTAGTAGATTTTGTTGAAGGGAAATTGTAATCATATGAGCAAGATTATAGATAGGGATTCTTCTGCTAAAGGTACTGGTAGAAATAAACTTCGTACATACAGATTGTTCAAAGATAACCCTTTGGTTTAAAAATGTAAAATGTAATTTACCTTTTTACCACAGAAGTTCACTTGCCAAATTTAGGTGTGGTGTAGCACCAGTTCGACTTGAAATTTGCTGATATGAGAATATTGGTATTAATTGTAGAACTTGTTTTAACTGTAGTGTGTATGTGGATGATGAAATACATGTGTTCTTAAAATGCCCTCTATACACTGAGATACGAGAAGAGCTTTTTATTGAATTTATGAAATAAACAGTAATTTTTATATATTGTCTGATCTGGATAAGTTCTGTTTTATATCAAGTAATAAGGATATTGTCAATTATTCAGCCAAAACCTGCTTTCAAATTTTACATCATAGACGCCTCGCACTCTATAACAAGTAATGAGAACTTTTGAATCTAATTTCTGTTGGACATTTTTTTCTACTTAGTTTTTTATGGTTGTTCCATGTTTGAAGAAAAAAAGTGAAAGAGAAAGCTGTTTTTCCTTTCTCTCAAATACCTTATTTGCTTTTCTAAGGACAATTCAGTTTAATAAATATTAGTGAGTTTATAAATACCATTAATTTTGGGTTACTAGCGGAGAAAGTAGTAGGTGAAATAAATCTTTCTTTTTTTTTTGTTAACTGTATAGTTTCATTTAAATTTAATTTTAAATGTAATTTAGATAACTTGCACAGTCTTTAGTAATTCTAATTTTTGAATGGCTTTGTATTATTTTAGAATCGTCATTTTATTATTTTATCATTGTGTACAATATTGAGACTATAATAAACCATGAGTTCGTTTTATCTGAGGTCATCAAAACATTTTTGAATAAACTAAATGCCCTATTAATATTCGTTATATATTCATGAAAAGTTGGTAAATACCTTTTCTATTGCATAACTGTTGTAAAGATAATTTAATACCTGTGATGTTATCGACATTTTAAGATGGATGAGGTGTGCAACTTGTTTTTAAATATAACAGGTTAACGCAGCTGTATGGCTTTAAATATCATACGATAGCAACATAAGTAAAAACATATTCGCAATTTTTTTGTTTATGTATTGAAAAGACCCATCTAACATTTGAAATCACTACACGCTCCATAAAATCTTGTTAACTGATAAATATATATTTCAAAAATATATTTCTCTTATTATCATTCGTTTGTAATTCATTAGATTGCATCGTGTGAAAAAGTATAAAACATAACTATGTAATGTTAGAAAAACCTTGTAGTTGTCAATAAATTCATTTTGCAAGTTTTTTGTTTTTTTCTTAACAAAAAAGTGCTAACGAGATTTTCATATACAGCTATTCGGGTATTCCGAAGCCGCTCTAGACGTTTTATAACTGATGACAACAATTACTCCAGCAAAAATTAGAGTATAGTTATTTTCTTAAAATTTAACTTTTTGTACTCATTAAACAACCGTAGGTTATAACATTTTCTTATTTTTTCAAGCGATAAACTTAATATAAGAATGCCAATGTTATTTTTATCGAGAAAATATAGAACTGCTGGCCTCTAGTAATGCTAGTTGTACTGGCCGGTGATGTACGCAAACAAATAATACATGAATATGTACATGATATAACTATCACACCTTAGGAATAGTTGTGTTTAACAAATAACAATTATTAAATATGGGGTATTCCGAATCACCGTGCTTCTTTTCTGTTGTACAAGTATTAGATACCAAACAGTTGTTAATTCATAACTTGCCATCCAGTTATTTATCATCACCCTTACAAATATACCAATGTTACCACCCTTACGAAATGGTCAAAAAGATGTGAACATGCCGCGAACATGCTGCGGACATACCTACTTATTTTCAAGGGCAGATAATTCAAGATCAAGCCCGGGTACCTATGATTTGTATAATGTTTAATGCTGAATGTTATTGAACTTTCTATATTTTTGAGTGTGCAAATCTAATGGAGCCGAAGTTCACTTTATCATTCAAGCAAAACGGTAAGAGATATACGATATTAGTTTGATACTTACAAGTACAAGAATCACAGTGAGGCCACCATACAGCATAACAAACTGGAATGTATCCGTCCATATCACAGTTTTCATTCCTCCCTGCAAAAGTAAGTGTTCATTAATTTACATATTACATACGATTTTCGAAGTTTATTAGTACCCTCTTACGCATTATCAAGCTCCATGTATGTTCAGACATGTGCAGTGTCATATTGTGCGATATTTGTTGCATACCATTTATTTCGAGTAGATTTGCTCATTTCATAAATAAATATTCATGTTTATATTTCTGTATTGTTATGGTCAAAGTGAAAACAGATGTAGGAATTGGTATTTTAGAGTTAGACAAAATTTAAGGTCAATAGAATGTGAAGATAATATTTAACATTATACTGCCAATGTTAAAAACTGAATTTGTTGATAGAATAACAAAGGCTGATATGAATAATTTTATAAGAAAATGGAAAAATACTGTTAACTCTCCTACTGGAGTCAGTAAACGAGGAGGTAATAAATTACGTACCTATAAATTGTTTGAAGCAGAATATGAACCAGAAAATTATTGTAAAACTGTA
This sequence comes from Mercenaria mercenaria, assembly GCF_021730395.1. Taxonomy (NCBI): domain Eukaryota; kingdom Metazoa; phylum Mollusca; class Bivalvia; order Venerida; family Veneridae; genus Mercenaria; species Mercenaria mercenaria. The sequence continues at coordinate 13,049,469 of NC_069369.1, read as the reverse complement.
CTGTCCCGATTACATAGATCCGCTTTGGCTATATTTAGGTGTGGTGTGGCACCATTACGTATTGAGACCGGAAGGTATGAAAGATTGTCTGTTAATGAAAGATTATATCCCTTTTGTAAGGATCAGACTGGAAATGAAAAACATGTTCTTATGAAATGTGAATTATATAGTGACATTCGAGATAACTTGTATAGAATTGCTACATGCATAAATGAGAATTTTATAAATATGTCTGAAAATGATCAGTTCATATTTATTTTTACTAGTGGAGACTGAATATTTTATGGCCAAAACCTGCTTTTTTATTCTGAGAAGGAAGGAATTTATTTATAAATAATGTACTGTGTATTTTATGTCATATACTATTTTTTAAATGTTAGAAAATATCTTAGGTAAATGCATAAAAACAATGTTAATCAGTTCACTTACTCTCTGTAAGATTAACTTTGTTGTTATGTCTCTTAAGTGTTAATATGTAAATACTTAACATAGGTTACCTATTCTAAAATAATGTTTTAAGGTCAAATGTGATATGGGTTAAGTAGGTAATATTAGAAGGGTACATGGTGTTTTACCATGGATTCTTTTTTTAACTGTATAAGGACATTTTAGATTACAACAGGAAATATTTTTTGATTTTTTCTCTTAATATCGCTTATTCATTGAAATAAGAATTGTGTTTTAAAAGATGATAGAATGTTTATTTTATAAATAGTCTCATGCAATTCAAATCTTAATGTCTTTGTGCACTTTACACTGTTTTATTATGTATATGTAAATGGTGTACATTGATGAGGCATAGATAAATAAATATAAATATCTTCACTGCATAATCCGTGCATAATTCTAGATACATATCTAATTACCTACGATGGATGATTTATATACAATAATTCTTTTTAGTATGAGTAACTGTGAATAAATAAAAATTTGCAGGTCAACTTACAATAGCGGTGTAAACAGTTCCTACTATTCCTATAACTACGATTGATAACCATATTGGAATTCCAGCAACTGAAATAAAAAAATATATCAAAAAGTAATATATAGCTTGAACTTCGGCGATATATGACCATTTTGTGTCGATTCGCCGTAAAACCCAACTCACTCACTAGCTTAAAACACAATGCTGTTCACTACATGTTTATTTATTATTAGGTTAAACCTATATAGCTAAAAAATGTAATTCAATGGATTTCAATATTTTTACTTGAATCTCGTTATATATTTCTAATAGTTCGGTAACAAATCTATTTGATAACAGTTTTCGACCAGTGAGACAGACAGCGATTGTCTGACTCTCAATGATAAACAATTTTGTCATACATTTTAAGAAACTATTAAAGTTACGTGTAATAAGTATTTTAATGTAGGCCTACTACTGACATATAACTGTGAACTAGCATACTCGCACATGAATTATCTTCCACTATTTGTATAGATATGTTAATCTACTAAAATCTGCCCATGATTTATGCAAATTAATTAAGAATGGGTATTTAGAATATATACTTATACCTGCTTCAAGCGCTAGGGCTGGGGAATATAGGACGATGCTAACATATAACAGCTGAAAGAAGAAAGATAGTGATGACAGAACAACCGGAATCAAAGCATATAAAATTGTAGATGAAATAAACATTAACATGAATGGTTTTGCGTTTGCTTTGTTTTTTCACTTTTAATGTTTAGGATGGTTGAAATTTAAATATTCTTTTCATTTTGACGTGTTGAGTTTGAACAAATTATTATTCTTCTCAAGGCTCAGGTATTTTAGCGACTGACTCTCTCTCTCTTTCTTTTCTTGTGACTGAACATTAGCTGTAAACTTAGATATTATAAAAATATTTTATACTAGTAAATAATGTAGTATCTTTAAAAAATCATATATATTTTCAGAAATGTATATATCCTAAGCAATGCATCACATATATACCTGTCTGATATATTACTGCAATTGGAAATTTATCGTATAAGTATACAAAGTATTTCATAGACCTTCACAGGTCCCATTAAGTGGCAACTTATAAATGTTCTTTTATTTGACTGATCATGTTATATATTTAAAGTTCCATCAGGCTTTAAATGTCATGTTTATAACCAATGAAACAGCTGTCCAAATAGATGATATGCACAATTACATGGTCAGAAAAGTGTTATTTTTAATACAGTACATGTACATTTACAGTTAGAGCTATAAAGGCAGGTAACCGAAAACCAATGAATTCAATAAACTTCCTACTATATTCATCAATATTCAAACATTTCTCAAATTTAAGAGAAACTAGTTATCGAAAATAGGATTTAACAACATGTTACTATTTTTTGTATTCATGGCGGAAAATGTGGCAGCCACTTTAAAATAAAGGCATTATGAGCCTTTAAAGCAAGAAGAAAACAAGAATACCGTTTGGAGCATGCTCATTGTCATGCCGAGAAGTTGTACAGCTCTCGACTGGAAGCGCCGCTGTAGATACTGCAATATCAGAAAGTATAATCAGCAATTAAAAACTTCCTTCCCATTTCAGTCGAATAGATATCTAAACTGACATGCATTTTGCATAAAACAGAGATTATAATTAGAAACAAAGTCTTAAATAGTTAATGCTCCCGTCTTGGTCTCTAACAGTAAATTTGAGAAAATTATGTAATTGCTGTTTCAAAAGAAATCATTGTCGGTGATAAATCATTCACACAAAATATACCATAATAATTTTGCTTATGCAAACAAGTTGTCAACTACTCATATTACATTGGCCCATGTATAAAGATAACCTGAACATTTTTAAAATAATGTCTTGACTTCTAGACATAACTTTAAATGCGGTTTCCGAAAATAAGCCACGACTCATTCTTATTTTTCACAGGATACCGCTTTTTCTTTAAACCAGCTTTAAGCCAGGTAACTTTCAAATACTATTTTCATGCAAGAGAAAAGGTGATTTATTTACATGAACATCACCGAATATGCATTTTAAGGATCATTTTCTTACAAAGAGTTATTTGAGTCGAAAAAACTGCCCCTGTGTAAGAAATAATGGAAAAATGGAGACAATCAGATGAAACTTTAGTGTAGGCTTAGGAGATTATCTTGCTGCACTTAAACTCTGGTAAACAACACAATTTGTTAATTATTCACATTTAAAGGGCATATGGGGGTGGGGGGTGGAGGGGTCAAGGTAGTGAACATCTTGGCAAGAAAATATTTTTGCGGGGCGGGGAGATTGTTTTGATACTCATCCACGAATCTTGCCTGAAGTCTGACGAAGGATTTGACCGTTATTTCCTAGTGCACTTGACCTTAGATCTAGTGTACTAAAAAACAACAAATTTACTTCACTTGTACATCTATTCATTCGGCGAAGTAATAAAACTCTGTTACAAAAAACTCTTTACGTATTGAGCGATTCCTGTGACAGTGACCTTTGACATAGTCATACACAAGTGAATGGAGTATTGCCATGCAATACAATGTCAGTAACCGGCTAATATTATCATCCGAAAATTTAGTGTAGTTTATGTCAGGTTCGATGGTAAGATTTTACCAAAGGGCTCTGCATGTTGTCACAATGAAGTGATAATTTGAGCCAAGTTTCATGAAAAATCTGCAATAGGCTATGACATATGGAACGGAAACGAAATTCCAATGCTTCCTTTAATGGTGTCCTTGACCTGGTATCAGTGTGCCTAGAACATGAAGCATGTCGTCTTCATGATTTGAGCATTTGACCCAAGTTTGAAGAAAATCTTCAACGGGTTTGGGTTTGGGGGAGAAAGCACAAAATCCTATGACCTGGAACTGCGACCTTGACCTCGAGTCGGCGTCCCCGAAACTTGCGTTTTGCATGTTGTTCTGATAAGGTGAAAATATAACTAGTAGGGGACAAAGGGCCTGTTATTTGCTCAGAAGGTATGAGTCAACACAAACGGTACCATCAATACACTTTAAACTTAAGAAAATGTCTAACATTGCACTGTGACCTTGACCTTCAAGGTATATGTACAGTTTTTGAATACGACACATCGTGATGTTATGGTGAACATTTATGCTTAAGATTTAATTTTTTAAATCTCCTCATGAATGACAAAGTCACATGCCTATCATTATACTTATATAATGAAAATCAACAAAGTTCAAATGTGCACCCTGACCTTTTCCGTTGATTGCGGACCTGGATCATACACGCGACACGTTTTCATGTTAGACCTGAACGGTTCTCGAATGCGGAATGCGCAAAATCAGGATGTTTCCGCATGTCTTGACGATGTTCTGAAACCATTTCGCGTCCTTTTGGAAACCCTTCTGGCACTTCGGGGCCAAGTCAGTTGAGAGTTTGAGATTTCAAACTTCGCCTTCCCCTTCAACGTCTCTTGCGAAGTTAACGTATGAAGTTGAAGTTCGATTAAAATTCCTTGAGATTTCAAATTTTAGAATGAACCTTACTTCATTTAATCCGCCTATTCAATTTATCCGTAATTATGATCGTTTTTTTTTTCGTGCATTTTGATATCAATTGTCCAAAAGGGCACGGCTTTTACAAGAGGTTTTAAAAATGAAAATTTAATAAAAACATTTCAATTAATATAATTGTCGCATGGATATTAGTGCGATTACGATAAAAAGCGAAACAATGTGAACAATGTAAAAACTCGTTGTTGTTGCTCCAAACATTTAGATTTTATATAAAATGATGTCAGTATACAATGTACGATTGTAAATCATACATTAGAGGAAATAAAAATGATAATCATATCAACGTATTTTATTGTTGATAGTGTTCTTGAAAGATGATGCAGTTAATATTTTTCAAACAAAAACATGAAACACCAACTATTTCAAATGAATTTGTCGAAATACTTTGAAATTAAGTTAAATATATGCGATAAAGCAAAAACAAAAGGCATGACCATAAAATATAAAGGACAGATTCATCCGTCATGCTGTTGACTAGTAATTCATAATTTTTCTTAAAGGCTTTTTTAACTTTGAATTGGTACTTTGTACATCGAATTCCTTAAAAGACGCGTTTTACTTGTTGACACTCATAAACAATGTACCTGATGAATGTTTAACCTTTTATAAGATATGTTGATAACATGAGCCAATATACACAAGTTATGAATACATTTAACAAGCGCATTGAAACAAAATGTAAGATACTCTCGTCATTTCATACGTGTTGGCATCTTGACACTCTGCATGACACTGTATAATGCCAAACTCTCAGATATATAATCCTGCCAACGGTCACCATGTGTCTAGCGAAACAGTCAAGAAATGTTAGGTGGAGACGGAAATTGTTGCACAAAATAATATGTTGGCATATACATGTAAAATGTAAGAATCAAAGGGGTGATTGACCCACAATGCCCCTCTGCCAGGCTCTGGGTCCGTGCATGCAAAGAATGGAGTTATCACATACGGCTAACAGGAAACTTCTCGCATCATGATATCATAGATCTGAAATTGTCTGATACTTCAGAAGAATTTTCCGTCTTACTAGTACTTTAATTTTTTAGTTTTAGTATTCATCTATGTCCGTTTTATAGTTACAGTATTCATCAATGTGCGTTCACAATTTTAAAATTTAAAGTTACAGTATTCACCTAAGTCCATTTTAAAGGTACTGTAACAGTACTCGTCTATGTCCGTTCATAAGTTTAAATTTATAGTTACAGTATCTATCTATGTATAACTCATTGTTATATGTTTTTGTAGTTGTTAATGTTGTTTTTATTAAGAAAAACAAACAAGCATAAATGGCTGTGACAATCGGCGATTACTGCCCCTGCCCGTGTATACAAACTACTAGCACTCTTGTCGTCCGTTTTATGTATTTCTGCAATATAATAAATTTAGATAAAACAAAAGAAACAGATTAACCACTTTCCCCACAAACATAAACTGTATTTATCACCAATACCAATACCCGTTTGTGAATTTCTTGTATATATATATGTTTTGCGCACATGTTATTGCAAAATGTTAATTTGTAATCTGTGCTTCTTCAATAAAGTTCTGTTCTGTTCTGTTATGTTCTACCATTTTATGTTTATAATTAAAACGCCATTTGCTATAATTTCGGATCTTTTCTTCTCCTATACAACATTACACAACCTTAAGGTTCAACTGAACAATCGCAGATACCCAGTCAGCCAAAATCAGATTAAAAACATATATTTCTCATCCTTGCTCTTTGGCTTTATTGCAATACTGTTTATATCCGTCCAAATTTGGAATATTCATTCACTTATACTTTTATCAGGTGATGTACATCTAAACCCAGGACCTTGATCGAATGATTCCATATCGTCATCATCCTCACTATCGACATTTACAGAGCATATTGATCTCTCCAAACACATCTCCTTTATCCACTTAAATGTTCAAAGTATAGCTTTAAAGTTAGATTCCCTTTATGCAGAGCTAAAGGACTTCGATATCTTAGCTTTTTCAGAAACATGGTTACATAGAGATTTTCCAAACGACGAATTAATTTTGGAGTCTTTTTCACTTCCTGAGAGAAAGGACCGAGCAGACGGATACGGAGGCGTTATTCTTTATGTAAAACAGTATCTATACTATAGAAGAAGGCGTGATCTTGAAATCAACGGTGTGGAATGTCTTTGGATTGAAATAGTAGTTTCTAACAAACATATTTTTTTCGGTTCATTTTATAGGCCACCAAATACTGATGCCTTTCAACACTCTTTGATATTAGACTGTATTCATCTTGCTTTTGATACAGGTATTGAAAACATAATTATTGCCGGTGACTTTAATCTTAACATAGCCAACCAGGTTTCTAATAAAAAAGTCAGTAGTATATGTGACCAGTTCTCCTTGACGCAGTTAATTGATACACCTACACATTTCACTGAGCCATCATCCTCAATCATTGATCTAATTTTTGCCTCAAATAAAAACTTAATACACATAAGTGGCGTTGGTGACCCTTTTCTTCCTCAAAACGTTAGATACCACTGCCCAGTTTATGGTCTTTTAAACCTTAAAAAGGCAACATTTCCACCATTTTACCGCTACGTTTGGATATTCGATAAGGGTAACTACGATAGACTTAGGCAAATAACATCAACATTTGACTGGGACTCTCTCAAACATGAGGATATTGATAAGAACACGGAAAACATTGCAAATAAAATTATTGAGAATGTCAAAATATGTATCCCGAACAGAAAAGTATTGATCAAAGAGGGTGAACCGTCTTGGTTCACGAACGAAATCAGATTACTAATTAGGAAACGTAAACGTTACTATAGAAAGGCTAGACAAAGAAACACTCCGTATCACTGGGAAAAATTTCGAAACCTCCGCAATCTTATAGTTAACAAAATCCGTGTTGCAAAGAGTCCACAGTTGGATCTTCTTTCTAAAAAGTTAAAATCAGAATCTCAAACCAACAAAACTTGGTGGTCTTATTTGAAATCTTTCATAAAACCATATTCATCCTCCTCTATTCCTCCCCATATGATGATAAAATTATTGAAAATATGCCTGGTAAAGCCAACTTGTTCAATGACTTTTTTGTTGGTCAAACACGTATAGATGAGAACTCAGCACCCCCGCTGCCACACCCACAAGCTGTTGATCACGACCTCCTTGTTAGTATTACTATTTCCCCAGATGAAGTAATATCTGTTTTACAATCTCTTCAACTAGGTAAAGCTGCAGGCCCTGATGGTATTAATAATCATATCCTTCGTGAGCTTTCTCTAGAACTTTCCGGCCCCTTGTGTGACCTCTTTAATTACTCATTGCGTATTTCTACAGTTCCAAACAGTTGGAAAAACGCTAACGTTACACCTATTTTTAAGTCTGGAGATCCCTCTCTTGTAAATAACTACCGTCCTATTTCTCTCATAAGTACTGTCAATAAAGTGTTTGAAAAAATTGTGTTCAAACATACTTTCAATTTTCTTCATGAACATAACATCCTTTCTCCCCTGCAGTCTGGTTTTGTTCCGGGTGACTGTACAGTAAACCAACTTACATATATCCACAATATATTTTCACAAGCTATTGATTCTGGTAAAGAGATAAGGGCTATATTTTGTGACATAAGTAAGGCATTCGACCGTGTTTGGCACAAGGGTCTCATTTACAAACTTAAGTCTATTGGAATCTCTGGGTCCTTATTATCCTGGTATTCCTCATATCTGCATAATAGGAAACAAAGTGTTATACTTCCTGGCTGTAAATCATCTCAAAAAGTAATCACTGCAGGGGTTCCCCAAGGATCAATCCTTGGCCCCCTTTTATTTTTAATCTACATCAATGACATAGTCCTAGATATTCAAGCTCATATAAGGTTATTTGCAGATGATACGAGTCTTTCAATTGTAGTTGAAAATCCAAATACTGCTTCTGCTATCTTAAATTCAGATCTTAATAAAATTTCAAACTGGGCATCAAGGTGGCTAGTGAACTTTAACCCTTCTAAAACTGAGTCGTTATTGATATCCCGCAAACAAAATAGAGTCTATCATCCTCCACTATTAATTCAGGGTCAACAAATAAACGAAGTCCATAATCATAAACATTTAGGTATTTTTCTATCAAATGATCTTAGGTGGACTACACAAATTGAGTACATAACAAAGAAAGCCTGGCTGCGAATAAATGTCATGAAAAAGTTAAAATTTCAGCTTGACAGAAATTCTCTTGAGGTAATCTATAAATCATTCATTAGACCTATTCTTGAATATGGTGACGTACTTTTTGACAATTGCACTCAAAATGAAAAACAGGAACTTGAAAAAATTCAGCATGAAGCAGCAAGAATACTAACTGGAACAACGAAACTCGTTTCTATTGACAAACTTTTATCTGAAGTTGGCTGGGAGACCCTTGCTAACAGAAGGAAAAAACACAAGTTAGTACTGTTTTACAAAATGAAAAATAACCTCACACCATCCTATCTTTCAGACCTTGTTCCATCTAATGTAGGAAGAGACCACAGGTACCCTCTTAGAAATGCTGAAAATATTCAGACTATATTCACACATACTGCATTTTATTACAATTCATTCCTTCCATCAGTCATACGGGACTTCAACGCTCTTCCAGACGAAATACGTAATGCTTGTTCTCTAGCGTCTTTTAAGCGTATGTTAAATAATAACATTCCTACTGTTCCAAAGTACTTTCTGACAGGAGTAAGAAAATCTCAAATACTTCATACAAGGCTACGTACGCAATGCAACTCTCTATCGTCTGAGCTCTACGCTAAAAACATTATTGAGTCTCCAAATTATGACTGCGGGGATGTAGAAACGCCTTATCACTATTTCTTCATATGCCCGAGGTATTCTCACTTAAGAATTCAATTGTTCAATATCATATCCCAGTTTTGTACTCCAACATTAAATGTTATCTTACAAGGTAATCCTGCCCTATCAGATGAATCCAACGTAGAAATATTTACTACTGTTCAGTGTTACATTGTTAAATCAAAAAGATTTTGATCTACAAGAAGTAAACATATCAGAAATAGCTTACGTGAAAAATAGCATATCAAAACCCTTTTAACTTTGTTAAGTGATAGTAACTCCATCATGTAATCGCCTCTAGTTTTGTTGTCAATTTCTTAGTATTTCTGTTCCTTTTTCTTTCTTTTTATACCAGTATCTCCTACTACGGATAACTTTATAGATAGTTACTTTACAACTGTGTTATATTCTTTAGTAAACGTTTGTAATTTTTTCCAATGCATTTGAAGGTTTATATTGCCATGAACTATGTATGCACATTGTTGTAATAGGGAGAGGACAACTTTAAGCTTATAAAGCTTCCTGTCCAATCCTTTATTGTATATTTGTAATCATGTTGTAAAAATATTGCAAAATAAAATATGTTTAAACCAATTAAAACACAACTATCGTATAAAGTGTCAGACAGAAACGGAATTTTATATCTGGAACTGAAAATATAATTTTCCACAAAATGATAATCGCGCGTAAGTATTTATTTTTCAAGTACAATGACCGTTCTGCCATGTGCCTCCATCCAGATTTCAGTCTTTGATGCCGAGTATGGGGACAGAGTAGATGAAAAAAGACTGAAGTTTTGACTTTCGTGATATCACATCTTCGGACGTTTAAAACTTCACTTCATACGACAAAAAGGCCCATCTAGTATAATCAATACCGCCTGGGGACACAAATATGCCGTAGAAGTTAAAGTTTGAACAAAATCTCAATGCTTCTCAAAATTAGTTGATAACTTCATACTTCCAGGTTCAATTCAATGTATTTAGTTAAAATTGTTAGCCATACAAAACTTCATTATTCTTATACTTATTGATAGTGTTTCGCATCAAATTTAGTCAAATTATACATATGGATAATCGAATAACTTCATAAGTAGAAATCCTGAAACAAAGCTTTTTATTTCATATAGGAATAAAGAGAAGTCTTAGGCTTACTTGATATTACAAGGAAAACTTTAGTAGCAACGTCTGATTTAAATAAAATACACGCATATCGGTGACGTTTTACCCAAAATATATATGAGAGACGTTGAAGGGGAAGGCGAAGGTTGAAATCTCAAACTCTCTAGTATCGAAAGAACTTCGGCATTCAAATTTTAAAAGTTTTGAAATTTCGACGCCGAATGTTTTATTTGGGACGGCTTCGAGATCTTCGGCAAACCATCGGCAGCCATTCGGGATGTTCGGGAACCCGTCGTTATTTACTCAGCATCTTTGGAAAGCCTTCTGCAAGTCTTCGTTATCTTTTTAGCCATCACGGGCGGTCTTTTTGAGGTATCGGTAGGTGTCTTACCTCACAGCTTTTGCTCAAGGGAGAGCAGTTTAAGACAGAATGAAGATACAAGGGAATCCGCGCACCAGGGCCTATATCGTCTTCGAATAGACTCCCTTGGTTCATTAACGTGCCAGATGTATAGCACTGATACACAGGGGCTTTTTATTCTGGGAAAGACCAGTACTTAGCCCCAATGTGTGAAGTCGCCAGCCCCTGGTGAGGCTTGAACCCGGGACCCTTAGATCCCAAGTTGTGCGCTCTACCACTGAGCTATCATAACAAAATAGTAGTTCGGCATTATTTATATACCCCGACTCTCAAATAGGCAACATTTCGGCATTCTATCGGCAACTCTTCTGCATGATCTGCAATGTTACCGCAACCTTTTCGCATGATCGGGAAACATTCGGGGGCCAATTCTGGAGCCGTCGGCATTCTTCCGCGTCATATTCGGCTACTTCGGATAGGTTTGGGCATTTATACAACAACCGTTCGTAGGCCACTCCTCTAATACATGCCGAACGAGCCCAATGGCAAGGCCCCGCCCATTATATTGATTAATGATCCCGAAAAAATCCCGAAACAAGCAAACTTTTATCGGCATCCCTTCCGCAAAGCATCGGGCTGTAAGTAGACGGCAGGTCTTATTGTTAAAATGTTTGCCAAGTCATTCTATATTCCTACTATGCATGGCAAAGTAATGCCCCAGACACCAACAACACCATCACTATTCTTATATAGTGAAAAACAACAAATTCAAAGTGCATGAGCCTTGCACGGTAAACATTATCATGATGTGGTCAACACTTGTGTCAAGTTATTAGCAAGCCGATCCGTGAATCATGAAATAATTGACCGGACACGAAATGCGACGGACAGAAGTCTCAGTGTCAAAGGATTATCAAGATATTGAGTGTTGAAGAATATGACATTTTACCCCCTGTGACCTTGACCTTTGATCCAATGACCCAAAATTCTGCAGGAGTCATCTACTCAGTAGATTCACTCCTGTGAAAAATGAGGCTTTATCAAGCATAGCAAAAACAATATGTCCCATTGATCTGTCTATGTGGCATAAACTGTTGTTTGGAATGTGTGAAATTTTCGTATGAACAATATTTTTACATTTATTTTTCTACATTTTTTGACTTGTGAAGAATACGTTTCTGCTTTCAAATGGGGTATAGGTACAGAACTAATTTTTCACAAATGTGTGACATATTCGTACGTATTTGTCACACAATGTGTGAAGAATTCGTAAAGAATTTTGTCACACAATGTGTGAAGAATTCTAAAGAATTTTTCACACATGTGACGAATTCGTATGTGTGAAAATTACGGTTCAACATAGCTCACCTGAGCAAGAAGTGCTTATGGTGAGCTATTGTGTTTATGCTTTGTCCGTCGTTCGTCGTACGTGCGTCCGTCCGTCGTAAACAACTTCTATAAACGACATCTCCTCTAAAACCAATGATAAAATTTGGCCTGGGTGTTCCTTGGGTGGTCTTCTATGAAAGTTTTCAAATCGTTTTGCTTGGTTACACATAAGTCCGCCAAATCTAAACAAACATATCCTAAAGCGTTGGTCTGATTTTGAAATAATTTCACACAAATGGTCCTTATGTAACCGTCTTTTAAAGTTGTTCAAATAATTCCAGTTCGTAGAAAAACATGACCGCCAGAGAGCGTGGTTACTTTTCCCTATATGTATATGGTAGAAACTTAAAAGATATTCTTGTGTGAAACTGCTAACCCGACGATAATTTCACACAAATAGTCCTTGTTTGACCTTCTATCAAGAATGTTGAAATTATTTTGAAAAGTACTAACCCGATTTTGGAATATATGATAGAAAAAGTAAATGAATTAATGAACACAAACCATCTGTGAGTTTTTCAGTTTATGTGTCAAATATTTGCTGGGTTTTTTTCATTGGATGAATCAGTATTTTTTGAGAATGAAAAATATATTACGGTGATGACGAAATAGAGATTGTAGACAATTTCAATTATTTATGAATTGTTCTCGGCCCTGGTGGCTCATTCCATACAGCGGCAAAGGTATAGGCAGGAAAGCTGTAGGATCCAGTGGGGTATGGGGGGTTTTCAAGTGTTGAGTGTACCGAACGTGTTCATAGAAAATGTTTGAAGTGGATATTTAATGCAAAAATGTCTATTAATAATACAAGATTGTATGGTGAATCGGGAAGACTACCATTGATATATGAAAGAAAAGTGAGACTGATAAAATATTTTTTAAAATAACATAATACATATGAAAATTGTATATTAAATGCGTATTTGGAAAATATGTTAGGCTGACGGAAAACAATATTGATAATTAGTCACTGAACATGAAAAATATGCTGCATCATCTGGGATTTGGTGAGGTCTGTGGTGATCCTAGATCAGTTAATATTAACTTGTTTCTGCCTGCTTTAAAACAAGGCTAAAAGATACATTTATATCTAGCTGACAGTTATCCATCTTTATACCTGTATAAGGAATTGAAACAGACGTTTGGAATGTCTGAATATCTTGATGTGCAGTTGCTAGTCACTCACTTGATTTGTTGGTAGAGAAAGCTAGAGATAGTTCCAATCTTATTATATAGTGGATGAATTCCATTTCATTTTAAAATGTACATTGTATAATGACTTAAGGAAAAATACATTAAAATGTATTACTATAGGAATGCAAGTTTATATAAATTTATCGAATTGTTAAATTGTTCCAATCTGTGCTGAATAAGCTAGCTTTATTCATTATCACTGCTTTTAAACGAAGAAAATTTAATACCAGAAATGAGATTGTTTAGTATAACTATAAAACTTAAACGAAATCTAATGTCAGAAGTATAAAATATTTTGCGATATGTGTTTCCTCATAATGTATTTTGCGTTTTTGCTATAGATCTATACATGTATTGACGCATGCATGTGAATATTTATTTATGCTTATGTCGATGAGCTGTTTTATGCTTTAGACTAATAAAATTGATATTATGTTATGTTATGTTAGTAAATTGAAATAACGTTTGCGTGTTTGACAGCTATAACCTAGATACAAGCAAATTTATACAAATAATTTCACTTCCTCATACCCAAATGATAACGTGACTCCCTCTCAAAGTTCTTGAGTTTCATATTAATAGTTTTGAGATTTCATGCCGTACGGTAAATCATAACAGAACATCAACATTCCCTTTGAAAGAAATAATTCGACACGTGTTTGAACGTTAGAATAAAGCTTTTAGACTCGTCCATTTGTCGATAAGAGAAATCAGCATGATTTGCTTTATCTTATTTAGTTTAGATTAGCACCACCTGTGATTAATACTCAAAGAGGTGCTCGCGTGATGGCCTGTTATGTTGGCGCCTGGTATTCGGTGCTCAGACGACGCCATTTATTTCTTCATGGAACAATTTTGTAGTGTAACTATATTCATTTCATGTTTTTTACCCTTTATGTAAATATATTGTATTCCTTATTTTTCATTTCAATGCTAAATAACATTCATAACTCTTCACCAGCGGTATCTGAAGTTCCACTAGGAAGTTTCAGAGGTTTCCTCAGTCAGAGTCACTGTGACAAGCACAAATCTTTCTATCTAATGACAAGATTAAATTTCATTCTATTCTATTTGTATATGCATCAACCCATTGACTGTCTGTTCTATTAAATAGTTTATGCTTATGAATAAGCAACATACTTCAACATTTTTTTCCTTTTATCCATATCTTTCCTAAGAGTAATTATATGAATTCACATCCCGCTATGTTAAAAACGAACATTTATAGAATAAAACACTAAAAAGATATAGCAACTTGTCGGATATTGGACCCTACCACAAAATATATATATCATATGCTCATTATTATCATGGCTACAGAGGTGATAAGTTTTGTATTACATTAAATAATTAATCAATGCATTTGTATAAAAGCCTGCTGATCTGTAAACATTACCATAATGAAAAACTGAGCTATGGCGTACGGTGTTTCGTTAGGGCCATCGTGGTTTCGCGCTGTCGTCCTAAGGGCGAAATCGCGAAAACACGATGCATTGACGCGAAAGCACGATGTGATAAAGCGAAAACACGATGTGATAAAGCGAAATCACGATGCCAAAAATATCGCCTTTTTAGCTCTATTAATATCGCGTTTTCGCCCTCGACCTCCCATCGGGTTAACGTTTTTTCGCCTTCGCGGTCAGTTGTACGAAAACGCGAAAACACGATATAAAATCTCGAATTACGATGCGAAAAACATCGTGTTTTCGCGCTGTTAATATCGTGTTTTCGTGCTCGGAGATCGAGGGCGAAAACGCGAAAACACGATATTAAAAGCACGAAAACACGATGTTTTTAGCATCGGTTTCGCTTTATCGCATTGTGTTTTTGCATCGTTTTTTCGCGATTTCGCCCTTACAACGACAGTGCGAAACCCCCGATGGCCCTGTAAATGGAACACCGTAATGGACAAATAACTGCAAGACCAGTTTTAAAAATGATAAAATCTTACCTCGTATGCGCTGGTTAGCCTTAGTGGATGTACCAAAGGCACGATGAGCAATGCCTGTATCAGATAAGCAATACAGGCTCCAAATGTAAGATAAAACGTCATAATGCTGTACAGATAGATTTCACTTGGTGTTCCAATTACGGAGACTGCGGACTGAAAAGTTACTGCCATCGACAAAGCCACAGGAACAAAATGAATCTGCCGATTTCCGAGTATATATTCCTCCGTTGTCTTCTGTTTCTTGAAAAAGCCATAGTAAATTCCAATTGCAGAAGATATAACAAGAAAAATCACCATTATTATATAATCTTCAGTGTGAAATTCCAAACGTTTCATTATTTCGCTTTATCAACGAGCAAGAAATAAACAACCCGTAACCAAGCAGTCAAGTAGTATTTACTGTTAAATGTATCAAGCTATCTTAGCTACTTCTTTTTATAAGTATCACCGCCTGAATAGAGCTAAAAAGAGCAGTTAAATACTTCCACATTCTACGGAAGCTTCAAAGGGCCTTCAGTTGTTAGAAAAGGTTTTCACAAGTGCAGAAAATTAAGTCGAGATCTCTAAATCTTTAAGGTTTTCTCGCAATAAAATTCTGGCATTGTTGTATATTTTTTATCAATACGATTTAAATTTATTTGCAAAGAAAAAAGCTTTTGTCATTTCGTATATTGCTATGTCGACAATTAGCTCTGAATCAACATGTTGGAATAATTTTTGTGAGATGGCTAGGTATGTTTTGGTGATTACGTCTTAAATTTCTCACATTGCAGAAAGAAACTTTTTGCATTTCGTGTATTTTTTTTCGACATTATTTTTGGAAAGAGGCATTTCAAATACTTCTCTGTAAGCAACTGCAAAGACGCCCACGTGCTCCAACTGTATCCAAGTCTTCACGTCCAGTATCGGAGTTTGAGTGAAATTCAAACGGTATGTGATCGTTTTTATGTTTTCCCTTTGCGCTTTGTAATAAGCATATACTGTTTATTACAAGACTCAGTTAGCTGGCTATTAGTTTCTGAAGGCAATTCAATGTTTGGAAGCAAGTCTGTCATTATGTATACTCTAGTATGATCGTACAAATCTCTGAAATTGTGTTATTTTCTCGGAACATTTCGATGCGTTTCATTGCATAAAACTGTATTACTCGCAGAATACTAGTATTATATTTGGTACAGACTTTTATCCCAGTTTTGAATTCATTGGTTTTCTTTCAATTTCTGGAAAATTTTAATTTTGCTGAGTTACCTCGAGTGGTTATCTATGGTGGTATATTTCTGCATCCAGTTAAGCAGATAGTTTTCCGAAAATGCGTATAGTTGTCGTAAATTTTTTTTAAAAATGGGCCCAATTTTCACTATCCAGCATCGAAATTATCAAATGCGCTGTCTCGTGTGACGGCTCTTTTTTTATATTATGTTAATTATAATAATCAGGTCACAGTGTTTTCAGGACTGGTCTACTGAAAATCGAGAATTCAGGCTCTAGAGTGTAGATTTCCATGCTTCCGATTTTGACTGAATCTTTGGCCTATAATTTAGTAACAGTGACCTTGACCCAAGGTACCAAAAATGCACTAAAATATATTGTTCTCTTTGAAGGCTGCACATCTATAGCAGGTTTGGTATGCTTATCTCATTTTTGTGAGAAAACAGGTTTTGTATGTTTAGTTACGGTGACAATATCATTGACCCCGGTGACTAGAACGCGTGCCTCACTCAAGAAAGCTTGATATGTACAAAATTTGGATGCAACATCCCATTTGCAAAGAAATGCCCTTTATAGTAAACATTATACAAGTACTACGGGCAATATTCTTGTGCAGTGCCGCATTTCCAAATGGCAGTTAAAATCATTACCACGTTTTATTGAAAATCTCCTAACAATGTCTTAGATATGGTTCTAGGTGGATAGTAAGACAATAAAACACTATATAAGAACTATATATGTATATAAGTACAAGGGGCATTAACTCGTCTTCATCTGACTGAAACTTGCATGATCGCATTTCCTTACCGCAGTTAACATTTCTACTATGTTTAATTAAAACAGTCTATGCCACATCTTGGGTATGGCTTCGGACGGACGGAAATTGGAATAAACCACTAAATTTGTACTATATATTGATGTACTAAGGGTGATAAACATTGTCTTTCTCAGACAATCTGACTGAAACTTTCAAGGTGGCATTTCCTTGTAGCAATAAAAATTTCTACCATATTTTATTATAATAACTCCAAAATGTGTCTCATATAAGTCTCCAACCGGACTGAAAGACGGACGACGGACGGACGGACAACGCAATTTATCCATACCCTGTGGGGAGGATAAAAAACAAATGTAATGTTAATTAAAGTGTAGAGGCACTAAATATGGAACGTGTGACTTATTTTGAAAGATGAATAGGAAACCATATCGATAAAAAATGTACGAAATGTTAAAAGTGTTTTTCTTTGCAACAAGCTTAAGTCGAGATGTTAGAAATAATTTCTTCAACGCGAGTATTTTTAGGCGGGAAAGGCAAATATCTTATCACTATCGCGCAAAGAGTTTTTTCGCGATGTAATTATTATCAGGGACATAAATAGATACACTATTCCTGTTATTATAAGTAAAACTTCTCGACAATAACAATACGAAAAATAAAAAGTTTCTGTCTTTGTACGAAGATTTAAGTCAAGTTGTTTGAAAAGTTCGAGCAAAAGCGAGAATTTCAACGCGACAAAACCATAAAGTTTTAGGGATCTCGCCTTAATTTTCTGCACATGTGAAAACATTTTCTCACAACTAAAGGCCCTTCTACGCCTCCTTAATTTTGACTTATAGTCTCGATAACCAGATAATAGTTTGACCAAAACGTTCTCCTAAATTCACGAAACTTTATTCAATTTTCGCGAAAATTATTTGTTTTTATTTTTTTACGAGATGTCATAAATGTTTAATAAAAATTTTATGATTATCGTATGCAGAAATATGCCACCATAGTTATCTCCCCGACAGTGTTCTGTAAAGATTTTGGTGGTTGTTTCGTTTATCTTATGTTATGCTTCGCTCGCTACCTGCATATGTATCAGTATCATTAAGATGATTTAAACTGACGTGTTTTATGTAGTGACAAGTACATTTAGGTAAGTGAGTGACTTCTGAGCATGACATTTAGATGAGGTTTATTTGAACGGGCAATTAGTCCGCTGGCACAGTTTAAACATACATGTATGTATGTATTTACTTACACTACCAAACACCCCATAACTAGGAATAATTTATATTTTAAGACTAGTGCACTTATGACTTAAACACAGTGACGAACTATAAGCCATTGCTTTCTTGAATTTATATGTGTAAAGCAGGTTTATTCATTTATTTTGTTGGGTTTAACGTCGCACCGATAGAATTTTAGGTCATATGGAGACTTTCCATCTTTGATTGTGGAGGAAGACCCCAGGTGCCCCTCCGTGCATTATTTCATCGCGGGCGGACACGTGGGTAGAACCACCGACTTCCCTAAGCCAGTCCACTTCGTCTTAATTCTTATAGACATTTGCGAACTAAGGCGAAGCGGACTGTGGACACCTAGGGCGATCGATATTTTAAGGGGACATCTCAACATTTAAATAATTTTATGTGAAGACGAAAATACATGCCAATAGAAATGATAAGGTATGTCTGTCTGTCTTCGCCGAATGCGAATAGACATTGATTAGGCATTGTCCATCCGGATGATCGTCCGTCCGTGCGCGCGCCCGTCCGTCCGTGCGTTTGTCCGTCAGAAATTTAAAATGCTTATGATTCAAAAAGTATTTAAGCTAGAATAACCAAACCTCATATATTTTTATAAATAAGCATATGTCTTTTGCTCATTCGTAGAACCCCCCACCCCCACCACGTAAACACAAGAGTTTTCCCCTTGGTTTGTTTAGAAAAACAATACACTTATAATTCAAGAAGTATTTCAGTTAGAATGACCATACCTCACATAAATATTTACTACCAAATGACATTTGCTAACACATAGTATTTTACCTTAAACCTGCTAAAAGCAGTTTTTTTCCTTGAATTGGTAAAGAAATGAACATGCATATTATTGAATAAATATTTTGCTAGAATCACCAAACCTCACATAATTATTAATTAGCACATGATCTTTGGCTCACATATAGTATTACTCCCCTTTACCCTGTAAAAGCAGAGTGTTTCCCCTTGATTTGTGAAAATATGGATTTTTGACGGTGTCTAAGTAACCATTTTGATGAATCTTCATCAGACTTTTCACAAATATAGCGCACTAAAGGGCAGTGGTACGCACGCAATTTTGTCAGGATCTCTTCATTAACCAGAGTTATTGCCCTTTAATCATTTGACAATCCATAAATTCCAACATGACAAAGTTGCTAAAAATGTTATTAATGGATCTTCATGAAATCTAACACAAATATAAATCACAGTACGGCGGTGATGCATGCGTATCTTTCATTAGAATTTCTTCAGTAACTGCAGAGTTATTGCCTTTTGATTGTTTTAAAATTCATTAATTCCCACTAAACAAAGTCAACCATTGACGGATCCTCGTGAACCTTATAGCTCACTACAGAGAAGAGTTTTCCCCTTAATTCTTAAAAATGATAGTTTTATGCATAACGTGTGTGTATCTGCAAATAAAATATCTTTCAAAATATCCCTTTCATTCACTAAACAACTTTTTTTGGCGCGGACATAAATTCACTGAATTTGCGAACAATGTAAGTTAAGCAAGTGTATTAATGCCGTGGGAAGGATGCAGGTGAACCCACCCTGAAACGCATAAGATTGTCAATTAATGTAAACTTGCAATATTTTACACGTTCATGTTTATGTCTCAAAAGAACTATCCAGCATTTAACAGTGTTTAATGTTGAGAGGAAGACCAAGGGTGTCTCCTTTCGACATAATGAAGCCAGCTTGATTGCCTACTCTTATTAAACAAGGCAGTCTGAAAGACAGCTAAATCCCCCGCCACTGCTATGGATAGTGAAAGGGTAAACCTTTGATTTTGGCTGTGACCTTGACCTTGAACTGACATGGCTGACTCATGAATTCTGCACAACGTCTTGATGAGGTGATCATTTGACCCAAGTTTCATGAAAATCCTTCAAGGGGTTTAGGAGATACAGAGCTGAAACCTTTGACCTTCAGTTGTGACCTTGACTTTGAGTTGACATGGCTGACTCATGAGTTCTTGATGAGGTGATCATTTGACCCAAGTTTGATGAAAATCCTTCAAGGGGTTAAGGAGATACAGAGTGGACACAAAATGGAAGGCTCAAACCTTCGACCCTTAGTTGTGACCTTGACCTCGAGCCGGCATGGCTGACTCATGGGTTCTGCACATCGTCTTGATGAGGTGATCATTTGACCCAAGTTTTATAAAATTCCTTCAAGGGGTTTATGAGATATAGAGCGGACACAAAATGGCAGGCTCAAACCTTTGACCTTGAATTGTGACCTTGACCTTGAACCGACAAGGCTGACTCATGGATTCTGCACATCGTCTTGATGAGGTGATCACTTGACCCAAGTTTCATGAAAATCCTTCAAGGGGTTTAGGAGATATGGACCGGACACGATTTTGTTACGGACGGAAGGAAGGACGGAAGGACGGACCCAGACCATTCCTATAATCCCTCCGCCACGGCGGGGGATTAAAAACGACACCTCGTAAACATACAAAGATACGAGCGGATACAAGCTACAGACCATATCTTAAAGGTGAACTAGATTTGAAAAAAATGAAAATTACTACATATAGTTTATGTAAACGTACAATAAACAGTACCATGCAATAAGTTAAAAATAAGATAGAATGCATGTTAAGCTAAAAACAGTACAGATATTTATTACTAGTACAAAAAGTCTAGTCAATGATTTACATGTAATATACATGTATACTAATTATATGTTTTAGATTTAGAGCACCACTTCAGAGGAATCATTTTGCCACAAACTCCAAACACTGTCAAAAAAAAAAAAGAGATCTACTGTGCATATTATGTGAGGAAGCCATCGGAGCTGGCTTACTGGAGTGGTTATACATAGGTGGCCGCCAGTGATGAAATTATGCACGGAGAGGCACCTGGGGCGTTGCTCCACCATCAAAGCTTGAAAGTCCCCGTATGACCTAAATTTGTGTCGGTGCGTAGTCATACCCAGCAAATCTATTGTGCATACAAGTTTCTACGACAACGATCGGACGCTCGTTTCTAAAAACATACCAACAAAACACTATGTATGTCTACTGAACCTCGATGTACTCAATTGGGCATGTCAAAAAAATTCATTTGCACAAAAACAGGAAACCCGTCTTATTGTGCTGTTCAAGTTTCAAATGACATGTGTTTTATATAAAAAAAAACAACAACAACTTTTATTGGTAAATCAAGAGCAGCAGGAGAACAAAAATAATCGGCCGGTGTAAGAAAAACAGTTTAGCTAAATATAACACTCTTGGCGTTATATTGAATATCTTTTAATCGTTGCAATTAAATTATCAGTCTATCAGTCCAAATCTAGATATCCAAAAACCATTTAGCAATATATGCAGTTTGAATTTGCGTTTGCCAATATTAGATGTTGTTTACGTTTCGCATGAGAAAACTTGAAATATTTGCACTGTGTGGGTAGATGCATTTGTCAAAAACCTGTTAAAATGCGGATGCAGAAGTAATGCAATTAAACATTGACGAAGATTTCAAAAACGATAACAACAAAAATCTAGTGGCACACGGTTCGAATATGCGATTTGTTCACATGTGTAGCAGTTGGGATTAGGTATGAATTTAGATGCAGTTATCCTAACAGCGCTAAATACATTGTTAGGTCCCTTTGGCGATACTCAATATGCCTGCACGGGTCTTGCAGTTGGAACAATAAAACATGTCATAGAATGACACAGTGTTTCAGTGACGCAAATATTTTGAAACATAACTATATATTTACTGTACCTGTTCATTTAAAGTTGTTGTGTCCTGGAGAGTTTGTATAGAGCACTTCACATAACTATGATTTTTCAACATTCTAGCATAATTCATTTTGTTATTTATTGTTGTATCGAAGTAATTCAAGAAACGATCTGCAAATTAGATATTAAACATTTTAAAATCTTAGATCAATTATTAATGAATACTGGTACGGGCCAAGTATCGTGCCAGAGCGACCGAGCTATTGAAACACCAAGGTAAAATTACATAGGATTCTACTCGAAAAATGGTTATATTCCTCAAAATATCCGGGGCTGTTGCAGTTGCAATTTTAAACACTGTCACGATCCCTGGCCAGTAAGCATCAACAGATTAATGAATTATAAATTTAAATTATAATCTTTGTAATATATGTATAGGATAGACAACGAGTGACCGTATAGACACGAGTTTGTCTATTCGACTTAGACCACGTGACATAAAAGCTGTAATCACAAAACTGTGCCTTATAGCTTCTATTTCCGTAAGAGTAATATTATGTTTGTACCGTTAGCGCTTACTTACCAGTTGCCTATATGAATGTATGCATGTTAGTTTTCAAAAATTCTGTGTTCTCCAAATACATGTACCGGATTTACTAAAATTTGACGCTCATATACACTTTGAGTCAGCTGCAGTCGTTAGTGATGAGCACTTAAAATGTGAAAATACTCGAAATTAAAACTGCTAGACAATATTTTTTGTTTGGTGTGGGCATATTTGCGAAAAACTAAGGCAGAAACTGATTCAACAAGACGATAGACAGTTTCCAAAACCATAAAGTAAAGGTAAACTGGTATTTTAAGTATATTGTTTAATGGTAAGTAACCACTTTTAATTGGTATCTTAAATTACTAAATTACTGCATTTTACTGATCAGCGTTAAATGTTTTGTTGTTAATTTTGATATATCTAATGCATAACACTCGTAGGAATGTAGTGATAGTAGGTTTATAGGCCACTTCCAACAGCCTTGCTGTTGGGTTAACCCTTTAGCGACGTGGTTGAGTGTCCGCCTACAGATCTCGAGGTCCGGGGTTCGAGCCCCAGTAGGGACCTTGGTATTTTCTCTCCCTGGGTTTACTTTAATGGTGTCAGAAGTGTTTGACGGAATCATGCGGTGGGCATGGAGTGTCATTCTGGAGAGCTGGTAAGCTCTGAAAAGTAAAGGGGGGGAAGTGTAGTGATAGTAGGTTTATAGGCCACTTCCAACAGCCTTGCTGTTGGGTTAACCCTTTAGCGACGTGGTTGAGTGTCCGCCTACAGATCTCGAGGTCCGGGGTTCGAGCCCCAGTAGGGACTTTGGTATTTTCTCTCCCAGGGTTTACTTTAGGAATAACAATATATCACATATGCTATAATTGTTCTATTTTATTACAGATGTTTGCATTTGTAAGGATCGTGCAGATCCAGTGTTAGACCAACAAGAAAGCTATGGCAGAGACTGCGTTATCTCCAAATGAAAATGTCCCAGAAACAATTACAATTGTTGTCATATTTAAGTGGAAACGTTTCAGTGATGTGAAAATTCCATATATCTTTATACCCTTTTGGTTCTACATTGTTATTCAGCGGATCGCTGGATTTTTATATTTTCTATCTAATGTAAATACATGTGGTTATGGAAACTGTTATTTTTGTTGCTTTGTTTTTAATTTTCACACGTACAATGTATTAGTTATTCTAAGTTTCGTATTTCTGTCATGTCACCTCTTTTTAGCTCGACTATTCGAAGAATAAGTAGAGCTATCCTACTCACCACGGCGTCGGCGTCGGCGTCACACCCTGGTTAAGTTTTTCGTACCAGTCCACATTTTGACAAAGTCTTTTGAGATAAAGCTTTGAAACTTTCAACACTTGTTTACCATCACCATGTCCAGTTGTAGGCAAGAGTACATAACTCTGTCAAGCATTTTGACTGAATTATGGCCCCTTTTGACTTAGAAATCTTGGTTAAGTTTTTCGTACCAGTTCATATTTTGACAAAGTCTTTTGAGATAAAGCCTTGAAACTTTCAACACTTGTTTATCATCACCATGTCCAGTTGTAGGCAAGAGTACATAACTCCATCAAGCATTTTGGTTGAATTATGGTCCCTTTTTGACTTAGAAATCTTGGTTAAGTTTTTCGTACCAGTCCACATTTTGACAAAGTCTTTTGAGATAAAGCTTTGAAACTTTCAACACTTGTTTACCATCACAATGTCCAGTTGTAGGCAAGAGTACATAACTCCATCAAGCATTTTGACTGAATTATGGCCCCTTTTGACTTAGAAATCTTGGTTAAGTTTTTCGTACCAGTTTATATTTTGTGTAAAGTGTTTGACATATGGCTTTGAAACTTTTATATCTTGTTCAGTATAATAGTCTCTATCAATAGGCAAGAGTACGTAACTCTCTCATCTTGTTTGGCTGAATTATGGCCCTTTCTGAACTTGGAAATTGGTTCTGTTTTGTATATGTCCATGTTTTGTCAAGACTATTTGACATATGGCTTTTAAACTTTAAACACTTGTTTATCATTATGATTTCCATCTTTAGGCAAGAGTACATAACTCTGACAACTATTTTGACTGAATTATGGCCCTTTTTGGACTTTGAAATTTGTTCAGTTTTTCTTACAAGTCAGCGTTTTGTCAAAACTATTTGAACTGTGGCTTTGAAACTTTTAACACTAGTTTATCAACATGATTTCCATCTGTAGGCAAGAGTACATAACTCTGTCAACTATTTTGACTGAATTATGGCCCTTTTTGGACTTGGTAATTAGTTAAATTTTTCATATAAGTCCATGTTTTGCCTATCATATAACTTAACATATTTGCCATCATGGTCACACATTGCCATTTAGTGCAAGACTAATCGAAATCCACAAATACAGGAACATTTTTTGTTTAATCCATTTTTTTGTTTAGTCTAAAAATCTATGGAAATATTTTGACCCCATTCTTCAATCAATTCTTCGAATAGTCGAGCGCGCTGTCATCCGACAGCTCTTGTTATTGATATCAAGTAACCTGAGCCGTTTTAACAATATTATTTTATTTTACCCTCAGGTCATATGTTTTTATGAGACGTTTATGCTAATCTTCTTTTTAAACCCATAAATAACTAGTGAGAATATTGCAAAGTCATTTTATAGAGATAGTACCTAAGTTTTTCAAATCATAGGTATGAAGTGAAAAGGCTTTGAAATGAAGACAAATGTACATATATTTCTCAAAAATAGATATATTAACAATATTTTAACCAGAAACGTAGAGTAATGAGCATTTAATATTTTCATGTAAAAGACAATTTTGTGATCAAGGAAATGTAACTCTTCTTGGACCTGGAGAGCAGAAACACCAAAGGGACATAATATAGCGAATATTTTCTACTTGGATACATTTGATTTAACATTCAACGGTGATCTGGATTTCTAAATAATGATCCATGATACTGTGTGCTAAAAATATAGAACAACTGGAACAGTCCTTTAACAGCAAAAGATGCTGTAGCAGAATGAAAAGTGTGAAGCTCTAACTGGGACTCGAACCCAGGACCTCTCACACCTAAGGCAGACACTCTACCACTTCTCTATAACAGCAGTAGCTATAGCTAGGCAGTTTAAGTGCACCGATTACATTACGTGAACTGGAACAGTTTTGTGACAATAACACATAATCGGCCGACTCCGGATTATCGGCGTATTCGCTTGGTTACCTAACGGCAATTTTCGTGTAAAGAAAAAATATAATCTAATGCTGCAAACGTTTTAATCGGTCAAAACTGCCCAAATTTCTCTGACGTGTTTTTTAGAGTATGAAGTTACTAACTGGTAGTACCAGTGAAATATAACTTACACTGAATCTTATATATTTGCCTTTTTAGCAGCTGGCGAACGGCAAAGACAGTGGGCTTTGTCCTAATATAAGCAATTATTTTACCAGTTTCGACAGGATATCAATTGATAGGAAATTACAGTTACAAACTAAATACCTTTCTGCAACACATGGTGTCATTAGCATTCACTGTCAATCAGTATTATGACTAAGATCGACGATCATTCATTCATTCATTCAAATAATTTATAGAGTCGGTTGTTTACATTTTCAATCTTAACCGGTGCTCTTGTAAAAACCACTTTTTTTGAAAAAATGAAGAATGCGAAGAGCTATGGTACGGTCTCTACGTTTAATGCTCCAGGTTCTCCCAATATATATACGACGTTACTGTTGTATATGAAATATAGACGGGTACAACACTGCTTTGCGATTGGCTATTTACGGATTATCGTGGTCTAAAGCACTGTTGCACCACAAAATGGTAGCAAGGCATTTTGGTAGTCACTGCCAAAATTAGGCCGGGTTTTGGTAGGCACTACCATAATGCGTTACACTAAACGTAATTTGGTGGTTTAAAAACTGTAGTACCAAAATGCATTGGATATGTACACATTCAACGTAAAACGGTATTAATGATAATCTCATGATTTACATAAGAATATTTTGTGACGAATGGAAAATTCACCATTTTAGCCGCACCATGAGAAAACCAACATAGTGCATTTGCGACCAGCATGGATCCAGAACAGCCTGCGCATCCGCGCAGTCTGGTCAGGATCCATGTTGTTCGCTAACATTATCTCTAATTGCAATAGGCTTTGAAAGCGAACAGCATGGATCCTGACCAGACTGCGAGGATGCGCAGCTGGTCTGGATCCTTGCTTGTCGCAAACGCACGATGTTGGTTTTCTCATGGCACGGCTCATTTATGTTTATGTGGGATGTTTTAAAAAATATCTAGGTGGAGGGCCCATGTGTCATCCTCACATTTATACTTCGTTTTACAGAATTCAACATTTTTGTGCTTTGAAAATCTCTGTCGACTATCCCTCCGACAACACTAGCACATTAAACAACAAAATAATATGGTGTTATTGCATAGGAAGTGTCGTTTGAGGCCCCTTCCACACGCTCAGGAATCTACATTTTGGTTGTTTTATACGAAAACTATATCTCGGGAGGGGAACTTCGAACCCATCATTTTTATAGTAGACATTCCCTCCTTGTATCTCTCTCTCTTTTGTGCGTAATGTAAAAATGAGCACAGCCTCTGATGTAGAAAAAACTACCAAAATACGTTCCATTCCATGCTCCTTAACACATTATATGTACCCTTGCAACGCATTTTGTCACTACCAAAACTCGGCCGAAATTTTATAGTGACCACCAAAATGCGTGGTGTATAGCACAAATGTGACAAACAAAACATATCAACTCAGGAATATAGATCTAGCAAGAGAGCGCATCTCTTACCGAAACTTTTTCAAAATTTTCAAAGGGGGAGGCCCAAAGTACCTAAAAATACCATCGCCCTCCCCTACCCCGCACTCGAAGCATCTCTGCTTGGTTTGAAATTATTCTCCTCATATCTGGCGTACAGCACAAAATAATCCAGGTACTCCCCTGTCTGTTGTCGTCGTCCGACGTAAACAGTTTTCTCTTTCAACACTCCAAAGATAACAGTTATGGCCCAATCGTATTGGGACTTGGTCAGAATCTTTGTCTTAACAAGATGTCGGACGACATAGATAATAGGTTTGAATAATGTAAAGAATGTTTTCTATGATATATTAAATCCCAGATACTCCTATTTCCACATTTATAAAGAGAAATGTTCTGACTAATAGTCATGTAGGAAATATGACATTTGGAGAGTTAAGAATGTTTTTTCTATGATTTAATTTACTGTCTTACCTTTAAAGTTAAATGACCAAGTTTCAAACTTGACATAGAATTGATTGTGGCAAATATTATGTCTGAGTTTCATAGGGACCAGGTCAACAATTTAGTCTCTATGGTGTTTACAAGGCTTTTCTGTTATTTGGCTTAATGACCTGGAATAGGATTTTCCGCCCTCCCCACTTCCCCGTTTCAGAGTTAACCTACATTTGATAAAAGCATTATTCTGACCCGGTTTCATAAGGTCCAGTAGAAAATATTGCCTCTACAGTATTTACAATGTTTTATATTCCATGATACAGCCTCGTGATCCCACTTTTAATCACAGATAATCCGATTTCCAAACATTATCTAAATTTTATAAAGTCAAATATTCTAACCAGGTTTTATAAAGATAGAAATAAATCATGGCCTGTAGTGTGTTAACGATGTTTTTTTCCATAATTTCACCTAATGACATTTAATTTTATATCCTAGATAATCTAGTTTCAAACTTGATTAGATTTTATTAAGACATAATCTGACCAGGTCTTATGTAGATCCAGTAGCAAAAAATGGAATCTAGAGTGTTAACCTAGTCACATAAGACCCAGTGTCAAACTCTGTCGAAATAACTACACAACATTCTGACTAAGTTTCATAACGATTGGCTCTAGAGTGTTAAACGGATAAAGACGGAGAACGAACACTGTGCTTCAACCGAAAATAGCTCACTTTGTTCTCAGATGTGCTAAAATCTTGGGTGCGCAATTTTTAATGTTGAATAACAGTCCCACACAATTTCTTAACGATCGTTTAATACATTTTGCGATATGTGTATTACAAATTTTCTCTGACGGACAGACAAACAGACGAAGCCAAATTTACATCCCCACTCTTAGGGGTCAAAGGTCATAATAAGTCCACTAAAAATCCTTACCAGGCACAGATATGTCAAAATACACCTTAACATTGCAGGTACCATCCATGTTGTACCACAGAAAAGTGGTCTCGGTTTTTCCCTACGGTCAATTATAAAAAAAGTTACAAAATAACCTATTTATAGTAACATAAAAGGGAAGTAATTTAATTTTTAATAAAAAAATACGGTAAGTGAACAAAAAAGGGGTCTGCCAAATAAAACCAAGTGCAACTTAATGCAAAGCAACATAAACACAAAACAAAGTCATGTGACCTTTGACCCCTAAGTGTGACATTGACCTTGAAGCGAGCCATGCGCTTTGCACGTCGTCTCAATGTGGTGAACATTTATGCCAAGTTTCTTTAAAATCATTCAAGCAGTTCAAGAGTTACACATCGCACTCGAAACGAACAAAGAAGAACAACCTGAATGTGTACCATGTCAGACACCGCTTACTATTAAACATATTTTAGTCGACTGTGTGGACTTCGTTCCACAGCGCAGTACATACTATTATGACGTACCATTTGGGTCAAAAGTCTGAAATCGCTCGAGCGGTATCATAATACACGGTAAGCGTGTAAATTTATACGCCCACCGTGTAAATTTATACGTTAAGCGTGTTTTTTACACGGTTAGCGTATAAAATACACGCTAAGCGCGTAAATTTACACGCTTACCGTGTAAATTTACACGCTCAACGTGTATTTTCGTTGACCCGATTCCTAATTTAGAATTCGAGCAAATAGACCAATCAAAATTTAGTTTAGAACTGCAAAAATGACTGCATTCACCGCGGACCAGTAAGTATGTCGTCTTCTGTATCCATATGAAAAAAATGCAGACAGCAGTAGTTTCTTAAACGAGTGTATATTATTAAATGGGAAATAATTCACAACTAAAAACAAATGGAGAATAATTTCATTGAAGAAATTGATAATATTTATTTCCGGGTAGCCAACGACCGGCTGCGCGAAGTCCCAGTTATGTATATGATGCGTACCTGTAACTAACAAACTTACACTGAAATGGATAATAATTTATAAGTACAGCGAAATGGAGAATTATTTCATTGGCGAAATGGATAATATTTATTTCTGGGTAGCCAACGACTGGCTACGCGAAGTCCCGGTTATTTATTTGATGTGTAACTGTTACTAACAAACTTAAATGAAATTGATAATAATTTATAACTACAACGAAATGGAGAATAATTTCATTGACGAAATGGATAATATTTATTTCTGGGTAGCCGACGACCGGCCGCGCGAACATCCTGTAATATTTATCAATCGTACCTGTAACTAACAAAGTTATTACTGAAATGAATAATAATTTATAACTAAAACGAAATAGAGAATAACTTCATTCACGAAATGAATAATATTTATTTCAGGGTAGCCGGCAACCGGCTGCACGAAGCCTAGAAAATGTATATTATGCGTTTAGTTTTTTTTTTTTTTTTTTTTTTTTTCGAGTTAAATCATATTTTATTGCTTATTACTGTTTACATTTATACTAACAAACATCAAAAATGTACATGTACAGCCAAGAAAATAAACAAATAGGTCGGGCCACAAGTACATGTAACTAACAAACTTATTACTAAAATGGATAATAAATACAACGAAATGGAGAATATTATTTCATAGCCGAAGCCGAAATGGCTAAAATTTGTATTACCTAAATGGAAAATAATTATATATGGAACATTTAAAGATCAATTATTTAAACCAAAGTATTTGTCTTATTTCCTTCCTCGACCTCGCAGAACTCACAACCTGCCGCAATAAGCTTACATGATACTTGTAATATAATCAAAAAGTTGAAAATGAAATATTCAATTAAGTCCAGCCTTTCATATTGTATCCACTTATACTAAAGGGGGGATGAATTCATTCCGCATTCAAAAATAGTAATCATTTTAAAATTGTTATCATTTCTATTGATTCTTCGAATTGAAAGTTTTTATTTGAAAATATGAAATGGCAGCGGTCAGATTTAAGAGAGAGAGAGAGAGAGAGAGAGAGAGAAGGGGGCGTGTAGCAGCAGGGAAGAGTGTTCTAGACTTGAAATCTTGTTCTATTTTTGCGGAATTCAGCTTTATCATAATTATTTTCTTAAATTACGGATAATGACTTTGCGCACGATACAGTTTCAATATGAAAATGATCCAGCATGTAAAGTAAAAAATAGAAAATTATAGATTTATATTAGCAGGAAGGTCTAATACGTATCAGTTGTTCCAGACATTAGGTATTTCCCATCAGTAGTAGTTAAAGTCCTTGATTCATATCTAACGAATTTACATTTTTTGTTACTACACGTTCATCGTTTTAAAAATAATTGTCCATTAAATTTCCAAATATATTCTTACAGATTTTAGAATACTAGATATCTTGTGAAATTTTTATTTTCGTTTCACAAGACAGCTCCGCCACGTGATATATTAATCCGTGTTCGTTCATATATAGTGGCATTGATGACCGAAGGTATTAAATTGTATCATATCAAAGCCATCTTATATGCTTCAGTAAATTTTATGATCCGCTCTAATTAGGGAACCTCGAAAGGATTTCCTGTTCTGATAACCTAGGTGACATATGTTTAATCATGCCATTTTGCATAAAAGTTACGTAATGATTTCCGGTAGATCACTTAAAGCAGCAACTTCAGTGCCATGGAGCCGCTCGATTCCCCCACCCCTCCCCAGTTATGTACATGTCATTAAAGTCGGAGAAAAATAAATACTATTATTATTTATATATATATTGTTTGAAGTTGTAGAAAAAATAGATATATGATAACAAATGACATTTTAAAATGTAAAGTACAAGTTTTGTATGTGTATGATGTGTGGAATTAGACTTGAAATGCTTGTTCTTTTCTGACGAAAATAAGAATAAAGCAGGCTTTTCAGGTAAGATAAAATAAAAAATATACATGTCTTTAATCAAAGCATATATACAGTAGAATAAATTACTTGACTGAAATCATCTTTACAGTGGCAAACCATTTCGTAATATAATGAAAATATTATGTATGTTTCCTTAAAAGTAATAATTCAATCATAAACTTTATAAATATCTTCCTTTGTAACATGTATTTTGATTGGCTAATTTATTTAAAAGTGTAACTCAAGCGAGCGATACGCGCTAAGCGTATAAATTTGTACGCTAAGCGTATATTTTACCCGGTCAACGCGTAAAAATACACGGTGAGCGTGTACTTTTATAGATCTACCGATTGAAATACACGGTAAGCGTGTAAATTTACACGCTAACCGTGTATTATGGTATCGCTCGAGCGATTTCAGACTTTTGACCCAATCTTTGAAAGAGTTGTTTGAAAACATTTCAGTCAGCAATATCTTGTCCGTTTTAAAGCAGATAGGCATTTATCACAAAATCTGAAATCATATATTTTTCTTTACACATTTTGCAATATTGTTGTTTGTCACTAATATTTTAACCCTTTATATACGTTTTTGCATAAATGTTTTTAGACGTGCTTTACAATTTACTTTACATTTTATATGTTTATACATTTTTACATAATTGTTTTTAGAGATGCTTTACAATTTACGTTTTCAAACCGCTTATTTCGGCAATATATATCCTTTTTGTGTCGATTCGCCGTAAAATCTAACTCACTCACTCACTCGAAACAAAGTTATATGACCTTTCACACCTAAGTGTGACACTGACCTTGTAGCCAGACATCCAAAACATGCACACTGCACGTCGTCTGGATGTGGTGGACATTTGTGCAATGTTTCTTTAAAATTCTACAAAAAGATCAAGAGTTACAAAGCGGACACGAAACAAAGTCATATGATATTGACCCCCAAGTGCGACCTTGACATTAAAGAGAGCCACCTGATACAGGCGCTCTGCACGTCGTCTTGATGTGGAGAACATTTGTTTCAAGTTTGTTTGAAATCCTTCAAGGGGTTCACGAGTTACAGAGCGGAGTCGACACGAAATTGCTAACGGACAGATGGACACACAGACAGACAGACATACAGACGGCCAGATGAACACCTGGGGTATAACAAAAACATGTCCTTTCGGGCGCATAATAACAACAAACGAATAGAGACGCAAGATATTACATTTTCTACAGTCTTCACAATGTTTTACCTGCTGACCTACATTTTGATCCCAGCTGACCCAGTTTAGAGTTTTTCATGTCGGACGACGACGACGATGGAATACGGATACATTGCGATCAGACTAGCTCATCTTTTCAACTTTGTCGCAGATGCGCAACTTATAATATTGAAGAACATTTCAGGAAAGTGTTATGACGCTAGATCAAATACTTTTTGCGATATGTATAACAAAACATTTCTGTGGCGAACAGACGGACGGACAGGCAAATCAAAATCTTATCCTGTGCGGTTACATGATAAGCCAGACCTTACCATCATTATAGGAATGTTTTCCTACCACACATAAATTAAAATAATCATGTTGAGACGGTCCCCTTGAAAACTCGATCGTCTTAGGTGTTCACAGTCCACGTAGACTTAATTCGCAAATGTCTAATTCTCAAATATCTATTTAAGGCAGACTACATCGAAGTTGAATGTAAAAGTAATGTGTGTAGATAGTCTAGTTAGGCGACGCAATTTTAAAGATTATATTTTCTCATACATGTTAATTGCATTTACTTACACTACCAACGGGGTCTCCGTGGCCGAGTGATAAGGTCGCTTCAAGTCACTTGCCCCTCACCGATGTAGGTTCGAGCCTCACTCGTGGCGTTGAATTCTTCATGTGAGGAAGCCACCCAGCTGGCTTACGGGAGGTCGGTGGTTCTACCAAGGTGCCTGCTCGTGATGAAATAATGCACGGAGAAGAACCTGAGGTCTTCTTCCACCATCTAAAGCTGGAAAAGTCGCCATATGATATACAATTGTGTCGGTGCGACGTTAAACCCAACACAATAAATACATGTAAATAAATACACTACCAAATACCCCCATAACCAAGAATATTGTATATAATCCGGAAAGTTTAATTTGCGCACTAGTCAGTAGTGTACATGTATTTACAACTATGCTTTGCACGGAATGTCACGGGTCGGAGGGTTAGGTAGACTGGATGTATTAATCACTATAACCTGGCGCTGAGTTAACGAACTGTAGAGAAATCTAAAGTGGTAGTATATTCATAGAATGCAGGGCTCAATACACAGTGACGACCTACATAGAGGTTGGCTTACAAAAACTTCTTACTTCATTTCTCGGTGAGTATACATATAGGATGCCCGTACTTAGGAACGTAAAGTGACAGTAACAGTTATTTATCTATCTATGGCATGTGAAAAAAACATGTTTTCAGGAATGAAGGAGGCACATGTATATTTTGTACAATTAGCTTGATGTTCTATGTCGCGTCCAGTCAGTCTGGTATACACAACATGTCCTAGTAAATTGCCAAACTTTTCACTGTTTCACAGGTAAACGTGTTCATTGTATTTATATGTGCGTGAAACATACACTAGATGAGTTCCATATTGATAACAGATATTTATTGGTATACATGCGAAACATTACACGTGAGCATGCTCGTGTGAATGTATGTTCTCGGCCCCAGTATCACGTCTGAGCTCCCAACGAAAATGGGAATTGAGGCTTATATTTCTTCGTCCAGATTTCATTATCGGTGTGTCACATATCCTTCAAATTATTATAGCGAACTAAGGTGAATTAAGGATTTTTTCTTAGCACCCTAACAGTTATAATATTTTTGCAGTTATGTTGGGAGGATCTTTTTACTGTGTTTTAAGTGAAACACACACGTGCAAGTTTTTTTTACCAGATTAGCTCCTGGCAAGTAAGTTTTGTAAGCTGCATTTTAAGTTTTTGATAGATCTGCATAATTGCTTGTACATATTAAGTATTAATCATTCATTGAATCAAATATATCAGCCTTTATAAGTACATGACAAGCGTGTTATATTTTATGATACTTTTGCTTTATTTAATTAATTGTGTTATTACATTGAAATAACACAGCTCTTTCAGAATTAATAACATTTGAGTGCGAGCTACTTTGAAGGAATGTTAGACGAGCTTTTCATACTAAAGTCTAGTTGACAATTGACATTACTGATTCTTGTCAACATTTTACATTAAAAAATCCTTAAAAACGATGTAAAATTAAACGTTGTGACGCATGAGTCTCGGGGAGTATACATATTTAGTTCTTGGTTTGCGAAGAAGTAATGTACTGTTACACAGTAGTATTTTTGCAATACATTTTGCCTCACAAAAATAATGTGATAAAGACGAAACTCTTACTTGAAAGAGTGAATGCTGTTGCACTTTTTATTACCTCTTGTGAGCGACTTGATCAAACCATATCTGCTGTTACTTTTCCGGGCATATATACCCGTTAATATTAGCCAAGGTCACATTGTATTCCTTAATTATGGTAGCATTCATTGTATTGAGTCAATAACAGCAGCAACAATAACAACAAATATGTAGTATTTGGAGCTATATGAAACTTGTCCAATGTTGCCAATCCGCACATCCTTCACATATTTTGAGAGGTGATTAATCGTGAATAAAATGGAATATGGTATATCAAATACTATTCTTTTCTTTGCGTCGAATGGATGCCTAGCAGCCATGTCGGCAGGTTAAACACAATATATCATGTAAAAGAGCAAAAGCAAAAAAAAAAGTACACTATTACGATAAAAAATTGACTTTGGTTCTAACAAACATGTCAAAGAAGTATATAATACATCTTTATAGCTCTTTGGTTATAACTGTAACAAAACATGAATAAAACATTTCCTTTTTGATTTATCAAGTCCTTTAGAATGACGTCACATTTTGACGTGATTTAATCAAAGGAAAAGATCTGGCTAAAACTGGAATTACAGACTGAAATAAAACCTATCAAAATCCAACAGATTAAAACTAAATAAAACCTATAGCCGATCAGAGGAGGCAAAACAAAACGAGATCTACTAGACTTTGCTAGATTTTAAAGGCAGTAAAAGTTATTCCGCAATATTAAGCCGATTGTAATGAAAGAATAAAATTTCTTAAATTACAATTGCATTGGCAAGCTGAGAATTCTATTTTATGTAACTGATCGATTGTATATATACCCCGACTCACTGATTTGCATTTACGAGTGATACCATACAGTACTAAATTTTTCACAACGATCTACACTGTTTGTACGTCATAATTATTGCGCCATCGTGTGAAACGTTATTGAGGCGCGCTGGAAAAGGAAACAACACAAATAAGAAAACATTTGATGACTATCTTCAAGATTTATAATGTTTGAAATCAATATAATATATCTTAAACAGTGACTCTTTAATAAAATCATTAATTGTCATTCAGATGTGTATATAATAACACGCGCATTTATATTCCAAGCAACGATTTTACTCAATGACGACAAATCACTGTTTGTGATATATTTGATGAATATCTTAAAGATGTAGATGATTATCCTTTATTATGTTTTGAAATTTAAAGGCACTTACCTCCAGAATTTGACTAAAAATGATCTTTCTTTCAAATTGAAGTTTGGTCATATTATGAACATTAGAATATGAGTTTTTGTTTCTAAACTATTTTGAAAATGCCAAATCAATAAAGTATAGATGACAGCGTCGGGAATCGAACCCGGACCGCCGCGGCCTTAAAAATGTTTTCCGCTGTCGCTACCAATAAGAAGGATTAAGTGTTCAATGCACGCTAATATAGATATTCACAATTTAGGCAGATTACCTCGAGTAAAACGTTACAAGCGCTTAAAAATTGAATTTTCATCGTAAAAAGTAGTAAAAATAAATAATGATCACGTGTTTCTGTAACATATAGTCTGTCCGTAATTAGGTTTCAAAGCATTGTTAAGAAATAATGCATTAATTTCCAGATATCTAAAAATAATTTTGTTGTTGTTGCCGAACGATCTGGAAGCAAGTATCTTTAAAAATATATCTTAAACAGTAACCCGCTCTTGAATAAAATCATTATTTTATCATTTAGATGTGTATTATTATATTACAAGGACGCATTTAAACTCCAAACAACTTTTTATTAAACGACAAAATACAGTTTGTGATAATAAAACACATGATTTTATTCACAGTTGTAAAGATTTCCTCAACAATATTTCTATATAGGCTCAGGTAAGTTATTTAAACAAATAGAGAAAAGCGTTTCTAATCCGTAACTTTTAATATTATTTCGGCCCGCCTCGGACTAGCTGCAATGCTTTATCGTCATCTGAAGATCTATCTTTCAGGAATAAAGTTTCTTTGCTGGACCAGCTACTCTGCCTAACTGTGACCTCTCTGTCTCTGTCACTTTGTCTCTCTCTCTCCTGTGGGGTTCAAACTCCGGACCTCTTGGTCCGGAGGCGAACGCTCTACCACCGAGCTATCATGGCTTCAGTGTGAAGTAATTTTGTCTGATGGCAGAGCGTCTCCTCCGGTGTGGAAGGTCGCGGAATCGATCCCCGGTCGTGTACAAAGGATGTGACAATTGCTGAATGTTTACCCCTTATATGTTCAGCATTACGCGGATAGAACAGACTCTTCTCTCAAACTCGTTATCTCCATGAATGAAATGTGAATTGACAGAATTTGTTTTAGGATTCACCTAAATCAAATAATGTAAAAAAACAGTAATTTTGTATCAGATATAAGATCCTGTATACTATATTCGTGCTGAATCGATGAGCGTCTATAAATATTTCTGTTAAACGAACTAAATAAAAGTTTAAAACATGTTAAAGTAACTACTTTCACGAAATTAAATCGACAACGTGCCGCATAATAGCTTTTTTACAAAGCTAAGCTTGTGTTCAATTTTATGTCGTTTATTTAATGTCGCTGCATTGCTGAGCTGAACAGGACCAGTTTCCAGACAAGGGTAATAACCGCTTCAGTTTTAATCTCCTGATTCGAATTATTCGGATATTTGTTTTTAATGCCTAGGACACAGTTTTAACGTTAAATCTTACCTGTGCCTCAAATCAACTATATCAAGGTACCGAATGGGATAGAAAGAATTTACCTTTACAATTCATTCAATAACGTCAGCATGCATAATTTTTCATTCTTTCTATGATTACATTTCTACATGTCTATGTAAAAAGGTCGTGCAAGCACTTTTGACTGTCAGTGTTGTCTGTAATGTTGAATGTTAGAGTAGTTACATGTTTTACATCACAATTACAGCGATTCATACGAAAAGAAATAATTGTCCGCTATCTGGTTTACCGCTGCTTTTTATGACCCTATTTGAGCCCCTCGGAAATTCAGGATTTACGTCAATAGGAAGTACTTTTGCAGAAATAGGAGGAGCTGAAATTAATTTGGTGCGAGTTAAATACATTTCGTAGACAATACTGAAAAGTAAAACACCGAATTCTCTCCAGTTTCTGGTACACAGCGAATGGCATTTGCTCTTGTTCAAAATAATTTTTGTTTGTGATCGCTGGCTATAATTAACATTTTTTTTTAAAATGAGGGACATTACTTTATGTTCTTTTTAGTTCATCATCCTGTATTACTTAAACTATTTTATCAACTCATGAACCTACTAAGTATGTCCTCATCATTACATGCATTTGATCAGGGAAGAAATCAAATTTCGAAATTGGAAATCTGTATCCAGTGACATCTTACAAGCAGAATTGTGACAATTAGACAACACTGTAGTGAACTCGTCCAATGTCAATGATCTTGTGTCTGAAATCACAAGAATCACGTCAGACATTGTTCAGAAACAACGAAATCATAAAATGGATGACAACCTTCAAACTAAAAATGAATCAGTCTAATACTGAAATAATTATGAATGGAACCAGACAGCAGTTAGCGAAATTGAACATCACAAGTTTAAACGTTGGTGGGTGCGACGTAAAATGCGTTGATCATGTCAGAGATCTGGGTGTAACCGTAACCAATACACTCAACTTTGACCATCACATCAAGAAAAAGTGTCAGATAGCTCATGTGCAGTTACAAAGTCTTAGAGCTATACGCAAGTATCTCACACAAGTAAACTGAATCATTAGTTCACGGAATGGTTCATTCCTACATTAACTTCTGCAACGGTTTATTTACCGAACTTCTAGCCTACTTAATCAACAAACTACAGCGAATCCTAAAGTATGCCACCAGAGTAGTCATGAACGCTTCCTTTGAACAACCAAGTGCGGAACTTATGAAAGAAATACACTGGCTTCCAGTTAAGGCTAGAGTCATGTTCAAAGTCCTAGTAATAGGTTTCCGTGTCATCAATGGTACCGCTCTAGTATATCTGAGGGAAGTGTTTGTACCTACTCGACATCGGTAGAGACTGCGATCACAAAGTGACACTTAACTTTAACATGCCTAGACAGCGAACAAAATTAGCTGACAGGGTTATGGCCGTTGTTGGTTCCAAATGGTGGAACAATCTACCTAGCTATCTGAAAGACATTCAGTCTGAAGCCAGCTTTAGATCAAAACTGAAAACACATTTGTATAGTCAGTTTCATGAACAATGAGTGTGCTCTTGTTAAATACGAAATATCTGTAGTGATGTAAAATAGTACTTATATATATCTAAATCTAACTTCTAGAATCCTGTTCATATTTTGAATGTATATGTTTTAAATGTGTGTTATTTACTGGTAAAGCGCAATAGAATATTTTATAATTTATGCGCTATATAAATGCCATGTATTTGTTTTTACAACGTGATAAAATTAACGAAATTTATCTTTAATGCGAGGGTATGTTGCAAAAAATTGGTGAAGCATTATGCAAAGTTTGTTTTGAACATTATCTGAAAATCTACATGGTTTAATAAAATGTAGCTGGCTGGTTACAAGTACACCGCTTTTAAACGCACCATTACTTGTTGAACTTCTTAACAAAAAATCAACATATCACGCATAATTTTGAAATCCTTCACGGAGTAAAAATTTAAGGCAGCATATCATGTTTTCCGATGTGTGATAAAAGGATTAGTACGGTTTGCATTCTGAAAAGTGGTGAATTGAATTATAACACTTTAAAACATATTGTGAAAGCTGCCTCTTCTACATGCCGATTTTCAACTTGATTGCTTGAACAAAAATGGTCACTTATTTCACGCATTATTTGAAGTTGCATTACGTTCTCTTTTGGCATTCAAACGTAGACTCAACCAGTTTTTTTTTTGTTTTGTTTTGTTTTTTTTAATCTTTTGTAAGCCGATATCAATGTAACTTTAAGAGCGAAATGATATTCTTTTATTAAAAACGAGTTCAATAAATTCAATATTGAAACTGCATAAATTAAGTTTCTGTTTAACGTAATCAACGTAGAAAAATAACATAATACCTTTATTCCAAAACAATAAATTTGCGGTGATTAAAAAGTTCCATTATCAACGTAATCAATAATAAAGAAAACAAGGGGTGAATGTCTTTAAAAACAGACTAACGGCGTAGAGGTTATAATGTTTGGCGCATGGAAAAATCAGAATTAAACAGCATGTACAGACAAAAGATTTAGATATGCATATATGAACACATGATTCATTTGCAAATATTCAACAAAGCTGCAAATTAAAATGATCCATAGGTATCCTTTCAGTGATAGAAGTAAAAAAGATTTGACGTCCTCTGCTGATTCTGAAATAATAAAACGTGTTGGCTCAGAATCCCCTATAAGAATACCGTTACACAATATTTCGACCCACATCAGTTGGACTAGAAAATCCTAAAGCAGTTGAATACCTGAAATAAAAAGAAACCCTAGAAGCTTTTGCATCAGTAGTGACCCCACAATCTTAATTACTCGATTAAGGTCTCCGTTTTAAAACATATAGCAACAAAAAAAAAACAATTTTACGTCAGTAGAACATTTGCAGGTTGCGAGAACTTTAATGACTGTTAAAATATTTTTATTTAGGTAAAGTAATAGGTAAAATTTGTTGGAAACTTAGGTCATACACCACCTCTACAATTAAGTTGATTTTGCAGTTTGTGTGTTTGACTGAAAATAGTTTTCTTGCATCAAACATGACCAATCTTTTCTTTTGATTTTTATTCAGCACTGACAGTATCCTTCAAGAAAATGTAAGTCACAGACATTGTAAATGGTCCTAATGTGTGCTGCAGCCGCTGAAAATGTGTTCATTTTATACTGAAAAAGAAGACCAGCTATTAAGTGTGTTCATGCCTTTTAGAAATGCAAATTTGTTAATGACAAGTTGATAATGTTAAAAAGCATGGCTGTCTGTTCGTGGCATATTTTCTCTTAGAGATTTCAGAAATAAATATTTATAGAACATTTTTACTTACACTGTTCACATAATTTGATTTGCGACAAGACATG
Organism: Mercenaria mercenaria; assembly: GCF_021730395.1. NCBI lineage: Eukaryota > Metazoa > Mollusca > Bivalvia > Venerida > Veneridae > Mercenaria > Mercenaria mercenaria. Next base: position 13,008,181 of record NC_069369.1, on the reverse strand, counting down.
GCCGCTAGTGGCCATAACTTGCTTCCACATGAGTATTTATATCTGTCTGAGCTGCGAAACTCGGATGATCGGTCTCGAAACACTATTACCCATTTATTTCAAGGGAGCGCTGGACTTGAGCGGAAGACATCTTATCACAAGAGGATCTACCTCTTATCTCGACCGCACGGTATCTGGGATCGGGTTTACGACATGCTAAGTCGAACGCAGAACATCTTATCTCGAGTTCATGCCATCTCATCTTAAGTACAAGACACCTTATTTCGAACGTGCGACTTATAACATATACCAAAAACACGTCACAAACATACCACCATTCCTACGCGCACGTGTAGGGTTTTATTCTTTATTTATCTGTATAAGTTCAATACACAAAAAGTACGTACTTGTAAAACATATTCCAGGTTTAATTACGTGTAGAGAGCCACTGGGTTAAATTTATTATTTAATTTCACGAGCAGACAATAACTAACATGTCCAAGTATCCTTCAATTTTCAAGTTACCTCCACGCGGACTCGATTTCTTTTCATTAACCGCTTTATGGATCTCCATCAAACTTGGTCTAGCGAACATATGCTTACTTAGGCATCAGAACGTCCGAAAATAACAACGACCCAAAAGAAAAGCCACTTCGTATTTTCATAATCTGATACCAGACTTTGAAAAATGACAAAATTGTTGGAAAAGGAAGACTAAGCTGACGTTAAAACTGGACTGGTAGTAAGCGTCATAGATCATACGTTCATTTCAAATTATATTTAAAAAAAACTATGGCTCTTTTAGTCGCCTTCAATGACAACGTTTGAGCAATGTTGTCTGTTCCTTTGATGCAGTCAGCTTAGTAGTCGGACTAGCTCTTTACCGTTATTGGCGTAGATATTTTAATCCAGTATCCGTTCATACACATGTGGTATATGTTGATACTCAGCTTTAGCGGACGAAGTTCAAAATATGATTAGGAGTGTCTTTCATGGTAAGATGACCGGACAGAGTGAATGAATTCAGTACGGTTTAGGTGACTTTGTACGGTTGTACCGAGGTGCATCACATTGTCACGCCGCGTATTATAACTATGCGTGTAGCATTATCAAATATTGCGCGTCGTATCATACCGTCATAACGCGTCACAGAGAGGCATCGTACGTCATATTATGGCGTCATAGTGTATGAGCGGTTTTTACTTTAAAATATCTGAAAAGTTTTTAATGATACTAACGGTAGGCAAGAAAACTGATCTAACATGTCTGTTTGAGTCCGTTTAGATGATCAGATTTTCCTTACCTTGGCTATCCCGATGACACCTACTCACAAACGGTACGCCAGGAGCTAAAAGTGAAATGTATTACAAGAGAAGACGTAGCTCCCAGACGGAATTCATCAAACGACTTGAAAAAGATTATGCCAGACAAACAGTTAATTAAAAAATGAGAAGTCCAATAAAATGAGATTACATGACAATTTTGGAATATATAATCTTCATTTCGTCATCAATCTGACTAATACATAATTTGGAAAATATCCAGGCATCGACCTGCATTTGATATCAGGTCTAAAAATTCAAATTTCGCTGGGCCTACGATTGATTAGTTTTGCCGGAAACGGCCAAAACTACGCAGCGCAGCGTAAACAAATAAAAATGAATAAAACAAAACAAAACAATCAATCTGACTAAAGTACTCGATCTTCTAAACGAAGATCTGAGGATGACCTATTCACATTAATCTTTCTGTATATTTGGATTTCCGATTTTGCAAGTTTTATTTTTCGCAAATTTATTTTTATTTGAACCAATCAGACGACTCGTTTCAACAAGCATTTGGCTGAACCATCAAAATAGCGTCGATGTCACAGGTTGAGAGAAATGTGCAGTTAGTCCGGGATTCGAACCATGGACCATCACTTACAGGTTATTTTTCATGGCCAGATTTGTAAAGCGTTGGGTCATCAGTAAGAACGCCAATGTGAGCAGCTCCTAAATAACAATACAATTGCTTGTATATTCGTACAAAAAAAATAAATGCACAAAGTTAAGCGAATGGATTGGATATCATAAACTTCCACACATTCAAGTATTCTAGTGTTTTCGCGATTCGGGCAATAAGTTATAGATATTCATATGTAATTTGCGAGGGACAGCGGTAACAGCTGTCTTCAGCTTTTATAAAACATTTAATTTGTATTTTGTATACAATCAGGAATCGTTTTAATATATTTTCGTTTTTTCGGTTAAATGTCAATTTAGTGAAATTTTGCTGTATATCATTAACATCAAATTGAAATCAGTTTTTTATTCTTTTTCGAATAAAGACATATCTTGTTCATACAAATTGTAGTTTTCTTTTCCACTGCGCTTCAATTAACTTTGATACTTGACAGAAAAAGAAGCATTAATAGAGGGAATTTATATAGTATATGTATTTATTATAGTGCAATATCAGTTATCCAACCTTAATATTAGTTTAAAAAGATAGTTTAGATTTTGGTTGAGCATAGCTAAACAAATTCAGCTCAGAGATGTTTATATGCTTTTACGGATCTCTGCGCTGAAACGAATCCCGTACTGAAACCTAACCAGGAATCGTGCCAGAAGTCTGTCACGCTATAATTTCATCAAAATGAAATGCAATAAACTCACCTTTTATTTTAAAATGTTTCTAATTAATTTTTCTTTTGACCTGGCACAAAATAATCCATGCAACATAATTTGAACACAAGTTATACACACAAGTTTCAAATTGGTACCCCTGTCTGCAATATTGTGTCCGCCATTGCAGTTGTCACCTGATCAGAGTACTCTTCATTTGAAAAGCAATAGGCGGTATAGAGTTGTTGTTTATTGATTTTTTCTGAGAACTTAAACTTTCTAGGGTATGTTTTTTATGAATTTTATCGAAATTGGTTATGTTTATGATTAAAATAAATGCAAAAATAAGTGAAATTTTGATCTTGATTTTCAAAAATTACCACGTGCTCTGAACTGTTGCATGACGTCATTCGTTTCTCACGAGAGAAGTGTGCGAGATGTTGCGGTTTGATACTGGTTAGTTAACCAAATGGGGTTTCGCCATAACTTAATGGACGCGACCATCAGAAAATAAAAACAGCGTCAGTTAAGATATGGTAGCCAGAACTAGGTTGAGCACAGCGTTTGGGAAAAAAACTTTAACTTTTCAACATTTTTAACATTTAACTTTTTACTTTGGTCAGATTTGTGTATATATATATATATTTTTTTGCGTGTGTATAAAGATAAAAAAAAACGCATCCGGTTATTATAGTCTTTCTATGGCGTTATCTTAAAGCTTCAATATTTTAAATCATATCATTTGCGTTCTTTATACTGCAGAGAGTAACAGAAGATTTAAATATTTGTTTTATTTTTGTTACCTGAGGGACCATCAAATCCTACTTTCCTATTCTGAATAACAGAGTTTCCATTAATCCGATGACAAAGGGCGTGCAAGATTCTTGTGGTTGATTTATATGCTTCCAAGCATCTTCTTCATATCGCGAGCTTAGCGCAAAACGGTTGTAATTCATATGAAATAAAGAAAGAGTTACAACCGTTTTGCGCTAAGCCCGCGATATGCTCTTATACATCATAATGATATCCTTATCGCAATTATATATTATAGAACATAATTTATTGTGCGCTTTCAAAGATAAATGCAGTTTTATGATAGAAAGAAAAGAAAGTATGTCTTTGTCATTCGGATAGAGATTAAGAGTCCATTAGTCGGTGTACTTACCGGAGCACTATATTGTACCCTGTTTATTAACCATAGGCTATCTCCTTCACTGAGGATAATAGACGTTTAAAGCAGCAAGAAAAGCTAAATCAAATCCTAGTAACAGAGTATTTGTGGGAAAATAACATGCCAAAGCATAAACGGATGTATATTATGGCTTATTAAAGCAACTCCCTGTTACATATTCTAATGTTTAAAGGGACACAACTCCAGCATCCTTATGATAATGTTCTTCATACTAGATTACTGTTACTTAATTTATATAATGCATGCCTCTATGATTCAAGATTATTCTATTGTTGAGCTTACTTCAATAAACATGTATTAATAAAATACTTGGTGTTCATCTCTTTATACCAACAAAGTATAACATGGTGTCAGAGTCAGTAAAGGACTAACTAACATGCTCCACTGGGGATTAAATTTTAGATTTCCATGGAATATTAACTTAAATTTGTGGCATTATATGGGCTTGTTCTTTTTTGTGCCACGTTTTGCTGAGGATTAACTTCATTCCCATTGAACAAGATGGATTCAAACAATCTAAGCAGCCAAACTCCAAATATAAAACTGGGAGTCAAGGACTTGCCTAGTGCCTTCAAAGCATTTAAAACTGATGCAGAGTTCATGTTCGGAGGGCCGTTAGAAAAGAAAAGTGAAGCCGAAAAATGCAACTATCTGATGCTTTGGTCTGGAGACCATGGCAAGCAATTGTATTCCACATGGAAAATATCTGATGAAGAAAAGAACTCTCTCGACACAAAATTTTTAAAACAACTTGGAGCAATACTGCCAACCGAAATCAAATAGAATTTACTCACGTTATCGGTTCAGGTCGAGAACCCAGCAGGTGGGAGAAATGTTCGAACAATATGTTACTGACCTGAAAGTTTTACTTAGGGACTGTGGCGAAATGAACGAAGACCTTGTTCGTGACCAGATAGTTTTCGGGATACGATCACAGAAAATTCGTGAGAAACTGATAAACGAGGGCTCTGACTTGACACTACAGAAAACACTGGACATTGCTAGAACTGTAGAGATGAGTCAAGTTCAATGTCAAACAATGACAAAACAGGACATTGATGCTGTCAAATTGAAAACAAAAGCGCAGCAACCCAAATCCTTTCGGAGGAAAAAAGAAGCAGCAACTTCGAATCCACATGTGCGGAATCCAAAGGGGAATCAAAGTCACCAAATAAGCAAACAATGCGGGAACTGCGGTAGAAAACGTCATGCCAAAGGAACAGTGTGCCAAGCATATGGACAAATTTGTTTATCATGTAGGAAGCCTAATCATTTTGTTAAAGTGTGCAGATCAAAAAGGAATATCAGTGAACTGCAAGTAAGTGGTCTACTTCCAGATCTAGAAAATAACTTTATCGTTGATACCATTTCCATTGACCAGACCCAAAATCAAGCCTTCATTACAATTGAAGTAGGGCCAAAGTACAAGGATGTCAAATTTAAGCTTGATACAGGCTCACAGGTCAATATCATCCCAAGGTCAATTTGGAATTGTCTTGGAATACATGATCCCTTGAGATCCACAGACAGAAAGCTCACTGTTTATGATGGGTCTTACCTCAAAGTTGGTGGTCAAGCAAACTGAAAGGTCAGACATAAAGATACTACCGTAGTCAGTCTTGAAGAATTTTACGTTGTGAACACTAGTTCCACTCCACTTCTAGGTTTAAAAACATGCATTTCCATGAATCTGATCATGATTAATGTTGACAACTTAGATATGGCATTGAATAAGGAAGTTGTTCCCTCTAGGTACCCTGATATATTTCAAGGGATTGGTCAATTGCCTGGTGAATGTGAGATACATTTAAAGCAGGATGCCATTCCTGTGATACACCCCCTAGGAGAGTACCAGTAGCGGTACATGATAAGCTCAAGGCTGAATTACAAATGATGCTAGAAAAGAGAGTCATTCAAAAAGTATCAGAGCCCTCAGAATGGGTAAACAGTTTAGTTACTGTAGAGAAGGGGAAAGGTAAATTGAGAATTTGCCTAAATCCCAAGGACCTTTACAATGCCATTAAGAGACCCCACTATCCATCTAAAACTCTAGATGAAATATTGCCTGATCTGGCGGGTTTTCTCTAAGCTAGATGCGAGAAGCGGATATTGGTCAATTAAACTGACTGAAAAGTCGTCTTATCTGACCACTTTCCATTCTCCATTTGGGAGATTTCGGTTTCTTAGGCTACCGTTTGGTCTTTTATGTAGCCAGGACATGTTTCAGCAGAAAATGTACGAATGTCTGGAAGGACTTCAAGGTATCAAGACAATTGTAGATGACATTGTAGTTTTTGGTAAGGACAGGGCTGAACATGACCGGAATTTTGACAGACTTATGACCAGATGTCGTGAAAAAGGTATCAGACTAAATCCAGAGAAATTGGAGATAGGAAAATCTCAGATATCATTCTTTGGACATTTGCTTACTTCTGATGGTCTTAAGATGGATCCTTCCAAGGTCAGAGCAGTCAAGGAGATGCCACCTCCTACTTGTAAGTCTGAACTTGAAACTATATTAGGTATGGTGACATATTTGCAGAAATTCGCTCCAAAGTTTGCCGAGCTAACTAGCCCTTTGAGAGCTTTACTTTCCAAAGACGTGAATTCTCCTGGGATAAGCCCCAAATTGAAGCATTTCAGAAAATCAAAGAGGTTATCACACAGAACCCTGGTCCGGTTTTGGTCTATTTTGATCCTAATAAGGAAATAATACTCCAAGTAGATGCCTCAAAGATTGGCCTAGGTGCTGTACTTCTGCAAGAAGGAAGGTCAGTGTGCTTTGCATCTAAGTCTTTTACCCAAAGTGAGAGAAGTAATGCCCAAATAGGAAGGAACTCTTATAGTATAGTTTTTTCATGCACGAGAAACCATAATTACTTGTATGGTAGATGTGAATGTCCAGTCCGACTACAAGCCGCTGGAGGCTATATTTAAGAAACCCTTGCATAGTGCACCCCCGCGTTTACAGCGTATGCTATTGCAATTACAGAAATAAGACCTAGAGGTCAAACACATCAGTGGTCGTGACATTCCAGTTGCGGACACTTTGTCAAGAAAATTCTTACCCGACACTGATACAGATTTATGTCCAGACATGGATATACATGTACATGCTGTTATGACCAATTTCCCAGCCAGTGATCAGAAAATGAGACAGATCAGAGATGTTACTGAGACAGACCCACAGCCACGTACCCTAAAACAAAAAATTCTCGAGGGTTGGCTTGACCAACGAATAGACTGTCCAGAATCTATCACATTGAATCTATTGGAATTTTAGGGACGAAATGTCTTTTGTAGAAGACATTATTCTAAAAGGGCCGAAAAATCTATATACCAAAAAGGTTGAGAAGCGAAATGCATGACAAAATTCACAATGCACATTTAGGTATTGAGAAATGTACACAAAGAGCTAAGGAGATAATGTTTTGGCCAAAAATGTTTAATGACATAAAACAGAGAGTTATGGAATGCCCAGTATGTCTTGAACATCGGTCAGAAAATGTGAAAGAACCTATGATTCAAACACCTTTGCCTGATAGGCCATGGCAGACAGTTGCAACCAACATATTTACATGGCAAGGTAAAGATTTCATTGTTCTAGTTGATTACTACAGCAGGTACTTTGAGCTTAGTCAGTTAACAAGCAAAAGAGCTCAAAATATTATCCAGAAACTGAAAAGCTACTTCAGTAGACATGGAATACCTGAAACCCTGATAAGTGACAATGCTAGCTATTACACGTGTCAAAGCTTTGCTGGTTGTGCTAGAGAATGGGATTTTAGCAACAGAACGTCAAGTCCAACGTATAGCCAAAGTAACGGCCTTGCAGAAAAATTTGTTTCTATTTTCAAAAATCTGCTTACTAAGTCCACACAGGCTGGTACGGATCCCTACATAGCACTTCTTGAGTATAGGAATACCCCTTTAGCTTGTGACAAGACACCTGCACAGTTGCTTATGTCTAGACAGCTAAGGTCAATTTTACCAGTAATGGATTCAAACCTTGAACCCAGAATACCAGACAAATCGAGTGTCCGAAACAAAATGCTGAACATAAAAAACAGGTCAAAATTTTATTATGAAAGATCTGCCAAACCTATGGAATCCCTTGAAAAAGTAGTAGGTATTAGGATAAGACAAGGTAAAACTTGGCAACCCGCTGTAGGTTCTAGTAGTTTCTAGTGAGGACAGAGGATGGTGGTATGTACAGAAGGAATAAACGCCATTTATCAAAATCGCGTGAGAAACCATTTGATCACATTGATTTTCCATCACTTCCAGCTACCCCACCAGCCCCACCCCTGAATTTTCAAACTCCACAACCTTCATGTCCTAAAATTTCTCCAGATCCAATTAAGCAGGAAAATGTTCCAAATTATAACTCTAACCCAGATTCACCTGCCCTTTATCAAACTAGATCTGGAAGAAATGTGCGACCACCGGATAGAATAAATTTGTGAAACATAATTAGTTGAACAGTGCTTTGAGATATTCTACTTATGATGTTGATAGTGTATTGCTGAGGGAATACCTAGACAGAAACACTTACATTTATTAGATAACAATTATGTGAAAATTACTAAGCTGGAAATTGCTGTGACAATTTGATAACTTGAAACTGGGATTATTTTGTGTTATCTGAATTTTATTACATTTATCTAGAAGGGAATGTAACAGACCAACCTTGTTGTGTGAAACTGAATTTCCCACACACTACTTTCAAGTATAGTGCTGAATCAGAAAAATGCCATTCATAAAATGATATCAGCTATGTATTTTTTTATTCAAAAGAAAGGGGATGTTACATATTCTAATGTTTAAAGGGACACAACTCCTTATGATTATGTTCTTCATACTAGATAACTGTTACTTAATATATATATTGCAAGCCTCTATGATTCAAGATTATTCTATTGTTAAGCTTACTTCAATAAACATGTATTAATAACATACTTTGTGTTCATCTCTTTATACCAACAAAGTATAACACTCCCGAAGTGTAAAATATCCAGTGACAGTGTTTTATACTAGAAAATTGACGATATAATTTATGATCTTATGTCTAATGGTATATGTTTTATCAATATGTTATTGTTGAAGGAATTGCAAAATATACGTATGCTGCTATCGAAATCGGTGAGACATTGTCCTATCAAGATGAAATGAATATCTACCTGGTATGGACTTATGCATAGGAATGGTGTGTGTGTGTGGGGGGGGGGGGGGGGGGGGGTTGATATGGAAACGACAGATAATACACAAAATACGTAGATGATTATTTTGAAAATGAAGTGTTTCTCAATAATAGATTCCGATAAGCAATGTATATAGTGAAATATGTTAAACAGTTTGACAACACCTAATAGCAAAAATTGGTGCGTATGAAGTGAAAAACTTTTATGATTCCTGTTTTACATATGTACCAATTACTTTATTTCTTTGACATATAAATCGCAGATCTTCACTAAATCAAACATTAAAACGAAGAAGTTACTATTCCAGCTGTCACTAATGTCTATACGTTAAATGAGACAATTCCCAGCTAGATCCAAGTGACTAAGATATAATAAGTGTACAAGGTAATTTGATGCGAATCTCTACATTATACATTTTTATCTGCCTGCTGTATTAAGATAAGTGAGACAACATATTAAACTTTGATAATGTGACAGTTGACCTCAAAACAATCGACACTGTTTATTTTCCAATACAGGAAAATCCAAGATTTGTTTTACAATAGATCTATGACGGGTTATCTTTGAACACCACTGGACTTATTGGACTCAACTGCCACATTATCAAAGTTTATTAGTATATTTTTTACTCGTCTGTTACCGATGTTATCATACATGTTTTATCGATAAAGTAGCAATGCGTAACCTATATACAATTAACTTCCGCAATGGAGTAACTTCCGTTGTGGAACTACCTACTTTCGCTTTTGCATATCTTTTACTTTCGTTTTTACTGACTTCAATAATTTGATTTAAATACCGACGGTATTCAGGTAAGAATTAAAAGTCCATCTTATTCATACAGAATCATATTTGAAACAAATTTTGCTCCGTTCATATAACTTACATACTTTATTTACAAGCTACTGCATAAGTGATACAGCAAAGTATCGCTGAAAAGTTCATCTGAAATTGGATACCATCGCAGAGTTACCTACGATTTCACTTTCACTACGTTGTGGAGCTTTCTATTGTCAACTCGAACTCTGTACTGGTAGAGGATGGATTTTGCGCCCTGAATTTACTGCTTTTTTATATGTTATATGACCTGAACTGTGTCTGTGCAATAAAAAAACCTATTTATATGTAAGGTGCCTTTAGGGCGCTGTGTATGTGTATAATAATAACATATATATGTGGTTATTGAGGCGATAATATATACATTTCATTTCCGTAGACAGGAAAAATCCAAATCTTGTTTAGAAGAGATTTTGATGCACAGTGATTTTATATAGCTGTTCAATCACATAGATTCAAGAATAAGTACTCAATAACTAATTACTAGAACAAAAGATAAAAGAAAGTATGAATTCGACTAACAACACTATATGTACTTGTCTGTAACAGAGTGAATTTTACTATGCAAACAAAGTTCTAGCTGTTTATTTATATCTTGAGAATAGATTCATCTATAATAATTGTATAAAATGACCAATTATCTGGCATTTGGCCAATATACAGGTAAATAGATACTGGGGGAATTTAAGGTCAGATTAAAACTGTTTGATACATTAACTTAGATTTTTTTGTCATTTTGTAATAGTCTCATTAATATTGATAAGTATGCCAATTTGTATATTATCCCCCGCCTTTTTCGAAGAAATAAAGAGGATAGAAATTGGATGCATCCTCCCGTCCATCCGCCCGTTTGCCCGCCTGTCCGTCCGTCACGTGTTCAGTCCATAGTTCTGCCATTCATCAAGGTGATTTTGAAATTTCTTAGCACAAATGTTCCCAATAACACGGCGTGTCGCGCGCAAGACCCATACCCCAAGCTCCAATGTCAAGTCAGAGGTTATTAGGGTATGTTTTTCGTGCCCGGTCCATAGTTCTGCCATTCATCAAGATATTTTGAAGTTACATGCCACAAATGTTTCCCATAATGAGAAAACATGTCGCATGCAAGACCAAGGCCCCTTGCTTAGAGGTCAAAGTCACCCTTTGAGGGCAAAGATAATAGGCCCTTTTTCTTGTTAAAAAACTTATCTTTGCATGGATGGTGATTCAAATAACTTGGCACAAACAGTCACAATATGATATGTCGCATGAAAGACACAGACCTCTAGCTCAAGGTCAAGGTCACACTCGGAAATAAAAGATTTGTGGTATTTCTTTTCGTTTGGTCTGTAACGTTTTATGCATGAATGTATATTCAAATAACATGGCGTTACTATTCAACATTTCAAGACCATATTTCATGCGCAATACTGAGACCCTGCTCTCAAAAGTCAAAGTCACAGTTACCCAAGTAAACTTTCTATGATGATACATGCAATTACTTTCCTTTTATATCATAAACTACAAAACATGTGTTTTTTTATCAAATTTCCCACGAAACTAAAAATGGAATTATGTTTAATGTATTGATAGATATGAAAAGCTATAAACAATTGTTTACCTAGGTAAAAGTTGTAACTTTATTGTATAAATAGGTAGATTAAACATTATTATGATTGTACTACTGTAACATTAGATTGTTTTACATTCCTGCTCTATGCGTTGACCAACACCAGTATTAAGTTTCACTGAGGTGCAGTTTAAAAACAAGTTTCATTAGTACCATATAATTGTTGCCTCCCAAAGTCACGCATTTCATTTGTTTCTTTTCATTACTTCCCTTTAATGATCAAATGTTTCATTATATTTAAAAAAATGAAGCGGCATTAAGTTTTTGAAATACAGATACTATAATTTGAAAGCATTCACCAATAATAGAATACCAATCATTTTAATCTGCATACTCATGAATTATATAATATATTTTAATCTGCATACTCATGAATTATATAATATATTAACAATTTGGTACCTAAGAAAAATTGTTTAGGGGTCGCATGTTATTAGTTGTTTTTTCTTTGAAATGTAGGTAAATATCCCTACATCTATATCCAATAAATACATTCATATCGGGGCTTGAATGGAAAACTGTCATAACTCATTAAAATAACTCAGGAGAAATGACAGCTTTCCTTCAGCCCTGTTTATTTGCAAGTGTTGCAATTTTCTAATTGATATTTGTTATTTAAAAGAAAATAAAGACAGCTACAATACATGTTTGTTGTTATTTGCCAGTTGTTACTTGCTGAGTGCTTATTGCTATTTACTAATTGTCAGTTGCTATTTGTTAAATGCTCATAGGTATTCGTTGTTTATTGTGGATTTTGTTCTGAGATGCCTGCGTTCTTTGAACGCTGCCGACGTCCAAGTATTGAAATCTGTATCTATCAAATTTACTGGAAATTTTAATAGAGCAAAACTACCAATTAACAAATAGGAATTATCGCATTATCAAATAACACTGGGCAAATAGCTGGCAGTTAGCAAATTGCAAACAGAAATTAGCAATCGGCAAATAGCAAATGGCAAACAGAATTTGATTCATCGTAACTAAAATTTTATAAAACCTTAAATAAATTATGCTTCCGAACTGTTTCATGTTCCCTCCTCCAGAAAACATTAAAGAAAGAGGTCCACGATACTCATGGAGTTTTGACGATGATCATGTAAACTAAGTAAACAACAATATGGCCACTAGGGAAAACGGAATACCTAGAATCCCGGACAAAAACAATCCCCGAACAGAACAGTATGTGCATCAAAACGAACAATCTAGGATGGATCAGACGAATTCACTGAAAAATGAAGATGTGAAATATCCACCAAATATACCTGCAGGGCAGTTTTCGAAGGTTTGGATTTTTTTACGTTTCTAATTAAAGTATGTGAGGGCCCCACTCCTCTGTTCGGAAGGATACGAACGCTTGCTTAAAATCAGTTTGTTTCTCTGTAGTTAGACGTCTGATCCTAGAAATATTTGAATGATGAACATATACCCTTGTGGTCTTCAGAAGGTATGCATGAAGGGTTAATCGCCTAGAAGCTGTTGCCCACCAGTAAAAGTTTAAATCATTATACATGTAACAATCTTTACAAATGATATTGCGTCTTATGTGATATTTTGCAAGGCTTTTTTTTTTATAACTGAAAATAAATACAAATTATTTCTGTTAAACAGTCTTCCAGAACTCCCTTATCTTCAACTAGATATGGAGGAAATTCATTGTCCAGCACAACTGGAAGCACACAACAAAGCGCATTCAACGCAACTGGAGGAAGATTGCTGTCGGAATCTCTACATGAAAAAGGTATGGTATCATTTCTAAGACATACATCGAAAACAACTAGAACATGTATATAGGATTGCAATCAGTCTAAGGTCATCGACTTTCTTATCGATGCAACACATATAAGGGGACATAGAAAGGCAATTCAAAGACTAAAAGATTGAAAATGAATTCGTTTCAGAAGGAATTTATCGATAAATAAGGACTAGGTATTCTACGGGCACCTTTATAATCAGATGAGTTACACGCAAGAATAAAATAACAAGAGCTATAATATAATATTTATAAAGATGGAAGAAGTTGGTTTAGAGAGGACTGTGGTTAAGCTAGAACATGCACAAAACAAGAATAAAACGTATATTTTCGTCATATAAATGCCAGTCTGAACAACCATCTGACAACAGAAAGTGACTTGTAATTCAACCGGTAATTGGTGTCATACGCGTTGACGATTGGAAGTTGGAAATGATTAAAGTAATATTACTAGAAAAAAATGTTATCTTCAAGATTATTTTGTAAAGAAAGAAACAAATGTTTCACTTGTAACATATAATTTTGTCCAAGTTCTTGTGTACGTCTCTCTTTGACAACTCCGCTGGTATACTAATCGTCTGCTCAAACATTTTGGCTTATAATTACGAATACTAGGATTCTGACTACCAAACCAGTTTTCCCTAAGAAATAGGTTCAACAATGAGAAGCTAAAATTAGTAATGATCTAACTTATATCGAAATCGTTTTGATGAAATTGGATGATAAAATCATTCAGGGTGGCATTTAAGTAAACCAGTTGATATCAGTCATTATAAGTCATGTGAAACCTTTTTTGCAGTTTTTGCACAATTGGCAAATCAAAAATTTATGAGTCTTCCATCAAACTTATTTGAAGCAAATATATATGTAAAGATAATAAAATGAAATTGTGTACTCAAAAAAGCACAACAGAACATGATAAACATAGGAATATATAAACTCTATGTAAGTTATCCGTGTCAGTCTATATTAAACAAAGTTCTTACATACTTTTTTTCCAGGGAAAACAACAGTCCATGGTAAGGCAAATTTGTTAACAAAAGAAAAGGTCAACATGAAGAGCGTATTTTACAATTTTTCTCCTGTAATAGAAAAGAGTCTTAATGTAAAGCATTCAACAGTATCAGTCAAATTCGAAAGAAATAGCGAGAATGCGATTTGTATACTGCGAGGAACGCCGGATGATGTCAAAAATGCTAAAATAACCCTTCAAGATATGGAAAAAACGCTTTATGAGACAAAGGTGATTTTTTCTACAAAAACAGGCGACGCCTTTAGAGACTTTTCCATCGAAGATATCATCAGTGATCTGTTGAAAGATCAATATCCGGCATGTGTCGCACAACAGCTAACAAATGAAGTTCTCCTGTATGGATTTGATAAAGGAGTCGTAGAAAATGCGAAAAAGTTTCTTAGTAAATCGATAAAAGAGACCGACATCCTGCTTTGTGGTCGTCTCAGGGAGAACAAAAATCACGTTATAGAACATTTTGAGAACAAATATAAAAATAAAATCGTGGTATATGTAGATAACGTGTGTCGGTTGCATATGGTAGGCCAGACGGAGGTAGTTAAGGAAGCAAGCACTGAGTGTGTAGACATTAATGAGGGAAGAAAGTCACTTTCAACGGAGGGTATATTTTCAAACTTGCAGCAAGAAGTAACAAGCGGATTCGGGCCAGAGAAGCTGAAGCCGTTGTCAACTAGTTATAAAGAGACTGTTTGTCCACAGGAATTAACTAACACTACAACTACAAGTGAACCTCAAGAAAAAGTTTTGCGTAATTCTGAAAACTTGCGCCAAATGAGGACTTCCATTATTACTGATGGGCTCGACATTTCAAGTCCTAATTCAGTGGAATATTTCACAATGCACCAAAACGAGAGCGAAGTAGATTTTTGTATTAAAAAGTTTGGCGTTTTTCTTGAAAGGAAGCTTGTTTTCACCCGCGGAAAACTGAAAGTGATAAACGAACTTCACAACGACAATAGCTTACGGTCATCCTCCGAAGGAAAACGTTTAGCTGTCGAGCATTCTAGCTTTGAAAGTTTGAGAGCAGACGTTAAGTTTTTGCCATCAAGAATTGACCCAAATAAAGGCAAGCCTTTGTTTATCCTAAATACGATTTCTTTATTGTTTTTGTACGAAATAATTAAAAGATTGAAATGGAAATAAATAAAAACTACCTAAGATTGCTTAATACCGATGACAACATGGTGCAAACAAAACACTGACCTGTTTATTGTTTTTATAAAAACGTTTACATGTTAACATATAAAATAAACAAACGACTTTTTACTGTACTTTCAAAGTTATCTAGGAATATCTTGATCAGGTTTGCATCGTCCCATTGGTCGGCTGAATATATACTGAACAAAATAGCTAACCCGCCATTAGTTCTTTTGCCAGTAGTTTAAAAATCAGTTAACGTCACTTTTTAAAAAAAAATTTAGTCTACGCTTAGGACCATATGCTAATGATATGTTTTCACACTTTCCAAAAAAATAAAAATCTGCTATCATATAAATTCGTTCATTTTACGACTTCAACCAATCTTTGAAACTCACCAAAATACACTAAAATACATAGAATTTACAAACTAGCGAAAACACTATGAGGGAAGAAAATGATAATGAAAAACAAAATAATGGTGTTGTAATGCCATATCGTAAAAGAACATTTGATATGTGTGTGAAATTTAAACATTTCCTAGTAAAAATAAAAATCTATACTTCCTTATATCTATAAATTTAACATATTCGCTTAGTAAAAACGCATCTTTCATGTGTATTTTTGTGACTTTTCTTAAACAGGCTTTGTTAGTAAGGAATAAAATTATAGTTTTGCCTAATTTGATACTATTGAAATTTCGACATGTTAATATTGATAGATCGATGTAATTGTCCTCTTCAATTCACTTCTAGAAATTATTTTGAGTTTATTTCTAAACTATTTGCAAAATAGTACATGATGGGTAACTCTTTGGTTCAGTATATAAAAACTTTGTTTGACCATACTTTATGTTTATTTGTAACCGTTCTCACTTATTTTGTGTGCTGAAACAAGCAACAATTCTTTCAGCCTCAGAATTTCCACCAAAATAAAAGGTGATGCAATCATATGCTTTATCAAAGGCTTTATTGGATATAGGACTTCAAGCCTTTTACATTTTTTTATTTAAACTTTGCAGTCGTTTTCATTTTTTCTGTTAGGTGGAAGGTTTACAGCTAAAGAAAATATTATCGAAATGGCTGTTCCATACATGGTCAACGGAGGGCAAGAGGATTATAAAGAATTGGAAACAATTTTGAGTAAAGCTTTAGAGAAAGTTTCTGCTGGAAGCAATGTAACTTCAGTTGCATTTCGTATATGGCCTGTCGCAAACTGGGATTTTGATAACCTGATGAAATGCATGTTGGACTTTTTTGTAAACTGGCTACTGACACGCTCACATGACAAGCCAATTTCGGTATTGCTGTGCACCGAAGAACATAAAGATTTCATATGTACAGACGAATACATTTGCAATTGTTTACGCACCAAACTCGAAGGTAATGATTAAACTGAACGCCAGTGCAAACTGCTAAGGTAAAGATAAATAATTACCGTAAACTGTATGTCAGTATAAAAAAGACCAAAACAGAATGTGAATAATGAAACCGTATGTCAGAATAAAAGTTGTTAAAACAGATTAATGATAATTAAACAGTATGTCGTTATAAAATGACCGAAACAGAATATAAATAATTACACTTTATGATAGTATCAAATTAGCAAGATAGATGGTACATAAAAAAGTATGCCAGTATGAAATGACCAAAATAGAATAAGTTAAATAATTAGGTTCTATGTCAGTATGATATGACCACGCTAGAAAGGAATAAATCAAACTGTATGACAGTATAAATGACCGAGGTAGAAGTAAATTTACTAAACTACATGTAAGTATAAAATGAGCAAAACATAAAGTAAATATCAAATTGATTTTCAGTATAAAAATGACAAAAAGAGAACTATGTATGTCGATGTAAATGTTTGTGCAATAAACAGTTTTATATATGAAATTCGTTAAGGATATTTTTTGTATCAACAGGATCAAAGCTTAAATAGGAAATAAACAAAAATGTCACGACCGGCACTTACCACACCAGCGTTCTTATTCGCAAATAACTGTTACCATCTCCACATGCACCAGGGGTGGGCGACGAATGACAACAGACGCATGCCTTTTATCAGATCACCATGGTGAACAAACGCATGTCCATATTTAGCTAAGCGACTCAGAATAAGAACTGAAATAGTGTTAAGACTGACATCCTATAATACTAAAATGTCTCTGAAAACAATACCTGGCTAACAGGCTTAAAGTGATATGATGACTGAAGCGTTTTTTTAGAACTTAATAGTGACTTTGTTTTGCAGCAACAGAGTTGAAACTACCAACAGTCCGTATTGTGAAAGGTTCCCTGGACAAGGCTGTTGTAAGTGATTACTTCCTCTTTGAGTTTTTAGGTGTATGTTGTAAACTATTTAACGATTCTGTATTGAGTTGATTAATTTCATAGTACCTGCTGTACTTCGTTTAAAACTGGCAATAGTTGCTTACTTCACATAATTGTAACTGCTGATTTTACAGGCTGCTGTTATAGTGAATACAACAGCTTGTACTTTGGATCTTTCTTATGGCAAAGTATCTTCCGCCCTTCTCAAGGCAGCTGGTCAGGAACTTCAGAACGAATGTAAACAACATCATCCGACTGGTATAAGATATGATGAAATAGCCGTCATAGACATGTTAAGAGAATATTCTATAATGTATTCTTGTAAGTTACTTTATTAACAGACTTCAGATATGACAATTTTCTACCAGCGTTATCAGTATTTTTTATCAAACGCTACACAAAATTCTTTACTGACCACCTAAACGACTAGGGCAGTCCTATAAAAGTTATAATAAAACATATCCCTGTTATGTAAGAGTAACATTTCTTTTCAATCTCTTTGTTAATCACAGAAATGTATTAAGATACATTTTATATGTCAACTTTTAAACTCTGAAGTACAAAACATAAATGATCTAAATAATTGATTAAGGATAGTGTTTATTGTATCAAATACATTGTATATTTCAGAGTATACGCAATACCATGTTGCGATGCATCTGACTATGGTTATACGTCCATAGCCTTTCCTGCCATGGGAACTGGCTCCTTGGGTTACCCTCCTAAAGAAGTTGCTTCTGAAATGATAATGGCTGTTGAGAGGTTTACACTTGAATATTCAAAACCGACTTCAATCAAAGAAGTACAGCTTGTGATTTTTCGGTCAGACACAACTCTGTTTCAGGTAAACAATTAATATTTATGTTGCTTTCCTTTGTTTTCGCTTGATGATACTGTTAAATGAGTCTGGACATTAAGTGACTGGCAAAAGTGATTATGCAAACTTGTTGGTTTTTTTTTTTGTTACATACTACTTCTAGAAGTGACATTTTAGTTAGTGGTAGGTTTATTCCCCGGGTCTTATGATAAGTCTATGATTGCCTATTTATAATATGATTAATATACATTTGCTCTAGATTATTAAATCGTAAATAAAATCTATAAGAAGATTCTTTCGAAGCAGATCCATGTATAATGATAGCAGACTCCGTTTGATTGAGTCTGTTTATGAGAAGTAATGAAACATGAGATTTCCCGCTCGACCCCTAACATCGGCTAAAGCGGTATTCTGTTATTCAGATACATTGAATAGACTACATGCTCTAAATGGTTCAGGAACTATAACGTCACTGAATCGAACTACGAGAATTTTTTTATGGTCACACTGCACATAAAGACAAGTTATGATAGTAATACCCCGGTGATCCCTAATAAGAAGATCCTTTGGAAGCAAGGAATGCATAATAGCAGCCGCGGTTTAAGTGAGTCAGTTCTTGAGATGTAATGGTAAGTGCAGCACCCCTATTTCAAGGTAATTTCACCTGTATCCAGTGTGTACATATAGGTTTCGGGATGTTGCAATTTTCATTACCTCTCAATGAATCAGACCGAATCTGCCCTTATTTTTATTTAACAATGTAAAGAAAAACTTTCTGTATATGTTCAGGTGTCTGTTGCATTTAAGTTTTCTTTTTCTAGACATTTCAGGAAATGGAGAAGAAATTAGGTGAGTAGTTTTCCCTTAAATGTTTGCGTTATGATTCTACACAACCAGATGAATTTTAATTGATAATAATATGCTATTTGAAAGTGAAACATTTAGAAAAGCTCAAATTTCAAAACAAGTACATGTGCATATGAATGTATTAACCGTTGTCCAGAAACAATCAGTGTGGTAACCAATCATGAAGAAAAACGTGGCAGAATTTCCCAGGGAGGGACAGTTTTGGAAAGGGATAGAGTAGCTTAGGTAAAAATTTAGATTTGATTTTTGACAAGCTTACGTTAATTTTGAACATTCTTTCATGGATATAAAATCACAAAGAATATGTTTCCAGATCTAGATACATTAACAACGGGAACTGTGGTATATGTGGTATGTGCTGAGGTAGAGTTCGAGGCGTGGGATCCTTCATTTTTGAAGTTCTATTGGAAATATTGCCGCGTGTTAAGCCATTTCAGACAAACTCCCCCAGTAAATTGGTTTGTACGCAGTACTGCTATGTAGCCTGAATAACTGAAAAACAGATAAGGGACGGTGATCCGGGCACAATCTCTCGCGAGAAATTGCGATATTTTACAAAGATAATAGGTAAGGGTAGATTTCTCGGAAGCACAAGAGCACCTAAAACACAGCCTCAGAGCCACGCGTTAGCAAAGTAGGCCCGCAATAAAAAGAAGCTGTAATGGAAAAATATTACAGATGGGTTGCTTCAAACATCTAACAAGTACATATTACTTTATGTGAAATATATATAGAGGGTGAGGAAGTGGTAAAATGGTGGGGTGGGTGGGGGTAGGAATTTGAATAGGAAAGAAGAACAAGGTTGAAAATACAGTCGGAATGCTACGTTCCTTAATAACAGGCACACTACAAGTCAAAATTGTGCATCTGAAGCCATGCCATACATAAAACATTTCGGAAAATCAGATTGAAAAGTGCACATTACCAGTCCGTATATACCCGCCCGCTTAGCTCAGTAGGGAGAGCGCAGATCAGTGAATCGAGTTGTGAGTTGAATTCTCCATATGTTCTCGGTGACGATTTGATAAAGACCTCCGAGTGTGACTTTGATTTTGAGCCAGGGGTCTGTGTGTTGTTGTGCATGACAAAAACATTAGAATCATTAGAATGGCAGCGTTATGGACCAATCAGGTAAAAGAACTATTGAAATTCGACACCCAAGTGTGACCTAGACCTTTGAATTAGGGATCTTGGTGATAAGCATGACAAATCATTTCATTGTGGGAAACATTTGTGTCAAGTGATGTTAAAATACTTTGATGAATGAATTATGGGCCAGACTGGAAAACAAACCTACTGAACTATGACCTCTGAGTGTGACCTTTACCTTTAGGCTAGATGTCTGAGTGTTGCGCATAACACATCATCATATTATGAGATAAATTTGTGCCAAGTAATTAGAGAATTCCTTCAACGATGACAGAGTAATGGACCAGACAAGAAAGAAAAAACACTACTGACATTTGACCTATGAGTGTGACCTTAACTTCTAAGCTATGGGTCTGAGTGTTTCACTTGACAAATTGTCTCATTATGGGATACATTTGTGTCGAATTATATTAAAATCGCTTCAGTGATAATAGAGTTATGGACCGACAGGAAAAAATCACTGTTGACTTTGATCTCTGAGTGTGACCTTGACCTTTACGCTAAAGGTCTGGGTGTTAGCACGACACGTCCTCTTATTATGGGATGCATTTTTGCAAAGTAGTATTAAAATTCATCCAAGGATGACAGTGTAATGGACCGGACTGGAAAAAAACACTATGACCTCTGAGTGTGACCTTGACCTTTTATCTAGTGTTCTGGGCTTTGCGCAAGTCACATCGTCTGGTTATGAGGAATATTCGTAGCAAGTGATATTAAAATCTCTTGATGGATGATTGAAATACAGACCGGTCAGGAATATTCGATTCCCAAATGTGACCTTGACCTTTGAGCTATGCTTCCTTGACTTTGGAATGACACAACGTGTTCTTGGTATGAGAACTTTTGTGGCAGGTAATATTAAACTTCCTTGATGTATGACAAAGTAACAGACCGGACACGAATTTGGGACGATTGAACGGACGAACGCTGCATTAACTATATGCCGCCCATAAGCGGGGGTTGGGTGGCATAAAAACCTTTAATAATTGGCCCCTTTTAGGGGCCGCTAAAGCTTAGAATAAAAATACATTTTAACAACTTTTTCTCATGAATCACTTGATGGATCTCCATCAAACTTGAACTGTAGCATCTTATTAGGTTTAGAGCTATTGATTCATTTCTTCAGGTATCTTTACATTATTATAGGGATAGGGTTATATTTGTAGTTTTTGTGTCAGCTTCTCCCACAATGAGGCAATCCGGGGATATATGGACAGCGTATAAACACAGGCACTTGTCGTATTTCACACTTTAAAATGCCTGCAGTTTACACTAAAGTTACATCAATGTTTGTTCTTTTTAGCACATTTTTATTTTGTCAGTACCCCTTGTCAGTACCCCATCAGTACATATGTACTGTACAGAGAGTCTTGAAAAAACGTTTAAAACTTTGTTACAATACACAACTTCCGATGAAGTTAGTCATTCTTTGTCTTAGACGCACGTACAAACTTAAAGGCGCGAAATTTAAACATCCTGAAAATAGGAAACTGTATGTGTAATTGCTTATGTGTTGCTTATTGAAGTCAAACTACATTGGTATCGTTAAAAGTATGTATGTGTGCTTTAGAAAGAATATATTAAAATATACAGATGTGCTTGGCAATATTAGGTAACACATTATCTTTTCTTATTTTTATTTCTATATGCTCGTTAGATAATAATTTAAGATGATGTTTGACCAAAATACTTTTGCTAACTGAGAGGAACACAAAGACAGAATATAATTAAACTCTTGATACAGGAAATATCAACAAGGTGCTAACTGCTATATGTCAATCAAATAAAAAAACAAAAAGAAGCTGAAGAAAGTATCAGTTACATAAACTTCAAAGCCTGGCAACTGACCACCCTGTATATTACTCAACAATTACATAAACAGAAAATACTAAAGAGCATATATGAATATAGCCTATATACAACAGATGTTCATTTGAAACCAGGGAATTTTGGGGAAATGTTGAAATAGAGATGTGAATTTTTAATACAAAATTTATATGATCGAAAACATAATTAAAATGGGCTTGAACTCTATTTTGACATTTGTTTCCTTCTGCAGATTGGAAATAACTCCACTAATGAACACAAATTAGCCTTGATTAACAGTGGCGTTACAATCAAATCTTGATATGTTCCATGTGGAAAAGGCTCATATTATCGACAGCTTTCAAGTTTCTAGGCTCCTTCTTTTCAAGGCACAAAATTTTCAAAAAATAATTATGTCGGAGGTAAACAAACTGATTCGCCTACATTATATAAACCTTTTGTGTTCTGTACAGGGAGTATTGACAGCGTCAAATAAATGTAAGATTGTAAAAGGAATTCTCAGATAAAAGCTGATCTTATAGAAAATAGTTTAATTGATCGATAAACACTGATAAGATCAATAGATCTAAAATGAATGCTATACGAATGCAATAGCTATTTTCAAACAGGCAATATATATATTGGATTGTGGCCATTTCATCACAATCAGTGTACATAAAATATATATTTGTCACATCTATAAACAGTAAATTAAGACTATATTGCAAAATGATTTGAAACGTTAAAATATTAATAAATGGCATCATTTGACAATGTACGGATTAAATTATCATTTCGTCCTAAAAAAGCAGTAATAACATTTTTTACAGAGATATTTTCCATGACATTCATTTAGTTGGTACTGTGTTTTTCTTCTTGGAACCAAACACTTCTATTTCTTCATTAATACGAACTAAACAGTATTCAGTTCCCCGGCATCCATGCAAAGTTGATTCATCAAATGTCCATACACGTCGTAGAAATGGAAATATGTACATCGGTTCTGTTGGATTGTCTTTATCTTTACCTAGTATTGAAATTGGAATTTCATCATTTGTTATTATATCGAAATTATACTGTAAAGCATAGTATAAAGCAGCTTGAATCCGACATACGGAAATGTACAGCAAGAACGCTTTGCATTAGTTGATAAAACTGGCAATGCTCCTCTCTTTCTAAAGATTATATATATGTATGAAAATTTTGAAAAACTCCTAATTTTGGCATAAAACAGCTTGAGATTTCTTTAATTATAGCCTATAGGCAAGTATCTCAAAATAAGCACACAGACCGATACATTTTATCTAACTAAATGAAAGACAATATGTCAATTTACAACTGTCAGATGTTTCATTAAAAATCTAATTGTAGAATGTTTTCCCATAGCGAAAGTATCATCAAAATTATTATCTTCCAACTGACTCTGAATATGAAAACTGGATAGATGTATATATCATTTAAATCGGTCTAGCAAAAATCAAGCAATGACCCTATTTATATTCTTAGTATATATTGACGTTTTGATAAATTGTGGTTTAATCAAATTCTACATTGTTTTGAACATGCGTAAAAAAGTTGTGTCCAGCAGGTTATACAAAAGACAACGAAAAGCTAAAATCCTATATTTTGGGAAACACAGTTATATTACTTTAACAAATTGAGCAATTGTACTTTTTTTCAAGATGGCGTGCCAGTTGTGGCTTGGTGGTCGATGTCTTTGCATTGAGACTGCCAGTTTGAAACTATGACACAACTCATTTAACTGTTATAAAAAGTTCTAAAAGGTTGGCTTGATAATTTGTAACAGTGTGTGATTGACCTAAGCAAAAACAATAAATGATATACTCAAGTATATGACTTGTTATGTATCCATAACAAAAGGAACATATGAGAAAAAGAAGATCATCATTCTATGTCTGACGTCGCCGTGTACGACTCTATATTTCACACTCATAAGGTATATGTCTTCGGTTTGGATAAAACGTGATTGTGCTTCCATGCCAATCAGAAGGAATTGCTATTTAGTTACAAGCTAAACCTTGCCTAGTCGCGCAATGATCAGTATAAACAGTATGTAGTTTTGCTAATAAGATCAGTAGTGTATAATCAAGTGAGATAACTATATGCTATGTACAAATAAACATATGTCATATTTCCAGCTTCGCGTCTTAGCTTGTATAAAGTATGAGATAGTGGTTCCTTCATGACGATTATGTCTTAGTATGTTTAAAGGTGCAAAATAAAGACAAATGAATAGACATAAATCTTAAAAAAAAAGTACTAAACATTATGATAGCCGTGCAATATTCCCTTGAAATCAACACAAGAACAGAGAAACAAATGATTGTTTCTATATTTTCTTAGACTGACATGGGGGTCATTTTGTCCTACTTTCATGTTTATCTTTTTTCCGTAATCGGTCGGAAATTCTTCGGGATCACGTGATTTTAAAATTGTTTCAAACGAATATCCGTTTAAAGACGCGCGACAAAATAACTGTATTTCCATGATGGTAGGTAATTATACACGACTTGCACGAAAAATATGAAATGTACAAAATTTATGTTTAAAATTGACAGTGACATATATTAGGCCAAGACAATGTGTTTAATGTCTAAAATCTTTTTAAATTAATGTAGCCATATGTACATAAATCAGTGTATTTAGGTAAATTTCAATCACATTTTGTTTCAACAGTGTAAGACAGTTATTCATTTATATTCTTAAAACTATACTGAAAAGAGATTAACTGAAAAAGTTTGCAGACGAAGTTGTAAAAAACACTTTTATTCGGGAAGTGCCTGAATTGTCCTCCCGCAAACTTGTAGTATAGCTGTTTATTACCTGTATTATAAGAATGATTTTCATGAAGGTTTTGTGAGTTACAAAAATTGTTGAATTCCATGTGCTAAGTTTGTAAAAATCACGTTATCGTTTGGGCATATAATATATTTTGCATCTATTTATAAATTATAGCCTCGTTTCGGAGGATTCTTCCGAAAAAATCCGAAGATGCTCGGCGGGTTCGTAAGCAGTCGGAAAACATACTTTCGGTTTGACATAGGCAACATTTTTTGTTTATTTGTTAGTTATTCGTGAACATATTCATGACTATTTGGTCAGATCTGATGCAGTGAGCCATATTTTCAGTAAATAGGAAGTCTCAGCTACAAACTCTGGTTTTCATATAATACTCGTTCGGGTTTTAGTAATGGACCTTTAAGATTACGTTTCATATAGATTTTATGCTTTGATCGCAAGATAAAATATCTATAACTGCATAATCAGAGAACAAGTAGAGAAACAAGAACCATTTTTATCTTTAAAAAATATGTTTGCATTACTGTTTAAATATATGTTAAGACCCACAACATGGTTTTACACACAAGAAAACATAAACAGATTGAAAGTAGCATTAAAGGCTTCGGAGAGTAAATTTGTTAAATTTCTACTTTTGCAGAAAAAGAAGCAGTTAACAAAGGGGAAAAAAGTATATTTTATAATACATATGAAATTGTACATATTTTCAATAGTATGCTGAAAAAAAGTACATTGGAAAAGGTCTTTTTGTCCAAGGTAGACCTTTTCATCGACCCAACCCCCTCCGCTACGCCACCCCATTATTCATTATGAATATAAAGAAACAGCAACTGTATATACTTGAAAAAAAAAAACACTACAAGAACGTTTTGTCGAGACCGAAGCCATTCTGTATGAGCATAACACTGAGATTGTATGCGCAAGTCGAATACGGTGTTGAATAGGATATGATTAAGCGTTTAAGAAATTGTGAATTTGATTATTTTTCCTTTCCTATAGTTATGTATACATAACAAAAACTTACATGTAAATGATATACATGATTCATGCTGAGATCAACCTGTCAAAAATGCATTTTTAACCCTTTCTGCATAAATTGAATGTACAATTTATACAATATACAGATCGATATTGCCTCCTTTGTGTATAGTTTGTCTTTTGGCAAGTCATTTTTGAAATCATATTTTAAAATTCATACTTAAGATACAAGCTTTCTCAATGCAAAGACATCAACCAATGTAGATATGGATCGCCGCCATATCAGACGCCATCTTGACAAATATCGCAATTAAAACAAAGTATCAATAGTTTCTCAAAATAAAGGGGTTTTAAAAATCATTATCTTTCTTTCTACTGCTAGGAATAAATTTCAACTTTTAGTCTAGGGTCCTTATAATAGGGAAAAGCGTTGGATTACTGCCAAAAAATGATATCATTGTGCGTAATCCATTTTTGTAGTATTAGAAACTTGACCAACGCATCAACAAATTTAAAAAAGTCTTTGTCTATATGCAAGCTGCCTGTGCCAAGAGCTTTGTCTACATGTCTCATTCCTAAATGATGTAACTGAGTTCCGTTTAAACGATGACCTTGACATAGATCCCAACTGAACCTTGGCCTTCATGCAAGCTACTTATTTACCAAGTGTGGTCAAAATACCACACTCTTAAAGACATCCCATAACCTTGAATTTTAAGTACTTACTTAAAATGTAGAAAATCCTCATCAAAGGTATTTAAATTTACTAGATTTTCTAAATATATAAATCGCTTGTTTGTAAAGCAACATTCATAATTAAATTTCATGCAGTAACAGTCGCTTGTTGAAAAAACTTCCAACATTTTTAGCGGCTTTACACAAATATACTGTGTTTAGCTATACGTGATATTTGAGTCAAATATACCTGTAACGGAAGTAACTGAACATATTACACAGAAACATCCAGAACATTTTCAAGACAGCTACATAAACCATATCTTATCACGAAAACTGATCTCTAACTGACGTCATTGACCAGAAATGAACCTACACGAAGCATAACACAATATAAGTATTAAAGGCCATTTCTATTGTGCTCTTAGTTCATTTTGGCTCCAGCTTCCGTATTGCACTGAAAGTTCCCACTAAGTGTTATTCAAACTCTAGAAGGAAGGACTACGTCAAAACTGTTTGTTATGTATACAGATCTAATACAGAATTGTCGTGTAAAAGCGTAAGTAATACATCAGATTTGTAAGTACGGCTCTAGAAGAAGGGACTACGTCAAAACTATGTATACCGGTCCAATACAGAATTGTCATCTAAAGGCATAATTAATGCATCAATTTTGTCGTAAGAATTGTATTACCTGTAATAAAACTGACAGCCAAGCCGATGATTACTGTGATCAGAAATCCTATAAATCCAAGCCATACATAGGATAAGTCATAGATAACAAGGTGATTGTTATCAATGCTGTGGTGATAACTGAAGTAAAGAATAAACTTTTGCATAAAGAATTCTACCCATTGGCATGAAATAATAATAAACTATACCCGCATCGGATAGGAAAGAAATGTTTTTCCTAAATATTCTCTGTCAAGAAGATAGTAACATTCTTAATTTTGGTGACATAAACAGGAATTTTCATACTGAATATATTAAAATCAAATGGTTAGAATATATCAATATACTAAAGGTCAGACAGAAACTTTCTTCTCAATCATACTAATATCAGAAGTTCAGGTTAAATCTTAATGTATCAAAATCACCAGGGTTTGATAAAATAAGACCAAAGATGTTTCGTGAACTTTTAAATTTGTGTAGAAAAATGATAGTGTAAAGCCTGTACATACGAGGGATGTTCGAAATGAATTGCTTATTTCTATCTGGAGACTTCAAATTTCAAGTTAGCCCAAAAGGGCTCATTTCATGCGCTCGAAGTACTCCCCGTGGCTAGAAATGCAAAGTTTCAGCCGATGTATCCACTTCTTGAAGGCGTCACGATACGCTGATTTGGGCACAGTAATAAGGTACTGATGAATGGCAGATCCAAGTGCCTGTCAGGACTGGTATTTCCGCCCAGCAAGGAAAGATTTCAATTTCGGAAACAAAAAGAAATCACATGGGGCAAGGTCTGGGGAATACGGGGGGTGGGGGGGGGGGTGAGGCAAAACAGTTACTTTTTCTTTCTTCAAAAACGCCGTAACTATTGCGGAGGTATGAGCGGGGGCATTGTCATGTAGAAGACGGACATGTTTAAAACCAGTGGCAGGGCGTCGTTTCTGATAATACTTTTTCAGTTTCTTCAGTACTACGTCTTTGTAGTACTTTCCGGTGATGCTTTTGCCCTTTTTCACCGGCACTTTTATTGCGACTCCTTCACCAGAGAAGAAGATTGCATACAAAACCTTCTTTGCACTCAAAGAACGTTTGGCAATTATTTGGCGTTTGCTGTGTTTAGTGGCCCAGATCTTATTGCTAACCTTTCTGACGGGCTCAAAATAATGGACCCAGGTTTCATCACCTGTGACGACATTGCCAAACTGCTTTTTGTCATATTTTGGAAACATTTGAAGCAGCTTTTTGGCCACTTTAACCCGTTGCCTCTTTTGCTCATCAGTCAACAGATGTGGCACCCATCTAGCAGAAATCTTTCTGACTTTCAAATGCTTCTTCAAAATAAGGTGAACCGTTGATAGTGATATGCCTACCTTTCGTGCAATATCACGAACTGTAAATCTGGCATCTCCTTCAATGATTTCCTTTATTTTGGAAACGATTTCTTTACGAGATGCAGGTTTTGGCCTACCTGATTTCGGTGCATTTTTGATGGACTCTACACCAGACTCAAATTTCTTTTTCCACCGCCGAACTGTGTCATAAGACACACAAGAAGGTCAATAAGCAGTAGAAAGTTCAGTCATCAGCTGCTTCAAAGAACAACCAAGTTTTGAGCGAGCTTTGATGTAAGCCCGTATTTCATCTTTCTTGTCGACGCTTCTACCAACCATTTTTACTACAGTGGTCAATGATTGCGTGTATTCAAATGGCAAATTTTATGTCTTACACTTAGTCTAACATGTACATTTATACACCGTTGTGTAGGTATTGAATAACCCTATACAGGTAGGTATTGGTTTTTATCGTGCCCCACGTGGATATCGAGCTAGAGGACAATAAGCAATTCATATCGAACACTTCTCGTAAAACTGGTGATGACGATATATATATGTAAATAACGAACAACTATCTTCCGATATCCATTCTGCCCACTCGATCTAAAATATGCCGTTGATTCATTTATGTCTTTTAAATTTTAATATTTTATACGAAAAGCAAAGCGGATGTCGAAAATCTCACCGTATGGAGACTGTGCTTGAAATAGAATACACTTTAATACCGTTCAAACCAAACCGATACTTATTTCTACGTATGAAAGACGATCCTTTCTAGAAAACAATGAAATAAGATAAAATAAAGTCTGAAGTAAATCTCCCTGACGTTTATTTACGGGATGCTCTTACGTAGTATGCGCATATTAAAGTAATTTCTGAAGGGGTATCTTCCTATCTTTTAGTTATTACCTACATTACAAAAAGATACAGATGCCAAATACAGAGTATTGCTTTATATACTTGAACATATACTAAGCCACATTGAAATAACTACTATTATATCATGGCGAGACTCAACATGTAAACATATCAACAAAGCAAAAAAGCTGCCAAAGCGTGCATGTGAAATCATCCTTGGATACAACTATTCGTTCTTCAGCCAATCTGTACATATTTTAGATATGTAGAATATTTGAAATTCTCAGGTTCTGTTATCACGAATTGTTTAACTTTAGATGTTAACCCGTCCAGCTGAAGTAAAACAACTGGACACATAAGTAATACATATGTAAGTGTTTATACAGATTGTTATAAGCGGTGTATTCACTTCTTTGTCAAACGCGCTGCATAATCAATAAAACCAATAAATATTTTTGATTGAAATGAGAAAAACAATTACTCAAAAAAACAACAACAAAAAACAGTGTATGAAAAATTAACATTCTTCAACATTCTATAACCTGCAAATATTTAAAAAGATTCGTATGATATAGTGTTAAAAGCATTTAGATTACACTTTTCAAGTGGGTTTTCTATCAATTGTTTAATCTTATTTTTCTTACCATGCAACTATTGTTTCGGATGCATTACTGCGTAATTTTCAACCGGTTTTCTTTATTGTAAAGAAAATTATCCTGAAAGATTTCGTCTTGAACCAGAAGTTGGGTTGCAAAGACTTTTGTAGTAAATGCATTATGTTCAAAATTATTAAAACGTACCTGTATACATAACTAGGTTTGAATTCAGCATGAGAAAACCAACATAGTGTATTTGCGACCAGCATGGATCCAGACTAGCCTGCGCATCCATGCATTCTGGTCAGGATCCATGCTGTTCACTTTCAAAGTCTATTGCAATTAGAGTAACCGTTAGCAAACAGCATGGATCCTGACCAGACTGCGCGGATGGTCGCAAATGCACTATGTTGGTTTTCTAAAGGTGCGGCTCAATTATATAATCAGATGTTAATAACTGATACTTGCTTGAGACTATCCATCGGTGTAGTATCATTAAAATAACGATAAAACGAGGTGTCAGTCGTTGAACTGTAAATCCTTTCTGTTGTCAGTGTTAAGTTCAACTCGGGTAAGTCCGTTTCATTTTGGATGCACCCGGATATAGTGACTGGCTTTGACAATGGAGCTTTCTTTCTATACAAAAAGGAACCAAGAGCTATCCACATATTGAGAGCAATACCACAGATTCCGCCCGCAAAAGCACCCTATTATCAAAGTAATAACAATACAATAATCTCATTGTCAACGTTCAGATGTATTTATAATCCCTACACTGGTAAATTTACTACAAACTGATTATATATTTGTTCATTAAAGCAGTTTTCAAAACCTGAATATAAACTGATTATCTGAGAAAACTACCAACTGAATTTATCATTCTAACTTATATGCTTTGATTGATGATTAACAAAAATAGCGAAATTACAGAGTGAAGATTATTTTCAACAAACTAAATGACGCAAAGATATAAAACTTTTACTTTTTTGTTAGCCTGTGGAAAAACAGCACCCAGGAAAAATATTCCAACAACTGGACCACCGGCTGCACCAAAAGCTGTATCACACATCTGTTTTTGATAGGCAAAATAATGAAGATTGATTTATTAGAATAAACTCACGCGACAACAACAAACTTGAGGGAAACATGAACAATAGGATGTATACTTCGTACAAGGACTTATCAATATATCAGTGGACATTCTTTCAAATTCTAAATTAAAACATCAAACTCAACAAACTGTACATTTAAATGATTACCTGTGTCACAGGTCCTGTCAAATACTGAGACAGGTACGCCAATACAACACTCAGTATTCCATACACCAGAACTTAAAAATCGAATAAAATTAATGAACATAATTATACTTTTTGTTAATACATACATTGTTTCAATTCGACTAAACCCATTTAATTGATTTAAGCTAGAATGTTTACCTGCACAAAAACTAGAATATTTAACAGCACAAAATGTTTAGGTACAGTACTAGTTTCATTCGACATAAAATCTAAGAATATAGAAGTTCTACACGGAGTCATGAAAATGAATATAACGTTATTTAATTCAACACTGGTGCACACAAAATATATAACATATGAATTCATAAAACTATATATTGCTAATTGAAAACATGTAATATTACAAGTAGTTCTACTTCGCTGTATAAAACATGTGTTACAAACCTAATAGTTTTAGAATGAATGTCTTTTTACTCTGCAACGCTTCTTTCAAGTAATCACCCAGGATATCCTGAAGAGCGTTTGTAGCCATTGAGTTGATACCGGAAGACAAGGTACTATCAAATAAAAATTCTGATAACAAAAACGTGTTTAATGCTTTTCTTCAAATGCGTAAAAGATTAATAAGTCTATTGACTTTATCTCTTAATTAGTTAATTTAATTACTGAATGTTGCATTTTATTAAATATTAGCGCAACGTACAAATGTATCTTAAAATGTTCAAATATTTCATGGGAAAGTGTCCATGCGTTTTGCTTCAACGAAACTTTGTCGTTATCGTTTCTATTTCTATAAATCTTTAATTGTTCAGATGGTAGAGAAAAACTAGCCATATTCAGTCCAATTAAAGCTACAGTCACACATATGGATATGTCCTTGCGTTGAGGTACGGTGCGTATTAAGTACGGAGCAGTACATGTACGTCGTAGTACGGGAAAAATGGTGAAAAACGGGAAACAAACAAAAAATACAGGACGCAAATCAGTACGGATAGGTGTGGCGTACTCCGTTGAAGTACGTTTTACTGCGCCTGGCAACTTGCCCAGTGCGTGGACGGGTCAGCGGTGAACTGCGTTGAACTACGCTTAGGTACAGACGGCCTCGGATAATTACGTTCAGCAACGGCAAGATACGTTTCAGTACGGGTAACTACGTTTTCGTACGTTTAACTACGGATGAATAAGTTGCAACCAAGTTGGACTAAAGTCACGCTCAAATGGCTACAGATCCTTCAAACATTTGTGCATGTTCAAAAGTTGGAGAAACTTGCAAATTTGGGATAAGTCATTATTATGTTTTGACTAAATTGTGGCACGGATTACAATTTTGAGGTACGACTCAGGTACGGATTGATACAGATTACTACGTTTCTATCCATGGCTAGGCGTAGCTATCCGCGCCGTATGTGTGACTGGGGTTTTACAACATAAGCATCCATTAGCTATCCTAGTCTGACTGAAGGAAGGAGAAACAAACAAAAACACATTTCATTATTAGTGTTTACCTTAAAGCTCCGCTGAAAACTGCTGCAAGAAATATCCCAGCCAGTCCTGGTACATCGTTTAACGTATTCATGATGAAATATATCATCAACTAAAATTCAAATCATATCCAACATAATTTCAGGAGATTTATAAAAATATTTATTTCTCTCAACGTAGTATGCTTTCAGTGTTTTATATTCGGAATGTAAAAATATGCAAAAAAAACAAAACAAATTGACATGTACGTATACATTTAACCTAATAGTTTTATTCCTCGTTAAAACTACTACGATATCCCTACGCACATACATTTAAAAGCTGCTCAAGAGACGATAATCATTTCTTTACTTCATATATTTAGAAATCAATATCTCGTACATGAAATAAGAATAAACAAATTTCGTATTACATGAACACCAACTTACTGATATGTAAACAACAAACCTGATTCGGGTTTGACACCTGTTCGCTAGCTACCGGATCACATGCTTTTTTAACGAAGTACGCATAAAGCACCAGTCCAGTCAATATAAGGATGGACTTGAAGGTTAGCGCCAGTGGTATATTTAGAAGAGTGGCACTAAATGAATAAATAGAAGAATCAAAATAAATCTAAAACTAAGGACAACTGACGGAATAATTTAATGTATTGAAATTTAGAATAATATATGTCGACAGAAGAAAAAATTGTTAAACTGCAATTTGCAAATAATCGATAAAAAGGGAGGTAACTGATACCAGAGTAACGGCTAATTGCATGAAACTGATATTGTCTTTAAGTGATTTTTACACAGATGATCAAACATTAGCATGCAAAAGGCTTCACGTACATTTTAGCATCCTTTGCTTTTTCTACGGAAGAAATCCTTTGTATTGATGACTGGTTAAAACAATTTGGCAGCATGTTAAACACACCACCAATAACACATCCCCACACTGTATGGCGTACACGAGGATCTGGGCTTATCCTATAAGGAATGATAAAGACTTCTTTAATGTATTTGCAAAAGGCTGATATATTTTGAGTATATGGCGATTATTTGGTTTGAAACAAATCTATACAGTGCCTAATAGAATTGAGAATAATAATAGACGTCGTGTAATTGAGTCTGTTCATGATAGGTTATGAAATTTGCAACCTCTAACGCCCGATGCCAATGACTTAAGATGAAACCTTAATCAGGCTCATAGGTTCCATGATACAAAGAGAAAAGAAATAATAACACCCAGTCTAATTATACAGTCAAAGACTGTCATTTAATGATTGATATGTTAAGATCATAAGCAACTTGGGAGCATCTGGCATTCAGCCCCGCCTAGGGCGCCGAAAAAATACTTCGGTATCACCTCAGAGGCCTTACCCACTTAATTATAGACGTGCAGGAAGGCGAGTCATTTAGTACTGAAAAAATGAGGATATTTGCTTGTCTGAAACTGGGCTGTTCCTGAGCAAACCTTTATACAAAACTTTTTATGATGAGAATGATATTTTTTAATCGTTCATTTTTCATGAAAAACACATATGAAATAATAAATACCTGTCTAAATCAAGTAAGGAGGTTAACACTAGAAAATAAGCTTTGGCGAGCCACTTGTTTTCTTCATGATCCTACAAGCCTTATATTGCGAGACATCCAGCTACTGAATATTTAATTAACATTTTAGATATCAATCCAGAAACCTAAATGGAACAATGCAAGGTAATTTACGCCCGTACCTGATTTTTTCAAAGCGCACAATAACATATACTTCCAGCTTAGTAGTGTTATCTGTAGAGTTATATATTCTTAGAAAAAATATGTTTCCGAATCTAGGACTTTACGGTAATGACCAAGGCGATATTATCAAGATACTTATTCACTATTTTACATAAGTGCATACCACACGGGGATTCTCGGTATTTTTATTTGAAATCGGTATGCAAGAAAAAGATTCTGTCACTGGTAATACAAATGTAGGTGCGGATGGGTATATCCGGCTCTCGGGTAACTGTTTAGGCGGAGCCTCGTTACCGCCTAAACAGTTATCCTCGAGGCCGGAAATTCCCATGTGCACCAGTAAAAGAATCTTATATTAAAAGGTAAAAGAATATAGGAATATACTAGCTTTATACAGCTTTTAAAATTATCATTCTTCTTATTCAATTCTGTATTTAGATTAGTAGCCGTAAAATCTTAAGACGTAACGATGCACGTTGAAAGAAAATAGTGACAAGGAGCATGTAAAAAACAAGTTTTATTTAAAATAGCATCTTTCAAGAAAAACTACCATAAAGACCAAATCTAAAAAGTGATACAAATATATACTCATCAAATTTCATCCGACCACCTTTCGACGACAATTCAAAAACTTTGGATAAGCTTCCTATTTCCTTTATACTCTAAAAAGAAGAAAATATAACTCATATGAATAGTATGACATAGTAACAAAGATATCGTTTCTAAAGTACGATTTTATGTTCATAATATATGTACGTGACAAATGGGTTCGAACCGGTTTAAACTCCAAAGTGTTTGTTTTGCTACTTCAAGGACTGTGTCCAATTGTGTTTTATTGCTTGTATGTGTGTTTTATGTCTTCAATTATGTCAAAAGTCGTTCCTTATAGTAGACGATGTTTAATCCTTTTAACTCTTCTAGGACTTTGGGACATGGAGGGGATAAAGAATGAAGGATCGGTGCGCCATTAACCAGTTTAAACTCCAAGTGACCTTTCCAAGGCGATGTTCCACTGTCTTCATGTATTTGTTTATTTAGTCATTGTCTAAATGCTTTAAGTTGAAGTTTTATATTAATTAAGAACACACCAATGCCTATATTACTATGGGGTTTCAGGGTGCAGAGGATACATTCTTGGAATCTGGCATTTCTAAACTGATATTTATCCTTGCTTTTCAAGATTGGGTGTTCCTTGCACTACATAAGTCTCTGCAAGTGATGTTTCATTTAATAATTGTACATATATACTGCATTTAAGTTTTAATCGGATGATTCACTTTCGTTATGGTGTTTAACCAGACAGATGATACAATAGTTTTGTATGTCAAGTGCTAAGTCTCGACTTATTAAAGATTCCAAGACAAACAAGAGACAGTATCCGGTGGGAAAAACAAGTTCAAACAGTTACCATAATAATATATGTATGGGTGTGTACATAGTTAATATATGTACAAAACAAACATACAAAGTAAGAGATTGATACGTACATATATATACCGCTTTGAATGGGTAAGAATCAAAAGCACACCTGGCCAGTTTAAACAAATTCATTGTGCACAAGCTGCAAATCCTTATCTCGTATATGACCAAAACAGGAAAGATCAAACAAAAACACACGATATGTATGGTGGCATATTTCTTCCAACCACATATCCACTTATGTTTGTAGACAGTTTTCTCTAAAAATATCACATATCCAGTTATTACCTGGCAAGTGGCAAAATTGCGTATTATCCAGATAATTATGTTAACCGGACAAAACTGCCTGTTAGTGCCCACAACTGCCATCCACATATTCACATACATAAGTGGTTTTTGTGAAAGTTTTCTTGATATCCAGTTAATATTCTTACCTAAATTGGCGATTAACGGTTAGACTTTTCGTCCGCTATACAAAGAAAGAGAAGAAGGGGAAATGTATAGGCGACCGCGTAGCTCAGTCGGTACAGCATTGGAACGGTATTCCAATGCCCCGGGTTCGAGTCCCGGTCTGGCTGCACATTTTTCTCATCCTGTGACAGAATGACGGCATTACACTGGTAAGTCTTTGACGCTTGTAATTGCTTGATTTATAAAGTACCCGCTGAAATTCGAGGACTAGTTTCAAAATGTTTGGAAAATAGGTCACAGTATAGAACTTGAATTTTGAAACGGGGAGAAAATGTGTAGGTGGTCGGGTAGTTCAGTCCGTAGATTGTCGGAACGGTATTCCGAGGCCTCTGGTTCGAGTCTCGGTTTGGCTTCACATCTTTCTCACCCTGTGACAGAATGAATGAGTGTAGATCTATATCCGCCTCATCCACTACCACCTCCCCTAATGGTTTTTGCCTATAGATAGGATTTGAAATGATAAATCTGCATAATCGTAATTGTTATGCCTCTTTATATATTTTCATTTATTCCGTAATTCTAGGGGACGATTACGGGATATTGTCAATCATAACTGACTAACTGACAAAAATCATGATACCTAGTTAACGTAAGTGAATATGTGAATGGCAGTAGTGGGCAGTAACAAGCAGTTTTGTCCTGTTAAGATATTTAAATGGATAACAAGCAGTTTTGTCACTTGCCAGATAATAACTGAATAAGTGACATTTTCACCACAAATTTAGAGATAAATAAGTTGGCAGATATATGCCACCATAAATATGTTATGAAACATGTTCCTTTAAATAACCGTATATCAAATCTAACAAATCATACACGCATGTCCTTAACAATTTTGCAAAACACAGAAAAGCATTGCATTAAAGATAAAGATATAGATATATGGAAAAAAGAATGGAAACATGATATTTATTTAAGTGGAGATAGTACAAAGAGTAAAGGTTTAGGTATTCTTATAAACAACAGCTTAGACTATAAAACTTTGGAATATAAAGAAATTATAACTGGTCGACTACAACTATTAAAACTAAAAATAAACGACGAAACACTTGCCCTGTTAAATGTTTACGGTCCAAATAATGGTGATGGAACATTTTTTGATATTTTTGAAAGTATACTTTTAGAAAACAGCAATGAAACACTGCTAATCGGTGGAGACTTTAACGTAGTGTTAAAATTTGATATGGATAAATTAAACAGAAGACGTGCCACGAATAAACAAAGTTCAGATAG
The DNA here is from genome assembly GCF_021730395.1 of Mercenaria mercenaria. Taxonomy (NCBI): domain Eukaryota; kingdom Metazoa; phylum Mollusca; class Bivalvia; order Venerida; family Veneridae; genus Mercenaria; species Mercenaria mercenaria. The sequence goes on along the minus strand of NC_069369.1, from coordinate 12,970,371 downwards.
GCTAAACAGGATTATTGAAAACAATGATCTTCTTGATATATGGCGAGTTATTAACCCTGAAAATAAAAGCTATACTTTGCATTCTAATACAAAACCTCCTATATTTTGTAGGTTAGACTATTTCTTGTTTCTCAAAACTTAATTAATCTTGTTTCAAAATGTACTATTTCGCCAAGCTATCGGTCAGATCATTCAATCGTACACGTTAAAATAGACTTAGTAAAATCAGAAAAAGGTCCGGGATATTTTAAATTAAATAATAGTGTGATACTTAATCCTGAATACCAAGATATTATACGTAAATCAATAAACGAAACGGTTCAAATTAATAGTGAGGCCAACCCAAATACACTTTGGGAAGTAATAAAAAGTACAATTAGAAACGAATCTATACGATTCTCTGTCGAAAAAAGAAAGAAAATGCTAATGAACAAATTAGAATTGAAAACAATATTAACAGGATCGAAGACGAATTAAATAAATCTCATGGAAGTGATATACTTTTACAAGAATTAAACGCTCAAAAAGAAAACCTAAACCATTTTCTGGATGAAAAAATTAGAGGAATTTAACTAAGAGCAAAAGCTGAATGGATTGAAGGAGCCGAGAAGAATACTAAATATTTTTCAGATCTAGAGAAAAAACGATCCAAAGAAAAAATAATAAACAAAATTGAAGACAATGGATCAGTCTTGATAAAAACAAAAAGACATTATTAATAAAGTACATTCTTTTTATAAAATTTGTATTATTTCACTTCTTCCGAAAAAAGATAAACTATTAACTAATATCAATAACTGGCGACTAATATCTCTCTTAAACGTAGACTATAAAATAGCATCGAAATCAATAGCAAATAGAATGAAAAAAGTACTTGATGATATTATAAATAAGGATCAAACTGGCTTTATTAAGGGACGATATATTGGTGAAAACGTACGAATCTTATATGATGTAATAGAAAAAGTAAACAATGATAATGAAGAAGGATTAATATTTTTCTCAGACTTTCAAAAAGCCTTTGATAGCATAGACCATAACTATATTTTCAAATGTTTAAAATACTTCAACTTCGGTGAAACACTTATTAGTTGGATAAAGCTGTTTTACAGAGACGCAAAAAGCTGTATCACCAACAATGGGCATTTTTCTGATTTTTTAAAATAGAAAAAGGTTTAAGACAAGGCTGTCCACTTTCGCCTTATCTATTCCTAATAGGCATTGAAATACTATCACAATATATAAATAATAATAAAAATATAAAAGGACTTAAAATTCTAATTACTGAAATGAAACAAACACTTTTTGCTGATGATGCAAGTTTTTTCTTAGATGGCACAGAAAGTTCCTTTCAAAATCTCATCACATCATTTGCAAAGTTTAGTCAGATATCGGGTTTAAAATTAAACATATCTAAATGTACTGTAATGAGGATAGGGTCGGTCTTTGCGGCATACAAATATAACCATTTGCAAAAACAGAAATTTATTTGGTCGTCAAATGAGGCCTCAACTCTAGGTATACTCTTTACAAATGACCCAACTAAAGTACTAGAAATTAATTTAGACCCTAAGATAGATGCATTTCAACATACACTAGACAAATGGAGAAGATGGAAACTCTCTTTAATAGGTAAAATCACAGTAATTAAATCATTCGCATTTCCATAACTGGTGTACCCACATACAGTATTAAACAATCCTACAGAAAATATAATTAAACGAATTAAAAATCTCATGTTTGACTTCTTGTGGGATTCCAAACATGATAAAATATCTCGAAATACAATTATACAAACATATAAAAATGGAGGATTGAAAATGTTACATATAGACTGCTTCATAAATTCAATTAAGGCTAGCTGGGTAAAAAGAATCACTTATAAAAGTGATGCAAAATGGAATAAAATTTATAACAAAGACCTAGAAAAATATGGAGAACATATATTTAAATATAGCACTTGCAAAGCAGATGCAGCTAAATTAAATTTCAAGTTCACCTTTCTTAAGGAGATAGTAATATCCTGGTGCACAATTAATTATAAACCATGTATACAAAACTACTCGAAAGAAATAATATCGAATAACTCAAATAAAAAACAGACAAATGGAAACTTGTTTCTTTACAAACCTTGGTTGGAAAGAGGCATTTTATACATGGAACATATTTTTGACTTCCGAACTAAACATCTCTTAACATTTGAACAAATGCAATATATATATGGTATTGAAAATGGTGAATTTCTTAACTATTTGACATTGAGAAGAGCAATTGACAAAAAATGGGAAAAACACTTAGCTGAAGAGCAAATCAATTTAACACTTGGAACTGGATATTTAATAGATAAAATGAATCAAACTATAAAAATGAATAAAATGTTGTATGAATTACAAATTAAACAAATACACAGTAGCAACAAAAATCTAAAGAAATGGGATTCAGAATTATTAGGAGAACAAATCAGATGGAAACATGTTTTTACAATACCAACAAAGTGTACTATCGATTCAAAGTTAAGAGAATATCAATATAAATATCTAATGAGAATAATACCAAATAACAATTATCTGTACAAATGCAAACTCACAAGTTCTAGGTTGTGTGATTTCTGTTCAATGGTCCCAGAAACCCAGAGGCACCTTTTTTTGGGAATGTCAAATAATACAACAATTCTGGGTTAATCTACAAAGACTTCTCAGAACTAAAAATATTCAATTAGATATCCTTAGTTATAGAACAGTGTCATTAGGGTTAGAAGAAGAAACGGATACTATAAAAAGAAATATTGTTAACTTCATTTTGATATTAGCCAAATATTTTATAAGTAAATGCAAGTATAACAAAAATATACCCGAAATTGAATCTTTCAAACTTTATCTAACACGGCGTATTGGCATTGAACGAATAATAGCAACTTTGAAAGACAAAATAGATATATTTGACACAAAATGGATTTTATAACTTGAACTCTTATATTTATATACATGTACAAATGTATATGTATATGCAGAAGCGCAGAATATAATATCGAAAAACATGTTCTCTCTAAACATTCTTGCTCACAAATGTTTGAGAAATTTTTCCAAATTTTCTATCCCCACTTCATCAAACAAAAACCTTTAAGTATATCAGATGACACACTATATTAATATGGTTATATTAAAGTTATATTAAGGTATTGTTATAAAGTATGTTTATATTTTCATTTTTCTAACATACATTGTTAATATACAATATCTGTAAGTGTTTAAAATGTATAACATGTGCAATCTGTGTATACTTAAATGAATAAAAATGTAAAAACGAAAAAAAAACACAGAAAAGCAAGAGAAACAGCATTAAGAACGATAAACATCATGTTGACTTTCAAAACGCCAATCATGGATACGCCTCACAATCAAGCTGGAAAGCGTAACTGTTAAATGACTAAATACTCAAATATGAAGCACACCCAAGTCGCTCAAGGAGGACCAAGATCTTAAGACCTTACTTCTGAGCAAGTTTGATGAACATCAATTAAACGGTCCATTAAAAGTTTTTTTCAAAGGATTTTTTCTATTTTTTCCTGTGGCAGCCCATAAATGGGGTTAAGTGCTCCTGTTTGAGAACACTTTTGAAGAATACATTTTAATGATGCTACTTACCCAGTGTGATGAAGACCCATCAAGCAGGCCGCGAGAAGAAGTCGTTTATTTTTTCTATTTTTAGCTGTTGTGCTGCTTCAGATATAGCCGGTAGCCCCCATTTTAAGTAGAAAAAGTGAAAAACAGCAATCGCCCAACATAACATAAATAAAAGTGTTGCAGGCTAATTTTGACAGTGCCTTTTCAGGGACGGCATGGGAAATGTATTCTTTGTCCGTGCCCTATAGCAACAGGTTGAGCAAGACTCAGCGTTTGCACATGTACCAAGTACCAAGATATAGTTTAGAGACGCCCTTAGACGTATAGATATGAGCTTCAATGATACACAGAGAGCATTCTTAACGAAAAGCGGCGCAAGGTCTGCACTTAAAATAATGGCTTTGCCCTTAACGAGAAAACGATGAGCAGAACTAAACAAACTTGAATTTAGAGAGGGGATCTAAGGTTATGAAACCTGTTTCCGCAACACCATTTTGGAGGGAACATTTTAGTGATGCTACTGACCAAGTTTGCAGAATTTGGCGAGACCATTTTACTGATGGTAGAGACCAAGTTTAATTAAATCCATTCAGTAGTTAAAATAAAGTTCTTTGCAGGCTTTTCTTTTCTAAATTTAGCTCTAGTTGTCGATAAAATGGGCCGTGTGCTCCTATCTGAACAGATTAGGAGAGAACCTTTCTATGATGATAAACACTAATGGTGATGAAGATCTATAAATCTCCTCATGAAAAGAAGTTGTTTATAGGTTTCTCTATTTTAGCTCAAGCTGCCCATCATAAATTTGGGAGTGGACCATATAAAGATGTTATTGACCATGTTTCGCAAAAATTCATCTAGCGATTATGAGATGGAAGTTGTTTAAAGATATTTTTTCTCTTTTTAACTCTAGCGGTGCTGTTACAGAGTTATGCGCTCCCATTTGAACACAATTTAGGTAGCACTTTAACCAAGTCTGGTGATTTGCCAATTTCATAAGGAATTGCATTCCCCTGGGTGACTTAGGTTTTCGGTATTAATACAAACCTTAAAATGTGATCTTTAAAATCTGTTAATGACTTGTCATAATTTGTACGTTTCCACAGTTACCGAACTTTTATTGGTTACAATTTTTAAAATTCAGTAACCCTGAAAGACTTCGTCTTTGATTCTCTTTATAGAGTTGTATAAAGCTTACAACTACCAGAATCAATTAATAGAAGATATGATTTTGAAAGCCCGTTTCATAAGGATTCTTTTGCAAGTTTTATTTTCTGGTTTGCAGGTAAGTATGTTTACCGTCATAACAATTGTAATAACGCCAACATTACAAGGTAAAATAAAATAAAAACATCAATTGTAATAAATTAATTGGAATAGGTATGTTGCATGTTACGTTATCATTTTAATAAACGTGTTTTATCAAGTTCATTTATTTAGAAAATATTTCAGAAACAAACTACATTTACTATTTAGTAATGCAACTTTAAAATATATTAGCATTCTTGTCAAGCAATGGGTGTTTCCGTAATAAAAGCTTGACATACTTTACTTTAATATAATTTCGAAAATATGTGAGGAGAATTCAGAACAGAAATTATCTGTTGATGATTATCTATGTGAAAGGTTTCAATCTTAAACGTTAAGTAAAAACTTTTCAAACATACATTACAAACTTTATTAAATAGATAGATCAATTTAGTTGAGATTTCAATTAGATACATAATTATTACTATTGCTTTCATTCGTGTGATAAAAGTATATTAATGACAAAATATATGTGCGTATGTAGTCATCCATACACGATAAATGAATACTGTTTGAAAGTCTTCATGAATCCCATAAATATATGCATATAGTCGTATACTTTACCTGTATCAATCATACTCTCAAGATATAAGGTTTAAATGTAATTTTCATCACAGCGAGTCTGCTATTATTTTGCTGCTCGCAACTATTATTTTCATCAAAAATTATGAGGCACACTTAAATAGAAAATATTAAAAGTATACTTGATGAATATCATATAGTACTATATGTATTTTAAATCAGATAAAATTATTATTAGATAAATGAATTTTACTGAATTGTATTAGATATATTGACTACAAATAGATGATTACAGAGACATACGGAATGCAGACTTTAACATGATACAAAACAATCTTTTGTAAGATACAGTAGTTTCCTTTACTATTTTATGGTCCAAACTGAGACAATCTGATTAAAACAGTAAAGCCTACATGCTACTTGTAACAGTCTTACCATCCAATTAAAAATTTACTTTTCACAGGAGATTTATATATGGAATGTTTAATTGTACACATTTTGAAAATTAGTTCAATATATATTTAAACTACTATTGAAAATTCTTTTTGTTAAATGATATACTAACTGCTAACGGTTTCAGTTATAATTATAAAAATATGAATATTATTTTCAAAGATTTGAGCCCAAAACCCTAGTAAATAATGAAAAAATGAAGCATCTGCACTGTACATTAGTGTATATCAATTGTCCTTTTTAATATTTAAATTAAATACTGTGAAATAAGAGTATCAAGAACTTTCAAGAGGACTAAAAAGGCGCCTGGCCTTATCATCCTTCAATCAAATGTAGTTTAAGTGTCTGTATTTTCCGCAAATATTAACAACAAATTAATTGTTTTATAAAAGTATTTTGAGCTAGGTTATGAGGCTCAAAAACATACACGAAGGCCTATTCCGTAACATCTCTTCTGTCACCTTCTGTTGCAAATACGCTACAGTAATATCAGTTTGATTTAACCCTTACCCTGCTAAATATATAAAATGGACCGGTCCATCATTCAATTTGGGCCATACCACTTATTATTCAAAGTGGTGTTCACTGAAAAATTACTGACTGAATAGCGAACAGTGCAGACCATGATCAGACTGCACGGATGTGCAGGCTGATCTTGGTCTGCACTGGTCGCAAAGGCAGAATCACTTGCCGCCAGCAGGCTAAGGGTTAAATATTGTTTGCTAGTCTCTAAAGTAGATATTTTAATAAAACATTCATGAAACATTTTGACTTTAAAGTTTAGTAATGAAGCTAGTGTAAATACGTACATTCATAATTGAGACGTGCCATGGGAAAACAAACATAGTGGCTTTGCGACCAGCATGGATCCACACCAGACCTTTCAAAGCCTACTGGAATTAGTATGAAACTGTTAGCGAACAGCATGGATCCTGACCAGACTACGTTTTCCCATGGCGCAGCTCATATTATAATGTCCAAGTATTGTGGGTATTATTGTGTTCCTAAATTATTCATGATATATAAGCATTAAGTAATGTTCAAGCCTTTTATGTAATAAAATATTCAATTAATAATAATTATTAGATTAGATCATAATGTATATAAAATCAGCTCTGTTACATACAGATGGACTATCATTAAGAGGGGGGTCTCCTTGGCCGATTGGTTAAGGTTTCTGACTTCAAATCACTTGTGGATTATGCTATACACAGCATTATATTCTAGGAAAGGTGTGAGGTTACGATACAACAATGAAGTTTTCTGAAGACTTTATGGCTAATGTATTAATCGCTGCTTCCAAGGAAACGTTTTGCAAGTCTAATATCTTAAAGTTACTGTAGATATTGTAAACCTTCCGTTGATACCAAAAACCTTACACTCCTAAAGGGGGAGCGAAAATATTATGTCGTTGTCTCAGATACCTGTTTTGTAAATGGGAAGAAGTCGTTTTCTAGCTGTAGATGTAGACTGTTCACCCCTGTTCGAGCACATTCGGACGAAGCCCTTATCGTGATACTACAGACCAAATGTGATAAAGATCCATTAAACAATTCCTAACATGAAGCCGTTTAAGAGAGAGCCCAAGTTTGAACGAAATTTGGCGAGGCCCTTATGATGATGCTACAGACCAAGCCTGATAAGATCCATCAAGCAGTTCATGAAAAAAAATGTTTACTGCTTTTATCATTTTATCTCTTCTGGCCACTAAAAGAGCCCTAGTGCCCCTTTTCAAACATATTTGGGGTAGTCTTTCCAATAATGCTACAGATTACATTTGACAACGATCCAACAAGCATTTCAGCGGAATAATTTGTTCAAATGTTGTTTTTTTCCTATTTCATACGGCCCATAATACATTTGGAAAAAGAACCTAAATGATAATGCTACATACCAAGCTTCATGAAAATCCATATGGCGGCTCATGAGAAGAAATTGTTTCAAGGTTTTCCTATTTTCAACTATTGCCATGCCTTAAGGGTGCCAGGCACTCTCCAATCGATGGAATGTTGGAGCGAACCTTACACTAAGTTTGATGAAGATCCATCAAGCAGTTCATGAGAAGAAATCGTTTGGAGGAATTTCAAATTTTAACTCCAGCGACCCGCTAAAAGAGGACAATTGCCCCTTTTAATAACCGTGGGACAGGACCTTACAATGAGGTTATAAACAAAGTCTGATGCTAAAGACGTGTAAATGTTGTTGTTGTTTTTTCTCTCTATTTTTAGCTCTGGTGGCCCCTACAAAGGGCTAATCTAAACCCTTTGAACAAACTTGTTACAAGTTCATGCCGGGATATGACTAACCAAATTTGGTGTATTTCTGGCAAGCAGTTTCAGAGAAGAATATGTTTAAGTAAAAATGTTTAAGCAGAACGCCATACTATCAACCTATACTTATAGCTCATCCTGAACAAAAAAGGGCCATAGCCTCTTCAATATAAAGCTTACAATTTTACTTTCTGACAAAGTTGGTAAATAACATCCTCATAATATGGAAATTTGATTTATAGCTGTGTTTACTAACTCATGTACCCCATTTCGAAATAAATTGCACGCAACAGCCATTTCTTAAGAGTGGTAACTTGGCGACGAGAAATAGTAAATGTTACAACTATATCATTTCTACAAAAGTGGTAAAGCATAAAAATATTTGTCATGTCATAATTCTATAATACTATACTGAAATGTGATAAGCATGCGGCAAAAATATAATTTTCAAAATAAATTAGCAGAAATGAACCTTAAAACTGCAAAAATTCCCAGAAATATATTTCAGCTCGATATGCAAAGCTAGCTATGTTACTGAACATTCCTGAAAAGTTTGGTTGAAATCAGGTCAGTTGTTTCAGAAGATTAGTCCGGACAAACTTTTGTGACAGACAGACAGACAGACAGACAAACGGACAAAATCAAAACATCAACCTACATTTGAGGAGACAAATTTATTTGTAAATGAAGAATTGAATCAAAGATCGATATGTTTCAATCTTTTCATATATGAAGAATATGTAAAAAATATCTTGAGATATATTCACGGTTTGGCTCACCCCACCAAGAGCTTAAAGATTAATATTCTGCAGCACGTTCTAGCAAAGAGCACGAATATAATAAACTGAGTTTTATTGTTTTAAGATACTGAACATTGAAAAGAACTGTTTTAGTACTAAAAGGTAACGATTATTTGTTTTTAGCAATTCATCGTTGAAGATGGCCGTAATTATGTATATATTTGGGCTGAAACGTGCATGATTTTGGCACGGGGATTTTTTTTATGTATTCAGCGGTAAAATGAAAACATTTGATATTTTATGTTCTCAGAGTTGCAGAAAAAATCCATAGCCAAGATGAATGATTAAAACGATGCCCTTGCAATCAGCGGATTTGGTAACAAACACTGAAGGACAATCATACACGGATGTGAAAAATAAAAATGGGAAACGAGGGTTTTCGAATGCGCAATAAAAGGTACCCACTCGGGATACCAGATTGAGCCAAATGCTATTCAGTGTGTAATGTGATATGAAAAGAATGTCGTTTAATATGCATCGTACAAATACTGATATGAACAACATGATTACAAATGTAAACAAGAGGATTGATAATATCGAGCGCAATATTGAAAACAAATTAACCAATAAATTAGATAATAGATTAAATATGGAAGTGAAGATAATGAAAATAGAAATAAAAGAAACAAGAAATAATTTAAATGCAAAGTTCATTGCGGGGATGACAGATACAAACGAAACCGTTGATGACATCTAGGCAATGAAAAAAAAAATGCATGAACCAAGAAGACATTTCTTTGAACATTGTTCTTAGGTATGTACATGAAACTAAAACAGAAAATGTTTTGCAAACACTTAATGACGTACTTCGGGATGGGGTTAACGTAACTGCTAGAGCTGTTAAAGCTGTACGTAAAGGATCGATTGAGAACAGAAGAGATTTCAGAGATATTACAGCAACCATGGCTAATTTCAGTGATAAGTCAAGTGTTTTTAAAAAGAAAAACTTTCTTAAAAAATGTCAGAAGCATTAAGATGTTTTTATTTATAATGATTAGTCAGTGGAAGACAGGCTACAGACCAGTAAGTTAAAGGAAATATTAGAGTCTGTGAAAAGGGGTGACGTCGATAAACTTGAACTTCGCGGATCAAGATTAGTAGAAAAATACGCATAGGGTATAGGAACTGGAGAAGTCAGGAAGCTACGAGCGAAATGGCAATAGCAATTACAATGGAAAGCAACGGGGAAATGCTAGGAAATATAGATAGGAACTTATGGGTTCTGGAATGTCAATAAATGGAACATTAATGAAGAAACAGACAATAACAAAATAAGAGAATGTTGTGCAATTTTGTATCAATTTGATGTTTTACCATTAGCGGAAACTCATTTAATAAGAAGAAATGAACTAACTGATTTTAATAGATATTTATTTTGGCTAGGTCAAAATAGGGTTTCTCTACATAAAAGAGCAAAAATGGGATCTGACGGGGTAGGGTATTTAATTAAAACAGACCTTCTGAAAGAATGTGATGTTCAAATTGTTTTCGAAGATTTTATATCAAGATATTTCATGGGTTAAGCTAGTCAATAAGTTTGACCAAATGTACGATGTTTATATCTGTGTTGGTTAATTACCACCAGAAAACTCCACTCGGCAGATTTTTGATAATCTGTTATACAATGTAAAGGAATTTCAGAAAGAAACTCAATGTATTTATGTGTGGTATGACTCTAACAGCCACTGTGCTGATAATTTAGATTTCATACAAGCTGTAGATGTTTTACCTGACAGAGATGTTTTCTGTAAATGCTTACGGCAAATACTTACAGATTTTACCACAAAAGTTTACTTATTGAATGAATTAAAAGTATCAAAAATGCGATTTTACATTTATTGGGCCTCAAGGCTGCTCAGTTGTAGACTTTTGTTTTGTGTAAGAACAGTGGTAGACCTGATCATTCGGTATTAAAATGGAAGTTGCATTTAGATATTATTTCTCAAGATGTAAATTTAAAAAGTGTAGAACTTTCTTGTTCAGAAACTGTTTTTGACACAAAGAATTTCCCTCCAGATTTCTTTTGGAATGTTGATTTAGATTTAGCTATACAAATAGGAAATTCCGAAGTGGTAAGCCGTGGTGGAAAGATGATTTAACTGCATGGAATGAAATGAGTAAGGCAGAGAAATGTTGGTTGAAATGTAAAAATGCGCAAAAGAATAATTTTGAACATATTTATCTACAAAAGAGGATATATTTTGACCACTGCGTATAGCCTGCTATAGGTTGCATACTAAAAGCTTGCAAGATGAAATGGAAAAGTTGGCAGACACAAATTGTAGTAATGTCTGGGAAAAGATACTTGATATTTTAATCAATATTTTCTACTGGTATGGTACCATCTGCATGGTCGGAAGGGATCATTACTCCTATTCCAAAGAATTCTACTGCAGACCCCCGTGATCCTTTGTCATATAGAGGAATCTCTTTGGCTCCAGTTATTTATAAATTACATGCGAGTGTTTTAAATGATAGATGTTATACACGAAGCATAATAGACCATGTTACTTCGATTACTAATATCATAGAAACAGGAAGTCTGAAAAAGCAGTCAACATTTGCTACATTCATTGATTTTTAAAAGGCCTATGATTTTATCAATCGATTTAAACTTTGGGACAGGTATTCATGGTAAATTGCTACATGCAATTATCTCATTATATAAAGATGTAAAATGTTGTGTGAGATTAAATGAATTTGATAACTTTTGGTTCGAAACTAAACAAGGCTGCCCATTGTCCCCTCTACTTTTTAATTTGTTAATATAACCGACCTGGTAAATGCACTTAAAAAAATTGAAGTTGAACAGTAACAGCAATTCGTAAATGTTTTAGTTTTTTGCATATAATTATGGTTTAGCCAGTCAAAAGCGCCCGATTAGTCACGTGCTCGCTCTTGTCCAATCATTAGTTTTCTAGGCATTGTTCTTTGTTTTATTGGCGAGGAAAGATCCCTTGCCAATTTTCGTTACATAGTTCCAGGCTAAACCAACGTTCACATTTAGTCACAGTCTGTCTCTCTTGGAGGCGGTTCCCCGTTTGGCGGTTTTTTTTGGTCGCCCAGATATTACGATTCGGAAATTTATTACTTGTATTGCTTTGTAATGCTTGCACTGCTATAATGTTTAATTTTGCCTTTTTATGGCATTTTAATAAATGCCCATATTTCATTCAAATCAGCTGTATTTGTGTTTCTTCCTCATCTCCATACAAGTTCGCCTAGCCCAGGACAACCCTGACCATGGACAATACATAAATTAAATATAATGCACTTCAGAACAAAGACATTTACAAATTATATGATGCTACAGTTTGACCCGTTATAAGTTATGGGGTATCAAATTAGGGTTATCGCTCATTTTGCTGTATAGATGCCATTCCAAAACGTACCATGCGTTATTTCTTATGTACGGAATCCTGTTTGGACCATGTCGTATGTCGTCCGTCGCGCTTTGAGGTCGACGCACGACAATGCGACACGACATCGCGACAATGCGACACGACACACGACCATGCGACGCGACATCGCGACAATGCGACACGACACACGACAATAATATCGTAGTGTCGTGTCACATTGTCGCCTTTCAAAAGCGCGATATTTCGCATTGTCGCGTCGCATTGTCGCGATGTCGTGCCGCATTGTCGTGCGTCGTGTCGCATTGTCGCGATGTCGTGTCGCATTGTCGTGCGTCGCGGTCTGACTTTTTTGCTGCTCGCGACGCGCGACAATGCGACATGAAACGCGACAACGCGACGCGACGCTCGACAATGCGAAGCGATATTTCGCATTGTCGTCTTGAAATGTCATGCGTCGTGACTGTGCCGGAATCGCGACACACGACAATTCCAAACGACACACGACAACACGACGCGACACGCGACAACGCGAAGCGACGCTCGACAATGCGAAGCGGCAATTTTAATAATGTCGCGCCGCATTGTCGTGCGTCGACCTCAAAGCGCGACGGCCGACATACGACATTTTAGTGATAAATACATGAGGAAGAACTTTTCTAAAAAACATTTTTACATCAACTAAGGCTCTAGAGTAACACGCTTTGATGTATATCTATTATTTCTATGGAAATAAATAGTTTAAGGTAAGTTTTGTCCGTTTGCACGATCTGTAGACTTGCTATAGGGACCGTAAAATGCTAATTTTGGTCGCATTTTTTTTCGAAATATTCATCAATTCCATTTTATTATAAAAGGCGTTAGGAGTAAGATATCAAACTGAAATGTCTTTTAATAAATAGTTGGAAATATTGTCTAAACAAATGTGAAAAACAATTTTCGTCCCCTTCGTAGCCGTATATGACCTGCCCTGACCTCTAGGGCTACCCCAGGTACTTTAACATGGTCTCAATCAATAGCCAGACTACCACCTACATGGAAACGTATAATATATGTATATTACTTTGGCATAGGGGCTCGAACCCGGTCAAAAACTTCTTAGATATGGTCAAAATAGGAAGTTAGAAGACCAAATGGTGACCTTACATGTCCCGCCTCGACCCCTAAGACTATCCAAGGTAGTCGAACATGGTCTCAATTGATAACTAGGACCCATGCCTACACGACCATGTATGATACGGGTATATATTTTGGTCATAGAGGCTCGAACTTTATCAAAAACCTCGCAGACATAGTCAAAATAGTCATTTTATCTAAGTTCGAACACTACCCGGCGACATTGTACGACCTGTCCTGACCCCTCAGGCTATCCTAAGTACCCAAACTGGTCTCAATCTATAGCCAGGACCCATACCTACACAACCATGTATAATACTGATATATATCATGGTCATAGGGGTTCAGACCGGGTCTAAAGCCTTTCAGACATGGTCAAAACTGTCATACATGTATTTCCTAAGTTTGAACACTACGTGGTGACCTTATATGACCTGCCGTGACCCTTACTGGTGTGTCAGATATTCGAACTTGGTCTCATTCAATAGCTAGGACTCACACTTATATGACCATGTATGATATAGGTAATTTCTTTGCCATAGGGGCTCGAACCCGGTCGAAAACCTCTTAGACATGGTCAAAATACGAAGTTAGAAGACCAAATGGTGTCCTTATGCGACCCGCCCCAACCCCTACGGCGATCCGAGGTACTCGAACATGGCATCAATCGATAGTCATGACCCATACCTACACATCCATGTATAATACGGGTATATGTTTTGGTGATATAGGCTCGACCTTTATCGAAAACCTTTCCGACGTGGTCAAAATAAGCAGATTTTCAAAGTTCGAACACTACCTAGTGACCTTCTACGACCTGCCCTGACCCCTCGGGCTATACTAGGTACCTGAACAGGGTCTCAATTTTTAGCCAGGACCTACACCTACACGACCATGTATGATGTATGGCCATATACGGCTACAAGGTAGGGTTCGAAACGGCTTTTTTGACCATGTCTGGAAGGTTTTCGACCCAGTTGGATCCATTTTGACATAACTTGTACCACTTTTATACATGGTCGACTAGGTACGGGTCCTGGCTACATATTAAGACCATGTTCGAACAACCGGGTGAGCCATAGGTGTCAGGGGAGGTAATACATGGAGGTACGTTATTGTAATTTAAACTGAATTTCAGTTGATAATGACACTATGTTAGATTTTGACCCTTGTTTGAGTCTCTACACCCCAGGTACCTACCTATACCATATATGAAGATGTTTGTAGATGTCTTAGCTTTACATTTAAGCTATTACAAGTCCATATGATGCGATCAGAGCTCAGGACAGCTATCAGAAAATGACCAAACTTGTTTTATGCGGTAGGGTGCTGGCCAAGACTAAGCTGGCCCGACCCGGGAAACTATGAGTATTGCTCCAATGGTGTCGCTGGACTCAGTGAAGAAAGTGCTTGAGTTTTCAAATAATAAACAAATTACATATCTGTTTAGACAATGTTTAGATTTAATTCATAAAAGTTATTTCATAAAAATATCTTGTGTTTGGAACATTCTACAATTATTTGAAGTTCATGAAAAACACGGACTTTTTCCGAACGGAAATACAGCTTTAATCCCAAATTACGTACAGACGGACGAACAGATGTTGTTGTTGTTGTTTTTTGTCACAAACTTTCAGATTTTGTCATTTTCTATCAAAACAAGTTTTTATTTGCTGTTATTTACCCCCAAAAAATATTTCATAAGCACTTTTCCCTTATTTTACGGCTAATATTTTAAGCAAAAAATGGCAAAGATCAGCAAATGTTCCCGACGTCGTGTCTGTCGGGGAAGAAAATTGTTTTTCACATTCGTTTAGACAATATTTCCAACTACTTATTAAAAGAAATTTCAGTTTGATATCTTACTCCTAACGCTTTTTATAATAAAATGAAATTGATGAAATGTTCGAAAAAAAATGCGACCAAAATTAGCATTATACGGTCCCTATAGCAAGTCTACAGATCGTACAGACGGACAAAACTTACCTAAAACTATTTTTTATTTCCATAGAAATAATTGATATACACCAAAGTGTGTTACTTAGGTGATATATATTTTTTTAGAAAAGTTCTTCCTCCTGTATTTATCACTAAAATGTCGTATGTCGGCCGTCCCGCTTTGAGGTCGACGCACGACAATGCGACACGACATCGCGACAATGCGACGCGACATTATTAAAATGTCGCTTCGCGTTGTCGAGCGCCGCTTCGCGTTGTCGCGTGTCGCGTCGCGTCGTCGTGTGTCGTTTGGAATTGTCGTGTGTCGCGATTCCGGCACAGTCACGACGCATGACATTTCAAGACGACAATGCGAAATATCGCTTCGCATTGTCGAGCGTCGCGTCGCGTTGTCGAGTGTCGTGTCGCATTGTCGCGCGTCGCGAGCAGCAAAAAAGTCAGACCGCGACGCACGACAATGCGACACGACATCGCGACAATGCGACACGATGCACGACAATGCGACACGACATCGCGACAATGCGACACGAGACACGACAATGCGACGCGATAATGCGAAATATTGCGCTTTTGAAAGCCGAGAATGTGACACGACACTACGATATTATTGTCGTGTGTCGTGTCGCATTGTCGTGATGTCGCGTCGCATTGTCATGTGTCGTGTCGCATTGTCACGAGGTCGTGTCGCATTGTTGTGTGTCGTGTCGCATTGTCGCGATGTCGTGTTGCATTGTCGTGTGTCGACCTCAAAGCGTGACGGACGACATACGACATGGTCCAAACAGGATTCCGTACTTCTGCGTTAGAAAATATACACCTAATGCAGCAGTAAGTGGGGAAATGGGTTGGAAACCAATGACAGATAGACTTTGGGGGTTCAGTTACCAGGCAATTTGCAGAATGGTTAATATGGCAGGCAGCAGTGTTAATAAATGAATATTTGCATGGGTAAGACACAGGGCTTCGGCCAGATTACAGCAGCCTTTTTAGAGTAAAAAAATGCTTGATGATATAGATTGTCATAACATTGAAATTGTTGATATGTTTTCAACCAAATATTTAGTAGATTTTGTTGAAGGGAAATTGTAATCATATGGGCAAGACTATAGACAGGGATTCTTCTGCTAAAGGTACTGGTAGAAATAAACTTCGTACATACAGA
This sequence comes from Mercenaria mercenaria, assembly GCF_021730395.1. Classification (NCBI taxonomy): domain Eukaryota; kingdom Metazoa; phylum Mollusca; class Bivalvia; order Venerida; family Veneridae; genus Mercenaria; species Mercenaria mercenaria. The sequence continues at coordinate 12,953,802 of NC_069369.1, read as the reverse complement.
TTGTTCAAAGATTACCCTTTGGTTTAAAAATGCAAAATGTAATTTACCTTTTTACCACAGAAGTTCACTTGCCAAATTTAGGTGTTCGACTTGAAATTTGCAGATATGAGAATATTGGTATTAATTGTAGAACTTGTTTTAACTGCAGTGTGTATGTGGAGGATGAAGTACATGTGTTCTTAAAATGCCCTCTATACACTGAGATACGAGAAGAGCTTTTTATTGAATTTATGAAATAAACAGTAATTTTGATACATTGTCTGATCAGGATAAGTTCCGTTTTATATCAAGTACTAAGGATATTGTCAATTATTCAGCCAAAACCTGCTTTCAAATTTTACATCATAGACGCCTCGCATTCTATAACAAGTAATGAGAACTTCTGAATCTAATTTCTGTTGGACATTTTTTTCTACTTAGTTTTTTATGGTTGTTCCATGTTTGAAGAAAAAAAAAGTGAAAGAGAAAGCTGTTTTTTCTTTCTCTCAAATACCTTATTTGCTTTTCTAAGGACAATTGAGTTTAATAAATATTAGTGAGTTTATTTGGGTTACTAGTGGAGAAAGTAGTAGGTGAAATAAATCTTTCTGTTTTTGTTAACTGTATAGTTTCATTTAAATTTAACTTTAAATGTAATTTAGATAACTTGCTCAGTCTTTAGTAATTCTAATTTTTGAATGGCTTTGTATTATTGTAGAATCGTCATTTTATTATTTTATCATTGTGTACAATATTGAGACTATAATAAACCATGAGTTCGTTTTATCCGAGGTCATCAAAACATTTCTGAATAAACTAAATGTCCTACTAATATTCGTTATATATTCATGAAAAGTTGGTAAATACCTTTTCTATTGCATAGATTTAATACCTGTGGTGTTATCGACATCTTAAGATGGATGAGAAGTGCAACTTATTTTTAAATATAACAGGTTAACGCAGCTGTATGGCTTTAAATATGATACGATAGCAACATAAGTAAAAACATATTCGCAGTTTTTTTTTGTTTCTGTATTGAAAAGACCCATTTAACAATTTAAAATGACTACACGCTCCATAAAATCTTGTTAACTGATAACTTTGATACATATTTCAAAAATATATTTCTCTTATTATCGTTCGTTTGTCATTCATTAGATTGCATCGTGTGAAAAAGTATAAAGCATAACTATGTAATGTTAGAAAAACCTTGTAGTTGTCAATAAATTCATTTTGCAAGTTTTTTTTTTCTTTCTTAACAAAAAAAATGCTAACGAGATTTTCATATACAGCTACTCGGGTATTCCGAATCAGTCTCATACAAGTCGCTCTAGACGTTTTATAACTGATGACAACTATTACTCCAGCAAAAATTAGAGTATAGTTATTTTCTTAAAATTTAACTTTTTGTACACATTAAACAACCGTAGGTTATAACATTTTCTTATTTTTTCAAGCGATAAACTTAATATAAGAATGCCAATGTTATTTCTATCGAGAAAATATAGAACTGCTGGCCTCTAGTGATGCTAGTTTTACTGGCCGGTGATGTACGCAAACAAATTATACATGAATATGTACATGATATAACTATCACACCTTAGGAATATGAATTTTGAAATACAGTCGAAACTCGGTATCTCAAACTCGCTTACCTCGAAATTCCGCTTAAGTCGAAGAAATTTTCAAGTCCCGTCAAATTTCCTTCTTTATATATGTAATTCAACTCCGGTTACGTCAAAATTTGACTTACCGAGACTCCGGATGTGTCGAAAGGGTTTTTCAGTCCCGTCAATAAAATTCAAGTGCATTGTAAACTCGGTAGGTCGAAGTGAGGAAAATATGCGATAAAATTTCCTACATGTCATTGTAAATGTGGTTGGTTTTTAACACATGTCCATGTTTGTTACCTTACCAGAAAGCCGTGATGCCGACATATCAAAGGTGCGGCGATTATCAAAGTGAGATGATGTCATACTTGTTTGCACGTGCCATTATGATACTTGTTTGATGTAAACATTAGATTTCTTTAATCAGCAGTCATTTGTTTCTGAGACGTTATGAAAATTGCTTTTAATTTAAACTAATGAATTAATTAGTTTGAACAGTTGGGATCTTTAATAAGGATTAATTAGAGGTAATCGCGATGAGACTGTATAAAAATAGCTTCTTTCGTTCAAAATGTCAGATCTAAATGCTGTTAATCCTCCGGGAGAGAAATGTGGTACAAAAAAGAAACTTGACTTAAAAACATTTGAGGTAAGTATCATTTTTATTCTTCGAAAAACTGAAAACTTTGATAAATACAAACTGTACGGAATCGTGTACGCGTAAAGTGCCGACAGCGTATAGACGGCATCAAGGAAACAGTTTCTATTTTTTATCAAATCTTTTCGTAACGTGTACTCATTACGTCCATATACGTTCCTCCTCATAACTCGAATTTCAGTTATCTCGAAATAAAAAGCACGGTCCCTTGAAATTCGAGATACCGAGTTTCGACTGTAGTTGTATTTGACAAATAACAATTATTAAATATGGGGTATTCCGAATCACCGTGCTTCTTTTCTGTTATACAAGTATTAGATACCAAACAGTTGTTAATTCATAACTTGCCATCCAGTTATTTATCATCACCCTTACAAATATACCAATGTTACCACCTTTACGAAATGGTCAAAAAGATGTGAACATGCTGCGGACATACCTATCTATTTTCAAGGGCAGATAATTCAAGATCAAGCTCGGGTACCTATGATTTGTATAATGTTAAATGCTGAATGTTATTGAACTGTCTTGTTTTTTTTCTATGTTTTTGAGTGTGCAAATCTAATGGAGCCGAAGTTCACTTTATCATTCAAGCAAAACGGCCAGATATATACGATATTAGTTTGATACTTACCAGTACAAGAATCACGGTGAGGCCACCATACAGCATAACAAACTGGAATGTATCCGTCCATATCACAGTTTTCATTCCTCCCTGAAAAAGTATGTGTCCATTAATTTACATATTACATACGATTTTCGAAGTTTATTAGTACCCTCTTACGCATTATCAAGCTCCATGTATGTTCAGACATGTGCAGTGTCATATTGTGCGATATTTGTTGCATACCATTTATTTCGAGCAGATTTGCTCATTTCATAAATAAATATTCATGTTTATATTTCTGTATTGTTATGGTCAAAGTGAAAACAGATGTAGGAATTGGTATTTTAGAGTTAGACAAAATTTAAGGTTAATAGAATGTGAAGATAATATTTAACATTATACTGCCAATGTTAAAAACTGAATTTGTTGATAGAATAACAAAGGCTGATATGAATAATTTTATAAGAAAATGGAAAAATACTGTTAACTCTCCTACTGGAGTCAGTAAACGAGGAGGTAATAAATTACGTACCTATAAATTGTTTGAAGCAGAATATGAACCAGAAAATTATTGTAAAACTGTACTGTCCCGATTACATAGATCCGCTTTGGCTATATTTAGGTGTGGTGTGGCACCATTACGTATTGAGACCGGAAAGTATGAAAGATTGTCTGTTAATGATAGATTATGTCCCTTTTGTAAGGATCAGATTGGAAATGAAAAACATGTTCTTATGAAATGTGAATTATATAGTGACATTCGAGATAATTTGTATAGAATTGCTACATGCATAAATGAGAATTTTATAAATATGTCTGAAAATGATCAGTTCATATTTATTTTAACTAGTGGAGACTGAATATGTTATGGCCAAAACCTGCTTTTTTATTCTGAGAAGAAGGAAGGAATTTATATATAAATAATGTAATAATGTACTGTGTATTTTATGTCATATACTATTTTTTAAATGTTAGAAAATATCTTAGGTAAATGCATAAAAACAATGTTAATCAGTTCACTTACTCTCTGTAAGATTAACTTTGTTGTTATGTCTCTTAAGTGTTAATATGTAAATACTTAACATAGGTTACCCATTCTAAAATAATGTTTTAAGGTCAAATGTGATATGGGTTAAGTAGGTAATATTAGAAGTGTACATAGTGTTTTACCATGGATTCTTTTTTTAACTGTATATGGACATTTTAGATTACAACAGGAAATATTTCTTGATTTTTCCTCTTAATATCGCTTATTCATTGAAATAAGAATTGTGTTTTAAAAGATGATAGAATGTTTATTTTATAAATTGTCTCATGCAATTCAAATCTTAATGTCTTTGTGCACTTTACACTGTTTTATTACGTATATGTAAACGGTGTACATTGATGAGACATAAATAAATAAATATAAATATCTTCACTGCATAATCCGTGCATAATTCTAGATACATATCTAATTACCTACAATAATTCTTTTTAGTATAAGTAACTGTGAATAAATAAAACTTTGCAGGTCAACTTACAATAGCGGTGTAAACAGTTCCTACTATTCCTATAACTACGATTGATAACCATATTGGAATTCCAGCAACTGAAATAAAAAATATATCAAAAAGTAATATATAGTTTGAACCTCGGCGATATATGACCATTTTGTGTCGATTCGCCGTAAAAGCCAACTCACTCACTAGCTTAAAACACAATGCTGTTCACTACATGTTTATTTATTATTAGGTTAAACCTATATAGCTAAAAATGTAATTAATGGATTTCAATATTTTTACTTGGATCTCGTTATATAATTCTATTTGATAACATTTTTCGACCAGTTAGACAGAGAGCGATTGTCTGACTCTCAATGATAAACAATTTTGTCATAGATTTTAAGAAACTATTAAAGTTACGTGTAATAAGTTTTTTAATTTAGGCCTACTACTGACATATAACTGTGAACTAGCATACTCGCATATGAATTATCTTCCACTATTTGTATAGATTTTTTAATCTACTAAAATCTGCCCATGATTTATGCAAATTAATTAACAATGGGTATTTAGAATATATACTTATACCTGCTTCAAGCGCTAGGGCTGGGGAATATAGGACGATGCTAACATATAACAGCTGAAAGAAGAAAGATAGTGATGACAGAACAACCGGAATCAAAACATAAAACTGTAGATGAAATAGACATTAACATGAATGGTTTTGCATTTGCTTCGTTTCTGCACTTTTAATGTTTAGGATGGTTGAAATTTAAATATTCTTTTCATTTTGACGTGTTGAGTTTGAACAAATTATTATTCTTTTCAAGGCTCAGGTATTTTAGCGACTGACTCTCTCTCTCTTTCTTTTCTTGTGACTGATCATTAGCTGTAAACTTAGATATTATAAAAATATTTTATACTAGTAAATAATGTAGTATCTTTAAAAAATCATATATATTTTCAGAAATGTATATATTTTAAGCAATGCATCACATATATACCTGTCTGATATATTACTTCAGTTGGAAATTTATCGTATAAGTATACAAAGTATTTCATAGACCTTCTCAGGTCCCATTAAGGGACAACTTATTAATGTTCTTTTATTTGACTGATCATGTTATATATATAAAGTTCCATCAGGCTTTAAATGTCATGTTTAAAACCAATGAAACAGCTGTCCAAATAGATGATATGCACAATTACATGGTCAGAAAAGTGTTATTTTTAATACAGTACATGTACATTTACAGTTAGAGCTATAAAGGCAGGTAACCGATAACCAATGAATTCAATAAACTTTCTACTATATTCATCAATATTCAAACATTTCTCAAATTTAAGAGAAACTAGTTATTGAAAATAGGATTTAACAACATGTTAATATCTTTTGTATTCATGGCGGAAAATGTGGCAGCCACTTTAAAATAAAGGCATTATGAGCCTTTAAAGCAAGAAGAAAACAAGAATACCGTTTGGAGCATGCTCATTGTCATGCCGAGAAGTTGTACAGCTCTCGACTGGAAGCGCCGCTGTAGATACTGCAATATCAGAAAGTATAATCAGCAATTAAAAACTTCCTTCCCATTTCAGTCGAATAGATATCTAAACTGACATGCATTTTGCATAAAAGCAGATATTATAATTAGTAGAAACAAAGTCTTAAATAGTTAATGCTCCCGTGTTGGTCTCTAACAGTAAATTTGAGAAAATTATGTAATTGCTGTTTCAAAAGAAATCATTGTCGGTGATAAATCATTCACACAAAATATACCATAATAATTTTGCTTAGGCAAGCAAGTTGTCAACTACTCATATTACATTGGCCTATGTATACAGATAACCTGGACATTTTTAAAATAATGTCTTGACTTCTAGACATAACTTTAAATGCGGTTTCCGAAAATAAGCCACGACTCATTCTTTATTTTCACAGGATACCGCTTTTTCTTTAAACCAGCTTTAAGCCAGGTAACTTTCAAATACTATTTTCCTGCAAGGGAAAAGGTGATTTATTTACATCAACATCACCGAATATGCATTTTAAGGATCATTTTCTTACAAAGAGTTATTTGAGTCGAAAAAACTGCCCCTGTTAAGAAATAATGGAAAAAATGGAGACAATCAGATAAAACTTTAGTGTAGGCTTAGGAGATTATCTTGCTGCACTTAAACTCTTGTAAACAATATACTTTGTTAATTATTCACATTTAAAGGGCATATGGGGGTGTGGGGGTGGGGGGTGGAGGGGTCAAGGTAGTGAACATCTTGGCAAGAAAATATTTTTGCGGGGCGGGGAGATTGTTTTGATACTCATCCACGAATCTTGGCTGAAGTCTGACGAAGGATTTGACCGTTATTTCCTAGTGCACTTGACCATAGATCTAGTGTACTTAAAAACAACAAATATACTTCACTTGTACATCTATTCATTCGGCGAAGTAATAAAACTCTGTTACAAAAAACGCGTTACGTATTGAGCGATTCCTGTGACAGTGACCTTTGACATAGTCATACACAAGTGAATGGAGTACAATGCAATACAATGTCAGTAACCGGCTAATATTATCATCCAAATATTTACTGTAGTAAATGCTAGGTTCCATGGTAAGATTTTACCAAAGGGCTCTGCATGTTGTCACAATGAAGTGATAATTTGAGCCAAGTTTCATGAAAAATCTACAATAGGCTATGACATATGGAACGGAAACGAAATTCCAATGCTTCCTTTAATGGTGACCTTGACATGGTATCAGTGTGCCTAGAACATGAAGCATGTCGTCTTGATGATTTGAGCATTTGACCCAAGTTTGAAGAAAATCTTCAACAGGTTTGGATTTGGGGGAGAAAGCACAAAATCCTATGACCTGGAACTGCGACCTTGACCTCGAGTCGGCGTCCCCGAAACTTGCGTTTTGCATGTTGTTCTGATAAGGTGAAAATATAACTAGTAGGGGACAAAGGGCCTGTTATTTGCTCAGAAGGTATGAGTCAACACAAACGGTACCATCAATACACTTTAAACTTAAGAAAATGTCTAACATTGCACTGTGACCTTGACCTTCAAGGTATATGTACAGTTTTTGAAAACGACACATCGTGATGTTATGGTGAACATTTATGCTTAAGATTTAATTTTTTAAATCTCCTCATGAATGACAAAGTCACATGCCTATCATTATACTTATATAATAAAAATCAACAAAGTTCAAATGTGCGCCCTGACCTTTTCCGTTGATTGCGGACCTGGATCATACACGCGACACGTTTTCGTGTTAGACCTGCCGTCCACTGGGCCCCCGAACGGTTCTCGAATGCGGAATGCGCAAAATCAGGATGTTTCCGCATGTCTTGACGATGAAACCATTTCGCGTCCTTTTGGAAACCCTTCTGGCACTTCGGGGCCAAGTCAGTATCGAAAGAACTTCGGCATTCAAATTTTAAAGTTTTAAAATTTCGACGCCGAATGTTTTATTTGGGACGGCTTCGAGATCTTCGGCAAACCATCGGCAGCCATTCGGGATGTTCGGGAACCCGTCGTTATTTACTCAGCATCTTTGGAAAGCCTTCTGCAAGTCTTCATTATCTTTTTAGCCATCACGAGCGGTCTTTTTGAGGTATCAGTAGGTGTCTTACCTCACAGGTTTTGCTCAAGGGAGAGCAGTTTAAGACAGAGTGAAGATACAAGGTAATCCGCGCACCAGGGCCTATATCGTCTTCGACTCCCTTGATTCATTAACGTGCCGGATGTATAGCACCGATACACAGGGGCTTTCTATTTTGGGAAAGACCAGTACTTAGCCCCAATGTGTGAAGTCGCCAGCTCCTGGTGAGGCTTGAACCCGGGACCCTTAGATCCGAAGTTGTGCGCTCTACCACTGAGCTATCATAACAAAATAGTAGTTCGGCATTATTTATTTACCCCGACTCTCAAATAGGCAACATTTCAGCATTCTATCAGCAACTCTTCTGCATGATCTGCAATGTTACCGCAACCTTTTCTCATGATCGGGAAACATTCGGGGCCAATTCTGGAGCCGTCGGCATTCTTCCGCGTAATATTCGGCTACTTCGGATAGGTTTCGGCATTTATACCACAACCGTTCGTATGCCACTCCTCTAATACATGCCGAACGAGCCCAATGGCAAGGTCCCGCCAATTTTATTGATTAATGATCCCGAAAAAATCCCGAAACAAGCAAACTTTTATCGGCATCCCTTCCGCAAAGCATCGGGCTGTAAGAAGACGGCAGGTCTTATTGTTAAAATGTTTGGCAAGTCATTCTATATTCCCACTATGCATGGCAAAGTAATGCCCCAGACACCAACAACACCATCACTATTCTTATATAGTGAAAAACAACAAATTCAAAGTACATGAGCCTTGCACGCTACACATTATCATGATGTGGTCAACACTTGTGTCAAATTATTAGCAAGCCGATCCGTGAATCATGAAATAATTGACCGGACACGAAATGCGACGGACAGAAGTCTCAGTGTCAAAGGATTATCAAGATATTGAGTGTTAAAGAATATGACATTTTACCCCCTGTGACCTTGACCTTTGATCCAATGACCCAAAATTCTGCATGAGTCATCTACTCAGTATGTTCTGTCATCCTGTGAAAAATGAGGCTATATCAAGCATAGCAAAAACAATATGACCCCTGATCTGTCTAAGTGGCATAAACTGTTGTTTGGAATGTGTGAAATTTTCGTATGAACAATATTTTTACATTTATTTTTCTACATTTTTTGACTTGTGAAGAATACGTTTATGCTTTGAAGTGGGGCATAGGTACAAAACTAATTTTTCACAAATGTGTGACATATTCGTACGTATTTGTCACACAATGTGTGAAGAATTCTAAAGAATTTTTCACACATGTGACGAATTCGTATGTGTAAAAATTACGGTTCAACATAGCTCACCTGAGCAAGAAGTGCTTATGGTGAGCTATTGTGTTCATGCTTTGTCCATCGTTCGTCGTGCGTGCGTGCGTCCGTCCGTCCGTCGTAAACAACTTCTATAAACGATATCTACTCTAAAACCAATGATAAAATTTGGCCTGGGTGTTCCTTGGGTGGTCTTCTATAAAAGTTTTCAAACCGTTTTGCTTGGTTACACACACAGGCACCAGTATCGGACCTGGGACAAAAACTGTTTGTTTTCATCCTAAATGAGTTCAAAATGAAAAATATGTAGTAAAATATGAGCCACCTTCAAAATATACATATGTCTACTGAAGGCCAGAATCTCGAGAATCGAGCCTGCGAGCAATGGGTTCACTTCCCGGGCCGTCGTGAAAAAAATTCTTTAGACAATTAAACAAAATACCTATCAATATTTCACGTGTACATTTAGCTACAAAATGAGACCGACCCCAAGTCTCTAGCCCTTCCCGTTCATGAAATATCTATCAGAAAACGAGTGCCTTTCTGCTGCAAGTTCCAGGTAGATAGAAATGTGGCACAACGAAACGGTACGAAATCACGGACTAAAAGATGTTTGTCAGCCTAGCAAGGGTCAAATTCTTTTGACATTAATAACAAGTATTACTAAATATGCAAATTATGGCCACTCACCACCGTCAGTAGCATCTGCTACACGCGATATTTACTTTTTTATTTTTCCGTCGGTCTTTCAATTGTATTCTCCGCCATTGAAACCGATATGATAATATGAGAGTAATTTTGTGCGAAACGATGCGGTTCTGTCGGAGGTGTGTCGCTATTGACCAATCAGAAGTTATGTTTAAAAATACCTTATGAATTCTGTTCAATGGCGTAGCATTCAATTGAAAGACCGTGGAAAAATTTGAAACGCCAATATCGCGTGTTTGAGATGCTACTGACGATTGTGAATGGCCCTAGTTTATGTATTTATTTATACTATTTAGTATTTTTTATTGAATTTGACCCTTGCTAGGCTGACAAGCATATTTTAGTCCGTGATTTCGTACCGTTTCGTTGTGCCACATTTCTGTCTACCTGGAACTTGCAACAGAAAGGCACTCGTTTTCTGATAGATATTTCATGAATGGGAAGGGCTAGAGACTTGGGGTCGGTCTCATTTTGTAGCTAAATGTACACGTGAAATGGTGATAGGTAGTTTGTTTAATTGTCTAAAGAATTTTTTTCACAACGGCCCGGGAAGTGAACCCATTGCTCGCAGGCTCGATTCTCGAGATTCTGACCTTCAGTAGACATATGTATATTTTGAAGGGGGCTCATATTTTACTACATATTTTTCATTTTGAACTCATTTAGGATGAAAACAAACATATTTTTGTCTCAGGTCCGATACTGGTGCCTGTGGTTACACATAAGTCCGCCAGATCTAAACAAACATACCCTAAAGCGTTGGTCTGCTTTTGAAATAATTACACACAAATGATCCTTATGCAATCGTCTTTTAAGGTTGTTCAAATAATTCCAGTTCGTCGAAAAACATGGCCGCCAGAGGGCGTGGTCACTTTTCCCTATATGCATATGGTAGAAACTTGAAAACTACTAACCCGATTTTGGAATATATGACTGAAAAAGTAAATGAATTAATGAACACAAACCATCTGTGAGTTTTTCAGTCTATGTGTCAAATATTTGCTGTTTTTCATTGGATGAATTAGTGTTTTCTGAGAATGAGAAATGTATTACGGTGATGACGAAATAGAGACTGTAGACAATTTCAATTATTTATGAATTGTTCTCGGCCCTGGTGGCTCATTCCATACAGCGGCAATTGTATTGGCAGGAAAGGGCCTTAAAGCTGTAGGATCCAGTGGAATATGGCGGTTTTCAAGTGTTGAGTGTAACGAACGTGTTCATAGGAAATGTTTGAAGCGGGTTTTTAATGTAAAAATATCTACTAATAATACAAGACTGTATGGTGAATCGGGAAGATTACCATTGATATATGAAAGAAAAGTGAGACTGATAAAATATTTTTTTAAAATAGCATAATAGATATGAAAATTGCATATTAAATGCGTATTTGGAAAATATGTTAGGCTGACGGAAAACAATATTGATAATTAGTCACTGAACATGAAAAATATGCTGTATCATCTGGGATTTGGTGAGGTCTGGTGAGGTCTGGGGTGATCCTAGATCAGTTAATATTAACTTGTTTCTGCCTGTTTTAAAACAAGGCTAAAAGATATCTAGCTAACAGTTATCCATCTATATACCTGTATTTAAAAACTGCTTTTAAACGAAGAAAATTTAAAACCAGACATGAGATTGTTTAATATAACTATAAATCTTAAACGAAATGTAATGTCAGAAGTATAAAATATTATGCAATATGTGTTTTTCCATAATGTATTTTGCGTTTTTGCTATAGATCTATACATGTATTGATGCATGCCTGTGAATATTTATTTATGCTTATGTCGATGAGCTGTTTTATGCTTTAGACTAATAAAATTTATGTTGTGTTATGTTATGTTATGTTAGTAAATTGAAATAACGTTTGCGTGTTTGACAGCTATAACCTAGATACAAACAAATTTATACAAATAATTTCACTTCTTCATACCGAAATGATAACGTGACTCCCGCGCAAAGTTCTTGAGTTTCATATTAATAGTTTTGAGATTTCATGATACAACATAGCAGAACATCAACATTCTCTTTGAAAGAAATAATTCAACACGTGTTTGAACGTTAGAATAAAGCTTTTAGGCTTGTCTATTTGTCGATAAGAGAAATCAGCATGATTTGCTTTACCTTATTTAGTTTAGATTAGCACCATCAGTGATGAATACTCAAAGAGGTGCTCGCGTGATGCCTGTTATGTTAGCGGCTGGTGTTCGGTGCTCAGACGACGCCATTTATTTCTTCATGGAACAATTTTGTAGTGTAACTATATTCATTTAATGTGTTTTACCTTTTATTTAAATAAATTGTATTCCTTATTTTTCATTTCAATGCTAAATAACATTCATAACTCTTCATCAGCGGTATCTGAAGTTCCACTAGCAGTTTCAGAGGTTTCCTCAGTCAGAATCACTGTGACAAGCACAAATCTTTCTAACTAATGACAAGATTAAATTTCATTCTATTCTATGTTGTATATGCATCAGCCTGTTCTATTAAATAGTTTATGCTTATGAATAAGCAACATACTACAACATTTTTTCGTTTTATCCATATCTATCCTAAGAGTAATTATTTGAATTCACATTCCGCTATGTTAAAAACGAACCACTAAAAAGCTATAGAAACTCTGTCGGATATTGGACCCACTACCACAAAATATAAATATCATATGTTCATACTTACCTGTATTATCACGGCTACAGAGGTGATAAGTTTTGTATTACATTAAATAGTTAATCATTATTGCATTGTATTACAGTCTACTGATCTGTAAACATTACCATAATAAAACACTGAGCTATGGACTACGGTGTTTCGTTAGGGTCATCGTGGTTTCGCGCTGTCGTCCTAAGAGCGAAATCGCGAAAACACGGTGCATTGACGCGAAGGCATGATGTGATAAAATGAAAACACGATGTGATAAAGCGAAATCACGATGCCAAAAATATCGCGTTTTCGCTCTACTAATATCGCGTTTTCGCCCTCGATCTCCCATCGTGTTTACGTGTTTTCGCCTTCGCGGTCAGTCTAGCAAAAACGCGAAAACACGATATAAAATCTAGAAACACGATGCGAAAAACATTGTGTTTTCGTGCTGACCGCGAAGACGAAAACACGAAAACACGATCGGATATCGAGGGCGAAAACACGAAAACACGATATTAAAAGCACGAAAACACGATGATTTTAGCATCGTTTTCGCTTTATCGCATTGTGTTTTTGCATCGTGTTTTCGCGATTTCGCCCTTACAACGACAGTGCGAAACCACGATGGCCCTGTAAATAGAACACCGTAATGGACAAATAACTGCATGACAAGTTTTAAAAATGATAAAATCTTACCTCGAATGCGCTGGTTAGCCTTAGTGGATGTATCAAAGGCACGATGAGCAATGCCTGTATCAGATAAGCAATAAAGGCTCCAAATGTAAGATAAAACGCCATAATGCTGTACAAATAGATTTCACTTGGTGTTCCAATTACGGAGACTGCGGACTGAAAAGTTACTGCCAGCGACAAAGCAACAGGAACAAAATGAATCTGCCGATTACCGAGTATATACTCCTCCGTTGTCTTCTGCTTCTTGAAAAAGCCATAGTAAATTCCAATTGCAGAAGATATAACAAGAAAAACCACCATTATTATATAATCTTCAGTGTGAAATCCCAAACGTTTCATTATTTCGCTTTATCAACGAGCAAGATTAAACAACCCTAAACCAAGCAGTCAAGTAGTATTTACTGTTAAATGTGTCAAGCTATCTTAGCTACTTCTTTTTGTAAGTATCACCGCCTGAACAGCGCTAAAAAGAGCAGTTAAATACTTCAACATTCTACGGAAGCTTCGAATGGCCTTCAGTTGTGAGAAAAGGTTTTCACAAGTGTAGAAAATTAAGTCGAGATCTCTAAATCTTTAAGGTTTTCTCGCAATAAAATTCTGGCATTGTTGTATATTTTTATCAATATGATTTAAATTTATTTGCAAAGAAAAAAGCTTTTGTCATTTCGTATATTGCTATATCGACAATTAGCTCTGAATCAACATGTTGGAATAATTTTTGTGAGATGGCTAGGTATGTTTTGGTGATAACATCTTAAATTTCTTACATTGCAGAAAGAAACTTTTTACATTTCGTGTATTTTTTTCGACATTATTTTTGGAAAGAGGCATTCCAAATACTTCTCTGTAAGAAACTGCAAAGACGCCCACGTGCTCCAACTGTATCCAAGTCTTCACGTCCAGTATCGGAGTTTGAGTGAAATTCAAACGGTATGTGATCGTTTTTATGTTTTCCCTTTGCGCTTTGTAATAAGCATATACTGTTTATTACAAGACTCAGTTAGCTGGCTATTAGCTTCTGAAGGCAATGTTTGGAAGCGAGTCTGTCATTATGTATACTCTAGTATGATCGTACAAATTTCTGAAATTGTGTTATTTTCTCGGAACATTTCGATGCGTTTCATTGCATAAAACTGTATTACTCGCAGAATACTAGTATTATATTTGGTACAGACTTTTATCCCAGTTTTGAATTCATTGGTTTTCTTTCAATTTCTGGAAAATTTTAATTTTGCTGCGTTACCTCAGTGGTTATCTATGGTGGTATATTTCTGCATCCACTTAAGCAGAAAGTTTTCCGAAAATGGGTATAGTTGTCGTAAATTTTTTTTAAAAATGTGCCCAATTTTCACTATCCAGCATCGAAATTATCAAATGCGCTGTCTCGTGTGACGGCTCTTTTTTTATATTATGTTAATTATAATAATCAGGTCACAGTGTTTTCAGGACTGGTCTACTGAAAATCGAGAATTCAGGCTCTAGAGTGTAGATTTTCATGCTTCCGATTTTTGACTGAATCTTTTGCCTATAATTTAGTAACAGTGACCTTGACCCAAGGTACCAAAAATGCACTAAAATATATTGTTCTCTTTGAAGGCTGCACATCTATAGCAGGTTTGGTATGCTTATCTCATTTTTGTGAGGAAACAGGTTTTGTATTTTAGTTACGGTGACAATACCGTTGACCCCGGTGACTAGAACGCGTGCCTCACTCAAGGAAGCTTGATATGTACAAAATTTGGATGCAACATCCCATTTGCAAAGAAATGCCCTTTATAGTAAACATTATACAAGTACTATGGGCAATATTCTTGTGCAGTGCCGCATTTCCAAATGGCAGTTAAAATCATTACCACGTTTTATTGAAAATCTCCTAACAATGTCTTAGATATGGTTCCAGGTGGATAGAAAGACAATAAAACACTATATAAGAACTATATATGTATATAAGTACAAGGGGCATTAATTCGTCTTCATCTGACTGAAACTTGCATGATCGCATTTCCTTACCGCAGTTAAAATTTCTACTATGTTTAATTAAAACAGTCTATGCCACATCTTGGGTATGGCTTCGGCCGGACGGAAATTGAAATAAACCACTAAATTTGTACTATATATAGATGTACTAAGGGCGGTAAACATTGTCTTTCTCAGACAATCTGACTGAAACTTTCAAGGTGGCATTTCCTTGTGGCAATAAAAATTTCTACCATATTTTATTATAATAACTCCAAAATGTGTCTCAGATAAGTCTCCAACCGGACTGAAAGACGGACGACGGACGGACGGACAACGCAATTTATCCATACCCTGTGGGGAGGATAAAAAGCAAATGTAATGTTAATTAAAGTGTAGAGGCACTAAATATGGAACGTGTGACTTATTTTGAAAGATGAATAGGAAACCATATCGATAAAAAATGTACGAAATGTTAAAAGTGTTTTTCTTTGCAACGCAACAAGCTTAAGTCGAGATGTTAGAAATAACTTCTTCAACGCGAGTATTTTTAGGCGAGAAAGGCAAATATCTACGGAAGCTTATTAGGGCCTACAGTTGGTGAGATGTTTTGTGCTAAGTCGACTTGTCTTTACTCGCCTAGATAAGATGTTTTACACATGTCAATAAAATTTATTGACAAAGATTAAAAGTATAGAGGTAATGCAACTTAACCTTTCGCGATATGCTCGATGTTTTTCCCTTTTCGACTTCACTTTTCTCGATATGCTCGATGTTTTTCACTTTTCGACTTAACGTTTCTCAATATGCTCGATGTTTTTCTATTTTCGACAAATATTTAATTGAAAAAAAAATATACATCGTGATTTTCGAGATAAACATTGTGAGACGGATGGACAGACAGACAGATGGAGAGTAAACCTATAGTAATCTCCATATTTCCATGTATTCACATACCAAATTACATTAACCTAGCCACTATAATTTTTTGTCATCAAAGGATCCATATGGGAAAACTATATTTTGACTATTTCTGTTGCCATAGTAACATGAATTTTAACAAAGTGTTGTTCATAATTTCAATATTGCCCTCTATTCACATACAAAATTACATTGATCTAGCTAGTATCAAAGCTTTGATAGTGTTTGATATATTTAGTCGAGCTAAAAAGGACAATCATAAATAACTGAATGGGAGGGGAGGGGGCGGGGGCGTGTGGAAGTGCTCTTTTGAAATTTCACATGTTCATACTGAAATAGAGCTGGAAAATAAAAAGAATAACTGGGGGAGGGATGTCACCCCTGGTGGAGGGGGTGCAGGGTGTCGGGATGCGGGGAACTGTTGTTTTGAAATTTCACATTTTCACATGTTCATATTGAAAATATAGCTGAACAATAGATTTTTTAAGGGAGGGGGGGGGGGCAGGTCACCTCAGTGTGGGGAGGGGGTTGTGATGTGGGGGTGGGGTGGAAGAGGGTGGAGTGTTGTTGTGTTATTATGAAATTTCACATGTTCATATTGAAATATAGCTGAAAAATAAAATCATAAATGAAACAATAATTCTGTGCAGACAAGACCACAATTTAGACAAGTTTTGCCCTTTTAGGGGATATAACTCTCGAGTCAATCATGGGGTATGCCTGGTTCAAGAAAGGAACCAAGATCTTTTGGTGGTAAAAGTTATGTGCAAATTTAGTTAAAATCAACTCACAAACAAGAAGAGTTTTTGTAACAAAAACACATGTCTCCCCCAGCCTCCATGATTTGTTACAGTGACTATTTGTGCCAAGTAATTTGAAAATCCTTTAAGGGGTTTAAACAATACAGCCCGGACACGATTTGTGAAGGACAGACGGACGAACTTACAGGATTTGTGGGGTAATCCCTTATATTACCTTTTATCTTCCTTTGATCCTTTTAACCCCACAATACTATTTTTTAACCCCACAATACCAATTTAACCCCAGAATGACCACAACCTCAGAATGTCAAATTCAACAGAAACGCTAACCCCAAATTTACATGTGGGCACGTCGGGACAGACAGACGGACAGACAGACAACTCGGGGAAAAACAATATGTCTCCCTAGAATATTTCTGGCGTAGACATAATGAAACCATCACTGTGCAGACAAGACCAATATAGGCAATTTTTGAACCTGACGTGTTTAAATATCACGTGACATGCATAATTATATCGCTTAAAGTAAAAGTTCTCGAGAAAAAGATGTAACAAGTCGAGTAAATTATGTTGAAATACCAAATACATTTATCTTCTTGTTATGTTTCTTGACGACTTCGCTGAAAGATCTAGTTAGACGTGTAGAAGTTCATCGCATTGACAAATATTTCACGCAATTCGATAAAAAAGTATGCGTAATGATTAAAAACATTTACGTACAATGTATTAATTATCACGCCTTCATCAGATGTTTTTGTTCAAAACGAAAAGACACAAGTTGACTTGACGCGAAACTTTTAGATAAGTGGAGGCCTTGATAAGCTTCCGTAAATATCTTATCAGTATCGCGCAAAGAGTTTTTCCGCGATGTAATTATTATCAGGGACATAAATTACGGAAACGTTTATGGGCCTCGCAATGTCGTGTAAGATAACGCAAATATCGACATATTTTCGCGAGAAATCAACATATTATCACAACAAGTCGTTATATTTTATTGACATATTGCGTTCATTGTTTCAATGTTTAATCATTTTTTCTCGAGATCCGCGTAAGCTGTAATGATATCTCGACATATTATGTCGATATAAACCATCCATTTCTTGATTTTCTAACACAAGTTCTCGACTTAACCCGACTATATGTATACAAAGTCACTTCAATGACAGTGAGCAGGGGTGTAGGAAAGGTGTGTTTGGTTAGGATTCAGTATGTATACGTGGATCATGGGTCTCGTCAAGCAGATTATAAGAATACACAATGAACATAAACATGAAATAAAAACGTATAGTATCTCTAGAAAACAAATGCGGATTCACTGTATAGGCAGTTTACGAGTACTTAGGCACCAAATTTTCACTCGGCGGGTCATTTACCTTTCTATAAAGGGACTCGGCAGAGCTGCTAGCAATAGCAAGACTAAAAATTTATTTCTGGTTTACGGCAATTTGTAAGTGCCTTAATGCTAGTCGTTGACAGATGGTATAAAGCAGAGAATAACTTCATACACAGTTTGGATTGTCTGTGAACAAATAACATATCACTAGCACATAACATATTTTATCAATCTTTTCTGAGTGCATGTTCATTCCAAAAAAGCAACAACTAAACAATTAAACAGATAAAGAAAATTAGAAGAAAAAGAACAGTCTCACAGTAAAATATTCACAGTTTTACTTTCACAACAGACGTCCGTCAGGTGTTGTGAAAGTGAAACAATTCTTTGATTTTTTTCTTCTATTTTTATGGATTTCATAAATGAACACCAAGACACTTTTATATTAAATAACAAAAATGTTTTTCATAAAGTAGATCTAGGTTAAACATGGATTTCGTAATAAAAAGTAAATACTCAAATTTAAAAAAAAATACAATGATTATGTTTTATGAATGTATTTTATTAAAGAACGTTCGAAAATAACAACACTTTCTTAAACTAAAAATATAAACAAGTTTTAATATTTTTATGAAGTACATCTAGAATATAGTCGGATTTAAAGAGGTGATTAAGGGAAATAAATAAATAAAATGTTGAGTTTTTTATGAAGTAGATTAAGACTGCTTGGGTTTCCTAAAATATCTGTTGCATTGCATTTGACGGACCAATGTGTTTGTAAGACTATTTGCTATCTATGTCATCTCACATGGATTAGGAACTTACATACTTGAATAGTGTATACTTTTTCATCGATAATTTCTGCATGTTTCATTCATGACAGGAAATATGGAACATGTATTTTTGCGTGTACATTCATATATCTTTTGTATGTTGTCAGAATTCAAAGGAATTATGGTAACGTTACTGTTGTTTTTAGGAACCGCTTTTTTAACACATCGCGCTCCCAAAAATTGCAAACTAAGTGCTGATTTATAGTTGTAAAAGTACAGTCGAACCTGCCCTACGGTCACTTTATACTGGCGGTAAGCCAGGCTTCTAGGAACAGGGTCAGTGCAACAATTCCCGAAATAATGTCCAAAATTGCGTTTATTCTACTGATTAAACTTCCAGCTAGTTGATTTGTCTTACTAGCATGGTGTTGGAAATGTCCACCCAATATGAAAATACTTCGTACGGGCCTGTAAACCTAAATTTCATATTTCAAAAGAGAGCAATTACTATATATTATGAGAACTCACTTTAGTAAATCAAGAAAAGGTCGTTTCATATCGTCATAATATGTCGAAATGTCTTTATAGCTTACGCGGATCTCGAGAAAAAATGATTAAACATTGGAAAAATGAATGCAATATGTCAATAAAATATATCGACTTGTTGTGATAATATGTTGATTTCTCGCGAAAATATGTCGATATTTGCGTTATCTAAAGCGACATTGCGAGGCCCATAAACGTTTCCGTAATAAATAGATACACTATTCCTGTTATTATAAGTAAAACTTCTCGACAGTAACAATACGAAAAATAAAAAGTTTCTGTCTTTGTACGAAGATTTAAGTCAAGTTGTTTGAAAAGTTCGAGCAAAAGCGAGAATTTCAACGCGACAAAACCATAAAGTTTTAAGGATCTCGCCTTAATTTTCTGCACATGTGAAAACATGAAAACATTTTCTCACAACTAAAGGCCCTTCTACGCCTCCTTAATTTTGACTTATAGTCTCAATAACCAGATAATATTTTGACCAAAACGTTCTCCTAAATTCACGAAACTTTATTCAATTTTCGCGAAAATTATTGTTTTTTTACGAGATGTCATAAATGTATGATTATCGTATGCAGAAATATGGCACCATAGTTATCTCCCCGACTGATATATTTCCAAAGTGTTCTGTAAAGATTTTGGTTGGTTGTTTTATTTATCTTATGTTATGCTTCGCTCGCTTCCTGCATATGTATCAATATCCTTAAGATGATTTAAACTGACGTGTTTTATGTAGTGACAAGTACATTTAGGTAAGTGAGTGACTTCTGAGCATAACATTTAGATGAGGTTAATTTGAACGGGAAATTAGTCCGCTGGCACAGTTTAAACATACATGTATGTATGTATTTACTTACACTACCAAACACCCCATAACTAGGAATAATTTATATTTTAAGACTAGTGCACTTATGACTTAAACACAGTGACGAACTATAAGCCATTGCTTTCTTGAATTTATATGTTTAAGGCAGGTTTATTTATTTATTTTGTTGGGTTTAACGTCGCACCGATAGAATTTTAGGTCATATGGAGACTTTCCATCTTTGATTGTGGAGGAAGACCCCAGGTGCCCCTCCGTGCATTATTTCATCGCGGGCGGACACGGGGGTAGAACCACCGACCTTTCCTAAGCCAGTCCACTTCGTCTTAATTCGCAAATGTCTTATAGACATTTGCGAATTCGACATTTGCGAATTAAGACGAAGTGGACTTAGGACACCTAGGACGATCGATATTTTAAGGGGACATCTCAACATTTAAATAATTTTATGTGCAGACGAAAATACATGCCCATAGTAATGATAAGGTATGTCTGTCTTTCTTCGCCGAATGCGAATAGACATTGATTAGGCATTGTCCATCCGGATGTTCGTCCGTCCGCGCGCCCGTCCGTCCGTGCGTTTGTCCGTCCGAAATTTTAAATGCTTATGATTCAAAAAGTATTTAAGCTAGAATAACCAAACCTCATATATTTTTATAAATAAGCATATGATTTTTGCTCATTCGTAGAACCGCCCCCCCCCCCCCTCCCCACCCACACACACACACCCGTAAACACAACAGTTTTCCCCTTGGTTTGTTTAGAAAAACAATACACTTATAATTCAAGAAGTATTTCAGTTAGAATGACCATACCTCACATAAATATTTACTACCAAATGACATTTGCTAACAAATAGTTTTTACCTTATACCTGCTTAAAGCAGATTTTCTTCCTTGAATTGGTAAAGAAATGAACATGCATATTATTGAATAAATATTTTGCTAGAATCACCAAACCTGAAATAATTATTAATTAGCACATGATCTTTGGCTCACATATAGTATTACTCCCCTTTACCCTGTGAAAGCAGAGTGTTTCCCCTTGATTTGTGAAAATATAGAGTTTTGACGGTGTCTAAGTAACCTGTTGATGTATCTTCATCAAACTTTTCACAAATATAGCGCACTAAATGGCAGCGGTGCACACGCAATTTTGTCAGGATCTCTTCATTAACCAGAGTTATTGCCCTTTAATCATTTGACAATCCATAAATTCCAACATAACAAAGTTGCTAAAAATGTTATTAATGGATCTTCATGAAATCTAACACAAATATAAATCACAGTACGGCGGTGATGCATGCGTATCTTTCATTAGAATTTCTTCAGTAACTGCAGAGTTATTGCCTTTTGATTGTTTTAAAATTCATCAATTCCCACTAAACAAAGTCAACCATTGACGGATCCTCGTGAAACTTATAGATCACTACAGAGAAGAGTTCTCCCCTTAATTCTTAAAAATGATAGTTTTATGCATAACGTGTGTGTATCTGCAAATAAAATATCTTTCAAAATATCCCTTTCATTCACTAAACAACTTTTTTTGGCGCGGACATAAATTCACTGAATTTGCATGTTATGCCATATCACCAAAAGTGTGTGGTCTAACATCATTACACATTATTGAAATGTTCTTCAAAATTACAAGTCGTGCATCTGAAACAAAGTAATTAGGATGTGCTAGTATGATCACCAAGTGTATCGTCTGTCAAGGGCGTACCAGGGCATACGCCTGTACGCCTATGCGTATAAATCAATTTCGGCGGCGTGAAAATGAAAAGGCTTAAAATGCTAAAAATGTAATAAAATGAAAAGCCTACGGTTAGCTAGCTATTTAAATGTCTTCATTTGTACAATATAATCTGAATGAGATTATCAAATTCGTTTGCGAAGTGTTAAACCGATTGTGTTTTTCTTTAATAATCGTGAATATAGAAAAACATAAAAAGTTAGTGTAGATTTCATGGAAGCACAGAACGGAGAAAATACAGCAAGAGGCACAGATCCCGAAACTAGAATAACGCACGAACGCACAAGTACACACACTGACAGCGATGACAAAACGAACGGATAAATGAATACATTGGGCACTGCCAAGGAAGAGCCAGTGGCAAGACATTCGAACGATACATCTACATATATCATTCTTCTTTCTAAATCATATGCTGCTTACAAAGAAGCAAATTTACAGATGAAACTGGATTTCTGACATTTTTTTTTCTCCGTATATCATTCTTTAATTTTGAAGTTCTTATGATCATCAGTTTTCATGAGTTGAACCAATAATGTTGTAACTAATAGCGCAAAAGTGAACAAACCTTAAATAGTGAGTACGGACATAACAACTGGTGTCGAAAACATTTTATTAATTGTTTCAAATATAGTATATTTCTAATTGAATTTGTTAAGGCTTTCACAACCATGTCATATGTTGTGTATATTGGGCATCACTTGGTTTAAGTTTTCTGTAGAAGAACTTTCGTATAGATATGACTTACAAGAACCAAAATGCCCATGTGGCAAACTTAAGTAGAAACTTTCAAACAATGTAATTAAGCAAGTGTATTAATGTCGTGGGAAGGATGCAGGTGAACCCATCCTGAAACGCATAAGATTGTCAGTTAAAGTAAACTTGCAATATTTTACAAGTTCGTGTTTATGTCTCAAAAGAACTACCTAGCATTAAACAGTGTTTAATGCTAAGAGGAAGACCCAAAGTGTCTCCTTCGGACATAACAAAGCTATCTTGATGGCTTACTCTTATTAAACAAAGACACCTCGTGAACATACAAAGATACGAGCAGATACAAGCTACAGACCATATCTTAAAGGTGAACTAGATTTGAAAATATGAAAATTACTACATATAGTTTATGTAAACATACAATTAACAGTACCATACAATAGGTTAAAAATAAGATAGAATGCATGTTAAGCTTAAAACAGTTCAGATATTTATTACTAGTACAAAATGTCTAGTCAATGATTTACATTTAATATACATGTATACTAATTATATGTTTTAGATTTAGAGCACCACTTCAGAGGAATCATTTTGCCACAAACTCCAAACTCAAAAAAAGAGATCTACTGTGCATATTATGTGAGGAAGCCATCGGAGCTGGCTTACTGGAGTGGTTATACATAGGTGGCCGCCAATGATAAAATAATGCACGGAGAGGCACCTGGGGCGTTTCTCAACCATCAAAGCTTGAAAGTACCCGTATGACTTAAATTTGTGTCGGTGCGTAGTCATACCCAACAAATCTATTGTGCATACAAGTTTCTACGACAACGATCGAGCGCTCGTTTCTAAAAACATACCAACAAAACACTATGTATGTCTACTGAACCTCGATGTACTCAAATGGGCATGTCAAAAAATTTCATTTGCACAAAAACAGGAAACCCGTCTCATTGTACTGTTCAAGTTTCAAATGACATGTGTTTTATATATATATATATAAAAAAACCCAACTTTTATTGGTAAATCAAGAGCAGCAGGAGAACAAAAATGATCGGCCAGTGTAAGAAAAACAGTTTAGCTAAATATAACACTCTTGGCGTTATATTAAATATCTTTTAATGGTTGCAATTAAATTATCAGTCTATATCCAAATCACATTTAGCAATATATGCAGTTTGAATTTGCGTTTGCCAATATTAGATGTTGTTTACGTTTCGCATGAGAAAACTTGAAATATTTGCAATGTGTGGGTAGATGTATTTATCAAAAACGTGTTAAAATGCGGATGCAGAAGTAATGCATTGAATTAAACATTGACGAAGATTTCAAAAACGATAACAACAAAAATCTAGTGGCACACGGTTCGAATATGCGATTTGTTCACATGTGTAGCAGTTGGGATTAGGTATGGATTTAGATGTTATCCTAACAGCGCTAAACACATTGTTAGGTCCCTTTGGCGATACACAATATGCCTGCACGGGTCTTACAGCTGGAACAATAAAATATGTCATAGAATGACACAGTGTTTCAGTGACGCAAATATTTTGAAACATAACTATATATTTACTGTACCTGTTGATTTAAAGTTGTTGTGTCCTGGAGAGTTTGTATAGAGCACTTCACATAACTATGATTTTTCAACATTCTAGCATAATTCATTTTGTTATTTATTGTTGTATCGAAGTAATTCAAGAAACGATCTGCAAATTAGATATTAAACATTTTAAAATCTTAGATCAATTATTAATGAATACTAGTACGGGCCAAGTATCGTGCCAGAGCGACCGAGCTATTGAAACACCAAGGTAAAATTACATAGGATTCTATTCGAAAAATGGTTGTATTCCTCAAAATATCCGGGGTTGTTGCAGTTGCAATTTTAAACACTGTCACGATCCCTGGCCAGTAAGCATCAGCAGATTAATGAATTATGAATTTAAATTATAATCTTTGCAATATATAGCACTGTTGCACCACAAAATGGTAGCAACGCATTTTGGTAGTCACTGCCAAAATTAGGCCGAGTTTTGGTAGGCACTACCATAATGCGTTACACTAAACGCAATTTGGTGGTTTAAAAGCTGTAGTACCAAAATGCATTGGATATGTACACATTCAACGTAAAACGGTATTAATGATAATCTCATGATTTACATAAGAATATTTTGTGACGAATGGAAAATTCACAATTTTAGCCGCACCATGAGAAAACCAACATAGTGCATTTGCGACCAGCATGGATCCAGAACAGCTTGCGCATCCGCGCAGTCTGGTCAGGATCCATGTTGTTCGCTAACATTTTCTCTAATTGCAATAGTCTTTGAAAGCGAACAGCATGGATCCTGACCAGACTGCGAGGATGCGCAGCTGTTCTGGATCCTTGCTTGTCGCAAACGCACTATGTTGGTTTTCTCATGGCACGGCTCATTTATGTTTATGTGGGATGTTTTAAAAAATATCTAGGCGGAGGGCCCATGTGTCATCCTCATATTTATACTTCGTTTTACATAATTCAACATTTTTGTGCTTTGAAAAGTCTCTGTCGACTATCCCTCCGACAACACTAGCACATTAAACAACAAAATAATATGGTGTTACTGCATAGGAAGTGTCGTTTGAGGCCCCTTCAATACGCTCAGGAATCTACATTTTGGTTGTTTTATACGAAAACTATATCTCGGGAGGGGAACTTCGAACCCGCTCCCCCATCATTTTTATAGTAGACATTCCCTCCTTGTATCTCTCTCTCTTTTGTGCGTAATGTAAAAATAAGCACAGCCTCTGATGTAGAAAATACTACCAAAATACGTTCCATTCCATGCTCCTTAACACATTATATGTACCCTTGCAACGCATTTGGTCACTACCAAAACTCGGCCGAAATTTTATAGTGACCACCAAAATGCGTGGTGTATAGCACAAATGTGACAAACAAAACATATCAACTCTGGAATATAGATCTAGCAAGAGAGCGCATCTCCTACCGAAACTTTTTCAAAATTTTCAAAGGAGGAGGCCCAAAGTACCTAAAAATACCCTCGCCCTCACCTACCCCACACTCGAAGCATCTCTGCTTGGTTTGAAATTATTCTCCTCATATCTGGCGTACAGCACAAAATAATCCAAGTACTCCCCTGTCTGTGGTCGTCGTCCGACATAAACAGTTTTCTCTTTCAACACTCCAGAGATAACAGTTATGGCCCAATCGTATTGGGACTTGGTCAGAATCTTTGTTAACAAGATATCGGACGACATAGATAATAGGTTTGAATAATGTCAAGAATGTTTTCTATGATATATTAAATCCCAGATACTCCTATTTCCACATTTATAAGGAGAAATGTTCTGACTAATAGTCATATAGGAAATATGACATTTGGAAAGTTAAGAATGTTGTTTCTATGATTTAATTTACTGTCTTACCTTTTAACGTTAAATGACCAAGTTTCAAACTTGACATAGAATTGATTGTGGCAAATATTATGTCTGAGTTTCATAGGGACCAGGTCAACAATTTAGTCTCTATGGTGTTTACAAGGCTTTTCTGTTATTTGGCTTAATGACCTGGAATAAGATTTTCCACCCTCCCCACTTCCACGTTTCAGAGTTAACCTACATTTGATAAAAGCATTATTCTGACCCGGTTTCATAAGGTCCAGTAGAAAATATTGCCTCTACAGTATTTACAATGTTTTATATTCCATGATACAGCCTCGTGATCCCACTTTTAAACACAGATAATCCGATTTCCAAACATTATCTAAATTTTATAAAGTCAAATATTCTAACCAGGCTTTATAAAGATAGAAATAAATCATGGCCTGCAGTGTGTTAACGATGTTTTTTTTCCATAATTTCACCTAATGACATTTAATTTTATATCCTAGATAATCTAGTTTCAAACTTGATTAGATTTTATTAAGACATAATCTGACCAGGTCTTATGTAGATCCAGTAGCAAAAAATGGAATCTAGAGTGTTAACCTAGTCACATAAGACCCAGTGTCAAACTCTGTCGAAATTTTCTACACAACATTCTGACTAAGTTTCATAACGATTGGCTCTAGGGTGTTAAACGGATAAAGACGGAGAACGAACACTGTGCTTCAACCGAGAATAGCTCACTTTGTTCTCAGATGTGCTAAAATCTTGGGTGCGCAATTTTTAATGTTGAATAACAGTCCCACACAATTACTTAACGATCGTTTAATACATTTTGCGATATGTGTATTACAAATTTTCTCTGACGAACAGACGAACAGACGAAGCCAAATTTACATCCCCACTCTTAGGGGTAAAAGGGTCATAATAAGTCCACTAAAAAATCCTTACCAGCACAGATATGTCAAAATACACCTTAACATTGCAGGTACCATCCAATGTTGTACCACAGAAAAGTGGTCTCGTTTTTCCCTACGGCCAATTATAAAAAAAGTTACAAAATAACCTATTTATAGTAAAATAAAAGGGAAGTAATTTAATTTTTAATAAAAAAAATACGGTAAGTGAACAAAAAAGGGGTCTGCCAAATAAAACCAAGAGCACCGCAATGCAAAGCAACATAAACACAAAACAAAGTCATGTGACCTTTGACCCCTAAGTGTGACCTTGACCTTGAAGCGAGCCATGCGCTTTGTACGTCGTCTCAATGTGGTGAACATTTATGCCAAGTTTCTTTACAATCGTTCAAGCAGTTCAAGAGTTACACATCGCACTCGAAACGAACAAAGAAGAACAACCTAAATGTGTACCATGTCAGACACCGCTTACTATTAAACATATTTTAGTCGACTGTGTGGACTTCGTTCCACAGCGCAGTACATACTATGACAAAATCTGAAATCATATATTTTTCTTTACACATTTTGCAATATTGTTGTTTGTCACTAATATTTTAACCCTTTATATACGTTTTTGCATAAATGTTTTTAGACGTGCTTTACAATTTACTTTACATTTTATATGTTTATACATTTTTACATAATTGTTTTTTAGAGATGTTTTACAATTTACGTTTTCAAACCGCTTGTTTTCGACAATATATGGCCTTTTTGTGTCGATTCGCCGTAAAATCTAACTTACTCACTCATTCGAAACAAAGTTATATGACCTTTGACACCTAAGTGTGACACTGACCTTGTAGCCAGACATCCAAAACTTGCACACTGCACGTCGTCTGGATGTGGTGGACATTTATGCAATGTTTCTTTAAAATTCTACAAAAAGATCAAGAGTTACAAAGCGGACAAGAAACAAAGTCATATGACCTTGACCCCTAAGTGCGACCTTGACCTTAATTAGAGCCACCTGATACAGGCGCTCTGCACGTCGTCTTGATGTGGAGAACATTTGTTTCAAGTTTGTTTGAAATCCTTCAAGGGGTTCACGAGTTACAGAGCGGAGTCGACACGAAATTGCTAACGGACAGATGGACACACAGACACACAGACAGACAGACATACAGACGGCCAGATGAACACCTTCGGGCGTATAATAACAACAAACGAATAGAGACGCAAGATATTACATTTTCTACAGTCTTCACAATGTTTTACCTGCTGACCTACATTTTGATCCCAGCTGACCCAGTTTAGATTTTTTCATGTCGGACGACGACGACGATGGAATACGGATACATTGCGATCAGACTAGCTCATCTTTTCAACTTTGTCGCAGATGCGCAACTTATAATATTGAAGAACATTTCAGGAAAGTGTTACGACGCTAGATCAAATACTTTTTGCGATATGTATAACAAAACATTTCTGTGGCGAACAGACGGACGGACATGCAAATCAAAATCTTATCCTGTGCGGTTACATGATAAGCCAGACCTTACCATCATTATAGGAATGTTTTCCTACCACACATAAATTAAAATAATCATGTTAATACGGTCCCCTTGAAAAATCGATCGTCTTAGGTGTTCGCAGTCCACGTAGACTTAATTCGCAAATGTCTAATTCTCAAATATCTATTTAAGGCAGACTACATCGGAGTTGAATGTAAAAGTAATGTGTGTAGATAGTCTAGTTAGGCGACGCAATTTTAAAGATTATATTTTCTCATACATTTACTTACACTACCAACGGGGTCTCCGTGGCCGAGTGATAAGGGCGCTTCAAGTCACTTGCCCCTCACCGATGTAGGTTCGAGCCTTGGCGTTGAATTCTTCGTGTGATGAAGCCACCCAGCTGGCTTACGGGAGGTCGGTGGTTCTACCAAGATGCCTGCTCGTGATGAAATAATGCACGGAGGAGAACCTGGGGTCTTCTTCCACCATCAAAAGCTGGAAAGTCGCCATATGATATACAATTGTGTCGGTGCGACGTTAAACCCAACAAAATAAATACATGTAAATAAATACACTACCAAATACCCCCATAACCAAGAATATTGTATATAATCCGGAAAGTTTAATTTGCGCACTAGTCAGTAGTGTACATGTATTTACAACTATGCTTTGCACGTAATAGGGTCGGAGAGTTAGGTAGACTGGATGTATTAATCACTATAACCTGGCGCTGAGTTAACAAACTGTAGAGAAATCTAAAGTGGTAGTATATTCATGGAATGCAGGGCTCAATACACAGTTACGCCCTACATAAAGGTTGGCTTACAAAAACTTCTTACTTCATTTCTCGATGAGTATACATATAGGATGCCCGTACTTAGGAACGTAAAGTGACAGCAACAGTTATTTATCTATCTATGGTATGTGAAAAAAAATGTTTTCAGGAATGAAGGAGGCACATGTATATTTTGTACAATTAGCTTGATGTTCTATGTCGCGTCCAGTCAGTCTGTTATACACAACATGTCCTAGTAAATTGCCAAACTTTTCACTGTTTCACAGGTAAACGTGTTCATTGTATTTATATGTGCGTGAAACATACACTAGATGCGTTCCATGGCATATTGATAACAGATATTTATTGGTATACATGCGAAACATTACACGTGAGCATGCTCGTGTGAATGTAAGTTCTCGGCCCCAGTATCACGTCTGGGCTCCCAACGAAAATGGGAATTGAGGCTTATTTTTCTTCGTCCAGATTTCATTATCGGTGTGTCAAATATCCTTCAAATTATTAGAGCGAACTAAGGTAAGTTAAGGATTTTTTCTTAGCACCCTAACAGTAGTTATAATACTTTTGCAGTTATGTTGGGCGGAACTTTTTACTGTGTTTTAAGTGAAACACACACGTGCAAGTTTTTTACCAGATTAGCTCCTGGCAAGTAAGTTTTGTAGGCTGCATTTTAAGTTTTTGATAGATCTGCATAATTGCTTGTACATATTAAGTATTAATCATTCATTGAATCAAATATATCAGCCTTTATAAGTACATGACAAGCGTGTTATATTTTATGATACTTTTGCTTTATTTAATTAATTATGTTATTATATTGAAATAACACAGCTCTTTCAGAATTAATAACATTGAGTGCGAGCTACTTTGAAGGAATGTTAGACGAGCTTTTCATACTAAAGTCTAATTGACAACTGACATTACTGATTCTTGTCAACATTTTACATTAAAAAATCCTTTAAAACGATGTAAAATTAAACGTTGTGACGCATGAGTCTCGGGGAGTATACATATTTAGTTCTTGGTTTGCGAAGAAGTGTAATGTACTGTTACACAGTAGTATTTTTGCAATACATTTTGCCTCACAAAAATAATGTGATAAAGACGAAACTCTTACTTGAAAGAGTGAATGCTGTTGCACTTTTTATTAAATCTTGTGAGCGGACTTGATCAAACCACATCTGCTGTTACTTTTCCGCGCATATATACCCGTTAATATTAGCCAAGGTCACATTGTATTCCTTATTTTTTTTTTTTTATGGTAGCATTCATTGTATTGAGTCAATAACAGCAGCAACAATAACAACAAATATGTAGTATTTGGAGCTATATGAAACTTGTCCAATGTTACCAATCCGCACATCCTTCACATATTTTGAGAGGTGATTAATCGTGAATAAAATGGAATATGGTATATCAAATACTCTACTTTGCTTTGCGTCGAATGGATGCCTAGCAGCCATGTCCGCAGGTTAAACACAATATATCATGTTAAAGAGCAAAAGCAAAACAAAAGTACACTATTACGATAAAAAATTGTCTTTGGTTCTAACAAACAAGTCAAAGAAGTATATAATACATCTTTATAGCTCTTTGGTTATAACTGTAACAAAACATGAATAAAACATTTTCTATTTGGTTTATCAAGTCCGTTAGAATACGTCACATTTTGACGTGATTTAATCAAAGGAAAAGATCTGGCTAAAACTGCAATTACAGACTGAAATAAAACCTATCAAAATCTAACAGATTAAAACTAAATAAAACCTATAGCCGATCAGAGGAGGCAAAACAAAACGAGATCTACTAGACTTATCTAGATTTTAAAGGCAGAAAAAGTTTATTCCGCAATATTAAGCCGATTGTAATGAAAGAATAAAATTTCTTAAATTACAATTGCATTGGCAAGCTGAGAATTCTATTTTATGTAACTGATCGATTGTATATACAGCCCGACTCACTGATTTGCATTTATGAATGATACCATACAGTACTAAACTTTTCACAACGATCTACACTGTTTGTACGTCATAATGTGAAACGTCATTGAGGCGCGCTGGAAAAGGAAACAACACAAATAAGCAAACATTTGATGAATATCTTCAAGATTTATAATGTTTTGAAATCAATATAATACATCTTAAACAGTGACTCTAATAAAATTATTACTTGTCATTCAGATGTGTATATAATAACACGCGCATTTATATTCCATGCAACGATTTTACTCAATGACGACAAATCACTGTTTGTGATATATTTGATGAATATCTTAAAGATGTAGATGATTATCCTTGATAATGTTTTGAAATTTAAAGGCACTTACCTCCAGAATTTGACTAAAAATGATCTTTCTTTCAAATTGAAGTTTGGTCATATTATAAACATTAGAATATGAGTTTTTGTTTCTAAACTATTTTGAAAATGCCAAAATCAATAAAGTATAGATGACAGCGTCGGGAATCGAACCCGGACCGCCGCGGCCTTAAAAAAGTTTTCCGCTGTCGCTACCAATAAGAAGGATTAAGTGTTCAATGCACGCTAATATAGATATTCACAATGTAGGCAGATTACCTCGAGTAAAACGTTACAAGCGCTTAAAAATTGAATTTTCATCGTAAAAAGTAGTAAAAATAAATAATGATCATGTGTTTCTGTAACATATAGTCTGTCCGTAATTAGGTTTCAAAGCATTGTTAAGAAATAATGCATTAATTTCCAGATATCTAAAAATAATTTTGTTGTTGTTGCCGAACGATTTTGTTGTTGTTGCCGAACGATCTGGAAGCAAGTATCTTTAAAAATATATCTTGAACAGTAACCCGCTCTTGAATAAAATCATTATTTTATCATTTAGATGTGTATTATTATATTACAAGGACGCATTTAAACTCCAAACAACTTTTTATTAAACGACAAAATACAGTTTGTGATAATAAAACACATGATTTTATTCACAGTTGTAAAGATTTCCTCAACAATATTTCTATATAGGCTCAGGTAAGTTATTTAAACAAATAGAGAAAAGCGTTTCTAATCCGTAAAATTTTAATATCATTTCGGCCCGCCTCGGGGCTAGCTGCAATGCTTTATCGTCATCTGAAGATCTATCTTCAGGAATAAAGTTTCTTTGCTGGACCAGCTACTCTGCCTAACTGTGACCTCTCTGTCTCTGTCACTTTGTCTCTCTCTCTCCTGTGGGGTTCAAACTCCGGACCTCTTGGTCCGGAGGCGAACGCTCTACCACCGAGCTATCATGGCTTCAGTGTGAAGTAATTCTGTCTAATGGCAGAGCGTCTCCTCCGGTGTGGAAGGTCGCGGAATCGATCCCCGGTCGTGTACAAAGGATGTGACAATTGCTGAATGTTTACCCCTTATATGTTCAGCATTACGCGGATAGAACAGACTCTTCTCTCAAACTCGTTATCTCCATGAATGAGATGTGAATTGACAGAATTTGTTTTAGGATTCACCTAAATCAAATAATGTAAAAAACAGTAATTTTGTATCAGATATAACATCCTGTAT
The DNA here is from genome assembly GCF_021730395.1 of Mercenaria mercenaria. Taxonomy (NCBI): domain Eukaryota; kingdom Metazoa; phylum Mollusca; class Bivalvia; order Venerida; family Veneridae; genus Mercenaria; species Mercenaria mercenaria. The sequence continues at coordinate 12,920,806 of NC_069369.1, read as the reverse complement.
ACTATATTCGTGCTGAATCGATGAGCGTCTATAAATATTTCTGTTAAACGAACTAAATAAAAGTTTAAAACATGTTAAAGTAACTACTTTCACGAAATTAAATCGACAACGTGCCGCATAATAGCTTTTTTTACAAAGCTAAGCTTGTGTTCAATTTTATGTCATTTATTTAATGTCGCTGCATTGCTGAGCTGAACAGGACCAGTTTCCAGACAAGGGTAATAACCGCTTCAGTTTTAATCACCTGATTCGAATTATTCGGATATTTGTTTTTATTTTATGTTTTTCGGTGGTTTGTCGAAATATAACGGTGAATTATATCCTGATAAACTCACTGGCCACTCAGTGAAAATTATCAAATCTGATACCCGGATTAACGTCAAAAAGTTTACCGAGCGTACTGAAAGCCGGAAACAATATGACGATGACGTCGTTAAAATGACATCATCTTTGCGATGCTTCCTGATAAAATTTCCCGCAAATTTCGACATTTTATTGAAATAAACACAACAAAAGTAGAGTTTTAGACATAAAATAAACAGAAAAATTGTTGGTATCGATGTAATATCACGGTAATTTCACTCGTGAACACCAAAAGTTATTATTTTCACTCGTGGCTGCGCCACTCGTGAAAATATCACTTTTGGTGCCCACTCGGTGAAATTATAAGGTGATATTACACCGAAACCAACAATTATCCTCTATTTAATGCCTAGGAGACAGTTTTAACGTTAAATCTCACCTGTGCCTCAAATCAGCTATATCAAGGTACCGGATGGGATAGAAAGAATTTACCTTTACAATTCATTAAATAACGTCAGCATGCATAATTTTTCATTCTTTCTATGATTACATTTCTACTTGTCTATGTAAAGAGGTCGTGCAAGCACTTTTGACTGTCAGTGTTGTCTGTAATGTTCAATGTTAGAGTAGTTACATGTTTTACATCACAATTACAGCAATTCATACGAAAAGAAATAATTGTCCACTATCTGGTTTACCGCTGCTTTTTATGACCCTATTTGAGCCCCTCGGAAATTCAGGATTTACGTCAATAGGAAGTACTTTGAAATAGCAGGAGCTGAAATTAATTTGGTGCGAGTTAAATACATTTCGTAGACAATACTGAAAAGTAAAACACCGAATTCTCTCCAGTTTCTGGTACACAGCGAATGGAATTTGCTCTTGTTCAAAATATTTTTTGTTTGTGATCGCTGGCTATAATTAACATTTTTTTTAAATGAGGGACATTACTTTATGTTCTTTTTAGTTCATCATCCTGTATTACTTAAACTATTTTATCAACTCATGAACCTACTAAGTATGTCCTCATCATTACATGCATTTGATCAGGGAAGAAATCAAATTTCGAAATTGGAAATCTGTATCCAGTGACATCTTACAAGCAGAATTGTGACAATTAGACAACATTGTAGTGAACTCGTCCAATGTCAATGATCTTGTGTCTGAAATCACAAGAATCACGTCAGACATTGTTCAGAAACAACGAAATCATAAAATGGATGACAACCTTCAAACTAAAAATGAGTCAGTCTAAAACTGAAATAATTATGAATGGAACCAGACAGCAGTTAGCGAAATTGAACATCACAAGTTTAAACGTTGGTGGGTGCGACGTAAAATGCATTGATCATGTCAGAGATCTGGGTGTAACCGTAACCAATACATTCAACTTTGACCATCACATCAAGTAAAAGTGTCAGATAGCTCATGTGCAGTTACAAAGTCTTAGAGCTATACGCAAGTATCTCACACAAGTCAACTGAATCATTAGTTCACGGAATGGTTCATTCCTACATTAACTTCTGCAACGGTTTATTTACCGAACTTCTAGCCTACTTAATCAACAAACTACAGCGAATCCTAAAGTATGCCACTAGAGTAGTCATGAATGCTTCCTTTGAACAACCAAGTGCGGAACTTATGAAAGAAATACACTGGCTTCCAGTTAAGGCTAGAGTCATGTTCAAAGTCCTAGTAATAGGCTTCCGTGTCATCAATGGTACAGCTCTAGTATATCTGAGGAAAGTGTTTGTACCTGCTCGACATCGGTAGAGACTGCGATCACAAAGTGACACTTAACTTTAACATCTCTAGACAGCGAACAAAATTAGCAGACAGGGTTATGACCTAGCTATCTGAAAGACATTCATTCTGAAGCCAGCTTTAGATCAAAACTGAAAACACATTTGTATAGTCAGTTTCATGAACAATGAGTGTGCTCTTGTTAAATACGAAATATCTGTAGTGATGTAAAATAGTACTTATATATATCTAAATCTAACTTCTGGAACTGGAACCATCACGAGAGTTTTGATTCTTAAAAACGTTAATATAATATCAAGTTATCGTGAAATGCTCCGTGTGAACGGCAAATTGACTAATTGCGCAACAGGAGACCGGATAATTCTGGCTAAGGCTTCTTCCCTTCAGGAGCCCCTACCTAACATTATGCAGTTCGGACACTTCACGGGTCGCGTGATACACCTGGGACAGAAAAAAGGCAATGACAGGCCAAAGGAATGTACAAAATGTTTCATGTCCGGGCACGTGTTTGCTAGCTGCCCTAATAACTGGGTGTGTGCGACGTGTAAACGTTCTGGACATAAGCAGAATGAATGTGATCGCTTTTCCAGAGATACCAACGAAACTGAAACCGAGTCAGACGTCAATGGGGACGAAGACGAAACTAGTAAAGGGGGTCAGTTTTCCGACTCAGATGAGGCGGACGTAGACACTACGATAAAATGTGCACAGCCTGATCACTCTACACCAAAGTCTAGTCGTGCTGACTCGACCGTAAACGCGAACAGTGAAAATTCGTCTGCTAAAGGCATGTGGATTCAACAAACGCTGCACAAGTTTGCAAATAGCGGGAGTAGCGAAACTCCGAACCGAGGCAAACAGCCAATCGTCAGCGAGCGGTCGCCACCGACGCCACCCGAAGAATTAAACGATAATCAACGATTGAACACGAAGCGAGGAAAAAAGAGACGTTAATCCTTTCTATAGTATACTACAGTAACTACTAAATTATACTGACTGATATTACACTTTACGGACAATGAGTTTGAATTGCGATTTTGTACTACAACGGGGTTATTTGATTAAAAAAAATAATAAAATGGTTATGATAGAACCACTAGAATAGATAAACACAAGTTACTTGTGAATATTAAATGACATGTAAATTAATAGGCACACCTTTTAACTCTCCTTTACTGTGTAAAGGGAATTTATACAGGTGTTTTTGTACATACTTGAACAAATTTGTTGAGTTTTGTTCTTTGTTTCGTTTCGTAAGAGTAAACCTATACACATATTTGTTTACTGTGGTATGTACTTTGCTGATCGAAACATTATCTTATTGTGTAGTGTTTGTTAAACATAATGAAAATATATACAACAAAATGATCGAAACATTATCTTATTGTTAAACATAATGAAGATATATACAACAAAATTTTTTATACACAGTAACTCGTAAGAATAATTTGTCACTGAACTTAAGAGTTATACATAAATTGTAAAATGTAGATAACACTTACACATAACATTTGCTAACTTTTAAAGTTTAAGAGATGCGTACATGCGTACTTTTGAATTAGTAATATGTGCATAAACCCTTTATTATTTTTAAAGTAATATTTTGCTATATGAATACTCTCATACGCATAAAGAATTATGCAGATGTTTTGGTACATACGTGAATATTTTTGTGAAGTTTTTGTCTTTTGTCTGTACTTCGCTGATTGAAACATTATTTTATTGTTATTTTGTTACTGAAAATGTTGTTTTTCATATGCAATAATTAGTCTATTTAAAAAAATCAACAAGAAATATGAAAATTATTTCAATTGTGTATACATAATACACTACAAAATCTTGATCGATAGTGTACATGTATTTGACTAATGTAATGCAATTCGTAGATAACGCATAATATCTGTTAACTGTAATCGGTAATGGAGTTTACAAAAAACAACAACAAAAGAGATGCGTTGCACTTTGAACTTAATAACAGGTGCATAAACCCTTTATTGTTTTCCAATAATAACATTTTGCGATATGAATACTGTCATACGTATGAAACATTTCGGATCTATACATTTTCAATATTGGTAAAATATATTAATAACCTAATCATTAATTATGGCAAAATCAAACTGTAGCTTTTCTCAGAACCATTTTGCTTCGTTGAATGTACAGGGTTTAAAAGATAGAAATAAAAGATACAGAGTAATGGAATGGCTGAATCAACAAAAGGTACAATTCGTTTTCTTTCACACATTTTGTAAAAGAAATGAAACAAGAGTTATCTTTACAATTTACAGACTGGGATTGCTTTCATTCATTTGGAACCTCAATAGTCGAGGTTGTTCGATCTTTATTTTAAAAAAAGTAAACTGTAAATTAATTGATGAACTTTATGATGCCGACGGAAGATATATAATCCTTAACATTGAAATGAATGATAATACTTACACTTTAATTAACATATATGCCCCCCAATGATCAAAAGAATAGAAATGCTTATTTCAATAAACTAAACGACCTTATAACAGAAAATAGTCAAGGGCTGAAACTAATAGCAGGAGACTTTAACGATATTTTTTCTAAACAAGATAGAATTTGCAAAACGCATACAACAAATACTAAATTCCCTGTGTCAAACTTGAAGAAACTCACTAAAATACACAGTTTAGTAGATATTTGGAGACAAATAAAAGGACCAAAAGAACAATTTACTTGGCGCGTAAAAACGGAATCGAAAAAAGTAGGATTGATATCTGGTTAATAGATGAAAATATTATACCACTAGTCCTCTCAGCTGATATTAGACCCGCACAAATCCAGTATACTGATCATCTTGCTATTTCCTTGAAACTTAAGATACCGAGCACCCGTGGTCCCGGTTTTTGGAAATTCAACAACTCTTTGCTTGAAAATGATAAATATGTTTCCTATATTTCAAAAGTTATTTCAAACTTTATGAAGTCTGACATTAAGAATGAACAAACCAAATGGGAACTATGTAAACTAGAAATTAAAGAGCAAACAATCTTTTTCTCTAGAAAAGTAGCACATGACCGAAAAACTCGTCTTTCTGAATTAGAAGAAGAATTAAATACCTTGATACAGCAGAAATCCAATGATATAAACAAACACAAAATTGTTCAAATTGAACAAGAAATAGAAGAAATTTATAACTTTAGAGCACGTGGAGCACAAATTCGTTCGAGAGTAAATATTTTAGAACAAGGTGAAAAAAATTCTAAATATTTTTTTTAGTTTAGAAAAATCACGCCAAACTAGAAAGGTTATAAATTCACTTTTTACAAATAACGAAAGAATTACAAACAAAGATGAAATCTTAAAGGAAGAGGTTAAGTTTTATAAAAAACTATATACTCGTAGCTCAGATGAAAGTAACTTGAATATTCGGACATATCTGGACTCCATAATATTAGAAAATAAATTAACACCCAATCTTGCAAATGTCTGTGAAGGAGTACTTACTTATGATGAATGCACTCAAGCTATCAATGAAATGAATCTTAACAAAAGTCCAGGTTTAGACGGATTAACCGTTGAATTTTATAGGAAATTTTGGAATCTTATAGGGAATTTAGTAATAAATTCTTTGAATTATAGTTATAGAAATGGAGAATTATCAATATCTCAGAAACAAAGTGTATTTTCATTGATCTATAAAAAAGGTGACCCGGAGAATATTGAAAACTGGAGGCCTGTATCTCTTTTAAATGTAGATCTTAAACTTTCGGCAAGAGTTTTAGCCAAACGTTTACAAATCGTAATCCCGAAAATAGTGAGTCTAGATCAACAAGGCTATATTAAAAATAGATACATTGGCTACAATATTAGACAAATCCAAGATATAATAGACTATACTGATAAATTAGATATTGATGGAACAATTCTATTTCTAGATTTCAGAAAGGCCTTTGATACGGTTGATTGGGTTTTTATGTTTAAAACTTTAGAAAAATTTGGCTTTCATGAATCATTTTTAAGATGGGTTAAAGTATTTTATACTAATATATCTGCATGTGTCACCAACAATGGATGGATTTCCGACTTTTTTCTATAACACAAGGCATAAGACAAGGATGTCCATTATCAGCTCTTCTTTTTATCATAGTAGTCGAAATATTAGCAATAAAAATACGATCAAACCAAGACATTAATGGAATAACTGTAAAAACTGATGTATCTAACCAAATAAAATTGACACAACTAGCGGATGATACCACCCTTTTTCTAAAAAATCACAATGAAATTCCTATTGCAATCGCCGAGATTGAAGAATTTGGCAAATATTCAGGTTTGAAATTAAATAAAAGAAAGACAGAAGGTCTATGGATAGGAAATCAGAAGAAAAATACATGCACAAATATTTACGATATAAATTTTACAAACAATTATGTGAAGACTTTGGGAATGTACTTTGGTAACAAAAAAGACGAATGTAATAATCTTAACTGGAATGAAAAAATTCTGCAATGCCAAAAACTTCTCTCAAACTGGAGCAAAAGAAATTTAACATTTTATGGGAAAATTCTTGTATTGAAATCTTTAGCTTTACCAAAGTTCACATATTTATTGCAAAACTCAGAAGTACCTAAAGATATCATTAACCAGATTAACGCCATATTTTTTAGGTTTCTCTGGAATGGTAAAAATGATCAAATTAGACGTTCAATTACAATTAGCCATAAAAGTGATGGAGGCCTTGATATGGTAGATATTGATTCTTTTTCTAAAACAATGAAAATTAAATGGGTAAAAAATTTAACTTCTGCTGAAAACGCGAATTGGAAGGTTATCCCTTCTTTTTTCCTAAATCAATATGGAAGGAATTTCTTAGTATTTAGGATGAATTTAGATTCTATTAAATCACTACCACAGTCAGAACTTGTATTACTTGCCTTTTATAAAAATGTACTACAAATATGGATAGAGTTCAACAGATCTCTCCACAACAATAGTAAACTAGAAACTTTTGATAAAATAAGACAACAGTTAATATGGGGTAATAGCTTCATTAAGCATAAAGGAAAATGTATTATATTCAGAAGTGGATAGATTCTAATATACTTTTTGTTAATGATTTATTGTCAGAGAAAGGTGAACTTGATATAACTCAAATACTCAGTAGTCTCAAGGTAAAAAATAACTGGATATCAGAAATAAATATACTGAAAAACGCAATTCCAAAGGAATGGAAAATAATTTTAAAATCAAAAGACTCTTATTTGACTAAAGTTAGAACAAATTTAACCTTCCTTGATGTAAAAAGGAAACCTTTTACTGAAGCTACCAATAAGGATATATACATGGTACTTGTTAGCAAGAAAATTGAATCACCATATATTCATAGGTATTGGGAAACACAAATTGGTCATCAAATAAATTGGAATGCATTTTACTATTTTTTAAACAAAATTATTCCTGACAATAAAATCAAACAGCTAAAGTATAAATTGATTCATCGTATTGTTGCTACAAACTTGAATCTTTTTACTTGGAAAATAATAGATAGTCCGAACTGCCAACATTGTAATTGCATTGAAGACAGTTGTCATTTCTTCATTAATTGCAGTTATTTATCAGATTTCTGGAAGATCGTTCATGAAGCACTTAGTAAGTGTGGTTTAAATAAATCGGTGAAAAATATGAATAACATAGTAATTGGTTATAAAATTGATTATAAAGAATACCAGGATATTAATATTTTACTCAGTATAATAACATACTGTATTTACAAGACGTATCTCTTCAGCGAACGAAGAAAGAAATTTATTAATATGATCGAAATATTGCACACTGATATATTAACTGTGGTTAAATATTTGTCAAGAAATAAAGATTATAAGTTACTATTTCTTAATAAATTTCTGAATGCATTAGAATACTATTGCTAAAGAAATTATATGTAATGCTTATCACTTTGTTTGAAACATAAAACATCTTCTATATTACTAATCTTATACATTTGTATGTTATATTGTGACTTCACTTGTGTAATATTGTGGACTTTGTCAATAAACATGCTGTTTTATGAATAAATTTGAAAAAGAAAAAAAAAAAAAAAAAAATCTAACTTCTTGAATCCTGTTCATATTTTGAATGTATATGTTTTAAATGTGTGTTATTTAATGGTAAAGCGCAATAGAATATTTTATAATTTATGCGCTATATAAATGCCATGTATTTGTATTTACAACGTGATAAAATTAACGAAATTTATCTTTATTGCGAGGTTATGTTGCAAAAAAATTGGTGAAGCATTATGCAAAGTTTGTTTTGAACATTATCTTAAAATCTATATGGTTTAATAAAATGTAGCTGGCTGGTTACAAGTACACCGCTTTTAAACGCACCATTACTTGTTGAACTTCTTAACAAAAAATCAACATATCACGCATAATTTTGAAATCCTTCACGGAGTAAAAATTTAAGGCAGCATATCATGTTTTCTGATGTGTGATAAAAGGATTAGTACAGTTTGCATTCTGAAAAGTGGTGAATTGAATTATAACACTTTAAAACATATTGTGAAAGCTGCCTCTTCTACATGCCGATTTTCAACTTGATTGCTTGAACAAAAATGGTCACTTATTTCACGCATTATTTGAAGTTGCATTACGTTCTCTTTTGGCATTCAAACGTAGACTCAGCCAGTTTTTTTTTTTGTTTTGTTTTTTTAATTTTTTGTAAGCCGATATCAATGTAACTTTAAGAGCGAAATGATATTCTTTTATTAAAAACGAGTTCAATAAATTCAATATTGAAACTGCATAAATCAAGTTTCTGTTTAACGTAATCGACGTAGAAAAATAACATAATACCTTTATTCCAAAACAATAAATTTGCGGTGATTAAAAGTTCCATTATCAACGTAATCAATAATAAAGAAAACAAGGGGTGAATGTCTTTAAAAACAGACTAACGGCATAGAGGTTATAATGTTTGGCGCATGGAAAAATCAGAATTAAACAGCATGTACAGACAGAAAAGATTTGGATATGCATATATGAACACATGATTCATTTGCAAATATTCAACAAAGCTGCAAATTAAAATGATCCATAGGTATCCTTTCAGTGATAGAAGTAAAAAAGATTTGACGTCCTCTGCTGATTCTGAAATAATAAAACGTGTTGGCTCAGAATCCCCTATAAGAATACCGTTACACAATATTTCGACCCACATCAGTTGGACTAGAGTTGAATACCTGAAATAAAAATAAGCCCTAGAAGCTTTTGCATCAGTAGTGACCCCACAATCTTAATTACTCGATTAAGTTCTCAGTTTTAAAACATATAGCAACAAAAAAAAAAAAATTTTACGTCAGTAGAACATTTGCAGGTTGCGAGAACTTTAATGACTGTTAAAATATTTTTATTTAGGTAAAGTAATAGGTAAAATTTGTTGGAAACTTAGGTCATACACCACCTCTACAATTAAGTTGATTTTGCATTTTGTGTGTTTGACTGAAAATAGTTTTCTTGCATCAAACATGACCAATCTTTTCTTTTGATTTTTATTCAGCACTGACAGTATCCTTCAAGAAAATGTAAGTTACAGACATTGTAAATGGTCCTAATGTGTGCTGCAGCCACTGAAAATTTGTTCATTTTATACTGAAAAAGAAGACCAGCTATTAAGTGTGTTCATGCCTTTTAGAAATGCAAATTTGTTAATGACAAGTTGATAATGTTAAAAAGCATGGCTGTCTGTTCGTGGCATATTTTCTCTTAGAGATTTCAGAAATAAATATTTATACAACATTTTTACTTACACTGTTCACATAATTTGATTTGCGACAAGACATGGCCGCTAGTGGCCATAACTTGCTTCCACATGAGTATTCATATCTGTCTGAGCTGTGAAACTCGGATGATCGGTCTCGAAACACTATGACCCCTTTATTTCAAGGGAGCGCTGGATTTGAGCGGAAGACATTTTATCACAAGAGGATCTACCTCTTATCTCGACCGCACTGTATCTGGGATCGGGTTTACGACATGCTAAGTCGAACGCAGAACATCTTATCTCGAGTTCATGCCATCTCATCTTAAGTACAAGACCCCTTATTTCGAACGTACGACTTATAACATATATCAAAAACACGTCACAAACATACCACCGTTCCTACGCGCACGTGTAGGATTTTATTCTTTATTTATCTGTATAAGTTCAATACACAAAAAGTACGTACTTGAACATATTCCAGGTTTAATTACGTGTAGGGAGCCACTGGGGTAAATTTATTATTTAATTTCACGAGCAGACAATAACTAACATGTCCAAGTATCCTTCAATTTTCAAGTTACCTCGACGCGGATTTGATTTCTTCTCATTAACCGCTTGATGGATCTCCATCAAACTTGGTCTAGCGAACATATGCTTACTTAGGTATCAGAACGTCCGAAAATAACAACGACCCAAAAGAAAAGCCACTTCGTATTTTCATAATCTGATACCTATGGAAGCGTTAATTGACCCCCGATGACGGACATGTCAGGATAGATTATCTCGACATATCGTGTTATATCGTGGCATCTCGAAAATTATTAAGACGACACGCCAGAACTGATTCTTGTCTTGCTGACAAAGTTTCTACCACTGGTCATAATTTATGCTACGCTTACCTAAATTTACTCGATTGTTGACATAACTGGCGTCATACAAAATTGTTTCACACAGAAAAATAGGACGGCATGCTACATAATCAAATAGACATCATCCAAAAATTATGTGAATCTGTGAATAACGTTCTAATTTATGTTAATATTCTGTGATACACCTTGTTTTCTTGTAAAATATTTACACGTCGTGAGCCGATACCTTTGTATTATTTCAAGAAAATTAAGCAAACTGTCGGTAGTTTTGTATTAGCTTTGGAATTCTGCCGTTTTCGTTGGAAGCAATGGCTGCATAAAACTACGGTAATTATTTCATGCTTGTACTATTATTGTTGTTGTTGTTGCTGTTGTTGTGGTTAATGTTCTTATTCTCATATTTCATTATTTATGATAATATTATTTAAGCTGTAAAGACCAAAACTCTCCATGAACATTATTGCTTATGGTTTTGGCGGAAGGCTATATCATTCGCAGGATGCGACTAGTAAGGCAATGATCTTTCTTTAATTCAATGTTCTGATTCCATCAGTAAGTCTTCTGACTCCAACAGGAATGCCATCACTCTTTCAGTATTCGTTTGGCAATATCCCTAAGAAATTTCAGACTGGTCATATCATTGACTCCGGATCCCGTAAAGATTTATTTGAAATTGTGTAATCCTGATATTTATTATTTTTATGAATAATTGTTACCGGATTTAGAAAATTCTAGACGTTTCGAATATGTGATATATTGAATATCTTGAGATACTTTTCAAGCCCAAAGTGATAAGGAAATCAACTGCTTTTCATGAAAAAGTGCTGCTCTCCAATGAGAATTGCAACTTTTTTTTATTAAAAAAAATGAAAATAAAGTGTTTTGATATTTCTGTCAAGTTCTTGCAAAATGTTATGCAAAATAACCAAATTTATGTTCAAATTGCTAGTTCACGAAGGATTTTTTGACATTGGGACTGATTTATTTTCATTGCATGTGCATCGAAAAGTAATAATCACTTAACTAGCTGCATCCCGCCCGCTTAGCTCAGTAGGTAGGCCGTTGGTCTACGAATCGCGGGGGCGCGAGTTCGATCCTCGGGAAGGGGGTATGTTCTCCGTGACTATTTGATAAACGACATTGTGTCTGAAATCATTAGTCCTCCACCTCTGATTCATCTGGAGAAGTTGACAGTTACTTATAGAGAACATGTTTGTACTGGTACAGAATCCAGGAACACTGGTTAGGTTACCTGCCCGCCGTTACATACTGTTAAAAAAACGGCGTTCAACCCAAAACAAACAAACAAACTTTGGTTGCCTCCTTTTTAAGCCATTTTCTTAAATGTCAAACTGCCATGTCGTTTTGATATTTTTTTCTGATTAAGCAAAAATAAAAAGATTATTGATTCCATATTTATCAACGTGTGGCTAGGTGTTCCTTCCCCTTTTCTACCTCGCTAATATACAATGAAGTAGCTCATTATATAAAATGTAGAAAATGTATAATTATGGATATACATTGTAATAAAAAAAATCTGTTTAGTCATTTCAGTTATATGTTTGCCTGTTCTTTTGTGAAAGCTGTGTTGCCTGGTTTGGTGTCAACAAGTTCAAAGATGTGTTAGTTACTTAATATTTCCGGCTTGGATATAGAAAGTTACAGTTTAGTTTATATTTTACACATAACATTGCGGTAACTCTTCGACATGCAAGACAAACTGTCGGGCGCCTTGGGGTGAGGAGATATAGGGCTGGTTCTACGTCACCTTATGTAATAAATGAAGTTAGAAAGCTTTGCAACAGATGGCATAATATGGAGCATGTTTAAGTCATCAGACAGAGTGAAAGAATCGCAAGAAATAGCCAGGCATACATTAAGGACCATGGATACATTGATGTGATTTCAAAACGTCTGTTACAAAGACCTACATATATCAAAAGTGGGCATGCATTTAGACGATCACCTAAATGTTAAAACTTTTGGAATTTCAGTGCATATGGCTATACAATGAAGATGGAAACTCAGGAAAATTACTTAGGCTACGAGTATCTTAAAAAGATCCGCCAAAGATTGGCTGACTATATTAAGTCTAAACTTTTAAGTTCCGAGGGTTGTTCGTGCAGTTATTGCACCAGATTTTCAAATGGCATTAAGATACTATTATGGTAATAGTATTTCGGATAGAACGAGCATTTTAAATAGACAGGAGATCCAAAAAACAAGGAAAAACACTCGCACACCACACACACTCAAACACAAAATAAACACACAAGGACAAAACAAACAAATACAGGAAAACAATGGGGCACCGCGTTTAGATGGTCAGTGGCAAAACCACCACCGGGGAGTTTAAACCGATTTACCTCATTCTTACCCCCACTATGTTCCAGAGTCACAAGACAGTTATCCCTGTCAGGTAAAACCCTAACATACGTAAAGGCAACAGAAGGATACTTTTTTGCAAGTGCTCGAAAACAAACTGGATTCATTTGGACAAAGAAAAGTTTGAATAGTCAAGTAACAGTGCAAAACAATGTACCTTAACTGGTTGTAGATCTATGTATGTAATGCTTCTTTTAGAAATATACAAGACTACCGTTTAGTGTCAGAATTAGTTGTCTTCCTTGAACACTAACACTAACATTGCAAGAGATGCTAACTAATATGAAATGTTAAAAATATGGTGAACAATCTAATTATAATAACTGGCTATTTTGTAGTACCAGTATGTTGTATAGTTTTTTTCTTTCACAGACTTTTTTCAAATTCACATATATGTTAGGAAAATTTGTGCTGAAAACAATGAACAAATAAAAACAATGGGTCACCAGACTTGTTTTTGTGAAAAAATCTTTTGAAAACACCCAATGTTGCTGAAAGTGATTTTCATGATTGTTTGCTTTTTTATAAATACAAACCAAAGTATGCATAAAGACAGCACAATAAGGTTAAATCTTTTTACAGATTCTATTATATACTTATTTCATATCATAGTCATATTTGTAAAACAATATCATTATAATTATGCGTACAAATAGATAAAAATCTGGTTTCATATTCACTTTTGTGAACTTTTTTAATGGAAAATACTCATAGTAAAGAACTTTTTTTTTTTAATTTTGAAAAAGCTGTTTCTAGAATTTTTTTTCCTGTTTTCATTGTGAATAAACAATTGAATTGTGAAAATAAAAATGGGAAAAAAAGTATGGGTCACCGGGCTAAATTTTATGTTAAGGCTGCTTGAATGCAACACCTGTGCGGACGAAAAATGGCGCGAACCTGACTAAGTTGATTACATGTATATCTACCAGAAGCTAAAGAGAAGTTAAAACATTCTTAATTCTTTCTGTAATGAATACTGAATAATCTGAAAGGGGATTTTGTCTTATCAATACAAAGTTAACTTAAATGTCTAACATTATATAAACAGCACTGTCTTTGTACTAACGTGCGCTGACAAAATACAGCCACAAAAATGGCAAGATACATGTGAGGCATGATTCATGCCAATACAACATAAACCAGTATCAACATTTGATTACTGATAAAACTTATTAAAAAGGTTATTTTAATCAAGATTCCTCATATTTAAGATTGTCTGTAACATGTTTCAAGTAATGTTGACTTCACTTGGTGTAGGCTGCGCAGAAACATGCGCATAAAAAACTACCGGAATTGCCTTTAAATGTGCTTTGATTTTTCTTTTAAATGTGATGCTTGAATTTTATATTGTTACATGTTTCACAAAACTGTATAAGGCAGATAAAGAAACCACCGCTTATGACTGAAATGTTATTCAGTAAATAAACAATAGAAATTTGCTTTCTTAATTCACTGAATAGCATGTTTCAATGGAAGAATGCCAGAGAAAATGGATTCGTTCAATGTTGTTAGAGAAGAGATGCTGTTTACAATGCCTTATTGTCCCAAGTGTACAAAAAGATCGAGAAAATATGCTTGAAACGACCTTATGCCTTTTGAGCATCCTTGGCCTGTCTTAGGCATCATCTGCATCCATATTTGTTGTGTGTATCTTAAAAATTGCAGAAATTATTATAATACGATCAATTATCAATTATAAATTTTAGAGTTGTCATTGTGAATATTAAAGGCTAGACGAGATCCCAAATACTTTAATGCTTATCTTTTTACAGATTTTATTATATAGCAGATGTATCTGATAATAAGTTGAACAATTGACTGCGAAAAAAAAGTTACACCAAAAACGCAAAGAACTGCTACGCGCTTCTGAGTAATATAGACCTAATGAAACTTTACGACAAATTAAATCATATTGTAACTAACAATTGACATCATTAAAGCGGATATTACAATATAAAATAAATAATTCCTTTCAAAAGTTTCAAGTAAATATGGCAGCCCGTGTATGAGTAAAATAAACGCAGTTGATTCAAAATCTATACATGGTGGAGGTGCCGTTCTTGAAATGTCCACTTTCCAACAATGTCTTCTTTTGTATGCAATGAAAATAAAATTCCTCTCGCACTTATGCTTTAGGCAAAGACATTAATAAAGCGCAACTATTACAGTATTCAAGAAAAGTGAGCCTACAAAAAAATTCCAATTTTCTTAGTACAAATTAGGTCTCAATTCCGACAAAATTTATGTTCTTGGCCTGCATTCATGACTAATAATGATACATTTTAAAGCAATGACCCATATAGTATTCAAGTAAAGTAGACCGTAAACAAAAGTTTTAATTAGGAAATTCAATAGCCTGGTGGTAGAGCGTCCGCTTCCAGGGCGGGAGGTCGTGGGCACGACCCCCGGCCGCGTCATACCAAAGACATGAAAAATGGTTCCTGTAGCTCCCTTGCTTGGCGCTAAGCATAAAAAGGGAAAATGGCTTCTTCTCTCATTCCATCAGGAATGAGGTGTCGAGAGTGGTTTATATAAGTTGTAGAACTTCCTTCACAATCGACCTGATATAAATTATGTATAAACATAGTACAGAAAAGGCCATAATTCTGAAAAATGTGTGCAGGAGTTATGGTTCCTGGCAAACCTAATAATGATGAGTGTGCATAGTTTAAAAGCTATTGTTCTCATTACTACAGTAGAGTAAAACATACAAAAAATAAGTTCTATGTTCTTAAGTATAAAAAGGGTCATAACATACTCATATAATGACAATATATCACTGTGTGTAGTTTCAAAGCTATTGCACTCATAGTATTCAACATAATGGTACTACAGAACGCGGGGTCGTGAATACGATCCCCGGGCGTGGGGTTTATTCTGTGTGACGATTTTGGTAACAGACATTGTGTCTAAAATCATTCGTCCTCCACCTCTGATTCACTCGGAGAAGTTTACAATTACTTGCGGAGCACAGGTATATCTAATGGAGTTATTTCAAAAAGTAAATAAAGCTGAGTTACGGGTCTTTTGCAGTACAAGTGTTAAATTTCTATCAAGCTCTTTTAATTGTTTTTGAGATATGCTCTGCACAAATGTTTTATACGTTAATCAGATAAAGGGAGAAATTTAAATAGGTCATTAAGGTAGATTAGACTGCACTTTCTCTGTATGAAATTTAAACTTCTTCGCCTTTACAATATCCTTACAGTAGTTTAGGTAGTTTTGAATTATGCTCAAGAAAGAAGTGTAATGCCATCTTGGTCTAAGAGTGCTCACCTGAAATTCAGAGCTTAAACAGACTGGAAAGTTCAAGAGGCATTATGTGACAGATTACAAACAGTACAAACACTATATTCTTCCTAGGTCTATAAACTGTGTGGAATTTACACACAAGTAATTGGACTAGGCCTGGGTTGTTTCCAAAGGTTCTTTAAACTAGTCATCTGCATCCTGCAATTCATAAGAAGTTGTTCAAAGATATTTTCATATTTAGCTCAACTGGCCCCTTAAGGAGCATAGACCACCGCTTGAACAAATGTTGGAGAAGACCGTACAATGATGCCACAGCCAAAGTTTGATAAATATCCATCAAGCCGTTCATGGGGAGAAATCGTTTGAAGGTATTGTTATTTTAGCTCCAGTTACCAATAAAAAGGACCAAGCTCACTCATTAAAAAGTGGGAGAGGACCTTAAGGATGCTATGTAGTGAGTTAAATTAAAATCCATTAAGCGGTTCACGAGGAGACTTCATTTTAAGAATTTTCTCTTTTTTAGATATTGTGTCCTCTAGAAAGGTCTTGTCATACCAATTGTAATAATTCTGGGAGATGACCCTACAGAAATACTACAGACCATGTTTGATAAAAATCCAACGAGTGGTTCGCGAGGGAATTGTCACATTTTAGTGGATTCTTTGGCCCATGATGTGTTAAGATTTGAACCAGCATCCAGCAAAACAAAATGCACTAAAATCACCGTTTACTTTAATGACTTTTC
Source organism: Mercenaria mercenaria (assembly GCF_021730395.1). Lineage (NCBI taxonomy): Eukaryota > Metazoa > Mollusca > Bivalvia > Venerida > Veneridae > Mercenaria > Mercenaria mercenaria. Next base: position 12,903,754 of record NC_069369.1, on the reverse strand, counting down.
GTGAATAATCTCTATTGTATAATAATGTATAAAACCACATAAAAATTTCACGGAGGGTAATATGTGGTGTACTAATGCTTTGCAACGAGAATAACACTCTAAAAGAATCTGGATCCGGCATACAAAAGGTTGGAGAGGGGAGCGTACTTATTCTTTTGTTATCTGTTTAAAATCTAAAACGTACACTTTTTAGAAATTCACAAATTCATGTCAAAGTAATAAAGGTGATTTAAAAAATACAACCGTTTCGATTTTGATTGTAGTGCATATTACTTACAATGTAACACAGTGTTTAATATGACAAAATGTAACGTGAAAATGTGTGAAAATTCTACAGATATATAGATAGACAGAAAGATGGACACAGTAATTACTTTTATATAAGAACAAATTCACTTTTCATAAGATTAGGTTAAAAACTTGTTAACGTAATAAGAAAAGGCACCATAACACAGTCTGTTTCATTTTTTTCTGTTAATGGAGATGTAATGAAATGTGCAGTTCCCCTTATGTGTCCTAGCACCCACTAGCTTAAGCAGAATTCTTTAACAGTGAAAAATGATCGAAAAGTACCAAAAATATAACAACACTACGTCCATGTACGGGGAGACTTTTATTCAACTTTTACTCTTGTTCATCTGATATATTATGATTCAAAGACAAACTTAACACTATAGATATTGCCTTATGTCCTGTAAATTAGTGAAACAAGATGTAGCCATGATTGAATCTTTATAGCTGGTTCAACGTTATATAAAAATAAGATGTCAATAACTTAACATTGACGTTGCCTTTATATCCAATACTGTTCACAGTATAAATAAATTTCAAAGACGCATCGGTTTCTAATATTCCAAATTCAGAAAGCATGTTAACAATTCTCCATTGTGCCCTACATTGAAAGAAGTAAACAGTTCAACTTACAATGCGTTCCGCTCTTAAGTATCTACCTTGATTGTAATCATGTCAGAATTTCTATTATATTATCAAATACTTTCTAGTTTTAAATGTTTCTGACAGCTTCAAATTTACTCCCACATTTAGGGTATTTCTTCCTACATTGTTTTTAAAAATATGTAGTTTACAAAATATACAGGCGGTCACATAGATGAAAATATCCTGAAGGCTCTCTATCAAAGCAGGCTATGCACAAGTTAGGCTTATGACAAACCTGAAAACAAAAACAAGATAACAAACTAAACTGTAATTAAAATGATCCCTGTATAGCTAAATGATATCAGCACATAGCTTCAACAAATATTATCATACAAGATAAAATTGGTTATAAAAATATATCATATGCATGCCTTTAGTTGATCAAAGAAGTTAATCAAAAAAATAACTACAAGTTTCATCACAAATTATTTCAACGCTTTTTTAGCAATCTAATTATTATACTAATGAAAATGTACAAGAATTTGAAATATACACCCACTTGACTATGTTGTCTTTCCACCATGCTCGTTCAGTACATCATTGCCAGTCTCTCACCACTTCCTCCGGTGGTCTGAATATATAAATGACAATTGTTTGCAAAACGTTATTCTATTAAAATATGTATACAAATGTTTCAATAGCTCGGTTGAAGTGTCGGCTATAAGTGAGGGAGTGGGGGCTCCATCTCCGGTCGCGTCGTTCCAAAGAAAAATTGAAATTACAGCTTCCTAGAATGGCACTGATCAGCATTTAAAGGACTTTAACAGGCGGTAAAATAAGCACAGTCAAGTATCTATTACTGAATATCTTGTTTGTTGCAAGAGCTTTGTGGCTGGTGTTGTTTGCGACGTTAAATAAGCTTTCATCTGTTACTGGCTGACTGTCTTTATTTCACTCCATTCAAAAGTATTTAAAAAGTATTCATAATTCATTCAATACCTCGAGGATGCAAACACCGCATTTTCAGGCATTAACTTCAACTACAATAACTTTCACTTCTGTAGAGATATATGTACGTAATTATGATACCGATAATAAAAAAACAAAAAAATCTGAAAATAACCTGTTTTACTAAATTCAGCACAAACACCTTTACTAAATTCAACACAAGGACCTTCCGTCTCCTGTATTCTCCAGTTATGAATGCAAATGGAAAACGTCTGGAAAGGGAGGAAAAACTGGTTACAGCAAGCGTAGTAAAATAGTCCAAAATGTAGTTCCTACCAGCTTGTACTGTACGTGCCGCCTGAGAAGCCATGGCCGCTACCCCAGTGCGGCTTGAACCCACGACCCTGAACTCAGCAGCCGACACCTTATCCACTATTCTAAATATCCCTAATTGTTATAATTATATATTGTTATAATAAAGGCCTTTGCTGTCATATCTTAGCTTTTAGGGTAAATATTTCCTTTATGACTTCTCACTCGGACTAAAGACATATTGATTATGATATTTTATCGCTGATTTCGGTAAGAAACCGTTATTTACTTTAACAGTGAAGCGAATTCAGAATTTCATGATAAATTCAGGCAGTTATGAACACAATCCAAATCAAAAATTCTTTTGAAAAAAAAAAAACAACAAAAAAGGAGTATGCAATCAGATAAACAAAACTACGAAGCCTATCTTGAAAAAAAATACGTGTATGGTGCCCAGTGGTCCGGTAACTGCACTCTTCAACCCCGGGTCTAAAGGGCTGAGCAAAAGGAAAAGCCTCTGTCTTTTCTTACAAATACCTATTGTACACTCTTAGCACAAACTAATGTTTATATTTTACTCTATTCAGGGTTACAAATTAATTCAATTAAAAAAATGTGAATTATTATTTTAATTTATATAATATTGTATAAACGTACCGAAATAGACACGTCCATCTGTCTGAAACACACACGGATTCAAGAAATAATACATGTTGCCTTTTGTGTTCGTGCAAGTTGACATTTTCATCTTGTGATTTTCTCGTTTAAATTTAGGAAGCAAAACCATGTTAATCAAATGGCAAGTCGACTTATATTTAAGTTACATGATACGTTACATAATGGCATGTCGCCTTACTGCGACTACATAAAGACGTACCACATAGTAAAATTAGGTAAGCGTAGCACAAATTATGACCTGTGGTAGAAACTTTGTCAACAAGACCAGAATCAGTTCTGGCGTGACGTCTTAATAATATCCGAGATGCCACGATATTACACGATATGTCGAGATAATCTATCCTGACATGTCCGTCATTTTCACGTCAACTCGGGGGTCAATTAACGCTTCCATAGATACCAGACTTTGAAAAATGACAAAATTGTTGGAAAAGGAAGACTAAGCTGACGTTAAAACTGGACTGGTAGTCAGCGTCATAGATCATACGTTCATTTCAAATTATATTTAAAAAAACTATGGCTCTTTTAGTCGCCTTCAATGACAACGTTTGAGCAATGTTGTCTGTTCCTTTGATGCAGTCAGCTTAGTAGTCGGGACTAGCTCTTTACCATTATTGGCGTAGATATTTTAATCCAGTATCCGTTCATACACATGTGGTATATGTTGATACTCAGCTTTAGGGGACGAAGTTCAAAATATGATTAGGAGTGTCTTTCATGGTAAGATGACCGGACAGAGTGAATGAATTCAGTACGGTTTAGGTGACTTTGTACGGTTGTACCGAGGTGCATCACATTGTCACGCCGCGTATTATAACTATGCGTGTAGCATTATCAAATATTGTGCGTCGTATCATACCGTCATGACGCGTCGCAGAGAGGCATCGTACGTCATATTATGGCGTCATAGTGTATGAGCGGTTTTTACTTTACAATACCTAAAAAGTTTGTAATGATACTAACGGTAGGCAAGAAAACAGATCTAACAAGTCTGTTTGAGTCCGTTTAGATGATCAGATTTTCCTTACCTTGGCTATCCCGATGACACCTACTCACAAACGGTACGCCAGGAGCTAATAGTGAAATGTATTACAAGAGAAGACGTAGCTCCCAGACGTAATTCATCAAACGACTTGAAAAAGATTATGCCAGACAAACAGTTAATTAAAAAATGAGAAGTCCAATAAAATGAGATTACATGACAATTTTGGAATATATAATCTTCATTTCGTCATCAATCTGACTAATTGATCGATGAGGCCGCGATCATATTGAATAGGACAAGTATTTGCACGTTGGGGAAAATATTTATTGATGGACCTGTCAATTCTTTACTTATGGGTGAAACAGGTCTCATAAGCGTAAATACGACTAGCTTCTACTGATTATAAAAACATACCGTACGATTTGTTGTGAATTAACTGTTGTTGTACTTTTAGTAGTTCAACCGCCACCCTTGTTTAAGAGCAACATTTAAAAAACACGTTTTTTTCATCCTCAAGTAATAAGTAAGTAGACTCGCCCAGTTTAATCAATCTAGACGCATAATCTAACTATACGAGCGTCTATTTCACCCGATTTACATTCGGAACATTTTCACGCGTTTCGGGCTTTATCGTATGTTTAACATGGGATTTTGAACCGTCCAAAGATGTTGGAAATGTTCGTCTCATTGTTTATTCTTTTTAATAAAACTGTTACTGCTTTCATTGTTTACCACTTTTTTTTCACCCTTGCCCGAAAAAACAGTAATGAGTTTGTACACTGTTCAGACAACTGTGCTCTGTTGAAATTTAACCAAACACAAGTTTACCTGCATAAACAGAAAGCATGATATGTCGCCATGCGCGGATCAAGAGGAGGGGGGGGGGGGTACCGGGGGTCCGGACCCCCGCTGGAAAATCTTTAAAAAAGGAAAGAAGACAAGAAGGAAAGAAAATGTTTTTCGAAAAAGGCAACATTAGGACTGCATGTAAAGTATATGCGGCTGCTGCTACATACGACCCCGACATAATTCATATTATTTATCTAAAAGAAACTAAGAATTTTACCTTCGAGAAAGCTTGATTTTATCATTTTCCCAAATTTAACAAGTTAGTCCATAAAACTGTCCCAGAATGCAAAAAATGAAGTGCTAAATTTCAAAATGTCCAGGGTGGGGGGGTGGGGGGGGGGGGCAGGGGATCGGGCCCCCTCTGGGAAAATTGGCTGTGCCCGTGCATGGTCACTATACCTGTCCAGTACTGGACATTACGGTAAACGCTTCTTTCCTGCACAAATGACAATTTCGCAACTTCTGTCCGGTTTGTACACATTTCTGTCCGCGATAAACCATTTGACTTGTACATAATTTGGAACATATCCAGGCATCGACCTGCATTTGATATCAGGTCTAAAAATTCAAATTTCGCTGGGCCTACGATTGATTAGTTTGGCCGGAAACGGCCAAAACTACGCAGCGCAGCGTAAACAAATAAAAATGAATAAAACAAAACAAAACAATCAATCTGACTAAAGTACTCGATCTTCTAAACGAAGATCTGAGGACGACCTATTCACATTAATCTTTCTGTATATTTGGATTTCCGATATTGCAATTTTTATTTTACGCAAATTTATTTTTATTTGAACCAGTCAGACGACTCGTTTCAACAAGCATTTGGCTGAACCATCAAAATAGCGTCGATGTCACAGGATGAGAGAAATGTGCAGTTAGTCCGGGATTCGAACCCGGGACCATCACTTACAGGTTATTTTTCATGGCCAGATTTGTAAAGCGTTGGGTCATCAATAAGAATGCCAATGTGAGCAGCTCCTAAATAACAATACAGTTGCTTGTATATTCGTACAAAAAAAATGCACAAAGTTAAGCAAATGGATTGGATATCATAAATTTCCACACAAGTATTCTAGTGTTTTCGCGATTCGGGCAATAAGTTATAGATATTCATATGTAATTTGCGAGGGACAGCGGTAACAGCTGTCTTGAGCTTTTATAAAACATCTAATTTGTATTTTGTATACAATCAGGAATCGGTTTAATATATTTTCGTTTTTTCGGTTAAATGTCAATTTAGTGAAATTTTGCTGTATATCATTAACATCAAATTAAAATCAGTTTTTTATTCTTTTTCGAATAAAGACATATCTTGTTCATACAAATTGTAGTTTTCTTTTCCACTGCGCTTCAATTAACTTTGATACTTGACAGAAAAAAAAAAACATTAATAGAGGGAATTTATATAGTATATGTATTCATTATAGTGCAATATCAGTTATCCAACCTTAATATTAGTTTAAAAAGATAGTTTAGATTTTGGTTGAGCACAGCGTTTGGGAAAAAAACTTTAACTGTTCAACATTTTTAACATTTAACTTTTTACTTTGGTCAGATTTGTGTATATTTTTTTGCGTGTGTATAAAGATAAAAAAATACGCATCCGTTTATTATAGTCTTTCTATGGCCTTATCTAAGCTTCAATATTTTAAATCATATCATTTGCGTTCTTTATAATGCAGAGAGTAACAGAAGATTTGAATATTTGTTTTATTTTTGTTACCTGAGGGACCATCAAATCCTACTTTCCTATTCTGAATAACAGATTTTCCATTAATCCGATGACAAAGGGCGTACAAGATATTGCACGTTCATAACCTCTCGTGAACAAACTCAGCAAAACCGAGTCTACTGTAAATTCTCGTGGTTGATTTATATGCTTCCAACTTCCAAGCACCTTCTTCATATCGCGTATGCTCTTATACATCATAATGCCATCCTTAACGCAATTATATATTATAGAACATAATTTTACTGTGCGCTTTCAAAGATAAACGCAGTTTTATGATAGAAAGAAAAGAGTATAATAGCATTTAACAAAACTAAATAGATAGTGTTACAAGTTCAAAACATCTGAAAACTTTTAAAGCAGCAAGACAAGCTAAATCAAACCCTAGTAACAGAGGATTTGTGGGAAAAAACATGCCAAAGCATTAACGGGTGTATATTATGGCTAATTAAGGCAACTTGTATGGACTTATGCATAGGAAAGGTGGGGGGTGGGTGCGGGTGCGGTGAATAAGCATATAACGGTCAAATGTTCGTACAAAATTTTAAGCTCTATGTTGCTTTTATCATCTTTCATTTATATTTTTTAAAAACGTATTATACGAACACTGGCGTCAAACAAAGGGTTATGAATTTTTACCCGGATATGACAATTTTCTAGCCAACATATGGATACCAGGTTACTCGTTTCAATGTTGATATGGAAACGACAGATATTACACAAAATACATAGATGGTTTTTTTTAACATGGAGTGTTTCTCAATAATAGATTCCGATAAGCAATGTATATATTAATAGCAAACCTTGGTGCGTATCAAGTGAAAAATTACATATGTACCTATTACTTTATTTACTTTGATTAATAAATCGCAGAATTTCACTAAATCAAACATTAAAACGGAGAAGTTACTATTGTAGCTGCCACTAATGTCCATAGGTTAAATGAGACGGTTCTCCGCTAGATCCCAGTTAATACTAAGATAAAGTAAGGGTATAGGGTAATTTGATGCGAATCTCTACATTATACATATTTATCTGCCTGTTGTTTTTAGAAAAGTGAGACAGCATATATCTGTACTCGTCCGTTACATGTTTTTAATTAGCAGTGTTTAACCTATATATAGACAATTAACTTCCGCATTGGTGTAACTTCCGTTATGGAACTTCCTACTTTCGCTTTTGCGTATCTTTTACTTTCGTTTTTACCGACTTCAGTTATTTGATTATTTGATTTAAATACCGACGGTATTCAGGTAAGAATTAAAAGTCCATCTTATTCATACAGAATCATATTTGAAATAAATTTTGCTTCGTTCATATATTTCATATAACTCACACACTTTATTTATAAGCTAAATCAGGAGTGATACAGAAAAGAATCGCTGTAAAGTTTGTCTGAAACCGGATACCATCGCAGAGTTACCTGCGATTTCACTATCACTACGTTCTTGGAGCTTTCTATTCTCACTGGTAGAGGATGGATTTTGCGTAAAAGAATTTACTGCCTTTATATGTAATATGACCTGAATTGTGTCGGTGCAACAATAAAAAGCTTTATATGTCAGGTGTCTTGAAGGTGCTGTATGTGTATTATTATAACATATATAGTCGGTTATTAAGGCGAACTATAAACATTTCATTTCCGTAGCCAGGAAAAATCCAAATCTTATTTAGAAGAGATTTTGATGCACAATGATATGTAGGTGTACAATCACATAGATTCAAGAATAGGTAAAAAGATAAAAGAAAGTATGAATTCGACAAACAACACTATATGTACTTGTCTGTAACAGAGTGAATTGTACTATGCAAACAACGTTCTAGCTGTTTATTTATATCTTGAGAATGGATTCATCTATAATAGTTGTATAAAATGATCAATTATCTGGCATTTGGCCAATATACAGGTAAATAGATAGTGGGGGAATTTAAGGTCAGATTAAAACTGTTTTATACAATATCTTAGAGTTTTTTGTCATTTTGTAATAGTCTCATTAATATTGATAAGTATGCCAATTTGTATATTATCCCCCGCCTTTTTCGAAGAAATAAAGAGGATAGAAATGGGATGCATCCTCCCGTCCATCCGCCCGCTTGCCCGCCTGTCCGTCCGTCACGTGTCCGGTCCATATTTCTACCATTCATCAAGGTGATTTTGAAATTTCTTAGCACAAATGTTCCCAATAATACGACGTGTCGCGCCCATGACCCAAGCTCCAATTTCAAGTAAGAGGTTATCAGGGTGTGTTTTTCGTGCCCGGTCCATAGTTCTGTCATTCATCAAGATATTTTGAAATTACATGCCACAAATGTTTCCCATAATGAGAAAACATGTCGCATGCAAGACCAAGGCCCCTTGCTCAGAGGTCAAAGTCACCCTTTGAGGGCAAAGATAATAGGCCCTTTTTTCTTGTTAAAAACTTTGCTTTGCATGGATGGTCATTCGAATAACTTGGCACAAACAGTCACAATATGATATGTCGCATGAAAGACACAGACCTCTAGCTCAAGGTCAAGGTCACATTCGGAAATAAATGATTTGTGGTATCTCTTTTCGTTTGGCTTGTAACGTTTTATGCATGAATGTATATTCAAATAACATGGCGTTAAAATTCAACATTTCAAGACCGTATTTCATGCCCAATACTGAGACCCCGCTCTCAAAAGTCAAAGTCACAGTTACCCAAGTAAACTTTCTATGATGATGCATGCAATTACTTTCCTTTTATATCATAAACTACAAAACGTGTTTTTTTTTTATCAATTTTCCCACGAAACTAAAAATGGAATTATGTTTAATGCATTGATAGATATGAAAAGCTATAAACAATTGTTAACCTAGGTATAAGTTGTAACTTTATTGTATAAAATAACTTTATAGTATAAATAGGTAGATAAAACATTATTATGTTTGTTCTACTGTAACATTAAATTGTTTTACCTTCCTGCTCTATGCGTTGACCAACACCAGTATTAAGTTTCACTGAGGTGCAGTTTAAAAACAAGTTTCATTAGTACCATATAAATGTTGCCTCCCAAAGTCACGCATTTCATTTGTTTCTTTTCATTACTTCCCTTTAATGATCAAATGGTTTCATTATATTTTAAAAAAAATGAAGCTGCATTAAGTTTTTGAAATACAGATATTATAATTTGAAAGCATTCACCAATAATAGAATACCAATCATTTTCATCTGCATACTCATGAATTATATAATATATTAACAGTTTGGTACCTAAGAAAAATTGTTTAGGGATCGCATGTTATTAGTTTTTCTTTGAAATGTCGGTAAATGTCCCTACAGCTATATCCAATAAATACATTCATATCGGGGCTTGAATGAAAAACTGTCATAACTCATTAAAATAAAGCAGGAGAAATGACAGCTTTCCTTCAGCCCTGTTTATTTGCAAGTGTTGCAATTTTCTAATTGATATTTGTTATTTAAAAGAAAATAAAGACAGCTACAATACATGTTTGTTGTTATTTGCCAGCTGTTACTTGCTGAGTGCTTATTGCTATTTACTAATTGTCAGTTGCTATTTGTAAAATGCTCATAGGTATTTGTTGTTTATTGTGGGTTTTGTTCTGAGATGTCTGCGTTCTTTGAACGCTGCCGACGTCCAAGTATTGAAATCTGTATCTATCAAATTTACTGGAAATTTTAATAGAGCAAAACTACCAATTAACAAATAGGAATTATCGAATTATCAAATAGCACTGGGCAAATAGCTGGCAGTTAGCAAATTGCAAACAGAAATTAGCAATCGGCAAATAGCAAATGGCAAACAGAATTTGATACATCGTAACCAAAATTTTATAAAACCTTAAATAAATTATGCTTCCAACCTGAAATGTTAATACCTGTTTCATGTTCCCTCCCTCCCCAGAAATCATTAAAGAAAGAGGTCCACGATACTCATGGAGTTTTGACGATCATCATGTAAACTAAGTAAACAGCAATATGGCCACTGGAGAAAACGGAATACCTAGAATCCCGGACAAAAACAATCCCCGAACAGAACAGTATGTGCATCAAAACGAACAATCTAGGATGGATCAGACGAATTCACTGAAAAATGAAGATGTGAAATATCCACCAAATATACCTGCAGGGCAGTTTTCAAAGGTTTGGATTTTTTTACCTTTCTAATTAAGGTATGTGAGGGCCCCAATCTTCTGTTCGGAAGGATACGACCGCTTGCTTAAAATCAGTTTGTTTCTCTGTAGTTAGACGTCTGATCCTAGAAGTATTTGAATGATGAACATACCCTAGTGGTCTTCAGAAGGTATGCATGAAGGGTTAATCGCCTAGAATCTGCTACCCACCAGTAAAAGTTTAAATCATTATACATGTAACAATCTTTACAAATGATATTGCATCTTATGTGATATTTTGCAAGGCTTTCTTTTATAACTGAAAATAAATACAAATTATTTCTGTTAAACAGTCTTCCAAAACTCCCTTATCTTCAACTGGATATGGAGAAAATTCATTGTCCAGCACAACTGGAAGCACACGACAAAGCACACCCAACGCAACAGGAGGTAGATTGCCGTCGGAATCTCTACATGAAAAAGGTATGGTATCATTTCTAAGACATACATCGAAATCAACTACAACATGTACTAGAATATAGGATTGCAATCAGTCTAAGGTCATCGTCGACTTTCTTATCGATGCAACACATAAGGGGACATAGAAAGACAATTCAAAGACTAAAAGGTTGAAAATGTATTCGTTTCAGAAGGAATTTATCGATAAATAAGGACTAGGTATGTCTACGGGCACCTTTATAATCATATGAGTTACACGCAAGAATAAAACAACAAGAGCTATAATATAATACTTATAAAGATGGAAGTATTTGGTTTAGAGAGGACTGTGGTTAAGCTAGAACATGCACAAAACAAAAATAAAACATATATTTCGTCATTTAAATGCCAGTCTGAACAATCATCTGACAACAGAAAGTTACTTGTAATTCAACAGGTAATTGGTGTCACCATACGCGTTGACGATTGGAAGCGGGAAATAATTAAAGTAATATTACTAGAAAAAATGTTATCTTTAAAATTATATTGTAAAGAAAGAAACACATGTTTCACTTGTAACATATAATTTTGTCCAAGTTCTTGTATACGTCTCTCTTTGACTACTCCGCTGGTGTACAAATCGTCTGCTCAAACATTTTGGCTTATAATCACGAATACTAGGATTCTGACTACCAAACCAGTTTTCCCAAGAAATGGGTTCAACAATGAGAAGCTGAAATTAGCAATGATCTAATTTATATCGAAACTGTTTTGATGACAAAATCATTCAGGGTGGCATTTAAGTAAATCAGTTGATATCAGTCATAATTAGTCATGTGAAAACTTTTTTTGCAGTTTTTGCACAATTGGCAAATCAAAAATTTATGAGTGTTCCTTCAAACGTAATTGAAGCAGATATATATGTAAAGATAATGAAATTGTGTACTCAAATAGGCGCAATAGAACATGATAAACATGGGAATATATAAACTCTAAGTAAGATATCCGTGTCCGTCTATATTAAACAGAGTTCTTACATACTTTGTTTTCAGGGAAAACAACAGTCCATGGTAGGGCAAATTTATTAACAAAGGAAAAGGTCACCATGAAGAGCGTATTTTATAAGTTTTCTTCTGTAATAGAAAAGAGTCTTAATGTAAAGCATTCAACAATATCAGTCAAGTTTGAAAGAAATGGCGAGAATGCGATCTGCATACTGCAAGGAACGCCGGATGATGTCAAAAATGCTAAAATAACCCTTCAAGATATGGAAAAAACGCTTTATGAGAAAAAGGTGATTTTTTCTACAAATACAAGCGACGCCATTAGAGACTTTTCCATCGAAGATATCATCAGTGATCTGTTGAAAGATCAATATCCGACATGTGTCGCACAACAGCTAACAAATGAAGTTTTTCTGTATGGATTTGATAAAGAAGTCGTAGAAAATGCGAAAATGTTTCTTAGTAAATCGATAAAAGAGACCAACGTCCTGCTTCGTGGTTGTCTCAGAGAGAACAAAAATCACGTTATAGAACATTTTAAGAACAAATATAAAAATAGAATTGTGGTATATGTAGATAACGCGTGTCGGTTGCATATGGTAGGCCAGACGAAGGTAGTTAAGGAAGCAAGCACTGAGTGCGTAGACATTAATGAGGGAACAAAGTCACTTTCAACGGAGGGTATATTTTCAAACTTGCAGCAAGAAGTAACAAGCGGATTCGGGCCAGAGAAGCTGAAGCCGTTGTCAACTAGTTATAAAGAGACTGTTTGTCCACAGGATGTAACTAACACTACAACTACAAGTGAACCTCAAGAAAAAGTTTTGCGTAATTCTGAAAACCTGCGCCAAATGAGGACTTCCGTTATTACTGATAGGCTCGACATTTCGAGTCCTTATTCAGTGGAATATTTCACAATGCACCAAACCGAGAGCGAAGTAGATTTTTGTATGAAAAAGTTTGGCGTTTTTCTTGAAAAGAAGCTTGTTTTTACCCGTGGAAAACTGAAAGTGATAAACGAACTTCACAACGACAATAGCTTATGGTCATCCTCCGAAGGAAAACGTTTAGTTGTCGAGCATTTTAGCTTTGAAAGTTTGAGAGCAGACGTTAAGTTTTTGCCATCAAGAATTGACCCTAATAAAGGCAAGCATTTGTTTATCCTAAATACGATTTCTTTATTGTTTTTGTACAAATAATTAAAAGATTGAAATGGAAATAAATAAAAACTACCTAAGATTGCTTAATACCGATGACAACATGGTGCAAACAAAACACTGACCTGTTAATTGTTTTTATAAAAACGTTTACATGTTAACATATAGAATAAACAAACGACTTTTTACTGTACTTTCAAAGTTATCTGGGAATATCTTGATCAGGTTTGCATCGTCCCATTGGTCGGCTAAATATATACTGGACAAAATAGCTAACCCGCCATTCTTTTGCCAGTAGTTTAAAAATCAGTTAACGTCACTTTTTTTTAAAAATTTAGTCTACGCTTAGGACAATATGCTAATGATATGTTTTCACACTTTCAAAAAAAATTAAATTCTGCTATCATATATATTCGTTCATTTTACGACTTCAACCAATCTTTGAAAGTCACCAAAATACACTAAAATACATAGAATTTACAAACTAGTGAAAACACTATGAGGGAAGAAAATGACAATAAAACAAAATAATGGTGTTTTGATGCCATATCGTAAAAGAACATTTGATATGTGTGTGAAATTTAAACATTTCCTAGTAAAAATCAAAATCTACACTTCCTTATATCTATAAATTTAACATTTTCGTTTAGTAAAAACGTATCTTTCATGTGTATTGTTGTGACTTTTCTTAAACAGGCTTTGTTAGTAAGGAATAAAATTATATTTTTGCCTAATTTGATACTATTGAAATTTCGACATGTTACTATTGATAGATCGACGTAATTGTCCTCGTCAATTCACTTCAAGGAATTACTTTGAGTAATTTCTAAACTATTTGCAAAATAGTTTATGCTGGGTAACTCTTTGGTTCAGTATATAAAAACTTTGTTTGACCATACTTTATGTTTATTTGTAACCGTTCTCACTTATTTTGTGTGCTGAAACAAGCAACAATTCTTTCAGCCTCAGAATTTCCACCAAAATAAAAGGTGATGCAATCATATTATCAAAGGCTTTATTGGATATAGGACTTCAAGCCTTTTACATTTTTTTTATTTAAACTTTGCAGTCGTTTTCATTTTTTTTCTGTTAGGTGGAAGGTTTACAGCTAAAGAAAATATTATCGAAATGGCTGTTCCATACATGGTCAACGGAGGGCAAGTGGATTATAAAGAATTGGAAACAATTTTGAGTAAAGCTTTGGAGAAAGTTTCTGCTAGACGCAGTATATCTTCAGTTGCATTTCGTATATGGCCTGTCGCAAACTGGGATTTTGATAACCTGATGAAATGCATGGTGGACTTTTTTGTAAACTGGCTACTGACACGCTCACATAACAAGCCAATTTCGGTATTGCTGTGCACCGAAGAACATAAAGATTTCATATGTACAGACGAATACATTTGCAATTGTTTACGCACCAAACTTGAAGGTAATGATTAAACTGAACGCCAGTGCAAACTGCTAAGGTAAAGATAAATAATTACCGTAAACTGTATGTCAGTATAAAAAAGACCAAAACAGAATGTGAATAATGAAACCGTATGTCAGTATAAAAGTTGTTAAAACAGATTGATAATAATTAAACAGTATGTCGTTATAAAATGACCGAAACAGAATATAAATAATTACACTTTATGATAGTATCAAATTAGCAAGATAAATGGTACATAAAAAAGTATGCCAGTATGAAATGACCAAAATAGAATAAGTTAAATAATTAGGTTCTATGTATGATATGACCACGCTAGAAGGGAATAAATCAAACTGTATGACAGTATAAATGACCGAGGTAGAAGTTAATTTACTAAACTACATGTAAGTATAAAATGAGCAAAACATAAAGTAAATATCAAGTTGTTTTTCAGTATAAAAATGACTAAAAGAGAACTATGTATGTCGATGTAAATGTTTGTGCAATAAACAGTTTCATATATAGGATATTTTTTGTATCAACATGATCAAAGCTTAAATAGGAAATAAACAAAAACATGTCACGACCGGCACTTACCACACCAGCGTTCTTATTCGCAAATAACTGTTACCATCTCCACATGCACCAGGGGTGGGCGACGAATGACAACAGACGCATGCCTTTTATCAGATCACCATGGTGAACAAAGTCATGTCCATATTTAGCTAAGCGACTCAGAATAAAAACTGAAAAAGTGTTAAGACTGACAACCTATAGTACTACAATGTCTCTGAAAACAATACCTGGCTAACAGGCTTAAAGTGATATGATGACTGAAGCGTTTTTTAGAACTTAATAGTGACTTTGTTTTGCAGCAACAGAGTTAAAACTACCAACAGTCCGTATTGTGAAAGGTTCCCTGGACAAGGCTGTTGTAAGTGATTACTTCCTCTTTGAGTTTTTAGGTGTATGTTGTAAACTATTTAACGATTCTGTATTGAGCTGATTAATTTCATAGTACCTGCTGTACTTCGTTTAAAACTGGCAATAGTTGCTTACTTCACGTAATTTTAACTGCTGATTTTACAGGCTGATGTTATAGTGAATACAACAGCTTGTAGTTTGGATCTTTCTCATGGCAAAGTATCTTCCGTCCTTCTCAAGGCAGCTGGTCAGGAACTTCAGAACGAATGTAAACAACATCATCCGACTGGCATAAGATATGATGAAATAGCCGTAACAGATGGCTACAAACTTAATTGCAAAAATGTATTTCATATCACTCTTCAGACACAAGATAGATCGGCTGCAGGTTTGATACAGGTAGATTATCTATAGAATTCACTGCGTAACAAGTTCAAAACATTATGTCATGTAGGCAACATCACAGAGAAAATATTTTTATAAGATGTGCGTTCTCGTTGTTTTGTAGTTATCAAATGCTAATTCTTAGTGTATAATATTCATCATGTTCATTAGTTTTCTTCGAATTCTTCTTATGATAAAACGATTCAAGGGAATTGAATATATTGTCAGTACTTAATTGTGCAAGAAATGCTGTATACCCACATTTGATTTCATAGTTTGGTACGAGATATGTATTAAAATAACATAATCTTGTCAAGACTGAACCTTTCTTTTAGTTTTTATCGTAAAACATGTTAACAGGTTTGCGGAAACCACGAAGAGCTTTTTAGTGTAAACAGCTCAGACATGTTAAGAGAATATTCTATAATGTATTCTTGTAAGTTGCTTTATTGACAGATTTCAGATATGACAATTTTCTACCAGCGTTATCAGGATTTTTAGCCCACCATCATCAGATGGTGGGCTATTCAAATCTCTCTGCGTCCGTGGTCCGTCGTCCGACCGTCCTTCCGTCCGTCCGTTAACAATTTCTCGTTATCGCATCTCCTCAGAAACAACTGAGGGGATTTTGACTAAACTTTGTCAGAATGATGTATTGGTACCCTAGTTGTGTCTCCCTGGAAATCAGACTAGTTCAACATTTTTGAGTACGTTATGGCCCTTAGTTTATTTTTATAATTTACATAGATTTATATAGGGAAACACTTTGAAAATCTTCTTTTTCAAAACCACAGGGCCTAGGGCTTTGATATTTGGTATGTAGCATCATCTAGTGGTTCTCTACCAAGTTTGTTCAAATTATCCCCCTAGGGTCAAATATGGCCCCGCCCTGGGGGTCACATGGTTCATATAGACTTATATAGGGAAAAGCTTTTAAAATCTTCTTGTCAATAACCTACAACATTCAAATTTGGACCACATGTATGGTTTTGAGTGGCAAGATGAACCTTGACATGAGTTGACCTTGATTTTGACCTAGTGACCTACTTCCATCTAGCGGTCCTCTACCAAGATTATCCAAATTATTTCCCTAGAGTCAAATATGGCCCCTACCCGGGGGTCACATGGTTTATATAGACTTATATAGGGAAAAACTTTGAAAATCTTCTTGTCTAAAACCACAGGGCCTAGGGCTTTGATATTTTGTATGTGACATCATCTAGTGGTCCTCTACTATGATTGTTCAAATTATTCCCCCTAGGATCAAATATGTCCCCGTCCTGGGGCCACATGGTTTACATAGACTTATATAGGGAAAACTTTGAAAATCTTCTTGTCCAAAACCACAAAGCCTAGATCTTTGATATTTGTAATGTAGCATCATGTAGTGGTTCTGTACCAAGTTTGTTCAAATTATCCCCTAGGGTTAAATACAGCTCCGCCCCGGGGTCACATGGTTTATATAGACTTATATAAGATTTTTTTTAAAAAATCTTCATGTCATAACCTACAACATTCAAATGTGGACCACATGTATAGTTTTGAGTGGCTAGATACATTGACATGAGTTGACCTTGATCTTGACCTAGTGACCTACTTTTACATTTTTGAAGGTTCAGGCTTCAAATTTGGACCACATGCATAGTTTTATGTACCGAAATAAACTTTGACCTTGACACTGACCTAGTGACCTGCTTTCACATTTTTGAAGGTACAGGCTTGAAATTTAGACCACATGCATAGTTTTGTGTTCCGAAATGGAATTTGACCTTGATTTCGACCTAGTGACCTACTTTAACAATTCTTAAGCTACAGCCTTCGAGTTTGGACCACATGCATAGTTTTGTGTACCGAAATGAACTTTGACCTTGAAATTGATCTAGTGACCTACTTTCACAATTCTCAAGCTACATCTGTCAAATTTGGACCACATGCTTGGGCCACATGCACAGTTTTGTGTACCAAAATGAACTTTGACTTTTAGATAGTCTTGAAATTTTGAACATTCAAAAATGGCACAATGGTGAGCGCCAAGATCACTCTGTGATCTCTTGTGTATCAAACGCTACACAAAATTCTTTACTGACCACCTAAACGACTTGGGCAGTCCTATAAAACATATCCCTGTTATAAAAGAGTAACATTTCTTTTCAATCTCTTTGTTAATCACAGAAATGTATTAAGAATATCTTTTATATGTCAACTTTTAAACTCTCAGGTACAAGCCATAAATGATCTAAATGATTGACTAGGGATAGTGTTAATTGTATCAAATATATTTCAGAGTATACGCAATACCATGTTGCGATGCTTGAAGGTTGCATCTGACTATGGTTACACGTCCATAGCCTTTCCTGCCATGGGAACTGGCTCTTTGGGTTACCCTCCTAAAGAAGTTGCTTCTGAAATGATAATGGCTGTTGAGAGGTTTACACTTGAATATTCAAAACCGACTTCAATCAAAGAAGTACAGCTTGTGATTTTTCGGTCAGACACAACTCTGTTTCAGGTAAACTATTTATATTTATGTTGCTTTTCTTTGTTTTCGCTTGATGATAATGTTAAATGAGTCGGGACATTAAGTGACTGGCAAAAGTGATTATGCAAAATTGTTATTTTTCTTTTTGTGTTTTTTTTTTTTTTTTTTTTTTTTGTTACATACTGCTTCCAGAAGTGACATTTTAGTTAGTGGTATGCTCTAAATTATTAATAGTAAATAAAATCTATAGTGATAGCAGACTCCGTTTGATTGAGTATGTGTTTTTATGAGAGGTAATGAAACATGAGACTCCCCGCTCGACCCCTATCATCGTCTAAAGCGGTATTTAGATACACTAAATAGTCTACATTCTGTTAATGGTTCAGGAACTATAACGTCACTGAGTCGAACTACGGGAAATTTTTTATGGTCACACAGCACATAAAGACAAGTTATGATAGTAATACCCCGGTAATCCCTAATAAGAAGATCCTTTGGAAGCAAGGAAAGCATTATAGTAGCCGCGGTTTAAGTGAGTCAGTTCTTGAGATGTAATGGTAAGTGCAGCACCCCTATTTCGATGTAATTTCACCTGTATCCAGTGTGTACATATAGGTTTCGGGATGTTGCAATTTTCATTACCTCTCAATGAATCAGACCGAATCTGCCCTTATTTTTATTTAACAATGTAAAGAAAAACTTTCTGTATATGTTCAGGTGTCTGTTGCATTTAAGTTTTCTTTTTCTAGACATTTCAGGAAATGGAGAAGAAATTAGGTGAGTAGTTTTCCCTTAAATATTTGCGTTGATTGTACACACCCAGATGAATTTAATTGATAATGATATGCTATTTGAAAGTGAAACATTTAGAAAAGCTCAAATTTCAAAACAAGTACATGTGCATATGAATGTATTAACCGTTGTCCAGAAACGATCAGTGTGGTAACCAATCATGAAGAAAAACGTGGCAGAATTTCCCTGGGAGGGACAGTTTTGGAAAGGGATAGAGTAGCTTAGGTAAAAATTTAGATTTGATTTTTGACAAGCTTACGTTAACACTGTGGGGAATCACATGATCAAATTAATCTCTAAACCAAAATAAATTTTGGAATTATATAAATTAATAATGAAGCAACTTATGCTATAAATCTAAAATATAGCCTATCATATGGCAACTTAAATGTTTCCTAAAACTACATAGATTTCAATCAAAATCACCTCTTGATTATCTAGAACACTTCAATAAACCGAGTCTTTTTATTGTCCTTAGTGTTTGTAATTACAGGATGTCTAATATTATTGTCAACTACACAATAAGTTAACAATTTTCATTAGTCATATGATGGACTATGTTTAAATTTCATATCTTACCACGGTAAAAAATTTATTCATGTTTTTCAAAATATAACTGGTTTAGAGATTATTTCGATCATGTGATTCCCCACATTGGTTAATTTTGAACATTCTTTCATGGATATAAAATCACAAAGAATATGTTTCCAGATCTAGATACTTAAACAAAGGGAACTGTGGTATATGCTGAGGTAGGGTTCGAGGCGTGGGGTCCTTCATTTTTGAAGTTCTATTGGAAATATTGCCGCGTGTTAAGCCATTGCAGACAAAATCCCACAGTAAATTGGTTTGAAAAGTACGCAGTACTGCTATGTAGCCTGAATAATTTGAACACAGATAAGGGACGGTGATCCGGGCACAATCTCTCGCGAGAAATTGCGATATTTTACAAAAGATAATAGGTAAGGGTAGATTTCTCGGAAGCACAAGAGCACCTAAAACACAATTAGTAGGCCCACAATAAAAGGAAGCTGTAATGGAAAAATATTACAGATGGGTTGCTTCAAACATCTAACAAGTACATATAACTTTATATGAAATATAGATAGATGGTGAGGAAGTGGTAAAATGGTGGGGTGGGTGGGGGTAGGAATTTGAATAGGAAAGAAGAACAAGGATGAAAATACAATCGGCTACGTCTCTTAATAACAGTCACACTACAAGTCAAAATTGTGCATCTGAAGCCGTGTCATACATAAAACATTTCGGAAAATCAGATTGAAAAGTGCACATTACCAGTCCGTATATACCCGCCCGCTTAGCTCAGTAGGGAGAGCGCAGATCAGTGAATCGAGTTGTGAGTTGAATTCTCCATATGTTCTCGGTGACGATTTGATAAAGGACATAGTGTCTAAAATCATTCGTCCTCAACCTCTAATTCGTGTGGGGAAGTTGGCAGTTAATCGTAGAGAACAGGTATGTACTGGTACAGAATTCAGGAACACTAGTTTTGCTAACTGTCAGCCGTGACATAACTGAAATACTGTTGAAAACGGCATAAAACCCAAAACAAACAAACTAAACAAGTCAGTATGATTCGAGTAAAGGTAGTGGTTAGAGCAATCCCAATTAAAGTCATCACCTCGACACGCTACCGCATGTATGCGAAGAGTATTGAAGCCGAAGTGGCAATTTTTTGTATTTTTGTTTTTATTGGGTTTCATTATAAGGAAGATTTAAATAAGTGATAAAAAAATAATTTGCTTCATCGGCTCAGTTAAGAAAATAAAAAAACACCATGGTTATATCTTTTAACCCAATATACCAAACTCTTCTTGTTACCATTACGAAATAATAACTTTCCAAATATAACTTTTCTTATTTTTACTGGGGCAGTCCCTTTAAGAAAAGTCAAACTGCATGCAGCAGTTGCTTCCCTTTAACTTCAGACTCTCTACCTTTAGGTAAGGATCATTGCGTAAAAGGTTAAAGGAAAGAACTGTTATTTGTTTAGTCCAGTTCCTTTATTTCTAAAACATCAACTTGGAATACTTAGGCTGCATTGTCGTTAATTTAACACAGTAACCGAAAATTGTTTTTATAAAACATTCACCAAAAACACACTATATGCAGTAAGATGCGCATAATGTCACTTTAACCGTTTGATATGCAGTGTTTACTAGTTTTGTGCCTAACCCGGGTTAGGCATCGCTTGTTATTACATTTTTCGGGCCACTTTATTTTCGTCATTTTTTAAACATACATTAGTGCGTATTTGCGTATGCCTGGCTACGCCCCTATTATACAAGTTATTTCTAAACATTTGTCTTTAGAGTAAATATTATGCTTCGGGGTTTTGTGTACTTTTGCGTACAAAAAAGAAATTGCAATTTGTAAAGGTGTGAAAATGTTATGTGCTAAAAATACACTGAGCTGCCTCGAGGCGCTAAATGTAGTAATGGGACTGGATCAGTCCACTGGCACCAGATCAGAAAGGAAATGCCTCCGTACATGTTATACCCTACCCCTAGGTATTCTATAAGAACCATGGTCATGAACGGGAAAGTGCACTAACCCGTTTCAATCGTACATTTCTCAACTTAAACGCGCAGTTCGGTGAATGGGTACCTAGTATATTGAACAAGCGATAATTTATCTTCAATCGTGCACCAGTCACATTGTCTCAATATTCCATATTGTTGAGATTATCAACATATTTTATGCTCTCGTCAACGTTACAGAAAAAACTTGCTTGAACTTCCCTAATGAACATCCGGTCTAGAGGTCACGGCAGTGCGCACATGTTTGGCGAAAAGTAAACAAACAAAAACAGATTTAAAAAAAAAACAATTTTACACTAAAACTCGAAATGGTGAATGAAATTCATCTTGTATATGGTCTTTAATTTGAAATCGTACATTGGTCTGCATCTGTTCTGTATATTTTATTAATTCATTTTGCACATTTTGCCGCATTTTCACATTTTAGCGAACACGTGTAGTAAAATGACGAATGACATACATTTTCACAACAGCCAATCAGAATGGTTTTGTAATCTAGAACGGAACTACACCAGGGAATTTCAAGCAAGTTTTTTGTGTAATATTGAAATTACTATAAACTGCGCGTTGTTTTTCTAAGTAAGATGTATTGAAAAAATGTGACCGGTACACAATGGAAGATAAATTACCACGTGTTTGATATCCATAGTACACATTTAAATTACCGCACTGCGTGTTTTAGGTATGAAATGCGCGATTGAAACGGGTTAGTATATTTTCCCGTTCACGACCATGGTTCTTATAGAATACCTAGGGGTAGGGTATAACACGTACGGAGGCATTTCCTTTCTGATCTGGTGCCAGTGGATCAGTCGACTTAAATATACACGATTTTTTTAATGAATCTACGTTTTTTATAAGTGCATTATGGGCGTGTTTGTCTAAATTTTGTTGCAACTACAGTATGTCGCATCTCGAAGCAAAAGACGTTTTTTTGAATTTTTTGAAATAAGATTTATGTAATAAAAATTGCATTACATTATGTGTAGTTCTTACAGTTGGGTGTGTTCATGTAATCTCAGCCTCTGCAATGTCTGATAATTGTCATTTGAACACACACGAGGTATTAGTTCTGTGGTAATAATGCATGTTTTTCTTTGTGCAGGAATGAGAATTTAATAGTTGAAAGCTTAATAAACTGTTCTGAGGCCCACTTTTTACTTTGTAAACAATAATACAGTACATCTAAAGAGCCATATATTTCTCTGTCTATGTTAAAATTATTATTTCAATCATGGCTTTAATCATTTTTCTAGAGTGAAAGTATCGTACCTGTAACGCTTTGGATGCGCTACACTAATAAAACCATTAGAGAATTGTAGGTCGTACACTGACGAGATATGAAAACGCAATAAACATATGCCTGATTATATTTTGTACTACAACAAGCATCACCTTGAAATGTTAAACACATACACATCTCGATACTACTCTATACACACTGTGTTAATTTTACGGTCTGTTGTGCTGATTAAATTTGAACACAATGGGTTTAGAGCATCGAGTTGTGTATGTGTTGAACATTTAAAGGTGATGCTTTTTGTAGTATTAAGGCATATGTTTGTTGCGTTTTCATATCTCGTCAGTGTATTAAGGTCTTTAAACGTTTAGAAGATTAGTGTATATTTCATCACCACAGTGCTAAAATGGAAAACTTATTGGCATAAACCCCTCATTTATCTACCTTTTGCACAGAGATGACGATTTGTCCATTTTGATTATTTACAATAAATTCAGAAAATTCTTGTTGAAATGTTTTTAAGTGCTTGCCGTTCTCTTAATTAACTGCTTTCTAATTGGAAAAATCTCAGACAATTTTGAGAGATTTCAGTTTTATTTACTTCTTACTTGATATTTGTATTCTGACTTGTATAAATTAGTGAGTTAAAGTTTACTAGAGTAACAGCAAACAGTTTACAGAAACACAAGTAAGCTAGAAATACAGAAAATATTAGCGTCTTAAAAACCTTATCTTTAACTCAAAGCAATTGTTATTATTCAGTGAAACAAACAGTTCCAGTACAATCTGAGTTCGACGTTGTGATCCAATATAGTATTTCTGGATCGAGGCAGAATGTTAAGGACTGTAAAACCTGGCTGACGTCTAAATATAAAACCATTGTGAAAGATAGGGCTTCAGTTTTTACCGAGAGCACTGATACAGCGTCTGAGAGATCCGACACAGAGAGAAATTGTTCATGGTCAAAACATGCCATGAACGAGCAATCATACCAGTGTGGAATAATTTCCGTAACAGTGTATGAGGCAAACGTTTTAGATGTTCCTGTTGACTGCATTGTTAATGCTGCCAATGGCGACCTTCAGCACAGTGCTGGCGTAGCAAAAGATATTGCCGAAGCAGCAGGATGGTCTTTTACGCAAGAATGTACATCAATAATAAAAGAAAAAGGTAATTTACATTTATGCGTTTCTTTCGATTATTAATTTCACATAACAATATGTGCTACGTTGCGGTTCGACAAGTTGTGTAGACGCTTATTGACATTAGGAAAAGGTGTCTTCTTCAAAAATATCCGAAGCCCAATTTAATCAGCTGACTACTATGTAGCTATACAAACTTTTTTTCATCTCAAACTTTACCATTCTAACATTTTCCAGTCAGTACTGATTCTATTTAAGGTCCTGTATTGTATCTTTTTAATACACCCCTGCTTAATATTACTTTCTTTGCATATTTTTCTTTTTCACGTGTAAATAAGGTTTCGGACAGGCAAATGTGTAGTTGCTCTGTTTAACTTACAATGAATGATAATTAAGATTGCATGAAATTAACTCATGTTGTCGTTAAAATGAAAAAGCTCACGGTAACGTTTCAAAACCTTCAGAATATTGTGTAAGTCGTATCTGAAATTTGCATCATTAGGAAGAAGTCATGCAGAACGTGGTGATTTCCTGTATCTCAATATCCTTGTGGTGTTTTTTGTTTTTGTTTTTTGTTCTTTCTTTTTGAAAACAAAATCTTTCAGGACGTCTTCCTGTTACATCTGTGGTGAGGACGAGTCCTGGGAATCTTAGCCGTTATAAATGTGTACTACATGTAATTGGTCCACATTTTACCGACTACACCCCAATCACGAAATCAAATCTAGACAAATGTGAACATGATCTACATGAAACTATCCGCACTTGTTTGATTAAGGCATCTGACATGAAAGTTAAAAGCATCGCGTTACCTATGATAAGCTCAGGTACGTAAAACTGTGGTATAGTTATATCTCCCACCACACAGTGATGTGGGGGACATAGTGATTTACTCCTGTCAGTGTGTGTGTGTGTGTCTGTCTGTTTGTCTGTCTGTCACAAAGCTTTTCCGCACTCTCGAAGATTTCTTTTCCGATCTTCACCAAACTTGAACAAAATGTGTTTGACCATAAGATCTCGACCAGGTTCGATAACTAGCCAAATCCGCTCAGGCACTTTTGAATTATGACCCTTGAATCACTTATTGGATCCAATCATCTGGACCATCTAAATGGATCCAATCGTCAAGACCATCTAGACATTTTTGATAGGAACCATTCGTCTGAATAATCCAGACAAACAAGGAAGTTATGGGGGGCATGCGCTTTTCTCAAAAGCACCTCTAGCTTTAGAACAGTTTGTTGAAATGGCTTGAGTTTTATTATGACCATAAGATATATGATTTTCTTATTATTTCATACCTTCCTTCATGGCTGTTAGATTTTAGCTCATGTGCAGTGAAAGAAGTACTTTTTAGATATGTAATTATGCATATACTCTATTTGGGCAGCTGGCTTATCAGTTTTAATATAAAATTAAAATCACTATGGAACTTGGATTTTTATGCATTTCCCATCTTTCAAATTGAACTTGTTATAGAATCCGTTATCAATACACAATATATGATATAAATCAATATCGTTATTTTCTGGGATGTATCGCTCCTTTAACCTTTATTAAAAATAAACATACATACATAGTTTGTCACAAGTTAGTGTCATACAAAACGTACAATCATAAAGGTACTTAAATTGAAGAAATATAGCAAATTAGCATGTCTGAGTACCTGCGTCGCGTTTCAAACTTCTAGATATATCTTAGATGCTCTTGCATACTACCTTTCTAGTATTTGTATTATCAGTATTTACCATAAATATTTATTTAGAAAGTACATTATCTGACTGAAATCGTAACAAACAAACCAAATAAGTGAAAAAAATGATGGAAAACCTTCAACGTCATGCCATTTGCTGCACCTGCACATTACAACAGATGGTCGGATCTAACAATGGTTAACTCTTTACGTGTCTGCCTTAATTGAGTTATGTTGATTTTATCTCCTATCAATAGTTATACCGTTATATCCCCCCAACTGTTTCATAACGCTCGTACAGTTTCATAATGCTCGTAGATTAGCTTTTCTTCTTTATTTTAAAGGTCTTTTCTGTGTCCCAAAAGAAATATGTGCAATTCAGTATGCAAAAGCAGTGAAGGAATTTAGTTCTACCAGATCTTCACTTCGGGAAATTCACTTTGTCGATAAAAGCCGTGACATGATTGACATTGTGCGCACAACGTTTGATGCTATGATGACGCACGGAAAACCCGCACCATTTGATACATCCAAGTTTATCGAACAGACGGGAACTGCTGGTGCGGATGGAAGCGGTAGAGTGGAAACATTTAAGAATACTGCTACGGATCGTCAAAAGTCGGTCACCAAAGCTGCAAACATCAACCCTGATAGAGTACTTAAAGTAAATGCCTCCTTCAAATCCAACAGCATGAAGCTTACATGCAAGTTAGAAGCAAATACCAAACTTGAAGTTCAAGTTTACGAAAGTGATATAGTAAATCTGAAAGACATAAATGCGGTAGTATGCAGTGAGAATAGAGCGGGAAACGCTAAAGGGATAGTAGCGAGATTATTGTTGGAAAAGGGAGGCGATGAATACAAGCAGGAGAAAGCCTCCAGGTTTAAATGTCAGCCGACCTTTGGTGAAATCATCACTACTCCTGGAGGACGGAACAGTTATACTTGGATTATGCATGCAATAATTTCACGGAAAGATCCAAACGCAATCCCCTTGATGTATAGAAAAATATTCCAGGAAGTACAATCACACGGATTTACATCTGTTGCCATACCCTTGCTCGGAACAGGTAATAAATCTAAACGTATTATTTATATAACAGAAAAGTTTACCTAATCATGATCAGTAGGACTTTATTTGATAATTAATCATTTGAAACAAAATATAATACATTTTGTACTACAAATTTACTTCAAAGGTACACATATCAAGCCTTCCCAGCCTTTGCACGTCTTTGAAATAAGCGCTTATTTTGGTGTTAAAGATATATTATAAAGATATATAATACATTATTGTAGTGATGTGAAGTAGATACCAGTAGCAACTTAATATCGATTTACGGTTTAAAACAAGAATAGATTGTGTTACAATTTAAAACAGTAAATTGCAATACCCATTAAATTTGTAAATTTTACATCAGTTTACAGATATGAAATATATTGACCACTTTTGTAACAGGTGTTGGCGATGTAGACCCAAGAAGCTGTTCGGAAATGCTTTTTGGTGAATTAATACAGTTTTGTCAAACCAAAGGAAGAGATGCGTTTACGCTACACATCGCAGTCAACGAAAAACAAACCGCTAATATCGTCAAAAAAGTATTTAAAAGAAGTATAAATGAGGTCAAAACGAAACCAAAGGCATATCATGATACGGAACAAAGGGATTCCCAGCATTCCGAGGGGAAGACTGCACCAACTGATAAAGGAACTGCTGAATTACATGAAAAAGTAAATTTACACAAGTAAAACAAGTCCACTTTATCTTCTCGTTGTCTGATGAAATTGCCTAGAGACACTTACTTAAATTTCTCATCTGTCCAGAAGAAACTAATACTGGTAAAAACGGAAATGTTAACAATAGTCAAGTAAAATGTAAATATTGTGATGTATTTGACAAAGCCATGTGTACTTTTCATGTTTTTGTTGTGTTGAGAGTCTCATAAACTCAGTCTAGGTGCTATGGCGACTTTTCCAGGTTTCAATTGTGGAGAAAGACTCTAAGTCGTCCGTGTATTGTTTCAGGAAGAGGTGGGCACGTGGGTAGAATCACCGACCTTCCGTATGCCAGGCCGGTAGCGTCATATAAAATCCCACCGTATATGCAGCTAACCTATTAGGCAAAACGTTCTGTTGCGATTATTTTTATCAAAAGTGATGTTTCATTTGAAATTGCCAGTACGAATGTTTCGTAGAAGTTTTTCTGGTTCTGCTCTTAAACACTTATTTTTGACAGAAAAAGTGATCATATTGATAAACTTTTTAAATATATCAGCTTGTACTATTTCTCGTTATACACTCTATTAATTTCGTTTGTGTTTAGCTAAATTTTATCCAGCAGGTGGAAGCGAACAGTGACTGTGTGATATGCATGGACACACTTACAGATGCGAAGACACTGAAATGTGGACATATGTTTTGTGCAGAATGCATAGAAGGATATTTCCGAGTGAGTTTCGGTTTGTGAACCTGATGGACTATATTTACTTTTCTCTGCCGTGTAAATGTTAGTCAGTGGGTAAAGGTGATATATTCTTACGCATAAGAACTCAAAACACGGGTTATTCTACGATAAACCACGCTTGGGAACTTGTTATTTCTTAATTCACTAAACAGCGAATAAATCCGTTCCACGGCTTGTTCAGAACTCAAAAATAAAACACAGATTAATCTTTTTTCCATCACTAATTCGATATTCCAACAAGTTTAAATGGGAAATTTGATTTAATACCTCGATAATAATTTTAAACATTCGTAATAAAACACAATTTGACTTTAATTTTAGGTAAAGAAGGTATGCCCGACATGTGGGAAAGTTTGCGGCACAATTACAGGGGACCAGCCAGACGGAATAATGATAGTTGGTAAACAGCTATCGAGTGTCGCAGGATTCGAAAAATACAAAAGCATCGCCATCACTTACTGCTTCAGTGACGGAAGACAAGGGGTAACTACGATAATAAGTTGCATGATTACTATACAGTTGTGATATTGTATAAGGTAGTTACTAGGCCTACTTAGTCTTGGCTTTTGCATTCTTTATCAAACTGTAGAGAAATTACGATTTTGGAGCATTTCTACTGCAGGGGGTGAGCTTTTCAAATTTTCATCGAAGTATAGCATATCTTGTCATTTCATACAAGACATTTTTAAAAATTAGAGGGGGAAAATGCCTTCTACAACAAAGGTAGAAAGTAGGGCAGCAATCTTGAACTATTTTTGAGAGGAGGTTATTGAAATTTGCGGGTAAAGATGGGGAAACACACGTTTTGAAATTGACAATCGAGTACAAATGTTCTTTCCAGAGTGTCCACCCTCGGCCAGGAGCGCCTTACAGGGGTATAAGACGTAGTGCATATTTACCTGATAACAAAAAAGGCAGGCGGATATGTGCAATGTTGAAGATAGCTTTTACGCGGCGGTTGGTTTTCACGATTGGAACTTCAAGGACTACCGGCAAGGAATGTGTGATAACTTGGAATGACATACACCACAAAACAGACATGAGACCAGATACACAGTAATGTTATTATTTAAACACATGGTTATTCATAAAAAGCGTTAGCTGAGAGTATTTAACGCAATTTTAGGAATTATTTTCTTTTGTAATTTGTGCAGCCTGTAAATCTTTCTGTCATAACTTGACGCGGATTTGGTGGTTGGGAGGGATTGAAGAAGTCAGCGTTATATCTATGGGGTGGCAGTCAGGGGTATGATTCCTCTGAAAATGTTTGGCAACGGTTTGCTTATTTTTAAAAACGTAGTTCAACCCAAAGGTAGCGAGTCGGCATGTTGATAACATTCACTGGTGTCTCAATTTTACGTTATCGAATCTGTATACATATGCTTGCCGGATTTAGTAGTTCACCCTTGAAAACAGCTTTCTTTGTCGAGTCTGCTTACGGAGAGCGAAGACATAGTCGCCGAAATGGATGTTCGGTGTATGTGCGTTAGTGCGTGCGTGCGTCCGTCCGTCCGTATTATTTTGTTCGGAAAATAACTTTGACATGCATAAAGGAATCTTATTTATATTTGGAAAGAATATTTACCTCCATGAGACGGAGTGTCGCAAGCAAACCCCAGTTCCAATCTTAAAGATCAAGGTCACAAATTAGCTTGTCCGGGCCATAAATTTCTTAAGTTTGAAGAAATATTTTAATTTGGCATAAAAGTTCACCTCCAGGAGATGCAGTGTCGCGCGAATACAAGGTCCCTATCTCAAATGTCAAGGTCACATGTAGGGGTACATTACTTTTTTTACCTATATGTACCTGGTAAAGATTGAGATTTGTGTGGGCTTGGAATATTTTTGTGTGTGGATGATCGTTTCTGTTGAATAACTTTAGTTAGGGTCAAAATATTGAAATGAAACTTGTTTAAATTGTCTGAAATGTTTGAGTCGTTAGGACTTTGTGTCAACGCATAGTTGCCCTTTGGTTTTCAACATTTTAGTTTATTTAAATGAGACCTGAGTACCTTTTAAAAACTAATTTTTAGGTTCGGTTATCCTGACGAGACATACCTTCAGAGAGTACGTGAGGAACTAGAAGCCAAAGGTGTTACTCTGCAAGATGTCGAGACGGAATTAATCGAAGAATTAAAAGATGATAATTTCAAGAAAACCTTTACGACAGACAAGAAATTATAACTTTATGAATGTTCAACTGGTAATATATTTGAGGGGTATATGTAAAATACAAGAGCGAGTGCATGATTAAAATCCAGTTACATGTTCTGTTCTATGTTCAAGGGTATTTCAATATATTGTAGGGTAAAACTTATATACCTTGGACCCGTTTCACGAAGCTTACTTAGGACAAAGTAAAACTTACGAACTTCACAAACATTATATTTAGAAGATTCATGTTAACTATTCGGCTGTTGTTTATATATCAGCCAAAGAAAAGTAAGATAGATATGTCATAAAATTGAATTTATGACACCGTTTTAGAAAGATACAAGTCATAATCTATGAAATTTACGTGTTTTAAAATTCCATACTTAGGAGAGAACTTAGGGTGAAACTCGTGCACTTTTGTGAAACGAGCTTATGTCAATATCCTTATGCATTATACAGAAGCATAGTTTTACTCCAATTTTTGAACGAAATGTCAAAAAAGAAGAATATGTGCCGTATTTCTTTAATACTATGCAACAGTAATCTGATGGACCAACCTCTGTTTCAAGTCCTTGACTGTAACGGGTTATGAAAGTTATACATAAGGTAGACTTAGATATGTGAAATAGAGTGTAGGGATAACGCATGATTTTTCCCGTTATAACAGCCTCAGAATCCCGAGGAACTGGCTGATGCTCGAGCCGGGTAGAGCGAATATACCAACAATTCCCTATGGATTCTTATTATTTCATATCGAATCCGTAATACGTTTTTGCTTTGCCACAGAACACGCATATATAAAAATGTGTTTTAACAGAATGTGAGCGCAGCAATCTGTCTGTTAAAACACGTTAAACACCCCATTAAAAGTGACAAGAACAGCAGTTTTATGCTAAAATTCCACATAAACTATGAGGGACGTTACGCATTTCATTTGGTTTAACAGATTTTACGTTTAGTTGTTGTTGTTTTTTTTTTTGTTGTTGTTTTTCGAAAAATCGTGTTCGGCAAATAACAGCAGCTTTGTACTTAAGAAAAGGTATGACGATTTTAATTAAAATTATTATATCAAGACTTTTCAGTTTTTCATTATTATCATTTGTCTTGACAGCTAACGTTGAATAAAATCAGATCTATACCGTTCATCTGTATTGTCGCGGTATTTGACATTCGACGTACCAACATTAAACAAGAAACAACACAACAGTGTATTTCTTGTCTTTACTACAATATTTCATGTCATATGCAGCAATAACTGTGTGAAAACGATAAGATATCATTCAAGAAACGTCCATATGTACTTCGAACAACAATAGTCAGCCAATGTGATCGTGTGACGTCACATCACTAATGTCGCGGTATAGGTCAAAAATTGTGGCAATCAAACTATCATAGGTTAAATAACACTAAATATTATTCAAACATAGAAAAGCTATCCAAGTCAAACTAACAGGAACACTCAAAAGTCATGCAACGCCAATTTAAACGTTTTATATTATCTGTTTACAATGGCACTATCGAAAATATTCTCCTCTGGGCAGTGGACACACCATATATTTTGCAAGTAAATCACAAGGTCGCTGGCGTGGTCATAATGTAGCAGAGCCTAAGAATTGTACTGTTTCTGGATATTTTCTATCTGATAGCTATCAAACATGTTTCAATTCACTGCTCAGTGTCATGAGTGTATTTTGAGCAGATGGTCGCGGGGCCCCCATCCCCTTCTCCCTCTTAAAATCCGTCGAGTTAAGACGTTTTGATGTTTCGCCTAATACTGATATTTCATTCATTTTTGTGTAGTTGGGGATGTTACGTAAAATTTGATGTCCTCTAACCTATAGGCGGGTCTTAATTTGCATAATTAATGAGGAAAAATGCCGATCAGCTGGTAGACGAACTTGTAAACATTGCAAACATTTGCTTAATTCATGGATTTTTTTTGGATTTGTGCAATAGATATGTGAAAAATACGATTTTAATAAATATTGACAGATATTTAGCAATGTAACTGCAGGTAAGAACATTTTTCGCGAGCATGCGTTAAATAGATCACGAACTTGACTTGTAAACACCACGTAGGTGGCACAACTCAAATCCGCGAAATTAGTGATGATGCGAGATTAGTGATGTCGAGTATACTTTGAGATGAAATTTGACATTTATTACCTGTACGAAAAAAGGACCTGTTTTACAGCTGTAAAACGTCTGTAAAGGACCTGTATTTTGAAAATACAACTGTAAAAGACCTGTAAGTGGAAAACTGATCAGAAATACAGTTAAAATTTTCAGGTGTAAAATATGAAGGTCTCAATTTACAGCTGTAAAAATTTTACTGTTGAAAGTTACAGCTGTAAAATGGTCATGTCTCAAAATTACAGCTGTAACATTTTTGGAGGGAAACATGAGTATTGTCAGCCATCTTTAATGCATTTTGGCGGGATATAACTGAAATTCACACAGACATCACAGCTTGTAAAATTTTGGAATTTAAAGCGGTATAGAGTAAGTACAGATGTTTAATTATCTATTATAGTTGTAAAAGGACATGTATAAGTACATACATTAACTATCTACTTTTATAAACAAGATCTGCATATGTTCTACTTTGTATCCTACTCTTGAATTTTGCTGTTGCTGTACTGTAATCATACCACACATTTACGTACTAGATCATTTATTTTGCCATTTTCATAGTAATTGCTACCTTATCTAAAGAATTGCAATTCATCCTAAAACTTTTTGCACCTCTACTTTCGTCCCTTAAAATAATGCCCTCTTTTTCAATACCTATAATAATTCTACAGCTGTAACTTTTGGGCATTTTTACAGCTGTAACTTTTTGCATATTTCGAACTGTTTTACAGTCGTTTGACAACTGTAAATTGAATTCTACAGCTGTAAAATCAATATTGTTATATAAAATCCCTGTAATCCCTGTTTTACAGCTGTAAAACGTCTGTAAAAGACCTGTATTTTGAAATTACAACTGTAAAAGACCTGTAAGTGGAAAACTGACAGAAATACAGTTAAAATTTTCAGGTGTAAAATATGAAGGTCTCAATTTACAGCTGTAAAAATTTTACTGTTGAAAGTTACAGCTGTAAAATGGTCATGTCTCAAAATTACAGCTGTAACATTTTTGGACGGAAACATGAGTATTGTCAGCCATCTTTAATGCATTTTAGCTGGATATAATTGAAATTCACACAGACATCACATCTTGTAAAATTTTGGAATTTAAAGCGGCATAGAGTAAGTACAGATGTTTAATTATCTATTATAGTTGTAAAAGGACGTGTATAAGTACATACATTAACTATTTACTCTATACTGGAAGCCGATAAGTTTAAAACAAATAATTACAAGATTGTCATATGTATTCATAGCTGACAAAGAAAGTTTTATAAACAAGATCTGCATATGTTCTACTTTGTGTCCTACTCTTGAATTTTGCTGTTGCTATACTGTAATCATACCACATATACTTTACGTACTAGATCATTTATTTTGCCATTTTCATAGTAATTGCTACCTTATCTAGAGAATTGCAATTCATCCTAAAACTTTTTGCACCTCTACTTTCGTCCCTTAAAATAATGCCCTGTTTTTCAATACCTATAATATTTCTACAGCTGTAACTTTGGGGCATTTTTACAGCTGTAACTTTTTGGATTTTTACAGCTGTAACTTTTTTTACAGGTGTAGCTCATTTGCATATTTCGAACTGTTTTACAGTCGTTTGACAACTGTAAATTGAAATCTACAGCTGTAAAATCAATATTGTTATATAAAATCTACAGCTGTAAATTTGGAATAAGCATGACTGTTATTTTGAACAAAAATACAGGTCTTTTACAGCTGT
Source organism: Mercenaria mercenaria (assembly GCF_021730395.1). Taxonomy (NCBI): domain Eukaryota; kingdom Metazoa; phylum Mollusca; class Bivalvia; order Venerida; family Veneridae; genus Mercenaria; species Mercenaria mercenaria. The sequence continues at coordinate 12,869,567 of NC_069369.1, read as the reverse complement.
AAAATTTCGTACAGACAAGGTAAGGTTCATGTAAAGTGTTTTGAAAGTGTCACTCAAGTGATATTTCGTTTCATGGTTTTACGCCACATAGGCAACATCTATTTCAAATATTTTAAATAAACTACGCTCAAATTCCGTTTCAATCCCTTTACTGTTTTTGCCATATTTGCTTTATTTTTTGAAGGCATTCTAATATCAGAATGCATAGGTTTTTGACAAGCTAAAATGCGGCTTGCTTTGTTCTTTGTTTGAGATGAAAGACAGAAATAGATAAGAAGACAATAAAAGATTTATTTTTACTAATTGTCACCGTCTCTTAATGCTAATTATAACAAATTTTGTTGAAATGGCGCGTGTAGACTTACTTTTAAATGGATTTTTATTCCCTACCTATTTTAACATCTATTACATTTCTGTTACTTTTCTTTCTTTTAGAATTATTATTTCTGTTTCATATTCTCTTCATTATATTTCCTATAAAGTTATTGTGTTGTAAATTAGCAGAGGCATACATAATGCAATCATTTGTAAATAATATATCTTAGAATTTTTGTCTAAGGCATATCTTTCAGTAACCATAGTTAAATGTGTCGCAACTGAACAATATAAAATAAGTAAAATATATAGGAAAATGTTTTGTAAAAATCGGTAAATTACGCCGCAATTACAGTTCGAACCTACAAGCTTGTTGTAGACTATAGTATGGGATAACTTCCCTACCAACTGCGCAGATGGTCTGATCACGGTCAACTTATTTCAGTATCAAACATTATATTATATTATTATATACATGTAACATCACTTCGGTGGAACTATTGGTCGTATAGTGTATCCGACAGGTAGTTAAGTGGGCATTCATCTTTGGGCGATCGGCGGTACGTTATTAGTATAATATTAAAATCAAACGACAGATTTAAGTATAATTATGATAAATTGTTTCAAATAGTTCCAGTTTTTAAAGGAACTGACCTCCAGATCGTACGACGACAACATAAAAAAGAGAAAATCTATTGATATCAGGAAATTATTACCACATTTTATAAGACTTTGAAATTTAGTGATTAGCATATTATATGTTATGGAAACATATTGGAATTAATTGTTTTTACTAAGTTTTCCATTCAAAATTGTAAAGTCTTTGTGACGGGGTAACGGAGGTAAACTGCCTTAATTATAAATCTTTATATTTAACGACCGGCAAGTACGTGTAAGATTGTTGTGCTGGAAAGTTTTTATTGCCGCCGCGGCCCGCGTTCGATTTCCGACTCGGGCATGTATTTTTTGTCCTGATTTGGCATTTTAAGATAGCTTAGAAACAAAATATCATGTTCTTATGTTCAAAATATGAACAAACTTATAAAGAAAGATCACTGAAGTCAATGCCTTTAAGCGTTTTATTTAATGTGACGAATTCTTTCAAGCATTTGCGCTAATCGTGATGTATGTTCTATTATGGTGTATAAAGTTTGTACGACGGGTACGTTATTTGTATTGATGGTGGGTTTTGTGGTGTATGGTTAATGTACGTGACTCTATTAACACAGATCACAGAGTGCTTGTTACCAAATAATAAAAGTATTATACACTGATTTAGTCTTCTCTGTATCTTAAGTATACAGTGTGAGTTGAGATCAACCAATTATTTCATGTTACGAAGCAGCTGATACCGAGTTGATTTTCGACTGATAGTGTTAATGAAATGAATGGGTTTGTATGGTTCAGTGTTTAAAATAAGTTTGATTGTTGTTGTTGTTGTTTTTTGTTGTTGTTGTTTTTTGTTGTTGTTGTTGTTGTTGTTTTGTTAAAGTTAAAATAGACATAATGGTTTAAGTAAGGAAGGTCTCGTGCTTTAGTATTCACTAATCTACCGGTATTGTTACTCTTGCGTGGCATGTATATATTAAGGGACTTTTTTGTTCAATCAAAGAACATAATTGTCAATAAATTTTATTGTTTTTCTCCTCCAAGCATTTGTTGTTTTTGACTTGTCAAATTGCTAGGGAAATTACTAGACTATGTTGTTCTAGTGGGCTGTATGCTTCTTGATTGTGTAAAATTCAAGTTCTCAGGTCCCAAACCCCAGCGATACAAGCCACCAACAGACCAGTATGATCATAGTATATCAATATTGTGTCATCCCCAAACATAGAAGAATCGATTTCAAATAATATATTTGTTTGGAAACATTATAAAGTCCAGAGTCTTAATTTAAGTTGATTTATACATGCACTATCACCCATCGTTATGAACACAAAAAGAATCATTCATGAGTAAATGTGTAGATGTGACTGTCGAATGTACTCAATGAGTTTTGTTGTATAGTGCATATATCCTGACACACTATTGATAGCAACAGGAGCCGCTTTGGACTAATTCCGATATAGGTTTACTTGCAGTTTACTTGGTTTTCAGTATACCAGCTGCTAACTGCACAGAAAACTAGATAAAAAAAAACTCCATGGTATTTGAAAGCTTCAGTGCTATTCATTGTTTTCAAGCAAACATCCTAGCTTACTACTAACCCGTCAAGACGGGCCGGATTAAATATTGATTGCTTATGGTCGCACGAAGAAACGTATAGTGTTGGATGTCCAGGCGTCGAAAGTCAGGAGTCCTCGGGCCTGCAAACGACTGGAGACCACTTGTTATTGAATAGCGAGTTTGAATTGTTTGAAAAATGTGTAGAGTTACCCGTGAGATTTAATGAGACATTAATTACAATCATGAAAATTGTGTCAAGGCTAAGCAATACAATCCTATTTGCTTCAGTGAATGCATGATTTTAAATTGTCGCTTTAGAATAATAAGAATTTGTGGGCATATGCTCTCTAAAAAGCATTTAGAGTTGGTAGGTATGTTGTAAGAAAATTTGTAAATGATTGGTTTTGTTATGCCTGTTAATGTCTAAAAGGCTATTTAAGTGAAAAATTACACCGTATTGGTCAACAAATGTTTTGAATAATAGTTAGGGAGTCGTTTCGTACATTGTATCTCATTACGAAATCAATAGCAGGGTCTTGATAATGAGGTCATTTTTTAAACGTGTTCTTATTACATGAGAGGTATTGAATAACACTTTAGTAGTAAACAAAATGAAAACAACGCTAAGACCATGACATAATACCCCCACCCCCTTACAGTGACATACACACCTCCCAATAACACGCACAATAGTTTGCCATCAGGATATCGTCCTTTGAAGCATCACATAATAACAGCAAACTTAACATGAATAAAAATGGTCATCTGCTTTTCACCCAGCGAAGTTTAGCGCCGCTGTAAGAAAACTGACAGTGCACTGCTGGGCCATTTGTAAGTGCAGTTTTACCTTTAAGAATCAGCGGTGAATCGGAAAACTGTGCCACTATTTAGTTACGAATGAGGCTTCGAATGTGTCTCATTGATACTGATGTATCTGCCCACATCTTGTTTTGTCAGAATTCACCAATCTTTCAAGAAAAAGCACTGGGACGCTATTTTATTAGGAGTACCATAAGGGCCATGCTATATCTCTTGTCTTGCCAATTGAAAAATACTAGTAGCAGCAAAATACGTGCATTGCAACAAGAAACAGGTAGGACACATTGTGGGCACAAGACTTAATACAACATAATATACAAAATGATCTTTACGAAAAATTTAAGTTTTTTAACTAGTTAACCAAGAGATAAATCTGACTCTGTAAACACTAATATGTTCTTACAAAAGTAAGATACATGTAGCATAACAAATAAGTTTACTGATGACATTGATACCCAGTTATGTTGTAACGATATTTGAGGATGTCTAGCAAGGTAGTTAGGTAAAAGAAAATGTGTTAAACTTGTGAAAAAAGACATTTTCGACAGATACTATTTATCATTGAAACAATTAAAATGTCAAAGCAAGAAAACCTTGGTCTTGTTAGGAAAATGCAAGTGGGTGCGCACCTCATTAGCTCCCGCGGAAAAAATACTGTGTGCAGTTTTGATGTATTATTTATTTTATTTTATTTTTGTCTCTTCAAAGGTACTCGGCGCGAAAAATATTAATACTTCTACATTCCGCCGGTGAAAGGTTAATGAACAGTCACATGTAGACGTCATCTAAATATCATAAAACAATTTTGGAATATTTTACGTATGAGAAACAAAATGTCAAAAAGTTATGGCTATGTTGTTATCTGATAATTGGATGAAATACTTTTCTGGAACTTAACATATTGTGCTACTGAGACCTTGATGAAATATTAAAGAAGATCATTTCATTGTTTTGACTTTACTGTAAAATATATACAAGCAAACACATTATTGTTCCTTCTCTTGAGAAGGAACACTTAGATTTGGTAAGTCACGCTTGACTGAGCAACTGATCTCGAAAGCTGTTGTCATTACAAGCTGGCCAATCAAACTCCGTGACCTTAGCAATAACCTCTGATATTAGAATTATTCTTCCTTAACTGAGGCGACTCTCTGGTTGAACACGCTCTGCGGATTACACATTACTAAACCCGAGGATGGAAAATTGGTGTTGTTGAAACAGGCCAAACATCTCATTTGTCACAAAGGTTAAAATATGTCGTTACCTTCGAATGCATGTTTAATATGTGATAATAAACACCATTGCGACCCTCTCATTGTGTGCAACAAATTCATGAATCGAATGCCCGGATGTCACATTCACGAGATTTAGGACAGATACTACTAAATTACAGCCGTGAATTACTTGATCAATGACCACTAAGTTTGTTGTTTGCGAGGTCGTAACCTGTCAGCGCAGCAAATCACTAGTACATCAGGATCCCACCATATATCTAGCACAAAAATGAATTACCAACTTTGAAGGGGTGAAGAAGTCAGGCAAAAAGTAACTGATTAAAATCAAACACTTCCGTGAAATATCCATTTTACATGTTAGTTAAAAAACAAGTTCCGGAAAATGTCCACTATTCACTTTTAATGTCCCCTACTGTCATAGTCTGCTATCATCTCTATAAACTTCTCAAAACACTTTACGGTACCAGTAACACATGGACATTTTTGGACTGAGTTTAAATCGGGTCAATGTGTACAGCCAGTGTTTCTTATTTGCCGTATTAACTCAACTGAAAGTGGTAACGGATTTACTTTGTTGTTGGATTTAACAACTTTTGTTAGCGTGCATACTGTCGAAATAGCGGACTTGAATTTTTCAGGAAAACAACATAGACCTTTTTCAAAATTTTAGTGTTTTCTTTTTGTATTTTGGTGCAGAAATAAACGCCTCCTTGGTGCAAAATGTATCACCCCCTCCCCCGGAGCGCTTAAACGGGTGATACGGAATGTCAATAAGGCAGAATGGTCTTGTCATTGCGTCCTATCCTAGGGTTCCACATATTTAAAACAGACATTGCAACCAAAATTTTACAAGATGATCATTATATATTTATATAGATGTGCCCTAGAAGGAACTTTTGTTATGCTTTAACTTATTAACTTATGGTCAAGATACAACAAATATTTTCGATAAAATTACGCAAATATGTGAACCGTGTATTCCGGTAAACATAAACGGGTTTTATCAAAACCAGAACAAAACGGTTTGAAATACTGCATATATAACTACTACACTATACTTAATACACTATACTTAATACTACTTTAAGCCACTCGGTATATTTATAAACAACAGTTGGGTTCAGTTTAAAGGCTACATTTGACGCGATGATATCATTCCGGTAAGTTATTGATAGTAATGTCTCTTAATTTTTAAACTACGTACGTTTTCGTCTCAGATTTTCTACACGGAAGTGGTAATTGATAGCCTCGAACTATGGCCAATAATAATGATTTTGACATGAGATTAAGTTAATGTTTTAACTGCTTTTAAAAAAAAAGGTCGAGATAAACAGGGAACACGATAACTGACATATAAGTGTTGTTTTTTTTTTAAATTTACTTTCGTTTTCGAAACAGTTACAAGGAAGTATATAACTTTCCAAGCAGGTAAATGTTGTACATGTCTCACAAAATGCTTACCTTTTAATTCGTTTTCTCTGATGACTTTTTAACTTGATACTAGGGTTCCATTCATAGAATGTTAGTGTAATTTGATTCCGGGTGTTTTCTTTTCACCTAGATTTTTATTGTGCAACTGGCACACGAATCCATTTATTCATTTTATATGATAAAGTTTCGCTTTAAAGAGCGCGTTTCATTCCATCTCGGTACCAACGGCGGGGACGCTCAGGGGGGTTTCATCCATCATTAAAGCTGGTACTTAAATTTCGTCGGTGTAAACTATTGTTTGAAAGCAAATATCTTCCTTTTATATCTAAATTTAATGTTTGAAAGCATTAACTTCCGTGTAGCATATGCAGTGCACATCACAGGTACTCTGTGACTTGAAATAAAGCTGCTATGTTGACTACCCGCCTCGATTTGACCGTTATTTCTGGGTTACGACTTTCATTATTTTTTTTTATTTTTTTTTGGCCTTGGCCCACAGACCATTATTTCTACTATTTGAAATTGTCACCAAATAACCCACAGCTTTCGAATTTAATGCTTCTTTAAAATATAAGGAATTTGCCGATGATATTAAAAGACTCATTTTTTAATATCACTGGAAAATTCTGGATATTTTAAAAAGGCATTTAAATCGAAAGTGTATTGTAAAGAATTTCAAGTCAAATCAGGGCGGCTAGTCAAAACGGCGGCTGTATTTCCAGCCGGAAGGTACATGGCAAATAATAGTGAATCTTTTATGTTAATGCATTATGAGTTCTTAGTTTTTTCACACTCGATGATAACATAGTAGTACAGCGTTATAAAATTTGGGCGAATTTAATACGGGTTATATGTAAAAAAAACATGGCTTTAGACAATCTGATTGATTCATACTTTGATGAACCCTTATTTTCATTTCCAAACTCATACGAGTTGCTTCGGACAACAGTAAAATTAAAAAATAAAAAAAAAATTAGATATAATAACATTCTTAATTTAGAACGAAACACGTAAGTGTGAGCACTCATTTTCTTTAATAGTAAGATCATTTCGAACCCAATTTTTATGGTTTCGACTTCAAATTTAATAAAAGATCTGTAGTTTCCTTCATAAAACGCTATCCTTATGTTGGAAATACTGGTTGATTCCCAATTTAATCCGTGACAGAAGACAAACTCATTTCAGAACGCATTTCTACTTAATTCTTACTATGCTCCTACAGGTAATCATATTGTTTTGCTCATTGTCGGTCTGTTTGTTCGTTGGTCTGTACACTATTTGCAGGCTTTCCAGCGTTTCTACTTCTTCCTACTTTTTTGAAAGGGCTCTTATATTTTCCTACTTTTCTATAAAACCTCCAATTACTCCTACTTTTTCATATCAGAAGTAGTAAATCGCATTTGTGAACCCCCAGAATCAAAATTTTCTTCCTTCCCCAAATGAATGTAAACTAACTCCTTGGAGTGTGTTTGTCGATGTTCAAAAAAGTATATACTGTCATATCTGTGGTTTATGAAAGTAGTTTTGATTCAGTAGGTGCGTCTTTAGTGCATTCAGTTGTGAACAGTAAAATGTCATTGGATTCCAGTGTAGAAGCCCTTTTTTATCCCAAAAGCTCATTTTTGTGGCTTACATAAACACCTATTTTTCGTCAAATTTCGGAATTTTTACCTACTTTTCTCCTACTTTTTTGTAATGGCTGGCTGAAAAGCCTGTATTTGGTTTCCAGTCAATAACTTTTATAGAATGATTAGTCTCATATTGATCAGAAATCATAGGATGATTGCCTGTGGCCAGTACTTGTACTCTGTTCTTTTGAGGTTCGGTAAGTTCGGTAGGTCAAATGTCAAGTTGATAGTGACCTCGAGACTAAGACGCTCAACAACTAAAGATCTCTTTGGCCTATACTTGATAATTGCCTGCGGTCAGTAAATAGACTAGTCAAGGTAACAGTAAACTCCATAATGAAAGCTGTTTCCACTCTATTCAAAAAAGCATTTTCTGCCAATTTTATATCAGTAGTTCATGGCCACAACATACATACCAATTTGCCTACGACAGGGCCATCATCGACAGCATGTCTGATTAACGAGCAGTTTTTTTTAAAGTTTTTCTTTCATCCGTTGCAAAACATCAAATGAAATGGAGTCATAAACAAGAGTTACATTTTTGCGAACTATTCATATTTTGGCGTACTAATAAATACTCAAGTCAAACGTTTTTCCGCCGCCAGAAATGTATATTCAGATCAGTCATAATGAAGGTCATTTTTTATTGTGAGCAATGTTTTGTGGGCTAATGATCTCAAAAACGGTTGGGGTCATTACAGGTCATGTCAATCTAAATATATTAAATTATATCCTAAAAAATCTAATATCTATAGCTTATGCAAACTAACCACACTTTCCTAACCAGAATCCTAACAGATGTGATGTAAACACAACAAACTTTACATATCTCTATCAAAGGTTATCATCTCACTGAACAGCTGATTATTTATTTACATGTTATGTCCGCAGATATTGATGACGTCATACGCATCAATCCGTTGTTACAATTTAATATAAACAAAATGCATTATTCTACAAATCTCCGATAATCGTGGTAATTCTACATCACAACCAAATTATAAAATTCTTGTATCTAAGCCAAATGTACCACATGAAAGGCGAAAATTGTAAAAAATAAAAATGTAAACAAAAGGATCGTGTGAACTAGGTCACAGCCAAACTCCAACGCAGCTCAATGAACGAAGCGGCAAGGAAGATCACTGCGTTGGAGTTTGGGTCACAGCCATCCGAAAGCGAAAGTTGAAGATGGTCGTAACTTACGGTGTGTTACGAAGACGGTCGAAACGTGTCACGTGACCCAAGTTTTTTTCTTATTTTCAAAAAAAATGGTGAAATGTATATAAATAATTTTTTTTTTTTCATTTAAATAAAGTATTAGTGTATCACACATCTACGAATAGAAAACTCTGTACAGTATCAAAAACCTATCACGTGACTTGCTCCAATGGTCCCACATGCGAAAAATATTTAGCACACCAATAAACCCACCGCCTTCTGGCGGCGGGTAATAAATGTTGGCTACTGCAATGTTTTTTGATATAATAAATGCTGTCGCCTCGATATTTCCTTCTTTTGATTAATATCACATCATTTATCCGAAGCCTCAAGTGTCAATAATTGCATAATATTTATTTCCTTCATTGGTTGTGTTTCAACGAGATTTTCATCGTATTATTTCTTTAGTGAATTGTTTTAAGAGTTGTATTTCTTCAAATAAATAATTATTGAATTTATTACATGTGTTGCATAGGGACACAGTGTTTCTGTGGTCTGTATATGGGTTATACATGTAGTTAGACCAAGGTTAGGGTTGCATTTGGGTCATCGAACTCAAGATCAAGATCACAGGTACTATAAATAAAAGAAAAACAATAATTTTTGTTTGGATTCATGTATTTAAATTAAATTTTCATAGAAAAACTGAATAAGCAAGGTTATGATTGCAAATAGAAAGTGCTTTTAAAAAAACCTAGTTTGCAGGTAATTTCAATTTTTCTTGTCTGCAATTCATTTTAAGCTGTGAGAAATATTTATCACAACCCGGGGTATGTGAAGCCTGGAATCGATATGCAGCATCATGTTTAAAAATGTTTAAATTAGTTTTGATACGCACCTCCTTGTACAGAAAAAAACAAAAACAAATATCAAACAGGGAATACCACGTACCAAAAACGCAGCCTCCCCGAAACGAAACCCACAGCACGCAGACGTGCACAGACACACACACACTCACGCGCGCGCGCGCAAACTCGCACACAGGACAAAACGAACAAACAATTGAACACAGTTGGGCACTGCCTTGGAACAGTCAGTGGCAAAAACACCACTGGGGTGTTTATGGTTAAACCGGTTTATGGTGCGCACCCAACCTCACTCTAACCCCCACCATGTTCCGAAGACACGGGACAGTGTAACTAAAAGTAATCCCCTCCAGGTGAATCTCTAACACACGTAATGGAAACAAATAGGCATGGCATGTAAAACACAAAAATGTTCGTGTATAAATATATAAATAAAAACCAAACCTTAAGGCCATATTTACACAACGATCTGAAGTATGAATGCCATTGATGCTTTGTTTAAGGTAGTTCTACCGAGTACTGATATTCTAGTTACACAGAAAAAATAAAAGATACAGTTTTGCATTGAATTGATATTTTCACGTTTTTGAATTGATTCCTGGTTACTGTAAACGAAGTTTCTTTATTCAAAGATCTTGATTTACATTAAAGGCTGAGGAATGAATACCGCGGACAAGGGTAAAAAGCTTCTCCGGACGCAACATCGTGGTAACTATAGCATACATGATCAGTCACGTGGGCCAGCTTTGCAGTCAGAAAGTTTCACTTCGCAGTGTACAGTTGAGATTACAGGAAACAGTGATGCGGCAGGAGTTTCATGGCAAGAACAAAATGGTCAGGTCAGTGGTTATGTTTGAAGGAAAGAATATGGTATAAATGGGATAATTGGTTTAAATAGTATCTATTTCATATTCATATACGAATATGTATATTGTCCTGATATATAAGTGTTGTGGATGGATTTAATCATAAACTTCCGCGTTAAGGGTAAGAAACGTTAAAGAAAGCAAGAACGTAAGTCATTTATAAGCTGAACGGTGTCAGTTCTGACTAACTAAATCTATAATTTCATCTCTAGCATTAACACACCCGCTATCGTATAGGAAGGGGTGAAAAGAACCTTGATTTGGATAACAATTACTTAGAGTATGGACTTTAATATTCACTTAATGAATGAAGATTATGTTTGTATGTAAGAAACTCGGGCTTTTATGAAAACTACTTGTATTTAATGACTTTCAGTCTATTAAACAACAAAGGTGTGCAGTTCTAAACGACCAAACCCCAAACGAAGATACTGGGAAAATATCGAAAATGGAAGTACAATGTGAAGCTCGCGAGGACGATATTTGTATGTATTATCTTTTTAACCTAATTAATAAAGATGGAACATCGTATACAACTGTCTACAAGTGATCGTCCTTTGCCAAACAGATGGTTGCTAAAGTATCAAAATAAGAATAATGTATAAACTGTCAAATAATTGTTGTCAGTACACATGTTCTCGTCGTTCATTTCTTAGTCTTATTTAAGAAATAATATATCTCATCCAGTGATTTGTCGTTGAATAAATCATTGTTTGGAGTTCAGATGCGAAGGAATTATATCACGAGGGCGCAGCCCGAGTGATATAGATCTAATAATACGCATCTGAACGACAAACAATGATTTATCCAAGAACAAATCACTAAATGAGATATATTATTTCGATTCTAACACGTTACCAAGGATTTTTTAGTACACCCTTGACGACATTCATTAAATATTTGCCCGTTTTCAATCTGGTTCTTTTCCAGCGCGCCTCTATGACGTTTGACGCCATGACGTAATGATTGTGACGTCAGGACAGTGATTTGTTGTATAATAATTCACTGTTTTCTGCCTTCTTTGTTTAATAGGAAAATGAATCGGATCGTGTTAGAATATTCGTTTTAACATGCGTACTGATGTAGCATTGTTATTGTTTTATTTAATGTTCAAGATAATTGTAAATTATTTTGGATTGTACCTACATTTTGACAGTCTTCGACATTTTCGTTTATATGTATGTTAGTACCATTTAGGTTTTACAAGATTAATGATACGTGAATCATGTATTGAACTGATGCTTGAATACATAGATTAATTTCATATGTTAATAAACGCTTAAGTAACTTTTTGACTTGTAGCGTATTAAACGTGTTACATGTTGGTTTGCCTAATATTCTTTCCCTTTAACTATTATTGTTACTTATATTATAGTTTGCCAGACAATAAAAATTTGCTTTTTGCAAATTGAAATTCCAGGTCAGTTGAGAAGTAACAGAAGTGAAACACAGTTGCAGATAGAAGTAAATTTCAACATCGGCAACAGGAAAAACTTTAAAACCAGACCGAATTTAGAATGCAGTCTACACGAATATATGGTATGGAAGTATATGATGAATTCACCAAGGCAATGTGACAACTGTGGAAAACACTTTTCGTCTGCAAATATTACATTTGAATCAGACTCTTCAGTTACTATAAAATCTCCTGTTACCAATAAGGAACACGTAAGGCAGATCATAAAAATGATCTTCGAATATGCTGTTCACAATCTTAGCCCAGTACTGTGTGTAGCATCAGTTGAATGTAAAACGAGAGGTTTCATAAAAGAAGCAGAGAAATTAAATGAATCGTTCGGTCAGGAAATTGCTTATGCAGAAGTAATTAAAGATCGCATTTATGTTGTTTTTCCAACTAGTCAAAAGGACATTGTGAAGCAGTTTATTGAAGGCTGTAAAAATGAGATAGGAGAAGTGTTGATATCAAGACAGTTAACACTTAAAAATGTGTTACTTCAAATCCCGTCAATAAAACGGGCTTACCTGGACAGTGGCATTGTTCGGTGTAGACCTGGGGATCAAGAAAATGAATCTGTGTGCATAATTAAAGGCACAGAAAGTGTTGTAAAAACGGTTTTTAGTGAGCTCCAATCAGATATGGCACGTTTGAAAACGCATGATGTGAGTTTCTGTGCCATGATAAGCAATGCTCTAGAACATTTGCATGTTGAAGACATTGTCAATAAGCGTCTAGAGGAATTGTTTCCAAACTGTGTTCTAGAGCAAATAAATAAATGCCTACGTTTATTCAGTATCAATGAAAAGGAGTTATTAAATGCTGTTTCGTATGTTGGCAACCTGATCATAGAATGGGAACAACAAATACAGGGAGATAAATCTAAGAAACATGCGATTGTGAATCATTTGAAGGAAAATTATGCCGATCAAATGTTGGTAGGCTTTGATGATAAAAAGAGCTGGTTATATGTAGTAGGTCTAAAAGATGCTGTAGAAAATGCGCAAATCGAGATTTTGGGCATTCAAGAAGGGCAAGTCATTGTAGATATGGCAGTCGGTGATATCGAAGCGCAACCTGAAGTCAAAGACAGTTACCCAGTGCGTTCAAGTTTGCATTTAAGATACTTGGAAAACTCCGAGTACGTACGAAAAGGAACTGAAACTTTAAATGTGAAGATAAAGTTCCCACAGAAGGGTTATTCAGTAGAAGTTCATGGTTCGGAAAACAATGTAAATAAAGCCATTCAATTCATTGAAAAAGTTGAAAAAGCTGTTAAAAGCGAAGAGATCTGGTTTACAGGGAATAAATCAGTTCAGCTATTATTGTATTCTGATTCAAGTCTTCAATTTCCTCAGATAGAGAAGGATTTTAATGTTTTAATCGAGAAGCAAAACATTCAAATAGTTGGTAACAAAGAAACACAAGTTTTCAAAGAAGTGCATGACGATCACACCCAATGGTCAGTCTCTGAGAAGAAGAAAATGATTAAGTTAGAGACTTTAAGCCTGGAAAAAGTGAGTGCATTTGTCAAGATAAAACCTGCAACACGAAGTCAAAATCAAGGTAAATGCTATACAAGAGATCTTACATGTTTACATGATTTACACGTGTACATCATGTATACATTCTGTTCTGAAAAAGTGTACACCTGATATAACCCAAAGTAGTAGTAGGTATGTTTATTTTATTTGATCGTGTCCTACTTTAAAATTAAAAGAGGGGCCCATGACATTCTCTTAACATTTGTACTTCAGCATATTCATGAAATGATTTAAGGGAACATGCATTTTTTGGGCCGTCACAACAACATATATAGAAAAAAAACATTTAAATAACTTTTACTTTAATGAACTTTTTAAATAATGTTCACCAAATTTGGTCAGAAGCAAGGCTAGATGATCAAGGTACTCTACAGGTGAGCGACTTGGGCCCATTTGGGCCTCTTGCCATCATTACCTAGGGGATACATAGCAATGTGTAGTCAATTACAATACCATTTGGTAAGTTAAAGCTTATCTGATAAAAAATATGCATATTCATTTAGAAAAGGCTTACTTTATGGTGAGAAGTCAAAGGTATACTTTAAATGACACCTCATGTTAAGTGCCATTTTACGAACAGTTTTCATCCTTAAAAACAAAATATGTCTGTTTTGCTTTTGATGAAATTAATTCATCAAAATTCATTTATTTCAAACATACATGTTCCTCAAAATTTCTCTACATTTAAATTGAAAGTGTGAAATTAAGTTAAAAGTCATTTTCTTAACATAAGCACAGCCATTTTCGGTCACCTATTTAAAAAAGTATAAATACGATGTTTACTTAATATTATATTAAAATGAGTGTCCTTTTGAAAAAAAACAACAGAAATGTAAAACCCAAATAAACCATTGAATAAGGAAATGCATGTGAATGCAGCAGATGTCCCTACAGTCAGTTTATTAATACATGTTCGAATATCATTTTTAGCTCGACTATTCGAAGAATAAGTAGAGCTGTTGCATTCACACATTTGTCGGCATTGGCGTTTGCGTCCCGATTTGGTTAAGTTTTTGTATGTAAGCTGGTGTCTCAGTAACCACTTGTAGATAAGTATTGACACTTGACATGCAGTGTACAGATTCCATAACTCTGCTTTGCATTTTTACAAAATTTTGCCCATTTTTCGACTTTGCATTTTTTTGTTAAGTATTTGTTTGTAAGCTGGTATCTCGGTACCCACTGATCGGAATGGATTGAAACTTCACAGACTTGTCCACTGTGATGGGCTGACATATATTGAACAGGTTCATGTTTTACTTTTTAACTTTTATATTCATTCAGTTAAAATTCAATTCAAGTGACAAGGCTGTTGACTAGTCGAGCGTTGCTGTCCTCCGACAGCTCTTGTTACTATAACAGTTAAGTTTCTTTCAAAAGATATGTAGATACTTCCTATTAGTAGTCGTATTTAGAAATCTATACATTTTTATTTTGTTTACTGTATTATCATTCAGAATTTTAGAAGACAGAAAGTTGTGATATTACCATTATTTACATGTACATGAGTATATGTCATGTACATTATATTTAATAATGATTAAAAATTTGAGATATTCCATGCCAACCCATATGAAGATATTTCTTAGACAAATACTAATTCTACACTTATTCTGTACCAATAAAATACTTTTATCAGTATTGAAATAGTGTTTGTGCAGCATGCAAGGTATCATTCACTCTCACATAAGTCGTGTAAGGATTGTAGCACTGATCATTTTTAAGGGAAAGGCAATATATATATATTTGGACGGTAAATTTGATTTTTAAATGTTTTCACTAAAACAGAAATTCTGAATTTAGCGGTTCAGTCCACTGACTTAGTCTTACATATCCACACCAGTACCTGTTTCAAAATCTATAAACAATAACAAAACTTTTTGTAAGGTTTTTGTCGATCCCGCTTGCGAAAGCGAAGACATAGTTGTCCAAATGGCTGTTCGGTGTATGTGCGTGCGTGCATCCGTCCGGATTTGTTTGTCCGCGCCATGACTTTGTCATGCATGAGTCAATCTTGTTTATATTTGGCATGAATGTTAACCTTAGTGAGACGGGGAGTCATGCGCAAACCCCAGGTTCCTTTCTCAAAGGTCAAGGTCACAGTTGGAGGTCAAATGTAATGTCAGATCTTGTGCGGCCCATAACTTTGACATTCATTGAGGAATCTTGTTTATATTTGGATCAATGTTAACCTCAGAGAGACGGAATGTCATGCGCAAACCCCGGGTTCCTAACTCAAAGGTCGAGGTCACATTTGGCGGTCAAAGGTCATGTCAGATCTTGTTCGGCCCGTAACTTTGACATGCATTGATGAATCTTGTTTATATTAGACATGAATGTTTAACTCAGTGAGACGGATTCTATGCCAAAGGTCAAGGTCACAGATAGGGGTCAAAGGGCGGGCTCGACATGTTGCCCGTGGGCATCTAGTTATTTGTTTGGAATACTTTTGACGTTACAAAAAAGTTTAAATTAGGCCGAAATTTACTGGAATTTTTCTCAAGAAATGCAATAAAAACTGACTGAATCTGCGTAAATTTTAAACTTATTTTTCTAAGGATGACCAATACCAACATATAAAATTTTGGATTTCTCACCGCGTAATTTAGTAACCGATTGATGGTGTTTTCGGAAGTATTTTAAGAAAATGCTTGAATAAATGTTTTCATACAAAATACGACGTACAAAATTCTTCAAAGAAGAGAGGCAATAAACAAATCTGAAATTGTGTTTCGGTTGGAAAAAATTGTTCAGTCACTTTTACAAAGACTTGTCTTTTCCTTTAATATTCTGGCTAGACTTGTGACAAATACTAGCTGAATAAACATTTTTCCATGTAATTATGGCTTTTTATAAAAAGTACAGTACAACATTAGTATTTCATTTGTATTGATATAGTATTAGTATTTTAGTGAATAGTATAGAATTAGTATTTATATCCATAAGTACTACATAAGTATATATTAAGACCCCTTTCATATTTAAGACCATGCAAATGAAGTATAGAATTAAGGTTTTGTGGTAGTGTTTTATTGCTTGTATTGCACTAATTCATTTGCATGATAAATTTTACTTATTCTATACCAGTAAAATACGTTACATATTTAGTATTTAATTATAGTGTTTTGTTTGCCCTTGTTTCATATGGGAATGCATAAGAGCTGCGTTCGGTTTAACATAATATGTGTATACAATGGAATTATCTATTGTAGATACATATTAGAGCATCATGTATTTTTGCTTTGGAAATACTCCATTGGGGTAATTTTTGATTGCAGCTTTCGTCTTGAATCTGACTTTTTTCTGAAATGGACAAAAAGGGAAATAAAATTACAAGTACCCAATACCTATTTTATTTAAATAGTGTAGCATAATATGATTTCACTTCTTGCAACACAAGATACTACGGAGCCCCTAAAGTGAATCCGATATTTATTAAAGATGTTTCATTCTTTTTTTATTTCGTAAAAATGAATAGCTCTTTTGTAAATACGAAAGATCATTTCTAAATTACAAAATATATTTCGTTTTTATAAAATGTATTTCGTTTTATGAAATTACGAATGTTATATCCAAAATAAAAGTACAGGTTATTTCGTAAACTTGAAATAGTGTTTCTGAAGTACGAAATAAAAAAGAACGTTTCATACTTAAGATTAAAGTGTCGGATGTCACTTAGGAGCTGACGAAACTAAAATAAATACAAATTATACAGACAAATCATCTTCTAAACTAAGTATTTTGGCGTGCAAGTAATAATGATATTTTACAAATTTTGAATAAATCCATTTACTTAGAGCAATTGTTTACCTGGATATGCTCTGAATAAATGGATTTATTCAAAATCTGGACAATCCAGAGCAAGAGAATTACCTTCATTGTTGATATTTTACAAGTTCTATAAAAACTCTCTATCTTACTTTGACCAGATAGCTTGCAACTCAGAGTTTTGCATATTCATCTCTTTTTGAGTCAGACCACACTGCATATACATGGGCTTATAAAGTAAAGTCTTAGCAACAAGCTGGTGTAGGCTAAATGCCATTATCAGTTCAAATGTTCGTATAAATTCCATATGGTACAACACTTGTATATTATGAAATTTGCTAGGATAATTATATTTCCAACGTGTCGTGGGGGACACCTATATGTTTAGTGTTGTCTGTCTGTCAGTCTGTGTGATACAGTTTGTCAACACAACTTCTCACACCACCAGGCAGATTTACACCAAACTTCAAAAAAGATCAATGCTATGCCTTTTATTGCATATTGTCGGCATGTTCCATGATTCGGTAATTATCAGTGGAGTTATGGCCCTTGATTCGTCAAATTTTGTGATGTTTTGGCCACTTCTCTTATATTATTGGGCGGATTTCCTCCGAACCTTGCAGGAGTGATCAGTGTAAACCAAAACTATGTATATTATTGGCAAGGTTCGGTTCAGTGGTTTTCAATGGAGTTATGGCTCATGATTGTCATAGTTTACCATGTCTGCTGGACTACACCGTTACTAGCAAAATGATTTACACTAAAATTCACAAAAGTGATCATTTCCAAGCTTACTTGGACTTGCCATGGGCACATTCCGATTCAGTGATATTCTGCTGAGTTATAACCTTTTATTTGTCAAGTATTATGATGTTTTGGCTACTTCTTTGACACCATTGGACAGATTTCCACCAAATCTTACAGGAGTTATCAGTGGTAAGCCGAGTTATGGGTATCATTGGCATGTTTCGTTTCAGTGACTTTCATAATAGTTATGGCTCTTGATGTGTATTTATCCGTGTTTACACTACTTGCTATATACCATTGGGCTGAATTTCACTAAACCGCACGAGTGATGTGAAGAGTAATTGTGCATATCATCGGCATAATTAGGTTTAATATTCATAAATCATTAGAAAACGTCTTGTTTTCTGTGTTGTAGAGAACATATTAAAAGGAGGATACATTGTGGAGATGGCCATACCTCCATGGAAGGATGGAAATCACTCGGAGAACGAGGAATTGGCTAACATCCTGTCGAAAGTTATGAATGAGGCGAGTTGTAGCAGGGAGCACATATCGACTGTTGCATTTTTACTAACATCGGTCTCAGACTGGACCTTTGACAGATTCATGAAATGCGTGGTAAACTTCATCATGAAATGGCTTCTTACATGCCCAAATGAATTGCCTCACACGGTAAAACTGTGCACAGAAGATTCGAGGTATTTTTCAAACACGGAAGTATACATTGATCAGTGTGCTGCTTTCCACATTCAAGGTATACGCAATTAAATTACAGGTATTTTAGTAGGTCAGTAGTTATAAAATGTACATGTACCAATGATAGATTGTTCGACGTATCGACAGTAAGTCGTTCAGCTCTATATTAATAGGTTATGTCAGTTGAATATGTATATATAAGATGTCCATACATTCATTGCTTTCATATCAGTATGATGGTGTAATTATTTTATCCCAGTATGAATTACAAAGCGTGTATCCCTGGTTGCCTGAAGAATTCATGCCAAAACGAAAACTGCTGAACCTCGTCTCATTTATTATAGTACATCGCAATGTTCTCTAATTGAAGTTATTCATTATTTAAAAAGGGTTTGTGCTTAAGCTTTTAAATGCCTGAATCTTCTTGTGTCTCCGAAACAAATTGTTTCAGATTAGCAAACAATGTTTTAAGACAGTTATGTTTTTATCAAACTATCTCAATCATTATGGAGTGTTTTACTTCTTCGATTGTAGTGTCACAACAGATACGGGATCTACAGACTACTGTTTGTAAGGGTCAGTTAGATCAAATAGAGGTATTCCCGTTTTGTATTAGTTTCCAGATATTAAAAACTAGAGTTACGAAGGCCATTCGAAAAATAATGACAATCGTGCTGGAATATGGTGCTCAGTATGTGTACAGACTTCAAATTTAGTTTATCCCTTCAAAGTATTCGCCCTTGACTTATACGCATTTCCACAGTAGAGAAATCCAGGAGGTGAACGGTGCAGGGAAGTCTCCTCTTGGTATGGCCTTAAGTAACTGAAACATACCAGTCCCAAGTGCTTTATTAGATGAATAGTTTCGTCTAGTCAGCGTCTTTTTTCAGCCTTGGAAAGTGGAAATTTTCAGTAACTTGATTTGTACCACTTTTTCATCTCTCAGAAACTTTTAAACAATGACACCCATGTGAACCACAACGTTGCTATGGATCAAATAGAGACCGAGAAGACCAGTCCTTGAACGCATTTGCTTTGTATTTTCGTTTAACAGCTTTCAGTACCCTGTCTCTGTAACAATTTCAAGTGACTGCCTTTCCTGACGGTGTAGGAATTGGTACAACAGTACCCCTAGTAGTAAAGAAGATGGAATACAAAACATTTTGACACTTTAAGTCCTTTTTCAAATACTTGTCTATAATCACCTTTGTTGCAGCCACTGTCTGTTGTCAACGCGGCGCTGTGGTTCATAAAATTATATCTAGGTCTCATTTCCTATAAGGAGCTGTGGCATTGTGCAATCATCTAAACTTGAGAACCTCTTCTGCGTTTCTTTAGCACATTTGAATCTATCGGCCTTTTCTCCTCGATTAGCACATGAGGCATCCATCGGGCACAATTCATTCTTTAATCCAAGTGCTTGGCGAGTTTTCCCCGTTGACATGCCAATGGGCACTGTGTACCTGGCGTGTGTACGTCAGTCAGACGTCTTACAGCATCTATGTCCTTTGATGTCACTGCTGTTTTTTGGGCTTGCCAGGACAAGCCTTGTCTTTGAGGACTGACCATTTCTATATTAACGTACCCACCAGTAAACTGTTGTTTTTTGCAGACTTCCAGTTCATTGAGTATCTGCATTGCAGGTATATTTAAAGAACGACATACTTTTATATACGCTCTAATTTCAGACTTTTGCTTTCTTTTCATAGTTGAATGTATTGTGCTTAGTGTATATGACTACATGATGTCTCCGAAACGGTACGATACTGTCAGAATCATTGATATTTCATGCATGTAAAACGTTTCTTACGTGTCAAACTTCTACAGAAGCACGCGATTGTCCTTAGTTTTAGAATGACCTTCGTACTTATTATTGTGAACAGTATAAAATAAGTGTTTGTACAAATTTTATTTGCATAATATACACATTTTTTTCATTGTTTCATTGGCACATACATTATGATAAGATAATACCGCTTTACATAGAATTATCCGACTGTTAGAAGAATAGATAGAGCTATTGTACTCGCTCGTTCGTCGACGTCTGCGTCCGATAAGGTTAAAATATTGCAAAAAAAGCAATGTCATGGAACCTTTGCAGTGCATGTTAGATTATCACAGAGTTTTCATTCTTCTCACTAGTGGTTACTGAAATGCCATCTTATATACAGAGTTATGCCAATTTTTCTACTTAGCAATGTTTGGTCAAATTGGAATGGATTGAAACTTAATACACTTGTTCACTTTGATTGGATATGTATTGCATAGGTTCCTTAACTCTGTTTTACTCTTTTACAAAATCATGCCTCTTGTTCGATATTTGGTATCTATTCAACTTTTTCTAGTATCACGGCTTTGCCGGTTCTGATATATTTTCTGGACCATTCGGGCGAAGGTGTCCCTTCTTTATCTGTATAACAAAATTCCGATTAAGCCGGTGCTAGGGTGGGTGAAAGGTGTTGCACTTTTCATTACATTTTATGAACAGACTCAGTCAAACCAAGTCTGCTATTATTGTGCTTGGTTGCATTCTACACTTGAAAAGGATCTTTTTTTTTCTTAGTCGAGCATTGCCATTCTCCGTCAGCTCTTGTTTCAATGACTATATGTTTTAATATGTAGTTTGTAATATTTCATACATTGTTGTAAAATAAAGGCAGATGTGTTAGTGAATACAGCAGCACCGAATTTAGATCTTACCAAGGGTTTTGTGTCAGCCTCTCTGTCAAGAACAGCTGGTCCGGACCTCCAAAAAGAATGCCAAAGTAAATATCCGAGAGGTATCAGAGCCGACGAAGTGGCAGAAACTAGTGGTTACAATACACGATGCAAGAATATATTCCATGTTGCATTACCACCGTATTCCATCCATGCGCCTACGAGCTGCATTGAGGTTTGTAAAATTTTCCCATACCTTAGAATTAATAACTACTTCCACTGGTTTTTTATCTTGATTTAATTTACGTATTATGCCATTAAACTGCTTTAGGCCGATATAATGTCAAACAGTTTTTTATTTTATTAAGTTAATTTTCGCATTATGTCATGGAACTGTTTTCATTCTGTTTTCTTGAGATATAAATGAATCAATCCGTTCGCGATGTTTATGATCCTCGAATTATATGTTGCTTAACTGGTCAAACTGGGGGACCATATGCAGCTTTTAATGAAATACATCTGCAGAATTGAGTTCTGCTCAACCCCAGGCTATAGGGCGTGGACGGTAGCTTGCATTTCCACTACCGTCCATGAACAGGCTCAATTAAACCGAGTGAGTCTGCAACATTTTCTTTTTTTTTTTTTTCGTGTTGGGCGAATTGTGGCTTTCCACTTTTTCTATTTTACTATCACAGCACCGTTGTTTGTGCTATGTAAAATGTCTCTCCGTACTTTCAGTCAGAGCTGTTATATATTTTTAAAGAACGCAAATGTTAAATTGATTTAATTCTTTTCTGTGCACCGATTGTATCTTGCTAACCAGTAAGTAAGCATATATTACTTTGAAAGAGCAATGGCAAATGAAATATTTATGATAAATTTTAAGATTATTTTACCAAAACAATTTTGTTAACAGTGTTTTCAGAAAGTTATGATGAATTGCTTGGAGAGAGCTGTCGTCTTAAAGCATACTTCAATAGCTTTTCCGGTTATGGGAACAGGATCTTTGGGTTACCCAGTAGAAGTTGTTGCATCAGAAATGTTTTCAAGTATTGAGAAATTCAAAGAGAAGAACCCTCATTCGACCCTAGAAACAGCATTTTTTGTTATTTATGACAAAGATGATGACCTGTTTGAGGTAGGACTCAATTTGATAAAAACATATATTCCGTTAGATATCTTTTACATCTTAATTTAAAACATAAAGTTTTGGAGAAAAGTATTTATAATTTTATGCAAATGGTGCTTGCATTTCTTTCAATAGAAATGGCCGGTAGCAGTATTGTTTTAATTAATAAAATTTTCTTTATCTTCAGCGAATTAAGTTATCAATTCAATTAAAAAGTATTGGCAATGACAACGTATTTATAGTTACTTTAAGTATATTTGATTTCAAACAACAGGTTTATTGTTTTGATTTATATTAAATCGGTGAATTACTGTTAGGAAGCGTTTTCCATATCATGTCATCAAAGTCTGTGTTGTCACAAGCATTATCTTTTGAAATAGGAAATAAGTATACATTACACAAATGAATAATGAATTCAATATCTACGGTCCGACAGTATTTCACTTAAACGCACTATTACTATCTTGAACACATAAGCGATACAAATGTTTGTTTCTGCTTGAAAACGAAACTTGTAACGGATACTTATCAGGAAAACAGCAGTTCATGAAGACAAATGTCCCTATCGTTGAATTATATTTCAAATTAATTGACCCCATTGTTTATGTACCAGAAAGATCTTACAAATCTGTTTTATCACTACCAAAACACCTCTTTAAATATATATCCAGCCAGGAATATCATAAAGTAGCCTTTTGGTGTTTTGTGTTAAAACACTTTTATTACCGTTTTATATGTTTGTGTTTAAAGATCTGAAGTTCTTATTTCACAATAATTAAATTGTTGAACCTCCTGTCTTTTCAGTATTTTAAGAAGATCCAAAACGAAATTTGTAAGTAAAGCATACTGTGTTTTAGGTAGGCTATTTATTACATTATGAGGACTTGTTGATTTACCAGGACTTGTTTTCCAAACTTAACATGGACTTAGCAATTCATGGCAAAGTTTTTGTATGCAAGCTGATATCTCAGTTACCACGAGTGGGAATGGATTGCAAGTTCACACCCTTGTCCACTGGGATGATCTGACGTACCATGAACAGGTTTCATGACATATGCTTCGTTATTTTATCTCAGTTATTCGAAGAATAAGTAGCGTGCGTGCATGCGTGTTCTGATTTACTGTAAAGTCTTTTTTTCAACAAGTTTTCAGCTATTTAAACGAAGATGTCTACTTATGGCAGTGAGCGCAATGCCCAACTTTTAAAGAGCTGCTTTACTGAAATAACATGTCATAGACACGTGACATGATACACCACCGAGTCACATTATACTGCAGTTCTAGTACTACCATCCTAATGCTGAGGGCAAAGAATAAGTAGAGCAATTGCACTCAATCGTGCACACAATCGGCGTCCGCGTCACGATTTGGTTAAGTGTTAATATGTAAACTGCTGTCTCAGTAACCGCTTGTGGGAATGGATTGAAACTCCACACACTTGTTCACCGTGATAATCTGACATGCAATGTATATGTGTTGTAACTCTGTTTTGCTGTTTGACAACGTAATGCCCATTTTCGACTTAGCGTTTCTTTTGCCGTTATCTGTATTCTCATTTAGCATCATAATCTGACATGCAGTGCGTAAGTTCCAAATTTTATTTGGCAAAGTTATGCCCCTTTTTCGATGTAGACATTTTTGGTTATGGTTTTGTATTTAAGCTAGTATGGCAGTAACCACTTGTGAGAATGGATTGAAATGTCACACACCTTCTTCACTTTGATGATATGACAGGTCGCGTAAATGTGTTTTTCTGACAAAGTTAACCCTTTTTTTGACTTACGTGTTCACACTTGAACTCAGTGTTGTTGTACTTTCTGGGCTATTGGGATCATGGAGTTAAATGAATATTATGCTTAAGTCGGTGCCAGGGGGCATGACGTGTGTTGCACGTTTCATTTCATCTCAAGAACAGACCCAGTCAAAATCTGCTATTATTTTCCTTTGTTACAATTTTAGCTTTCAATGGATCTTCTTATAGATTTTATTAACTATCACCACAACAGTCTTTAAGTGTCGTGTGGCGGTTGTAAAAAGGTCTATCCGTGCTTGGACTCGGTGTTGTTATATTCTGGTTCTATGGAATCTTGAAAGACATTATGTTTAATAGTATTGTACTAAGCCGGTGCTAGGGGGCGTGAGAGGTATGACACATTTCAGACTTAACCAAACCAAGTCTGCTATTATTTTTTTGGTTTCATTCTATGCTTCCAAGTGATCGTTTTATTAGTTTAATAAGCATATTGCTCTCTGTTATCTGCCTTCTCATTTAGCATCATAATATGTGACAGTTCTGTTACTCAAAATGGCTTACCTTTTGTACTTGTGTATGTCTATTGTTTCGTTATTTTATCCTTTTTTTGTGACAAGATTTTAAAACGTCGACCGTTGCTCTCCTATGATAGCTCTATTCTTCATTTATTCTGTTACGTTTTTGGTATGTATGCTGATACCTTAATAACCACCAGCGCGAATGGGTTGAAACTCTCACACTTGCTCACTGTGATGATGTGACGTTCAGTGCTCATGGTTCATAATTCGTTTTGCTTGTATACTAAAATAATCCCACTTTTAATTTCACCGGTGCAGAAGACCTGAAGTGCATATAGTGTTTGGCATGTCCGTCCGTTCGACACGTTCTTGTGTACGAAACTCCTATTGTTTCCGTCAAAGTGAAATGAAATTTGGTAGTCTGTATCATTATGGAGCGCAAATTTTCGGGACTTTCATTGTATTCTGTATGGACGGAGATGCATTTTTGTATGCCCACTACATATGTACGCTGTGTGCTCATGCGAATATGTTTTTTGTGTTCTATGTAAGATTAAGGCTTTCCGGGGAATAAGTGTCGTGTCGTACAGTATTAACATCACTCTTGTTTCACTTAGAGCTTTTGCTAAGTCTCTATATGTGAGCTAGTATCTCAGTCAGTAACCGCTATTAGAAATGAATTAAAATTTTATACACTTGTTCACTTTGTTGGGCAGGCATGAAATGTACAGGTTAAAATTGGACTAAGTAATGCTTTTATTAACTTGTTTTATGTTAGCTGGTATCTACGTTATATTTGTACCACTAATAAGAAAAGATTCAGATTGAAACTTGTTTAGAAATTGTTTCAAATTGCAAACTAGTGTGAATTAAACAATGTCTTTATTATTATTTTTTCGTTCTGTTCCTTTTTAACTTTTTGTCAAATTTTATTTTGTAAACTGGTATCGCATCTAGCATCACTAAAGGGAAGCTTCTGTGATTTTTAATTGTGTTTACGCAAAAATGATTGTTTATGTTATTTTATTCACTCAGTTTTGTGACACGGCTTTGGAATATTCAAACGTTGTTGCCCACTGACTGCTCTTGTTTGTGAATATCCTAATTTCACGAATATCAGTTGAGTAGTTAAGTTGACTAATTAAGGCAAATTTTATCTTAATAACATAACTGTTTTGTTTCCAAGGGGCAAGCGTTGATGAAATTCAAAACTGTAATTGTTTCCTTTAGTTTCATAAAACAGCTGACAGCGCACAGCTGTTTTATCCGTCAATTAATAAATGTGTACGTAGAGTATGCAATTGTTCTATAGCTCTTTGTCTAAACATTTTTTTATTTTAAATGGACGTTTGCTTGTGGATACGAATCACATTTAAAGACAGTCCTACTTTAAATCTCATATTATATTACTTTAAAGCTAACAGCGCGATTGCATAGGAAACTGTAAATTGTATTTAAACACGTTTTGTATCGAAATAGCTGCAACTTACAATTGGATAAATACCTAATGAAAATGAATGTGGTTTAAAGCACAAGTTGCGATTTTAAAAAAAGTTCAGAAGTTGTTAAATTCTGTATGAGCGGCTGCTTTCCTTGAATGTAACTTTTTCTGTCGGACGTTTTTTCCTCTCTTTTTTTGTAACGAATGGGTTCATTAAATGAGTTTGTTTTATAAATATTATGAACTCTATATATATTCGAATTTTTCATAAATTCAGCGACGTCAGCGGTCTTACCGTCCTCGAAACACAGTAGGAAATCAGCAGTACGAATAACAGTAACTGGCACGAAGACAGATATAGAAAACGCAAAAACTCACTTGAAGAAAACGTTGAAAGACATGAGTGCACCTGACATTGCCTCCAGGAGTATAACTGACGTTTCAAGTATGGAATTTGGAGCTGTCAAAGAATTGTATGATATGGAATTAAATGCTCTTCGCGACAGCGGTGTAGACATTGATTACAAACAAAGCCGAAATGAGCTTTCAGTAAGAGGTCTAAGACATTTGGTTTCCTCAACCATAGAAACATTGAATGAATATATTGAGGAAATTAAGAGAATGCAGACATGTGAGATATCCGTAAGACATGTTTCTGTCACATCTGTTCAAGAAATTCTACATGATAAGCGCTATGGTCGGAAAGGCGTATGTTATATTCATAACCAGGATTCTAGAAATATAAAAGTTTTTGCCAAATCAGAAGAGATACTTTGTGATGTTAAGAGAGAATTTGAGATGGAATTTGACGATGCTAACGATGCAGGTCAGTCAACATGTAAAAAGGCTGTGCCATTGACACATGAACAAGAAATTGATACGTCAGAAACAGTGGAAAATTTGGGCGCAAGGTCGCTGCCTTTAAAAATGACTGTTTGTAGGTCATTTTCATGGTCGAAAGACTCGAAACATTTGCGTGTGTATAAGTATAGAAATATTGTAGTGAAAGTATATGAAGCTAACATTCTCGACGTTCCTGTGGACGGCATAGTCAACGCTGCTAACGAGGACCTGCAACATTGTGGAGGTGTCGCAAATGCTATTGCTAAAGCTGCTGGTATTGGGTTGAAGCAAGAATGTGAATCTTTGATTCGTAATAACAAAGGTAAGAAATAAAAATTGTATATGATCTGTAATATCAATAATACGTACGCGATCGAATAAAAGTAATTTCTGATAATACAGATACATTCAAAACAGTCATACTATGCAAATTATAATTATTTATATTTGTCCATTTGAATGGTTACTCGTTCGATGATATATCCACCAATTGTTACCTTTGAAATCATTCTATATCTGAAAATTGAAAATCTTGTTGACTTTTTACACTAAATTATAATGCTTTATGATTACTTTATAAATACATGTATTATAAGGTTGATAGCAGTGTATAATGATTAGAGACAATTTAAAATCAATTTTGAGGATATTTGTTTGTTTCAGTGTAAGACTGAAATAGCTTTCACGAGTGAACACCAGATGTAGTATTTTCAAGAATGGCATAGTCACGAGTGAAAATGTAAGATATGTTGTTCATGAGTGAAAGATATTTTGATCTTACATGTAAAACAAACAAATTTTCTTTTCAGTTCATCATATTTTGACTTAATTTTTCCTTTTTTATAGTTTCTTATCTCACTGTGAATACCAGATATTTTTCACTCTGGTATTTTGATAACTCACTGAAAAACATGTAATAATTTGTAATATTAAGTCTATTGCGATGAAATATTTCTTTAAAAAATCGATATGTCACGTTGTAAAGTATATTTGTAGTAGTCAGGTCAGAGCAATAACTGAAGGAAGTACATTAAAGGAATTTGTAGTTTAATAAAAGGTAGCTTTTCCGAACTAAACGTTTAAAATTTGATATTTACATGCACTAAACATTTTGTATTGAAAGAGAAAAAGCGTTTATTTTCGTATAAACAACATTGGTGTAATGATATCAAGGACGGCCTTTCCGCGAGATTGCACGCGTCATTCACAAGAATACATAAACAACATTGCGTCGTTTGAAAAGTCTTTTGGAAATTGCACGCCAAATTTTCATTACAGCTTAAAATATTTTTTCCTGACGGTAAAGATCAAAATGGAATCGACACGGCTGTTTTTGATTTTTTTTCACTAGATTTAACAATATTCTATTTAAAACCAGGAGCTGTATTTTTATCGGACAGCAAATTACAATTGAACGTGGGCGGGTCTTTTTGGCTGTTCTATTTATGTCTCCCACCACACAGTGGTGTGGGAGACCACTGGCACCAGAACAGAAAGAAAATGCCTCTGTACATGTTATACCTTACACCTAGGTATTCTATAAGAACCATGGTCATGAACGGGAAAATATGCTAACCCGTTTCAATCGTTTATTTCTCAACTGAAACGCGCAGTTTGGTGAATGGGTACCTAGTATAATGAACAAGCGATAATTTGTCTTCCAACGTGCACCAGTCACATTGTCTCAAAATTATATATTGCTCAGATTATCCACATATTTTATGCTTTCGTCAACGTTACAGAAAAAACTTGCGTGACCTTCCCTAATGAACATCCGGTCTAGAGGTCACGGCAGTGTGCACATGTTAGGCGAAACGTAAACAAACAAAAACAGAATTTTAAAAAAATCACAATTTTACACTAAAACTCGAAGTGATGAAGGAAATTCATCTTGTATATGATTTTTAATATGAAATCATACATTGGTCTACATCTGTTCTGTTTATTTTATTCATTTTGCACATTTATGCTGCATTTCCACATATTAGCGAACACGTGTAATAAAATGACGATTGACATACATTTTCACAACAGCCAGTCAGAATGGTTTTGTAATCTAGAACGGAACTTCACCAGGGAAGGTCAAGTAAGTTTTTTGTGCAATGTTGAAAAATCTATAAACTACGCGTTGTTTTTGTAAGATAAGAAGTATTGAAGAAATATGACCGGTACACAATGGAAGATAAATTACCATTTGTTTGATATCCATAGTACACATTTACCGAACTGCGTGCTTTAGGTATGAAATGCGCGATTGAAACGGGTTAGTATATTTTCCCCTTCATGACCATGGTTCTTATAGAATACCTAGGGGTAGCATAGAACATGTGCAGAGGCATTTTCTTTCTGGTCTGGCGCCAGTGTGGGAGACATATTGATTTACTCCTGCCTGTGTGTGTGTGTGTGTGTGTGTGTCTGTCTGTCTGTCACAAATCTTGTCCGCACTCTAAGTCAAACATTTCTCATCAGATCTTCACCAAACTTGAACAAAATGTGTTTGACAATAAGTACTCGGCCAAGTTCGATAACTAGCCAAATCGGCCCAGGCACTTCGGAAGTATGGACACTTGAATTACCGAAAATCGCTCTATACACTGATGTCCGCGCTCTAAGTCGAACAGTTCTCATCCGACCTTCACCAGACTTGAACAAAATGTGTTTGACAATAAGTCCTCGGCCAAGTTTGGTAACTAGCGAAATCGGCCGAGGCACTTCGGAATTATGGCCCTTGAATTACCGAAAATCGCTCTGTACACTGATGTCCGCGCTCTAAGTCGAACAGTTCTCATCCGATCTTCACCAAACTTGAACAAAATGTGTTTGACAGTAAGTCCTCGGCCAAGTTCGATAACTAGTCAAATCGGCCCAGGCACTTCGGAATTATGGCCCTTGAATTACCGAAAATCGCACTGTACACTGATGCCAGTGATACATGTATTAGTGCATGGTTGACTCAGATACATAATGGAGAAGAAATGCTAATCTATTATGATTAGGCAGTTGTGGGAGACATGCGCTTTTCTTAAATGCAGCTCTAGTTAGATATTGAAAAGATTGATATCCTGACTGTTTCATACCCCTGGAAAGCAAGCCACTTATTTTTGTAGCAAGCTGTTGTAAAAATGTAAATATAAGCATTGGGACTTCTTGCAAGTCATCTAAGATTCGCTAGCACGTTTCATGGATTTGCAAGAAGTTCCTATGTAGTTTATACCCGTATAAACGAAACAAGATAGCAATTATTTTTCAATTTTCCTGTCTATTTTGAAAGCGTAGAAACTTTGTAGTTTTGATACGTTGCCAGCTTCTGCATTGATCATTTATCCATTGTTTGATATTTGAATACACGTATTATAAGATTTTAATATGCTCTAGGATGATTATCTATTGTTATAAGAACTTTCAATAAATCTGATTATATTTATAAATGTATATTGAAGCCGTTATGATGGGATTTTCTGTTTTGAACAAGAATGCACCGTAATATACTGGAAGATTAATGGTATAATTGGTGTCTACATATATTATCGAACCATGATGTAGACATCTTTCAATAAAGCGTTTGTGATGGCTATTATTCTCTCAAAGATATAACGGATACTAATGTTATTTTACCAGGTTCCCTCGACGTAGCATCTGTCGTATGTACACGTGCTGGATCTCTCAGTTTTAAGTGTATTTTGCACGCAGTTGGTCCACGGTGGTCTGATTACATGCCTATTACAAAGAATAGCTTAGATCACTGCGAACTCGACTTAAAGAAAACAGTTGTTAGATGTTTTAAAATGGCCGAGAACAAAGGATTGGAAACAGTTGCTTTACCAACCATAAGTTCTGGTGAGTATGATGTAATTTGATAATAAGTATGTGACTTTATTGGCAAACTGGAATGTTTTACATGCTGTAAACAGTTACGTGTGGATTGATGTATTCCATGTCACATGATGATAGTTCACAAACTGAGGTAACAATGGTATCCGCAAGCAGGGAATAAAATATATATACAAAAAAGGCAAACAATATCAGGACATCAACAAACTGCAACTAAAGCACATACTGCAAAATACACAAGGAACTAAATTGTCTCAGATCTTGAAGAGAAAACGGGTTGGTAATAGCATGGCACACAAGTAGAAAAGAAAGGTTTACAGCATGTGCGGATTTGTAGAAATAATCTACTGATAATATTCTCGAATTGTTCGAAATAACAAATTCATATTTAGAGCAACAAATAAATGAAACTGTATATTCAGTCTTTTAAACCTTAATTATACAGGTCATTGGTATAATAGTTGATTTACATACGTGAGGGGTGTTGCACTTTCCATAACCTCTCATGGACACACTCAATCAAACCGAGCCTGCTGTTATTTTGCTTTGTTGCATTCTATGCTTCCAAAGGACCTTCTTACAGATTTTATTACGTATGCGTGCATGAGCATTTCTATGTTTACATGTAGTGACTTTTGTTGTCATACCTTGTGTTGGGCATTCACGTGGCGAGATTTTTTGTTTACACTATCATGAAAATATGAAAAACGGTTGGGATTAACAAGAGCTGTCGGAGGACAATTCAACAGCATTGTCAATTGAAAAAATATAAGTCGAAAAAGGGGCATAATTTTGTTTAAAAAAAGCAAAACAGAGTTATGGAGCCTGTGAAATGTAAGTCAGTTCTTCATAGTGAATAAGTATGTGAAGTTTCAATCCATTGCAATTAGTGGTTACTGAGATACCAGCTTACATGCAAAACCTTAACCAAATCGGGACGCCGAGGCGTTGGTGAGTCCAATAGCTCTACCTATTCTTCGAATAGTCGAGCTACAAATGAAGTTTGGTGCACCATTTAACGAATCAAACTCATAAATGGTGCCTTTTGCCACTGACTGTTTCCAAGAGGCCATGATGTGCTCCTTCATCGTCTGTATCTTTTTATTTGTCTTACTATTAATGGTGTACACGCCTAAAATGCTCAGCTTTAGGGTATCATTAAGCTTAAACACAAATGATATTGCCATTAGTTTTCTCGGTTCGGTTCGAATATGGGCATAATGCTATATTAAATTATGTTTACACACTAGTATCTTTATTTTCTTACACACCCTTATCATTTTTCGAAGTATATTCATGATCTTCAGATGACAGCCAAGTTCAGTTTTAATTTAAATTGAACCAGGGACAGTCAATGTCATGTTTTTAGGTCGATTTTGGAACAGTTTGCAGCTGATATTTATCACTCATGATACCTTATAGTATTCATCGCAGTTACGAGGGTGTGACAGAAGAGCAGCCAGGGTTTCCCTCGTAATGCTGAGGATTATTTTACAATAAATAGTGAATTTTTTAACACCAGTTGCAGCCATACATAAACAAAATGTGGATTAACATGTCATGGTTGGGTTTTATTGTGTGCCATGTAGAAATGATTTTGTCAAAACTGCTTTCCTCTGATAATGAAATCTGTAAGGAGATTCTTCGGTCGGTTTGAATAAGCATGTTCTTGGGAGGTTATGAAATATGTAACACTCGTCACATCACTAGTTACGGCTAATTCGGAACATTTTGACTTAACAAATGCATTCATTCCAAAGTAACATGAAGTAATAGTATCGGAACACTGACATCAGTTCCAATGTCGATTTTTAGTCCTGACTGGATGAAAACCAGTTTCGGAGAATATAGGATTGCGCTTTTCCGTCATTCCGTCGGTCCGTCCGTCCGCAATTTCGTGTCAGGTCCATAACTCTGTCATTCATCAAGGGATTTTAAATTTTACTTGTCACAAATGTTCCCCCATGATACGACGACGTGCCGTGCGCAAAACCCGGACCCCGAGCTCAAAGGTCAAGGTTACACTTGGAGGTCAAAGGTCAACAAGGTTTTTTTCCTGTCCGGTCTGTAACTAAACAATCCATGAAGGGATTTTGATATTACTTGGCACAAATGTACCCAATAATAGGATGATATGTCGTGCACAAAGTTCAGACCCCTAGCTCAAAGGTCAAGGTCACACTTTGCAGTCAAATGTTAACATGTCATGCACAGAGTCTGTTTCGTGTCCGGTCAATAACTCTGTCATTTATCAAGAGATTTTAATATTACTTGGCACAAATGTTCTCCATAATCAGACAGTATGTAATGCGCAAAAAAACGGACACCTAGCTTAAACGTCAATGTCACATTTGGAGGTCAAAATTCAACTGGGATTGTTTCCTGTCCGGTCTGTCCGGTCTGTAACTTAACAATCCATGAAGGGATTTTAATATTACATGGCACAAATGTACCTCATAATAAGCCGATGCGTGATGCACAACTTTCAGACCCCTGGTTCACTGGTCAAGGTCACACTTGACCGTCAATTGTTAACATGACATGAACAGGGTCTGTTTCGTGTCCGGTCCATAACTCTGTCATTCATCAAGGGATTGTAACATCAATTGGCAGAAATGTTCTCCAAAATCAGATGACGTACGTGTCATGCGCAACACCCATAACCCTAGCTTTAAGGTCAAGGTCACACTTGGAGATCAAAGGTCAGTATGTTCTTTTTTTCCTTTCAGGTCCATAACATTGTCAAGCAAAACTGGATTTAAATATTAGTTAGCACAAATATATCCCAGGATGACACGACATGTCATGCGCGAATTACAGACCATAGCTGAAAGATCAAGGTCATACTTTCAGGTCAAAAGCCAACGGGGCATTTTTCCTGAACGGTCTGTAACTCAACAACCCTTAAAGGGATTTTAATATTACTCGCCATAATAAGACGACATGTCATGCGCAAAACCCAGACCCCTAGCTCAAATGTCAATGTCACATTTGGAGGTCAAGTGTCAATAGGGATTTTTTTCCTGTATGGTCAATAACTCTGTCATCCATGAAAGGATTTTGATAGTATTTGGCACAAATGTTTTTGCACAATTATACAATGTGTCTTACGCAGCACCTTCTTTCCTTACTCAAAGGTCAAGGTCACCGTCGGAGGTCGAAGGTCATTAGGTGTTTTTCCTGTCTGGTCCATAACACTGTCATCCATTTAGGGATTTTAATTTTACTTGACACAAATATTTCCCATAATGAGACAGTGTCATATGTGATACCCGGACCCCTAGCTCAAAGGTCAAGGTCACATTTGAAGGTCAAAAGTCAAGATTGCTCTTTTCCTATCCAGTCTGCAAAATATTTTGATATAAGCTCATGTGTCATATGGACCCAATTAAAAAAACTGTTCGTGTATTTTCTTCTGAATTACTTCCCTTTAATATGATGAATTCTTTATATTTTTTTCTCATATTTCTCCACCAATTTTAGAATAAAATGTTAATCAAAATTAAATATTGTTTAGATTTATAGATGTTATCAGCAGTCAACAACTGAAGATTTTTGTTTATGCAAATTTTAATCCAAATGTTGTGTTATAACATATTGTATATATATCACAATACTGTTTATACATCATTGACAGATATCAAATTATTATGAAATACTGCAGTAGAGAAAATTAGTTGCCTTCCAGTAGGGGACTTTGTATTGCATTGCAATACTTCATTTACTTGTTAGCTGAAGAAACCTCTTTGTCCGTCGTGCGTCGTGTGCAACTTTACTGTTAAAAATCAAGAGGTCACAATGTTTGCCCAATCTTAATGAAACTTAACAGAATATTTCCCATAATAACACGTCTGTGGATTTCGAAATCAGGTCGTCTGACTAGGTCACTAGATCACATCTCATTAAATTTGATATAAGTAGCCTTGGTCTTGGTATTTTATTAAAGATAATGGTACACACTTGAGCTATCATGGCTGTCTTGTTTTGAATAATATGATAATAAATTACTTCTTTTTCAGGACTTTTTAAAGTCCCAAAAGATGTTTGTGCTATACAATATGCCAAGGCCGTGATGAAATTTAAAGGATATAAACAATTGAAAGAAGTCCACTTTGTAGACCTGGATCCAGCAATGATTGACATTATACACAAAACATTCGATGCAATGATAACGAAGAGAGAAAAACCACCGTTTGATGTTAATATCTATTTGAAGCAGGGCAAACGGGCAAACACATCCGAAAATCGTACACACCATAAAAGTGGAAGCGACGCTAAACATTATCGACCAAAACATCTTAGTGGAAAAGCAACAGAGAAAAGAACTGATTTAGATGCATCGTATAAATCAGACGGTACGAAACTGACATGCTTATTTGAATCAAAGCCTGTAGCAGATGTATATGAAGGCAATTTATTGAAACTGAACGGTATAGAGGGTGTTGTCTGCAGCGAAGACGGGACTGGGCAGGCCAAAGGAATGATAGCCAAACTGTTGTTACAGAAAGGAGGTCAGGAATACAGAAATATAAAGAGTTTGCAATTTACTTCCTGGCGAAGGGATGGAGAGGTGATTATTACTCCGGCTGGAGATAATTTATTCAAATGGATCTTTCATGCTATCGTTCCTCGAAATATTACAGAAGGAATGTCGCCGATATATAGGAATATACTGAAAGCAGCAAAGGATAGGGAAATTGTATCTCTTGCGCTGCCACTACTCGGCACAGGTAATACTGTTAACACAAAGTTATTAACTTTTGAACGTGTTTGTAGCATAAAGAGATCACTATGTTGCATTATTTTAGTCCAGAAAAATACTCAATGCAAATTTCCAATAAATTTAATTTATTTCTCAGTGATTTGATATTTCATGCGTAAAATCGTTATTTTGTTTTTCTACGAATTTGATATTTTCCATAATTTAATATCACTTGAGCAAACGCGCTATTTTTGGTTTCTGTGCATGTGAGGTTATATTGCATATCTCCTTTGGGAGCTTTAAAACATTCGCTTTGAATAAAAGACTGCATGGGTCAAAGTTGTCAAGGCGCTTATATTTGTCGTAGGATGAAATTATTTTTAGGCTGGCGATTGTTCGCCAGACTATTATAACCATATACCGAGTTTCTGTAAAGTTCAGCAGGTGCTGAGACTGACAACACAAAATATAATTTCATGCGCAATTCAAATAGTCCGCCACGTTTATCAGTTTTGCCATAGAGTTGTATAAAGATTGTTAAACTTACCTGTTTCAATAGATCTATTTGTTCAAACATGTTATAATAATGTTTTATTTTTCTAATGGTAAATACTTGAAAGATAACATTAGAAAATATTACATAATGATGGTAAATTAATTCGCCTCTATGAATGAAATGTCCGTATGAATGGAACTTTTTCGTAACTCAACACTACTGACCGCTTCGTTATAAATTATGACCCCGGTCTATAAATGCTAATCAAACGAACGCTGGTTCCGAGAAACAATTGTCGATATGAGTTATACTGCGCATTATTCGACGACCTGACAAGAAATATGAAATATCAATTAAAATGAACTTACAGTGATATGAGTTATGTCAGGTCTTATACTGAGGGCTTTAAAGAATCTATTCTTCCAGATTATTTGCTATAGGCACTAAGGGACGAAATCGCTGCGTGAATTGCCAGAGTAACGCGAGAAGAAACAAATGACCACATTCTACGTGTTATATACCTTAATAGGGTTAGGGTTAATGGGTTTTTTTTCTTTTTATTATTGTTTTTAGTATTATTATTAGCGTACATGCAATATTTTGTTACAGAAATAATGTTTACATTTACAACAGAAACTAAAACATTACTTAATTTAACAGCAGGTTTTTAAGGATATTTTCATACTAAATTCATTTTAAACATTCTGACGAATTATGAAAGATATAATGTAAAAAGTACTTTATCACCAATATGCTTTAAGGGCGGGGCGTAGATGTATGCGAGTTTTGTTTAAACACACGTTTTCAGCTGTTTTCGGGCTATATTAAGATAGTGGACACGTATTGGTAATGTTTAACAATTGCATTAACTTGATACTGTCCTGAAGGTAACATATTTTTGCACTGTGATTTATCTTTAAACCCGTTTCGTTGTTGCTGTTTTTTTCTTCTTCTTTTTTCTTCTTATTATTTTTTAGCTCACCTGAGCACAAAGTGCTCAGGGTGAGGTATTGTGATCGCTCACCGTCCGGCGTCCGTCCGTCCGTCCGTTGTACGTCCGTCCGTCGTCCGTCCACACTTTCCTTTAAACAACATCTCCTCCTAAACCAACAGGCCAATTTTGATGAAACTTCACAGGGATGTTCCTTGTATGGTCTTCTTTAAAAAAGTATGCAAAGAATTGAATTCCATGCAGAACTCTGGTTGCCATGGCAACCGAAAGGAAAAACTTTAAAAATCTTCTTCTCAAAAACCAGTAGCCCTAGAGCTTAGATATTTGGTGTGAAACATTGCCTACTGGACCTCTTCCAATTTTGTTCAAATCATAACCCCGGGGTCAAAATTGACCCTGCCCCAGGGGTCACTTGATTTTGCATAGAAAAATCTTAAAAAATCTTCTTCTCGAAAACCAGAAGACCAAGACCGTAGATATTTGACATGTAGCATTGCCTAGTAGACCTCTACTAAAATTATTCAAATCATGACCCCGGGGTCAAAATTGACCCCGCCCCAGGGGTCACTTGATTTTACATATGAAAATCTTCAAAAAATTTCTAAAAATAAACCAGAAGGCCTAGAGCTTAGATATTTCACAAGTAGCATTGCCTAGTAGACCTCTACAAAATTTGTTCAAATCATGACCCCCGGGGTCAAAAATGACCCCGCCCCAGGGGTCACTTGATTTTACATAGGAAAATCTTAAAAAATCTTCTTTTGAAAAAGCAGAAGCCCTAGAGCTTAGATATTTGACATGTAGCATTGCCTAGTGGCTTTCTACTAAAGTTGTTCAAATCATGACCCCGGGGTCAAAATTGACCCCGCACTAGGGGCCACTTGATTTTACATAGGAAAATCTTAAAAAAATCTTCTTTTCAAAAAGCAGAAGCCCTAGAGCTTAGATATTTGACATGTAGCATTGCCTAGTGGCTTTCTACTAAAGTTGTTCAAATCATGACCCCGGGGTCAAAATTGACCCCGCCCTAGGGGCCACTTGATTTTACATAGGAAAATCTTAAAAAATCTTCTTTTCAAAAAACAGAAGCCCTAGAGCTTAGATATTTGACATGTAGCATTGCCTAGTAGATTCCTACTAAAATTGTTCAAATCATGACCCCGGGGTCAAAATTGACCCCGCCCTAGGGGTCACTTGATTTTACATTATGAAAATCTTCAAAAATTTTCTTAAAATAAACCAGAAT
The DNA here is from genome assembly GCF_021730395.1 of Mercenaria mercenaria. Lineage (NCBI taxonomy): Eukaryota > Metazoa > Mollusca > Bivalvia > Venerida > Veneridae > Mercenaria > Mercenaria mercenaria. Next base: position 12,831,303 of record NC_069369.1, on the reverse strand, counting down.
ACCTAGAGCTTAGATATTTCACATGTAGCATTGCCTAGTGGATTTCTAATAAAGTTGTTCAAATCATTTCCAAACTTTGTAAACTTAAGAATAAATGTAAAGTTAAGAATTGTTACAAATGTAACTAATTATTTTTTTGAAAGATGTCACCCTTCAGGTTAAATTCATTTTAAACAGCAAGAAATGGCTACTCAAATAAAACATTTCCGCTTTTGTATGACAGATCAATGATAATAAGTCTTGAAAAAAAAGAAGAGTTTATCTTACTTGAAAAAAGAAATATAATGAACAAAGTTTGCTCCTAGTGGGACCTGAACCTACGCCCTCCTGAAAAATTAGTTAAAGTAATCTCGTGGTAGGAACTGAATACTCTTTTTTTTAAAAAATACATTATTACGGGTACGTCAGTTTTCCTAACCATCGTATTAGGAAAGAAACAATAATCATTAACAGTCCGGTATGTAGCGTTATTCGAGCCCAAAATTTCCCTCATACCGACAAGAAAATTGTCCCACCTGAACGTTAAACTAGGTTTTTCTAATACTTACCCATATTTTTGAGCGAAAACACGCCCAGGTTTCAGTTGGGTTTTTTCAATTGAACTTTGAATTTCGGTCGTTATTCAAAGATTACGAACGTCAACATATGTTAACGATCGAGAACTTAGGTTAACGACCGTGAACATGGGTTTACGACCGTAAACATAGGTTCAAGCTCGTGAACATAGGATAATGACCAAAAATCATAGTTTTGTTCGAGAAACACAAGTTTATCGAACGTAAACCTAGGTTCACGTTCGTAAACTATGGTTAACGCTCGTAAACCCAAGTTCATGGCCGTAAACATAGGTTCACGTCCGTAAACAATGGTTCTCGGCAATCAAATTATCCAATAATTACATTCTTGGTCGAAAAACTAGGATAATCGAATACTAACATAAATTTTCGAGCGAACATACGGGATAACGGGCGTAAACTATAGTTTACCCTCTTGAACTAATGTTTACGTCCGATAAACTAGGTTTCTCGATTGAACTTTAACTTGGGTGTACAACGTGAACCTACACTTACAAGCATGAACTATATGGTTTACGAAGTAATCCTATGTCTTTCTCGAAAGAATAGGTTTACATGCTTTTACGTTCGAAAAACCTAGTGTTTAAGAAATAATATATGTCATTTAGTGATTTATCGCTGAATAAATCATAGTTTGAGTTCAGATGCGAAGGAATTATATCACGAGGGCGGAGTCCGAGTGACATAATAATATGCATCTGAACGACAAACAATGACTTTATTCAAGAGCAAATCACTAAATGAGATATGTTATTTCGATTCTAACACGTTACTAAGGGTACATCCTTGACGGCATAAATTAAATATTTGCCCGTTTTCAATCGGTTTCTTTTCCAGCGCGCCGCTATGCCGTTTGACGCTATGACGTAATAATTGTGACGTCAGAACAGTGAATTGTTGTATAATAATTAACGGTTTTCAGCCTTCTTTGTTTAATAGGAAAATGAATTGGATCGTGTTAAAATATTGTACAATTTCTATACATGTCACGTCCGTAAACTATGGTTCACTATCATAAATCTAGGCCCACGGTCGTAAACAGGGGTTCATGTTCATAAACTCGTAAATATAGGTTCACGGCCGTAGACCATAGTTGATTTTTAATTCTAATATATCGACCATACACCATGGTTAACATTTGAAAAAACTAGGTTTCTCGAATAAACAATGAATTTTGCTCGTTATCCTATGTGGTTTGATTGGATTACGAATTTGACTTTTTTGTAAGATTTTAATTTTTGCGGTTTCAGATTTCCAAGTGAGAATTATGTGCCGTTTGTATCACTAATGAAGCAAACACAATGTATTTTTCACCATCTATAGTCTGTAATATCCTTACACTACCTTCACAAGTTAACTAAGATGGTTCATCACAACAATAACCTATGCTCGCAAGTTTGATATGAAGAACCCTTATAATATCTAAGATTTTGCAAACATTCTTCCCGCACAGTTTTAATTCAGTGTTTTGTGGTAGCCAGCCTTTCTGTACTTTCAGTACTTTGATTATGTTCATGCAGCATGTTTAAACCTTTCTAATTTTTACGTGTTCCTTTAGGGCCAGCGCCTGAGAACACGAAGCGAGCATATAAATGGTACAGTGGCGAAGTGCGACGGTATAGGCGAAGCGAGATAGTACGATGGTGACAGTTCATCACACTGACTCGCTTCGCCATCGTACTGTCGCGCTTCACCATCCTACTTTCATGCCTTCGTAGTGTCACCATTGCATCGCGCTCCACCATCCTATTTTCATGCTTCACCTTCGTAGTGTCACTATCGTACTGTCGCGCTTCGCCATCGTACCGTCGCGCTTCGCCATCGTACTGTCGCGCTTCACCATTGTACTGTCGCGCTTCACCATCGTACCGTCGCGCTTCGCCATTGTACAGTCGCGCTTCGCGATCACACCTTCGCGCTTCGCCACTGTACCGTTGCTCTTCGCAGTCGCACCTTTGCGCTTTTCCATCATACTGTCGATGTCGCCTTTCAAATATTTTGTCACATTTAATATGAGTAGTAAACTGATTTTTACATCTAATATTTTTTATCAAAGTTTGAAACAAAACTGACGCCTCGGTCAATATTCATATTTCTCGAGGTGAGCATTTTTTTACATAACACCCTCTAAGGTATGCAATATTTATATAATAATAATATTTAAATACCGTCAAAATGTTGAGAAATAACCCTATATCTGGCAACTCACGTTAAACGTTATGTCTGCGACCAGGTATATTTTAAACATGTTTTTAAATATAAATTTTTGTAACCTTTCCTTTTGAATGATATTACGAGTACCGCGTTGGAATTAGAAATTTAAAACCGTTCATGTCCGTTTAATGTACTTCAGTTCGATCTTTATCACCTTGATCAAGAAATTATTTTTAAGGGTACTTGGATGAGCGTCCTGTAGACAACCTGTACGCTTTTAAACACTTTTAAAATCTACCAAACAGTCGCCTCTAAATACATTTAACATTGCTGTAGATGTTGCGAGAATTCATATTAAATAACCAGAAGCGTCTTTTTATCAGGTAGCGGGAACATGGATGAGAAAAGGAGTACAGAGGAACTGTTTAACGAACTGATCCAATTCCACCGACAAAATAAACACAGCTTGCTCAAAGTGCATGTTGTACTGAGGGATAAAACAGTTGCAACGGTGGTGCAAGACGTGTTAAAAAGTTGTGTAAATGATATTAGTCCGCAAGAGAAAAACGATCCAGAAACAAACAGACTGCAGCATGATGTCGATGATATGTTAGAAGCTGATGACGAGAATGTGACTGCTGCAGATAGTAATGTAAATATCAGGAATTTAAATGTAACGACAGCTTACAAACTTTGTCATTTAACGCCTAGCCTTACAGTTTGAGAGAAAAAAATCAAACAACACCAAATCATAGAAACAAAGGGTTGTTTCACATGAAAATGAACAGCATATAAAACATGAATATTACTCTATAAAACGATTGTCAGTTTACAGATATATACATTGAATTTCGGAAAAAGACTACATAAAGCGGCCACATTTTCGGACGGTTCAACGCCTTTAAAAATTAACTGTTTTCGAACAACTCTTTGATACATTTGAAATAAGGTCCAAGTGCTGAAATTTCACATATATTTCGCAATTGTTTACTTTTATTTCTTTAGAAATGGCATTCACTTTTTAAGGTGGGGTGGGGGGGGGGGGCAACTTTTTGAGATTATTATAAGTATCTGTCGCACGGGACATTAAGGTAGAATTTGTAAGATTGTTGGTAAAGCTGTTGCTCGTTTATCAAGTATTTCTTTGTTTTTGTGATATACGCATAAACCTTAATATTTAGTTCAAACAAGATAATGTTGTCATGATAGTTTAGTGCAAGTGTGAATTAAAAAATTCCAATACTTGTATTTTGACAACAAAGGGATTAGATAGCTTATCCACAACATCACTATACGTCTGATACATCCCTACCGGTTTTCACCAGGTGACTATAGGTGTGCCTTTCTGTTCAACTGTCCGCAAAAGTATTTCAATAAAATATATTGTGGAATAAAGAAATGAAAAACATATGTATGTAGAATATGCCGGCGGCTTTTTTTGTTTTTGTTTTGTAAATTGTGGTTGTTATGTTTACAAAAATATATACCTGTTTTATTACAATTGTCCAGGGTTATATTATTATCTTACTTCGGGCTTTTGTAGTTTGCCAGTAGTATTATTTTCATTTAAAACAACACAATTACATCCATGTATAAGGCATATGTATTTTATGTACTAGGGACTGTGTGAGTTGTTTCACGTTTCATTACTTCCCATGAAACAGGAATAATTATTTGATTGATTGCATTCTAGGTAGATTTGATTTACAGCGGGAAGGTCGAAGATTCATGCATAGCCCGTGATGATCATTCGGCCTTTTTTGATTGAAAGATTGTTGAAAAAGACATCTCAAACTCGCATTGTGAAGTTTACAGCTATCAGATGCTAGTGAGATAACGGACCGAGTATAAATGAAATACTACATAAAAACAGATTGATTGGTATTTTATATTGTTGCATTAACGTTTAATCTTCATTAAGTTTTAATATACATTTTATCCGTTACAATGTGGATTAAAATCTTTCTAAAAGAATAATTTATATATACATATTCTCTGTTCGCAGCCGGCAGCAGACGAAGACTGTGTTATTTGTATGGACACAATAGACGACGCGGAGATACTAAAGTGTGGTCATAAATTCTGCAAAGAATGTATTGAAGGATATTTTAAGGTATTTTTTGAAAACTCATTGTTCACGTTGGAGTGAGATAGTCATGACATATTATTGCTATTATACAAGAGCAGTAACATTCTGGCGTTCGTCGAACTGATTTTGTCTAGAATAGATAAAGAAAGAATTCGTTGCTTCGACAGAAGAAGCGTATTTAACATGTGAAAAAAAATGCACAGCAAGATGTTCGAAAGAGTCTGGCAATTTATTCAATTCGTTTGATAAATTCACTTCTGTATATATATATCCACATTTAGAGTGTATATAATGCATATCGAGTTTGTAAATAAAATACTTTAGTTTTTCATATTTTAAGGTATTTTGAATGTAAGGAAACACAATTTCTTTTAAATGAACAAACTTTTTAAAACGTAGTGCATGTAGTTAATAGAACTTCTATGGCGACATGATTCAGTTTTTGAAGTAGTCGTTTCTTTATGAGTTCCTAAAAATTATTGTAATTTAGAAAATGCCAAAGCTGAATAATTCTAGGTAAAACAAGTATGTCCGACATGCGGTCAAATTTGTGGTATAATCACTGGTGATCAGCCTGACGGAACAATGCAGATTGCCAAAAGTAAAATACATCTTTCCGGATACGAAGGACACAATAGCATTTCAGTTGCGTACAATTTTCAAAGTGGTAAACAGGGGGTGCGTATGACTTACTCATATTGATTGTTTAGGACATATTTCGTTGATAAGTGTATTTATACATCACGACTACATCACATTGGCTTTGTTCATTTTCATGCATTTGTTCGCATTATGAAAGGGATCTGTATTGGTTTCGGACTTATACAATGGAACTCGTCTTAGTATATAAATACGGCGGTAACGCTTTTTCTAACGGGTAAACAATTTTACTGATTTTTTTGTGAACGAGTGATGCAACAAACCTCGTTGACATTTTCTTTCATCAAATACCATGTTTTTACTTTCACTAGCAAGATGAAAAACTTACTTTTTACTAGAACAATACAGAATATGAACCAAAATGTTAAGTAAACAAAAAATCAACATAGCTCATTTCATTGCATTATTTTGTGTGTAGGATGCATGTTCAAAGTAACACATGTATATGTATTTGAAAATAATCATATCAAACAACAAACTAATGATGATGACAAGTAATGCTTTCAGTAAGTGTTTCACTTTTGTGGCGGTTGAATGCCATCCTTGCACTGGCCATCCTTGCACTGCTATGATGATTTTCAATTATCTTTATTATGTTATACGAGTCTGGTGTCATGTCTTTTTACTGTTTTTATATTATGTTTTCTTCGAAATTTAGTGGTGAACATGTTACCAAGCTGAAATAGGTGACAGCATCAAACTAATCTATAAAATCTGATTTTGATACTGTATTAAAACATATATGACTGAACCGTTTTGCTAGTGATGTCTTACTGATATTGTACTAGAAAAGGCAGCATTATCTTACAAATAAATCCATTATATTCTAAATTTCTAGCATTTTATCTTTTCTTTCCAAAGGAACTTCACCCTCGGCCTGGAACACCTTACAAGAGTATAACTCGTACAGCGTTTTTACCTGACAACAGAGAAGGCAGAGAAATATGTGCTATGCTGAAGACGGCGTTTGAGCGACGTCTTGTGTTCACAATTGGAACGTCCAGAACAACTGGGGAAGAGGGAGTCATCACATGGAATGATATACACCATAAAACAGATATGAGACCAAATACTCAGTAAGTGTTTAATTTTGGTTTACTATTGAGAAATGATTGTACGATTTATTCTTAAAAATGTTCTTAAGAATGTTATAATAATACAAATTCAATGCAGAAATTCTCAACAAATTGTCTGTTTTGATATTATCTGGAAAAATATTTTTATGTCTTGTTTATTAGTAGCAACAAATGCAAAACATATATAGCCTTTACGTCGGGTCTCATACTAGGGTCTCAGCTTATCGGCATTGTTGCGGTTTCCGATAATTATCATAGCAGAAATAAACATGCCTAAAATGTTGCAATATATTGTTTGTGCCGCGGAAGTATTCTAGTCAAAAAGATGAATCAGAAATAATATTATTGTGTCGTTAGAATCAGACGATTCCATTTCCCCGATATTATCTATCTATTTGTAAACAGTTCTGCTGATAGGTTTTGTGTAATGAAGGTTTCAGTGTTTTTATCCGGTTTGCCGCATAAATACAATCTGTAAGAAGATCCCTTGGAAGCACAGAACGGACCCAAGCAAAATAATATCGGTTTGCTTGTGTCTGTTCGTGAGAGGTTTATGATGTGTAGCACTTCTCGCCCTCGCTCCTCCTAGCATCGGCTAAAGCGGAATTTTATAGTACTAAGATGACATGAGCTAAAAAGCTATACAAAATTACCGAGTCCAAGTACGGGAAGACTTTTAACAGCCGCTACATGGCACTTAACGACTGTTGTTTCTTGGTAGCAGAACGCAACCCAGCAAATTAATATACGACTCGGTTTGACTAGTCTTTTAATGAGAGGCAATATATGGTAAAAGAAATAAGACAACTCAAGTTTGCAACGCATTTCGTATTAAAATGACGTCAAAGTATGACGTTACGTTTGGCGCACTATTTGAATGATATATAATATTTATTATAATGTATAGTCCAAAATAACAACAGAACCCATAACTGTTGGAATAATATTAAAGAAAGGCAATGTACTGTCCATCCCTCCTACACCTCAACGCCCCCAGCACCGGCTAAAGCGGAATTCAATTCTAAATAACCAGAAAATATAACATCACTGAGTCTGAAGCGAATCTGGGAGAAACCACCATAGGTAGACATATTAAAGTCGTTTTTACACACTTTCAGGTTTGGCTATCCTGATCAAACCTACCTACAACGTGTGCGAGAGGAGTTAGGGGTAAAAGGTGTTACTTTAGAAGACATTGACAGAAAATTCCTTAGGAATCTGGAACAACATGATTTCAAGCACACCGTTCATTAAATTCGCTTATGTCGTTTTTATATTCGAGCTATCTGGAAATTCTACGATTGCAATGTTGTAGTGTAAAATGTAAGGAAAGGTTGAAAATAACGAAATAGGAAAAGTGGAAACTCTCGTCTGTGTAGTTACAAAAACTTGAATATAGACTATTGCGTGATGAAAATAAGTGAATGATATAATTGTATTGAAATGGTTATACAACGATTAAGACACAATCAACAAATCGATTATTTCTTCCAGTGGTGCTCTTTTCCAATGCATTTCTTTTGTAAAGCAATTCGTATTTAAATGGTGACATTTATAACACACACACATAAGTAATACATTTTATAGCGGAAATATTTTAACATTGCAGTTATGTTTATGTTAGAAATAGAGATTTTTCTATTTTTCATCTGAGACGTTATAGTAGAGACAGAGCGCTTTAGATGATTTACAAAATTGTATTTTCTTAGTAACAATTGATAGTTTCACGTTATCCCTTAATAGAAAAGTTACCGTTCAAATAGCCATGATTTTTTGTGTCCGCTTAAATGTAAGCTGTGCTTATTTTAGCTTATTCTGCTATAGGAGGCAAGGTTAACAAAGCATTTAATATCAGCATTTACAGTTTTAATAGATATTTTCTTTATACTTTAAATTACGTATGTATGTCAATGGTTATATGTTAGAATAACCCATCCTAGTTGATTTACATTCGAAAATGTTACGAAAAAATATAACCTATAACAGAGAAAAGGGCTCAAAATGTAACAAAACCTATTATATTCATATGTTTAGGACAATAATTGGGAACGCCCGTTTAAAGTATATGAGAACAGTTCCTTTCTATATTTTTAGCAACGGTTAATAGATATCTTTGTAGTAACTTAAGAAAGGCGTGTTTTATTTTTAGACTGAAATTGTGAGAAACGGACAAGATAGGAAAGAAACAAGTTAAATATGTTAACTTATGATATTGAGGATGAATTTCACTTCTACTGATTTGTAAAAGGTATAGCAATGATAGAAAACGATATGTTGACAGTTATTATTCTGAATGAAACTCGTTAATCTGGTTTTCACTAATGTTCAAGCCTTAAACGAACAAACATGTTTTTCAAATGGGTGCTTAAAATTAACAGTAGTTTGTTCAGTTAGTTCTTGACATATAAACCATAACAGTTTTCCCGCTGGTTTTAATCAATCATATGTAGCCTCATGTATTAGTGAGACACAATGCGGAGTCTATAAATCATTTACATTTAGACTATGAAAAATGTCAACGTTTGTTTTTGAGACTGTACATATTCTCTGTGTGTATAAGCTAAACGTCAAGTTATGCCAAACCCCGCCTAATAAAGTTGTATTATATTTTTTATTTCATCTTTATATACGCGCAAGGACTTGGAAAACGCCCCATCTATGGATTTGGAAAAATTTTATCGAAAATTTTCGTTATGCATATATTGATGAAATATGTATAATAATTACGGGTATTAAGGAGGTAATTTGTCTGTACTAAACAAAGCGTGACTACCGCTAATGAAGCTCATATCGTTTTGTTCAAGGATAAATTTATTTTTACGTTGCAACACGCCAACGTAGATGACGTTGACGTAATTTAAAACGTTTCATGTTGTGATGACAAACACGGAACCATACAGCCGCATCCTTTACAGTATAATTTCGGTGAGACTACTTTACTGAAGTGACTAGTTGGTGTCTGATATTTTCGCTTTGTAGCGTTCAATAAAAGAGTTTGAGAGACGCCTACTCCCGAGAAGAATGAAAGTCAATACTGATTTCAAAGAATAGATCTTTGATTTAACAAAAGTCGGGAATTCTATGAATAAGTTTATAGTCGACTCCAACATGTAACAACACTTAATTGTTATTAACGCGCGCTGTGAAATTTATAGCTTGAAATATAGAACGAGATATACGTACACATGCGACAACGTTCACGCTTCAAGTATCACAAGAGAAACCACTACATCAGATCAGATTTAATAATTATAAAATACTTTCATGTTGCAAGAATTAGATGATCACCATTTATGGATGTAACGTTTTTTAAGTCCTCGAGTGTTCCCATATTTTATGTATATTTGATATACATGTAGCATTCTAATTCCGTAAGATTATTGCCAGTTCTGTTGTGTTTTTTTTTTTTTTTTTTTTTTTTGCATATATCAAAGGTCACACTTTGACGGCAAAAGGTATACAGGATCTGTTTCAAATTTTGGACACTTTGACACTGTGTCGCGTGCAAGACAAATGTCAGTATTACAAGATTACGTCTGGAGGACACGGTTTTATTGCGTCTATATACAATAATATACCAATACCTTGTTGTCGTACACAATTATACAAAGTTTCATTTACTCCATCTGTGATTCGTGAACGAACGCCTTCCTTAGCAATATTTCAGAAACGCTTAAATAGCGACGCATCTAAATCACCCCCGCATTACCTATCAGGAAGTAGGATTGGTCGAATACTACATACTTGTCTCCGTCTTGGCTGTAGTTCCCTAAATTATGACATTTTTCGTAAATCAATTTCAAATATTCCTTATTGTACATGTGTTGATGTAGAAACAACAAATCACTACCTTTTATCATGTCCGATTTATAAACAAGAAAGACAATTACTCCTAAACGAATTACTTTGTGCACCCACCATTGATAACTTACTGTTTGATAATGAACACCTAACTACGACTCAAAGTATGTCTGTCTTCTCTAAAGAGCAACAATACATCGTTGACTCGAAGCGATTCTCCACGTGACCGGCGCGCCGATGCGCGGGTGACCATTTGCGCGAACTGGCCATATGCAGCACATTCTTGGTACTAAGCAGCTAGCAGTTCTCAATTCATTTCAAAATTTTCAGTTTTATCTAGCTAAAACTAAAACGGGTTTAAGGACACACACAGGGGACAATTGACATTTTTGGGCATATTTTGTTTTCATTTCATATAAATTCACCATAATTTCCTCTATCAGATGCAAAAAAAATGGATTTAAAAGTTCAAATAAAACACCTTTATTTGATGAATTTCCAAAATTAGTAGTAGATATTGACATGTGTTTACAATAACACCTTTCTGGAAAGAACTGCCAGGCTGCTAATTTGGTCACGGTATTTCTAGACCATCAGCTTAGCTTTTGATTTTGTAATCTCACTAATTATAATGGGGGTCATTCAAGGCTCTACAGGGAGCGTTAATGGGAATTATATTGCCTTGATGTAATCGAATTTTATACGGGTGATTTTCATCAGGTAAATATAACTGATTTTGACTGTCTGTCTCGGTGGAGAGGGTTAATTATTACGAATGTTCAAATTGTGGACCTACGATACATGGAATAGAATAATGAAGTAGTCTGATTCGATGGAAGGTCATGCTTTCATGAAGGTGGGCCAAAGGATTTAATGCTAATTAAACATTTTCTTCGTTTTCTCAGTACAGAAATTCACAACTTTGTGTAGTGTTTGATGTGATTCAATTCCTTTGAAGGATATTCTATGAAAGTGCATCACATTTTATTAATAAATTAACCCATTCTTGAACTTTTAATTCATCGGGGAAGGAAACAGATAACCAAAAATAACTGACTTGTTTGTAACTCTTTTTGTCTTGCAATTAAGGGAAAATTTGTGATACACTGTAGTTTATGGGCCTTCAATACTGCGTTCAAATATTTGGCTCATTTGAAGTACTGATGATACAGGTGAATGTGTTTGAAGATAACAACAGACTGTTACATATTTTGAATCATAAAATGTTATTAGAATAGTACCATGTATAGTTAAAACTTTCGTCTTCATTTTGGTAAGCGACACATTGTGTTAATTTTTCAGAAATATGGAGAAAATTCATGTTAAAGCAGGTCACCCCTCGACCATTAAGTGTGTCCTTAAACTAACAAATAACTAGACACAAACCATACTTTTGTTACACCCTATATTTATAACATGTTTTACTGTCAAGGAAATGAATTAGCATAAATTTTCGGTGAAAGTTTGTTTTCAGATCTTTCACATTATTTTTGATTGTAAATTTTATCGTATACATGTGTGTGATTTATGCACATAATATGTTAATAAATACTGTTTAAAGCAAACTAAACTGTTGTGTCTTGTAACTGTGTGATTCATCAAGTGTTAAAGGTTATCATTTAATAACATGAGATGATACTGTAGAAATATCACGTGTGAACGTTATAGTATTACAGAAGAATACATTGACTCGTTCTGTCCAAACAACATTGTCATAAAATGATTTTAATACAAAAATAGAACAAGAGTACCGCAAGGTGGAGAAATATATGCCCGAAGGTATAACCTCTGACCCCTAACCTTGACCTTGTAGCTAGCCATCCAGAACATAAGCTCTACACAGCGTGTCGATTTGGTGACCATTTGTGTCAAGTTTCTTCGAAATCTTTCAAGGGGTTCAAGAGTTACAGAGCGATGAACTTTGACCCCTAAGTGTGACCTTGACCTTGAAGTGAGACATCCAGTACATGCGCTCTGCATGTCGTCTCGATGTGGTGAACATTTGTGCCAAGATTCTTTACAATCCTTCAAGCAGTTCTAGAGTTAAAGAGCGGACACAAAACACGCTCATATGACTATTGACCTTAAAGTGTGACACTGAAATTGAAGCAAGCCATCCAGAACATGCGCTCTGCATGTCGTCCCGGTGTGGTAAACCATTTGTGTCAAGTTTCTTTGAAATCATTGAAGGGTTACACGAGTTACAAAGCGGACACGAAATTGGTAACGGACAGACGGACACCGGAGGTATAACATAATATATCCCTTTGGGCGTATAAAAAGTGAAAACTCCACAGATCGCTCAACACGACAAAAATGAAAATGTTGCAGGAGCGGTTTGATTGAGTCTGTCTACGCCCTCTAGTCCCGGGTTAAGCAGAATTCAACATTTACACTAGTCTGTGTTCAGGCCTTATGTTTTGTTCACAAGAGATAACTCCTGAGGCAATACAAATTTTGTATCATTATGTCCCTTTAATTCTCAAAACATACGGTCTGTGCAAATCTGGTTTGAGCATCTCCTGAATCCTGGAGATCGACCTTTATCTAAGGTCAAGCTATTACAGCTGAAAATGATCATGTTACATGACCTGGTGGTTCTGGGATATTTATTGCCATTCACACATGTTTATAAACGACCCATTGACCTGTAGATTACAGGGAGCACTTTGGTAAAAATTATTGAACTAGAAAGAATACCTAATGAATAATTGATATATAGTGGATTAATGCTGTTGTTTAACTTTTTATAAATTATGTATTCTGTGTTTAAATTTAAATGATTTTTTAAAAAAAGATGTTGCACAGATGAAAATGCTTCTATATAATAATTCATGTCTTAATTGCTAAAATAAGGAAATGCTGATTGTAATCTACAATGGATAAGAATACCCGGCAATAGGAGTTTTAAGAACAGAACTAACATCTTCCTACAAAACAGAAATCATGTATAATGTGGGAAGAAGTGAAACTGCTCCCAAGGGACAAAAAGAAACTGACAACAGTTGGCAACCAAAACAATGATTTAGGTGTTTTATGAAACAACTGAAAAATATATCTGTCTATCACTGATCTGTTTCAATTCATTATTCTAAAATAAATTTCTTTATTTTGAAATAAATAAGCGTGATCTGTAAATAGTTTGCTTTGAATTTCTCTTTCTTGGTTTTCATTGACTTATTATGTACTAATAATTCAGACTGTATTATGTTTTGGTAAACATCCCTTTTAACAGTTAATGGTACTGTTCTAATTGAAAGATGGACAAGTTCACTATAGAAATTTAGCAGTGTAAGTGTTAAAAGATTTGCTTTGATAGATGATGTAATAATGTCTTATTAGTGCTTCAAAACAGTTCTATTAGCTTGAACATGCTTGGCATCCGCATAAAATATGACAGTATATACTGCTGTGTCAAAAGTGTAAATGCGTCACAAACCAGCACTAAATGATATTCGTTCCTAAAAAAATATTTTTTTATATATATTGTTGTGGGCTTACTTTGCAAATGCATGGCTTTGAGGCTGTGTTTGTGGTGCTGTGCTTCCAAGAAATCTACCCTTACCTATTATCTTTTATAAATCATTGCTAAAACGTAATATAAATGAACATGGCGTATCTGTCGTGTTCTAACCAACATACAAAATATCCAAAAATACACAAATCTAACAGAACATAAAAAAAGAGAAATAACAGAAAAATCTGAAGTCTAACTGGATTTAGAACGCATAGCACATCAAACTATGTATTTCAAGCCGTTCCATTTCATTTCAAACCACAGTTTGTGTTTACCATATCTTGCCATCCAAATTAATTGCCTTATTTTTTCAGTTCACTTAGAGATACTCATCTTTAAGATATGTAAGTGCTTTTTTGCATTGTTTTAAAGAAAAGAAAGTAATATTCAAATCACTGAACTTAGCACAAATATCGGTTAAAAACCAATAATTACCGGTATGTTGTTAGTACCAGGTAGATAAATGGTTTATAGCGGTGGAAGAACAATTCATCAGATTACTAGTTTGTACTGTTTTCCAAGGAATTTGTTTAATTTTTCAAAGTTTCTTTTTAAGAGTTTTACTTCAGTTTAGACCACAATTACTGTATGTGCTTGTGAACATGTGGAAAATATTATACGTCTTCTTATAAAACAATGCATTGGATAAGGGGTTTCACATTCTGAGTACTTTTCATATGTTTTTATTGAAAAGGGGAAATCTGGGTGAATTTGCCAATTTCACAATAGATACACTACTTATTTGGCAGATGTGAAATAAGTACATGCACTTGTTAAAGGACGTGGCTTAAAGAAGCTGCATAAAAATTTTGGGTATTTGATCTTTTCAAGGAAAAATAAGTTTTCTTATACCACTTGCATTTGGTCTCCATTAAATGTTCATTAACATTAAGTCACTGTTAACTTTTGATTGGAAAATAGGTGCATTTTCTTTTGGGTGGTGATCAAATATTCATGCATTAAGGCTTTCATTGCCGGACAGTTACATATTGTGTGTGTTTTTGTTTAACATAACATTGACAGGAAAATGTGTCATTTGATGATTTTCCAGCCTTTCTGGTACTAGAGGTAGAATCCAGGCGCCCATCAGGCACGTAGGAAGCATTTTTAGAGTGGGGCGGGAGGGCGGCACACATTTTGAATGTCAGCTGACCTATAACAAACCCAGTTCCATGAAATGTTAAACAACGTTTTTTAAAACAATATTTTGGTTGTTAAAACATCAAAAACAACTACAAAACTGCAGGACACAGCTAAAATTGACTCGTTGTCAAAAGATTGCTAAGAGAATTAACTTAATTGGTCAAATTATTGGGAGGGGGCGCTTTCCACCCCCCCCCCCCCCCCAAAGTTATTACGGCCATACCCCTCCATGCATGGTACAAGAGGAAAACATCAGGTGCCCCTCCACGCATGGTACTAGAGAAAGACCTCAGGTGCCCCTCCATGCATGATACCAGAGGAAGACCCCAGGTGCCCCTCCATGCATGGTACCAGAGGAAGACCCCAGGTGCCTCTCCAGGCATGGTATTAAAGGAAGCCCAGGTGCCCTTCCATGCATGGTACTAAAGGAAGACTCCAGGTGCCCCACCATGCATGGTACTAAAGGAAGACCCCAGGTGCCCCTCCATACATGGTTCTAAAGGAAGATCCCAGGTACCCCTCCATGCATTGTTTCAAGCACAACCATCCAACTAGATGGCTTCCTCACCCGAGAGTTCTGCACCACAAGCAAGGTTTTCAACCCACAGGGGTGAGTTTAAACTCGAAACTCACTTTTCTAACTCGAAACTCACTCGAAATTCACTTTTTTAACTCAAAACTCACTGCTCAAAAAACAAAGAAATCCTCAAATTTATTCGAGCTATAGGTAGTTCGAACCAACTGAATTTCAAATATAATTAGGTAAGCTTTCTAGAGAAACATGATGTGCTACATATCTTACTTAGCAATTGACTAAAGAAAGTATGGAGATGCTATGAATTACAGTTTTATATTTATTCAAAAAAAAATCCCATTAATTGTATACCGTATGAAGATAGAGGTTTTATAAGGACCATAGGTCAAGAGTATAGCAGGCCGAGTTCGTGCAAATGAAGTTGAATGTACCATAAACCTTTATACCATGCACTCAACGTTTTTTATCCATAAAACCTTTTTATATATACTACAAGACGGATATAACAGTCAAAAACATGTTTTTACTGTGGTTTTTTTTTTTGGCCCCTAAAAACTAATCAAATCTGGGAGGTTAAGATGTTTACTAACTAGAAAATTTTAAAACAATATTCAAAAACACATCATAAAATGCATATATAGTATATTGCACATTCTTTTTCAACTTAAAAAAACAAGAAAAACGAACATCATTAATTACGTTGTAAAACTTCTAATCCCTTCTCTATAGCTGAATCCATTGTTGAAATATTCATTCTGCCTATGACTTCTTTTCTTATTATGCACTGTACTATTAGATAAGACTTACTGGTATCAATAGTATAAATAGTTTATACATATTTATTTAATCTAACCAATAAGAAGACTATTATAATAATTAATATGATTTCATTTAGGAATTATTGTTTTTACATAATTATGATTGAAGACAAAGGGCAATTCTGACCTTTTTAATTGTTTGGTGTGTAATCAAAACTAGCCAGATTAAAATGAAAGACAAAATTAAACGTCAGCTCATGTGCTCACCACCTCTTAACTAAATGCTGATTAAGACCTCTATCCATAGGAGAAATTTATTGCAGTGTGCCATACTGTGTGATCGGTCAGCTAACGGTTTATCATGAGATATCGGTCACAAGCTCTGACCAGAGTTTACCAGACTAGATAATCAGAGCCAAGACTGATGAAGTCAAAATATATAAAAGAATTATTTTTTCTAAAAAAAAAAGATTATCTAGTCGGTAGCCAGACTACATTTACACATGCTTCTGTACAAAAACAATTTAAAGACATCCGCAGATATGTTCATACGGCATTGCACATGAAACCTTCAATGGAACACATGAAAAGCGGCGTATGGTCCCCAGTTATAATAATGAGCTTGCCCTAAACGAGAAAAGAATGGGCAGAACTAAACAAACTGGAATTTAGAAAGGGGATCTGACGTTACGGAGCCTGCATGTCACAGAAACTTCAAAAAGACAAAATTAAAAGGGGTGGTAATACAATACCCAAAGCTTTAAGGCGGGAATACTGGAACCATAACCACCCAAGCTGAAAAAACTTGACAGTACCAATAACGCAACATAAAAGTCGTGCTGAATGATATGAAAAGATCGAAATATTACAGCTCTGATTGAATACGTCTCTTTAAACCGCAATACTGATTGTCTGAGATAAGGAGACACTTGCATAACTATCAAACTGGAAAATTGTGGGAGTGTAAGGAAGCGTCTAACTTGCACATGTTTCAATTGGTATATGTCGAAGTATCAAACATGATATGAACAATTGGTAAAAGTGGCAGGGTTGTTTGGGAGGTGTTTACAAAGCCCTTTAAATAGAGGTCGATTGGTGTAATTCTTTATTTATATTTCTGTGTGCGTTTATTTTAAGTAAATAATATAATATGTTTATAATATGGTGTAAAGATACATCCAAATCACGACCTAAACGTCTTTACTTTTTCCTGTATAAATCTACCACATACGGGGCAATCGGTTATGCCAACAGAACATTTGTGACATATACGATGGTGCGAGCATGGTAGAAACAGGATATCTGCCTCTCCTGTGACACACAGCATGCAGTATACCATCTGAGACAATTTGCTGTTTTCTTCTGATATTGCCTTTAAATCTGAAATTAAAGTTGATACACATTTTGTATAAATATGGTGATTGTCAGCTCTCAGTTTTTATGTAACGGTGAAAAAGCAACTTCTGGCACGGTGATTATTAAATATCACAAGTAACTACATGTTATGATGAAAAGTAAGTAATGAAATATATTTACCTTCTTTGCTATTTTGTCGCGAGACTGCAGTTTCAGCATTTGTAGATTTTTCCTGCATATCAAGTATAGTATTCATGATTTCTTCGGCTGTTGGGTTCAGTTTACCTGTATATTATACAACTAGTTAAATAATGCACTTTTCGAACTCATTCAAGGAAATACAGATTAAAATTGTTTTGCTGATTAAAATGTTACAATTGCCATTCTCAGTTGTTTGTGTAATACTATACAATTCTATGTTTCAAGATAAGTTATTTTTTGACATTGCAGTATTTACCTTGTCTTTCTAATTCAGTCTTAGCCGTGAAAACATCTGCCTCAGCATATCCAAGTTTTTGAATGACTTGCATTACAGTGAAACTAGAATCTACAAAATAGACAATGTGAACTTCATAATGAAGTTTAGCACAAGTCTGTCACATGTGTAAAAATACCCTATTCGTTTTACAACAACCGTACGAATTTCGGAGAATACATAGTAAAGGAAAAAATTCATACAAACGGAGGTAGATTCAAAATAGATAAATTGTTTCAGACATACAACAAATTCCAAAACAACTTAAACCCATACACATTTTCTGTCGATTAAAATAACAAATACAAATACTATTTTGTGTTCGAAAATAAACGTATCTATATACAAAGAGGTATAGGCAAACTACAAATAGTAGAAGGCATTGTAAAAATACATTATTTAAACCGTTTAATACTATACACTTCTATACTTTACTAATTATATAACCATTAAATATACATAAATAAATATGAAAAGGTAAACGATGCCTTGGATTGTAAGATTTTGTATCTGAAGCTCCTGATCGGCCTGTCTTTCCTGTGCCATGCTGCTGCTTGCACCTGTCTAGAAATAAAAGACATATGAGCCGTGCCATGAGAAAACCAACATAGTGGCTTTGCGACCAGCATGGATCCAGAACAGCCTGCGCATCCGCGCAGTCTGGTCAGGATCCATGCTGTTCGCTAACGTAATAGGCTGTGAAAGCGAACAACATGGATCCTGATCAGACTGCGCAAATGCGCAGATGCGCAGGCTGGATCCATGCTGGTCGCAAAGCCACTATTTTGGTTTTCTCGTGGCACGGCTTATATTTTTTATCCAGTTTATGAGACCTTTACAAGATTTAAGAAAAGGCCAAAAAGGATATACCATACCATCTCGTGCTGATTATGGGGGCAACGTTGCATAGATGTTACATACTGAGATCCCTTCAACTGATTGATGTAAGGACAGTTAGGGAAGTAGGTAGCATGCTCTTTGACTGGATCATCTCCGCTGCTCCAGTCCTTCAGGCCGCCGTCACATGTAAAACATCGACATAAGTCACCTTTACCTAAACGATAAACAGTGCAGTTACCATTGATAGACCTATATGGGGAGGGTGTATGTTTGGGCCCGCCAGGCATAAATTTAGATTAATTAAGATCCAAACCACTTTAGATTATTATGTATTTCACGTGGCCACTGTATATTTCTCCAAGTATATTTAAAGAAGCTACCAAACTGGCAGTTTCAGGCGTTAATCCGTTTATGAAATAATGTGTGAAGGGGCACCTAGTGTCTCTATAAGACCACCGGACTACTGGTTCCGCCTAGCAAGACATAACATTACCTGTGTTTGGTCTCTAAATATTATATATGTGAGGTTGTTTCTTAAAATGAACAAAACTGTTAATGATTTGAATTTTGAAATCATTTTGCAATTCCATTCTACATCATCAAAATGTTACCTGTATAGAATAGTCCAGCGACTGCAAATTGGTGGTGAGATACTTGTATATGTCCAGGGAAATTCCCAAAAGAAGAAATCCGAGCCGCCATATTTTGGTACCGTGGAGATCGTATTTTGTATGGAAGTGGGACGGCATTTGAAGCACCTGTAGTAGATATTTATGTCAGGTAGAAAGTAATGTTAGAGTTTTGTTTTGTGTTGCATTTATTCATGTCGAGTTAACATGAATTATACAAGTAGACACACAAACATTAACACTTTGAAACTTTAGTTAGTTTATATTTCAAGTAGTATACCAACAGAATGCAGCATTACATAACGAGAATCTATCGATTCATGTTTGACAACAATTGATTGTTCTGGTAACATTTTTCGATAAGAAAACTTTTAATGGACTGAGTAATAGATATGTCTTTTAGGTTCATTTTTGTAAATAACTTACTTGGGTTATCCAAAGCTGTCTGAAAAGAGATGTTTTGTTACAGTAATTACTGATGACCTGTTTAATATTAGGCGTATACTAATTTCAAATAGCGTGATGATATGAATATCAAATCGCCGATCTCGAGGGCGGAACTCCGTTAAATGTTACTACACGCATTCCAAAAGCAAGTACTTAATAAAATAATTTAAGTATTAAGCGATATTTTCATATTTCATTGTTAACCGATACAGCAATCGAGCTTCCTGATACCGAGGCTATGTGAATAAACACAGAACCACTGCAGCCAATAAAACAGACTTATGAGTATAACAATTTGCAAATGTTGAAAGAAGCTATAATTTGAAGTGATAAATATATCACCTTAGAGAAAGACATACGTTGTGTTTAATACTTCTATAAAAATACAAATGCTTAGTTATTACTACAGATGAAATTACCTTGATTTGATCAACCGTTTCTTGTCCGAGTTTATTTAACAGATACAAACATGATGAAGAGTGTTTCACGTGTTCTGTCATAACATCATCTTCCTCTGTCCAATCCTTCAATCCAATGCCACACTGATAACACCTCACCAAGTCCTGCTTATCTGTAGAAATAACAATGCATGGAACATATTGGCTACTAGTACTATTTTATTACGTTTATTAGCAATAAAATCAAGAAGAAGATCCTTTGGAAGCAAAGAATGCTACCAAGCAAAATAATAGCAGACTCGGTTTCATTGAGTCTGTTCACGAGGGGTAATGGAAAAAGAAACACTCTTCAGCAAGACATATTACAACAAGAGCTCCGCCAAGCAGGGCAATATACGCCCGAAGGGTTACATCAGAGGATAGGAGCAAAATTTAAAGAACTTGACTGTTGAAGCCCAAAGGACAGGAACAACAAAGGGAAGAAATTTAAAAAAAAAAAAACTTCCAAGTCCACAAAAAATATTCTAAGTCCAAAAAAAATCCTAACCAGATACAGGTATGTCAAAATACACCTAAAATTGAAGGTACCATCCATGTTGTACCACAGAAAAGTGGTCTCGGATTTTCCCTACGTCCAATAATAAAAAAAAAAGTTTCAAAATAAGCTATTTATAGTAACGTAATGGGGAGTAATTCAAAAAAAATATTGTAAGTGAAAAAAAGGGATCTGCCAAATAAAAACAAGAGTACTGCAATGCAGAGCAATATACAAAAAGCAAAGTCATATGTGACATTTGATCCCTAAATGTGACCTTGCCCTTGAGGCAAGTCATCCGAAACATGCGTTCTGCACGTCGTGTCCGTGTGGTGAACATTTGTACCAAGATTTTTTGAAATCCTTCAAGCAGTTCAAGAGTTACAGAGCGGACACGAAACAAACTGATATGATCTTTGACCCCTAAGTGTGACCTTGACCTTGAAGTGAGACATCCAAAACATACGCTCTGCACGTTGTCTTGGTGTGGTGAACATTTGTGTCAAGTTTCTTTGAAATCCTTCAAGGGGTTCAAGAGTTACAGAGCGGACACGAAATTGCTAACGGACGGACAGACGGACACCGGAGGTGTAACATAATACGTCCCTTCGAGTGTATAAAAATGATAATATGTGAGCAAGAAGATCCGGACTTCCATGCAGTCAGATTAACAGAAACAAAAATTGGCCAATTAACATTGGTATGAACATGTTTCGAAAGGGTTTAATTACTTATCAGTACTAACAAGTTTGAATTAAGCATGCCGATAAATTACGACAACTCTTTATTTTAAGACTCCAGAAATCAAGTATGGAATTTTACTAATATATGTGACATGAGATAATCTTTTAAAAAAAACACAATTTGAATTTTTGACCACAATGCTATTTTCATTATAGACCCCAAAATTCCATGCACATACTTACTAACAAAGAAAAATCCCCATTCTGCAAGTGTATCCGGTTGCGGTTTATTGTGTGTAACCCATAGCGGTGTATTGAATGTTGTAAGTCGTTTGTCTTTGGTATCATATTCTTGGTATCTTGATGGACGTTGAAGACCGGTTCCAGAAACAATAAAGTTTCTTTCATTTCCTGTATGATTTTCAGGTTCATACGTCTGCTGTGAAAGTGCGTTATGTCTGTCTGTGAAGCTATAAGCTCCTATCGACAGCTGTCCTGCATCGATTTCAGTTGCTTGAATTGGGTGTTTCTCTTGCTCATTTCTTTGCGTTCTGTCTTGGCTTGGAGATATCTCGGGTTTGTTATGTTCTTGGGAGTGCAATGGGTAGGCAAAATTTGTCTGCTCATTTTCAATTTTGGTTGTAGAATTTTCAAAGTCTTTTACTGCTGTTGTATGGTGCTCTGGTCTAGGCATGACGCTTTTAGCATCATTCATGCGGTCTATTAGAAATAAATGCAGATTTAAGATAGAATTCATCAAAACCTTTAAACTACATATTCAATCTATGTTAAACCAATTCACCATTATTAGAAAACAAATAAAAACAACTGATGACGTCTTCGAAACTGTTCCCGAATAGCCCAAAATGACCTGAGCTTTGAGTGACCTCTTGAATTTGTGACAAACATTTACCATTCAAATAGAATATAATTATTTAATGTTTTACATGATATTTTCACGCGACTGAGGCGGAATCACTGCCACTTTAAGGTACATATATTCATGCGATACAGTATTGGCGATGAACATTATACATTTGTTTTGCCAAATAAACTATTGAATTGAATTGAAATTCCATGGTTCTAAACTTTCACAAGCGAGATACACAGACAGACAGAGAGAGACAGAAAATTTCATTGATGTAAACAGTACATGAATATTACAAGTGCTTTTTTTTTATTATTAGACTCCTGCAAAAATATAGTCTCTGTGACCTAGTGTTTAGCACTCAAAATTCGAGTTGTTTTTCCCGTCTTTGTCTTTTAACATTTTTTGGCTTCTTTTATAACAGTATTTCACTACTACAAAGTAATTTGGTTTCCTTTATAACAGTATTTAACTACTACAAGAGAATGAGTGAGTTGGGTTTTACGGCGAATCGACACAAAATTATCATATATCGCCGAGAAGAAGTTATATTGAAAACGCCAATTGTAAAGCATACCTTAAATCATTTATGTAAAAATGTAAAGCATATCTAAAATCATTTATGTAAAACTGTAAAGCACAAGTAATAAATATTTGGTACAGACTAGAGATAAAAATCTAGTAATGGCCCATTCGAAATCTGTTTGAAACTTTTGACAAAACCAAGACAGTAATACATCCTTTATTTGTTTTCTAATGAAGTTATTAAAAGATTAATGTCAATTTCATTTCACGGCAAAGTTCTATCAAAAAGACAGGTCGAACACAAACACAATTATTACATCATAAAAGAAATTGTTTTATTTGATTATGTTAAGATATATCTACAAACGTGTTTTTAAGGAAATGGACCCGTAGAGAGAATTGACAATATACCTCCGTTTACAGATCCTCCGCATGCGATTTCGGCATCCTTCGGTCATAACAGAAACTTATTGTACATAACAATATTGGAATGAGGACATTCTAAAACAACCGGAAATTGCTAATTTACTACGTTAATATTATTCATAAGTTAATTTATGGTTCAAATATCTTCTTATCCGATGACAAGCCAAGGATTTTCAAAAATGTAACCAACTTATGTTCATATTATTTTATAACTGAAAATAAAGTTCCACTTAATCACGAAGTGGTACAAAATTGTTCCGCCTACTATGGATTTCCCACATTCAGGGTGGTGGAGCAACGGCCAAAACAGGGACTGCATTCAATAAATAATATGTGTCTATATCAATATAAATATCAAACTGTGTTGTTTTTTTTTCTCTCTTACTTTAAAATGCAAGCTGTACTTCCGTAGTTCAAGTTTTACCTTTCTGCATCTTTCACTCTTTGTATTAACTCCACGATTTAAAAACAGCATTGACCTGGAAGTGCACTAATTGTTGCTATTTATATATATCAAACATTTTCCTATTGTTCATTAAATTCAAATGTAAACCGGAGGTTAATTAACCTCTACTGGTCGAAAATAAACCAGAGTGCATAAAGTTAAACCTGCATTTTATTTTTTCATTGAAGTAAGATTGTGTTCTACAAACCCAAAACAAAAACAAACAAACAAAACTTATTGACATTCTAATGCATAAAGCTTTTCCTTCACTACGCTGTAAACCCAAAACAAACAAACAAACAAAACTTATTGACATTCTAATGCATAAAGTTTTTCCTTCACTACGCTGTGCTCCGTTTTGGCAAACTTAATTGCATTAGAAAGTCAATAAATGATCTATAACCTATACTTAATGATTAAATTAGTATTCTAACTAATGCCATTTATGGATACAAAACCTTAATTGTAATAAGACCATGTATTATTCATTATATGACGTAAGTAGCAGTCGTCGTACCATACCGTAACACTCAGTATCTAAGTAAATTACGAGTTGTTTTAGTCGAAGTTTACTTTTTATAGCTCGACTGTCATAAAATCGTTCGATTAGGCGTGATATATAATCATATGTAATCCAAAATGTCAACGAAGTAATGTTTACGCCCAACAACAGGACACTTAATCTTCTCATATTTAGAGAGAAATTAACATAATAGAAAAAAACTAAAACGTACGGTTATAGAGAATCTTACATGAGAACCTTTTCATATTGGATTTATTATTTATGAGTGGAATGATTTTTGCGGGACGGTGGGGTGTGTGTGTGGGGGGGGGGGGGGGGGGGGTATGGGGGTTGGATGTTAATCAGCGAGTTTGATAAGTTCACTGTTTACATACATTACCTGCTGAAACATCGAAATTTCGTGTGTATGTTTTGGCGGGGGCGGGTACCTTTTACAGACAATGGAAGTTCGACCAGTCTCGTCTCTACTTGAAACGATGTAAACATCAAAATGTTTTTACATAAGTGTTATACCAAAAAATATAGCATGGCTTTATCTTAATCCCAGTGGTCACACTGGTATCAAGAAACACAATTAAACACTTGATTCATGGACGCGTTCTACGTACATCTGATACTACCGAGGTACGGACAACTTTATCCCGGAAGGACAACATTGTTCACACATAAATTAAATCCATTGAATTCAGATTATAACAGAACATTCTAGTGTTTTTAACAGATTTAGTGGCTACCGGCTCGCCGCCCCCCCCCCCCCCCCCCCCCCCCCCCCCCCCCCCACACACACACACGGTTTAATGGGAGCAGACTAGGTTTCAAAATTATACTTTATACATTTTAGTAACTCGATCTATGAGTCATCACTTAAAAGTTATAAATAGAACTCATGTTTTGGGAGTATCATGATATCTTTCGTATGTAATAAATTGGTTTTATTTTTATAATACATTTTTACATATTTAATACGCTTTCCTAGGCAAAAATACAGTATTGGATATGCTATCATTCAAGAAATATCCGTTTATCATATTGTTAATTATATTTAAACAATAATATTGACAACTAGACGATGTCTTATATCAAAAAATTATAGAAAATAAACATATGGAAAAGTAATCAGTGAAATAATATAATTATTTCATATGGAAATAATATAATTATTTCATATGAGCAATTTTCGGACAATTAAAAATTAAAAAAATCATGAAAAGAAGAAGCCCACAATGAATGTTACGTACAAATGTTAAACACATGTTGTACTCGTATATTATATACATGTAGGTTCATATTACAGTACACGTCTAGTTATTGTAGCAATTAAACTACACCATTTGAAGAAATATAATTTTATACTTTACATACCCCATACGGCTTCTGGTTTATTTTTATTCCTCGTCTTGCTGCTTGAATATGATCTCTCTCCCGAGTTGTTCTGGCAACCGTCAGCATCGTGTCGTTCAATAAAATGTAACAAAGAAATAAATATATCGATATCCACTCTCCTTACTGATAGGGCACCGTTTGATATTTGCCTTGTTACCTTTGACTTGAGTAGACTAAGAAGGTCCGAGTTATTGATGATGAATATATCCAGACATAACTGAATAAATACCAGGCTCCTTGATTTCCTGAATATTTCCAGTGCAACGTCCATGCCAGTATTTCCATGATTCAGTCCTTCATCCTTTACCTTTTTCACCATACCGTGAGCTAGTGTTGGTAATGGTCCCCAAATTATCTTGCCATGTTTGACAAGACAAAACGTTTGGTCTTTGAAGTCTGTGGGTGTGGAGCAGAATTGTAAAGCAGATTCAAAAGCCGTATAATCTTTAAAATCCGATTCCAGTATAATGTTTCTATGTCTTCCATTATCCTGCATTTTTTTGTTACTTTTCTTCCATATTTACCTAATCTTTAGTCATTAATAAATATTTATTTTTATTCATATTTTCCTAATGGAGTATTTGTTCAAAGCAATAATTCTAATTTCTGAACTCAAGAGTGTCATATTTATAATCGTACGACTAGTTTGGGATTCCGGAAAATTCTTTTTATAGATAGGACCGGTGTAGTAATTGTTTTATACAAAAATAACACTCTTCTGAAAGCTATAACACATAGCCAGGCCCTTTGAAAATACTAGCCTTATGTTCTTAAATGACCTAAACAAGAGGGCCATTATCACTGATTATGGTCCTATATCGCTCACCTGAGTGTAGTTGCTTGCTTGAACAAATTTCTCTGCTAAAGCTTCAAAATAAAAAAAAAAATGTAGGCAAGTTGGTCATGGTAAAGATTATTCAACATCACTACTGAAATCTGTTGAAAATATACAAGTTGTCCAAATCTCTTTGCTGTAGCTTCAAAAACATGAAATAGTAGATCTAGGTCAATCTAGGTCAGTAGATCAGGGTTAAGAATATTAAAGATGATTATTGAAATTAAAAGTTCTATACATGGTCCGAATTTCTATGCTGTACCTTCAAAAACAATAAAGTAGGTCAGTAGGTCAATATTAAGACTATTCAAGATGAGTATTGAAATGTATATCAAAAGATAAGAGGTAAGGGTAGATTTCTCGGAAGCACAGAGCACCAAAAACACAGCCACAGTGCCACGCATTTGCATAGTAGGCCCACAACAAAAAGAAGCTGTAATGGAAAAATATTTCAGACGGGTTGCTTCAAACATCCAACAAGTACATATTAATTTATGCTAAATATAGATGGAGGAGATGGAAATGGTAAGGGGCAAAATTGGACCGCGGGGGGAGGAGGGGGGGAAGGAACCCGAAGGGGAAAGTTGAACAAGGACGAATATGTAATAGTTATAGTATGTGTGAGAGTGTGTTACCAGGATATATCAGAGCTAGGGGTACATCGAGGGTATTTTTCTCTGCACATATCGTCGAGGCCGGTAGGCCGAGACAGATATGTGAAGAGAAAAATAACGAGATGTACCCCTAGCTCTGATATATCCTGGTAACACACGAGCATTACATATTATAACTGTTTTATCGCATAGTTTATCATTAAAATTTATATATTATTTTCATTTAAATTTGTTTATTATTATTTTTACTATTTTGATTCCCTTTCTGCGCCTCGCTGACTGAAACACTAAAACTTCTGTTTTAGAAAATGTGTTCCCCAGATAAAAGTACCCAACAAATTTCTGCATTGGTTTTAAATCTTTGCATTTCATTGGCCAGACATATTGTAAAACTTGTTGTTTTGTTTGTAAAAAAAATCAAAGAAAAAGAAACATTTGAGAAATCTCAGAATTTCATATATTTCATGTATTTCTGAATTTGGCAATAACTATCAAGTTTTTGAAATATTCTAGTTTATTTATTCTTTTACTTTATAAATGTAGGTGTTTGTGACAATTCTTTCTCTGTGAACTGTAAATTGGAGCTAAAATCATCTTTTCTTTGAAAGGAAAAAATTATACTCCCTTGATAGGACCTCAATAGAGAAAAAGTGTTCCGATATATATCGGAACAGTTTTACTGTGCTGATATATATCGGAACACTTTTTTTCTTATGAAACTCCATAGAGATTTCCGTGTTGATATATATCGCAACAGTTTTGTAAGATATCAGCACAGTTTTGTAGTAATAATGTGTGTTACTATGTATAACATGCTGCAAAGATCAAAGGAAAATTGCCGCACTATGCGATAAACAAAGGGAATGCCACGTTCCTTAATAACAGTCACACTAGAAACAATATTATATACCCTTCTCAAATGCGCTCATTTGGTTGGTCGAAATGAGTGCACGCGCGGGTCCGCAAAAAAGCGATATTGACCTGCAAAAGTGATAATGACTGTTGTGATGTCACTTTTTCTTATATGTATGAAATATGGGCCAGTCAAATGAATGCATTTGAGAAGTGCATATAATATAACAATTATAGACTTATGTTGAGGTTGACTTATGTTGCTTTTACGGACCTATAAAAATGATATTGACTTCGGACTGCGTCCTCGGTCAATATCATTTTTACAGGTCCGTAAAAGCATATATTGACCTCAACATAAGTCAATAACTGTATATTACATATGTGGTCCAAATTTCAGAAAACAAGAAAGTAGGTCAGTAGGTCACGATTAATCCACATCACCCAGATTCAAACTTGGCCTTGGAATCATCAAGATAAATATTCTGACTAAGTTTCATGGAGATAGGGTCATAGATGTGGCCTCTACAGTATCAGGGGCCGTAACTCCGGAACCTATGATTGGATCTGATGGATTCATCGCGGAATCCAAGATCTATTGTTGTTAAAGATATTTTGAAAGTTTGTATCAAATCAAACCATAAATGAAGTAGCCTAATTATATGGCTGCAAAGGCCAAATTAATAATGTTTGGCCCTTTAAGGGGCCATAACTTTGGAACCCATAATAGGATTTGGCCAGTTTTCTAAATTTACCGAGATATTATGCCAATACAAGTTGCGTGCAAGTTAAATCAAAATCTATTGCAAATTGTGGTCTCTATCGTGTTCACGAGCCAAAATAGCAAATTTCGATCCTTTAATTAAGGGCCATAACTCATGAATGGATATGGCCAGTTTTCGAAAGACACCAAGATATTATGCCAATACAAGTTGTTTGTAAGTTTGATTAAAATCGATTGCAAAATGTGGTCTGTATCGTGTTCACAAGAAATTGACGGACGACGGACGAAGTGCGATTACAAAAACTCACCCTGGTGAGCTAAAATAACACCAAGAAAAGTATGTAAGGTCACCTTCCAAACTGACAGCTAAAATGTGGTTATGAGCACACGAGTAATAAGGTATGTTTACATTTCTATAAATGCAAAGAGTCTCCTTGAAAATGCTACCAAAATGTCAAGTATAGGTCTACAATGAAAGAAAATAAGGAACTGACCTCCAAAAAAATTAAAATGCCACTTCGGCTGGGGAAAAAATGAGGATTTTGTTCTTTCCTCTATTATCTGATAGCCCGGAAGTTCTGCTTGATTACCTATCTAGTACTATTTTTCCTTTTAAAAAAGTGGCTTTCTGTAATAGTGCCAGCTTCATCTTTATAGTATCAGTAGTTTATTTGCTTGAGAAGTACCAAGTTTCAGCTTTATAAAAACATGTTTCAAGGTAAAATGGCATTTTTCACTAACGCGTGTCGCTGCGGCAATTATCCTCAAAAATACTTGTCGCGGCATAACTTTTAACCATTCAAGCAAATAACAAACACTGTTAAATATACAAATTCTCTACTCTGATGACTATGAATGGGTAATATACATGGGAGAGAAATATTGTTTTTGCCTTCGCCGTCTGTCCGTTCATCCGCATTAAGCTTTACAGTTAATTTGAAAATTCCACAAATCTGCGCCGATAGCAGTGCGAAAAAAATCATGAAAAATCCAATTTTGACAAATTCAAGGCAAGACATATAGTGTTGAGCGAATGTATTGCATAGACTTAGCACTTCATTGTGTGACATTTTCAGCCTGCCGAGTCTGTTGCTTCTGTGATAAAAACGAGTAAAACGCAGGTTTCAGGACACTAAATTTTGAGGCAAAAATGGCCCAAAATGCACACCTTGCGCGACCTGTACCGTATTATCTGCAAATGACTGACCTAAAACACATGCATATTTTTAAAGCATGTGGCCAGACGAAAATAATGGTGGGAAGAAAAGTGTCTCATTATCGTTTACTTTTTCCGCTATTTTGAGCTGAATCTGGATGGATGAATGACCGTTTCCATTTCGTCTGAATTCCGGTACCTCAGGTAAGACTTTAGACCCGGCCGTCTACACGATTCAAGTACATATTTACTTTACACAATAACTATTCTTACGCAGGAATCCTCAGTTCTATAAACATCATAAATAACAAGTTGAATATAAATGCCTTTAAAGTGCATCTGTCTATTTTATTTAAAAAACGTACCCGGGCCAAATGCGAAACTGGCCCTTGCCACTTAACGCCGAGACGTTCTGCTTCGCTGCACAAAATGGCCGCCAGAACTAAAATAAGAAAATCATTGTCCGGCTTTCACAGGTCAAACTGCCGTGTGGCGGCCCGTACTTGGATTCAGTGTTATTATAGTTTCTTGTTCTTTGGAATCATGTAGTCCATTCAATATCCTTGTAATAGAGTTCTGCTCAAGCCCTAATAAATAGATCCTAATTTTTCCA
Organism: Mercenaria mercenaria; assembly: GCF_021730395.1. Taxonomy (NCBI): domain Eukaryota; kingdom Metazoa; phylum Mollusca; class Bivalvia; order Venerida; family Veneridae; genus Mercenaria; species Mercenaria mercenaria. The sequence goes on along the minus strand of NC_069369.1, from coordinate 12,800,668 downwards.
TTTTTCGCGCATTTGCGCGTGAATCGGGGGCCAAATGGGCATTATTTCACTCGTGGAATGAATTTTACGTAAAATAGGACACTTTTCATGCTAATATTCGCATGTTTTCAAGTTGTTTCTAGGGGGCGTGAGGGGTGTTGCGCTTTCCATTACCTCTCATGAACAGACTCAGTCAAACTGAGACTACTATTATTTTGCTTGGTTTCATTCTTTGCGTCCAAAGGATCTTCTTATAGCTTTTATTAGCTGAGTGTACAACTAATCAGGCTTTCTTTTGACAGATTTGAAAACAGATACATCTTAGTAAAAATATAATATATTGAATATGTTGAGCGCAAATAACCAATCTGCGCTATTTCCAAACGCGCAGCGCATATAACAAATTTTTGTACGTTGGGGCTATATACCAATAAAAGAAATTGTTCTTTGTTTCATATAAAATTCAGCTACTTCAGAACAATTTTCTTACAGTTTCTAGATTTTCACTCCGTCGTAGACCTATTTTCCACAAGATATCCATACATTTGCTTCAAGAAAACGAAAAGAAAAAGGGGTGTTGAATAGTATGCAGTGAAATGCAAGTCAACTGAAGTCAGGTACCCTCATACTGCCGCATTTCAGAAAGCGGTTCGCAGAATAAACACCCTACTTTCGTTTTCGAGTAAACAACTCGAAAACATGCGAATATTAGCATGAAAAGTGTCCTATTTTACGTAAAATTCATTCCACGAGTGAAATAATGCCCATTTGGCCCCATTCTCATCCATCAGATGTTCGTCAAAATCCCGGGGAACCACGGTAGACCTCTGGTATGCGAGAATGATTTGGCCCCCGATTAACGCGCAAATGCGCGAAAAATGGAAAAATTAGGATCTATTTATTAGGGACTTCTTTCGACTATACCACGGAAGCACATTTTTGACCGAATTACTGCATTATAACCTATTGGTCACAATAGCGTAAGCAATACTCCCTATATATTCTATATAAAACAGACAATGTTTACAGAGTTGTCACATATTATATAGCCAGGCCCATTTTAAATTGCAATTCCTTACCTCATTGTAAAGAGTAGTCTTTAAACCATCAAAAAATGTAAAGAAAAGTAGGGGTCATTTATCTACTAAGAAAGATTTTTCCTGTCACATTTATTTACTGTAAAACTACATCAAACATGACCCGGTCATGAACCCATATTACTACGCTTGCTGTCATTGGATTTTACTTCACAAAATACAGCCTTCCCTCTTGATTTTTCTACTAGAATGTCAGCAGTATATCCACAATGAAATTTAAAACAAAAATAGCACTAACAAATACCTGGATTGCCATCTCAAATGAAAAAAATAGTCCCAAATTAACTGTCCGCCATTATGCGATAGACCACATGGTACCCAGGCTGGTTCCTTTAGTTTAGTTAGGCCTATTAGTTATATGCGCAACAATTTACCAATCGTTGCGCAGGATAAATTTAACCTGCACGATTTATCAAATGCGCAGCGCAAATAACAAATGTAACTTTATACATCAGTATTTGATAAATCATGCATTGTTCAATTTATTAATAAATATAAATGTCAAATGCTGAATATCTTGGTACTTATATTATGTGTCATAAATTTGTTTCTATATCAGTAAATTCACAGCAGTTGGTTACCAGGTTTCAATACCTCCGATCTGATCAAGATGCAATAAAACTCAAACATGCGTGAAGGTGTGATTTCCTCCAGCTTGGACACGTCGTCCTCTGGTATGTTTTAGGCTATTTTTATAATTTTCTACTTCACCAGAGCACACACTTAGCAAAATATCGTTTTTATTATATTGAAATACCTTGAAATTTCACAATAATATTCTTTTTACCAACGGGAGCATGTATCTCAACATGGCTAAGATAACAGATTAAATTAAAAAAAGTGACAGTATTAAAAGAAAATTCTTACAAATCTAATTGATATTATTATTATGTTTTGTTTTTTTTAAAATATAGTACAAAATCGATAGATTAAAGAGTAGTTCTCGTCAAAACGTAAACGAAATATTACATTTTGTAGCTGCGCATGATATGTGTTCGTTTCCCTGTGCTAAAAGAAAAACTGGAATTTACTCTGATAACTTGAATATCTTTTATAAATCAGATTAACTTTTACTTTGATTTACGATTACAGACTAAAATTATAGTCTTTTTGCAAATCTGAGATCTATAATGTTACATCTGTAACTTGCGCGGGAGGTCAGTCCTGCGCTGATAGCAAAGTTTGAAATGACACTGATATTTCAAATACATTTCATTCATAAAACATACTATTTATCTAAAAAATATTGTAAAAAATGAATAGAAAAAAAGAGTGATTTCTGTTATAACGAGAATGAAATATTACATTTTTTATCTGCGCAAGATGTGCGTCCTGCGCTAATAGTAAATCTGGAAATTACTCCGATAACTTGAATGTCTCTCATAAAATATGTTAGCTTAAACTCTGTTTTTATGATTACAAACTAAAATTATAGCTTTTGCAAATCTGAATATGTGGGATGTCGGTCCTGCACTTATAGCAAATCCTGAAATGACGCGGATATTTCCAAAAAACTTCATTTCTTAAACATACTATTTATGTGTGTATGTGTGTTCGGGTTTAACGTCTTTTTCAACAATTTTTCAGTCATATAAACGACGGTGTCTACTTGTAGCAGTGAGCACAATGCCCAACTTTATAGTGCTGCCTCACTGGAATATCACGCCGTAGACACGTGGCATGATACCCCACCCAGTCACATTATACTGACACCGGGCTGACCAGTCCTAGCACTATCCTCTTAATGCTGAGCGCCAAGCGAGGAAGCTACTAGTACCATTTTTTACGTCTTTGGTATGACGCGGCCGGGGATACTATTTATGTATCTTTAAAAATTAAAAATATGTTTAAGAGTAGAAAATAAATAGAAAAATGTCATTTCCGTCGTAACGAGAACGAAAATTTTACATTTGTTATCTGCGCAAGATGTGTCCTGCACTAATAGTAAATCTGGAATTAACTCCGATTACTTAAATGTCTCTGATAAACTAGGTTAAGTTTAACTATGTTTTATGATTACAGACTAAAATTGAAACTTTTGCAAAATTTGTTAAATTTGTAACATGCGCGGGATGTCAGATCCATGCTGGTCGCAAACGCGCTATGTTAGTTTTCGTGGCTCAATTTAATTTAATCACTTAATCAAGAAAGAAACCAGCTTGAGAAATATCCAATGTTATCATTTCCTTTGTTCCTTTGATCGGAGTATTAGCGCAGGACAAGCATCTTGTGCAGATAACAAATGTAATATTTCGTTCTCGTTATGACGGAAATCATTTTTTTAAAACTTATTTTCTACTCTTAAAACTATTTTTTTAAAGTTACATAGATTGTATGTTTTAGAAATGAAATATATTTCAAATATTGGCGTCATTCCAGGATTTGCTATTAGCGCAGGACCGACATCCCGCGCAGGATACAGATGTTACAAAATATTCATTTTGGCAAAAGCTACAATTCAGCCTGTAATCATAAAACAATGGTAAAGTTAACATGGAAGATATTCAAGAAACCAGGATTATTTCCAGATTTTTTATTAGCACAGGACACACATCTTGCGCAGATAACAAATGTAAAATTTCGTTCTCGTTATGATGAAAATCACTTTTCTTTCTAATTTTCTACTCTGGAAACATTTTTTAAGAAGTTACATAAATTGTATCTTTTGGAATTGAAATATGTTTGAAATATCGGCGTCAGTTCAAGATTTGCTATTTGCGCAGGAACAACATCCCGCACAGGCTACAGATGTAACATTATATTCAGATTTGCAAAGCTTAAATTTTAGATTGTAATCGGAAAACAAAGTAAAAGTTAATATGGTCAAGTCATTGGAGCAATTTTCAGATTTTCTATTAGCGCAGGACACACATCTTGCGCAGCTACAAAATGTAAAATTTCGTTTACATTTTGACGAAAATAACAAGTTATTTTATCTATTTCACTATAAAACATAAAATAAATAAATAATTAAGTATTTAAGATCTGTACGAATTGTCTTTTAATTCTGCTTATTTTTATTTTATTTTTAAACTTAGCCATGTCAAAAGATATGCTCACGTTGGTAAAAAGAATTGCGCTTTTTCAATGTGATAAAAGCGATATGGTGAAATGTGCTAAGTGTGTGGCGTTTCAATTCTTTTATCTACGTCTTCTTTATGTTCAATATCCGGTATAAAATGACTGTGTGAGAACAAATGAAGTAAAAAGACTTTAGTTATAAAAAATAGAGAGGACGATGTGTGCTATCCGAAGGAAATCACACCTTCACGCATGTTTGAGTTTAATTGCATGTTATATGATATTGTAGATATTGAAACCTGGTGACCGACTGCTATGAATTTACTGATGTTGAAACAATTCTATGACACATATTTTTAAAACCAAGATTTACAATTTTAGTCTGTAATTGTTAAACAATGTGAAAGTTAACATGGTTTATGGCAGATATTCAAGTTATCAGAGTAATTTCCAGATTTTCTATTACCGCAGGACACGCATCTTGCGCAGCAACAAAAATGCGAAAATTACTATTTAATATTATTCTTGCATAAAAACTACTTTTTTCACTGGATCCGCCCATGTATAAACGGGAGAAAAATCGTGTGCAAACAAGGCAATTCACGTGCTGTCCTTAATACATGATTTTTATTTTTGAAATGCTTTGCCAGGGCCGTATGTATGTATTTCTGCGCAGACTGATATTTGGCATCTGCATCTTGTTTCTTCCATAATAACCTTTTCTTGTAGCATTATAGATACAATGTAATCCATAGTATGTTTAGTTGTATCAGTTTCCAACCCCAAACGTACTGCCCCCATCAATGTACGCTCTAGCTTCTGTTAGAATTTACTCCCTTTACAAAGCGTCTGTTCAGTTATTGTAAATAACTGTGAATAAATAAGTATCGCGTGTAACTTGTGCTATTGCCCGTTTTTAAGTATTATATTTATGATTTTTGTTAGTATCAGTCGGTTTGTTTTTACCTGATTTTTCGCACAATTCATATAATAAACCTCGAAAGCTAGTCACTATAGCTTCGTACTCATCCGTACTCTGTTTGTTCGTACTCAAAATAATTCGAATGTAAAGTTGTTATTGTTAAAATAATTGTGTTCCTGTTTATCAAATTTTTAAGTTATATGCAAAATTATGTGTAATGTAACGTTTGTAATAACTAAAAATAAAAATAAGATGCTCAAAAACCTTCAAATCACGCTTTTAGTAGTGTTGTTGTTATGTGTGCCCCGGTTATGGATATTTAAAACATGTTTACCGTTTCCAAGAACAACAAGAATGGTAAATAAAAAATGTACCGGAATCGTCAAGTCATCACATATGAAAACAATGCATTTAGTCGTAGTGTAATGTTTTTTATGCAAGAATAGCGACAATACACGTTTGTTTTGTGTATTAACGCCTGCAGAAGCCCTTGGGATATGTTTGTGACCTCGACCTTCGGTCTCGGTCACAAACAATCCCGCGGGCTTCTGCAGACGTTAATACACAAAAAAACGTGTATTATCCCTACATAAAACATTTAAAAATATCAATACGATCTGATCTGTAAGAAATGATATTTATCTGAAATATCGGCGTCATTTCAGGATTTGCTATTAGCGCTGGATCGACATTCCGCACAGGCTACGGCTTTAAAAAAAAATAACTTTTCTTATAAAATATACTTTGGATATTTGGTGTTATTTTAAAGTTTTCTAACACCTATGACTAATGGCTCTTAATACCGTCTTCAACAGAAATTTATAGTCCGTAAACTACCAGGGACGTGAACATCTCATTGAAATTACCGCATAAACACGCTGATTTACTTTTTAAAAAATAGATCTATATATTTCTTGTTCTTTACAAATTAAGCACAGCGACCAAGTCAATTCACACCTTTACGCGTGCCTAATCACCGTCAGTTTTAAAATTAAACAATTTTATGTAGGCCAACAAGCCTAGCCCTCTTACGAGATTCAATTTTATCGGGAGATATCATCCATATGTTAAAAGCGACTCATTTACCATACGCGCAAGACAGTTACCGTGCGCATATAACAAATGTAAATAAGGTTGCCCAATTTCCAAATCGTTGCATAAATAACAAATTGGTTATTTGTGCTGCGCGATTTACCAAATGCGCAGATTGGCTATATGCGCGTAACAAAACTTACCTAATGAAAATATCTAAAATACAACAATTTTAAGATAAAACAACAGCATTAGTTTTAAAGATGATAGTTACTAAATGAACTAGAGGACCATGATGGTCCTGAATCGCTCACCTCTTCCCACATGACCCAGTTTTGAGTATGACGTCGTTTTTTCTATTATTTGACATAGTGACCTAGTTTTTGAGCTCATGTGACCCAGTTTTGAACTTGACCTAGATATTATCAAGATAAAAATTCTGACCAATTTTCATGAAGATCCATTGAAAAATATGGTCTCTAGAGAGGTCACAAGGTTTTTCTATTATTTGACCTATTGACCTAGTTTTCGAAGGTACGTGACCCTGATTTGAAATTGACCTCGATATCATCAAGGTGAACATTCTCACTAGTTTTCATGAAGATCTCATGAAAAATATGGCCTCTAGAGAGGTCACAAGGTTTTTCTATTTTTATACCTACTGGCCTAGTTTTTGACCGCACGTGACCCAGTTTCGAAACTGACCTAAATATCATCAAGGTGAACATTCAGATCAATTTTCATGAAGATCCATTGAAAAAAATGGCCTCTAGAGAGGTCAAAAGATTTAAATAATTTTAGACCTACTGACCTAGTTTTAAACCGCAGTTGACCCAGTTTCAAACTTAACCTAGATATCATCAAGATGAACACTCAGACCAACTTTCATACAGATCCCATGAAAAGTATGGCCTCTAGAGAGGTCACAAGGTTTTTTATTATTTCACCTACTGACCTAGTTTTTTAAGGCACGTGACCCATTTTCGAACCTGACCTAGATATCATCAAGGTGAACATTCTGACCAATTTTTATGGAGTTCCATACACAAGTATGGCCTCTAGAGAGGTCACAAGGTTTTTCTATTTTTAGACCTACTGACCTAGTTTTTGACCGCACATGACCCTGTTTCGAACTTGACTTAGATATCATCAAGATGAACATTCAGACCAATTTTCATACAGATCCCATGAAAAGTATGGCCTTTAGAGAGGTCACAAGGTTTTTCTATTATTTGACCTACTGACCTAGTTTTTGAGGGCACGTGACCCACTTTCGAACTTGATCTAGATATCATCAAGATGAACATTCAGACCAACTTTCATACACATCCGTTGAAAAATATGGCCTCTAGAGAGGTCGCAAGGTTTTTCTATTATTTGACCTACTGACCTAGATTTTGATGGCACGTGACCCACTTTCGAACCTGACTTAGATATCATCAAGGTGAACGTTCTGACCAATTTTCATGAAGATCTCATAAAATATATGGCCTCTAGAGAGGTCACAAGGTTTTTCTATTTTTAGACCTACTGACCTAGTTTTTGACCACACGTGACCCAGTTTCGAACTTGACCTAGATATCATCAAGATGAACATTCTGACCAACTTTCATACAGATCCCATGAAAAATATGGCCTCTAGAGAGGTCACAAGGTTTTTCTATTTTTAGATCTACTGACCTAGTTTTTGACCGCACGTGACCCAGTTTCAAAACTAACCTAGATATCATCAAGATAAACATTCAGACCAACTTTCATACAGATCCCATGAAAAATATGGCCTTTAGAGAGGTCACAAGGTTTTTCTATTATTTGACCTACTGACCTAGTTTTTGAAGGCACATGACCCAGTTTCGAACTTGACCTAGATATCATCAAGTTGAACGTTTTGACCAATTTTCATGAAGATCGGATGAGAAATGTTCGACTTAGAGTGCGGACAAGCTTTGTGACAGACACACACACAGACATACACACACACAGACTGGAGTAAATCAATATGTCTCCCACACCACTGTGTGGTGGGAGACAAAAATACAGCCTCTATTGCATACACAATGTTTTTCTTTGATTTGACCTAGTGACCTAGTTTTTAACCCCAGATGACCCATATTCGAACTTGACCTAGATTTCATCAAGGCAATCATTCTGACCAAAACTCATGAAAAATACAGCCTCTATCGCATACACAAGGTTTTCCTTTGATTTGACCTAGTTTTTGACCCCAGATGACCCATATTCAAACTCGGCCTAGATTTTATCAAGGCAATCATTCTGACCAAATTTCATGAAGATCAATTGAAAACTACAGCCTGTAACGCATACACAAGCTAAATCTTAACAGACAGACAGACAGACGCCAAGTGATCACAAAAACTCACCTAAAAAAGGCACCCGTCTCATAACGTAACAGGCAATCGCTGTAAGATTGGCCCGTTTTTAAAGCAACAAAATTTTTACCCATTTCAATAATTGCTACAGGCATTCGCTGTAAAGATTGGCCAGGTGCACAAATGATATACAAATGTATATTCTGCATAAGTTATGTTTAGTTATCAAGTGGACACTGTCAATTTTGGCAGTTTTGACCAATTCAATGGCCATAATTCTGCAGCTAAGTTATGCACCAGACACAATATGATGGGCAGTTTAGACCTCTGAGCTTCATTTGTCACCTTGACCTTTGACTTACAGGGTTTAAGCTCTCTGCACATCGTCTCATTGCCATCTGCCATTATGCCAAGTTTAAAGTGACGTCATACTATGATCTAGTCTACTAGGTCGGAGACTTCCCCTGGGTTGAGAGACAGTCTCTAGATCTAAACACTGTTTCTCGTTTGAAAGACAAAATGTCTTTCGATCGAAAGACTGTATTTAGCTTAAGTGTTGAAAAAACAGGAAATCATTATCAAAACAATCATTACATTACAGTCGCATTATTTATTCATTGAAACAATTTGTTATTTCGAGTAAACTTTACAAGAAAAACATTGTCACAGAAGTTTACTTAAGCATTATAATGCTTAAACAAAATTCCCAAAATAATTTTAAAAATCTGATAAAAGATAGATAATTTTCTATATTTGAAATAAATTTGCGCATTCTAAAAAGAGAGTTTTAATTACTCTTTCAATGATTTTCATTGCTTAAGCTAATTTGAGTCTTTCGATCGAAAGACATTTTGTCTTTCGAACGAGAGACAATGTTTAGATCGAGAGAATGTCTCTCAATCCAAGGGATATCTCCGACCTGATGAAGTTATGCTCTGGAAACAAATGATGGATGGATGGACAGATGGACGTGCACAAACACAATAATATGTAAATTTTTTCAGAAGGAGCATTACATAATAATATATAGAGACACGATTCTGCAAATATATAAAGCAAACTAGTGTTTCACTGAGAACAAAATTGACCAAAGGAAGTTCCGAATAATTTTTTTCGACATTTACAGTATGGCTGCCTCTACTGAGACAGCCTTACTCATATTGGACTATACGACAGTATCAATTAGCTTGTCTACACATATCGATAATCTATACATATTTAATTTAAGTAAATATATTTTTCCATAATTTCTACACATATCGATAATCTATATATGTCGAGTATACATATTTAATTTATGTAAATTTATACTGGTTGCATGGGAAGCATTTTCTGGACAGGACCAGTTTCCGGACACATGTAATATCCACTTTACTTCTTTGTTATTCATGTAATTGTTTCATCTAGATCATTTACATGTTTGTTCTTCATGTCTACAATAAACCACTATTTTATAAGGCTGTATAATGTTTGGGTTTTTGATGATAACTCGCCTGCGTTTACAAAACAACTTTCTGTCTTAAAGGGGTATGAAGATAGCATTGCGCATGCGCAGTAGTTCACACACGCCAAGGTATCAAGTGGGGAAGAAATAATCAAACTACATAATGATTGTCTGCTGATAACATGTTCTACTTTTAATTTCACGCTAAAAGTTACGTAAGATGCAGGGCTGTCGATTTTTGCACTAATTTTATTCTATATCTATTGGAATTATCAAGAATTCGTATAAGACGAAATTCGAATTTGTATAGTCAACCTCGGTTTGCTTTCGTAGCTGCTATTGAACGTAGGGTTATGTTTCATGTGCAATTTTGAAGAGATGGATGATAAAGAAACGTGCAGAAATAGTTTAATTACTTATTTTGATATCGAATTAACAACAAAACACCATCAAAATATTTGTCCGGATACTGGTTTACCCGACGGGAAAAATAACTTATTTTAGTGACCCCATTTGAAGCCCCATGTAACCCATATTTTACGTCACAACGCGATGCTGTTAAACATCGGATGTGGAAGGAGCTGAAGTTTGTGCAGAAAATGAGGTTTTTCCCCTGTAACTTTTTTATTTCTGCAAATTGTAATCAATGGTCCATATCAAAATAAAGCTTAACATTTGCTGAAAACTTTACACAATTCAAATTTATATTTAGTAAGCAAACTCACAAGAAGTGAGGCCCTGAAAGGGGTATGTGAAATGGGGACTGTATGAACGTTGACTGAAGATAAATTCGACCACTTTGTCATTTACAAAATTTTCTTTGTATTATTATATTGAAACTTTCTCAAAAAGCTGCAACAGTCATTCCTGATCAAGTAATGAAAAGTGACCCAATGTCAGGCCTTCATGTTTCGGCAGTGAGCATGCACAAAAAACACCCTCTTCCCCAGTAATTTTGGATAAATATTTTTTATACAAATAAATGTAAGTCATTTATTTATACAGAATACTTACCAATTTTGTTTTTGTAACACCAGTTGGTGTTGTAAGTGGAAACTATTTGATGGTGTGTTCAATTTTATAAATAACCGATTGCAATTGAACATTTCCAAGGTGGTCGACCTTATCATCAGTTCGGGTTTATCATTAGTACCAGCAGATCTATGTCAAATATTTTTTTAGGGAATAATGGAGCCGAAATATGAAAATGTGTCCGGAAAATGGTTCCCAACCAGTATATATTTTTTATATAAATTTACAGATTGAATGTTTGAAACTGTTGAAATAATACTTGGACTGAAATTAATTCATTTACTTATGGTATGCTGCATAAATGAATCTACAGTACAGACTATGTACAGTGCTGTAAATGTCAACTGAAAATTACAATTGGCTTAATTAGTCAATTTTTTTTTAGATCTAGAGTGGTGGAACCTATGCTCGCGGTATTCCTATGCTCGCGGTTTTTCGATGAATAAGCTCTCTGCAGAAGCACAGATAAAAATATTTCATCATGCTATGTTCAACATCGACCAGTGGTGAAATGCCTTTACAACAAACGTAGCGATAGCCGCGCGTGCCGTTCACGTGACGTATACAGCAGCCGATACATTTTACGCAATCTGTATCCGTCGCACAAATCTCAGACAAATATGTCAAAATAACCCAACTAAAGTTAGTTCTTTTAGAAATCATGCATTACAGTCAGATGTAAGATACATTTAAGAGCAAGATGTGATGAATGTGACGCCTGGCTACACTACGAGTGCCTGTCGAACCATGAAAAGATCGATGGTGATCTTAGTATTTTGACAAAGTCCAAATGGCTTTTTCTGAGATGTAGGGAGGAGTAATTTTCCTACACACAAAAGAAGTGTCGGAAACATTTGTGAGTTATTCAAGGTCGTTGTTTGAATCATTAATACTTGAACATTCTGTTTTTATATAACATTATTGTACGTTTTTAAGCTTTGTTCTAATAGTGACTCCATTTCTGTAAGGGAAATATACACAGGCACATTTTTAAAATTTTATCCTTTTTCTTTTGTTTTTCACAAAATAAATGAGTACTGTAATGTTCTAAATATTATATTCGCATATGCTTGTTTGTACATTTTTAGCCTGCTGAATTTTTTTTTTCGCCCTTAGTTTAATAGATATAACATACCGCCAGCATAGGTTCCCTTCTGGGCGAATTTTCACCTTTTCACTTATGCCGTGTCGATAGCTCACGAGACGACTAAGTCGATATCGGATAAAGTCATATGGCATTTCACTGTGGTTATCCGTGGCCTGTAATATACCTATGTGTTGATAATATCGAGTAAAGTAAGAAGTTATTTTACTGTGTCTATCCTTGACCTGTCATATACTTCTATATTGGACAGCTTGTAATAAACATATATACAGATCGAACAAAGTCAATTGTCATTTTACTGTGTCTATCCATGGCATGTAATACACTTATATATTAGACAGATCTAACAAAGTCAAATGTCATTTCACTTAGCCTATCCTTGGCATGTTATATACTTATATATTGGACAGATCTAAAAAAAGTAAAATGTCATTTCAGTGTTTATCCGTGGCATGTTATACACGTATTTATTTATTTATTTATTATTATTATTATTATCATTATTATTATTATACTGGATTTATATTATTATATATTTATCTTAAGCATGTTCAAAGGCCCTTTACATATAGCAAACGCAGCCACACAGGGTTCGAAATTCATCCTCTATTAGTACAGACACGGAACGATCTGACCAGAGGGACAGAGTGAGATAAAGCCCCCAGAACAGATAGAGAGAAATCGTTTAGATTCACGAAGTATTACGGACGGATGAACGGACGGACGGACAGAGACCACTCCTTTAACCCTCCCCTCACCACCATAGCATCGTGATTAGGAATTAACTAGGCCCCAGAATTATCATATTATGAACAAATCAATTTTAGAATTTGGTGGTACGATACCGTCCCAGCGAGGATAGCCAGAAATGTATACGGTAGCGGATAGCCAAAAGGCGTGTCCACTAAGTCACGTGATGACGCACAACACTATCTTTCGATAATAGGAGGATAACTTTGTGTTTTTGTATAGGCAAATCGAAATAATAATTTTTTCTTGTTTCTTAAAAAGATAATAGATCTATATGTACAAAATACCGCGAGCATAGGTTCCACCACTCTACTTTTTTTCTGAAAATTCTTAAAACACAATGTCTTTCATAAATATCTAGATTTCTAACTACTAGTGCTATTCTAATTTAGGTATCAGGATCGTTAAACTACCCCTGTTTACGGTAGATCTAGTTAACTTACCGAGACAAACACCTGTAAAATTTATCACGTTTGCTCTTGTTTACAAGAAAATGGCGGCCTTTTCAAAAACTCCCCTTTCAGTTATCAGTTATCTCCCCTTACTGTTCAGTTTTAAACAAATTAGGCTTAAAGCAACAACTCAAATAGTTTTTGAGTAATTTTCAGAGATTATGCTCACGCATCCATTACGAAAAAATAAAGACAGGCCTATAAACTAAAGATAATGTTTGCAAAGGTCATGTCACATGGTATATGAGCGGCTAGGCACGCGTTTCGGGACAGTGCGAAAACTTTTGACTATAAAATGGCACCTGTCTACACATTTTTCTCGATGTGATCCCGGACTCGTAGTGGTTTGTGGAGTGAAACAACTACTGTATATCTACGTTTATTTTTATTGAACAGAGAACCAAGATCTAGGTGAGCCCGCCCGCTTAGCTCAGTAGGTAAGAGCGTTGGTCTACGGATCGCGGGGTCGCGAGTTCGATCCTCGGGCGGGGCGTATGTTCTCCGTGACTATTTGATAAACGACATTGTGTCTGAAATCATTAGTCCTCCACCTCTGATAATTCATGTGGGGAAGTTGGCAGTTACTTGCGGAGAACAGGTTTGTACTGGTACAGAACCCAGGAACACTGGTTAGGTTAACTGCCCGCCGTTACATGACTGAAATACTGTTGAAAAACGGCGTTAAAACCCAAAACAAAAAAAAAACAAAAAAAAAAAAAAAACAAGATCTAGGTTGATCTACGTAGGAAGAAAACCTAAGAACACAAACAAAAAAAGTCATGATAAAATTAGGGCCTATGAACAGCAAATGTGGAAAATGTACATTTCTCGCAGTTATATGTCTAAATAGCCTACTGTAGTTAGATCTAAATGAACAATTACAAATTAAAAAAAAAACTCACCAGATAGATCTACGTCTAAGAATATGTTACTTCGCGCCAAAAAAAAAGAACAACTTGTTATTCGTGCAGAAAGCATATGTGACCAATCAAAATGTATTCTCTCTTACAAAACAACTTTAGTTAGATTCTACACGGATAAAAGCATGACTGGACACGAGCGTGTTGCACGAAATTTTGATGGGATGACTGTCAAGTACATGTATACGTATACATGATACAAATGTAAAACAGCCAAAACCCGACAGGAGGGTGGATGACAAGGGCGTCTTTAGAGGGGGTGCGGTGGGTGCGAACGCACCGCCTTTTCGTTCGGGCAAAGTTTGCAAACTGCATTCCATTAATAGATCTATACCTTTTAAGCCGTTTCTATATGTTTTCTGTATTTCTTCCGGCCCGCTTCGCTCGCCAATTTGCATATACTTACTTAAATTACTTTGTAAGTTGTCACATATGCAAATTGGATGCATGCAAACAGTTAAATAATTACTTTATTAAGATTGCAAATTGTGTGCTCCTCCTTCATACACGTTTGACAGACTAAAACTTAGATTTTAGACATTTTAGTCAAACTTTTCGTTCACTCGCAAAACTTTATTTCAGTAGTATTTATAAATACTGAAGGGATTGCAGACCAAAAGCACTACCTCCATCGCAATACCTGCCACCGGCGAAGCAGAGGAGGCCCATTAAAATAAGGAAATTCACAGACTGTGATACCACAAGCGTTCTTGAAAATCAAGTGGTTAATAATTCACGTGGTTCATTAGTAAGAAACTGTAAAACTGAGCAGTTAAGAAACTCTTTCTTTGTGAAAACGCCATCTGGAAGATTATATAATGTGCGCAAAGACAGTTCAGGGCTTTAAGCCGGCCCTCCGATATTACTAGTACCTCCCCACGGTGTCCGATTCCGTAACTGGTCCTGCGCCACAGATACACAAAAGCTGTCCACTTTTTGAGAGTAAATTATTGCATTAGAATATCTTATATATAAAACATTATACAGTAACTTGAAATAATGAAATATTTTTAAATGACTTCCATATCCTATATATTAAATAGACGGTAGAAAACATGCAGAAGGCAAGTCTAGAAATCGTACGCACGGACATTTCCTGGATGTACATGCAACGGAGTGGGGGAAGTTGTTTAAATTCATAAAACAACTCTCCAACGTTTCTGTGGACATCGAATGGAGAGGGTTAAAAACTGCGCATGGCAGAGAGGTACGCGTCTTCAGTTCCGATCCTACACGCCCCCAGGAAGGTCTAATACGTATCAGTTGTTCCAGACGCCCCACACACCTGTCGGAGCATGGAGTAGCAAGGAGCGTTGTAGTTAGATCTACTCACAAAAAGACATGTTGCAGGTCCAAGTTCCGTGACTGGGCCCATCTATGACGTCATCAAATTGGCGCCAAGTTTGAACAAGAGCATCGCCTTGCGGGTGCTGACGCTCATCTGATTTTTTTTGTATAATAGAAATGTTGTCCTACCCATGATTTTCTAAGTCTAAAAAGGGCCATCATTCTTGCAAAAAGCAGGATAGAGTTATGTTTCTTGAGGTAAAGCGTCCGATTATGATGGTGAAAAACTGTTGCAAGTTTTAAAGCAATAGCTTTGATAGTTTAGGAGAAAAGCTGACTTAAACATAATACTCAACCAAGACAACTGATTTTCTAAGTCCAAAAGGGGCAATAAATCTTGCAATAAGCAGGACTGAGTTATGTTTCTTGCTGTACAGGGTCAGCTTATGATGGTGAACAAGTGTTGCAAATTTTAAAGCAATAGCTTTGATAGTTTAGGAGAAAAGCTGACCTAAACATAAAACTTAACCAAGAAAACTGATTTTCTAAGTCCAAAAGGGGCAATAATTCTTGCAAAAAGCAGGATGGTGTTATGTTTCTTGATGTACAGGGTCAGCTTATGATGGTGAACAAGTGTTGCAAGTTTCAAAGCAATAGCTTTGATAGTTTAGGAGAAAAGTTGACCTAAACATAAAACTTAACCAAGAAATCTGATATTTTCTAAGTACAAAAGGGGCCATAAATCTTGCAAAAAGCAGGATGGAGTTATGTTTCTTGCTGTACAGGGTCAACTTATGATGGTGAACAAGTGTTGCAAGTTTCAAAGCAATAGCTTTGATAGTTTAGGAGAAAAACTGACCTAAACATAAAACTTAACCAGGCGACGCCGACACCGACACCGATCAAGTGATGACAAAAACTCATCATTTTTTTTCAAAAAATCAGATGAGCTAAAAATTAAAACTTTGCGTATCTTAAAATTTACTTAAGTGAGTATCTTAAAATTTACTTAAGTGATACAACAATATTTAATATTATTATCTTTGATCTTCCATCGTGGAATATTTTTTGTCAACAAAATAACACTATTGAAGTTTATAAACAATTAAATGTGTAGAAAAAACAAACAATGCCGTCCCAAAAGCAACCTCAAGCGTTATAAATAAAATTGTTAATAAATGTGACCGAAAGTGTTGATTAATAGCTGTTCAAGCCATTTGGCTTCACAACATTGAGAAAAATGTCAGTTTCCAATATATTTGTTTTTCTCGAAATTCTGATCTTTGTTTTGAATGTTTTTTTTATTATTATTTTGTAGGTTATCTGATTGCTGATGAATACAGGGAATATTTGCAGATCGGCCTGAAGCTGAAAATTTATTTGGGGGGGGGGTGGAGTTCGAAATTGTCTCCTGGCGATTACTGGTCGCAAATTTGTCGCATCACTTGACTGGCGAATTGTCACAATTGTTGGAAACTGTTCCTTATATAATTAGTTATTTGCGCTGCGCGATTTACCAAATGCGCAGATTGGCTATATGCGCGTAACAAATACAACGAGCAGGGATATTAAATATTTAGTGATGTGTCAATAAATCACAATGTGAACGAACTACAAATGTATGGATAATGTCCTATCAATTTTGAAAATGGCATTTGCCCAAAAACAAGAAAGAACCAGCAGATTTGTCATTTATCATAGGGTTATACTAGATAGAATTGTACAAGGATCTGCCATTCATGGACTTTATGTTCAGAATAAGCGAATTCAGGACAAAATCTTGTCCAAAATTGAATTTTTTGTTTTCGACTATTTACGACACAGTTGTTTGTTTGTTTTGGGTTTAAACGCCGTTTTTAACAGTATTTCAGTAATGTAACGGTGGGCAGTTGACCTAACCAGTGCTCCTGGATTCTGTACCAATACAAACCTGTTCTCCGCAAGTAACTGCCAACTTCCCCACATGAATCAGTGGGTGAGGACGAATGATTTCCGACATGATGTCTTTTATCAAATCATCACGGAGAACATACGCACCGCCCAGGGCTCAAACTCACGACCCCACGATCCGTAGATCTGTGCTCTCCCTATTTAGCTAAGCGGGTGGGCATGACACAGTTGTAGTCATAGTGACCCGATAACTACATGTACCTATTCATCTGGATTACATTGTTCATCACTCGTCAGACTTCAAAGGTAGGTAGAATGCACTTTTTAAATTTTGAAAGTACCGTGATTTGAGTTTGTCGTTAAAATATGCTTTAATATTGTATCTTTTATTGTAATTGTCAACCAGTAAGGGCTAAAATACGTTGTCATATTTCAGTCAACGGTTGTCTCTAATTATTGATGGATAGTTATAAATATTTCCATTTTTCAGTTAGAAATAAAAGCAACATTTTTTCTGTACAGAACTTTTTAAAAGGAGTATGAGATATTTTGAGTTGAGTACAATGATCTCCAGTCTAATATCAAAATGTCATATAAAGAATGACAATCTTGGTAAGTTACATATCTCATTCCCAAATTGCTAGGG
This sequence comes from Mercenaria mercenaria, assembly GCF_021730395.1. Classification (NCBI taxonomy): domain Eukaryota; kingdom Metazoa; phylum Mollusca; class Bivalvia; order Venerida; family Veneridae; genus Mercenaria; species Mercenaria mercenaria. Next base: position 12,782,761 of record NC_069369.1, on the reverse strand, counting down.
TATATACGTTTTCTCTACCTACAGGCAGTAACTGAATCTTTTTTTTTGCATACCATATTAAAGAAACAAGAGGGTCATGATGACCCTGGATTGCTCAGCTGAGTAATATGAGCTACATGTTTCAAATGTCAAACTGATGCTAAAATATTAAGAAAGTCAGTAGATCACATTCATGGTCAATGAAATTCAGTTTTACGATCGGTGTGCAAAACTGTGTATGTCATCCAAATTTAAAGGCTGTATCTTAAAAAACAAGGAAGTAGGTCAACAGGTCAAGGTCACAGTCAAGTGACATAATATTACTTGGGATCATCAGGTAATTATAATTAAACAGTCTTGGAAATAGGATCAGATAATTATTTCAGTATTTTTTCCTATATAACTCATATAATAACTAAATGACCCCGGGACGGGGCCTCTTTTAACTCCAGGGGCATAATTTGAACAATTTTGGTAGAGGACTATTAGGCAATGCATCATACTAAATATCAAAAGCCTAGGTCGTGGTTTTAGACAAGAAGATTTTTAAAGGTTTTTTCCTATATAAGTCTATGTAATACTTGGGACCCCCATGGCAGGGCCTCTTTTCACCCAAGGGGTACATTTTGAACAATTTTGGTTGAAAACCGTAAGACAATGCTACAAACCAAATATCAAAGACTTAAGTCTTATGGTTTCAGACAAGAAGATTTTTAACTTTTTTTCCCAATATAAGTCTATGTAAAACTTGGGACCCCCGGGGCAGGGCCATATTTGACCTTAGGGGGATAATTTAAACAATCTGATAGAGGACCACTAGATGATGCTACATACCAAATATCAAAGCCCTAGGCCATGTGGTTTTGTACAAGAAGATTTTCAAAGTTTTCCCTATATAAGTCTATTTAAACCATGTGACCCCTGGGGCAGGGCCATATTGTGACCCTAGGGGGATAATTTGAACAATCTTGGTAGTGGACCACTAGATGATGCTACACACCAGATATCAAAGCCCTAGGCCCTGTGGTTTTGGACAAGAAGATTTTTAAAGTTTTTCCTTTCGGTTGCCATGGGTTCTGTATGGAATTTAATTCTTTGAATAATTTTGAAAGGGGCCACCCAAGGATCATTCCTATGAAGTTTGGTGTAATTCTGCCCAGTGGTTTTCAAGAAGAAGATTTTTTTAGAAAATGTTGACGGACACATGATGGACGACGCACGATGGACATTGAGCGGTCACAAAAGCTCACCATGAGCCTTTGGCTCAGGTGAGCTAATAATAGCAAAAATAAAATAAAAATAATGACTATTTTCTTTTAGCAGCGCATCTAAACAAAACGTGTGAAATCAACGTCCATAAACAGGAAAGACGTCAAGACGTTTCAAAGACAAATAATGATGTTTTGTTCTGGTGTTGTTTTATCATTTGCAGTGTAACGTTACGTATTTTTGAATAACAAGAGCTGTCCGTAAGACAGTCAAGCTCGACTATTTGAAATGTTGTCCCAGAAGTAGGAAAATGTTACCCAAATTGTTAAATATCAAAAGAGTTTTAAGTTCGAAAGGGGACATAATTTGACCAAAATGCATATCAGAGTTATGGGACTTGATGCTATCAACTAGTTTTATAATCCCAAAGAAACATGTTTTATAATAAGTTTCAATTCCATATCTGCATTAGTTTTGGAGATAGTAACTTGCATGTAAAACTTTAACCAGAATTTTTTAAGTCCAAAAGGGGGCATAATTTGCCAAAAATACATGTTGCAGTTATGGGACTTGACCCAGTGAACTTGGTACTTGATCTAGAAAATGAAAAAATAAGTTTCAAATCTATATGCCTTTAAGTAATACCTGTATGTACTTGCACGCAAAACTTTAACCAGGATTTTCTAAGTCCAAAGGGGGCATAATTTGGCTAAAATGCAGGTCGGAGTTATGGGACTTGATGCTATCAACTAGTTTTATAACCCCGAAGAAACATGTTAAGTTTCAATTCAATATCTGCATTAGTTTTGGAGATAGTAACTTGCATGTAAAACTTTAACCAGGATTTTCTAAGTCCAAAGGGGGCATAATTTGCCCAAAATACATGTCACAGTTATTGGATTTGACCCAGTGAGGTAGGTAATTGATCTAGATAAAGAAAAAATAAGTTTCAAATCTATATGCCTTTTAGTAATAGCTGTATGTACTTGCACGCAAAACTTTAACCAGGACTTTCTAAGTCCAAAAGGGGGCATAATTTGGCCAAAATAAAGGTCAGAGTTATGGGACTTGGTGCTATTTACTAGTTTTGTAACCCCAAAGACACATGTGAAGTTTCAATTCAATATCTGCATTAGTTTTGGAGATAGTAACTTGCATGTAAAACTTTAACCAGGATTTTCCAAGTCCAAAAGGGGGCATAATTTGCCCAAAATACATGTCAGAGTTATGGGACTTGACCCAGTGAGGTAGGTTATTGATCTAGAAAAAGAAATAATAAGTTTCAAAGGTATTCGCCTTTTAGTAATAGTTGTATGTACTTGCACGCAAAACTTTAACCAGAATTTTCTAAGTCCAAAAGGGGGCATAATTTGCTCAAAATACATGTCAGAGTTATGGGACTTGTATGCAAAAACTTAACCAAGGTGTGACGCCGACGCCAGGGTGAGTAAAATAGCTAGACTATTCTTCGAGTAGTCGAGCTAAAAAACAACATTTCTTTTTAACTGAAAAATATACTACAAGGATGTAAGATGAAGTTTTCTAGCACCTGTGAAAACGCTGGAAATCCCCGTCTTGTATGCAAGAAAAAGAAATTAAGGGCCGGAATTATATGCAAGTGCGAGAAGCACACATTCGGCAACCTTTGGTCGCCTCTTCAGTGAAATGTATAATGTAAAATAATAATAATCAGAAATTCGTGTTTGTCATGATTGTTTTGTCATGATTGTTTTTGTTAATAATTTGATATGTAATACTGAAAGGTATTAACAGAAAAGACAAGGAAATGAAATAATATCCCCTCCTTTGTTGGCCGCCATTTTGGACTTCATTAATTTCATTTATCTTTGATATACAGGTACAAAACAGATGAAGCAGGTAGAAATGACCCATTATCACATACATTCAACATAATATAAAAAGCTATACAGTAATGGCCATATACGACTATACGAGTTGTCTCTCTTTGTTTAATCCAATTCAAGTAGGTATTATTTCATTATTTCCACAAGAGAAACTTTTAACTTGGAAATATGACAAGATGATATTAATTGAATAATTATCACATAAATTTATATTTATCTGGTTTACATGTCATACTGCTTTATTCAATCTGTACTGAAACAAATGCATAGAAAAACGATGGAGAAACGTTCCCAGTTTTCTCTTTGATGAAGTTAAAGAAAACCAAAAACCCTTGATTTAATTTATTTTGATGCAGGAATATCAACAATACAATTATGCCTTAACACTTGCCAAAGCCCCACAGACCAAATTAAAGCTCTCATATATAGTGAAAGTGTATTAAAACTTTAACCTGAAATTTTAAGTAAAAAGGGGGATAACTCATGAAAACTGATGTCAGAATTATGGCCTCAGCGTCATATGATGTGGGTTCTGGTGCGAAACAATTATTTCAAGTTTGAATCACATTCCTTCTGTACAAGGACACAAACCTACAGATATTATAGTGAAAATGCTTCAAAATTAACATAAAATTCTAAGTAAAAAGGGGGCATAATTCATGTTATGGACCTTGTGTCATTTGATGTGGTTTATGATGAGGAACAACTATTCTAAGCTTGAACCAAATTCATTTATTAACTACAGAGACAGAATGAAAGTGCACCAAAACTTTAACTTGCAATTCTAAGTAAAAAGTGGGGAACATTCGCAAAATATTGGTGCAAGAGTTACGGCCCTTGTGTCATATGATGTGGGTGATGATGAGGAGAAACTATTTTAAGTTTAAAGCAAATCCATCAAGTAATAACAGAGACAAAGTGGAAGTGCGTAAAACTTTAACCAAGGTGAGGACACTGATGCTGACACCGGGATGAGTAGGACAGCTCTCCATATACAGGTACTTCATATAGTTGAGCTAACGATTCAAAGAAACAATTTCAATAAATACTTTTATTCAATTTCAATAAAATTCAAATTAATATAAATAACATGAGGATACACTTTTAGCAAAAAAGAATGATTTTCAAGTACATGTAAGAATAAATTGTATGGCACATACTGCAGTATAACTTAGAGCTATCACTAAATATGAGTCATACCACCACTGTAAGCCTTTTTTGCAAAGTTTCAGTAGCAGAACACTTGTTTAGAGAAAAAAAGTTAAAAGATACTAAAACAAACATGGAAATAATTCTACAATGAATAAAAAAGTTACTAGTTCTTTGGCTCATCACTTCCTTTACAATATAATTATCATTGTAATAATGATCAAAAATATGTAAAATTACAAATCATAAAGGGAGATATACTTTAAACTGAGTCAATGTTTGTACTTCCCAATTAATCTCATTGGCTGCCATCTTTCATTGGATCTAGTAATCTTTATTTCCCCTCAGTGAATTAAAAGTTACTGTACTGAATGAAAAACAAGTTGACTGCTTTCAGGGTTATGCCACAATGTTAAGCCAAGGTCTCTTTGTCGGCAGCAAAGAACAGCAAAATGATTTTCAATTATCATTATACAAGGACTTAATAGTCCTATCTAGTTTAGACACAGACAGAAATAAAAAAAATATTCAAAACCTTTTCATACACATTTGATTTAAATGACTGAATTCAATGCAGTAAAAATAAAATAAAATACACTTACTACTTGTATATGCAGAGTAAATAAAAAAAAATGGAACAGAATAATAATCATTCAGTATAATAAAAAAGAACTAATAAAAAACATCAAAAAGAAATTAAATGTTAAAATGTGATAAAACATTAATATAATAAAACAAAAAAGACATCTATGGACTTTATGATAACAAGAGGACCATGATGGTCCTGAATCGCTCACCTGTTCCCACATGACCCAGTTTTGGGTTTGACGTCGTTTTTTCTATTATTTGACATAGTGACCTAGTTTTTGAGCTCATGTGACCTAGTTCTGAACTTGACCTAGATATCATCAAGATAAAAATTCTGACCAATTTTCATGAAGATCCATTGAAAAATATGGCCTCTAGAGAGGTCAAAAAAATTTTTATTATTTGACCTACTGACCTAGTTTTTGAATGCAGTTGACCCAGTTTCAAACTTGAACTAGATATCATAAAGATGAACATTCAGACCAACTTTCATACAGATCCCATGAAAAGTATGGCCTCTAGAGAGGTCACAAGGTTTTTTTATTATTTCACCTACTGACTTAGTTTTTGATGGCACGTGACCCAGTTTCAAAGTTGACCTAGATGTCATCAAGGTGAACATTCTGACCAATTTTCATGAAGATCCATTCAAGGCTATGGCCTCTAGAGAGGTCACAAAGTTTTTCTATTTTAAGACCTACTGACCTAGTTTTTAATCGCAGTTGACCCAGTTTCAAACTTGACCTATATATCATCAAGATAAACATTCAGACCAACTTTCATACAGATCCCATGGAAAGTATGACCTCTAGAGAGGTCTCAAGGTTTTTTCATTATTTGACCTACTGACCTACTTTTTGAAGACACGTGACCCACTTTCGAACTTGACCTAGATATCTTCAAGATGAACATTCTGACCAATTTTTATGAAGATCCATTCATAGGTATGGCCTCTACAGAGGTCACAAGGTTTTTCTATTTTTAGACCTACTGACCTAGTTTTTGACCGCACGTGACCCAGTTTCGAACTTGACCTAGATATCATCAAGCTGAACATTCAGACCAACTTTCATACAGATCCCATGAAAAATATGGCCTTTAGAGAGGTCACAAGGTTTTTCTATTATTTGACCTACTGACCTAGTTTTTGGCAGCACGTGACCCAGTTTCGAAACTGACCTAGATATCATCAAGATGAAAGTTCTGACCAATTTTCATGAAGATCTTATGAAATATATGGCCTCTAGAGAGGTCACAAGGTTTTTCTATTTTTAGACCTACTGACCTAGTTTTTGACTGCACGTGACCCAGTTTCGAACTTGACCTATATATCATCAAGATGAACATTCTGACCAACTTTCATGAAGATCTTGTGAAATATATGGCCTCTAGAGAGGTCACAAGGTTTTTCTATTTTTAGACCTACTGACCTAGTTTTTGATGGCACGTGACCCAGTTTCGAACTTGACCTAGATATCATCAAGGTGAACATTCTGACCAATTTTCATGAAGATCTTGTGAAATATATGGCCTCTAGAGAGGTCACAAGGTTTTTCCATTTTTAGACCTACTGACCTAGTTTTTGAAGGCACGTGACCCAGTTTCGAACTTGACCTAGATATCATCAAGATGACCATTCTGACCAACTTTCATAAAGATCCCACAAAAAATGTGACCTCTAGAGTGGTCACAAGCAAAAGTTTACGCACGCACGGACAGACGACGGACCACGGACGCTGCGCGATCACAAAAGCTCACCTTGTCACTATGTGACAGGTGAGCTAAAAAGTAGACCACCACCTGTAAGCTACAAAGCAAACTTTAACCTGGATTTAGCATATTTAATCACTCCCTGTTGACATTTAACCTGCTAAATATCTATAATGAACTTGTCCATCTTTCAATTTTGACAGTACCATTAACTGTTAAAAGGGGTGCTTACCAAATAATACTGACTGAATGGCAAACAGTGCAGATCATGATCTACACAGATCACAAAGGCAGAAGGTTTTACTGAATCTGTTGTCTTTGATTACCTCCCTTAGTAGCTCTAACTGTTCAGTCTCAATTGTGCAGTATTAAAAGTAAAGCTTTCCTAACCAAATAAAGAAGCTTAAAATTAATCAGGCGCTGGAGATTTGAGACTTGTCTCTAAATTTATTTCAGCCGCGCCATGAGAAAACCAACATAGTGCCTTTGCAACCAGCATGGATCTAGACCAGCCTGCGCATCTGGGCAGTCTGGTCAGGATCCATGCTGTTCGCTAATGGTTTCTTGTATTGCAATAGGCTTTGAAAGCGAACAGCATGGATCCTGACCAGACTGTCGCAAAGCCAATATATTGGCTTTCTCATGGTGCGGCTCATTTTATAACCTTGAATTCACGAAACTTTTGAGACAGTTACTTAAAGCTGTTCTTAATCATGATTGTCTACTTCAGTAATGTTTATCAAAACTGAAAAGCACAGCATAAGCCTTTTAGCTCTAAAAAATATTTCATATATATAGGGTATTCCATAAATATCAAAATCATCTATTTGTATTTCTGGTAAACTGATCTCAAGTTTGAAACTCACACTGGTTTTCATAATGAGAGAATATGGGAAAATCACAGTTTTGGTGACATTTCTGAAAATGTTTTTTTTTTACAATGTAGATTTTAATGTAGTTCTCACAGCCATATAAACAAACATATGGCATGAAAAAATGTACAAGGTCTGTGTGCTTGTACTGGAGATATCTGGACATAATTAAATACATCTGAACATTTCAAACTGATTTTAAGACATTCTTTAGATTTACTGGTATTTAATGTACTAACAATTTTGATATTATATTCTATCTTTAGAAAGAAAGTTACATTGTTATTTTATCTTCATTTGCAGGTTGCCATTAAATCATAAAAAAAAATCTTTTTTATTGCCAAGTCATGGCTTTGTTCTTCTTTACCCAGATAAATCATATTACGCTATTACTTCCAGTTTACCATAGGTGCAAAACAATCTTAATCCAGTACAAAGTCAAATGTTTTCATTACATAATTATAGTCTCTCCTCATCACCTGTAGGTAAAGTTTCTAGATGTAAGTTATTTACTTCTGAGTACACTATACATAGTGAGGTAGCTTGAGCACTTCAGTAAGAAAAGGGGCATTAAACCTCATATGATCAATAACATAATAATGCAAAATGCAGCGCAAAATAATATGGCCATGATGGCCCTAGATAATGGCCATGATGGCCCTAGATAGCTCACCAGACATTCACAGTAGGATTGAATAATTTATGAAAAAGGAACAATGCTGTAAAAAAATTTAGGATCTGGCCAGCAGTGTCAGCAGAAAAGATTTTCAAAATTTTCTAAATAGTCCCTTTTAAACAAAACAGAATTATTCAAAAGAATTTAGAGGGGGTGGGGAGGGGTCAAATTATTTTCAAACTGAGTCAGCAGTTTTACATCAAACTGAGTCAGCAGTTTTATAAAAGAAGATTTTTACAGTTTTCCTAATAAACAAGTGAATGAAGTATTGCCATGCTACAAAAAGACCCTACTGGAAGGCAACTAATTTTGTCTACTGCAGTATAACATAATAATCTAATATCTGAACAGTACTGTACTGTATATACTATTATGCTATAACACAAAGTTAGCTGCAGTCACTGATTGCTTATAATAGCTATGAAGATGAAAAGTTCATTTTTGATAACATTTCATTTTGAAATTGTGGAAAAATATGAGAACAAGACGGTCACTGACCCTAAAACGCTCACCTGTGTACAAGGCTTCAAGTGTGTTTGTGTAAGTACAGAGTTAGGTTTCTTCTATGTTAGCCTATATTATATACATGTCACACACACTTTTGAACCTAGGGCAATAATTTGAGCAATTATAGTAGACATTACAAATCTGATATCACCAAATATCAAGGCTCTAGCTATTATTGATTCAGAGAAGAAAAGTGACCATGCTCCCTGGCAACCATGTTTTTTGACGAATCGGAATAATTTTAACAATCTTGGTACAGAGTCACACAAGAACCATTTGTGTACAATTATTTTAAAATCGGGCATGCAGTTTCAATCAAGAAGATTTTTAAAGTTTCCACTATATACATATAGGGTAAAATGACCACACCCTCTGGCGGCCATGTTTTTTGACGAATCAAAATAATTTAAATAATCTTGGTAGAAGGTCACACAAGGACCATTTATGTAAAATTATTCTAAAATCGGGCTAGCAGTTACATACAAGAAGAAGTTTTCACTATATACTTAGAGGGAAAAGTGACCATGCCCTCTGGCGGCCATGTTTTTTGACGAATCAGAATAATTTGAACAATCCTGGTAGAGGGTCACACAAGGACCATTTGTGTAAAATTATTCAAAAATTGGGCAAGCAGTTTCATACAAGATTTTTAAAGTTTCAATTATAGTGAAAAGTGACCACGCCCTCTAGCGGCCTTTTTTTCTGACGAATCGGTATAATTTGAACAATCTTGGAAGATGGTGACATAAGGACCATTTGTGTGAAATTATTTCAAAATCAGTCAATCGGTTTAGGAGATGTCGTTTGAAGTTTTTTTCTATTTTTAGCTCTGGCAACCCCTATGTGCAACCAAGCTGAACCGTTTAACAACTTTACCTGGTAGAGGACCACCCAAGGAACATCATGGCCAAGTTTCATCAAAATCCAATCATTGGTTTCGGAGGAGATGTCGTTTAAACACAAATGTTGACGACGGACGGACGACTTGACGCACTCACGGATGCACACACCACGAACGATGGACACGGCATGATCACAATAGCTCACCATGAGCACTTTGTACTCAGGTGAGCTAAAAATAAAAGAAATCCTCATATTAATGGGAAGTAATTCTGAAGAAAATACATCAACAATTTTTTAATTGTGTCCATATGACACATGAGCTTATATCAAAATATGTTACAGACTGGACAGGAACGAACTTAACGTTTGAACTTCAAATGTGACCTTGACCTTTGAGATAGGGGTCTGGGTGTTGCATGTGACAAATCATTTTATGATGGAGAACATTTGTGCCAAGTAATATCAAAATCCCTTTTTGGATTTTTGAGTTACATCTCAGACAGGAAAAAAGTCCTCTTGATCTTAGACCTCAAAGTTTGACCTTGTCCTCTCAGACTGGGGTCTGGGTGTTCTGCATGCCATGGGGTACATTTGTGCCAAGTAATATCAAAACTCTTTTATGAATTGTTGTTACATACAAAACAGGAAAAAAAGTCCTCTTGATCTTTGACCTTAAAGCTGACCTTGACCTTTAAGCTAGGGTTCTGAGTGTTTCACATGACACACTGTTTGATTATGGGATACATTTGTGCCATGTAATATTGAAATCCCTTCATGGACTGTCAAGTTATAGACTGGACATAAAAAATGACCTTTTGACCTCCAAGTGTGACCAGGAGTTGCGCTTGACATGTTATCTCATAATGAGGAACATTTGTGCAAAGTAACGTTAAAATTCTTTGATGAATGACCGAGTTATTGACCAGACACAAAATTGCGAACACACAGACAGATGGACAGACAGAATGACAGATGGACAGAAAAGCGAAATACTAGTCCTAAAAACTGGTTTCCAACAAGTAAGGGATTAATTAGCATCTCCCAAAGGCTGTCATGTTTTTAACACATCAATACTGCTTGAAGGAATTTGGCAAAGGATCATGGCAAAGGATCACTATACAAGCATTGCTTTTACGGACTAGCAGTTTGATAGGAGATTTTCAAAGTTTTCCATATAGTTGCCATATACTTAATGAAACAAACTGATTTTAAGCAATTCAGAAGAGGGTCTTCCAAGGAACATTGCTGCGAAAGTATTTTAAAATCAAGCCTATATTAAGTATCAAATTGCAACACATGTAAGGCTGAAAAACATTTTCTTAAACAAATTTAAATAGAAAAATGTTAAAAATGAAAAAAAAACTAGTTTACAAAGTGTTATAACAAGTGTTATAACATAGTTCAGACGAGGTAAAAATATGACATTGCAATAAATGTTATAACTGAATAAACAAAAATTAATTCAATCCTACAATATCATAAATAAATACATTCGTTTCATACCTTTCCTACACTAACACACTGTATAACTGTCTGCTAAACAGGAAATATAATGGTCCAAAGTAGTTAAATAAAAAAATTTAAAGGAACTAACAACAATTTCATTGGACTTTTCATTTTTTACATTATAATTACTGTTTTATAAGTAAAACTGGTTAATACTGAACTTTTAGTTATTCCAAACTACCACTGAAAATACATCTTTCCTATAATAAGATATATATAATGTAAGAACTCCTATATAATCAGAATTACAATCAGTTTAATCAAATGGCCATGTCTTATATGATGACTCGTGTACAGTAACTTCATTCTTTTCTTGGTCATCTCGGAGGTATAGGAGTTACATATTTCTTTATAAGATGGTGATCTGCCTCTTTCAAGCACCATGGTGTTTTCTCATAATCACACTTCAGTTTCACCTCTAACATGGTAAAACCAGTACCATTCACTGTCAATTTATGCCTACTCAGTACTTCATACTTCACATTGTTCAGTCCTGTCTCTCTATCCAATTTACTGGTTTTCTGGAGAAGAAAAAAACACTCTGCTTATAATATTATTAATATATACTGTGAAATCATTTAAATTCGCTGGCATGAAATTTCGCGCAAACGTGAAATAGGACTGTTTCGCACGGGCTTTAATTCGCGCATTTTCAGTTTTAGAAATGAAAAATTAAAATTAAGAAATAATATTAGCGCGGTCTTAAATTCGCGCATCAGTCCTAGCGCGAAATACGCGAAAATTCTTCCTAAGCGAATAAAAATGATTTCACAGTAAGTTACCTAAAGAACACATCATAACTTGAAATGTGTACTTCCATTTTGCTTGAAATTTCACCTACATATTAACTGAATTCCAGTAAATAATTTATGATGAACAATAACAATTTCAGTTTTATGTACACAGTGAAAAACTGATTGCTGATGGTCACAACAGGATTAGCAAAATGCTCCAGGGTTCTGAGCAATCCAAACACTCAGGGCCTCATGACTTCCTTGAGAAAGCCTGTGCTAAAGCCATCAATGCTCATGTGCGTATTGTTTTACTGTATCTCAAGATAGGTCTTTTCTTTAATCATACAGTTTCCTAAACAAGAAATCATTTTAATAAGAAGAAATACAAAAGCTGTAAAGGAGAAACTACAACTGCACTGATAATGTGTGTCCAAATTGATCCTACAAAGACTTCTTTCAATGACAGGCATTTTGTCAGTATCCCAGTATTATACAACAAAGTATGTAGACCAGTTTTAGAAAGTAGTTTTGTCATTGGTCAATTTACTGAGCCAAGGGTCAACCAATCAGGAACTGCAGATTTTAGGCTTGTCTCCAAACTCAGTTTTATACCCATGGACACAGATCTTTTAAAGGTCAGCTGGATGACATGTTCTTTACGGGAGTATAGGACCCCCTTTGGACTTGAAGCAATTGCTGTGACAAAAAAAACAGTTCATTTCAACTATTCACACTATCCAACCACTGTGACAATTCTCTGCTAGAATAAAGTGGCAAAAATCACAAAACTGTTTAAACACATCAGAAAACGTTCAATGTTGGGCGGTTAAAACCGCCCCCGGTTTTAACCAGCGGTTTTAACCGGTTAAAACCGCCCCAGTCAATACTCCCTGAAGTGGTCAATACCGGTCAATACTGGTCGACTGGTCAATACTGACTGTTAAGATATTTTGCAGACTTTATGAACAATTTAAATAATGACTGTTAAGAGCATTTGGGGCTTGATGAAGGTGTTTGCATGCATTATATTTAGTTCAAGCAACCAAATTAATACTCTCAAATTAGTCAGAAACGGTCAATTTTTCAGCACTGGTTGATACTGGTCATTAGACTGCTTATTTAACTGAACTTCATTTGTAGAAAGTATTTCATAAATTGTAGCAGTTAAGTGTTCGATTCACAAGTGATAAATCTAATTATTTTTACTGGTATTTAATTCAACGAAAAATTGCTGCCTACAACTAGACCCTTTCATTGAAGTGGTTTAATTGTGTTTTGATAGCGTGTGTGTGTTTCCGTTTGTTTATCCTCGCCACCGGGTATTCCCATATGGGCGAGCACGTTTTGATAGCAAGTGTCACACTGCCTAATTGACACCATGTCTTTCAATATGCAACAGATTATATGTTTCAGGCCTGTCTATCCAGTCACTAATTAGCTGTCATGATCAATAATCCAACTGTATTAATGAGGTGCTTGAACATGGTAACGTTATCTAAAAAAAATTAGTTATGTAATCAAAGTACATAATTATGTATTCAAATGACCAGTATTGACCAATATATGTGTTGATCAGGGATACTGTGTAGGACCAAAATTTGAATTGACCAGTACTGCCATTTCAGTGAGTGTAATTTATAGTAATATTTTTTTTTAATTAATTCAAAATAAAGGCTATACTTTAAGGTTATAAAAGCATTTAATAAACTAGTATTGACCACTGACCAGTCTAAGTATATTGTCCAGAACTGAGCCTGACCAGGACACATTGCCAAGGACCAAAACTGAATCGACCAGTATTGACCACTAATCCATTGTACTTTTAAAGAAAAAAAAAATAATATTATTCAGGCTGCTTTATAATTTTTACATTACTGTTACAGCTTGATCTAATCTGTGAATGTGCATTATGTAAAAGTGTTGAATAAACCAGTCTTGACCACCCAACATTGACCAAAGTATTGAATCGACCAGTATTGACCAGTTGAATTGACCAATATTGACCGGTTTTAACCAGTATTGACCGCCAGCCCGGTCAATACTCATATTGAACATTGAAAACGTTTAACAAGATTTGTGTTGTAAGTTGGTGGCTGCATAAATTGTAATATACCAGAACTGTATGAAGAGTATTTGAGCCGCGCCATGAGAAAACCAACAAAGTGGCTTTGCGACCAGCATGGATCCAGACTAGCCTGCGCATCCGCGCAGTCTGGTCCGGATCCATGCTGTTCACTTTCAAAGCCCATTGCAACTAGAGAAACCATTAGCGAACAGCATGGATCCTGACCAGACTGCGCGGATGCACAGGCTGGTCTGGATCCATGCTGGTCGCAAAGCCACTATGTTGGTTTTCTCATGGTGTGGCTCATTTGTGAAGATCAGTCTATTTCAACATTTGTTTTCAGTTAGGTAAAACATGAAAATATCTTTTACTGGATACCTCTTTCTGGTCAAAGTATCTTTTATTGTCTCTTGGTCTTTGCCTCCTGTCATGGATGTGGTGAAATGTTCCTAAACCTGTCGTTATGTTCTTTGGTCTTCTAACCTGAAAAAATATGCAAATGCATGAAATTGAATTTTTTCAGTAGATTTATCGGTAGTCGTCGACAAAACAAGTGTAATTAAAACCAGTATTGTCCAATGTCATATTCCTTATTCCAACATCTCATCACACTACAAACATGGTTACATAAAATGTTTTGTTGCAAAAAGTAAAGTACCGGTGTTGGACAAAACCACTGAAAAGCTAGTGTCATCAAAATGGCATACTGTATGGTTATCGAAAGCTACTAACGTAATGCAACATTCTCACCAACAAAATCAATATCAATTTTACCAGGTAGAAATATTCACAAATATAAAGATCTTTTTTCTTCTTTTAATCAATTATTTACAATTTAGAATTTCGGATTCTGTTCATTTCAAAAACGAAGTTTTTCAAAATTTAAACAAATAAAAAACATATTGTCTTCCTTATAGTACCTCATATTCTGGAACACTTTCACCATCCTTCTCAATCCATTTTGTTTTCTGGAAATTACAGGAAAATCATAACTAGCATAGTCATAAAAGATATAAAGTGAATTTACCACAAACTATGCATTGTCAGAAATTCATACAAGATCATGAAAGTGACATCTTGTGACAGTGATGTCATCAAAAATAACAAATAATATGTTTTAGAGTTTTCTGTCTCTTAGGTGAGATAGCATTGTAATGTAAAAACACATGAAAGTTAAATAATTCTGGCGAGTGTACTAGTAACTTCCTACCAGTGAAGCTCAATTCTTGAACTGAAACCTGTAAACATCAATTTTTAACATTTTATACCATGATATGCAGTGTTTATTAATGCTGATACTTGTTTATCCAATATGTGAAAAATAAATCACAGCATGTGTTACTATGTGCAGAGACTAACTTTAAATAATCAAAGGCTTTCAAGAATTGCACCTGCCTACTATCTATTCTTGATTTTGTACTAAAGTCAGAAGTTATAAAAATGAATTTAGAAACCAGTCTCACAATGGTGTCTCCCCATTGGTTAATTTCAAAATCCACTTCAAAATCAACCAATCAGATCATTAAGTTTTTTTAGACTGGTATCCAAACTCAGTTTTTAACCTTGGATCCGAAGTCCTTGAACTGTTTTCAAACACAACCTCACTGTTACAATGAGTTTTATCTTCAATAGAATCAATCAAATACAAAAATATGTTCACTAACCAGCAGTCCTGCCTTTTTTAATCTGACATAAAATTCATCATCTTCTCTGCCCCATCCCCAGTACCTGTTAGACATTCCATTTACCTGAAAATAATCAACAGTAAACTGAATTTACATAAATTAATATGAAATGAGGTGCTACCTAAAAGGCAGAGCTCCCTTGAAAAAGCACCAGTGCTCCATAAAATAAAGAAATGTTGTTATTGTAATGGCTGCAACTATCTCCAATGTAATGTGGATCTGTTTTAGGAAGTTTATGTTCTATTATTACAATTGACTGTATTAATGAAAATCCACAATTTCTGAATGCAATACATCATTGTATAAGTTTTTTATGTCTTAGACTGCATTAAAATTAAATCTCAACATGTGAACACTTGACACATATTCTAAACAAGAGAAAGTACGGTAAACACAGATATACATCTGCACCAAGATGTAGAGGTTTTTAAAAACGTATCTGAATAATTTCATTATTCATACTGAAACATACTGTATCAACGATTTTTACATAAATTATCATTATAATTCTAAACCAATCACTAATAATAAATGCTTCAAATTTAAAAGCTTGTGAATTTTTTTAACCTAAAAGAATCTAATTAAGGCTATAGCCTAATTAAAGATATTGTGTCTCTTTTCCAGTGAATACTTGGAAATGAAGACCTAATGTAAATACTTTATGTTCCAACTCCAACACTTATAGAAATCGGAATTTATGCAATCTTAGGATCATAGATAATAACTAGAGCTGCTTTTGAGAAAAGTGAATTTCTCCCACAACTGCCTAATCATCTAAATAGAAAGTCAGTCTTTATATACTGTTTACTCACTACAATTCAAGGGCCAGAACTCCAGAATGCCTATACCGATTTGGCTCATTATCAAACTCGTCTGAGGTCTTACAGTCAAACATATTTTGTTCAAGTTTGGTGAAGATCAGATGAGAAATGTCTGACTTAGAGTGCGGAAAAGAGTAAAAAGGCCGATTTTTGGTAATTCAAGGTGCCTGGACCGATTTGACTAGTTATCGAACTTGACCAAGGTCTTATGATCAAACACATTTTGTTTAAGTTTGGTGAAAATCAGATGAGAAATGTTCGACTTAGAGTGCAGACAAGCTTTATGACAGACAGACACAAAGACTGGAGTAAATCAATATGTCTTCCACACCCCTGTGTGGTGGAAGACATAACTATTGTAATTCTTGTTAATGTCATTATTGTCAAATTATGTTCTTTTTGGAAGAATGGGACTAAATTTCTGCCAAAGTTTCTGCAATGGTAGACATCCGGTATGGGAGAATGACAAACATCCATTTACATGTACAATGATTGTTTTAAATTCAGAAGACAAACCATTTTTAACAAGAGCTGTCTGATGACAGCGCGCTCGACTATTCGAAGAATTGATTGAAGAATGGGGTCAAAATATTTCCACGGATATTCAGACAAAAGAAATAAATAGATTAGACAAACAATGTTCCTGTATTACTTTGATTTCGATAAGTCTTGCACTAAATCGCAATATATGAGCCAATTTCAAAGTCCAAAAAGAGCCATAATTCAGTCAAAATAGTTATGTACTCTTGCCTACAGATGGAAATCATAATGATAAACAAGTGTTCGAAGTTTAAAAGCCATATGTCAAATAGTTTTGACAAAACATGGACTTGTATGAAAACAGAACCAATTTCAAAGTCCAAAAAGGACCATAATTCAGCCAAAATAGATGACAGAGTTATGTTCTCTTTCCTACAGATAGAGACTATTACACTAAACAAGTGATAAAAGTTTCAAAGCCATATGTCAAACACTTTACAAAAAATATGAACTGGTATGAAAAACTTAACCAAGATTTCTAAGTCAAAAGGGGCCATAATTCAGCCAAAATCCTTGATGGAGTTATGTACTCTTGCCTATAACTGGACATGGTGATGGTAAACAGGTGTTGAAAGTTTCAAAGCTTTATCTCAAAAGACTTTGTCAAAATATGAACTGGTACGAAATATTAACCCAGATTTCTAAGTCAAAAAGGGCCATAATTCAGCCAAAATCCTTGATGGAGTTATGTGCTCTTGCCTATAACTGGACATGGTGATGGTAAACAAGTGTTGAAAGTTTCAAAGCTTTATCTTTAAAGACTTTGTCAAAATATGAACTGGTACGAAAAACTTAACCATGATTTCTAAGTCAAAAGGGGCCATAATTCAGCCAAAATCCTTGATGGAGTTATGTGCTCTTGCCTATAACTGGCCGTGATGATGGTAAACAAGTGTTGAAAGTTTCAAAGCTTTATCTCAAAAGACTTTGTCAAAATGTGGACTGGTACGAAAAACTTAACCAAAGTGTGACGCCGACGCCGACACCGACACCGACACCGACGCTGACGCCGACACCGACGCCGACGCCGTGGTGAGTAGGACAGCTCTACTTATTCTTCGAATAGTCAAGCTAAAAATTACTGATCAGAATTTTACTCAGAGAAAAAGACTGCACCCTCATGATATAATTACTTCACATCTGAATTCCAAACAATGATTTTATTCAGTGACAAATCATTAAATGGGATATATTATTTCTTAATCAAGGTGTGACATGATGCTGACACAGTGGTAAGAATAGCTACATATTCTTTGAATAATGAAGCTAAAAATCTGTAATAATATTTTAAATTCATTCAATTTACATACTAAAATGAGCCATTATCAATAACATATTACCATCTTGAAATGGAATTTAGTCAGCAGAATTATGCCTCCAATAAACGAATGATAGTGATATAAGGGGTGTAAATCTGGAGCAGATATATGGAATGGTCCATCTCCTGGGTAGGAATAATCTAATGCGTCATTGAGGGGTAGCAGGTCAACATCGTGCATAGCTATATAATCACAGTCACTTGAGCTTTCTAAGACACCAACGTTAATAAGAGATCCACGGTTGAACCTGGAAAAACAATAACAGTATCATTTTCCTTTATTTGCTACAATATCTATCATATTTCATGGAACATACATTGACATATCAATTGTCTTGATATTAGTTATACAAAAGATATATTTCTGTTATGATATCACAGTCAAAGTTCAATGACATATGCCTTAACAGGATAACCCGATAAAGTCCGGAGACCCAGATTTCCATCGGGGTCCATGGTCTTACTTTAGAAATGCATATTTATAATAACTCCACTTTTTCAATCAAACAAATACCTGTTCCTGTTATCTCTATGATCAGAACAAAACTGAAGTGATAGGATTCTTTTGGAATTTAAAAAGAAGTAAAAATCCTGAAAAATTATTGCTTTTATATGTGAAAAAAATATTTTGGTTATGGGTTGAGAAACAAACAATATTTTATTTTAAGCCTTTTGTCCAGTTTAAAACAACTCTGATACCAGTTTAAAAGGCACAGTTATCAAGCTAATAATTTCCCCTACTTTAATCTGGTTGAAAATATTGCTCTTACCTCAAAGAATCAACTTGATTCACAACCAGGATTTCATGTCTGACATGCTTTCTGGTGAGGTATTCCTGTATATGTGGAGCAAACTCTAGTAATTCTTCTAATCTATCTCTGAAAGGGACAATAAGTGTCATTTTGTGGGGGCCCCACTCTTTGTTGTCTCCATTTTGCACGCTCTCTGGAATGTTAACAGTTTCTTTGATAGTGGCATCTTTGTTTACCTTGAGACTTTCATCCATCTGGGAACATGGGGTCAAGGGTGGGCTGGATGACATAAAAAGCACTGTCAGTGTACCTGAATATACTACAGTGACAAAAGTAAGCCATTTTAAAATTGGTATATGCCTGGCCATTCAACAATAAGTTTAGATATAGTCTTGTTTGGTGTAGTTTCCATACAGCTGTAGTAGATATATAACGACACTTCCCTAGTCTTCTCTATAACTCTTTCTTCTATCTATCACTGTGATTGTACTTCATATCCTTAGAAACAATGGTTCACTTTCAGACACCTGTAAAACATCAAAGAAACAGATCAGAATTGCAGTACATGACTGTATACGTAAATCTATCAAAAATATGTTTTTCTCAACATAGTGGAAATTTAAATGCTCTATTATTTTGAATGATAAGCAGCATTATAGTGTATTATATACAATCTTTTCATGTAGCGCAACTCTAAATTCATACAAAACACGCTGAAAGATGCTCATTATATTCTGGTTCACTACTTTGTATTCTCATTCAAAATGGTCCACATTGCATTTCCTGATTTTTTTTTCAACAAAATATAGTATATGTTATACTGGATACATGTACAACAAGAGCTGTCCATAAGACAGCGTGCTCGACTTTTCTCAGTGCTTGACTCTGAATTAGAGCTTTGCCAGTAAAAAATTTCCAAGTTAAAAAGGGACATAACTCTGTCAAAATTATAATCAAAGTTATGGGAACTGCGTCTCCTGGTGTAGACTTTGATAGTAAATAACTATTTAGAGTTTCAAGTCAAAAGCTTTAATAGTAACAGAAATATTTGACTTTTAACAAAAAATTCTAAGTTAAAAAGGGGCATAATTCTGTCAAAATTCAAATCAGAGTTATGGGGATTGTGTCTCCTGGTGTAGACTGTGATGGTAAATAAGTATTTTAAGTTTCAAGTCAAAAGCTTTGATAGTAACCGACTTTTTCTTCGAAAAGTCGAGCTAAAAATAGTGCAAAAAAATCAGTCACAGTGACTGTGATAAATAATCAAATATTCCTATAAGCCTGTCCTTTATAGAACTGCCTAGTCATATAAAAAGCAGTAAACACAAGGAATGAATTACCTATGGTTATAAATGTAATTAATACCATCTAGATATAAAATATCTTGGACCGCTTAAATGTACTTGTATAGACCAGTCCACTGATGGTTATTTATATGTATTTGTTGCCTATTGCTCCCACTTTGCGTTCCAACTTGACAAAACAAAATACATTAGAACATGCACGGAATGGGTATGAATGAAAGGATAAAATATATTATAAGGACAATACATGTATACCATCAACAGTTTATTATAACATATTATTCATTACAGAAAAGTATTTTTATAATTTATAATTTCATAATGGAACCTGTAATTTTAAAATTGACAGGTGCAATTCAAAATTTTTATACATTATCATTCTATATCAACTGTTCTGATTTCAGTCTTCATCACTGATGGCATTGTTTGAAAAGTCAGGTCCAAAAGCCTGCCTAGGCTATCTTGCTGCACATCCAAAGAAGCTGTGTAGTGGTCAAGTTGTAGTTTTCATATTTGTCCCAAACATCGAATAATCCTCAGTGAACCTGTCTGTATCATTCCCTGTAAAGACATGTCTGAGACCAGTCAGATATGCAGATCTACATTCTTTGACTTGCCACAAAGAAAGGGCACAAGTATCTAAGGTCTGACCTGCCAGCTCTAGTCTTGATCCTTCTTATGCCACTCTTCGATATTGTTGTTAGTGTCGACTGTTTGTCTGAAAATGCTCCACATTGTTGATCCATGTCCACTGACTTAGTTGCTTGATTATTCTATATGTTTGTTAACTAGCTAGTAATTGGTCATTTAATTACTGCTAATAAAACCATACTCGATGTGAGTATATTCAATTTGGCAGAATGTTTCATTAAATCAGGGATAAAATGTTTGTTTTTTTCTTCAAAAACAGTTTTGTTTTTTTCTTCAAAAACAGTTTACAAAGCCTTTAAAACTGCCCCTTAATTTCAAAATTTACTGATAATTGTCCCTATATTTTTACATAATTAAGCCGCACCATGAGAAAGCCAACATAGTGCGTTTACAACCAGCTTGGATCCAGACCAGCCTGCGCATCCGTACAGTCTGGTCAGGTTCCATGCTGTTCACTACTGGTTTCTCTCACTGCAATTATAAGGCTTTGAAAGCGAACAGCATGGATCCTGACCAGACTGCGCGGATGCGCAGGCTGGTCTGGATCTATGGTCACAAATGCGCTACGTTGGTTTTCTCATGGTGCGGCTCATATATATTTGAGAATTTAGTAATTTTGTTTTAAAGTAATTGCTAAATACCTTTTATTTTACCAGTATGTAACATGTCTTTTTTTCCCTTAATTAACTGATTTATAACTATCCTTTTTGTTTATGTCAATATTCGTAAAAATCAAATTAAGTTGCATTTTTTGCACTTGCTAGGAAATATATTAATATAATTTGAATTATTATTAGTAACACAGATTTCAACTTCTTTCATTTCATTTCAACTCCCAGCAATACAATTGAGCGATAGAAATTAAAAGGTACGAGTGAAACACTTACAATATTGTATCTTGTTATGCTGATATTAAACCTCTTGGAGCCTGCTATATAAATTAAGTTAGACAAACCAGTAGGGTGATGAATCAAAGGTAAATCATTCAAACACTCTGTCTGTAAATTTTAGATTAAACAAGGCAGTCTGAAAGACATGTAGCTATATCCCCCACTGGTGTTATGGATAGTGAAAGGGTTGATGGTATTGGGTGGGAGGCTCAAACCTTTGACTTGAGTTGTGACCTTGACCTTGAGCCAACATGGCTGACTCATGAGTTCTGCACATCTTCTTGATGAGGTCCTTCAAGGGGTTTTGAAGATACTGAGCAGACACAAAATTTGTTTGTTTTTTTGGGTTTAACGCGGTTTTTCAACAGTATTTCAGTCATTTAATGGCGGGTAGTTAACCTATCCAGTGTTCCTGGATTCTGTACCAGTACAAACTTGTTCTCCGTAAGTAACTGCCAACTTCCCCACATGAATCAGAGGTGGAGGACTAATGATTTCAGACACAATGTTGTTTATCAAATAGTCACAGAGAACATACTCCGCACCAGGATCAAACTCATGGCCCCGCAATCTGTAGACCAATGCTCTACCTACTGAGCTAAGCAGGCGGGTTCGGACACCAAAATGGAAGGTTCACTGAAATAACGCACAGATCCAATTGCTTTTTTTACCTATATAATGATATTTTTTCGGCCCAAAAAGGACCAGGTGCCAGTGTAAAGGTGCAAGGCAGAAACCTGACATTCTGTATTATGGAAAGAAGTGCATGTTCTACAACACAGTGTTTTCAGTGCAAGTTAAAGTACAGCACAAAATTTTATTCCCTTTTATGCATATTTTTGACTAGTCCAACTAACTGTACGTGAGCCACGATATTGCGATAATTTTTGCATAGGTCAATATCTTTCCTCCATGTACAACACAGAAAGTACCTTTTATGTGCTGAGCCTTCCGCGACGATTTCTTGGCGGAGAGGCGGCGATTTTTGAATCACATCCTAACTATCAAAAGACAAAAATATTAGAGAAATTTTAACTAAAATTTAAGATACCTGGAAAGAATATCCAAATTTTTCCTTCCATTCAATTGATGTTTATATGTGAATAAACGGGAAAACACGAGTTTGTCACTGTTTTAAACAACACACCCTAAAGTTTACACAAATTTTACAGGCTCCGATTCATGTCACATGATCGATAACGACCAACTGCACTGTCAGCGTGTACTGAGTGTAATGGCGGACATGTAAATACAGCATGGTAGCCAAACTGAAACATATAGTGTTTACGCTTTATTAACGTGTTTTACTGTTATGTTTAAACCATAAAATGATTCAGTTTTATTTTGTTTTACTATAATATCATGTAAATATATTGCCTGATCGTGTTTTCAGCTAAATCTAATTTCACCACAGAAAAGGTCGTTATTGGTTTTGACGTAAAGAGAGGGATTATGACCTATCACGAAAATATCTCAGAATCACTTTTGACGTCAAATTATTTGGACTAATTTTTTACTAACTCCAGTCTGATTATATATGTATTATACTGCGTAATATCTCTAACAAAAACCCACAACTTGACATGCTAAGTATTATTCCTGTAATGTTTCATAATTCTGTGTCAAATATTTTTTGAGATACCTGCTTGATTAAGAACAAGATATCCAAAATCTTACTATCCGAAACAATACCAGTTGGATTAAGTCAGTAAAAAGCCATTTAACGATTTATGTTTATATATCTGTTTATTGGGACTATTAAATCTGTGTGTTTATTTGATGTTCATAACTATCTTTGATTGTAACATTTTACGCAGAATTTAATAATGTGCTGAACGTCCTTACCGAGATGAAACGTCATCAGGCGTTTGGATTTTGAAGTGCTAATTAAAGCAGTTAGATGATCAAGACTCATCAAAACAAAAACTTGATTTTAAAAAATCTACTGCCATGGCTGCTGAAAAAAGATCATTTCCCTTCTCTGAATTAGATATTCCAACCACATATACATCTGAAAATAAATGGGTAAACTTTTTTTCAATACAGACCGCTAATCAGCAATCAGAGATGATTTTCACATGAGTTCGCGACATTATCAGCGAAAGTGAGGGAAATTTAAACATTTTCTCCCAAAATACCTATCGTGATACCTGAACAATTACCTATACATCTATGCCTGGAAAGTTTTGCCAAATATTTTTGATATCCATATGACTAAACATACTATATACATATGTAAAATTTATATAGATAAGTTTTTGAAAAAAACTGGTTATCTGACCAATGCACAACAACAGTTTGACCTACCTTTTAGATTTTAGTTTTAAGGCAGTGGCTACGATTACGGTACCGTAATCCTAGCCTCCAATTCTAGGATTACGGAAGTTCCATATTCCTAGACAACCCTATAAGGATAGGCTAGGAATACGGAAGTATTTTAGAGGCATCACTTAAAATAGCGATATTTCATGCCGGCTGTATTAATTAATTTATTTTGTGTTATCCTTTCCTTTCCTTCCATATATACGGAAGATAGATGTAATAGTTATAGTATGTGTGAGAGCGTGTTACCAGGATATATCAGAGCTAGGGGTACATCGAGGGTATTTTTCTCTGCACATATCGTCCAGGCCGGTACTTATTTATGAATGGATTGTATATTTACTAATTTTGGTGGTAACCGCCGCCCATAACTCTGTGTTCTAGCCCCTAGCATTCATTAATGACCTCCCACAAAATATCAAGTGCGTCTTTTTGCAGATGTGTCTGCAATATACATGTCACTGACCTCTGTCAAATTAAGTCAGTTTTAAGTTACCACATCTCAGGAAGGAAACCATCCGTATCCCCTCACAATATAACTGCATATGACACTTCTAGAATCTGTCACCTCAGCAAAATACCTGGGATGCCCACATGAATAGGTCAACCAAAAAGGTTTCCTCCGCAGGAATATGCAGAATATAAAGGTCAACACCATGGCATATCAGACCTTCGTCAGACCACATCTGGAATATAGCTCCGATGTCTGGTCTTCATACACACAAACCCAAATAGACCAAATAAGAAGCAGTCCTGAGATGGGCAGCACATTGGGCTATGTGTCTGACTTGGCCGCACATCCAGTGTCATTGACATGCTATACAGTCTATAATTGCACAGGCTAGGTCTCCTGCGCATTGACTCCCAACTCTCTCTGACATATGTATAAAATCTCAAATCAAATGTCATGGTTGCAATCCCCATGGAAGATTATCTAATTCCCCTAACAATTAAGGCAATAACACATTATCATCCGCTATCTTATAGGTTAATTTCTGCAACCACTGACAACTACAAATACTCCTTTTTCCCCAGGACTATATAGTCCTATGGAATAATCTTCAACTTGACATTACCTTCCTTCCAACCCTTGAGCAGTTCAATGCCACATTACACCACTACTGTTACTGAGGTCTACATCAACCCAAAAGAGATACTATATTAATTTTTTACATGTACTTCCTTTTGTTTCCTGCTGGTGTCTTCATATCACATTTTACTCTTAAGTTTCTTGTATTCTTTTTAGCTCACCTGTCACAAAGTGACAAGGTGAGCTATTGTGACCGCTTGATGTCCGTCGTCCGTCGTGCGTCAACAATTTGTAAAAAAATCTTCTTCTTGAAAACCACTGGGCAGAATTACACCAAACCTCACAGGAATGATCCTTGGATGGCCCCCTTTCAAAATTGTTCAAAGAATTGAATTCCATGCAGAACTCTGGTTGCCATGGCAACCGAAAGGAAAAACCAGAAGCCCTAGAGCTTAGATATTTGGTGTGAAGCATTGCCTAGTGGACCTCTACCAAATTTGTTCAAACCATGACCCCGGGGTCAAAATTGACCCCGCCCCAGGGGTCACTTGATTTTACATAAGAAAATCTTAAAAAATCTTCTTCTGAAAAACCGGAAGCCCTAGAGCTTAGATATTTGACATGTAGCATTGCCTAGTGGACCTCTACTAAAATTGTTCAAATCATGACCCGGGGGTCAAAATTGACCCCGCCCTAGGGGTCACTTGATTTTACATAGGAAAGTCTTCAAAATTTTCTAAAAATAAACCAGAAGGCCTAGTGCTTAGATATTTCACATGTGGCATTGCCTAGTAGACCGCTACAACATTTGTTCAAATCATGACCCCCTGGGTCAAAATTGACCCCGCCCCAGGGGTCACTTGATTTTACATAGGAAAATCTTCAAAAAAATTTCTAAAAATAAACCTGAAGGCCTAGAGCTTAGATATTTCACTTGTAGCATTGCCTAATGGACCTCTACAAAATTTGTTCAAATCATGTCCCCCAGGTTAAAATTGACCCCGCCCCAGGGGGTCACTTGATTTTACATAGGAAAATCTTAAAAAAAATTATAAAAATAAACCAGAAGGCCTAGATCTTAGATATTTGACATGTAGCATTGCCTAGTAGACTTCTACATAATTTGTTCAAATTATGACCCCTGGGGTCAAATTGACCCCGCCCCATGGGGTTACTTGATTGTACATAGAAAAATCTTCAAAATTTTCTAAAAATAAACCAGAATAGCTTAGATATTTGACATGCAGCATTGCCTAGTGGACCTCTACAAAAAAATTTCTTTTTCTTCTTTTCGTTCGCGACTACACTGTCAGACCAGTAGCCTCAATGAAACTTGTGGTTTGCCGCAAATCCTCAATGCCTCCATACAGTTTCTGGTGGATTGAGGTATCTATCGGCCAAGTCGCAGCTCGCTCCTGGTCATGTCTTTTACATCTCTGAAGTATATGCTCCGCAGTCTGATCTTCTTCGCCACATGGACAAGTTGGCGATGTTGTCAGTCTGTATTTCTTGTACATGTGAGCATTGAGCTTGTTGTGCCCTGTGCGGAGCCTGACCATCATCACTTGTTCAGACCGATCAAGGAGATGAAAAGCATCTTCCTCCATCCTTGGTCTCGTTAGTGCCTTGATGATGGTGACTTTCTCCTTGTAATTCACAGGTTCTGTTGGTTGTTCTGACTGAGCTCCTAGATTAGCCAGTTTGTCTGCCTCTTCATTGCCTGCAAGTCGACAGTGGGATGGAATCCACTGAAGTGCTACTTTGCAGGTTATACTCAGGCTCTGCATTCTCCTGGCTAGCTGCGGAGCTTTATTGTTGATCAGAGCTTCCATGACAGACAGTGCATCTGTGAGAAAGACGACTGAGGAGCTTTCTTCTGCCGAGTCTTCAACCATTGAGACGGCCTTCATGAGTGCTTCAGTCTCTGCCTTGTAATTGCTGCAGTGTTTTCCTGTGGCATGTAGTGTTTCTCTCTTGCCAGATGGGTATTGAATGAAAACTCCTGCTCCTCCATCTTTGACGGCGCATGTGGCTGATCCGTCTGTATAGACATGAGTCCATGATTTCGGAGGATAGTCTTCATTGATCATAGCAAGTGTGAGGCTCTTCCGAATGCCTTCATCCTCTTGCTTCCCGCAGTCAAGACGAGGAACAGCAAGTCTCACAGTCACTGAGGACAGATCATTCGCTAGTGGGTTTATAATGTCTTCACTACTTAGGGGAATCGTTGGTATGCTCAGCTCAGTTTTGAACTCTCGGTTGAGTTTCTTTGCCTCATGTACGAAGCTGCTACGTTTGAGCCGATTCTTTATGTAGCCATCTAGCTTGGCTTTCATGGGATGGTCTTGAAAAGACCTGAACTTCTCTGCTTGAAGCAGAACCTTTGCATGTCTTCTGTCTTGTAATGGCTGTGTGCCTGTTAGCTTCTCCATGAAGGAGATTGGTGTAGACTCTGTAGCACCTGTCATGATCCGCAATGCTTGGTTCTGGACCTTGTCTAAAGCCTGTTGGTTAGTTTTGGCAGTAGTGGACCAGGCAGTTGAGCTATACTCTAAATGGAGTCACACTGTTCCCTGATATACTGTCTTGAGTATTTGCTCATTTGCTCCCCACGTTGTTCCAGCAAGTTTGCGCATCATGGCAAGCTTCCTACGGGCCTTCCCTTCTGCTTGACTGATGTGGGGCTTCCAGGGTAGCCGTTTGTCAAAGGTCACTCCGAGGTATTTTGCCTCATGTGCTTCAATCAGCGAAGTATTTCCCATCTTGATTTTACCCGCCCTCTGCTTTGATGACAGGGAGAATAGTGTGGTGGACGATTTCTCTGTATTGATCGATACACACCAATCTTCAGCCCAAGCTGAAAGCTTGTTGATGGCTTCTTGCATCCTGTATGTGGCTGTAGTGGCATGTTCTTCCTTACATCATAACATCAGATCGTCAGCGTAGAGAGCAGCCTTAACTCCTTTCGGTAGTTCAGACACCAGATCATTGATGAAAAGCAAGAAGAGTGTAGGGGATAAGACTCCGCCTTGTGGGACACCATGACGCAACAGGAACTTCCTACTGCTGGCATGTTCTAAACTGACTCTTGCTCTCCTGTTGTGGAGGTATGACTTAATCCACCTCAGCATGTGACCTCCTACTTCAGTCCTCATCAGCTTGACGAGGAGTCCATCAGTCCAGACTTTGTCAAACGCCCGCTGCAGATCAATCCATGCTGTAAGCACGACTTTCTGCTCTTGGAAGGCGTCCTCTATCTCTTGCGATAGATAAGTGGTCTGGTCCTTAGTGGAGCGGAATTGTCTGAAGCCAGCTTGTTGCGTTGCGAATAGGTTGTTAGTCTCCATGTACCACTTCAGGCATGCATTCACAATCCTCTCCATGGTCTTTCCATGGTTAGGCTGATTGGGCGGTAGCTTGCAGCCTTCTTTGGATCCTTCCCTTTCTTGTGGGGATCATGACCGCCTCTTTCCATATCTGTGGAAGCAGTCCTTGTGTGCAGCTGTAATTGTAAATTTCCAGGAGTTTGCAAATTGCTTCAGTGCCTAGATGGGTCAGCATTTCATTTGTGACTCCATCTGGTCCAGGAGACTTCTTTGTCTTCAACTGCCTAAGAGCTGCCTGTAGCTCTGGCAGTTTAAGGCCCTGCTTCATGCATTCTGGTATGACTTGGCTTGTCTGCCTTTCCCTTTTTTCTCTTCGAGATTCTCTTTGCTGTTCCCTGTTGATGTTGGAAACATCTTTGTAGTTAGGGGCAAAAGTGTTTGCCGCTTGTTTACCCGTCAACAGTTCACCATTCTCTTCCAAAGTTACTGAGGCTCTTCCTGTTTTTCATCGTTCAGCTGTCTCGTCAATCTCCACAGCTTTTAGCCATCTCGCTCTAGGTTTAGCGAGGCTGTTTTGTTTCTCCAGCTCTTCCTCTGTGCTTCCCGTTTGTGCCTGAGGAATTTGGCCTTGGCTTGCTGTAGAGAGAGGTTACTTTCTTGTGAGGGATTGTTTTCTGCTTCCTACCTGGCTTCTGATAACTTTGCCTGTAGATTCTCCAACTCATCACTCCAGTAGGGCTTATAGTCTATGACAGCCAAAAAATTTTCAAATCTTGACCCCCCAGGGTCAAATTGACCCAGCCCCAGGGGTTACTTTATTTTATGTTACTATAAATAGCTTATTTAGTAACTTCTTTATTATTGGCCGCAAGGAAAAACCGAGACCACTTTTCTGTGGTACAACATGGATGGTACCTCCAATTTTTAGGTGTATTTTGACATATCTGTACCTTTAAGAAAATTTCAACTATATTTACTCATGATTCTTTTGATTGATCTTGATTACGATTTTTTGACCTTCTTGTCCTGAAGTGCAATGATAACAGGTGAGCGATATAGGGCCATTATGGCCCTCTTGTTAACTGTGTCTTACTATCCTGTAACATCCACCTATATTTTCCCCACCCCATACTTTGATATATTTTTTATTTTCACTTGGCTGTGTTTCTCAATATTGTTTCATGCTAAACCAACCCTCACCACCAAACAATTGCTCCATGTTGCCTCATCTTGAGGTGAGCTTGGTTGTCTGCTGACAACTTTTGTTTGTTGTTTACTTTCAGAAAAGGCAATGCATATCTTCAGATTTCTTGAAAAGGCATGATAAAAGTATGATAGGTTCAAGTTTAATGGATGGAATAACAAACTCACCTGCAGAAGAGGCAAGCATGGAATATGAAAACTGCACAGACGTTCATCACCAGGTAGGTTATATGTATAGTGCCAAGAAAATGCCTCATTTAATTGTTGATACAAAACTTCAGGGCGGTCAATCTGACCAGAGCCTCCACTGTCGATCGCCAATGTCAGCGTGGTCAACCTGAGTGAATTTGTCTTCAAACTTTTATTTATTTGTATTTGATTAATTATACATTCATGGTATATTTTCACTTTAAGTACTTTTGGAATTTAAATTTATGATTCTGGTTGTCCGACCAGTATTTTTTCAAAAAAAGTAATGTGTCATAAAATATTGCTTAAATGGGGCAAACTACCTTTAACATTTAAGTTAGGGATGCTAGATTTTTTCATTCATTTTTAGCTGACCTGAGCCAAAGGCTCATGGTGAGCTATTGTGACCGCTCAATGTCGTCCGTCGTGTGTCCGTCAACATTTTCAAAAAAAATCTTCTTCTTGAAAACCACTTGGCAGAATTACACAAAACTTCACAGGAATGACCCTTGGATGGCCCCCTTTCAAAATTTTTCAAAGAATTGAATTCCATGCAGAACTCTGGTTGCCATGGCAACCGAAAGGAAAAACTTCAAAAATCTTCTTGTCCAAAACAAAAGGGCCTAGGGCTTTGATATCTGGTGTGTAGCATCATCTAGTGGTCCTCTACAAAAATTGTTCAAGTTATTCCCCTAGGGCCAAATGTGGCCCCGCCCCGGGGGTCACATGGTTTATATAGACTTATATAGGGAAAACTTTGAAAATCTTCTTGTACAAAACCGCATGGCCTAGGGCTTTGATATTTGGTATGTAGCATCATCTAGTGGTCCTCTACCAAAATTGTTCAAATTATCCCCCTAGGGTCAAATATGGCCCCGCCCCGGGGGTCACATGGTTTATATAGACTTATATAGGGAAAACTTTGAAAATCTTCTTGTACTAAACCACACGGCCTAGGGCTTTGATATTTGGTTTGTAGCATCATCTAGTGGTCCTCTACCAAAATTATTCAAATTATCCCTCTAGGGTCAAATATGGTCCCGCCCTGGGGGTCCCAAGTTTTACATAGACTTATATATGAAAGAAAGTTAAAAAATCTTCTTGTCTGAAACCACAACACTTAGACCTTTGATATTTGGTTTGTAGCATTGTCTTATGGTCCTCAACCAAAATTGTTAAAATTGTACCCCTGGGGTGAAAAGAGGCCCTGCCGTGGGGGTCCTAAGTTTTATATAGACTTATATAGGAAAAAACTTGAAAAATCTTCTTGTCTGAAACCATACGACCTATGCTTTTGATATTTGGCATGATGCATTATCTAGTAGTCCTCTACCAAAATTGTTAAAATTATGCCCCTGGGATTAAAAGAGGCCCCACCCTGGGGTCACTTAGTTACTATGTGAGTTATATAGGAAAAAATACTTAAAAAATCATTTGATCCTATTTCCAAGACTGTTTAATTATAATTACCTGATGACCCCAAGTAATATGATGTCACTTGACTGTGACCTTGACCTACTGACCTACTTTCTTGTTTTTTAAGATACAGCCTTGAAATTTTGATGTCATACACAGTTTTGCACACCAATCGTAAAACTGAATTTCATTGACCATGAATGTGACCTACTGACCTTCTTAATATTTTATCATCAGTTTGATCTTTGAAACATGTAGCTCATATTACTCAGGTGAGCGATCCAGGGTCATCGTGACCCTCTTGTTTTTATATTCATTTTTATATGCCCAACGAGACAAAATAGATGGTGCTGGTCATAAAACTTAATTGCACATTGCTCATGGTCAGTTGATGATCCCTACTGATTTTGAGGTCAGTAGTTCAAAGGTAAAGGTCACAGCCGCTGTTAGTTGAAATAAAAAATAAATTTCCATTCTGAAAGTATCTTGAGAATCCACAAACCTATTAGGAACACTGCTAATAGATACTGAATGACCCCCGTTTATTTTGAGGTCTGCTCACCATGGTCAAAGGGCTACAGTGAGTGACTCAGTATGTTTCTGCTCAATATCTTGAGTGCCCCTTGACCTACAATCCTCAAACTTGGCAGGCATATTGCCCTCAAGGCAGTTCATGACCCCTGTTGATTTTGAGGTTAGTGTTCTGCTCAATTACTTAATGATCATTGACCTGCTATCCTCAAGGTAGTCAGGTACATTCCCAGCTAGATGCGAATGACCCTATTCAGCAATTTTCTAAAGGCCAGGGGACCAGGATTTCCCTCTGCAATATTGATCGTAAGGCCCAACTACTTATAATCCTGTAGCAAATTAAGGTCTTAGTGGGAGGTCCCGCTCTACTTTTTAACTTGCAACTCATGAAACCCCTGCTATTAATTTTGAGGTCAGTAGGTCAAAATGACAGTTAGTACAAAAACTGTTTTTGTTGAATATCTTGAAAACACCTTGACTTTAGCTCCTTATAGATGACACATTACTCATAAGTATTGGATGACCTTTAATTATGTTGAGGTCATTGGGTCAGTGTTCAAGGGCTCAGTGACTGTTCCAAAAAAACTTTTTCTTCCTAATCTGAGAACAAATGCACCAGTTTTGTAAGTGTAAATGAATTTGCAATGAAAAGATTGATGCATTGCGAATTAATGCTGACGCCCTTTTGCAGACTTAACATCGCACTACTAAAGTTGAGCAAATTCTTTGTTGCAAAACTGATGCAAATTTCTGATACAAATTTAATCTAATAACCTATGAATATAGTTAACTATTTACACACAGATGTGTTAAGAAAATTTTGAACGAGTGTGTGATCCACCTCCAAATGCAGGTGTTACAAGACTCAGACTACTGTTATATTACAAACCCAGTAAGAAATATTTTACCTCCTGTACCAATTCAAGGTAAATAGTTATAGTTGTTATGACCTAGCATTTAACTAAATTATGGAGACATTGAAAATTGCCTCTCCTTGTAAATACCAATGATACCAAAATTGTCTTGAGAAATTGTTTTACAAGTATTTAGATTGAAACTTGATTTCAGCTGCTTTGTAATGATATGTATTTTGTCTGTTATAATGGTCTTAATTATTTTTTCATAAAAAAAGGAAAACCATTATTTAATTTGTACATTTAAGGGATCTTGTGCCCAAATTTCGTATTTGAAAAGTTAACAGTTACTACACAGCATCTATGAAAACAACAATTCTAACATGGCTCGAATTGATTTCCAGTTAAACAAAGAAGAAAATCAAACGCAATATATGCTGCGATAAACAACGGTTGACGCGCGGACCGGTAAGAGAGCATTATGGCGTCAATTTTGACGTCATGTAGCCGCCTGACGTCCGATACATTACTCCTCGCGTAAATGAATTCCAGCATAATATTTATTGAAATATATCAACGTCCATGTCAGAATGAAAACAATCAAGGCCTTCTTGTGATTTATCGTCTAATTTACCACGGTTCATCGTTCAGATGCTTCAGTATTTAACCACTCGGGCTAACGCCCTCGTGGTTCAATTCCTACGCATCTGAACTCTGAACCGTGGTAAATTAGACGATAAACAACGCGAAGGCCTTGATTATTTGTTAAATATACATATTTGATTATATAAACAATGTTGCATATCAGGTTAAAAATAGCTCACAATGCATAAATATTTAACTAAACTAACTACAGTATGAATTTGTGCTACCACTGACAAAAGAGTGGTACCGTAGTTTTTTAACAATTGATTGTTCCTACATGACATTTATCTGTGAAAGCAGCTGTACATTCACAGTCAGTTTTTTTATGATTAGCCAGATTTAACACATTTCATGAAGAAGTTAATATCTATTGATAAAATATATACATTTTGTAAGTGGAAGATGGGCTTATTGTATTGCTGTTTTGATACTATTTTTAGCTCACCTGTCACAAAGTGACAAGGTGGGCTTTTGTGATCGCGCGGTGTCCGTCGTCCGTCCATCCGTAAACTTTTGCTTGTGACCCCTCTAAGGGTCACATTTTTCTTGGGATCTTTATGAAAGTTGGTCAGAATGTTCATCTTGATGATATCTAGGTCAAGTTCGAAACTGGGTCACGTGCCGTCAAAAACTAGGTCAGTAGGTCTAAAAATAGAAAAACCTTGTGACCTCTCTAGAGGCCATATATTTCACAAGATCTTCATAAAAATTGGTCAGAATGTTCACCTTGATGATATCTAGGTCAAGTTCGAAACTGGGTCACATGCCTTCAAAAACTAGGTCAGTAGGTCTAAAAATAGAAAAACCTTGTGACCTCTCTAGAGGCCATATATTTCACAAGATCTTCATGAAAGTTGGTCAGAACGTTCATCTTGATGATATCTAGGTCAAGTTCGAAACTGGGTCACGTGCCTTCAAAAACTAGGTCAGTAGGTCAAATAATAGAAAAACCTTGTGACCTCTCTAAAGGCCATATTTTTCATGGGATCTGTATGAAAGTTCGTGTGAATGTTCATCTTGATGATATCTAGGTCAAGTTCGAAACTGGGTCACGTGCCATCAAAAACTAGGTCAGTAGGTCTAAAAATAGAAAAACCTTGTGACCTCTCTAGAGGCCATATATTTCATGAGATCTTCATGAAAATTGGTCAGAATGTTCACCTTGATGATATCTAGGTCAAGTTCGAAAGTGGGTCACGTGCCTTCAAAAACTAGGTCAGTAGGTCAAATAATAGAAAAACCTTGTTACCTCTATAAAGGCCATATTTTTCATGGGATCTGTATGAAAATTGGTCTGAATGTTCATCTTGATGATATCTAGATCAAGTTCGAAAGTGGGTCACATGCCTTCAAAAACTAGGTCAGTAGGTCAAATAATAGAAAAACCTTGTGACCTCTCTAAAGGCCATATTTTTCATGGGATTTGTATGAAAATTGGTCTGAATGTTCATCTTGATGATATCTAGGTCAAGTTCGAAACAGGGTCATGTGCGGTCAAAAACTAGGTCAGTAGGTCTAAAAATAGAAAATCCTTGTGACCTCTCTAGAGGCCATACTTGTGAATGGATCTCCATAAAAATTGGTGAGAATGTTCACCTTGATGATGTCTAGGTCAAGTTTGAAACTGGGTCACATGCCTTAAAAAACTAGGTTAGTAGGTCAAATAATAAAAAAACCTTGTGACCTCTCTAGAGGCCATACTTTTCATGGGATCTGTATGAAAGTTGGTCTGAATGTTCATCTTGATGATATCTAGATAAAGTTTGAAACTGGGTCAACTGCGGTCAAAAACTAGATCAGTAGGTCTAAAATTGTTAAAATCTTTTGACCTCCCTAATGGCCATATTTTTCAACGGATCTTCATGAAAATTGATCTGAATGTTCACCTTGATGATATCTAGGTCAGTTTCGAAACTGGGTCACATGCGGTCAAAATTTAAAACTAGGCCAGTAGGTATAAAAATAGAAAAACCTTGTGACCTCTCTAGAGGCCATATTTTTCATGAGATCTTCATGAAAATTAGTGAGAATGTTCATCTTGATGATATCTAGGTAAAATTCAAAACAGGGTCACGTACCTTCGAAAACTAGGTCAATAGGTCAAATAATAGAAAAACCTTGTGACCTCTCTGGAGACCATATTTTTCAATGGATCTTCATGAAAATTGGTCAGAATTTTTATCTTGATAATATCTAGGTCAAGTTCAAAACTGGGTCACATGAGCTCAAAAACTAGGTCACTATGTCAAATAATAGAAAAAACGACGTCATACTCAAAACTGGGTCATGTGGGAAGAGGTGAGCGATTCAGGACCATCATGGTCCTCTTGTTATTTATTTTGCAGAATGGCCAAATTGCATTTAGAGATCTTCAAAATGGATATGACCCACATGTTGATATTAGATTCAAGAATGGATACAGTCTGCAAGCAAATTCTAGTATTCAGAATGGACACAGTCTAAACTCAGATTGTAGTATTCAGAATGGACACAGTCTGCTCAATGAAACCAATGACAACAACAACAGCATCTCAGGGACATCAGTGTGTATTAGATGCCAAGCTGGAGAACCAGTAAGATTTTTAACTCGAGATCTACTAAATGAGACATATGGAGAACTGTTCTACTCACACTTATGTTGGCATCCACATCCAGATTTGTTTAAATTTTATGTACTTTTTAGCTCACCTGTCACAAAATGACAATGTGAGCTTTTGTGATCGTGTGGCGTCCGTAGTCCGTGCATAAACTTTTGCTTGTGACCACTCTAGAGGTCACATTTTTCATGGGATCTTTACGAAAGTTGGTCAGAATGTTCATCTTGAGGATTTCTAGGTCAAGTTCGAAACTGGGTCAAGTGCGGTCCAAATCTAGGTCAGTAGGTCTAAAAATAGAAAAACATTGTGACCTCCCTAGAGGCCATATTTTTCAATGGATCTTCATGAAAGTTGGTCAGAATTTTCATCTTGATGATATCTAGGTCAAGTTCGAAACTGGGTCACGTGCGATCCAAAACTAGGTCAGAAGGTCTGAAAAAAGAAAATCCTTGTGACCTCCCTAGAGGCCATATTTTTCAATGGATCTTCATGAAAATTGGTCAGAATGTTCATCTTGATGATATCTAGGTCAAATTCGAAACTAGGTCATGTGCGGTCAAAAACTAGGTCAGTAGATCTAAAAATAGAAAAACCTTGTGACCTCTCTAGAGGCCATATTTTTCAATCGATCTTCATGAAAGTTGGTCTGAATGTTCACCTTGATGATATCTAGGTCAAGTTCGAAAGTGGGTCATGTGCAATCAAAAACTAGGTCATTATGTCTAAAAATAGAAAAACCTAATGACCTCTCTAGAAGCCATATTTTTCAATGGATCTTCATGAAAATTGGTCAGAATGTTTACCTTGATGATATCTAGGTCAAGTTCGAAAGTGGGTCACGTGCGATCAAAAACTAGGTCAGTAGGTCTAAAAATAGAAAACCTTGTGACCTCTCTAGAGGCCATACTGTTCAGGAGATCTTCATGAAAATTGGTGAGAATGTTCACCTTGGTGATATCTAGGTCAGGTTCGAAACTGGGTCACGTGCGGTCAATGCATTGTATATGCTTTGATGTTAAAGTAGCTGTTCCGCATTATCTTCATCATACCACCTAGTTTGTGCCATAACAACTCTGGTACCAATATTAAATTTTCATGATTCATGAATTGTGCTCTTTTGTACTTTGAATTTCAGGTTAAAGTATTGATGCACTTCCATTCTGTATCTCTGTTCAAACTTAAAATAGTGGCAGTAGAAAGTGTAGGTGTGCATGTTTTTGTCTGTAATTTGCATTTTTAGCAAATAATGCACCTTTTTTAGCTCGCCTGAGCCAAAGGCTCAAGGTGAGCTTTTGTGACCACTCAATGTCCGTCGTGCGTCGTGTGTCAACGATTCTGAAAGAAATCTTCTACCAAAACCACTGTGCAGATTTACACCAAACTTCAAAGGAATGATCCTTGGGTGCCCCCTTTCAAAATTGCCCAAAGAATTGAAATCCATGCAGAACTTTGGTTGCCATGGTAACTGAAAGGAAAATCTTTAAAAATCTTCTTGTCAGAAACTATCAGTCGAATTTCAAAAAATACTTTGTAAAAATGATTTCTAGATGATCTTCTACCAAAATTGCCTAAGCCGTTCTTTTTCATGAAAAAACATGGCTGCCAAGGGACGGGGCTTATTTTCCCTATTTGGCTATATTGTAAATTTCAAAACTCTTCTTCTTCAAAACTAGGATTTTAATTATTTGGGCAGTTTTGATAGGGGGCCACCCAGCAGATTTTCACAGAAATGATCCTTGGGTGGCCCCCTATCAAAACTGCCCAAATAATTAAAATCCATTTAGAACTGTGGTTGCCATGGCAACCGAAAGGAAAATCTTTAAAAGTCTTCTTGCCAGAAACTGTTAGCCAGATTTCAAAAATATTTTGTAGAAATGATCTCTAGGTGACCCTCTACCAAAATTGCTTAAGCCATTCTATTTTGGTAAAAAAAAAAAAACATGACTGCCAGGAGGGCGGGACTTATTTTCCCTATACGGTAATATTGTAAATTTCAAAAATCTTCTCTGAAACCTGAAGATCTAGAGCTTAGATATTTGGTATGTGGCATTGTCTACTAGTGGGCTTTTACCAAGATTGTTCAAGTTATGAACCCAGGAGGGCCAATGTTGGCCCCACCCTGTGGTCCCTTGAATTTACTTAGAGTTCTATAGGAAAAACATTTTAAAAAATATTCATCTCTTAAACTGAGAGGCAAAGAGCCTAGATATTTTACATGTGGCATTGTGTAGTGGTCTTTACTAACATGACTAAGATTATTCAAGTCATGACCCATGGTCAATTTAAAGCCCCTCCCAAGGGTCACTTAGTTTTTATATGAGTTATATAGGAAAAAATACTTAAAAGTTATCTGATCATATTTCCTAGACTGTTTAATTATACTTACCTGAAGACCCCAAGTAATTAGGGTCACTTGACTGTGACCTTGAACTACTGACCTTCTTTCTTATTTTTTAAGATACAGCCTTGAAATTTTGATGACATATACAGTTTTGCACACCGATCTTAAAACTGACTTTCAGTGACCATAAATGTGACCTAATGACCTTCTTTCTTATTATTTTAGCATCAGTTTGACATCTGAAACATCTATAAACAACTGGGAAAAAATTTCAATGCTAACTTATATTTGACTTTCTAACCTGATCTCTTACACTTGTCCATGTAGCTCAAATTACCCAGGTGAGCGATCCAGGGTCATCATGACCCTCTTGTTTACTCTATATTCATTCAGTTAATTTTCTTTAGTTGACAGGGCTGTTAAATAGTTCACCATTGCTGTCTGCTGACAGCTCCTTATTACCTATTACATCATGACCCAAAGTTGAGATATTTGGCATGTTCCATTTTGTAGTGGTACTCTACAGTTACTGTATTGGTTCAAGCCATAATTAGCCCCGCCCTCGCGTTCACTTGTTTTACTTAGACATATTTAAAAAAATATATAAAATCTTGTCTAAGATTTAATCTATATGTATTATATATTATTATGTACATTACAGGGTCACATTGGACACATAGGTAGATGACAAAATGTGTAGCAGATATGTGAGATAACACTCTAATAATGCGATCAAAGAAATCTGTCTCTGGAGTTTGGTGATTAAAGCTCTTCAATGAAAGGGTAAAAATGGTGTAAAGTCATTGTAAGGAGAGCACTTCCTCACTGCTGTATATACTTGTAGAGACTGAGGGATACACAGTTATTGATATGTTTTCAAGTCAAGACAGGAGTGTGCAGCTATGAAAGGCAAAGCATTGATAGTAGGTTTAGAGAAATTAGAAGCAGGGAAGAGTTTAATGTCTGCTACAGTGTTGTCAATGCATATTTTAAACTGTAAAATTCAGGAAGGAAGGACTTGCAGAATTATGCATTTTGTGTTTTAAACGCTGAGATCTATTTTGTATTTTATTTTTGTAGAAAAATTCTTTCTGTCATCTGTCATCATATTGTTAGTATATGCCTGTACTTAAGTTGTATTATGTTGAAATTTTTGTAAATTTAATGACATAAATAAGACTTACTAATATTATGTTTGTAGTGAAAACTTTTGTTTGAAAACATTGTAAAGATGAACATACAAGAGCTTTTGTTTTCATGTAAGTGTCAGAAACAAAGAAAAATGCTTTAAACTGCCACAAAAAAATAACTCACTAGACATCTAGGCCTCTTCAGTTATTCTGCTGAATGTGTTACCTGCCATTTTTGAAATATGTTAACGTGTTAATGTCACTTTGACCTACGATATTAGGCACCATGCATGCACCATGAACTTGTACTCAGGATCAGTTATGTCTCCTCGAAATTATTTCAGCAGGCATATGAAGTCTTTGTATTGTTTCAATATATTAAGAAAGGTTCCTGTTATATATGATTTCTTAAATTTACACAAAAAAAGGAAAATTTACAGAGGTAGTGATCAACACTTCAAATTATTACATACCCATTTTAAAACTGTTAAGTTTCAGTGGAACCTGAAACATCAATATTTTTCCATATTGATATTCAAATTTCATATCTGGTGTGTGACGTCTTTTCTAACGTAAGTTTCATGTATGTTGTCGCGTTTAAAAATTCTTTAACAACAATATTTTC
Organism: Mercenaria mercenaria; assembly: GCF_021730395.1. Classification (NCBI taxonomy): domain Eukaryota; kingdom Metazoa; phylum Mollusca; class Bivalvia; order Venerida; family Veneridae; genus Mercenaria; species Mercenaria mercenaria. The sequence continues at coordinate 12,742,888 of NC_069369.1, read as the reverse complement.
AATTTCGCTCAGGCTTAATAACAGAATTGTATCATTTATATTATAGTTTTTGGGGTGTAGATGTGTATGTAATAAAAAGATAATTAGATTTGCATCAAAAAATATGCACACGTTCTTTCGCAGAATAATATTGCGCTCCTTAAGTCATGCAATATTTCCACTGCAGAACTCATGCATATTTCTCGATACAAATCTAATAATCTATAATTGAGCCGTGCCATGAGAAAACCAACATAGTGGGTTTGCGACCAGCATGGATCCAGACCAGCCTGCGCATCCGCGCAGTCTGGTCAGGATCCATGCTGTTTGCTTTTAAAACCTACTGCAATCAGAGAAACCGTTAGCGAACAGCATGGATCCTGACCAGACTGTGCGGATGCGCAGGCTGGTCTGGATCCATGCTGGTCGCAAAGCCACTATGTTGGTTTTCCCATGGCACGGCTCAATTATCAGTTGCAGGTCCTATCATATTGTACACCTGATCAGCCTATGGCTGTTTTATTACATGTATGGATTTTTTAAAAAATATATGAATGATGATTAACTAATTTAAGTTACTGTACAGTAAGATCATATTATGCATGGTTTAATGTTTAGTGTCACGCGTGTTTTCACTGCCCAGTTTAGCTGACTGTATTAACCTTTAGCCTGCTGGCGGCAAGTGATTCTGCCTTTGCGACCAGTGCATCCATGCAGTCTGATCGTGGTCTGTACTGATCGCTATTCAGTCAATAAATTTTCAGTAAACTCCCCTTCAAATAATAAATGGTATTGCCCAAATTGAATGATGGACCAGTCCATTTTAGAAATTTAGTAGGGTAAGGGTTGAATAACTGAGCATTATCATGATGTGATGCACAGTTTGTCAGTTGCAAAGTAAAAACTGCAGTATTGTCATTTATTAGGTATGCTGTGCAGTGGTAAAAACTTGAAAATGACTAAACCCCTAAAAACCAGTTCTGAAAAAAAATTGCTTGAATTTCACCCAAAAACTCTTTGAAAATGTTATGTCAGCAACTTACCTTGGGAAAAGGATAGATTTAAGAAAAAATAAAAGCAAAGTTAATTAGTGCAAAAATATGGTGTGTTTTTTTCACTTATCAGTCCTGGAATGTACCAGTAGTGGTTATATAGCAGTCATGACCACATATTATTCACAGGTTACACAGAATGCAATTTCAGTTATAATGCTGTTTTTCAAAATAGTTGATAAAATTTTATCTGGTATGAACGTTGTGAGAAAGATTTGTATATATTTAATAGGGAAAGATTTTCTCAAAAAAAATTTCTATGTATCAGTAATTGCTTTATTTTTAGTTTTAAATATTTCATACAAATAATTTGTTTCTGCAGTATTTTTTCTCATGTATTTAGTTGAACATACCAATGTAAATTGAGGATTTATACAGTCTTTTACTATATACATTGTATTTTAAATCAATGATCAAATGAATTTAATCATTTGCTCTTAGCATGTTTAAAGAAAGATTTGTATACGTGTAAGAAGATGAAAGTGATACAAGTTTAAGTTATGCAGTAACAGTGTTATACTTAAATCACTTAAGACAGCATGTTTTAGCAGGTGTACATATAATTGAGAGAAACCATAAGCGAACAGCATGGATCCTGACCAGACTGCGCAGATGCGCAGGCTGGTCTGGATCCATGCTGGTCGCAAACCCATTATGTTGATTTTCTCATGGCGCGGCTCATATGGTGAAACATCTTTCGTTTATAATTGCCATGTATCATGTTTCCTTTATTCATGTATTTTATAAAATCATCTTTATTATGTCTGCTTTTACAATTTTTCAAGTTTATTATTTAATTCACTTTAGAGATTTTAAAGCATAAGTTTTTCAATATATTTTTACACTTGCCCAGTTCTCATCTAGGTATTCTGGGTTCTAGGGTCCAAGAAGAACTTACCAAGTCATATAGCCCTGTTCATCTGTCAGCTGTATATAGCTTGAACATTATGTCTATGTTTTTTGTTTTGAAACATTCAGTTGTACTTTCCATAAAACTGCCATCAATACTTTACACTGTAATTCCTATATAAGGAAAGAGTGATGGCATCATTGTGTCGAAAAGGGCTGCCATTTTATTACATTGATAATAATTAAATGGTTTTTATTCTTTCTGTTTGTTGTCCAATTTCCATGACTTTCTGCAAGTTTTAATTTTTTACAAAGCACATTTTAATAGAAATATTTCAAATGTTGCGCAAGTTTAAGCTCAGAATGTCTCTAGGGGTTTTGCTGTACCCCCAGCGTCAGTATCAGTGTTGTGTGTAGACACCTTATAAAGGATTCTTATGAAGTTCATATCTCATTTAATACTGATCACAAGTGAATGAATCTTCACACATGCTAGGTTTCTTCTATTTGTTAGGCAGGTTTATATTGCAACCTGGCAGCTACTATAGATGTGCTCTGTAAAAGACTTTCACAGAGTGATAGAGTAACTTAAACCATCATTTAGAAACAAAGAGACCAGCTTTCCTTTCTGGTAAAATTCATTTGAGACTTTAACTATTTGCAGGTTGTAATTTTGTAATAAATACTGATTTTATACACCCACTCAGCTCTCAGTTCACCAGTAATTAAAGAAATTCCTGATAGACAGTAAACACAATGTTTCATATTCATGTGCACTATAAAAAAGTGTAAAATTTTACAAAGTTTCAAATGATACATTAATAAAAGGTTTTCCATTCACAGTTATTTGGTGATATATGAAAGAGAACAAATGTACACTATTGTATGACAATACCATTGTAAAATTATACTGACAAAGTATTGAATATTTAAGTTTTTATTAGTAATTATTTTCACACACCTTTTTCCTTTTATTCTTTTTATATTTATGAATGTGCGAAATGAGATAGATGGACTTGTCAAGTTATTTCAGTATTTACACATACAAATGAAGTGGGAGTAGCATTAAACAAAGAAGGTGATGGTCAGATGTCTAATTCATTTATCAAATGAGAACATGTGAACACAAATATTAATTGTATATATATAGAAAGAAAAAAGTAGGGGGGGTTTCTGTAAACAATATTGGTGAAATGATATAAAGTGTGTCCCTTTTCCTGAGATTGCATGCCGATAAACATTAAATAATAGCGAAAGCTAATTTTACTGACACTAAAAAACAAAATTGTACCACCATGACTACACGACTTTTTTTGCCCCCAAAAGTTGTGGGAGGGCACTTTGAGTTGCCATACCTTTCTAGTGTCTATGTTGTACTTTCGATGAATGAGAATAGATAGTGGAAATTTAATGGAAATGCAAACAGAATTAAAGATATGAAACAGATATACATTAAACTACAGTATTCTTTGTAATTTTGCTATGATTTGAAAAAAAAATTAGCATCTTTCAAAATTCATACTAATGTTGGGGAAGTGGAACTGCTTATTGTCATAGAAAAGTGGGGTCACTTCCTGACAAAAAAATGTCAGACATCTGAGTTAGAAATTTTATTACTGATCATGTGTTCATGTAACTTGTGTAAGTGCCTCGCTTTCAGTTAAGTAATTTTGGGGTTGATTGTGAAACTTCTGTATCGGAATTTGAATATAGTTAGTTATACAATAGCTTCATGATTAATGCTTAATATCATTAATGTGTTGAGTATAAGGTACTTACATTATGTTTATTAATATATGTGAGAATAATAATGTAAGTTCTTTGTACATGCTGTGAATAAGATCAGAACAGTACTAAAGTGACTGAATTGTGTTCATATTTGTAAGTTTTTAATATTCTTTTCTATTTTATTATTGATTTTTTTTTATGAAGTCTGTCTCAGGATTTATATGTAAAATAAATTTCTTGAAATTAAAACAGTGTCTAGTTTTCAGTTTCTTACTCCGTTTGTACTGATTTTTGGAAGATGTGCCTTCAACAACTGATTTGTACTAATTAGTAAGAAAATGTTCCCGTATGAAGAAAAAGGCTTGATGTTTTTGAAATCCTCTTAAAGCAAATAAAATGAATGGATTGAATAACATGGCTGAAATTTGGAGCAATTTTTAGCTCAACTAATCAAAGACTAGTCTGAGCTATTCTACTTACCCTGACATCGCCCCATGTGGTTCTGGGACGATCTGTGTATGAAAAGAATTGGAACCACTGCCTAAATATCCTTGCATGATCGTAAGAGGCGACTTATAGGGTCTTAACACTTGGTTTTGCAGTAACTCTGTGATTCCAGCAGGTATGCAAATTTTGATTCCATACCTCATGTTTTTATTTCAATGTAAATGAGATGTGGAACCAAAATTTATAGTCCTGTTTGGCGCCATATAACCTATACTGTGTTGGTGCGCCATAAAACCCAAATAAATAAATAAATGGCATCGGTGTCACACTTTGGTTACAGTTTTGCATGTGAGTACATATAGTTATCATTTAAAGGCATATAGCTTTGAAACTTACTTTTTTCTTTTTCTAGGTCAATTTCCAACCTCACTGGGTCAAGTGCCATAACTCTGACGTATATTTTGGCAAAATTATGGCCCCCTATTTGACTTAGAAAGTTTTGCATGCAACATTCTACCTCCAAAAGTAATGCAGAGATTGATTTGAAACTTCACATGTGCCTTCAGGGTTATAAAACTAGGTGATAGCATCAAGTTTCATAACTGACATTTATTTTGGCCAAATTATGCCCCTTTTTGGACTGGGAAAATCCTGGTTAAGGTTTTGCATGCAAGTTGCTATCACAAATATTAATGCAAATATTGAATTGAAACTTCTGATGTTTCTTTGGGTTCATAAACATTGGTTCAAGGAAGTACTATAGTGACTGACTACAAGGTTCAAGGAAGGAGTGTAGGTACTGTCTGCACTTGTTCAAGGAAGTAGAATAGGGATTGAATTCATTGTGATATTTCGTATCAATTTTTATTTTCTATTTAAATGAAGTGGTATGGGGAGACATAAATGTGCTTTTACTATAAACAGTATCTAATTTTTAAATCAAATCGGTTATCTTGAATAAAATGCTCAGTCGCTGAATGTTCTAGATACCGAGACTCGACTGTATTTTGTATTCAAAGTATAAAGAGTTCTAAACTAGCTATTCACGTCCGCGGTAGGTACGTGGCATCTGAATCTCTGCCGATTGTAGTTTCATATTTTTTGTCCTACACAAGGTTTTATGATCTCTGTATGTATAGCTCTTCAACTTCTAAGCTTCTGAAGACTTCTGTTTGTATCGTCTAACAGCTTTAGTATGTAGCTTCTAAAGTTATCTTAGCTTATGGATATAGTGCCTAAAAAATTTAAACATTAACTTGCATGTTTTATTGTAGTTTTACAATCCGTTTGTAGTGTTTCAGTATATCTGCCACACATTGTTCTTGATGAGACATAGCTTTGATGAAAACATGTAATTCAGTAGTGACTGCTGTCTTAGAGTACCTGTATAAATTATTATATGTGACTGTAGTTTATATCGTCTTGTATGTACATTCTTCTACGTTTAGTTCCATCTTGTAATAGCAGGTGTAAAATCTAAAACGAGAGAATTATATACTGATATAAGATTATCTATATATTTACAACATTCACTTTACTTCCTCATTGTAAGAAAATAATTATAGAGTTTCTTTGTGAAACTGTTTATTCATAATTACGAAGAACTCATAAAGTTTCTACTCAGAGCTCTAAGAATATTTCACTGACTGAACGTGTAGATTAAACATCTGGCACAAGGATAACTGTTTAGGCAGTAACGAGGCTCTGCCGGGTTATCGCAAAACAGTCTATTGAAAATAACAGGCTACTGTCTTTTGGTGTCAATGTTATTAGGTCGCGGCTGATATGCGCTGGAAGGGGTGAGGTTCACCAAAGCCCTTCTGCCCATATCTGCCGAGCCTGATAACATTGACACCAAAAGACAGTTGTCTTTTATTTTATTTATCATGAAACTCTAATAACCTGCCTAGAACAACATTATGTCCTCATCTCTTATTTCGTAAGAATTGACTTCTGAAGCAAAAAAAAAGTCATATTTTAGAGATTGGAAAATTGATCCGCTAATGAAACATTTGAACGAAACAATACGGCAGCCATATTGAATTCATATTGACTTTCTGATGTTCTTATAAAAATTAACAATAGAATAAACTCTTACCTGCATAAAAAAATAAAAAAAATCAACCTCTTGAATAAATCAGAACATGCTTTATTTCCATTTTTTTAAACATTTAACTCGGGCAACTCAGGCAGAGAGTTTTATATTGTGTTTTATAATTGTTTACCAATAGTTTGAAATTTCTTTTTTCAAAATTAATGGTATAATGAATTCTCTGAAAACGTTTTGGACAGTGGCTATCACTTTGAAATTTGTCTCTTCTTGATCTTGAGGATATCATGAATTATACAAAATTTATATTTAACAAGAGGGCCAAGATGGCCCTAGGTCGCTCACCTGATAAACACACCATAACAGTGTAAACATGTTTGACATAGTGATTTCATGGAAACAAATATTCTGACCAATTTTCATTAAGATTGGATCAAAAATGTGGTCTCTTAAGTGTAAACAAGCATTTTCTTCAATTTGACCTAGTGACCTAGTTTTTGAGCTAAGATGACCTATATTCGAATTTGACCTAGACTTGATCAAGGCAATCACTCTGACTAAATTTCATCAACCTCGATTAAAAAATACAGCCTCTATCGCATACAAAACGTTTTTCTTTGATTTGACCTAGTGACCTAGTTTTCAATCCCAGATGAGCCATTTTCAAAATTGATCTAGATTTCATCAAGGTTATCATTCTGACAAAATTTCATGAAGATCAGTTGAAAAATACAGCCTCTATCGCATACACAAGGGTTTTCTTTGATTTGACCTAGTGACCTACTTTTTAACCCCAGTTAACCCGTTTTCAAACTCGGCCTAGATTTCATCAAGGTAATCATTCTGACCAAAATTCATGAAGATAAAATGAAAAATACAGCCTCTATCGCAAACACAAGGTTTTTCCTTGATTTGACCTAGTGACCTAGTTTTTGACCCCGGGTGACCCATTTTCGAACTCGACCTAGATTTCATCAAGGTAATCACTCTGACAAAATTTCATGAAGATCAATTAAAAAAATACAGCCTCTATCGCATACACAAGGTTTTTCCTTGATTTGACCTAGTGACCTAGTTTTTGACTCCAGATGACCCATTTTCGAACTCGGTCTAGATTTCATCAAGGTATTTGTTCTGACCAAAATTCGTGAAGATAAAATGAAAAATACAGCCTCTATCGCATACACAAGGTTTTTCCTTGATTTGACCTAGTGACCTAGTTTTTGACCCCGGATGACCCATTTTCGAACTCGGCCTAGAATTCATCAAGGTAATCATTCTGACAAAATTTCATGAAGATCAATTGAAAAATACAGCCTCTATCGCATACACAAGGTTTTTCCTTGATTTGACCTAGTGACCTAGTTTTTGATCCGAGATGACCCATTTTCGAACTCGACCTAGATTTCATCAAGGTAATCATTCTGACCAAAATTCATGAAGATCAGTTGAAAAATACAGCCTGTATCGCATACACAAGCTAAATGTTGACGGACGACTGACGACGGACGCCGGACATCGAGCGATCAGAAAAACACCTGAGCATTGCTCAGGTGAACTAAAAAAACGGCAAGGTAAAAGTTGTTTAAAGTTTGCATACAAGTCTTCCACTGGATAGAGTATATTGCTGTAACTTCAATGTTTTGAACATTTGAAATATTCACTATAAGGTGGGTCATATTTTAAGTGAAATTACTAGTTGAGATTACAGAACAAGTCGTGCAACATTAAAACTGGACTCTGTAGTAAAATTCAGTCTGGAAGGAATGATGTAAAAACTAGTCCGTTAATATGGAAGAAGCTTAATTTTGATATCAGATCAATGGCCTGATATAAAGAATATCAGGCAAGTGGTATAAGGCACTTTGCATAGTAGTTGCATGATAAAACGCGCCAACACACCAGAACGACAAATTAGCGTGCCAATACAACAAGTAACGTATTTTGTCGTAAATTAGCGTGCTAACTTGTCTTTCTGGCATGTTGGTGCTCTTCAAACGCACCAACACGCCATAACGGCTTGCACCAATACAAGTAACGCATTTTGTCGTAAATTAGCGCGCTAGCTTGTCTTTCTGGCATAACGCACCAACACGCCATAACGGCGCGCACCAATACATCAAGCAACGCATTTTCTCGTAAATTAGAGGCTAGCTTGTCTTTCTGGCATAACGCGCCAACACACCATAACGGCGCGCACCAATACATCAAGCAACGCATTTTCTCGTAAATTAGAGGCTAGCTTGTCTTTCTGGCATAACGCGCCAACGACACCATAACGGCGCGCACCAATACAACAAGCAACGCATTTTATCGCAAATTAGCGCGCTAGCTTGTCTTTCTGGCATAACGCACCAACACGCAATAACGGCGCGCAACAATACATCAAGCAACGCATTTTCTCGTAAATTAGTGGGCTAGCTTGTCTTTCTGGCATAACGCGCCAACACGCCATAACGGCGGACACCAATACAACAAGCAACACATTTTATCGTAAATTAGCGCTCTAGCTTGTCTTTCTGGCATAACGCGACAACACGCCAGAAGTAAATGGCAGAAATCAGCCACCATATATATACGCTTGCACGTATGTAATCATCGTCTTTGTTGAGGTGTAATCAGGTGCCTTTACATTCGGACATTATTTCAGATACAGGGTAGAAATTTCTTCAGGACACCCGGGTAATTCACTGACTCGGTTAATCTAACTACTAAACATTACAAAAACAATATCTTACCACGTCACTTTCACATTTTAACTATATTTTCGTATGTTTGGTCTTGTTCCTGAAATGCGTCAGCACAATTTTGCAACCTGATCAGTTCATTCTGAAAATAAGTGACATAATTCGTTACGCACCTAAATATACATGACGTATACCGTTTTGTTAAATATCGCGGACACCTTTTAAATGTTTATAACTGTTAAATATAGATGTAAATAGGTGAATCTTTTCTCCCAAGAAGTATTCGAAAACATTTTTAATGTCACTACTAGATTTATATTAACTAAGATAATGTCGATCTTGTATAGAGCTATTTAGATTGTATAAACGAATCTTTTTGAACGCTAAGCAAAAAAGATTCCCCTCAATCAATTTCTTTATAGATAGAAACGAGCAGTCTGTTTAAAAGGGTTATATATATTGTTTTACACTGAAACAACCGAGGTGTCAGATTCCTGATCCGGAATCCAGGCAAGAGCGGACCTCAACCTTAGTCTCTACATTCGTTACAAAGCGTGTACATCGGACACAAATCCAGGAAGCGCTTTATTAACAGAAGTTGCGTCAACGTTCTCAGAGTTAATTAAAGAATTAATAGAGGAATTCTCAACTTCATATGAATTAGACAGATCACAATGAAATTCTTAGGGGATGTTTTATTTACTAAAACTTCGTGCGCATGTTGTCCCGCTTTCAGGAGCTCTTGATTTTTTATTTAAGTTGTTTCCATATCTCAAATCAATCGGTAAATATTCGTCCTGGATGGATTATACCTGTATGTCTGTAAAGAGCTTACAATTTTCCCTTCAAGTAAAAGCATTGACATTAACATTGTACAAGAGTATCTCTGTATATGAGATGGGCGAAATGTTTAGTTAAATGCCGTTTTCAATGGTAGATAATTCTTTTTTCAATACTGGTGACCTATGACTTTTATTGTGTATCTTTGTTTCTTAGATGATTGTCCTTCAATATCCAAAGTTTGAAGAAATTCTATTATTGGGAAAAATTTCGCCCATCTCAGAGACTCAATCGTACGCCTTTAAGAATAAAAAGCAGGATTTGCTTTTAAACGTAAAAGAGACATGTATTGTTTCCTTCTCCAAATAAATATACTTGTTTGAATACTTCTGAGCAGCCTCCCCATACTAAACTTGCCGGTAACAATTTAAAGACGGATAAATTCTTACTTGTATAAGGTTATCCAACAGCAGCCGGAAACGGGAACTGGGGAGACAAGTCATCGGCGCTGCATGAACTGCTGTAATGAGATCCTCAGCCAAGCGCTTCGAGATCCCAGCTCGAACCCAGTCTTCTTTCCCGGGGAACTTTTCGTCGTCAGAGGATGACGCCGTTGGTACTGAACATACGGCGATGACCAAAATAAGCACAGAAATCGGTCTCATTGTAGAGTACATTCTGCAATACAAATACAAGAAAAATCCGAAGAGCAGTTTTGATGCACGAGTAGCACTTCTGATTCGAAAAAAAGCAGGCACCACTGCTCAAAACCTGAGTATGCTGGAAGTTTTTCCCTTTTTTTCCAGATAATGTCGTCAGGTTTCGTTTGATTTACTTGTTGGCTGTAACCGTTTTCTGTATTTCGCACGTCCGTGTTCTCTGTACGCCTCAGAACGAATCAGGAGTGGAAGACGAATGCCTTAGAATTAGTATATATAGTACACGTGATGGAAATCTTTCGTAAGGCGAACTTTTTTTTAACAATAAGTTGTCAACCTGGATGTGAAAGGAATAAATAGTGTTTGTTAATTAGAATATACAAATCTTCGACAAATTAACACATTTTTCACAAATACAAAATTTTCTAACATGTGACTTGTAATTGTGTACCTCGAGTTACATTCACAGACTAACACGTTGCTTATACAGAACGGTATCGGTTGCACCAAATTAGTCTCGACTGTCGAGAGTGAATTACGTCAACTTCTCAAGGCCTTTATGACATTTTATTGTCCGCAAAAAAGTGTCAGATTAATTAATGACGTCATGCCCACATCTTTCAAATGAACAATTACGCACGGTAGCTGTTGATGCGAAAGAACTGTGGACAAAAGGCGGACATAGCGGACAATACAGCATCTGAAAATGATAAAAAAAATGTATTTTTGCCTAAATGCTTGCCTAAATCTTTGTCAAAGAGCGTAAAAAAGAAAACTGCCAAAGATGTGTTTCAGAACATGCAAACGAGAGAAAGGTTGTTCCAAAAATTTCCGAGCGGTGAGTCGTGAACGGAACGAGCGATTAAATATGGTGAATTTTAATCATGTCTTTTAACTCTTTTAACTGGTTTGATTTATTTGGCAGTGAAGTAGAATAATAGTTTAGGACGTGTTGAGAATATAAGTCAAACATAATACGGGCGCATAACGAGTAGCCCGATTCCTTATTCCTTTATTATTTTTTTTTCAAATAAGGAAAAAGGAACTAGTTCCTTATTCCTTTTTCGGAGAATACTAGGTAAAAGCAGTGAGAAAATAATCCTTACTCAAATCAGCAGCATAAAATGAACACGCTAAATCATAGCACGAGTGATAAAGATCGAGAAAAAGAATAAGGAACTGGTTCCCTATTCCTTTTTCAAAAGTCGAATATTTATTTATTTATTTATTTGGGTTTTATGGCGCACCAACACAGTATAGGTTATATGGTGCCAAACAGGACTACAAATTTTGGTTCCACATCTCATTTACATAGAAATAAAAACATGAGGTATGGAATCAAAATTTGCATACCTGCTGGAATCACAGAGTTACTGCAAAACCAAGTGTTAAGACCCTATTAGTCGCCTCTTACGATCATGCAAGGGTAAGGCAGTGGTTCCAATTCTTTTCATACACAGATCGTCCCAGAACCACATGGGGCAAGGAATAGAACTAAGAAAAATGAAAATATTTAAATCACAATGATATCTTTTCAAAAAGTGTATATACATTCTCGTCATAAAATGTTTCAAGGATGTAAGTGGTATTTTCCACAGATATGAGAGAGTATGACTCAAAATCGAGGTACAAAGTTCGAATAAGGAATTGGGCTTTTCAGAGACGACATGGTACATGCATTGAGAAAATAATCCTTACTCGCGGTTAAAAACGTTCAACAGTATAAAATGCACACGCTAAATCAGAACAGGAGTGAGTAAGATAAAAAAACGAATAATGAATAAGGACCTGGTTTCTTTTTCCTATTTCAAAAATCGTATAATGAGTAGAACACAGAAAATGAAAATACTTTAATCGCATTAATTTTCTAACTGCTTGTACCATGTCGTCTCTGAAAAGTCCAGTTCCTTATTCGAACTTTGTACCGCGATTTTGAGTCATACTGTCTTATATTCTTGGGAAATATAACTTATATCCTTAAAACATTTTATGATGACAATGTATATACATTTTTTAAATCTTTCTACCCCTACAGTCCTACCCCTTCCTCCCCTTTTTCTATATTTTGCACCAAATGAAAATATACTTGTTGGATTTTTGAAGCAACCCATCTATAACAGCTTCTTTTTGTTGTGGACCTACTTTGCAAATGCGTGGTTCTTAGGCTGTGTTTGTGGTGCTTTGTGCATCCGAGAAATTTACCCTTATCTATTATCTTTTGCTTCTCATTGTTCTGAGCAACATCAAAATTCCTCTATGAATTAAGAAGAAATGTTCCAGATAAAGTCATTCTTGTATCTGACCTTTGGCCTCTATGTGTGACCTTGACCTTCAACCTAGGGACCAGGTTCTTGCGCATGACACTCTCATAGTGGTGAACATTTGTGCCAAGTAATATCAAAATCCTGTTTTGCATGACGAAGTTATAAACCGGACATGAAAAATGTCACATTGACCTTTGATCTCCAATTGTGACCTTGACCTTTAAGTTAGGGTTCTGGGTGTTGTGCATGACATGTCCTCTCATCATAGGGAACATTTATGCCAAGTAATGTTAAAATCCATTGATGAATGACAGAGTTCTGGACCAGACAGGAAAAAAAAACCTATTGACCTTTGACCTCCAATTGTGACCTTGACCTTTGAGCCAGGGGCCCGGGTTTTGTGCATGACACGTCGTCTCATCATGGGGAACATTTGTGCCAAGTAATATTAAAATCCCTTCATGAATGAAAGAGTTATGGTCCAGACAGGAAAAAGCCCTGTTGACCTTTGACCTCCAATTGTGACCTTGATCTTTGAGCAAGGGGTCTGGAATTTCCGCATGACAGTCGTCTCGTCATGGAGAACATTTGTGCAAAGTGATATTAAAATCCCTTAAAGAATGACAGAGTTATGGACCGGACACGAAACAGACCCTGTTCATGCCATGTTAACATCTGACAGCCAAGTGTGACCTTGACCTTTGAGCTAGGGGTCTCAAAGTTATGCATGACACATCGTCTTATTATGAGGTACATTTGTGCCAAATAATATTAAAATCCCTTCATGGATGGCAGAGTTATGGACCGGACAGGAAAAAAGCCGTGTTGACCTTTCACCTCAAATTGTGACCTTGACCTTTAAGCTAAGGGTCCGGGGTTTGCGCATGACACCTCGTCTCATCATGGGGAATATTTGTGTCAAGTAATATTAAAACCCTTCATGGATGACAAAGTTATTGACCAGACACGAAATTGTGGACGGATGGAATGATGGAATGACGGATGGAAAAGTGCATTCCCATAGTCCCTGAAACTGGTTTCTCAACCAGTAGGGGACAAATAACATGAGCTATGGATCGTACACGAAACAGACCCTGTTCATGCCATATTCACATTTGACGGCTAAGTGTGACCTTGACCTTTGAGCTTGGGGTCTGAAAGTTGTGCAAGACACATTGTCTTATTATGAGGTACATTAACTACATTTGTACCAAGTAATATTGAAATCCCTTCATGGATGGCAGAGTTATGGACCGGACAGGAAAAAAGCCCTGTTGACCTTTGACCTCCAATTGTGACCTTGATCTTTAAGCTAGGGGTCCGGGTTTTGCGCAAAACATGCCGTCTCATCATTCGGAACATTTGTGCCAAGTAATAATAAAATCCCTTCATGGATGACTGAGTAAATATTGGACTAGACACGAAATGCGAACAGATGGACGGGCGGACCAAAAGACAGACGGAATGACTGACGTATGAAAAGCGCATTCCTATTGTCCCCGAAACTGGTTTTCAACCAGTAGGGGACTAAAAATGTTGAAGCAGGAGAATGGATGACCGGCTCCTGATGCCAGACCATCCACCAATAGCATACGAATGGATGAAAACAGTTACAATGACTTACACCCCACATCCTACCATCCTAACCATTTACAAGCTGAACATTATAGTGGTATACTAACGCATAGACACCAAAAGGTTTATTTCAGTTTAGTAGTATTGATAATATTTCCAGTTTTTCTGCATTACTGTTCAGTATCAATGCAGTATCATAAATATACCATATAATAAATACAAAGAAAGAAATTATCATGATTGTGCCAATATACACGATTAACAACAACGATATGCTGATGAAATATAACTGCTATGTGATAGAATACAGAGAGGACAGACACTTTGGCAACAGAAACCTATATACCGGTACAATTAATCTTGTCAATAAGTTTGACCATGACCTTTGAGCTAGGGATTCGAGTCTCATGGGACACCTGCCAAACCATTTGAATTTCCATCTACTGATGAAGATCACACAAGCAGTTCATGAGCAGAAGCTGTTTAAAGGTATTTCCAAATTCAGCTCTTGCTGCCCCAAATGCCCCCATTTGAACAAAATTGGGAGAGAACCTTATAATGATGCTACATCAATTGATTCATGAAACGAGGTTGCTTAAAGGTTTTCTTTTTAGCTCTGGGTGCCCAAAAAGGGGCTATTTAAGGTGAAGCATTTGAATAAACATGATAAAGGTCCATGCCATGACGCTACTGAAAAATATTGGTATAATTCTGACTAGTTTTATTTATTTATTTATTTGGGTTTTACGGCACACCAACACAGTATAGGTTATATGGCGCCAAACAGGACTACAAATTTTGGTCCCACTTTCTGACCAGTAGTTTCTGAGGAAAGTCTATTTAAATTAAAATGTTGATGCAGGATGAAGAAGAAGGATGCAGGACAATTGACGCTGGACCATCCACCTATACTAATCGCTCACCCTGAACTTTGTTCAGCTGAGCTAAAAATTTAAGAAATCTGAATGTCACATCTACGTCTAGCATGTGATACACTGTCTTATACCGGTGAATGATTACATAAGTTTACATTGCTATGGAAGGATAGTTGGATAGATAAAAACAGTAAAACTCCATCTTTCGCAATTAGTAAGCTGATGCATGAACCTTCTTTATTAAACACTCATTGTAAACAGAGCAGGAGAAACAAAGCATTTCATTTTGTTATATTTATTCATAACATAATATGTATGAAGTTCATGACTATACATCACAGCCAGCTGTGAGAAAGCTCAAACTATATTTACAAAATTAAAACAAACAAAGAAGACCAAGCCTTTACAGGTGGTACACAACAATTATGACCATGCCTCTTTATAGATGGATCCAGGTTCTAAAGTTATAAACTGAGGCTGTATACCATTCTCAGAATGCAGCCTTGTCATTGGTTTATTTCAAAAGTGTGCTTTGAAACAACCAATCAGATGCTAGTATTTTGAGACTGCTCTCCAAACTTTTTGAATAATTGCCTTAGACCCTGACTTTACTAAACATCCACAAATTGTACCATCTTCACAGTAACAGTAAATAAATACTGTATAAATTAGCCACTAACAAAGTTAACAATGGTTATAAAAGGCTCTGTTTCATTTCCAAAGGGTTTATCAACAGGTATGAGCAGCTACTACTTTCAACTTTCAAAAAGACTTCGAGACAAGCATTTGGTAAAAGTGTGCAATAAAAGCTTCCCCCACTTATGAGAAATGTAAT
This sequence comes from Mercenaria mercenaria, assembly GCF_021730395.1. Lineage (NCBI taxonomy): Eukaryota > Metazoa > Mollusca > Bivalvia > Venerida > Veneridae > Mercenaria > Mercenaria mercenaria. The sequence goes on along the minus strand of NC_069369.1, from coordinate 12,727,108 downwards.
GCACCTTTTTTTTTAATTTCAAAAGTTAATGCTTCCTCACTTCTGGGTAATAAATGCCCATTTCAGCAGAACAAGTCAATGTAAATTACTCAATAATTAAAACTACCTGACCCTGAACTATTCTTATCTCTTACTGTAAGGATCCTTTATTTCTGTCATAACTCTTGGATGAACAAAAATGCTCAATTTCACTGACTGCAATATTAAAATTAAAATTTGTTCATACCTGCCTGAAGTCTAGGGGAACGAGTGCAAGGCTTTATAGTATGTGATATGATATAATAATCAGTTTGAAAACCAGTTCTATATAATATACTTACAGACTCTGTACAAAACTATAAAATATTCCTTTTAAAATTTGTTTTAACAACCCCGCCAGAAAAAAAGTTGCAGCAGAAAATCAGCAGTTTTATAAATGGACATGGCAGGTTAACAAATAAATAGGATTTGCCAGCCTTTAAAAAAATGCATTTGTCAATCCTTAAACTACATACTAGCCAATTTATAGCTCTAAATAACTGCATTTCACTCCCAATAATTTTTCTGTCAAGTTTTACAAAATACTGTCAACAGAATTGCTAGTAACAATTAAACTTTCCTCAATCATAATAATTCTTTGTCAATATACAGGTAAACAACTGATTTTGAAAATGTTCATAACCTGTAATTGAGCATATTCGGAATATGACCTTTACTCATAAGGTCATTGGACAAAACACTTTTTTTCCTAAAAGAAACCTACAAGTGTTGAGCATTTTTCTTTGAACTGTCCTTTGTAATGCAGGCAATGCACATTTCAAAATAAATGCCTGGTGACATAAAGACCCGTCATTATCTAATGCCACAAGTCATCAAGATAACAAAGTAATGTTTGTAGACATGGCAACAGTAGTTAAAGTGTTCAGTCTTGGTTACATTTGTATGCTCTGATGATATCTCTGATAGGTGCTCTACACACCGGACATTTAGCATTTCTGTCCATAAGATGTCGACCACATGGGTAGCAGACACACATATGTCCACACTGATAGAGCACCGAGTCACTGTGGTTATCAAGACAAATTAAACAATGTGTGTCATTAACAGGTTGTGATCGAACTGTTGTCTGTGGTGCTGTTGCATTGTCTTTGTTTCCAGCTGAAAAAAAAATCATTGAAACTATATTCTTTACTTTAATATAAAACAAATAGTTTCTGTTTTATGAATAGTAACCTTTATGTAATTTACAGTATTTTAATACCTATGAAAACTGATGCAGGTGTTTGAGAGACAATGAAAAGATAGCTCATTTATATATTACGAATAAAAAGATATACAATTTTTACACGCATATTTGAGCATAAATGAAATAAATTTTTAAATGTATTTGAAAACAATTTTAATACTTCATAATCCTTTTTCTGTGAAATAGAAACAAATATTGCAGAATTTACTCCTAGATTTCATGTTAGCGAACTTATAATATGTGTGCTAGAATCTCATGCAAAATTACCTGTTGCTGCAGCAATGCCTGCTGCCACTTCCTGTCTAATTGACCGTTGAATGTCCATCTGGAGGTCAAAACTGACCTTCATCATATTCTTCATTTCCTGTAGCTGAGCTTTCAATGAGGCAATCTCTCTACTCATGTGAAGGTTGGTCTGAAGTAAATCATTTATACATGTAACATGGGTTTACACATCAATTTACAACCATAATATTTACTATTTTACTAACACAGTTTTCTTTTTTCCCCGTCTCGATTACATTTCTTGTGATTTTGTAACATTTTTTCAACTGCATAACAAATTTCTGTTCACTATAATCAGTAACTATTTGTTGTTTTTTTTTAAGCAAATAAAAATTTCTACATCAAACATTGAACAAAATGCATTTTTAATCATTATCATTAAAAATCACAACTTTCCTCTTTATTTATTGAGTAAAATTATAGTGAATGCACAAAAGTAAATTATTCTGGCTCTGACTGCATGAATGCAATAATTGTGTTTTGAAAATTGTTCTACTTATATATCTGAATAACAGTATGACTGTTAACAATTTAAATGAATAAAGATTTGAAAGTCAATGTTATGGATAGTGTATGACAGTTATTATGGAAAGTGTATAATAGTTGTTATGGAATGTGTATAAATGTTATAATGAAAAGTGTACAATGGTTGTTACTGGCAGTGTTTGACAGTTATAAGAGAAAGTTTATGATGGTCATTATGGGATGTGTGCAATTCTTGTTATAGAAAGTGTACAATGGTTGAAATGGACAGTGTAAGGCAGTTGTTATTAAAGTGTACAAAGGTTGTTATGGAAAGTGTTTTATGAATGTTGCAGCAAGTGGATCAATCTTGTTATGGGAAGTGTATAATGGTTGTTATGGGAAGTGTATAATGGTTGTTATTAAAAGTTTACCATGGTTCAATGGATGTTAATGAGAGTGTATCACGGTTGTTATGGAAAGTGCATGGGAAAAGTACCATGGCTGTTATGGAAAAAGTACATGGTTTGTACTAAAAGTGTATGAAAAGTATACAATGGTTGTTATGGAAACTGTACAATGGTTGTTATGGAAACTCGTACAATGGTTGTTGTAGAAACTGTACAATGGTTGTTATGCAAACTTGTACAATGGTTGTTATGCAAACTTGTACAATGGTTGTTATAGAAAGTGTACCAACCTGAGTATAAGGTACAGCTGTAGCACTGATACTGGTGATAGAGGCTGTTTCCCAGTTCTCTCCTGGAGGGGGAATACCAATATTGGAGAAGTCATTCTGAACGTGGTGTTGACTTTGTGGAATGGAGCGTATAAACTCTTGAACTCTCCGTCCATCTGTACCTGTTGCATCAACACGATTCTGAAATTTGTAAAATGTAATTAAAATCTCTTCAATTAAAAATATGGAAATTTATGTAATTCACACTCTACTTCATACCATTTCAACAGAATTTCTGAACTTTAATTGGCTAGAAGAAAATAAAACCAACTGATTGCTTTTTTCTCAAGTTTCTGTCAATATCAGATACTGATTGTAAGCTTGATCTTTCCCCAATACCCATGGCTATTTATAACATCATACCAGGATATGCTTTCAAAACTGGTAATGAATACACACACACAGAAAAATCGGACATTAACTTGGTATAACACATACCAATGCTTTCAGACTCTGTAACAGAACTGACCTTTTCTCTACAAATAAATGAATCAGCAGTGAAGGACAAAAGACATCAGACATTTTGACTTCTTTTATTTCATCAAGAACATGTGCACAGCCCAGAAATCTAACAGGACCTCTCAACTTACAGTTATGCTCTATGCACTAGTTAACTAGGAAGTCAAAACAGTTTAAGATAAACTAATGTAGCAATAATAATATTGATAGCACATTTCAAATATATCCTACTACATATATGCAATAGCCTGAAGTAGAGTAATGTATCTCAATTATATTTTACAACATTTATGCAATAAATCTGTTCAAACTGAATATATACCCTGATATGAAGCTCCAATACATTGCGAAATTCTCCCTCCAGTGTGGACGTGACAAGCCTGCGATGAACGAGTTCACTGACTTCCTGCACAAGACTCTCTTGCTGCATGTCTTCAACAATATTCCAGTCAACATTTGCTGGTCTGTAAACAGACAAAGAGTTTCATCACATAAAAATTCTACAAATTTGTGTAAAAATATTCACCCATTAAAGCTGATGGAAAATGTAAAACACTGGATGCAAAGTTAAACACACTAACAAACAGATATTATACAAATGTAGACAACATGTTTCATTCTCAATTTCACAGATAAAATTTAATTTAGGTTGATGTATGTATCAATGAATATTAAAAGATTATTGCTTTACTTCCGAGACATGTTTAAACACTATGTTTTTTTCCTGAATAATGGTAATTAGCAAATCTAACAAAGTTCATGAATTTTTTGTCTCTCAGCAAATTACAGATAGCTTCGCCATTATAAAAGAAAGGTGGTATGACATATATCTTCTAAACAATATTTTACACAAGAAAAATTAAAGTTACCTTTCTTGAACAGGCATCTGCATTGGTGGTGGTGGTGGAGGAATTCCATTGTTTAACACTGCACCAAGTAACCCTACAAGATGGAATAAGATAACTGAGCTGTATATTTTTAATAAATAAAGTGCCAAAATAAAAAAAAAATCAGTAGTACAAATTATAACATAACATATTACTTACTTGCCCTCAAAGTCTTATTTGCAAAAATTTCATATGACAGAGAAATTAAGGTCCCATCTGGTATCTGGTAGGTCGAATTTATCCTTGAATCTGCTATTATACCTCTGTAAGAACCTTACCTCTAGGATCTTGCACTCTAGTGTTGTAATCTACTGATACGCTAGAAGAGGAAGTGGTGCTATTACTTGACACACTATCACGTCGCTCGGCAACACTAGATACAGCATCTGCAACAGGCGTCTGCAACACAAACAAGTGAAGCAACAATCAATTTACGCATTAATTTTGCTGAAAAAAACACCCATTCTAAACCTACCAGTATTTTTTCCTTCTATAGCAGCCAATTCCCCTAAGAAAAGTTTTTTTTCAAATCATGAAGTTTTCCCCTATAACTTTGCTAAAATACCAAGCTTGTTTTCCCAAATAACAGACACAGGTCCCTTCTCCTCTTCATCTATATTCTGACAAAATGCTTTAATTATTGAGTAAAAACCCTGTTTAATAATGATTTTCAATGAACCATAACACATACATTGCTGTATCATAATATTCATTTTGTGCTGGATTCAATGTATCTTCCGGGAAAGAGTTTCTAAAAAAGCTTATTAGCTTTCTACTCGATCCCTAGCTTTTGTAAATATGTATTGTAATTAAATGCTATTTGATTAATAAATATTGTTTAAACCAATGTATCTTTTGGAATAGTTCATGCGTGTAATTAGCTTTCAATTGCCTTTAAAAAACAAGAGTATTAACAAGGCAGAAGCAGCTGACAACTTCAGCACAAGAAACAGTGTAGGAGTGTAGGAACTTGGGCATAGAATAAATTGAAGCAAGGACACAGCCTACTCCTGCAAGCACATAATTACCCTATTATTTGTAAACCTTAATCATAAACATGCTAATTACAAATAATTTCTATCAATATCTTTACCTGTGCTCTAGCCGGTGTATTTACTGGAGAAGGTGTGGGCTGGTGCGAGGATGATGGACTGTGACTCTGTGCAACTGTCCGGATACTTCCCCGAATAATGTTCTCTAAATGTCTACGAAAAGCTGCTGTTTGCAGAGTATTTGAAACTCTCTGCTGCTGGGAAAGACCCTGGATTTCAATGACAACAGCCTCTGGTCTGTGTTCTTCCACATTGCTTGTATTAAAAGGGACATTTTCTTTTCCAGATGCTTGGGCGGCATTGACATTCTCTCGTACTTCGATGTTCTTCTTAATAAATTGGTTAATATTATTTCTGTGATCCTGCCCTGTTACTGGTCTGTTATTATTCTCTATCTGACGCAACTCATTTAACCTCTCACTGAAAATAAAACATTTTCATATTTATTTGACCATAATAGCCACCTACTTCACCTGGACTCAAAGACATTCTCTCGATTTAAACATCATCTCTCATCTGGAAGACAAAATGTCTTTTCAATTGATTTTAAGACTAAAATTAAATTAGCTTAAGAAATGAAAATCATTGAAATAAAAATTAAAATGAGCAAATTTATTTCAAAGATAGAAAGTTATCTTTCTTTTATCAAATTGTTAAAGCCTAAATTATTTCTAAATTTTGTTTAAGCTTTGTAGTAAAGTAAACCCTGGGAGAGAAAATACCATGGTCCCCACTGGGGCTCGAACCCCAGACCAAGTGATCCGTAGGCGGACACTCTAACCACGTCGCTAAAGGGTTAACCCAACATCAAGGCTGTTGGAAGTGGCCTATAAACCTACTATCACTACACTTCTTCCCCTTTACATTTCAGAGCTAACTAGCCCTCCAGAATGACCCTCCATGCTCACTGCATGGGTGCGTCAAACATCCTCGTCGCCATTAAAGTAAACCCTGAGAGAGAAAATGCCAAGGTCCCCACTGGGGCTCGAACCCCGGACCTCGTGATCCGTAGGCGGATACTCTAACCATGTCGCTAAAGGGTTAATTAACCCAACAGCAAGGCTGTTGGAAGTGGCCTATAAACCTACTATCACTACAGTAGTTCTTAGGAAAAGTTTTATTAAAAGGTGTTTCTTGTAAATCTGATTTGGCATAAGTTGTTTAAATGAATAAATAATATAACTGGAATGAAATGATTGTTTAAATAAAGATTTAGTGATTTTTCAACACTTGAGACATTGAGACAAAGCACGATGTTTAGATTGAAAGTATGTCTCTTACTTGTTTATGATGAAAGTCATTCTTGGATCATACTGAAAGAATATCATTAGAAAGAACCAGCTAGCTAGTTTCCCTTAATTAATTCTAGGCATATTAAATGTACAATCTTGCAGCAACGTTAGTACATGCATCACGACTGTAAATATACAGAGCTGTCAACAAGAAATAAAGAGTTGTCAACAAGAAATCAGAGCCGTCATCAAGAAAAAAGTTACGTAGAGTGCACAGTACCTTCGGGTTCTTTCCAGTAAAGCATCAAAAACTGCATCCATTTTATTTTCACTCTCCGTCTGACTGTTACTTGTGACAAGCTCAGTGTCGTGTGCGGTATAACTTTCACCACCCTCGGCCATGGTTTCTACTTATAACTGGGCGTGAATGGCGAATGCTTGCAGCTTTTTATACCCAGTTTATTTTTACCAATTACGTACCCCTTTGTTATGGTCTGTTTGCACGTTACTCATGTCCTTGGTTTCCCGTTTTCACTATCTGTCAACTGTCAGCTGAAAATTAACCGGGTGCCTGAATTCACGGAAAACCAGTCTTAAAATAGCTATTACAGTTAGATGACGTCATAACGCAACAGGCGCGCGCAGATGAGCGCGACATCTACTTTCGTTTTGAATGCAGACGATTTTTTTCATGGCTTCAATTGATGGTCTATTTGAACAAATTATTCATTATGAAAAGACTGCACAGAAGCGTAAAAACTTCCTCCAAGAGCGTATGTGTTATTTGTGTGTATAATTGATATAGTAAGAAACAGGGACGGATGCAGGAGTTTTGGCGCAGAATTTCTAAAAATAATATTTTCTACAGTAGTCAGCGTGATAACTTTTGACTGTCGCTGTCTCCGTCACCTATAAGATATCAGATAATAAAATAAGTCATCCCGATAAGCCAAATGAGTAAGGCTAAGATAGCTAATGCCATTTTATCCCAGCGCCGTAGCCACCATTCTCGCATACCAGAGGTCTACCGTGGCAGGGGCGTAGGGACGATTTGAGCATTGGGGCGGCGGAGGGGGTGGGTTTGGGAGGGGGTGTCCCCCTGCTATGAACGGGGTACGGGGTTGCCCCGAGAAAATTTTGCATATAGCTAGAGTAAATGGTGCAATCTGGCGACTTCTTGGACTGCTCAGTATCTGTTGAACATACTCGTTTTTTTTTCGAGTGTTCACCCCTTTTTACAGTTTACTATGTTTAAACACTGTAACGGCGGTACGATGTTAGATACGCACAATGTCTTGCCAGTGTAAAACAAGTGAATGTCTAAGTAGAGGATCGAGCACAAGACCCTGACTTAAAGGGGTAATCTAATCCTTATAGCATTTTAGTCATTAAATGGCATTGTAAAGGTAAAACGCAATTCACTGTTTTCTTTGAACCATTGAGGGTTGAATGAACGGAGTTCATGGTTCTTTTTACCAAATGATCGATTTGGAAATGCAAAATTGCGAGGCTGATTGGCCTTTTATATTTTTATGTAGAAGCTGTAATACTTGTTAATTTAACTAGATATGAGGATTTTTCTACATTTTATGCGTTGAATTTAATCATTATGATTGGTGCCTTTGATTTGCAAACAGTATGTTTAAGCGTCAAAAATATTAATTTAATATAATATTTTATGTAAAGACATCTAAAGATCCCGATTTGCGTTTGTGTTTTACTCAAGATACTTTCCTTTGTCGGCAGAATTTGAGATACAACATTAATTGCAAGTTTGGCAGTAAGCAATTAAAATCGATTAACTTTCATTAATTAATGTATTGCCTATAATCCAAGTCTGCGGGGCGTAAAAATACAGCGACCTTGGTTGTTGCGGATTATCGATTTTGTACAATACCCTGTCACCAAGGTGATCTAGCAAGGTGTCAGCGATATGACACGATTCTGTGTACATATCAGTCGCCGATGCACTTCATGATAAATGGTAGACCGCTGTTTTTATTTTCAATTATATTTTCTAGCCTTTTCAAAAATTTACGAGTTCGGCATTTCGCCGCTTCTCGAAATATTGGGGCGGCGGGCGCGTGGTTCCCCGGATGACGAACCTCTGATGGATGAGAATGCGTAGCCACACGCAGAACTTTGCCTCGGGCCAAAAAAAGGTAAAAATTAGTACCCCTTCAGTACACGGACAGAGCCCCACCTCCCGTACATGGCACAGGGTAAAACGCAGACCACAAAGGGAAAGAGGAGTGCAGACCAGTTGAGTTATATAGGGGATCTACAAAATGCAGACCACAAAGAATATAACAGGTATTGGAAAACGCAGACCACATAGAATGCCTGAAAATTTGGAAATAGCTGTTATGACACTTGTGTTTTATAAGTGGACATGATATGATGACATTGGAATGTCAGTTAATTATAAGTTATTGTGAATTTGTAGAACTTCATTGAATAAAGAGACTCATTTTTTTGTTTGTTTTTTTTTTACAAAATTTATCTGCATAGATCTACATTATTAAAATTCAAGATAATCTAATAATCATTTGGGAGACTTTTATAATATCAAAAGTCGAATCTTTAACTAAGACACTAAAATATCAATAGTTGAATATTAAATATATAATTTATGCAATTTCTCAAAACTTGTATAATTTATTAACTGTCCATAATCACAAAGAAAAGAAACACAAATTGTAAATATATACATACATTTAATTTAGTAATAAATTATGAATAAACTTTCCATGACCACAAGTTGAAAAAAAAAAAATTATATCTATTATACATCTAATAATTACACCTTCAGTGAACTGCAGAAAAAAACACATTAATTCTAAAATGAATAATAATTTTCTCAGTGTGTACATGAATTTAGTATCTAAAATAATAATAGATATTGTTGGTATTAAGGAAAAAGCAATGGCATAAGCATAGTGCTCTTTGAAGCTGAATTCTGCAAATATTATTTTTGAAGAATCATTTGTTTGAAATTTGAAAAGATATATATTTCAGTATATTTTGTCTGAAGACACATCTTTGCATGGCTCAGCTCATAGGTTTTATGACCTCAAAAGTAAACTGTAATTGTTGATCTGTTTCATGGTTAACTGACAGAAACTGTGGTACTTAGTCTGCTTTTAAAATATTTGTTTTAAATTTATGATTAATTTGAGAAAAATACCAAAGTCTAAAGCTGCATCAACATATTACAATGACTGCATTTATAATATTGACTGAACATAACATGATAAAATTTAATAAATAAGGTATATGAAAAAAAGATTTGAAATTAAAAGGCTTAGGCTGATTAAATCATTGACATATTAGTTGCATCTGATTATAGTTTTTAAGCCTCCAATCAAAGAGTTCTGTTGTTACAAAATGTTCAAATAAACAAATACAAGATAGAAAGATTATCTAATCTACTAACTGATTAGAGGTGCTATTTCTCATTTATTCATTATTGAATAATCCAGGAAGTCTACGGAATAATGCTTTTCATAATGTATTAATTTATCCCCTGTAACAATCTAGCATTGTTTAATTTTTCAATCAACATCTTTTGCAACTGATGACAGCTTTATCACTTACTGGAGTGCTAAAAGGACAGCCCTTTTTTTACGCCGATTTTGGGGCCGAAATTCGGCCCCATTCCCCAGGCAAAATAATATACTTTTATCCCCAACTGCACTAAAAAATTCCCCAAATGCAAGTCGTTTTTATCAGCGAAAATTTCCACCGCCGATGGATTAATAGGTTTGAATGTATATGCGTTCAAAACACTGCTTCAAGAAACGCCGCAATCGGAACATCTCAGATATTACCGTTAGTGTCGGTCATCGGGAATTTCACTTTCCAGAATTTCTGATTCGCGGATATATTTATCTACAACAATCCGATTCGCGGATATATTTATCTAATAACAAGCCGATTCGCGGAAGCAATGAACGAAAAAATCTGAAATATTGTTAAGTCGAACGGCTTACAAACAGTTTGCGCGATCGTGAAATGATTTCAGTCGCGTTCATTTCAGTCGACGCGAAGATTTCAATCGTATGACGTACCGTTTGGGTCAAAAGTCTGAAATCGCTCGAGCGATACCATAATACACGGTTAGCGTGTAAATTTACACGCTTACCGTGTAAATTTACACGCTTACCGTGTATTTCAATCGGTAGATCTATAAAAGTACACGCTCACCGTGTATTTTACGCGTTTACCGAGTAAAATATACGCTTAGCGTACAAATTTATATATTTAGCGCGTATCGCTCGCTTGAGTTACACTTTTAAATAAATTAGCCAATCAAAATACAGGTTACAAAGGAAGATATTTATAAAGTTTATGATTGAATTATTACTTTTAAGGAAACATACATAATATTTTCATTATATTACGAATTCTTTTGCCACTGTAAAGATGATTTCAGTCAAGTAATTTATTCTACAGTATATATGCTTTGATTAAAGACATGTATATTTTTATTATATCTTACCTGAAAAGCCTGCTTTATTCTTATTTTCGTCAGAAAAGAACAAGCATTTCCAGTCTAATTCCACACATCATACACATATAAAACTTGTACTTTGCATTTTAAAATGCCATTTGTTATCATATATCTATTTTTTCTACAACCTCAAATGATATATATATAAATAATAATAGTATCTATTTTTCTCCGACTTGAATGACATGTACATTATTGGGAGGGGTGGGGGAATCGAGCGGCTCCATGTCACTGAAGTTGCTGTTTTAAGTGATCTACCGGAAATCATTACGTAACTGTTATGCAAAATGACATGATAAAACATATGTCACCTAGGTTATCAAGATCCTTTCGAGGTGCCCTAATTAGAGCGGATCATAAAATTTACTGAAGCATATAAGATGGCTTTGATATGATACAATTTAATGCCTTCGGTCATCAATGCCACTATATATGAACGAACACGGATTAATATATCACGTGGCGGAGCTGTCTTGTGAAACGAAAATAAAAATTTCACAGGATATCTAGTATTCTAAAATCTGTAAGAATATATTTGGAAATTTAATGGACATTTATTTTTAAAACGATGAAAGTGTAATAACAAAAAATGTAAATTCGTTAGATATGAATCAAGGACTTTAACTACTTACTAATGGGAAATACCTAATATCTGGAACAACTGATACGTATATTAGACCTTCCTGCTAATATAAATCTATAATTTTTCATTTTTTATATTTACATGCTGGATCATTTTCATATCGAAAATGTATCGTGCGCAAAGTCATTATCCGTAATTTAATAGAATAATTATGATAAAGCTGAATACCGCAAAATATAGAACAAGATTTCAAGTCTAGAACACCCTTCCCTGCTGCTACCCGCCCCCCTCTCTCTCTCTCTCTCTCTCTCTCTCTCTTAAATCTGACCGCTGCCATTTGATATTTTCAAATAAAAACTTTCAATTCGAAGAATCAATAGAAATGATAAATAACAATTTTAAGATGATTACTATTTTTGAATACGGAATGAATTGATCCCCACTTTAGTATAAGTGGATACAAAATGAAAGGCTGGACTAATTGAATATTTCATTTTCAACTTCCACTTTTAATTATATTACAAGTATCATGCAAGCTTATTGCGGCAGGTTGTAAGTTCTGCGAGGTCGAGCAAGGAAATAAAACAAATACTTTGGTTTAAATAATTGATCTTTAAATGTTCCATATATAGTTATTTTCCATTTAGGTAATACAAATTTAAGCCATTTCGGCTATGAAATAATATTCTCCATTTCATTGTATTTCTTATCCATTTTAGTAATAAGTTTGTTAGTTACATGTACTTGTGGTCCGATCCATTTATTTTTTGGCTGTACATGTACATTTTTTATGTTTGTTAGAATAAATGTAAACAGTAATAAGCAATAAAATATGATTTAACTCGAAAAAAAATTTAAACGCATAATATATATTTCCTAGGCTTCGCGTGGCCGGTCGTCGGCTAACCAGAAATAAATATTATCCATTTCGTCAATGAAATTATTCTCCATTTCGTTGTAGTTATAAATTATTATCAATTTCATTTATAAGTTTGTTAGTAACAGGTACGCATCACATAAATTACGGGGACTTCGCGTAGCCAGTCGTTGGCCACCAGAAATAAATATTATTCATTTCGCCAATGAAATAATTCTCCATTTCGCTGTAGTTATAAATTATTATCCATTTCAGTGTAAGTTTGTTAGTTACAGGTACGCATCATATACATTACTGGGACTTCGCGCAGCCGGTCGTTGGCTACCCGGAAATAAATATTATCCATTTCTTCAATGAAATTATTCTCCATTTGGTTGTAGTTATGAATTACCCATTTAATAATATACACTCGTTTAAGAAACTACTGCTGTCTGCATTTTTTTCGTATGGATCCAGAAGACGATCATAATACTGGTCCGCGGTGAATGCAGTCATTTTTGCAGTTCTAAACTAAATTTTGATTGGTCTATTCGCTCGAATTCTAAATTAAGAATCGGGTCAACGAAAATACACGTTGAGCGTGTAAATTTACACGGTAAGCGTGTAAATTTACGCGCTTAGCGTGTAATTTATACGCTAACCGTGTAAAAACACGCTTAACGTATAAATTTACACGGTGAGCGTGTAAATTTACACGCTTACCGTGTATTATGGTACCGCTCGAGCGATTTCAGACTTTTGACCCAAATGGTACGTCATACAATCGCGTTCATTTCAGTCTAGGCGTAAACATTTCGGTCCGCCCAATTCCGCTCGCGTTAGTTAAATTTCAGTGAAGAAACAAAGTGCTAATCATACCTTTAGGTGGTATTTTCGCTATACAGTAATATGTATGAAATAGATTGTAAATTGAGATTTATATATAATGCAATTAAAAGCATTTAAAAAGCTTTTTAAAAGTCATAAAATAAAAAAGGACAACCCTATTTTTGATAAATGACCTTATATTAAGTTTGAAATACAAAGGCCAAAAATAAAGAACTAAATATCAATGCTTTATAAACATCTAAGTAGTGAAAAATGCCCATTAAAGGGAGATAATTCAAAAATTGCAAACTATTAAAGGAATAATTTCATACATTGAGCAATTACTTTAGCTTTGACATGAAAGTGTTCTTGAAAAATGATTTAAACATTTTAATGAGAAGATTAAAAACTATTTTTGATTCAATGTGATATTAGGATGAAATGGTTCAAGGGCAAATTGCTTGGTTAAAGTATAAAATGAAATAGAGATTAAAAAAAAATAATGGCTTCTAATTCTGGCACTTTAGGGTATGAAATGGTCCCAAGATTTTGCAATTGGCTCAAGTCATGGCTAAAAGTGTGAAAGAGCCATGGGAGGCCTTGATCTTACTCAATCTGTGTTGTTTTATATATATATATATATATATATATATATATATATATATATATATATATATATATATATATATATATATAAAAAATTCCCCAATTTGGTATTTTACGACGCAAATTTCCCCTTCTGAAAGGACCCGCCACCCTTCCCCAAAACCATAAAAAAAGGGCTGAAAAGGATTAAAATATTGAACTAACAACATATTTGTTATCACATCTTGATGTTTTAGTTCATAACCTGTATTAGAAAAAATATCAGCTTTGATACATTTTAGCAATCCAGTTTAGTTTAAAAAGAAATACACTAGTATTTTGTGAAAGTTTTACCTTTGTAGCTATATAATACAACTATATTTATAAATTATAACATTTTGGGTACATTTTAACTTATTACTTGGGTATGTCTTAAAAGGCCTAGATGGGCTACTATATAAGTGCCCACCCACCTCCAATCCAATAAACAACTCCCATCTTATCTGCTGCTTATCAGCAATTATGCAACAGTATAATTTCTTTGTACTAACAAACAGTATCTGCCAATATATCAGAATAATGAAAAAGCTCATACCGGTGAAATGTTTTTCTCTTATAATTATTATGTTTCATCTATACTGAATTTTCAATTTTACTAATAAATTGTATGAAGAGTACCTATCTCATGCTTTATAACAAGGAAATGCACATTGGGTTTTCAATCTTATAAACTCTTGATGCACTTTTTATTTGGTTTTACTCATACTTGTACAATATAGTATGTACACATAGGTGAGACTCAATAATTAAAAAATTACATATTTAAAACTTGAAAGACTTTATCTAATCTATTTATTTCATAATCTAATTCAACTGTCCCAGCCTTTGAGTAGTAAGCTGGATGATTGTGTGACCAATTAACACCTACAGTCAGCCTGCTAGAATTTAATCCCCTTATCTACATGTTAATTAGACTGTGGACCATGAAGCCTTTTTTGATGTGTGTCATGCTGCTTACTGACCAATCACAAAAGTAGGAGAGTCACAAACATGCAAATGTACTGACAATTTACTGTATAACTTAAGTTAAAAAGATGACAATAAATAAATTATTTACGTTTTATTTGTTTGTTGGAACATTGCTTCTATCAGCTATGTAAATGAACACAATTTTCTTGCGGAGAAGTGGTACGAACATGGAACTTTATTAGGGCAAAGGAATCCTAAAGAGCTTATAAACTCACAATCCAAGAAAATATGCATTAAAGGCTTACTTTTTTTATTTTTCAAGTAGAGTTGAAAAACAAGAATATTATATAACTGTTTATAGATCCTTTTTCAGATTTGTTTAATGGGTACCATCAGATCTATTCATCAAAATGAAACTGAAGATGATAATGCATTTATTGTTAAGACTTGCATCATCAAAAGTAAGTCTTTCCTTATCTGCCAAAGTTAAATGTGAAATCAAAGAACAACAGAAAGTGCAAAATTTGTCATTGAATTTCAAGTGAATGTGGCCATCAGTGGATGATGGATTTCCTGGTATTTTGTGAAACTGCATTGAAAGTTGACAGACACTATGATATATAGGTCATGAGTACCTTATGTACTGGTGAGGTGATTGCAGACTTTTCCATATATATAATGATTTCTACATGAGAGTAACAGCTTACTTATTCTTATGTAGTGACATTGAATCTAAGGCAAAACCCTTTATGTGGCCAGGGTACTGGCTTGCCTAGGATAAAACATAGCAAACACATTAGTTCTATACACTAGAAATACGGTCAAATTGCCAGATTTTCTTGTATCCGCCTGTTGTCCCCCCAGTTTGTTTAAATGTCTAAATGTTTGTAATGTATTTTGGGAACAGTTTGTAATTAAACCTTCAACATTTAAAGATCTTTGGTTCTTTTATGTCTTTTCAAGCCATTTTGATATGTTTTTGCAGTGCTTGTTGACTTTTGTGACAAGGTTTTTTCTCGGGCTCGGTGGGGGGGGGGGTGCAGGGTGCATGCCCCCAGACCACTAAAGAGAGTGACAGTACTACTTATTTAATGGACATTTAGCTCATGATAAAGTTCATTTATGAGTTTACTTCCTTTTTTTAATTTCTCAGTTACAGACAGTGTTTTTTCTACTGATGTGGAAATGTGGCCAGGGCCTTTACAATTGGGAAAAGCCTCAACTGGAAATTGGTAAAAGTCATATTCATAAAATTTATCATCATGCGTTAAGTTAGCCAATTGTCTTGTGTTCCAAATGCTTAATGGTAGTCTACAGTCTTGTTTGAAAAGTTTGATTTTCTGTAAGGTATTTTAAGTATTGTTGAGGACCAGTTTCAGTTATTACAAGGATATATCATTGATAAGATTAACTACACATAACAGAATCAAAACTTGAGACTGTACATTTAGGTTTGTTGCATTGCTTTGACGTTTCAAAGAATTTCTTAGGTTGTTATTTAAAGGGTAATTAATACATGTGAAATGGAATGGAAGGGAACACTTAGGAAAGAAATATTGAATAGATGTACTATAAAAAACAAAAACAAAGGAAAACTGGAATAATCAATTATGGAACATCATTATGATAATTGCTGTTTCACAATATATTTGTCTGTACATTTTGGGCAAATATTTCATGGAATTATGGATGCTTTTTTTTTTATTCCAACATATTCTGAATAGATTTCTTCCGCTCAGTCAGGGGCGTAACTGGGCCTATTTTGAGAATACGCACAATTACTAGGGGGGTTCGGGGCTAGCTCCCCCGGGAAAATTTTTTTCTTAGAACGTCTCTGGTGCGTTCTGGAGGGTATCCAGATGACGAATTTCAATATAAAAATCATACAATTCGTGGTAGCAAATTTGATTTAATACCTATTTTTTTTTATCTTTAACAGCTGATCTGAACCACATTATTATAAGTGACCAGAGAGGGTCCATCACTAGATCTTACATATCAAGTAAATGCCAAACTGAATAGCAATGATTTTACGGCACAGTGTTGAAAATCATCAAAATATGCAGAACATTTTTCCGATAAAGACAGGAGTTAATTAAATACACGTTTTACACGCTTCAGTCGTAAGCATGAAAAACAAAATTCCCCTGATTGACTATAGATGGCTATGGTCGATGGGCTCGTGTCGTATCAATGATCAGTGCAACATTTTCTATTGACATTGTTACATATTCAAACACGGAAGTGCCAAACGTCGGCTTTTCCTTTTCGCAAATATGTCAACAACATGTTCTGCACTAATTTCCCGCTCTCTATGAATGTTCAGGAGTCCTAACCCGGACAACCGCTTTCTGTACTCATTGTACTGCGCAGATAGGTCTTCACCTTTCTCATAGTGGAGAAGGATCTTTCTGCGGTTGCAGTCGAGACTGGCATCACTAACAGAATGATCAGACATTTTCTGATGCTTGGGTACATATCGGACGCATACTCCAAGCTTCTCAGTGCATCCGATGTCCACCAAATGCCCCAACAATCACATTCCCTGAGAAAGAGGTCTTCGATGGCATCTACTGGCAGGTTGGCACTGTAAAATTGGAACACTTCTTCTTTGCATTGTTCCTGTGAAAACGGACGTGACACCTTCAGCTAGACTGAACGGGTCATTGTCCTCAGGGGGTACTACTTTAAGGTCCCTTAGGGGCTATGAGTATACTCAACCGTTACACAATATACCCAATGGGGACATTGTAGTATGCTCAATTGAAAAAAATACTAATAGCGCCTGCAGATACAGTGTACAAAAACATCCATGTTGAACAGCTAAATTAAAGGCAATAAAAATAAATTTTAAATATTTTCGAAATCCATTTTGTAGCAATAAGTTTATCTACCATTTAATTCATATTTGAAAATAAGGCCAATTTTTTTTATTATTAGTTTTACCGATTTTTTTTTTAAAAAAAGGTAGGGCAGGAGGAGGGGGAAAATAGAAGTGTCCTCGATTGTAAAGTATTTTTGCAAAATCTGAAACGCAGCCCTGTTCAACCTGAACTGAAACTACCAACAAGGCAACACTATCACCAAATAAAAAGATGATTATTGAATCAAACTACAGCCACATCCCTGTTCACAAGGCAAACGCTGACAGCCAGAGGACAGACAGTAGTTGATTACAAAAACTTACCTGGTGTACCTGTGCTCAGTTCTCAACATGTTCGAAATATGCATTTTTATTGTTCTTGTATTTTTATTCAAGAAGGATTGTAATTGCTCAGCAGTTGGTGCCGAGTGGATCTGGTTCAAATCCAGCTATAGCCCATTACCTTTATATGTTAAGTGATTAAGGTCACTAATTTTATATTCTTACACAATGTCATACCATCAACTGTGGAACAAGGTTTGAATCCCAATGCTTAAAAAAACCCATCTGTGGAACAAGTTGGCAGATAAAAGTTAAAGACAATCGTGATAGTTTTTTTTCTCACATTAAAATAATTTTCTTTGACTTTAAATAATAAGATATCAGCAATGAAAAATACACTTGTCATATAGTTTACATTTTTTGATGATTTAAAGATGATTTAAAGATGATACATTAACAGTGCACCCCTTATAAATAAAAAAAAAACTGGAATAGAACCCTTTTTTACAGCGAATATGAAGGAGTCAGGACACTTCTTGTTTTATTATATCCCAATCCATATTCAAAAACTCATCTTTTTTAAAATGCATATGATTTGTTCTTAAGCATTAAACATTATTTTCATGTATAATCAGTATGGAACCTGTTTTCTGATATTCCTGCCCTTAAGGTTTAGCAGTATATCACAAAACAACAGATTTTTTAAGTAAATAAACAGCATCTTGACACACAACTTATCTGTCCAATACATGCTTTACTATTCAAAATGAGTTGTCCCCCTGTAAATAAGAATGCCATTTGTAAAGAAATAAATGTAAACAATTGTCAAAAACGACGTTTTACCTACTTATGTAAAGTTTAAACACTCGCACGATGTTGCAAATGCATCAAAACGAAGACATGTAACAGCTTTTCAAAAATGGTGAGTTTTTAAAGCCGCTGAACTGTCCAGAAGTATGGCCCCTTCATGCAGTCCCTTTCTGGAATTCAATACATGTAAGCGTAAATTGACAATGGTTTTGTAAAATAATATAAATGTTTTATATGCTGTTAAATTTTCATGTAAAACAATGCTTTCTTTCTATGATTTGATGACGTTCGAACTTTTTTCTCCGAAACATGGACCTATACCTTAAACTATTATTTGATTAAAAAAAAACAAACAAAAAAACACACACACTTCACATTTATTAATAGACCATTTCATGGCAAGCATCTAAGTATTGGAAAAGTCTTGATCGGTAGATGCATTCTAAGCGAGAATACTCGAGACGCAACGAGATTTGAAAAACTGGGGGCTCTTCAGTTATTTATCGATTTTTGCAACAAAGTTTCCTGATGCATAAATCGGTGAAAAAGGTTTTTCACTTCAGTGGTTTATTGATTCGGCTGATATTGACATAGGAAAACTGAAGTCCTATCTGACTGTTTAGAGTAAAAATATGGTTATGATTTTGTCAGCATTTGACCGTATTCATATCGAACACTCAGATAAAACCTTCCACCGTTTTTATCAGTATGTGTATTTCTTTTTTATCAAATTTGAATAACGTGAATATTATGCAAAAATTTAGAACCCGTGTCACCGCTAAGAGTCTGTTTTAAAGAAGCACTAACAAAAGGCAAAAAAAAGGAAAAAAATCCCAAAAACAATGGACTTTCGCGTTTAAACAATTACATGCTTACTTCATTTTCTTATTTTAATCATTATATTTGATTGCTTTTTGTTTCATACATAAAATAATACAAGCATATCATTTTAACACAGAACAATATGAAACAACAACAACAAAAACCAAAAACAATTGGGTCAGGCTACAAGTTATTTCAAATGATTGGTATATAAGTCCTTCCCACAATTTAACATTCATCTTTTTAAATGAACATTTTAAACCATTGTTAACAAATACGTGCAATTCAGATTTTAAAATAATTCCAGTTTTGAAACTTCAAATACAAATGACTCTTAAAAATAGTTTTTGTTTCATTCATCCAGTCAAAAATTACCCCCGCCCGGAACGAATTACACACTGGTTGGATCGTTCGCCCGTCAGTCAAGCGATCACATGTTTGGTTTCTGGTACGGCCACTCTATCCGTAAGTATTATTTATCAATGGGACAAGTTTAAGTTACTGTGGAAATAGTTTAGGCCAACATTTTTTTATTTTCTGGTTTACGGGAGATTTTTCAAAAAATTAGGGTCGGGGGGGACAAATAAAAATAAAAATAAAAGTCCCAATTTTGAGCAGTCGACCAAATAAATAAAAATAAAACATCCAAAAGGATACAATTTTTTTATTTTTTGTAAACCACAGAAAACGAAAGTTTAAAGTTAAAAATTGATACACACTAAACAAAGGGACCAATTCTAAAACGGGGTTTATATTCATCTTTCCATATCCCTTTTGTTTTCTTTATTTTACATGTAGTTGTAGAAAAATCCCATTTTCAAAGGTAAAACCAAAAGGAATGCAAAAATTTTTTGTTTTTTGTATTTAAACTTTTGGGTAAGAAAAAATAGATTTTTTAAAATTTTTCAAAAATTTTTCTCCCCACAAAAAAAGGTTTTAAAATTAAAATTTTAACCAAAAAAAAAATTTCATATCCATTTAAACAAAAGCATAATTTTATTTTTTAAAAAAATTTAAAAAAAACCCCTTAAAATGGGTATATGTTTTTGAAATTTCGGGGTCTGCATCCGCAAAAAGCATATTTTTGGGCAAAAAGAGGGAAAGTTTAAAAAAAAGGGGCATTGTAATAATAGAAATAAAAAAATTAAATAAATTTGGGATAAATATTATGCACACTCGTGCCCAACGGGGCTTTAAAAATTTTAATTGCTTTGGTTAAGTTTCTTTGGTTTAAATATTGTTTTATATTTTGCTACTGTATGCCACCTTTTCTGTCGCCCGGGCCAAAACAATCTGAATTTTGGAAAAAGCAAAAATTTTACAAAATAAAAAACCTTATGGGCCGATTTTTTCCGAAAAAACATTATCGGAGATTTAAAAGACTTTTCACTGAGAGGGGACGGGAAAAATAATAATTATAGTCCAAAAAAAAAACATTATTATGGAAAAGGTCTTTAAATGTTCCTAGTGTCAAAGGCAAAATTGGGTATATTTGCCCCTAAAAGTTGTCTCAAACATACTTTCAAAGGTCTTTTTCCCGATTTTTTTTTGGTATAGTTTTTTAAAGGGGAAACATGACAATAATTGCTGGGATTTTTAATTTTTTTTTCAAATTTAATCTTTGAGTTAAAAAACCTGGCAAAAAACTTGACCCCTAGGAAAAATTGAAAAAACTTTATATAGGGCCCAAATTTTTCCACGGGTTTAGTTTTTGGGCCCCCGCACAAAAAAATTAAAAACCTTTTAATCTAAAGGCCCAAAATTTTTTTAAATATTTTAAATTTTTTATCCCCTGTATCATTGTAAAGTTTTTTGGGGGAAAAAGGTAAATTTTACATTGAAATAGCACTTTGTTTTGAACAGAACCCCGAAAATTGTGGTTTTAGTTAGTTTTTTTTCTCAACCTCAAGATTTCAAAGTAAAAAAAATATGTTTAAAAGCTGTACCCCACTTTTGCTCCCTTTTTGGGCCAAAATTTTGGGGTTTTTTCCTTTTTATCAATTGGGTTTTTTTCGGGACGGGCCCACATAAATTTCCCGACGTTGCCCAAATTAAAATTTTACAGAAAAACAAATTTTGTAATGTATACCCCCCAGATTTTTAAACACTGTTGATACTGATAGTGAAGGGCCATTTTCTGAGGTGATTACTCCTAATGTTGATTTAGGGGGGCCCGTAATTTTCTACTCAGACCCAATTTTTTTAAAACCCACTTTTATCTCTCCCAAATTTCTTTCCCAAAGATTATTTTCTGAAAAATTTGAATATTTTTCCAAATTTTAAATTTTCACAAAATTTACATTCATGCAGGCGCCATTTTTCATGCGTTTTACTGATCAAATTTTAAAAACCTCTACCAACAGTTAAAACTTTTTTTTTTGGGGCAGCAGCAATTGGGGGAGGGTCGGGGGGTAAAATAAAAAAAAAGTATAAAAATGATTTTTTATTTTATTTTGTTTTGTAAAAAAATAGGGTCGGGGCCTCCCGTAAACCAAAAAATTTTTTAAAAAATGCGGGCCTTAGTGTTTTGCAAAAAAAATAAATAAAAAACATTTTTGAAGAAAAGGGGGTGTATAACCCAAAAACAAACAATAATTTTTCCCCTTTATAATTTGGGTCGAAATATGCAAAATCAAAACGCCCATGAAGTTAATGTCAGACGAAAAAAATTACGGCATGAAATAAATAGATTATATAATTGTACTTATCCATTTGATGCCTTTATTTTTTGTTGGTTTACGCCTTTTTCTCAAAAACCCTTTGTCACGGCGGTTTGCTTACAAAAACCTTTTTTATATTTTTCAAACCTAGGTATTTCTCCGTAAAAAATTTACCCCTTTTCCCCACTTCATGCGTGCTTTTTAGGAATTGGGGCCCGAACAAACCCTCCCCAAATTTAAGAAAAAACTGCATTTATTTATTTAAAAACAGCTAAAAAGGGTTTAAAATTTAATAAAAAAAAAAAAACAAAAAAAAACCCCACAATTTAATAACGCTACAACCCGTAAAAAAAGGCCTGAAAAAAAATTAAAAAAATTTCACAAACAGACAAATGAATTTGGTTGGAAAATCCCCCCGGGAAAAAAGACAGGGTTTAAAAAGTTCCTTAAATTTCCCCAAATTTTCAAAAGCACTGAGCGTAAAAATGAACCCGGTATAAAGGGAAATTTTTTTATTTTATTAATTAAAAAAACATCTGGGGGGAAACATTTTCAGAAAATTTCTAAAAATCAAATGGAGGGAGAACGAGCAGAAAAAATTTTTAATAAAAAGAAACTTTTTCCCTTTTTTTTAAACGCTTTTGGGGTGTGGAAACAGTTCGGGGCATAAAAATGTGAAAAAAAAAAACCCGGAAAGAAATGGAAAAAATTGCTAAAAAAAAATTTGGAAAGTACGCTTAAAAGGAAATTTTGTTGTTGTTTGTTTTTTTTTCCCTAAATCCGCTTAAAAAGGATGGGGTGAAATTGAAGAAAATAAAGCGAAAGCAAAGTCGGAGCCCCGCTTTTTAATTTTCCCAAATTTTACATTTTAAAATTTAAATTTGTATTTTTGAGTTTAGTTTTTTTTTTAAAATTTAGGGAAATTTTTTTTTTTACAAAATTACTTAGTCATTCCGTTCAAAAATTATAATTTCGTAAAAAGTTTTGGCATGGCCCTTTGCAAAAGTAAAAATTTTCCTTGGGGCGAATAGGGAGTACATTTTTTTTTTTTTGAAAATTACTTTTACCATATGGGTTTTTCAAGGGTTCCAATTATAAATAAATGAAAAAATTTCTTTTTAAATTAAAAAGGGGGCGCCCAAAACCCTTAAAATTTAATCGTTTGGAAAAACAGCAACGTCAAAACTTTTTAGGCTAAAACGGTTTTTTTTCGACGCCATTTGCGAAAAAAAGTGGCTTTTAAACCTTTTCAAAAATTTGGAAACATCGGGTGAAAAACATTTTTTTATTTTTAATTAAACAATTAAAATTATTAAGGACCCCAAAATTTGTGTTAAAACTTCCCGCTCATCACACCGCCCAAAAAACTACAGACCCCAGCGGTTGGTAAATATTGTAAGACATTTAATTTAAAGGGGTTTCAGCTAACGACTTTTTCATTTTTTTTAAACGTAGTTGACCCAAAAAAAGAAGAAAACTGCCCCAAAAACATAAAAAGCTGTACAAAACCTATCTATCAAACTCTTAGCCCCAATTTTTTGTTTTCTTTTTAATCACAAAATTCACGTTTAAAACGGAAATCATTTTTGCGAAAATCCCAAAAATTTTAATTCGGAAATGTTTTTTTCCGGGAAAAAAAAAAAAAGGGGAAAAAACCCCCATACTAAAAAATTTCAAAAAAAAAAAAAATTTACCATAAATGATCACTTTTGTGTGATAAATTTTGGGATATTTTGGAGCTTTTTTTTTAACCCTTATTTTTTTCATTTTCCCCAAAATTTTTTAGGGCAGGGGGGCCGGTAAAACTAAAGATAAAAAATACTGACAAAAAAGTTTTTTTGGAAAAGGGACATAAGTTAAATAAAAAATTCTTTGGGGGGGCACAAAGTTTAACATTTCCTTAGAAAAAATTCTGCCGCTGATGCTTTCCCTTGCTGTTTAAGGCCAAAAAAATTCTTTTTTTCCGGGTAAAGCTAAAAAAAAAGGGAAAGGTAGGGGGAAATTTTTTTTTGGGAAATTTTTTTTTAAATTAAGTGAGCCTTCTGGGAAATCTTTTTAAGTAAATAAGGGGGTTTTTACCTTTAGGGGAATCAGCAAGTTAAATTTCCCTAACATCATTTTGGCCCCATGTTTAATGCAAAAAAAGGCAGTTTTGCAACCTTTTTTTAAAAAAATTTGGAAAAAAATATTTCTAAGGCCATAAAAACTTTTAGGGGGGGCCCAAAATTTTTAACGGAAGGTGGGATCCCGGAAGCAAAATATTTTTTACCCCCTTAGAAAAGATTTTTTCCCCCCGTAAAATTTTTGGGTTTAACTCGGGGATGTTTTCAGTATTTCGGGGGGCCCCCTTAGTTACTCAATGCAATTTTTTGGGAATCCACCAAAATAATTTTCTCATAAAAAAACTTTGTAATGTGCAGTTGACCTAATACAATCGACACTTTTTTAGTCCAATAAAGGAAAAATCCAAAAATTTTGTTTTTCCCAATAAAATTTTTGATGGTTTATCTTTGAACCCCCTTTTTGGGACTGACTGGATTTAAACTCCCAAAATTTTTCAAAGTTTTTTAGCAATCCAAAATTTTTTAAAATTATATGTTTTTTTTTCCTCAATTTTTTCCCCATGAATTTGCAACAAAAAAGAGTATTTAAATTGCCTTTCCTGCCCCCCCAAAAACGGCCAAAAAGTTATCGGGCAGCAATAGTTTGCGGAAATGGAAAGGGAAACAGGGTGGCGGGGTTCTCTAGAGAGACCTTTTTTAAACGTGGGTTATGCTCACCAAAAAAAAAGTGAACACAGTAGACCCCTTTTTGGATTTAAAAACCGAAACCCGCAAAAATTTTGGTAATCCACAAACCAAAAAGTTGTCCCTTTTCCCCATTTTGTCACATTTAAAAAGGGAAAAAAAAAAATAAAAACTGATTAAACATATCTTGGGGTTTTGAACCTCGAACCCATAAAATCGATAGCGAGTGCTCTCCCAAAAGGGACCTATGGCAATATACTTTTGCGCAATAAAAATTATTGTATTTTTAAACCCAGTTGCTGTATCCCACCGACCAGTTTCCCCGCTTTTTGGGAAGTTAAATTTTCCCTAATGTTTACATTTTAAATTTCCCACATTTTTGACAAAACAATTTTTAAAATTTAAATCACTTTTAGCAATTAAAAAAATTTATGGCAGAGGTTCAATTAATTTTATATAAATGTGGAAATAAAATTTAAAATAGATCTAGAATTTTACCGAAAAAGATTCTAAAATCTTTTTAAAAGTTAGCTTATTTACGGGGAAATAAAAAACATGGAATTGCTTCCCTTTCGTGAGTGATTTAATGCCACTTTTTTCATTTTTAAAATTAAAAGGGACCTTGGGTTTATTTTGTCTTTCAAAAACGTAAAAGCGTAAGGGGGCAAAAAATTGCCAAAGTAAAGCCATTTTAAAAATTTCACGGTTTGTTTACATTTTCCCTTTGGGAATTTTCCCGAGGTACAACGATAAAGCGTAAATCAAGGGTTTTATAAACATTTGACACAATGGGTCTGCGGTGGGGTTTTTTGTGAGGGATTTTTTCTCTTTTTTGAGAATCATTTGTGTTGATGGGTTTTAAAGGCCTAACCCCCCTTGGGCCATCGATTTTAATGAGTTTTTCCTTTTTAAACTTTTTTTTTTTAAAAAATGCGTTTTGAAAATGAGCATGTGGTATTTGCGTTCCCTATTTAAACGCGCCGGGTCTTTTGTCACAATATTTTTAAATTTGGTGGGAAATTTCCGTTTTGGTATTTTCCCTAGATCCATTGTGGTTTTTGGAAATTTTTTCTTTTTTTTAAATTGTACCCAAAATTGGTTTTAAATTTTTTTTTCTTAAGCTTTCCAGTTAAGTGCGGATCATACCCCTTGTGTCTTAGTGTACGCCATTTGCTAGGTCTGTCATTACCTCTTCACGTGGCAGGTCGCTAAAGCTGTTCCCTTTGTTGTGGGGGAAAACTGTCAGCTGCCTTTTTGGGAAAGCTTCCTACTCGAAAGGCAAAAAATTTTCCCAAATCATGAGAGGGAGTGTCATCCCGAAAGGGGGTCAAAGGGTAAAGGTCACAGGGGGTTTCAAAGGTAAAATTAAGAAGACTTTTCCAGAGAATTTCTTATTCATGATGGGGGATTTGATTTTTTAACTTGGAAAAATTTGTTCCCCATCATGAAACGGAGTGTCTTGCCCCAAAAACCAAGGTCTCAAAGGCTAAGGTAAAGGGGGCCCAAACTTAAAGCCAAATGCAATACAAGAATGACTTTGTCTGGGGCTTTTCTTTTCAGGAATGGAGGGATTTGATGAAATTTTGGCAAAAAATTGTTAACCACCATGAGACTGAGTGTCATGGAAAGAACTAGGCAAAGGGTCAAGGCACACTTGGATGTCAAAGGTAAAATTCAAAAAAGATTTTGTTCCAGGGGAATTTTCCCTTTCTTCATGCATAGGGGATTTTGAGGGTAATTGGCAAAAAATGTGAAACCCCCAAAGAAAAAAAGAGTGTCAGGGGCGCAAGAACCAGGCCCCTAGGCCCAAAGGTTTCAAGGTCAAATTTGGAGGTAAAAAGGTCAGATAAAAAAAAGGCCCAACTTTCCAGGGGCCATTTTCTTTTTTTCTTTCCCTGGAGGGATTTTGTTTGTAATTGGGGCACAAATCAGCTTCAATGGGCGATTTGTGACAAGGAAACCCCCTTGTTACTAATAGTTTTGGTTTAAAAATTTATTAGCCATGTGAATTAAAAAAAGGTAAATTTACATGAATTATTTTCTTTTTTACTAAGTTAATGTTTTTCTTTTCCCCTCTTGGTTACGCCATCCAAGGAATCGTTAAACACCCAGTGCCCAGCTCATTTTTCCCTTTGGATTGCCCAGTGACTACCCACATCGAAATGTGGAGCACGCCGCTCCGGGGAAGTTTTTGTCAGACACTATTTGAAATAAAAAAATTTTGGAAACAATTTGTTAGGGAAACGGGAAGTCCAGTAAAGGTCCATTGAAATGTTTTGAAAACCCTTTCCCAATCGGGAAAAATTAAATTTTAGAGTAAAAGGCAATACTGTATAAAAAATCCCTTTTAAACCTTTTTTTTATGGGGTATATTTTTCAGGTAATTATTGTATTCAAAGTAAAATTTTGTTTTAAGATTTAAGGTCCATTTTTCGGAAAAAAAAAAATTTTAAAAAAACATCAAAATCATAGAAAGAAAAAATTTGTTTTAAATGAAAATTAAACAGCATATTAAACATTTAACATTCACAAAAATTTTTTAAATTTACTCAAATAAAAGGTATTAAATTTCCCAAAAAAGGGGAAATGTTTTAAAGGGGCCCACACTTCGGGGCCAGTTCAACACCTCTAAAAACCCCACCATTTTTAAAAAGGGTTACATGTCTTTTTTTGGGAAGGGCTTTTGCAGCAATGTCCCAGTGCTTAAATTTTAAAAAACCGAAACACATTTTTCAAAATTTGCTTATTTTGTCTTTACAAATGGCATTTTTTTTTAAAGGGGGACAATTTTTTTAAAAAATTTTTTTAAAAGGACCCAAATTCAAAGGGGAAAAAAATAAAAAATTTGGAATTGGGGCAGATAGGTTGTTTGTAAAGATGTTGTTGGGTTTAATAAAAATTTCTGGGGTTTTTGGGATATAACCCAAAACCAAAAACCCTTTTTATACATGTATGCAGATTTTCAATCATAAATTTCGATACAAAAAAACAAAATATGCCAGAACTTTACTTTTAAAAGTACAGTTTTGGGGGTTTTTTTAAATTTTTTTTTAAATTTATTTCAGTACCCAAAGCGTTCTTTCCCCCCGGGAAAAAGGGGGAAGGCCCGGGAAAAAAATTTAAATTGTTGAATTAAAAAAAAGGAAAATGGAAAAAAAGGGTTTAATAACTATATATTTGTTTCAGATGTTTTTAAGTTTTTTTGGGTTCATGTAAAAGATTTTTGGGCTAGCCCAAAAGGGATATACCCCACATTTAGGTAGGAAATCCCTATTTCCCTGACTGCATAACCCCCTTTTTGGTAGGTAAGAAATTTTAAAAAAACATTTTTTTTCAGGCCAAAAACATGTGAAAGAAAAATTCAAGACAAAACCCCAAAAAGAAAGCAGGGGAGGAAATTATATATTACAAATGTAGGTTAATTAATCCTGTTTAAAAAACCCTTTTTTAAAACTTTGTTTTTTTTTTAAAAGGAAAAGCCCAAAAGGGTAAAAGGATAGAATGTTAAAGGAAAGGGTTTTCAAAAAAAACCATTTTTAATCAGAAAATAATATTTTCTTCGGGGGCCTGTGGCCGGTGGTTAAGGGATGCCCTTCAAATCCCTTCCCCCTCCCCCGATGTGGGTTCGAGCCTTTTCTCGGGGGGGTTGAATTTTTCCCATGGGGGGAAGCCACCCAGCTGGCGACGGAAGATCGGGGGGTTTAACCCGAGCCCCCGGTCTTTAATTGAAATAATGCACGGGGGGGCACCTGGGGCCTTCCTCCACCACCCAAAGCTGGAAAGGGTCGCCATATGCCCAAATTTTTTTCTGGCCCGTTAAAAACCCAAAAACAAAAAAAAGAAGAGACTTTCTTCAGTGTATGGAGTAAAACTTATTGTTTAAAAGGAAACAGCTTTTTTTAAAAGGGGAAAAATGAAAACTTGGTTTCCCAATTTTTAAAGATTTGATTTGGCAGAAACTGTATTTCTGAAAATTTTTTATTTAGAAATTTTGAAAACAACAAAAATCAATAAATTAAAAGGTTTTTTAAGGAAAAAAAATCCATTTTTTTTTTCAGTTTCTTTGATTTAAATTTTAAAAATATTTTTGTAGCAAAAAATGACAAGGATAAGGTCAAATCCCTCGGCATTAAAGACTATTAAATATTGATGTGTTCACCCACTAAACTGTCAAAACCCAACCCTCCTTTTCAATAACAAATAAATACTTTTCATTTTGATTGAGTTTTGCAGATTTTTATATTTTTGGCTTTTTTTTTTCAAAATTTGCCATTTAGATTATTTTTTTTAGCTCCCCTTTAAAATTTATGACAAGGTGAGCTTTGGTGACCCCCCCTTTCGTCATCCGTGCGGCGTGCATGATTTTGTGGTCGCCCAACAATTTTTTGCCTGAAACGATATGGTTTTTTTTATATTTTTTTTTTAACCCAAATTTGCACACAACTTTTTAAATCACCAAAGATTTTGGGTTTCCTTTTTTGGAACTGGCCAGATCCCTTTAAGGGTTTTCCGAGTTAGGCCCCTAAAAGGGGCCCAAAATTAGCTATTTTAAACCTTTGTTGCAAAATAGCAGTTTTCTTTTATGTTTAAATTTTAAACCCAAAATTTTGGCAAAAAAATTTGTGTCACCAAAAGGGATCTCGATTCCTTTTTAAAAAACCGGCCAGATCCCAAAAAGGGGCCCAAAAATTTGCTATTTGGACATTTTTCTGCAAAAGGGGAGCAGCTTCATTTAAAGATTTGTTTTTAAAAACCCAAATTTGCACACTTTTTCCCTTTTTTGGAAACCCGGCCAAAATTTTTTTTAGGGGTTCCAGAGTTATGGCCCCGGGTTTTAAGGGCCAGAATTAGTTTTTTTTTTTTTTGACCTTGTCTGACATAGCAGTTTCTTTTTTTATGATTTGAATTTAATAAATTTGCACAAAACTTGGCACCAAAGATTTTGGGGTTCTTTTTCTTAAACCGGCCAGCCCCCAAAAAATGGGTTCCAGAGTTAGGGCCCCCCGAAAGGCCCAAAAATTTCAGCATTTTGCCCTTGTTGCACAATAAAAGCTTCTTTTTGATTTAAATTTTAACCCCAAATTGCCCCCCCAAAACCTGGGGTCCCCTAAGTTTCTGGGATTCCTTTTTATCCCCCAAAGGGACGAAATTCTGTTATCCCCTAGGGTCCGCCCTGTTGTCTGTTTTTTTGGTTAGCTTTTTCCCCTTTCCGCATGTTAAACCCCCTTGAAGGATTTCAAAAAAACCCGGACACAAATTTTTCCCCTCATGGGAAAACTAGGTGAAAGAGCGAAATTTTTTCGAATGGCTTTTAAAGGTCAAGGCCCACATTTTTAGGGAAAAGGTCATTACTTTTTTTGGGTTTGTATATTGCTTGCTTTGCTTTGCATTGCAGTGTTTCTTTTTTTTATTTGGCAGTTTCCTTTTTTGTTCATTTACAATAATTTTTTTTAATTACTTCCCTTTTATGTTACTAAAAAATACTTATTTAGTAGCTTTTTTATTATTGGCCGTAGGGAAAAACCGAACCCTTTTTGTGGTTTCAACATGGGGTGGGCCCCCCAAATTTTTTAAATGTATTTTTTACATATCTGTACCTTTTAAAATTTTTTTTTTTTTTTTTGGTTAAATTTTTTCCCTTTGTTTTTTCCTGCCTTTTTGGGCTTTGAATTTTTTTTTTGAGGACTTAGATTTATTTTTTTTTTCTTTTGATTTTATCTGATTATGATTTTTTTACCTTCTTTTCCCTTTAAATGAAATGATAAAAAAAGTGAGGGGTATTTGGGGCCCAAAAGGCCCCTTTTTTAAGTTTCTTTAAAAAGGGTACAGTGTTTAAACCCCTTTCAGAGCAAAATTTGACAGAGAAAATTTTTGGGTTCTCGGAGAGGTTTTTTTTGTTCGGAAAGAAGAAAGTATTGGGAGTTTTTTTTGGGATCTTTTTTAAACATTTTGGGGAACGAATAAAAAAAAACAATATGTTCAAAATTTTTAATTTAAAATTTGTTTTATTTTCCCTTGTCATAAATTGAGCTGGAAAAAAAAAAATCTTTTTTTTATTTTATAAAAAATTTTTCCCATAGAAATCAAAAATTTCTAAAAAACCCCCTAACCGGGAAAAAAAATATACACCCACCACACAAACAATTATTTCCCAAAATTTCCCCTGTTTTTTTGGGGTAAAAGCAATTTCCCGTACTTAATTAAAAAAAACCTTTGTCAGTGCAAAGTGAAAGTCTTCTACGGAATTATGAAATATCAGAATAAAATTTAAAGGAAAAAACAATCCCCCAAATTTTTTAAACCCTTTTGCTTTAAAAAGCCCCTGAAAGGGGAAAGATCATGTAATTATCTTTTACAAAAAATTAAACCCGACAAAAGTTTTGGGGGTCCAAAAAGTACTGTCCGAAAAAGCTTTTCCCTTTGAAACATGTTTAAAAGTTATTTTTTGACTGTATCAGTCAATTTTGCTTTTTTAAAAAATACCCAATTTCTGTTTTTTCCCTTTCTACTTCTCGGGGGAAAAATAAGGAAAAGGGGAAAACTTTTTTGATTGCTTTTACCATTTTTTTTTGGAGTAACCGCTTATCAGAGGTTAAAATGAGCTAAAAATGAACGTGGGTTAACAAAACTGTTGCTGTGAGGAGGTAGCCGCTCGTCAAGAGGTGCTTTTTTTTCAGGGGGTTTACTGTATATTTTTATTTTTTAAAAAGGTTTGGAAAAATTGAGGATAAGGGAACTGATTTTTTTTGGGGAAATGGTTGTCATGCAGGAAAAAAATTTTTTCATTTTCAGCAAAAGGGAAGGAATTTTTAGAAACAACTTGGAAGGATCTTTGGGGGAAAAAACAGGTTTTCACTCTACCCGCACTTTTAATATTTTTAAAAATATTTCCCAGCTCAAATATAATATCATTTTTTTTAGATAGGGTTTTAAGGTCCATGTAAAACATTTGATTGTGGGTTTTTAACTCTCCCCGGTTTTTTGCTGATATAGGTTTCAACAATCAGGAAAAAAAAGTAATGGATACCCCCAAAAAAGTGATTCAGCATCTATGAAATCTTTGAGGGTTTTGGGGTGAGGGTTTTTTTGAAATTCAGAGAAAAAAATAAATTTTATCCCTTATGTACATGTATTGCTTTCACAGGAATCTGTATTGAAGAAATTACAAGTTGAGAAGGAGGAATTCTGTGCAAAAATTTCACAACATGAAAACCGTTTGGGCCAAGAAAATTTTGGCGTACAGAAAGAAACCGTGTTTTAAAAATTTTCAATTACAATATTTTTCATGAGAAAGAGAAGCCAAATCAAGTAAGCCCTTTAAAAATTACTTTGTTTTAAAATTTTATTTTTAAAATGTTTTTTTCTTGGCCAATTTGGGGGGCCCTAATTGGGGGGGCCCCAAACCCAAATGGCCCAAAAAATATGTTTTATTCCCAATTTTAAAGTTTAAAATTCTCAAAGTTTAAAAAAATTTTTTTTACTTTTCCCAAACCCAAGGGCTGACATATGAAAACCTTTTTAAAAACTGAAAAGAAGACAAAAAATATTTTAATGCATTTATGGCCATTTTATTTTTTAAAAAGCCCAAAATTTTTATAAAAAGTTTTTTTAACAATCCCCCTTACCAAAGAAAAGGGCCTGTCGTGTTTCTCTTGCGCGTATATGTGGCGGACTTTTCGCGGGACATGATGTGACTAAAATTGGGGGTTGAAATAGTAAAGCAGGATATACACAAAAAATTTACTTAAAAGACGGGGTTTATTTTAAAATCCAATTTTTAAAAAAAGACAGGAAGTTTTTTACGGGCATTCTCCCAAAGAGGGTAAAATGAGGGTCTAATCTTAAAAAGAGTTGCAGAAAAAAAAATTTTTTTCTTGCGGGAAAAATGGGAAAAGGGACCTTTTGGAAATTTTCCCGTCACGTGCCACAACAAGTTTTGTACTACTGTTTCCTGCGTACATGCTGTGTAATCTGTGAAATATTTCCAGAACGGGAAAAAAAAGGAAAATTTTTGGGGTACTACTGGGTTTGCGGAAGTAAGCAGCAAGTACACATTATTTCGCCCCATTTTGTTGTTCTGTAAGGGGGCCCCAATTTTGATTTTTTTAAAAAGCAATTTTTTTTAATGTAAAAAGGTGGGGGGGGGGGGGGCAATCGCAAAAACAGTGGACAAAAACACTGGCGAGTTTTTACCAATGAAAAGATGAAGGGCAAACTTAGTCCAAAGGAATTTTATATATTCCGGAAACCCAATTTTTTGGGTTTTGTTCTAAAAAAATACTGGTTTTTTTAAAACCCAAAAACATCAAAAATTTTTTTTAAAGAAAAAAACTTTTTTCTAATAATATTTAAAATTGCCCTTTGGCCCCTCTGTTTTATTGTTAAAATTTAAATTACGGGATTGGGAAATTTAAGATAAAAAGTTTCAATTTGTTTTCAGTCAAGAAGCAGACTTATATAGAAAACGACTTGTACATTTTTTCCAAAAAAAAAAAAAATTGGGTTTTAAAAAACTTTACTTTAGCATGTTTTAGTTTTTTGATGCAACCCGTTTTCCATATTTAAAAATATTTTTTAAAACAAAAACTTAAAAAAAATTTACTACATTTAGGGAAAAAAATTTTGTAGACTTTCAGAAAAACCCGTTTATGAACCACGAAAAAAATTTTTTTCAATCATGCACTAAATTTTTAAAAAGTGAAATATGAACAAATTTAAAAAAGCTTTTCTCTGTTAAAACAAAATTTGTACGCTGAATGACGTCACGTTAACGTGCGGTGACAACAAATTTTTGTTGCGACCAAAAAAAAGAGTGCTAAATATTTTTATCTAAAAGTTTTAATTAAAGGCATATTAGAAACGAAAATTTCTCGGGCGGTAATACGCGTACAAAAAAATTTTAATGGGTGGGGCCCCTTTGGAAAAAATTTTTACGGGCCCGACGTAAAACCACCCATCGTTTCAAAAATTGATAAAAACACTTTTCCTAAAATTTTTTCTTAAAAAAAATTGCATTTTTTTACAATTGGGCTGTCCAGGTCAAAAAAATTTTTTAAATGGGACAGGGGGGGGGTTGGGGAGAAAAATGTGGGAATACCCCAAACATTGGGTTTGTAAAGAAAAAAAACAGCATTTCCATGTTGACTCATTTTTAAAGACAGAAAATTTTAATTTTCCCTTTTTTATATTCTGGTCAGAGTTCCCCTTAAAAATAAGACTGGTGTATAAAAAATTTTTTAGAATAGTAACAAAAATGGAGTAGCTTTTAAATTAAACAAACCTTAAAAAAAAACTTAAATTTCTATTAATTCTCAAAAATATTCTTAAGAGGGGGAAAATTTTTTTTTAAACTTTGACAAAACAAAAGGGGTTTTTAAATTGTACATTTTTTTTTAAAACAAATTCACATTCCTTAAAAAAAATCCCCTACAGGGGGTTTTTTTGCCTTTTTTCAAAAAAAATTTTTGGGGTGTAGTTTTAAAATTTTAAAACCCCCAGAAACATTTTGGATTTAAAAAATTTTCTTGGAAAATAAAATTTTACAGGGAAAAGTGGGCAGAAAAACTTTATTTTAAGCACGGTTTATGATTTCAGGGCTCAGAAATTTTTTAAATATTTTTAAAAATAGAAAAAAATTAGAAACAAAAAACAAACGGGAAAAAAGTCAGGTACATGGAAATTTCCCTGTATTAAAAGTGGGGAAATAAACTGATTTTTTTTTTTAAAAAAATTCATGGGTTTGGGGGGAAAAGGACAAAAACACCGGGGACAAATTTATGGAGCCCTTTCCCTTTTAAAAAGAGTAAAAAAGATTACATGCTCCCTTTAAATTTTTTGTTGACACAATTTTAGAATCCTTTTTAAACTATTGGCCCCAAAAGTAAAGAATCACAGTTTCGGAAAAATTTGGGAATTTAAAAATGTCTCTGTTGGTTTAAGGGAAACCCGTGTTTTTTTTAGGCATAGACCAAATGCGATGCCCCGGAAACTGTCGGTTTATAAGCTTTTACCAGAAAAAGAAAACCTGCGAGCACAGGGGGGGGAGAAACTCAAACCCTTTAAAACAAAAAAAGGGAGTATCATTTTCTTTTTATTTTAAATAGTTTAAATATACTATAGACCCTATTTTTATTGGGCCCAAACCCTGCCAAGGTTTTCTGTTTGGTCCCAAAATTTAAGGGGCCCTTTTGGGAATCCCCCTTTGTGTAACAAGCCCGACAGTGGGAAAACCATCAATAAAAAAATTCCCCGGGTTTCCCGTCCTGCTTTTACCGTCTTTAAAACTTGGGGCAAGGTTTAAAATTTTATTTTTAAAATCCCAGCTATTTTAAAAACAAGTCCCGAAAATTCCCTTTAAAACAAAGGGGATGTTCATTAATTTTAATGACATTGACAGCGGCCTTAATGTCAAAGTCTTTTAACTTAGCAAGCAGGAAATTTTATGGTTATAGCCAAAACAGCTATTTCATGGAGATATGAATTTGTGTATAAAAAGATTTAAAATTTAAAAAAAGAAAAATTGTCCCCATGCATATTAAAAATTAATGAAATTTTACAGTATGAATTTGCATTTTAAAAAATTTACATTTTTACATTCAAAATTGGGCATCTATAACCTATGTGATTAACATTTCAAAAAATTTACATCTATAACCCCTGTGATTGAAATCTATAACTATGTGATTAAAATCTATTTAAACCCATGTCTTAAAATTTCAGAATTGACTTAGTGATTTAATTTTATAACCATGTATTAACATTTTGTACCCCATGGGTTAAAAATTTCAGAATTGAAAAATTTGTCATGTTATGAGCGCAGAAGTCGAAAAGATCTTGAATGGAAAAAACATTGGGTTTCAAAACATTCCCACCAAGACCAAAGTTCAAAAGGAAGTGGGTTTTTTTTAGTAAAAATAAAAAAGTTGGTTTCTTGTTACGATACTAGAGGGCAAATTTAAAAAAGAAAATATAACCAGTTTCGACAAATGCATTTATGTTTTAAAAAAGGGATTCTTTTCTTCTCCCTAGCTAAAAAAGAAAAAAAAATCAATCTATCTAGGTTTTCATCTTAAAAATTGTTAAAAATTTTAGGATCCCCGGAGGAGTTAGGGAAACTGAGGGGAAC
Organism: Mercenaria mercenaria; assembly: GCF_021730395.1. Classification (NCBI taxonomy): domain Eukaryota; kingdom Metazoa; phylum Mollusca; class Bivalvia; order Venerida; family Veneridae; genus Mercenaria; species Mercenaria mercenaria. The sequence goes on along the minus strand of NC_069369.1, from coordinate 12,691,124 downwards.
GTGTGGGGATTTAGCGGAGGGAAAAAGTAAGCCAGGGGCAGTCTCAGCACACCAACTGCATCAAAAACTGGTTGGGGGCAACAACTAAAAAAAACAAAAAACTTAAAAAACCCAAAATCCACTAAAGCAACAGGGCATTCACCAAACAGCAAAAAGGGTTTTCCCCAGCAACAACATAAACAGCAACCCCTTGCAAACCTTGGGCCGTCTGTTGCCGGCAACAGAAGGGGGGAAGTACAGACGCTGGAAAGGGCCAAAAGAGGACAACCGGAAAAGACATCAAAAAAATGCAAAAAATCAAGCTTTTGAAACCGTCAACAGACAAACAGTCAAGAAAAATCTGAAGTAGGTTTAAAAGGGAAAAGCTCACCAGGGAATTAAGTAGTAACAAACAAAGTATGGAAACCCTTTGGTAATAAAATATCTTTTTTAAAACAATATTTTTGTAAAGTTGACAAGGGTACAAGGTTTTAACCTTATATATTTAAAAGGGCCCCCATTTTGGGCCCCTTTCCCCAAATTTAAAAAAGGTCAAATTGAGCATTTTCAAGTTAAATTTTCCCCAAATTTTTAAAAGGGCCCGGGTCTTTCCCAATTTCCTGATTTAAAAACCCTTTTGCTAGTAAAAAAATTTAAAAAAAAAACGTAAAGCTCTGTTTAAAGGGGTAATCAATAACATTTAAAAAAGAAAAGGGGATAAACAAAAATTTTATTATGTTGATGCAAAGGGAGAAAAAAATTTACCAAACCCCATGCACGGATCCAAGGGAGGGGACTGAAGGGGGCAGGACCCCCGGGAAAAAAAAAAAAAAAAAAAGAAAGAAAAGGGGAAAAAAAAAAGGTTTTTTCAAAAAGGGGAAAAAGGACTCAAATTTTTTCGGAAAGCGGCTGGGGGCTATAGGGGGAAAAGCCAACCCCCGGTTTTTAGACAGATTGCCTTAGCAGAATCTGGTGGCCCTTTGGAAATGAAAAATATTTCATATATATTTTTTTATTCCCAAATTTTTGTTTGTCCGGGCATATTAAAAACAAAATTTTTTAAGATTTTCAATTTTTAATTGTAATTTGGAAATATGGCCCAGCAAAATTTAGTGAAACTGCTTCAGGAACATATTAATTATTATTTATTATCATTGAACAGACTAAGACAGGGCCGGAAAAAACCCCAAGATAAAACGGGACCCCCCCTTAAATATATAAATACTTTTTGAAACTGGGTTTAAAAGGAGTGTCTGGCCCCTGGGGCCCAAAGGTTTTTGGGTTTCTGTTAAAAAAAAAAAGAAAATTGTTCCGTAAAGGGAAAAGGGTTTTTGGTTAATTTCAACCAAAATTAGAAAATTTTTGGGAAACTTTCATGGTGGCCATGGTTTTTTATAATTTTTTGGTTTTGTTGGGAGGTCATTGTTACTAAAAATAGAAAAAATGGCTTTCCCCCATTTAATGTGGAAAACAAAACCTACCTGTTTAAAAAAGGTAGCTTTAAAAGAGACCAGTGTTTGGGGTTTTTTGTCACCTGTCACAAAGTGAAAAGGTGACTTTTTTGATCAGCCGTCCGTCGTCCTCCTTTATCCGTGCGGCGTGCCCTAAAATTTTGCTTTTTGGGGCCATCTAGAGGTTTACATTTTTCATGGGGTCTTTTGAATAAAAGGGCAAATGTTCATCTTGATGATGCTAGGTCAAGTTTTTAAACGGGGCACGTGCATCCCCAAAATTGCTAGTAGGCTAAAAAAGAAAAACCTTGTGACCCCCTAAGGCCAATTTTTCAAAAGGAACTTCATAAAAATTGTCAGAAAAAATTTATCTTGAAGATATCTAGGTCAAAGTTTTGAAAAATGGGTCCGTGGGCCTTTAAAAAAATAGGGAAATAAAGGGCAAATAATAGAAAAACCTTTTGGGGCCTCTCGGCGGGGCAAATTTTTTTATGAGATCGCAGAAAATTGGGCAGAATTGGGTTTATCTGATGATTTTCTAGGGCCCGGTTCCAAAAAGGGTCATGTCCGGCCCAAAAAATAGGTCGTAGGTCAAATAATAGAAAAAAACCCTTTTGACCTCTGTAGAGGCCCTTTTTTATTGGATCTTATGAAAATTTTATCAGAAAGTTCCCCCCTTTAGATACTAAAGGGCAAGTTTGAAAACCCGGGCAATGCAGTCAAAAAAAATAGGTCAGGGGTCAAATAATAGAAAATTCCCTTTTTACCCCCTTAGAAAGGGCCCCTATTTTTTTTTATGGGACTTTATTTAAAATTTGGGCAAAAGTTATCTTGATGATTAAAAATTTTTGGGGAAGGGCCCAAAATGGGGGCCCCAATTTCCCAAAAAAAGGCAGTAGGGCAAATAATAGAAAAACCTTGTGACCCCCCTGTAGAAGGATTGGGTGAAAAATTTGGGCAGGAAAGTTCATCTTGGTGATTTCTTTGGTCAAGTTCGAAAATTGGGTCAACTGTCCAAAACTAGGTTTATTTGGGCAAAAAAAAGAAAAAATTTTTTTGTGACCCCTAGAGGGGCCATATTTTCATGGGGATTTTATGAAAAATTGGGCCCAAAAATTCACCTTGATGATATTAAGGGCAAAAATTTTAAACTGGGTCAAAATGCGTTCCAAAACTAGGGCATAGGCAAAAAATTTGAAAAACCTTTTGGACCCTCTGGAGGAATTTTTTTTCAAAGGGGTCTGTATGAAAAAGGTCAAAATGTTTTATCTTTATGATATGTAGGCAAGGTTTTAAAAATGGGTCAAGTGCGGTCAAAAACTAGGCTTTTAAGCAGATAATAGAAAAAATTTTTAAAAACCCCTGTAGAGGCCCTAAATTTTTTATGGGAAACTGCATAAAATTGGGGCCCGAAAGTTTTCTTCATGAAAACTAGACAAGTTTTAAACTGGGTCACATGCGGTTTAAAAAAATTTGGTCAGTAGGTCAAAAAAAAAGAAAAAACCTTGTGAAACCCCTATAAGGGCCCAAATTTTTATGGGATCTGTATGAAAGTTGGTTTTTGAATGTTTTATCTTGATTTATAAACTTTGGTCAAGTTGAAACCGGGTCAACGCGGTCAAAAACTAGGTCACTAGGGCTCAACATAGAAAGACCCCCTTTTACCTCTCCCAGAAGGGCCCTATTTTTCAATGGTTTCATAAAGAAAATTGGTTTAGAATGTTTTACCTTTTATGATATCTAGGGCAAATTCGAAACTGGGTACAGCCGGGGCAAAAATAAATCCGAGTCCAAAAAAAAGAAAACCGGGGACCTCTTGGAGGGGAAAATTTTTCATGAGAATTTTTCATGAAAATTGGGGGAAAAATGTTCCCCCCTTATGAAATGAAGGGAAGCAAAACTGGGGCACAGCCTTCAAAACTAGGTTATTTGTCAAATAATAAAAAAAAAAACCCTTTTGACCTCTTAAGGCCATAATTTTTTAAAGGGAAACTTCATGAAAAATTGGGCAGAAAATTTTTTTCTTGATGAAAATCAAGGCAAATTCAGAAGGAGGTCCCCAAAAGGCTCAAATAATAAAAAAACGAAAGTCCCTACCTGTTATGTGGGGGCAGGGGGACGATTTAGGGCCATCATGGGCCTCTTTTTGTTTCATTTTTGGGTTTTGCTTAGGGCAAGGCATTGGTTTTTGAAAAATAGAAAAAATTTTCAATCAAAATTAAGAAAAAAATTTGTAGGCTTTCAAAAAGGCCAAAATTTAGTTCCATTTATAAGTTCTTTTTTTAGGGAAAAAATGCTTCTCCGAAGGTGAAAAACTTTAATTTGGGTTTTGGGGGGATACCAATTCCCCCCAAAATTTCTTTAAAATTTTTATTTTTGTTAGCTCACCTGAGCAATGCTCAGGGGAAATTTTTCCTGATCCTCGATGTCCCCGGGGTTTTTCTGTCTGTCATCTGTTGTCCGTCAAAAATTTTAGCTTGTTATGCTAGAGCTGTATTTTTCAAAATGATCTTTATGAAAATGGTCAGAAAAGATAACCTTGATTAAATTTAGGCCGGGGTTCGAAAAAGGGGGAATTCGGGTCAAAAAAATAGGTCAAAATAGGGCAAATCCAAAAAAAAACCTTGTGTAACGATAGAGGCTTTTATTTTTTTAATTGATCTTAATTTAAATTATTGTTCAGGAATTTTTGCCTTTATGAAATCTAGGCCGATTTGAAAAAAAGGGGCAACTCGGGTCAAAAAACAAAGGGCATTTGGTCAATTCAAAAAAAACCCCTTTTGGGATGAGATAGAGGTGGGGATTTTTTTAATTTAAACTTTAAAAGTTTGGGCAAAGATAACCTTGAGAAATCTAGGGCCCAGTTTGAAAAAAAGGGGCCCTCTCGGGGCAAAAACTAGGTCATAGGGCAAATCAAAGAAAAACCTTTTGTATGCAATAGAGGCTGTATTTTTTAATTTTTTTTTCCCGAAATTGGTCAAATGATAACCTTGATGAAAAAACTAGGCCCAGTTCTAAAAGGGGGATCTGGGTCAAAAACTAGGGCCCCTAGGTTTAAATCAAAGAAAAAAAACCTTTGTATCATTTGGGGGCTGTATTTTTAATTGATCTTTCCCAATTTTTGGGGCAGAAAATCGCCCCTTTATGAAATCTAGGCCCAGTCCCGAAAAAAGGGATCTCGGGTCAAAAAAATAGGCCACTAGGTCAATCAAAGAAAAAAAACCTTTTGGGATCGATAGAGGGGGGTATTTTTTCAATTGGGTCTTCATGAATTTTGGGCAGAATTTAAACCCTTTATTAAAATTTTGACCAAGTTTTTGAAAAAAGGGTCATCTGGGGTCAAAAAATAGGTCAATAGGTCAAATCAAAGAAAAAACCCTTTTGTTAAAAAAGCAATAGAGGCCCGTATTTTTTAACGGGTCTTTATGAAATTTGCCCGAGTGATTACCTTGATAAAAATTGGCCGACTTCAAAAGGGTTTATCTGGGGTCAAAAAATAGGTCACTTTGGGGGAAATCGAAGGGAAAAAAATTGTAAGCAAAGGAAATATGTAATTTTTAAATTTATCTTTAGAAATTTGGGTTTAAAGTGAATTTTTTTGATTTAAATCTAGGTCGAGTTTGAATAGGGTTTTTCGAGGGCAAAAAAATAGGGGGCTAAAGGGCAAATTTAAAGGGAAAAAACTTTTTTTTGCGATAGAATGTTTTTTAGCCCACCTGTCACAAAGGACAAAGGGGAGCTTTGTGACGCGCGGTGTCCGTGGGCGTGCGTCCTAAACTTTTTCTTTTACCACCTAAGGTACATTTTTATGGGATTCTTTTTGAAAGTTGGTCAAAAATGTCATCTTGAAGAAAATCAAAAGGGCCCAAAATTTGAAAATTGGGGCACATGCCATCAAAAACTAGGTCGTTTGGTCTAAAAATAGAAAAAAAGCTTTTTGACCTCTCTAGAGGCCCTATATTTCAAAGATCTTCCCTGGGAAAAATTTGGCGAAAGTTCATCTTGATAAATCTTTGGGCAAGTTCCTAACTTTTTGGGGCCGTACCCCCAAAAAAATAGGTAATTTGGTTAAAAAAAGAAAAACCTTTTGGGCCTTTTCTAGAGGCCATTTTAAAATTTCACAAATCTTTAAGAAAAAAGGGCAGAACATTTACCTTTTATGTATTAGGGAAGTTTGAAATGGGGCAGTTTCTATCAAAAACTAGGCGTAGGTTTAAAAATAAAAAACCTTTTTTGACCCTTAGAGGCCATATTTTTCATGGGGGTCTTTTGAAAATTTGGGCTGAATTTCATCTTGATGAAAATCTAGGTCAAGTTTTAAATGGATCACGGCGGTCAAAAAATAGGTAGTAGGGGCTAAAAATAGAAAAAACCTTGTGCCTCCTTTGGGCCCTATAAATTTTATGAGATCTTCATGAAAATTGGTCAGAATGTTTACCTTTATGATATCTGGCAGGGTTTGAAAAGGGGGCCAAATGCCTTTTAAAAACAAAGGGCAGTAGGTAAATAAAGAAAAACCTTGTTTACCTCTTTTAAAGGCCATTTTTATTGGGGGTTGTTGAAAAAAGGGGCTGAATGTTCAACGATGATATCTGGTCAAGTTGAAAAAAGGGGGAAGTCGGGGCAAAAAAATAGGGCAGTAGGGTTTTTAAAAAAAGAAAAACCCTTTTTGACCTCTCAGGGGGCCATAATTGTAATGGTCCCATTTTAAAAAATTTGGGCAGAATGTTCACCTTGAGATATCTAGGTCAAATTTTTTAAACTGGGGGCCATGCCTTAAAAAACTAGGTCCGTAGGTCCAAAAAAAAAAAAACCCCTTTTGAAACCCCGCTTTGAGGCCCAAAAAATTTTAAGGGTCGTATGAAAGTTGGTTGAATGTTCATCTTTAGATATCTAGGTCAAAATTTGAAACTGGGTCAACCCGCGGTCAAAAATAGGTAATAGGGCTAAAATTATTAAAAAAATTTTTTCCCCTTAGGGCCAAATTTTTTTTAATGGGTTTCATGGGAAAAATTTTTTAGAATTTCACCTTGATGATATCTAGGCGTTTTGAACGGGGCACTGCGGTCAAAAACTAGGCCAGTTTGGTATAAAAAAAGAAAAACCGTGAACCCCCTAAAGGCCATTTTTTTTCAAAGATTTTTCATGAAAAAAAAAATGAGAATGTTTACCTTGATGGGTATCTAGGTAAAAAAACAAAACAGGGTCACCCATTGGAAACAGGTCAAAAAGTCAAAAATAGAAAAAAAACCCTTTTGGGCCTCCCCAAGACCCTATTTTTCCGTGGAAACTTCAGGGGAAAAATTTGGGCAGAATTTTATCTTGATAATTTTCATGTCAGGTTTTAAAAAATGGGTCACATGAGCTCAAAAAAAAAGGTATATGTCAGATAAAAGAAAAAACGACGTTTTACTCAAAAAGGGGCATGGGGAAGAGGGAAACGAAAACAGGGCCATCATCAAATTTTGGGGAAGGGGATTGCCTTTAATGAAATCTAGGTTTAAATTTTAAAATGGGTTTATCTGAGGTCAAAAACTAGGTCATTGGTCAAATCAAAAAAAAACCGGGGTAGGATAGGGCTGTTTTTCCCGGTTTATCTTCATGAATTTTGGTCAGAATATTGCCTTGATAAAAAACAAAGGGGATTGAAAGGGTAAACAAAGGGGCCCAAAAACTAGGCATAACTAAGAAAATGGTTGTTTGGATCGCAAAAAGAACCCCAAATTTTTGGTCCTATTTAATGAAAATTGGGCAGAAAAAAATTTTTTTCCATTTAAGTCACAAAAGGGCAAACCTTTTTACAAGTTATGGTTGTTTTTTAGGTGACGACCTAGGGCCATCTTTGGCCCCCTTTTTTTTTAGTATACCAGCACAAAATGCCATATTTACCCATTGTGATAAGCGTGCCGTCAAGTCATCCCATCGTTGGGCAAAAATTTCTTTTAAAAAAAAAATCTCCTCCAAAATCCCGAATGGATTTTGGAAAGAAATTAGCCTGGTTGTTTTCCCTTTGGGGTTTTCCTCTTTCCAAATTGTTTTTAAAAGGAATTTTCCACTTGGGTTTCATATAGGGGCCCCAGAGCTAAAAATTAAAAAATAACTTTAAAAAAGCCCTTCATTCTAAAACCCCGGGGCATTTTAAAAAAGATTTTTAAAAAAGGTCCCCTTTTGTAACCTACCAAGATTGTTTTAAGGTTAAATTTATCTGTCAAAAAAAAATTGCCCCAGGGGGCTTTGGGCACTCTTCCGTATATCATATTTATATGTGGAAACTTTAAAAACTTTTTTGTGAAAAAACTAAGGGGGCCCCATTTTTAAACCCAAAAAGGTCCCTTTTGGTTTAACCCCTTTACCAAGGGGTGTTCAATCTATTCCGATTCCCTTTTAAAAAATGGCCTCCAAGGGGGGGGGTCACATTTTCCCCGTATGTTATATTGGGGAAATTAAAAAAAATATTGTTAAAAAAAACGCCGGCCCCCAAATTTTTTTTAAAAATTTCACACAAAATTATTGGTACCTTTAAAAAGACTTAGAATTTTTCAGAAATTTGTTTAAAAAAAATTGTCCCCAAGGGCGTGGTCCCCCTTTTTTTCCCATAGTGGGAAGTTTAAAAAAATATTCTTGTTGAAACTGTGGCCCAATTCCCAAAAAATTTCACAAAATGGGCCTTGTGTGACATTCTAAACCCAAAAAAGTTTAAGTTAATTGATTTGTAACTTTTTTTTCAAAAAGTTCTTGCCCCGAAAAAACAGGGGCCTATTTAAAAACCAAATTTTTCCCCAAAAAGTTTTTTGGATAATTTTGGGGTGTGATATCAGGGGTTTTACTGTCTACCCTAATTGTTCAAATTAAATTTCCCTGGTTCAAAAATGGCCCCTTTAAAAAGTGTGTGGCATGTATTAATATAGGTGATATAAATGAAAACTTTGAATATCTTTTCTCTGAATCCAAAAACAGGGTGGAGCCTTGATATTTTTAACCTAACTCATACTTGTTCCATTGCATTATACAAACTACTTTAAGCCTTTTTCACAGGGTTTGGCTTTAGGGTCCCGTGGGCCCCTGTTTAGTCTAAGTAAAATAAATTTTAAAATAGGAGGAACCCAAACTTTAACCCTAGAGGGAGGGCTTTATAGAGGACCGCTACACAAAGGGCAGTTTTTAAATTTTTTTCGATAAAAATTTTTTCAAATCCTCCACAGTTTTTATTCATTTCCCAAAACCCAAAGGGCAGGTGCCCCACAAGCGGGATCACAACAAAAACACGTGGGGCCATTGTGGGAAACAAAAACAATCATATTGACAGTCCCGGTTTCAGTCTGTTTTATGTAAACATTAAAAGATTGGGTTTGTTTTTGGGTCCATCCATGAACATTGGCCTATTGCCTTCAAGTTTAGATTTTCGACAAGAATGTTTTTTAAAGTTTTTTTCTATACAAGTCTATGTATAACAGTTGAACCCCAGGAGCCACTTTTGTTCCCAGGGTCAGGATTTCAACAAACCTAGTAGACGATCACCAGACAATATTACATACCAAATATCTAAGCTGTTGTCCTTGTGGTTTTGGAGAAGAAAAATTTTAAGTTTTTTTTCCCTTTTGATTGCCATGGAAGTCATTGAACAACTTTGGTAGATAACCATCCAAGGAAGATCCAGGCCAAGTTGATTAACTTCACACAAAGGGGTTCAGAGGAGATGTTGTTTGAAGAAAAGTGTGAATGGATGTTTGACCACAGTAGAGTAACTTCAAGTAAATTTGACAGTCGTGTATATTCGACATCTTGAATTAATATCCGCGTGGAGAAACCCATAATGTCCTTGAATAATTTTTATTAAGTAATTTCTATGATGTCATATTTATATATGATGTCATGAGAACATCTTGATCACACAGGCACTCTTTCCTTTTCCGATACGCTTATCAGGCAACTTCGACATTCAAATTCATTTTGAACGAAAACCGCACTTACAGTTTTCTATAAGAATGGTCAGCGAAGTTATTTATGTAAAACTATTCTTACAATTGCATTTTGACTTTATTTAACCGAAATATAAACAAAACTATATTTGATGTTGATATTTAGAAACAAATGATATTCCCCGTTTTCCAAGCATGACCTTGGCTAGGGGTGACAGATTTGCACGACAAGATAAAACATTATCGTGCAAATTCGATATATTATTCAAAATTATTTGAATATATCTTCTTTAAAGGATATTTATGGCATGCAAGTGGTTTAAACATATTTTTTACCATATCCAGTGCTTAAATCACGCTTTCCAATGGTGGCATATTTCTGCCAACCACATAATTACTTATTTATGTAAACAGTTTTCTCTAAAAATGTCAAATATCCAGTTACTATCTGGCAAGTGGCAAAATTGTGTGTTATCCAGATAATTATGTTAACAGTACAAAACTGCCTGTTATTGCCCATTTCTGCCATCCACATATTCACATAAATAAGTGGTTATTGTGAAAGTTTTCTTGATATCCAGTTAATATTCGTACCAAAATTGGCGATTAACGGTTAGACTTTCCGTCCCTTATACGGAATTGTCACGGTATAGAACTGAATATTGAAACGGGGAGAAAATGTATAGGCAGCAAATAAGCTCAGTCGGTACAGCATTGGAACTGTATTCCTAGGCCCCAGGTTCGAGTCCCGGTCATGTTGCACATTTTTCTCATCCTGTGACATTTGGAGCCCAACGTGGGGCCTTGACGGCAATACACTGGTTAGTCTCCGACGCCTGAAATTGCTTAATTTATAAAGTACCTGCTGAAATTCGAGGACGAATTTCAAAATGGTGGGGAATATATCGCGGTATAGAACTTGAATATTGAAACGGGGAGAAAATGTGTATGTGGTCGTGTAGCTCAGTCCATAGATTATCGAAACAGTATTCCGAGGTCCCGGGTTCGAGTCTCGGTCTGGCTTCACATTTTTCTCACCCTGTGACAGAATGAATGAGTGTATATCCACCTCATCCCCTACCGCCACCCCTAATGGTTTTTGCCTATAGGATTTGGAATGATAAATTTGCTTAATTGTTTTGCCCCTTTATGTATTTTCATTTATTCCGTAATGATAGGGGTTGATTACGGGATATTGCCAATCATAACTGACCAAAATCAAGATACCTAGTTAACGTAAGTGAATATGTGGATGGCAGTAGTGGGCACTAACAGGCAGTTTTATCCTTTTAAGATACTTTAGTGGATAACAAGCAGTTTTGTCACTTGTCAGATAATAACTGAATAAGTGACATCTTTACGAAAAATTTTGAGATAAATAAGTGGATATATGTGGTTGGCAGAAATATGCCACCATACTTTCCTAATTTCGTCCAGGCAGATTCTTTAAGTATATTAACCTGAGCTAACGTCGCTAATTACGTCACTGAGTTGTGCATTAAAAAGCACCTGTGCAATTAATTAGCGTGCACATGAATTTATGACAATTAATTATCAATAGACAATAAAAATTCTTGCGAAGTAAAATATATTGAATAGCATACAATAAGAACATATCATTGTTATTTAAAACAATCACAACTGAGTACTCCACATGTTTCGGTAACAAAAACGCCTTCTTTCAGGTTAAAATGTTGAGACAAATTCATGCGATGTGTTGCAGCTACTCTCCGTCAAAACTTGCATCCGCCGCTCAGATGGTGGAAAATGGTACCTTACCATGTTAAAAAAGAAGGCAGCAGCGAATAAATAAATAAACATAATTATGAGGATATATTAACGTTTAGGAGTATATCACCAAAACACAGAAATATTTTATAAACGAACAACATCGTTACCAATATTTTACCTGACCATTACATGTTCTGCCGTACTGTCTCGTACTGCAAATATTCTGAAAAAGTTGTCCCCCTTTGAAAATGAATGCCATTTGTAAAGAAATAAAAATAAACAATCGCTGAAAACTGTGTTCCACCTAGTTACGTGAAATTTCAACACTCGCACGCTATTACAAATGCATCAGAACAAACATATGTAACAGTTCCTTGAAAATGGTGAGTTTTTAAAAGCGCTTGACTGTCTGGAAGTGTGGCCTGTTTAAACAGTTCTTTTTTCGGAATTCAATGCTTATATCAGTAAACTGACACTTGTTTGTAGAGTAATAATAAGTAAATATACACGCTATCAATTACAAAAACAACAAAACAAGTGTCAGTATACAAATATAAACATTGTATTCCGAAAAAAAAGACTGCCTAAATGGGACCCACTTCCAGGCAGTCAAACGCCTTAAAAAATTCACCATTTTCAAAGAACTGTTACACATGTTAGTTTTGATTCATTTGCAATCGCATGCGAGTGTTGAAATTTCACATAGTTAAGTTGAACACAGTTTTCAGCAATTGTTTATTTTTATTTCTTTACAAATGGCATTCATTTTCAAAAGGGGACAACTTTTTCAGAATATTTTCAGTACGGGACAGTACGGCAGAACATGTAATGGTTAAGTAAAATATTGGTAACGATGTTGTTCGTTTATAAAATATTTCTGTGTTTTGGTGATATACTCCTAAACCTTAATTGTTTCCTGAAACAATTAGCCAGCGTTTGTATAATCTGCAAAACAGTAGAGATTAATTTTTGTTTTACATTTTTAGCTCACCTGTCACATAGTGACAAGGTGAGCTTTTGTGATCACCCGTCGTCCGTGCGTGCGTCCGTGCGTCAACAATTCCTTGTCTGCACGATAGTGGTTTCATTTATGATTTTATTTTAACCAAACTTGCACACAACTTGTATCACCATAAGGTCACAGTTCCTTTCTTGAACTGGCCAGATCCCATTATGGGTTCCAGAGTTATGGCCCCTGAAAGGGCCAAAATTAGCTTTTTTGACCTTGTCTGCACAATAGCAGCTTTATTTATGATTTGATTTTTACCAAACTGGCACACAACTTGTATCACCACGAGATCTTGGTTCCTTTCTTGAACTGGCCAGATTCCATTATGGGTTCCAGAGTTATGGCCACTTAAAGGGCCAGAATTAGCTATTTTGACCTTGTCTGCACAATAGCAGCTTCATTTATGATTTGAATTTAACCAAACTTGCACACAACTTGTATCGCCATAAAATCTTGGTTCCTTTGTTGAACTGGCGAGATTCCATTATGGGTTCCAGAGTGATGGCCCCTGAAAGGGCCAAAATTAGCTATTTTTACCTTGTCTGCACAATAGCAGCTTCACAACTTTGGTAGATAACCAGCCAAGGAAGATCCAGGCCAAGTTGATTAACTTCACACAAAGGGGTTCAGAGGAGATGTTGTTTGAAGAAAAGTGTGAATGGATGTTTGACCACAGTAGAGTAACTTCCAGTAAATTTGACAGTTGTATATATTCGACATCTTGAATTAATATTTGCGTGGAGAAACCCATAATGTCCTTGAATAATTTTTATTAAGTAATTTCTATGATGTCATATTTATATATGACGTCATGAGAACATCTTGATCACACAGGCACTCTTTCCTTTTCCGATTCGCTCTTCTGGCAACTTCAACATTCAAATTCATTTTGAATGAAAACCGCACTTACAGTTTTCTGTAAGTCATAGAATGGTCAGCGAAGTTATTTATGTAAAACTATTCTTACAATTGCATTTTGACTTTATTTAACCAAAATATAAACAGAACTATATTTGATGTTGATATTTAGAAACAAATGATATTCCCCGTTTTCCAAGCATGACCTTAGCTACTAGGGGTGACGGATTTGCACGACAAGATAAAACATTGGCGTGCAAATTCGACATATTATTCAAAATTATTTGATTATATCTTCTTTAAAGGATATTTACGGCATGCAAGTGGTTTAAACATGTTTTTTACCATATCCAGTGCTTAAATCACGCTTTCCTATGGTGGCATATTTCTGCCAACCACATAATCACTTATTTATGTAAACAGTTTTCTCTAAAAATGTCAAATATCCAGTTATTATCTGGTCACATAGTGACAAGGTGAGCTTTTGTGATCACCCTTCGTCCGTGCGTGCGTCCGTGCGTCAACAATTCCTTGTCTGCACGATAGTGGTTTCATTTATGATTTTATTTTAAACAAACTTGCACACAACTTGTATCACCATAAGGTCACAGTTCCTTTCTTGAACTGGCCAGATCCCATTATGGGTTCCAGAGTTATGGCCCCTGAAAGGGCCAAAATTAGCTATTTTGACCTTGTCTGCACAATAGCAGCTTTATTTATGATTTGATTTTTACCAAACTGGCACACAACTTGTATCACCACGAGATCTTGGTTCCTTTCTTGAACTGGCCAGATTCCATTATGGTTTCCAGAGTTATGGCCCCTTAAAGGGCCAAAATTAGCTCTTTTGACCTTGTCTGCACAATAGCAGCTTCATTTATGACTTGATTTTAACCAAACTTGCACACAACTTGTATCACCACGAGATCTTGCTTCCTTTCTTGAACTGGCGAAATTCCATTATGGGTTCCAGAGTGATGGCCCCTGAAAGGGCCAAAATTAGCTATTTTGACCTTGTCTGCACAATAGCAGCTTCATTTATGATTTGAATTTAATCAAACTTGCACAAAACTTGTGTCACCATAAGATCTCGGTTCCTTTCTTGATCCGGCCAGATCCCACAATGGGTTCCAGAGTTATGGCCCCTGAAAGGGCCAAAATTAGCTCTTTTGACCTTGTCTGCACAATAGCAGCTTCATTTATGACTTGATTTTAACCAAACTTGCACACAACTTGTATCACCACGAGATCTTGCTTCCTTTCTTCAACTGGCCAGATTCCATCATGGGTTCCAGAGTTATGGCCCCTTAAAGGTCCAAAATTGGCTATTTTGGCTTTTGCAGCCATATAGAGACTTCATTTATGGCTTTATTTGATACAAACTTCCAAAATATCTTCAACAACAATAAATCTTGGATTCCATGACAAATCAGATCCAATCGTAGGTTCCAGAGTTATTTTGTATCTGATTACCTCCCCAGATTGTAATCAAAATGGATTTATATCAGTAAGTACTTATAGGACTTATTTGAAATTTCATTTTTGTTATTAGTTGGCCAGAGACAATCAGGGTAGATAACTATGGACTGGTTTTATCTCAAATTACCTCCCTTTATTTCAAATTAAAATGGGTGTATCTCCATAACTAATGAAGATACTGATCTGAAATTTCATTTATGTCAACAGATTTATTTGGCAGATCCTTCTTTTGTTCACTTACAATATTTATTTTTTTAATTACTTCCCTTTTACGTTACTATAAATAGCTTATTTTTAATAACTTTTTTATTATTGGCCATAGGGAAAAACCGAGACCACTTTTCTGTGGTACAACATGGATGGTACCTCCAATTTTAAGGTGTATTTTGACATAATTATCTATACCTTGTAAGAATTTTTTTTCTTTTTGGTTAAATTTCTTCCCTTTGTTGTTCCTGTCCTTTGGACTTTGATATTTTACTGAGGACCTTCTTGTCCTCGAGTGCAATGATAACAGGCTAGCGATATAGGGCCATCATGGCCCTCTTGTATAGCTTGTGTTATGAAATCTGAAAAATTAGAGCCTACTTGTCAGCATAAAGCCATGTGCTATGTCTGTTGCGACATTTGCTGTATTCAATGTAGTTATACTTAAAATAATAAATGTTCAACTTGAATATTTTCTACAAGAGCCTCATGATGACCCTAAATCGCTCACCTGAGTCATATGAGCTACATGTTTCAAATGGCAAACTGATGCTAAAGTATTAGGAAGTAGGTCAGTAGGTCACATTCATGGTAACTGAAAGTCAGTTTTTAAGATCGGTATGCAAACCTGTACATGTCATCCAAATTTCATGGCTGTATCTCAAAAAAACAAAAAAGTAGATCAAGGTCACAGTAAGGTGACATGTAATCACTTGGGTACATCAGGTAAATATAATTAAACAGTCTAGGAAATATGATCTGATAATTTTTGAAGTATTTTTTCCTATATAACTCATATAACAAGTGACCACCAGGGCAGGGCCTCTTTTCACCCCAGGGGCATAATTTGAACAATCCTGTTAGAGGTCCACTAGGCAATGATACATACCAAATATCAAAGGCCTCGGCCTTGAACTTTCAGACAAGAAGATTTTTATTTTATTCTCTATATAAGTCTATGTTAAACTTGGGACCCCCGGGGCAGGGCCTCTTTTCACCCCAGGGTAATAATTTGAATAATTTTGGTAGAGGACCACAAGGACATCCAACACGCCAAATATCAAAAGCCTAGGCCTTGCAGTTCAGACAAGAAGATTTTTAAAGTTTTTCTCCTATATAAGTCTATGTAAAACTTGGGACCCCCGATGTGGGGCCTCTTTTCACCCCAGGAGCACAATTTGAACAATCTTCATAGAGGACCACAAGGCAATGCTACATACAGAACATCAAAGGTCTAGGTCTTGTAGTTTCAGACAAGAAGATTTTTAAAGTTTTTTCCTATATATGTTATGTTCTACTCCATGCGTTGTTAAAATAGTTTGGCTATAAATGTATATTTGTTTAATGCCAAATAAATGATATGTTATGTTATGTTATGTAAGTCTATGTAAAACTTGAGGACCCCCAGGGTGGGGCCTCTTTTCACCCCAGGGTAATAATTTGAACAATTTTGGTAGAGGATCACAAGGCAGTGCTACATACCAAATATCAAAGCTCTAGGTCTTGTGGTTTTAGACGAGAAGATTTTTCCTATTGTCTATGTAAAACTTGGGACCCACTGGGTGGGGCCTGTTTTCACCCCAGGGGCACAATTTGAACAATCTTGATAGAGGACCATAAGATGATGTCACATGCCAAATATCAAGGCTTTAATTCTTGAAAGGGGGCCACCCAAGGATCATTTCTGTGAAGTGTGGTGCCCAGTGGTTTTCAAGAAGAAGATTTTTTTAGAAAATGTTGACGGATATTGAGCGGTCACAAAAGCTCACCATGAGCTAAAAACTCCATCAGGGTGTCAAATTTGCCAGAAAGATTTCGAACTTACACAACGATAACAACCAGAGTAAAATTCATCATATTGACGATGTAGATGCAAACACTGGGCAGCATTTTATACTGAAGACGCAGAAAAGGCCTACCTTCGTTTTCATGAAATGTTCACACCGGTCATTTAGAATCGAAAATTGCTTCACCGTCTTTATGCTTAAGATGTCGAATATACCCGAAGTTACTCTAGCTCATCCATAGCAATTATAGCTCTGGTGATCTAAAACATAAAGCTAAAAAATACTACAACTCGTCAGAATAAGCATTGATGTACAAAAACTCTTCAGTTGCATTTTTGCGAATGTAAAATGTAATGCTGTTTACATTCAGTATCTGGTTAAAGTAAATCATATTACAATTTCAATGAACATCTAGGCTTTCTGTCAGGGAAATAACTGATGGCAAATAGTTTCAGTACCTGATTTAAGTTTTGTCTCCCCTGAACTGTTTATCTCAGTGTGGCAGTTTGGTTTGGAAAAATTAAGTTTTACTTAAATCTGCTATATAAAAGTCTTCTTTCTACACAGACTGACAGTTGTCTTGAAGAGTACAGTGATGTGTTGTTTATGGACAGTGATGATCCCAGTGTGGGTAACCAGGAATCTCAGGAATATATAGATGACCATAGCAATGGCAACAGTATGTAACCAATGACAACAGTCTGTAACCAATGACAACAGTCTGTAACAAGTGACAACAGTTTGAAACCAGTAACTATGATGATCTCTGTAATGGTAACTAGGAATCTCAGGAAGATATAGATGACCATAGCCATGACAACAGTCTGTAACCAATGACAACAGTCTGTAACCAATGGCAACTGTCTTTAACAAGTAACTATGATGATCTTAGTAATTGTAACTAGGAATCTCAGGAAGATGCAACCAGAACAAGCATGCAACCATGTAACAATATCCAGTATCTATTTCAACAACATGTAGCAACCACTACAGTCTATAACCATGATGTGACAAGTATCCAATATCCACAAAAAACAGTGTGTAACTATGACATTGTCATGTCACCATGGCAACAGTTAAAATGGTGACATTCCCAAGTATTCATTACAGCATAGTATCTGTTAGAATGATCATGACAATAACCTTATCTGTGAGAACAGCAGGTGACCATGACAATATTTTGCAATTTGACAAAAGCTAGTAATCTTTAAAGATATCTTTGAATCAGCCATTCTAATTTGTTCTCATGTGTGAATGTCTTTAAAATGTAAATTTAAGTGTTATCTTCTGCAAGTTAAGTTAAAAACTGTTTTGAATAGCAAGATATTTAGGTATGTGACATATCAGGGCTAGAGTTAGGGGGCGACTTCAGTGAAATAGTTGCTTTGGAGCTTCCCAGTTGCTCAAATCTTAAAGTAAAATTCAAGTCACCTGTCTTTGCTAATTATCCCATGTTGGCTGAAGATCTCACTTTGCTCAAATACATGATGGCATAAATTAAGCTTCACCTTCTTCAGATACATGTAAAAAAAAATCCAGAAAAATGTGATTTGTAAATTTATTTTTGATAAACTAAGCGATAGGGATTTACATTACATCAACTGATACATTCTCTTTTGACTTTTCAGAGTATCATTATGTGACCTCGAATAATTCCATTAAATGATTAATCCATATAATTCTGCTCATATCTTTAAAATCACCATAACATTACCAAACCCAGACTTCAGGATGTACAATCAATTTTTTTCTACAATTAAGAATTTTTTCATACTCTGCGAGTTTCTAAGACAAATAAGATAAATCTCTCCCATGTCTCCCTTAAATTATAATCTCTCCACTTTTTCCCAAAACCTCTCCACTTCTCCCTAATCTTAGCTGTCAGAGGGAGAAATTACCTCCCCAAAATCTAAGTCTAGCTAAAAAAAAAGTAAGCCCTGTATACTGTAATAAAAAGCATTTCCATATCAGAAAAACACATAATTATTATTATGTATTTGCATAGGTCACAACAAAATGAGAGTCAATTCAAACTGAAATAGTTAATGCATGTAGGTTTCTTAAGTGTTTAAATTGAAGACAATTAACAAGGAAAAATACTATGAAATGGGGAAAAGTAACAGGGAAGTAAAAATATATTTATTAAAACATAAATGTTGTTTTTGGTTTTTTTTCACACAAATAAATTTCTTTACTAAACTTGT